>NC_087446.1:65119860-66319860 GCF_036321535.1 Camelus dromedarius
TAGCTTGTTGGGAACACAAAGTTTCTTTTCAGTTGCAAACTCCAATCCATACAAATATATGCGGAGGTAATAGCTCCAAATCATTTATACAGTGAAAATTGCAGGAACTTCAAACCGGCACTAGGAAACACACTGAGAAACCAGAGTAAAAGTTTCCCCTGCAACCCGTTCCCTTTGTGCTAGATGAACGAACGTCTCTCCACATGCTCAGTTCTGAGAGATAAGTGTGTGTGAAAGCCGTCATTCACCTAGCTTGTTGGGAACACAAAGTTTCTTTTCGTTTGCAAACTCCAATCCATACAAATATATGCGGAGGTACTAGCTCCAAATCATTTATACAGTGAAAATTGCAGGAACTTCAAACCGGCACTAGGAAACACACTGAGAATCCAGAGTAAAAGTTTCCCCAGCAACCCGTTCCCTTTGTGCTAGATGAACGAACGTCTCTCGACATGCTCATTTCTGAGAGATAAGTGTGTGTGAAAGCCGTCCTTCACCTAGCTTGTTGGGAACACAAAGTTTCTTTTCAGTTGCAAACTCCACTCCATACATATATATAGGGAGGTACTAGCTCCAACTCGGTTTTACAGTGAAAACTGCAGGAACTTCAAACCGGCACTAGGAAACAGACTGAGAATCAGAGTAAACGTTGATAATGCAACTCGTTCCCTTTGTGCTAGATGTACGAACGTCTCACCACAGGCTCTGTTCTGAGAGATATGTGTGTGTGAAAGCCGTCCTTCACCTAGCTTGTTGGGAACACAAATTTTCTTTTCAGATGCAAACTCCACTACATACATATATATGGGGAGGTACTATCTCCAAATCGGTTTTACAGTGAAAACTGCAGGAATTTCAAACAGGCACTAGGAAACAGATTGAGAAACCAGAGAAAAATTTTCTCCTGCAACCCGTTCCCTTTGTGCTAGCTGAACGAACGTCTCTCCACATGCTCAGTTCTGAGAGATAAGTGTGTGTGAAAGCCGTCCTTCACCTAGCTTGTTGGGAACACAAAGTTTCTTTTCAGTTGCAAACTCCACTCCATACATATATATGGGGAGGTACAAGCTCCAACTCGTGTTTACAGTGAAAACTGCAGGAACATCAAACCGGCACTAGGAAAGAGACTGAGAAACCAGAGTAAAAGTTTTTTCTGCTACCCGTTCCCTTTGTGCTAGATGAACGAACGTCTCTCCACATGCTCAGTTCTGAGAGATAAGTGTGTGTGAAAGCCGTCCTTCACCTAGCTTGTTGGGATCACAAAGTTTCTTTTCACTTGCAAACTCCACTCCATACATATATATGGGGAGGTACTAGCTCCAACTCGGTTTTACAGTGAAAACTGCAGGAATTCAAACCGGCACTATTAAACAGACTGTGAAACCTTAGTAAAAGTTTCTCCTGCAACCCGTTCCCTTTGTGCTAGATGAACGAACGTCTCTCCACATGCTCAGTTCTGAGAGATATGTTTGTGTGAAAGCAGTCATTCACCTAGCTTGTTGGGAACACAAAGTTTCTTTTCAGTTGCAAACTCCAATCCATACAAATATATGCGGAGGTAATAGCTCCAAATCATTTATACAGTGAAAATTGCAGGAACTTCAAACCGGCACTAGGAAACACACTGAGAAACCAGAGTAAAAGTTTCCCCTGCAACCCGTTCCCTTTGTGCTAGATGAACGAACGTCTCTCCACATGCTCAGTTCTGAGAGATAAGTGTGTGTGAAAGCCGTCATTCACCTAGCTTGTTGGGAACACAAAGTTTCTTTTCGTTTGCAAACTCCAATCCATACAAATATATGCGGAGGTACTAGCTCCAAATCATTTATACAGTGAAAATTGCAGGAACTTCAAACCGGCACTAGGAAACACACTGAGAAACCAGAGTAAAAATTTCCCCTGCAACCCTTTCCATTTGTGCTAGATGAACGAACGTCTCTGCACATGCTCAGTTCTGAGAGGTAAGTGTGTGTGAAAGCCTTACTTCACCTAGCTTGTTGGGAACACATAGTTTCTTTTCACTTGCAAACTCCACTCCTTACATATATATGGGGAGGTACTAGCTCCAACTCGGTTTTACAGTGATAACTGCAGGAACTTCAAACCGGCATTAGGAAAGAGACTGAGAAACCAGAGTAAAAGTTTCTCTTGCAACCCGTTCCCTTTGTGCTAGATGAGCGAACGTCTATCCACATGCTCAGTTCTGAGAGATAATTGTGTGTGAATGCTGTTCTTCACCAAGCTTTTTGGGAACACAAAGTTTTTTTCAGTTGCAAACTCCACTCCATACATATAGTTGGGTTGGTACAAACTCCAACTCGGTTTTACAGTGAAAACTGCAGGAACTTCAAACCGGCACTAGGAAACAGACTGAGAAACCAGAGTAAAATGTTCTCCTGCAAACCGTTCCCTTTGTGCTAGATGAACGAACGTCTCTCCACATGCTCATTTCTTAGAGATAAGTTTGTGTGAAAGCCGTCCTTCAAATAGCTTGATGGGAACACAAAGTTTCTTTTCTGTTGCAAACTCCACTCCATACATATATACGGGGAGGTACAAGCTCCAACTCCGTTTTACAGTGAAAAATGTAGGAACTTCAAACCGGCACTAGGAAACAGACTGAGGAACCAGAGTAAAAGTTTCTCCTGCAACCCGTTCCTTTTGTGCTAGATGAACGAACGTCTCTCCACATGCTCAGTTCTGAGAGATATGTGTGTGTGAAAGCCGTCCTTCACCTAGCTTGTTGGGAACACAAAGTTTCTTTTCAGTTGCAAACTCCATTCCATACATATATTTGGGGAGGAACTAGCAACAACTCGGTTTTACAGTGAAACCTGCAGGAACATCAAACCGGCACTAGGAAAGAGACTGAGAAACCAGAGTAAAAGTTTTTTCTGCTACCCGTTCCCTTTGTGCTAGATGAACGAACGTCTCTCCACATGCTCAGTTCTCAGAGATAAGTGTGTGTGAAAGCCGTACTTCACCTAGCTTGCTGGGATCACAAAGTTTATTTTCAGTTGCAAACTCCACTCCATACATATATATGGGGAGGTACTAGCTCCAACTCGGTTTTACAGTGAAACCTGCAGGAACTTCCAACCGGCACTAGGAAACAGACTGAGAAACCAGAGTAAAAGTTTCTCCTGCAACGAGTTCCCTTTGTGCTAGATGAACGAACGTCTCTCGACATGCTCATTTCTGAGAGATAAGTGTGTGTGAAAGCCGTCCTTCACCTAGCTTGTTGGGAATACAAAGTTTCTTTTCAGTTGCAAACTCCACTCCATACATATATATGGGGAGGTACTAGCTCCAACTCGGTTTTACAGTGAAAACTGCAGGAACTTCAAACCGGCACTAGGAAACAGACTGAGAACCAGAGTAAACGTTGGTAATGCAACACGTTCCCTTTGTGCTAAATGTACGAACGTCTCACCACAGGCTCAGTTCTGAGAGATATGTGTGTGTGAAAGCCGTCCTTCACCTAGCTTGTTGGGAACACAAATTTTCTTTTCAGATGCAAACTCCACTACATACATATATATGGGGAGGTACTATCTCCAAATCGGTTTTACAGTGAAAACTGCAGGAATTTCAAACAGGCACTAGGAAACAGATTGAGAAACCAGAGAAAAAGTTTCTCCTGCAACCCGTTCCCTTTGTGCTAGCTGAACGAACGTCTCTCCACATGCTCAGTTCTGAGAGATAAGTGTGTGTGAAAGCCGTCCTTCACCTAGCTTGTTGGGAACACAAAGTTTCTTTTCAGTTGCAAACTCCACTCCATACATATATATGGGGAGGTACAAGCTCCAACTCGGGTTTACAGTGAAAACTGCAGGAACATCAAACCGGCACTAGGAAAGAGACTGAGAAATCAGAGTAAAAGTTTTTTCTGCTACCCGTTCCCTTTGTGCTAGATGAACGAACGTCTCTCCACATGCTCAGTTCTGAGAGATAAGTTTGTGTGAAAGCCGTCCTTCACCTAGCTTGTTGGGATCACAAAGTTTCTTTTCACTTGCAAACTCCACTCATACATATATATGGGGAGGTACTAGCTCCAACTCGGTTTTACAGTGAAAACTGCAGGAATTCAAACCGGCACTATTAAACAGACTGTGAAACCTTACTAAAAGTTTCTCCTGCAACCCGTTCCCTTTGTGCTAGATGAACGAACGTCTCTCCACAGACTCAGTTCTGAGAGATAAGTGTGTGTGAAAGCCGTCCTTCACCTAGCTTGTTGGGAACACAAATTTTCTTTTCAGTTGCAAATTCCAATACATACATATATATGGGGTGGTACTAGCTCCAACTCGGTTTTACAGTGAAAACTGCAGGAACTCCAAACAGGCACTAGGAAACAGACTGAGAAACCAAAGTAAAAGTTTCCCCTGCAACCCGTTCCCTTTGTGCTAGATGAACGAACGTCTCTCCACATGCTCAGTTCTGAGAGATATGTTTGTGTGAAAGCAGTCATTCACCTAGCTTGTTGGGAACACAAAGTTTCTTTTCGTTTGCAAACTCCAATCCATACAAATATATGCGGAGGTACTAGCTCCAAATCATTTATACATTGAAAATTGCAGGAACTTCAAACCGGCACTAGGAAACACACTGAGAAACCAGAGTAAAAGTTTCCCCTGCAACCCGTTCCCTTTGTGCTAGATGAACGAACGTCTCTCCACATGCTCAGTTCTGAGAGATAAGTGTGTGTGAAAGCCGTCATTCACCTAGCTTGTTGGGAACACAAAATTTCTTTTCGTTTGCAAACTCCAATCCATACAAATATATGCGGAGGTACTAGCTCCAAATCATTTATACAGTGAAAATTGCAGGAACTTCAAACTGGCACTAGGAAACACACTGAGAAACCAGAGTAAAAGTTTCCCCTGCAACCCGTTCCATTTGTGCTAGATGAACAAACGTCTCTGCACATGCTCAGTTCTGAGAGGTAAGTGTGTGTGAAAGCCTTACTTCACCTAGCTTGTTGGGAACACAAAGTTTCTTTTCAGTTGCAAACTCCACTCCTTACATATATATGGGGAGGTACTAGCTCCAACTCGGTTTTACAGTGATAACTGCAGGAACTTCAAACCGGCATTAGGAAAGAGACTGAGAAACCAGAGTAAAAGTTTCTACTGCAACCCGTTCCCTTTGTGCTAGATGAGCGAACGTCTATCCACATGCTCAGTTCTGAGAGATAATTGTGTGTGAATGCTGTTCTTCACCAAGCTTTTTGGGAACACAAAGTTTTTTTCAGTTGCAAACTCCACTCCATACAAATAGTTGGATTGGTACAAACTCCAACTCGGTTTTACAGTGAAAACTGCAGGAACTTCAAACAGGCACTAGGAAGCAGATTGAGAAACCAGAGCAAAAGTTTCTCCTGCAAACCTTTCCCTTTGTGCTAGATGAACGAACGTCTCTCCACATGCTCAGATCTGAGAGATAAGTGTGTGTGAAAGCCGTCCTTCACCTAGCTTGTTGGGAACACAAAGTTTCTTTTCAGTTGCAAACTCCACTCCATACATATATACGGGGAGGTACAAGCTCCAACTCCGTTTTACAGTGAAAAATGTAGGAACTTCAAACCGGCACTAGGAAACAGACTGAGGAACCAGAGTAAAAGTTTCTCCTGCAACCCGTTCCTTTTGTGCTAGATGAACGAACGTCTCTCCACATGCTCAGTTCTGAGAGAAATGTGTGTGTGAAAGCCGTCCTTCACCTAGCTTGTTGGGAACACAAAGTTTCTTTTCAGTTGCAAACTCCACTCCATACATATATACGGGGAGGTACAAGCTCCAACTCCGTTTTACAGTGAAAAATGTAGGAACTTCAAACCGGCACTAGGAAACAGACTGAGGAACCAGAGTAAAAGTTTCTCCTGCAACCCGTTCCTTTTGTGCTAGATGAACGAACGTCTCTCCACATGCTCAGTTCTGAGAGAAATGTGTGTGTGAAAGCCGTCCTTCACCTAGCTTGTTGGGAACACAAAGTTTCTTTTCACTTGCAAACTCAACTCAGTACATATATATGGGTAGGTACTAGCTCCAACTCGGTTTTACAGTGAAAACTGCAGGAACTTCAAACCGGCACTAGGAAACAGACTGAGAAACCAGAGTAAAAGTTTTTTCTGCTACCCGTTCCCTTTGTGCTAGATGAACGAACTTCTCTCCACATGCTCAGTTCTGAGAGATAAGTGTGTGTGAAAGCCGTCCTTCACCTAGCTTGTTGGGATCACAAAGTTTCTTTTCACTTGCTAACTCCACTCCATACATATATATGGGGAGATACTAGCTCCAACTCGGTTTTACTGTGAAACCTGCAGGAATTCAAACCGGCGCTATTAAACAGACTGTTAAAACTTAGTAAAAGTTTCTCCTGCAACACGTTCCCTTTGTTCTAGATGAACGAACGTCTCTCCACAGGCTCAGTTCTGAGAGATAAGTGTGTGTGAAAGCAGTCATTCACCTATCTTGTTGGGAACACAAAGTTTCTTTTCAGTTGCAAACCCCAATCCATACAAATATATGCGGAGGTAATAGCTCCAAATCATTTAAACAGTGAAAATTGCAGGAACTTCAAACCGGCACTAGGAAACACACTGAGAAACCAGAGTAAAAGTTTCCCCTGCAACCCGTTCCCTTTGTGCTAGATGAACGAACGTCTCTCCACATGCTCAGTTCTGAGAGATAAGTGTGTGTGAAAGCCGTCATTCACCTAGCTTGTTGGGAACACAAAGTTTCTTTTCGTATGCAAACTCCAATCCATACAAATATATGCGGAGGTACTAGCTCCAAATAATTTATACAGTGAAAATTGCAGGAACTTCAAACCGGCACTAGGAAACACACTGAGAAACCTGAGTAAAAGTTTCCCCTGCAACCCGTTCCCTTTGTGCTAGATGAACGAACGTCTCTCCACATGCTCAGTTCTGAGAGGTAAGTGTGTGTGAAAGCCGTCCTTCAACTAGCTTGATGGGAACACAAAGTTTCTTTTCAGTTGCAAACATCACTCCATAAATATATACGGGGAGGTACTAGCTCCAACTCGGTTTTACAGGGAAAACTGCAGGAACTTCAACCCGGCACTAGAAAACAGACTGAGAAACCAGAGTAAACGTTTCTCCTGCAACCCGTTCCCTTTGTGCTAGATGAACGAACGTCTCTCCACATGCTCAGTTCTGAGAGATAAGTGTGTGTGAAAGCCGTCCTTCACATAGCTTGTTGGGAACACAAAGTTTCTTTTCAGTTGCAAATTCCATTCCATACATATATATGGGGAGGTACTACCTCCAACTCGGTTTTACAGTGAAAATTGCAGGAACATCAAACCGGCACTAAGAAAGAGACTGAGATACCAGAGTAAAAGTTTCCCCTGCAACCCGTTCCCTTTGTGCTAGATGAACGAACGTCTCTCCACATGCTCAGTTCTGAGAGATAAGTGTGTGTGAAAGCCGTCATTCACCTATCTTGTTGGGAACACAAAGTTTCTTTTCGTTTGCAAACTCCAATCCATAAAATTATATGCGGAGGTACTAGCTCCAAATCATTTATACAGTGAAAATTGCAGGAACTTCAACCCGGCACTAGGAAACACACTGAGAAACCAGAGTAAAAGTTTCCCCTGCAACCCGTTCCCTTTGTGCTAGATGAACGAACGTCTCTCCACATGCTCAGTTCTGAGAAATAAGTTTGTGTGAAAGCCGTCCTTCACCTAGCTTGTTGGGAACACAAAGTTTCTTTTCAGTTGCAACTTCAATCCATACATATATATGGGTAGGTACTAGCTCCAACTCGGTTTTACTGTGAAAACAGTAGGAACTTCAAACCGGCACTAGGAAACAGACTGAGAAAGCAGAGTAAACGTTACTCCTGCAAACCGATCCCTTTGTGCTAGATGAACGAACGTCTTTCCACAGGCTCAGTTCTGAGAGATAAGTGTGTGTGAAAGCCGTAATTCAACTAGCTTGTTGGGAACACAAAGTTTCTCTTCAGTTGCAAACTCCACTCCATTCATATATATGGGGAGGTACTAGCTCCTACCCGGTTTTATAGTGAAAACTACAGGGACTTCAAACCGGCACTAGGAAACAGACTGAGAAACCAGAGTAAAATTTCTCCTGCAACCCGTTCCATTTGTGCTAGATGAACGAACGTCTCTCCACAGGCTCAGTTCTGAGAGATAAGTGTGTGTGAAAGCCGTACTTCACCTAGCTTGTTGGGAACACAAAGTTTCTTTTAAGTTGCAAATGCAAATCCATACATATATATGGGGAGTTACTAGCTCCAACTCGGTTTTATAGTGAAAACTGCAGGGACTTCAAACCGGCACTAGGAAACAGACTGAGAAACCAGAGTAAAAGTTTCTCCTGCAACCCGTTCCCTTTGTTCTAGATGAACGAACGTCTCTCCACATGCTCAGTTCTGAGAGATAATTGTGTGAGAAAGCCGTTCTTCACTTAGCTTGTTGGGAACACAAAGTTTCTTTTCAGTTGCAAACTCCACTCCATACATATATAAGGGGAGTTACTAGCTCCAACTCGGTTTTACATTGAAAACTGCAGGAACTTCAAAACGGCACTAGGAAACAGACTGAGAAACCAGAGTAAATGATTCTCCTGCAACCCGTTCCCTTTGTGCTAGATGAACGAACGTCTCTCCACATGCTCAGTTCTGAGAGATAAGTGTGTGTGAAAGCCGTCCTTCACCTAGCTTGTTGGGAACACAAAGATTCTTTTCAGTTGCAAACTCCACTCCATACATATATACGGGGAAGTAATAGCTCCAACTCGGTTTTACAATGAAAACTGCAGGAACTTAAAACCGACACTAGAAAAGAGACTGAGAAACCAGAGTAAACTTTTCCCCTACAAACCGTTCCCTTTGCGCTAGATGAACGAACATCTCTACAAAGGCTCAGTTCTGATAGATAAGTGTGTGTGAAAGCCGTCCTTCAACTAGCTTGTTGGGAAATCAAAGTATCTTTTCAGTTGCAAACACCACTCCATACATATATATGGGGAGGTACTAGCTCCAACTCTGTTTTATAGTGAAAACAGTAGGAACTTCAAACCGGCACTAAGAAACTGACTGAGAAACTACAGTAAACGTTTTCCTGCAACCCGTTCCCTTTGTTCTAGATGAACGAACGTCTCTCCACATGCTCAGTTCTGAGAGATAATTGTGTGAGAAAGCCGTTCTTCACTTAGCTTGTTGGGAACACAAAGTTTCTTTTCACTTGCAAACTCCACTCCTTACATATATATGGGGAGGTACTAGCTCCAACTCTGTTTTACAGTGATAACTGCAGCAACTTCAAACCGGCATTAGGAAAGAGACTGAGAAACCAGAGTAAAAGTTTCTACTGCAACCCTTTCACTTTGTGCTAGATGAGCGAACGTCTATCCACATGCTCAGTTCTGAGAGATAATTGTGTGTGAATGCTGTTCTTAACCATGCTTTTTGGGAACACAAAGTTTCTTTTCAGTTGCAAACTCCACTCCATACATATAGTTGGGTTGGTACAAACTCCAACTCGGTTTTACAGTGAAAACTGCAGGAACTTCAAACCGGCACTAGGAAACAGACTGAGAAACCAGAGTAAAATATTCTCCTGCAAACCGTTCCCTTTGTGCTAGATGAACGAACGTCTCTCCACATGCTCATTTCTTAGAGATAAGTTTGTGTGAAAGCCGTCCTTCAACTAGCTTGATGGGAACACAAAGTTTCTTTTCAGTTGCAAACATCACTCCATAAATATATACGGGGAGGTACTAGCTCCAACTCGGTTTTACAGGGAAAACTGCAGGAACTTCAACCCGGCACTAGGAAACAGACTGAGAAACCAGAGTAAACGTTTCTCCTGCAAACCGTTCCCTTTGTGCTAGATGAACGAACGTCTCTCCACATGCTCAGTTCTGAGAGATAAGTGTGTGTGAAAGCCGTTCTTCACATAGCTTGTTGGGAACACAAAGTTTCTTTTCAGTTGCAAATTCTATTCCATACATATATATGGGGAGGTACTACCTCCAGCTCGGTTTTACAGTGAAAATTGCAGGACCATCAAACCGGCACTAGGAAAGAGACTGAGAAACCAGAGTAAAAGTTACTTCTGCAACCCGTTCCTTTTGTGCTAGATGAACGAACGTCTCTCCACATGCTCATTTCTGAGGGATAAGTTTGTGTGAAAGCCGTCATTCACCTTGCTTGTTGGGAACACAAAGTTTCTTTTCAGTTGCAAACTCCAATCCATACAAATATATGCGGAAGTTCTAGCCCCAAATCATTTATACAGTGAAAATTGCAGGAACTTCAAACCGGCACTAGGAAACAGATTGAGAAACCAGAGTAAAAATTTCCCCTGCAACCCGTTCCCTTTGTGCTAGATGAACGAACGTCTCTCCACATGCTCAGTTCTGAGAGATATGTGTGTGTGAAAGCCGTCATTCACCTAGCTTGTTGGGAACACAAAGTTTCTTTTCATTTGCAAACTCCAATCCATACAAATATATGCGGAGGTACTAGCTCCAAATCATTTATGCAGTGAAAATTGCACTAACTTCAAACCGGCACTAGGAAACACCCAGATAAACCAGAGTAAAAGTTTCCCCTGCAACCCGTTCCCTTTGTGCTAGATGAACGAACGTCTCTCCACATGCTCAGTTCTGAGAGAAAAGTTTGTGTGAAAGCCGTCATTCACTTAGCTTGTTGGGAACACAAAGTTTCTTTTCAGTTGCAAATTCCACTCCATACATATATATGGGGAGGTAGTAGCTCCAACTCGGTTTTACAGTGCAAATTGCAGGACTTCAAACCTGCACTAGGAAACAGACTGAGAAAGCAGAGTAAAAGTTTCTCCTGCAACCCGTTCCCTTTGTGCTAGATGAACGAACGTCTCTCCACATGCTCAGGTCTGAGAGATAAGTGTGTGTGAAAGCCGTCCTTCAACTAGCTTGTTGGAAACACAAAATTTCTTTTCAGTTGCAAACTCCAATCCATACATATATACTGGGAGGTACTAGATCCAACTCGGTTTTACAGGGAAAACTGCTGGAACTTCAATCCGGCACTAGGAAAGAGACTGAGAAACCAGAGTAAAAGTTTCTTCTGCAACCCGTTCCTTTTGTGCTAGATGAACGAACGTCTCTCCACATGCTCAGTTCTGAGAGATAAGTGTGTGTGAAAGCCGTACTTCACCTAGCTTGTTGGGAACACAAAGTTTCTTTTCTATTGCAAACTCCACCCCATACATATATATGGGGAGGTAGTAGCTCCAACTCGCTTTTACAGTGCAAATTGCAGGATCTTCAAAACGGCACTAAGAAACAGACTGAGAAACCAGAGTAAAAGTTTCTTCTGCAAACCGTTCCCATTGTGCTAGATAAACGAACGTCTCTCCACATGCTCAGTTCTGAGAGATAAGTGTGTGTGAATGCTGTTCTTCACCTAGCTTTCTGGGAACACAAAGTTTTTTTTCAGTGGCAAACTCCATTCCATACATATATATGGGGAGGTAATAGCTCCAACTAGTTTTTACAGGGAAACCTGCAGGAACTTCAAACCTGCACTAGGAAACAGACTGAGAAACCAGAGTAAAAGTTTCCCCTGCAACCCGTTCCATTTGTGCTAGATGAACGAACGTCTCTCCACATACTCAGTTCTGAGAGATAAGAGTGTGTGAAAGCCGTCCTTCACATAGCTTGTTGGGAACACAAAGTTTCTTTCAAGTTGCAAACTCCACTCCATACATATATATGGGGAGGTACTAGCTCCAACTCGGTTTTACAGTGAAAACTGCAGGAACATCAAACCGGCACTAGGAAAGAGACTGAGAAACCAGAGTATAAGTTTCTTCTGCAACCCGTTCCTTTTGTGCTAGATGAACGAACGTCTCTCCAAATGCTCAGTTCTGAGAGATAAGTGTGTGTGAATGCTGTCTTTCACCTAGCTTGTTGGGAACACAAAGTTTCTTTTCAGTTGTAAACTCCACTCCATACATATATATGGGGTGGTACAAGCTCCAACTCTGTTTTACACTGAAATCTGCAGGAATTCAAACCGGCACTTTAAAACAGACTGAGAAACCAGAGTAAAAATTTCCCCTGCAACCCGTTCCCTTTGTGTTAGATGAACGAACGTCTCTCCACATGCTCAGTTCTGAGAGATAAGTGTGTGTGAAAGCCGTCCTTCAACTACCTTGTTGGGAACACAAAGTTTCTTTTCAGTTGCAAACTCCAATCCATATATATATACGGGGAGGTACTAGCTCCAACTCTGTTTTACAGGGAAAACTGCAGGAACTTCAAACCGGCACTAGAAAACAGACTGAGAAACCAGAGTAAAAGTTTCTCCTGCAACACATTCCCTTTGTACTAGATGAACGAACGTCTCTCCACATGCTCAGTTCTGAGAGATAAGTGTGTGTGAAAGCCGTCCTTCACATAGCTTGTTGGGAACACAAAGTTTCTTTTCAGTTGCAAATTCCATTCCACACATATATATGGGGAGGTACTAGCTCCAACTCGGTTTTACAGTGAAAATTGCAGGAACATCAAACCGGCACAAGGAAAGAGACTGAGAAACCAGAGTAAAAGTTTCTTTGCAACCCGTTCCTTTTGTGCTAGAAGAACGAACGTCTCTCCACATGCTCAGTTCTGAGAGATAAGTTTGTGTGAAAGCCGTTCTTCACCTAGCTTGTTGGGAACACAAAGTTTTTTTTCTCTTGCAAACTCCAATCCATACATATATATGGGGAAGTAGTAGCTCCAACTCGGTTTTACAGGGCAAACTGCAGGATCTTCAAAACGGCACTAAGAAACAGACTGAGAAACCAGAGTAAAAGTTTCTCCTGCAACCCGTTCCTATGTGCTAGATGAACGAACGTCTCTCCACATGCTCAGTTCTGAGAGATAAGTGTGTGTGAAAGCCGTCCTTCAATTAGCTTGTTGGGAACACAAAGTTTCTTTTCAGTTGCAAACTCCACTCCATACATATATACGGGGAAGTACTAGCTCCAATTCGGTTTTACAGGGAAAACTGCAGGAACTTTAAAACCGGCACTAGAAAACAGACTGAGAAACCAGAGTAAATGTTGCACCTGCATCCCTTTCCCTTTGTGCTAGATGAACGAACGTCTCTCCACATGCTCACTTCTGAGAGATAAGTGTGTGTGAAAGCCGTCCATCACCTAGCTTGTTGGGAACACAAAGTTTCTTTTCAGTTGCAAACTCCACTCCATACATATATATGGGGAGGTACAAGCTCCAACTCGGTTTTACAGTGAAAACTGCAGGAACATGAAACCGGCACTAGGAAAGAGACTGAGAAACCAGAGTAAAAGTTTCTTCTGCAAACCGTTCCTTTTGTGCTAGATGAACGAACGTCTCTCCACATGCTCAGTTCTGAGAGATAAGTGTGTGTGAATGCTGTATTTCACCTAGCTTGTTGGGAACACAAGTTTCTTTTCAGTTGCAAACTCCACTCCATACATATATATGGGGTGGTACAAGCTCCAACTCGGTTTTACACTGAAATCTGCAGGAACTTCAAACCGGCACTTTGAAACAGACTGAGAAACCAGAGCAAAAATTTCTCCTGCATCCCGTTCCCTTTGTGCTAGATGAACGAACGTCTCTCCACATGCTCATTTCTGAGATATAAGTTTGTGTGAAAGCCGTCTTTCACCTAGCTTGTTGGGAACACAAAGTTTCTTTTCAGTTGTAAACTCCAATCCATACAAATATATGCGGAGGTACTAGCTTCAACTCGGTTATATAGTGAAAACTGCAGGAACTTCAAACCGACACTAGGAAACACAATGAGAAACCAGAGTAAAAGTTTCCCCTGCAACCCGTTCCCTTTGTGCTACATGAAAGAACGTCTCTCCACATGCTCATTTCTGACAGATAAGTTTGTGTGAAAGCCGTTCTTCACCTAGCTTGTTGGGAACACAAAGTTTCTTTTAAGTTGCAAATTCCACTCCATACATATATATGGGGAGGTAGTAGCTCCAACTCGGTTTTACAGTGCAAATTGCAGGAACTTCAAAACGGCACTAAGAAAAAGACAGAGAAACCAGGGTAAAAGTTTTTCCTGCAACCGGTTCCCTTTGTGCTAGATGAACGAACGTCTCTCCACATGCTCATTTCTGAGAGATAAGTGTGTGTGAAAGCCGTCCTTCAACTAGCTTTTTGGGAACACAAAGTTTCTTTTCAGTTGCAAACTATACTCCATACATATATACGGGGAGGTACTAGCTCCATCACGGTTTTACAGGGAAAACTGCAGGAACTTCAAACCGGCATTAGAAAACAGACTGAGATCCAGAGTAAACGTTTCTCCTGCAACCCGTTCCCTTTGTGCTGGATGAACGAACGTCTCTCCACATGCTCCGTTCTGAGAGATAAGTGTTTGTGAAAGCCGTCCTTCACATAGCTTGTTGGGAACACAAAGTTTCTTTTCAGTTGCAAATTCCATTCCATACATATATATGGGGAGGTACTAGCTCCAACTCGGTTTTACAGTGAAAACTGCAGGAACTTCAAACCGACACTAGGAAACACAATGAGAAACCAGAGTAAAAGTTTCCCCTGCAACCCGTTCCCTTTGTGCTAGATGAACGAACGTCTCTCCACATGCTCATTTCTGAACAGATAAGTTTGTGTGAAAGCCGTTCTTCACCTAGCTTGTTGGGAACACAAAGTTTCTTTTAAGTTGCAAATTCCACTCCATACATATATATGGGGAGGTAGTAGCTCCAACTCGGTTTTACAGTGCAAATTGCAGGAACTTCAAAACGGCACTAAGAAAAAGACTGAGAAACCAGGGTAAAAGTTTTTCCTGCAACCCGTTCCCTTTGTGCTAGATGAACGAACGTCTCTCCACATGCTCAGTTCTGAGAGATAAGTGTGTGTGAAAGCCGTCCTTCAACTAGCTTTTTGGGAACACAAAGTTTCTTTTCAGTTGCAAACTAAACTCCATACATATATACGGGGAGGTACTAGCTCCATCTCGGTTTTACAGGGAAAACTGCAGGAACTTCAAACCGGCACTAGAAAACAGACTGAGATCCAGAGTAAACGTTTCTCCTGCAACCCGTTCCCTTTGTGCTAGATGAACGAACGTCTCTCCACATGCTCAGTTCTGAGAGATAAGTGTGTGTGAAAGCCGTCCTTCACATAGCTTGTTGGGAACACAAAGTTTCTTTTCAGTTGCAAATTCCATTCCATACATATATATGGGGAGGTACTAGCTCCAACTCGGTTTTACAGTGAAAATTGCAGGAATATCAAACCGGCACAAGGAAAGAGACTGAGAAACCAGTGTAAAAGTTTCTTCTGCAACCCGTTCCTTTTGTGCTAGATGAACGAACGTCTCTTCACATGCTCAGTTCTGAGAGATAAGTTTGTGTGAAAGCCGTTCTTCACCTAGCTTGTTGGGAACACAAAGTTTCTTTTCTATTGCAAACTCCACTCCATACATATATATGGGGATGTAGCAGCTCCAACTCGATTTTACAGTGCAAATTGCAGGATCATCAAAACGGCACTAAGAAACAGACTGAGAAACCAGAGTAAAAGTTTCTCCTGCAAACCGTTCCCTTTGTGCTAGATGAACGAACGTCTCTCCACATGCTCATTTCTGAGAGATAAGTGTGTGTGAAAGCCGTCCTTCACCTATCTTGTTGGGAACACAAAGTTTCTTTTCAGTTGCAAACTCCATTCCATACATATATATGGGGAGGTACTAGCTCCAACTCTGTTTTACAGTGAAAATTGCAGGAACATCAAACCGGCACTAGGAAACAGACTGAGAAACCAGAGTAAATGTTTCTTCTGCAACTCGTTCCCATTGTGCTAGATAAACGAACGTCTCTCCACATGCTCAGTTCTGAGTGATAATTGTGTGTGAATGCTGTTCTTCACCTAGCTTGTTGGGAACAAAAAGTTTCTTTTCAGTTGCAAACTCCACTCCATACATATAGTTGGGGTGGTTCAAACTCCAACTCTGTTTTACAGAGAAAACTGCAGGAACTTCAAACCGGCACTAGGAAACAGACTGAGAAACCAGAGTAAAAATTTCTCCTGCAACCCGTTCCCTTTGTGCTTGATGAACGAACGTCTCTCCACATACTCAGTTCTGAGAGATAAGAGTGTGTGAAAACTGTCCTTCACATAGCTTGTTGGGAACACAAAGTTTCTTTTCAGTTGCAAAATCCAATCCTTACATATATATGGGGAGGTACTAGCTCCAACTCGGTTTTACAGTAAAAACTGCAGGAACATCAAACCGGCACTATTAAAGAGACTGAGAAACCAGAGTATAAGTTTCTTCTGCAAACCGTTCAATTTGTGCTAGATGAACGAACATCTCTCCACATGCTCAGTTCTGAGAGATAAGTGTGTGTGAAAGCCATCATTCTCTTAGCTTGTTGGGAACACAAAGTTTCTTTTCAGTTGCCAACTCCAATCCATACAAATATATGCGGAGGTACTAGCTCCAACTCTGTTATACACTGAAAACTGCAGGAACTTCAAACCGGCACTAGGAAACACACTGAGAAACAAGAGTAAATGTTTCCCCTGCAAACCGTTCCCTTTGTGCTAGATGAACGAACGTCTCTCCACATGCTCAGTTCTGAGAGATATGTGTGTGTGAAAGCCGTCGTTTAACTAGCTTGTTGGGAACACAAAGTTTCTTTTCAGTTGCAAACTCCACTCCATACATATATACGGGGAGGTACTAGCTCCAACTCGGTTTTACAGGGAAAACTGCAGGAACTTCAAACCGGCACTAGAAAACAGACTGAGAAACCAGAGTAAAAGTTTCTCCTGAAACCCGTTCCCTTTGTGCTAGATGAACGAATGTCTCTCCACATGCTCAGTTCAGAGAGATAAGTGTGTGTGAAAGCCGTCCTTCAACTAGCTTGTTGGAAACACAAAGTTTCTTTTCAGTTGCAAACTCCACTCCATACATATATACGGGTAGGTACTAGCTCCAACTCGGTTTTACAGGGAAAACTGCAGGAACTTCAAACCGGCACTAGAAAACAGACTGAGAAACCAGAGTAAATGTTTCTCCTGCATCCCTTTCCCTTTGTGCTAGATGAACGAACGTCTCTCCACATGCTCATTTCTGAGAGATAATTGTGTGTGAAAGCCGTTCTTCACCTAGCTTGTTGGGAACACAAAGTTTCTTTTCAGTTGCAAACTCCATTCCATACATATATACGGGGAGGTACTAGCTCAAACTCTGTTTTACAGTGAAAACTGCTGGAACTTCAAACCGGCACTAGGAAACAGACTGAGAACCAGAGTAAACGTTGATAATGCAACACGTTCCCTTTGTGCTAGATGAACGAACGTCTCTCCACAGGCTCAGTTCTGAGAGATAAGTGTGTGTGAAAGCCGTCCTTCACATAGCTTGTTGGGAACACAAAGTTTCTTTTCCCTTGCAAACTCCACTCCATACATATATATGGGGAGGTACGAGCTCCAACTCGGTTTTACTGTGAAAACTGCAGGAACTTCAAACCGGCACTAGGAAACAGATTGAGAAACCAGAGAAAAATTTCTCCTGCAACCCGTTCCCTTTGTGCTAGATGAACGAAAGTCTCTCCACATACTCAGTTCTGAGAGATATGAGTGTGTGAAAGCCGTCCTTCACATAGCTTGTTGGGAACACAAAGTTTCTTTCAGTTGCAAACTCCACTCCATACATATATATGGGGAGGTACTAGCTCCAACTCGGTTTTACAGTGAAAACTGCAGGAACATCCAACCGGCACTAGGAAAGAGACTGAGAAAACAGAGTATAAGTTTCTTCTGCAAACCGTTCCCTTTGTGCTAGATGAACGAACGTCTCTCCACATGCTCATTTCTGAGAGATAAGTGTGTGTGAATGCTGTCTTTCACCTAGCTTGTTGGGAACACAAAGTTTCTTTTCAGTTGAAACTCCACTCCATACATATATATGGGGTGGTACAAGCTCCAACTCGGTTTTACACTGAAATCTGCAGGAACTTCAAACCGGCACTTTGAAACAGACTGAGAAACCAGAGTAAAAATTTCTCCTGCAACCCGTTCCCTTTGTGCTAAATGAACGAACGTCTCTCCTAATGCTCAGTTCTGAGAGATATGTGTGTGTGAAAGCCGTCCTTCAACTAGCTTGTTGGGAACACAAAGTTTCTTTTCAGTTGCAAACTCCAATCCATACAAATATATGCGGAGGTACTAGCTCCAACACGGTTATACAGTGAAAACTGCAAGAACTTCAAACCGGCACTAGGAAACACACTGAGAAACCAGAGTAAAAGTTTCTTCTGCAACCCGTTCCTTTTGTGCTAGAAGAACGAACGTCTCTCCACATGCTCAGTTCTGAGAGATAAGTTTGTGTGAAAGCCGTTCTTCACCTAGCTTGTTGGGAACACATAGTTTCTTTTCTCTTGCAAACTCCACTCCATACATATATATGGGGAGGTAGTAGCTCCAACTCGGTTTTACAGTGCAAATTGCAGGATCTTCAAAACGGCACTAAGAAACAGACTGAGAAACCAGAGTAAAAGTTTCTCCTGCAACCCGTTCCCTTTGTGCTAGATGAACGAACGTCTCTCCACATGCTCAGTTCTGAGAGATAAGTGTGTGTGAAAGCCGTCCTTCAATTAGCTTGTTGGGAACACAAAGTTTCTTTTCAGTTGCAAACTCCACTCCATACATATATACGGGGAGGTACTAGCTCCAATTCGGTTTTACAGGGAAAACTGCAGGAACTTCAAACCGGCACTAGAAAACAGACTGAGAAACCAGAGTAAATGTTGCACCTGCATCCCTTTCCCTTTGTGCTAGATGAACGAACGTCTCTCCACATGCTCAGTTCTGAGAGATAAGTGTGTGTGAATGCTGTCTTTCACCTAGCTTGTTGGGAACACAAAGTTTCTTTTCAGTTGCAAACTCCACTCCATACATATATATGGGGTGGTATAAGCTCCAACTCGGTTTTACAGTGCAAATTGCAGGATCATCAAAACGGCACTAAGAAAAAGACTGAGAAACCAGAGTAAAAGTTTCTCCTGCAAACCGTTCCCTTTGTGCTAGATGAACGAACGTCTCTCCACATGCTCAGATCTGAGAGATAAGTGTGTGTAAAAGCCGTCCTTCAACTAGCATGTTGGGAACACAAAGTTTCTTTCAGTTGCAAACTCCACTCCATACATATATACGGGGAGGTACTAACTCCAACTCGGTTTTACAGGGAAAACTGCAGGAACTTCAAACCGGCACTAGAAAACAGACTGAGAAACCAGAGTAAATGTTTCTCCTGCATCCCTTTCCCTTTGTGCTAGATGAACGAACATCTCTCCACATGCTCATTTCTGAGAGATAAGTGTGTGTGAAAGCCGTCCTTCACCTATCTTGTTGGGAACACAAAGTTTCTTTTCAGTTGCAAACTCCATTCCATACATATATATGGGGAGGTACTAGCTCCAACTCTGTTTTACAGTGAAAATTGCAGGAACATCAAACCGGCACTAGGAAACAGACTGAGAAACCAGAGTAAATGTTTCTTCTGCAACTCGTTCCCATTGTGCTAGATAAACGAACGTCTCTCCACATGCTCAGTTCTGAGAGATAATTGTGTGTGAATGCTGTTCTTCACCTAGCTTGTTGGGAACAAAAAGTTTCTTTTCAGTTGCAAACTCCACTCCATACATATAGTTGGGGTGGTTCAAACTCCAACTCTGTTTTACAGAGAAAACTGCAGGAACTTCAAACCGGCACTAGGAAACAGACTGAGAAACCAGAGTAAAAATTTCTCCTGCAACCCGTTCCCTTTGTGCTTGATGAACGAACGTCTCTCCACATGCTCAGTTCTGAGAGATAAGAGTGTGTGAAAACTGTCCTTCACATAGCTTGTTGGGAACACAAAGTTTCTTTTCAGTTGCAAAATCCAATCCTTACATATATATGGGGAGGTACTAGCTCCAACTCGGTTTTACAGTAAAAACTGCAGGAACATCAAACCGGCACTATTAAAGAGACTGAGAAACCAGACTATAAGTTTCTTCTGCAAACCGTTCAATTTGTGCTAGATGAACGAACATCTCTCCACATGCTCAGTTCTGAGAGATAAGTGTGTGTGAAAGCCATCATTCTCCTAGCTTGTTGGGAACACAAAGTTTCTTTTCAGTTGCCAACTCCAATCCATACAAATATATGCGGAGGTACTAGCTCCAACTCGGTTATACACTGAAAACTGCAGGAACTTCAAACCGGCACTAGGAAACACACTGAGAAACAAGAGTAAATGTTTCCCCTGCAAACCGTTCCCTTTGTGCTAGATGAACGAACGTCTCTCCACATGCTCAGTTCTGAGAGATATGTGTGTGTGAAAGCCGTCGTTTAACTAGCTTGTTGGGAACACAAAGTTTCTTTTCAGTTGCAAACTCCACTCCATACATATATACGGGGAGGTACTAGCTCCAACTCGGTTTTACAGGGAAAACTGCAGGAACTTCAAACCGGCACTAGAAAACAGACTGAGAAACCAGAGTAAAAGTTTCTCCTGCAACCCGTTCCCTTTGTGCTAGATGAACGAACGTCTCTCCACATGCTCAGTTCAGAGAGATAAGTGTGTGTGAAAGCCGTCCTTCACCTAGCTTGTTGGGAACACAAAGTTTCTTTTCAGTTGCAAACTCCATTCCATACATATATATGGGGAGGTACTAGCTCCAACTCTGTTATACAGTGAAAACTGCAGGAACATCAAACCGGCACTAGGAAACAGACTGAGAAACCAGAGTAAATGTTTCTTCTGCAAACCGTTCCCATTGTGCTAGATAAACGAACTTCTCTCCACATGCTCATTTCTGAGAGATATTTGTGTGTGAAAGCCGTCCTTCACCTAGCTTGTTGGGAACACAAAGTTTCTTTTCAGTTGCAAACTCCATTCCATACATATATACGGGGAGGTACTAGCTCAAACTCTGTTTTACAGTGAAAACTGCAGGAACATCAAACCGGCACTAGGAAACACACTGAGAAAACAGAGAAAAGTTTACCCTGCAACCCGTTCCCTTTGTGCTAGATGAACGAACGTCTCTCCACATGCTCATTTCTGAGATATAATTGTGTGTGAAAGCCGTCCTTCACCTAGCTTGTTGGGAACACAAAATTTCTTTTCAGTTGCAAACTCCAATCCATATATATATACGGGTAGGTACTAGCTCCAACTCGGTTTTACAGGGAAAACTGCTGGAACTTCAAACCGGCACTAGGAAACAGACTGAGAACCAGAGTAAACGTTGATAATGCAACACGTTCCCTTTGTGCTAGATGAACGAACGTCTCTCCACAGGCTCAGTTCTGAGAGATAAGTGTGTGTGAAAGCCGTCCTTCAACTAGCTTGTTGGAAACACAAAGTTTCTTTTCAGTTGCAAACTCCACTCCATACATATATACGTGTAGATACTAGCTCCAACTCGGTTTTACAGGGGAAACTGCAGGAACTTCAAACTGGCACTAGAAAACAGACTGAGAAACCAGAGTAAATGTTTCTCCTGCATTCCTTTCCCTTTGTGCTAGATGAACGAAAGTCTCCCCACATACTCAGTTCTGAGAGATATGAGTGTGTGAAAGCCGTCCTTCACATAGCTTGTTGGGAACACAAAGTTTCTTTTCAGTTGCAAACTCCACTCCATACATATATATGGGGAGGTACTAGCTCCAACTCGGTTTTACAGTGAAAACTGCAGGAACATCAAACCGGCAATAGGAAAGAGACTGAGAAACCAGAGTATAAGTTTCTTCTGCAAACCGTTCCCTTTGTGCTAGATGAACGAACGTCTCTCCACATGCTCATTTCTGAGAGATAAGTGTGTGTGAATGCTGTCTTTCACCTAGCTTGTTGGGAACACAAAGTTTCTTTTCAGTTGCAAACTCCACTCCATACATATATATGGGGTGGTACAAGCTCCAACTCGGTTTTACACTGAAATCTGCAGGAACTTCAAACCGGCACTTTGAAACAGACTGAGAAACCAGAGTAAAAATTTCTCCTGCAACCCGTTCCCTTTGTGCTAAATGAACGAACGTCTCTCCTAATGCTCAGTTCTGAGAGATATGTGTGTGTGAAAGCCGTCCTTCACCTAGCTTGTTGGGAACACAAAGTTTCTTTTCAGTTGCAAACTCCAATCCATACAAATATATGCGGAGGTACTAGCTCCAACACGGTTATACAGTGAAAACTGCAGGAACTTCAAACCGGCACTAAGAAACACACTGAGAAACCAGAGTAAAAGTTTCTTCTGCAACCCGTTCCTTTTGTGCTAGATGAACGAACGTCTCTCCACATGCTCAGTTCTGAGAGAAAATTGTGTGTGAAAGCCGTCCTTCAATTAGCTTGTTGGGAACACAAAGTTTCTTTTCAGTTGCAAACTCCACTCCATACATATATACGGGGAGGTACTAGCTCCAATTCGGTTTTACAGGGAAAACTGCAGGAACTTCAAACCGGCACTAGAAAACAGACTGAGAAACCAGAGTAAATGTTGCACCTGCATCCCTTTCCCTTTGTGCTAGATGAACGAACGTCTCTCCACATGCTCAGTTCTGAGAGATAAGTGTGTGTGAATGCTGTCTTTCACCTAGCTTGTTGGGAACACAAAGTTTCTTTTCAGTTGCAAACTCCACTCCATACATATATATTGGGTGGTATAAGCTCCAACTCGATTTTACACTGAAATCTGCAGGAACTTCAAACCGGCACTTTGAAACAGACGGAGAAACCAGAGTAAAAATTTCTCCTGCATCCCGTTCCCTTTGTGCTAGATGAACGAACGTCTCTCCACATGCTCATTTCTGAGATATAAGTTTGTGTGAAAGCCGTCTTTCACCTAGCTTGTTGGGAACACAGTTTCTTTTCAGTTGCAAACTCCAATCGATACAAATATATGCGGAGGTACTAGCTCCAACTCGGTTATACAGTGAAAACTGCAGGAACTTCAAACCGGCACTAGGAAACACAATGAGAAACCAGAGTAAAAGTTTCCCCTGCAACCCTTTCCCTTTGTGCTAGATGAACGAACGTCTCTCCACATGCTCAGTTCTGAGAGAAAAGTTTGTGTGAAAGCCGTTCTTCACCTAGCTTGTTGGGAACACAAAGTTTCTTTTAAGTTGCAAATTCCACTCCATACATATATATGGGGAGGTAGTTGTTCCAACTCGGTTTTACAATGCAAATTGCAGGAACTTCAAAACGGCACTAAGAAACAGACTGAGAAACCAGGGTAAAAGTTTTTCCTGCAACCCGTTCCCTTTGTGCTAGATGAACGAATGTCTCTCCACATGCTCAGTTCTGAGAGATAAGTGTGTGTGAAAGCCGTCCTTCAACTAGCTTTTTGGGAACACAAAGTTTCTTTTCAGTTGCAAACTAAACTCCATACATATATACGGGGAGGTACTAGCTCCAACTCGGTTTTACAGGGAAAACTGCAGGAACTTCAAACCGGCACTAGAAAACAGACTGAGATACCAGAGTAAACGTTCCTCCTGCAACCCGTTCCCTTTGTGCTAGATGAACGAACGTCTCTCCACATGCTCAGTTCTGAGAGATAAATGTGTGTGAAAGCCGTCCTTCATTTATCTTGTTGGGAACACAAAGTTTCTTTTCAGTTGCAAACTCCATTCCATACATATATATGGGGAGGTACTTGCTCCAACTCTGTTTTACAGTGAAAATTGCAGGAACATCAAACCGGCACTAGGAAACAGACTGAGAAACCAGAGTAAATGTTTCTTCTGCAACCCGTTCCCATTGTGCTAGATAAACGAACGTCTCTCCACATGCTCAGTTCTGAGAGATAAGTGTGTGTGAATGCTGTTCTTCACCTAGCTTGTTGGGAACAAAAAGTTTCTTTTCAGTTGCAAACTCCACTCCATACATATAGTTGGGGTGGTTCAAACTCCAACTCTGTTTTACAGTGAAAACTGCAGGAAATTCAAACCGGCACTAGGAAACAGACTGAGAAACCAGAGTAAAAATTTCTCCTGCAACCCGTACCCTTTGTGCTTGATGAACGAACGTCTCTCCACATACTCAGTTCTGAGAGATAAGAGTGTGTGAAAGCCGTCCTTCACATAGCTTGTTGGGAACACAAAGTTTCTTTTCAGTTGCATACTCCAATCCATACATATATATGGGGAGGTACTAGCTCCAACTCGCTTTTACAGTGAAAAATGCTGGAACTTCAAACCTGAACTAGGAAACAGACTGAGAACCAGAGTAAACGTTGATAATGCAACACGTTCCATTTGTGCTAGATGTACGAACGTCTCTCCACATGCTCAGTTCTGAGAGATAAGTGTGTGTGAATGCTGTTCTTCACCTAGCTAGTTGGGAACACAAATTTTCTTTTCAGTTGCAAACTCCACTACATACATATATATGGGGAGGTACTAGCTCCAACTCGGTTTTACAGTGAAAACTGCAGGAACTTCAAACAGGCACTAGGAAGCAGATTGAGAAACCAGAGCAAAAGTTTCTCCTGCAAACCTTTCCATTTGTGCTAGATGAACGAACGTCTCTCCACATGCTCAGATCTGAGAGATAAGTGTGTGTGAAAGCCGTCCTTCACCTAGCTTGTTGGGAACACAAAGTTTCTTTTCAGTTGCAAACTCCACTCCATACATATATAAGGGGAGGTACAAGCTCCAGCTCCGTTTTACAGTGAAAAATGTAGGAACTTCAAACCGGCTCTAGGAAACAGACTGAGGAACCAGAGTAAAAGTTTCTCCTGCAACCCGTTCCTTTTGTGCTAGATGAACGAACGTCTCTCCACATGCTCAGTTCTGAGAGATATGTGTGTGTGAAAGCCGTCCTTCACCTAGCTTGTTGGGAACACAAAGTTCTTTTCAGTTGCAAACTCCATTCCATACATATATTTGGGGAGGTACTAGCAACAACTCGGTTTTATAGTGAAACCTGCAGGAACATCAAACCGGCACTAGGAAAGAGACTGAGAAACCAGAGTAAAAGTTTTTTCTGCTACCCGTTCCCTTTGTGCTAGATGAACGAACGTCTCTCCACATGCTCAGTTCTCAGAGATAAGTGTGTGTGAAAGCCGTCCTTCACCTAGCTTGCTGGGATCACAAATTTTATTTTCAGTTGCAAACTCCACTCCATACATATATATGGGTAGGTACTATCTCCAACTCGGTTTTACAGTGAAAACTGCAGGAACTTCAAACCGGCACTAGGAAACAGACTGAGAAACCAGAGTAAAAGTTTCTCCTGCAACGAGTTCCCTTTGTGCTAGATGAACGAACGTCTCTCGACATGCTCATTTCTGTGAGAAAAGTGTGTGTGAAAGCCGTCCATCACCTAGCTTGTTGGGAACACAAAGTTTCTTTTCAGTTGCAAACACCACTCCATACATATATATGGGGAGGAACTAGCTCCAACTCGGTTTTACAGTGAAAACTGCAGGAACTTCAAACCGGCACTAGGAAACAGACTGAGAACCAGAGTAAACGTTGATAATGCAACACGTTCCCTTTGTGCTAGATGAACGAACGTCTCTCCACATGCTCAGTTCTCAGAGATAAGTGTGTGTGAAAGCCGTCCTTCACCTAGCTTGCTGGGATCACAAAGTTTATTTTCAGTTGCAAACTCCACTCCATACATATATATGGGTAGGTACTAGCTCCAACTCGGTTTTACAGTGAAAACTGCAGGAACTTCAAACCGGCACTTGGAAACAGACTGAGAAACCAGAGTAAAAGTTTCTCCTGCAACGAGTTCCCTTTGTGCTAGATGAACGAACTTCTCTCCACATGCTCAGTTCTGAGAGATAAGTGTGAGTGAAAGCCGTCCTTCACCTAGCTTGTTGGGATCACAAAGTTTCTTTTCACTTGCAAACTCCACTCCATACATATATATGGGGAGATACTAGCTCCAACTCGGTTTTACAGTGAAAACTGCAGGAATTCAAACCGGCACTATTAAACAGACTGTGAAACCTTAGTAAAAGTTTCTCCTGCAACCCGTTCCCTTTGTGCTAGATGAACGAACGTCTCTCCACAGGCTCAGTTCTGAGAGATAAGTGTGTGTGAAAGCCGTCCTTCACCTAGCTTGTTGGGAACACAAACTTTCTTTTCAGTTGCAAACTCCACTACATACATATATATGGGGAGGTACTAGCTCCAACTCGGTTTTACAGTGAAAACTGCAGGAACTTCAAACCGGCACTAGGAAACAGACTGAGAAACCAGAGTAAAAGTTTCCCCTGCAACCCGTTCCCTTTGTGCTAGATGAACGAACGTCTCTCCACATGCTCAGTTCTGAGAGATAAGTTTGTGTGAAAGCAGTCATTCACCTATCTTGTTGGGAACACAAAGTTTCTTTTCAGTTGCAAACCCCAATCCATACAAATATATGCGGAGGTAATAGCTCCAAATCATTTAAACAGTGAAAATTGCAGGAATTTCAAACCGGCACTAGGAAACACACTGAGAAACCAGAGTAATAGTTTCCCCTGCAACCCGTTCCCTTTGTGCTAGATGAACGAACGTCTCTCCACATGCTCAGTTCTGAGAGATAAGTGTGTGTGAAAGCCGTCATTCACCTAGCTTGTTGGGAAAACAAAGTTTCTTTTCGTTTGCATACTCCAATCCATACAAATATATGCGGAGGTACTAGCTCCAAATCATTTATACAGTGAAAATTGCAGGAACTTCAAACCGGCACTAGGAAACACACTGAGAAACCTGAGTAAAAGTTTCCCCTGCAACCCGTTCCCTTTGTGATAGATGAACGAACGTCTCTCCACATGCTCAGTTCTGAGAGATAAGTTTGTGTGAAAGCCGTCATTCACCTAGCTTGTTGGGAACACAAAGTTTCTTTTCAGTTGCAAACTCCAATCCATGCAAATATATGCGGAGGTACTAGCTCAAAATCATTTATACAGTGAAAATTGCAGGAACTTCAAACCGGCACTAGGAAACACACTGAGAAAGCAGAGTAAAAGTTTCCCCTGCAACCCGTTCCCTTTGTGCTAGATGAACGAACGTCTCTCCACATGCTCATTTCTGAGAGGTAAGTGTGTGTGAAAGCCTTACTTCACCTAGCTTGTTGGGAACACAAAGTTTCTTTTCACTTGCAAACTCCACTCCTTACATATATATGGGGAGGTACTAGCTCCAACTCTGTTTTACAGTGATAACTGCAGCAACTTCAAACCGGCATTAGGAAAGAGACTGAGAAACCAGAGTAAAAGTTTCTACTGCAACCCTTTCCCTTTGTGCTAGATGAGCGAACGTCTATCCACATGCTCAGTTCTGAGAGATAATTGTGTGTGAATGCTGTTCTTCACCAAGCTTTTTGGGAACACAAAGTTTCTTTTCAGTTGCAAACTCCACTCCATACATATAGTTGGGTTGGTACAAACTCCAACTCGGTTTTACAGTGAAAACTGCAGGAACTTCAAACCGGCACTAGGAAACATACTGAGAATCCAAAGTAAAATATTCTCCTGCAAACCGTTCCCTTTGTGCTAGATGAACGAACGTCTCCCCACATGCTCATTTCTTAGAGATAAGTTTGTGTGAAAGCCGTCCTTCAACTAGCTTGATGGGAACACAAAGTTTCTTTTCAGTTGCAAACATCACTCCATAAATATATACGGGGAGGTACTAGCTCCAACTCGGTTTTACAGGGAAAACTGCAGGAACTTCAACCCGGCACTAGAAAACAGACTGAGAAACCAGAGTAAACGTTTCTCCTGCAAACCGTTCCCTTTGTGCTAGATGAACGAACGTCTCTCCACATGCTCAGTTCTGAGAGATAAGTGTGTGTGAAAGCCGTCCTTCACATAGCTTGTTGGGAACACAAAGTTTCTTTTCAGTTGCAAATTCCATTCCATACATATATATGGGGAGGTACTACCTCCAACTCGGTTTTACAGTGAAAATTGCAGGAACATCAAACCGGCACTAGGAAAGAGACTGAGATACCAGAGTAAAAGTTACTTCTGCAACCCGTTCCTTTTGTGCTAGATGAACGAACGTCTCTCCACATGCTCATTTCTGAGGGATAAGTTTGTGTGAAAGCCGTCATTCACCTAGCTTGCTGGGATCACAAATTTTATTTTCAGTTGCAAACTCCACTCCATACATATATATGGGTAGGTACTATCTCCAACTCGGTTTTACAGTGAAAACTGCAGGAACTTCAAACCGGCACTAGGAAACAGACTGAGAAACCAGAGTAAAAGTTTCTCCTGCAACGAGTTCCCTTTGTGCTAGATGAACGAACGTCTCTCGACATGCTCATTTCTGTGAGAAAAGTGTGTGTGAAAGCCGTCCATCACCTAGCTTGTTGGGAACACAAAGTTTCTTTTCAGTTGCAAACACCACTCCATACATATATATGGGGAGGAACTAGCTCCAACTCGGTTTTACAGTGAAAACTGCAGGAACTTCAAACCGGCACTAGGAAACAGACTGAGAACCAGAGTAAACGTTGATAATGCAACACGTTCCCTTTGTGCTAGATGAACGAACGTCTCTCCACATGCTCAGTTCTCAGAGATAAGTGTGTGTGAAAGCCGTCCTTCACCTAGCTTGCTGGGATCACAAAGTTTATTTTCAGTTGCAAACTCCACTCCATACATATATATGAGTAGGTACTAGCTCCAACTCGGTTTTACAGTGAAAACTGCAGGAACTTCAAACCGGCACTTGGAAACAGACTGAGAAACCAGAGTAAAAGTTTCTCCTGCAACGAGTTCCCTTTGTGCTAGATGAACGAACTTCTCTCCACATGCTCAGTTCTGAGAGATAAGTGTGAGTGAAAGCCGTCCTTCACCTATCTTGTTGGGATCACAAAGTTTCTTTTCACTTGCAAACTCCACTCCATACATATATATGGGGAGATACTAGCTCCAACTCGGTTTTACAGTGAAAACTGCAGGAATTCAAACCGGCACTATTAAACAGACTGTGAAACCTTAGTAAAAGTTTCTCCTGCAACCCGTTCCCTTTGTGCTAGATGAACGAACGTCTCTCCACAGGCTCAGTTCTGAGAGATAAGTGTGTGTGAAAGCCGTCCTTCACCTAGCTTGTTGGGAACACAAACTTTCTTTTCAGTTGCAAACTCCACTACATACATATATATGGGGAGGTACTAGCTCCAACTCGGTTTTACAGTGAAAACTGCAGGAACTTCAAACCGGCACTAGGAAACAGACTGAGAAACCAGAGTAAAAGTTTCCCCTGCAACCCGTTCCCTTTGTGCTAGATGAACGAACGTCTCTCCACATGCTCAGTTCTGAGAGATAAGTTTGTGTGAAAGCAGTCATTCACCTATCTTGTTGGGAACACAAAGTTTCTTTTCAGTTGCAAACCCCAATCCATACAAATATATGCGGAGGTAATAGCTCCAAATCATTTAAACAGTGAAAATTGCAGGAATTTCAAACCGGCACTAGGAAACACACTGAGAAACCAGAGTAATAGTTTCCCCTGCAACCCGTTCCCTTTGTGCTAGATGAACGAACGTCTCTCCACATGCTCAGTTCTGAGAGATAAGTGTGTGTGAAAGCCGTCATTCACCTAGCTTGTTGGGAAAACAAAGTTTCTTTTCGTTTGCATACTCCAATCCATACAAATATATGCGGAGGTACTAGCTCCAAATCATTTATACAGTGAAAATTGCAGGAACTTCAAACCGGCACTAGGAAACACACTGAGAAACCTGAGTAAAAGTTTCCCCTGCAACCCGTTCCCTTTGTGATAGATGAACGAACGTCTCTCCACATGCTCAGTTCTGAGAGATAAGTTTGTGTGAAAGCCGTCATTCACCTAGCTTGTTGGGAACACAAAGTTTCTTTTCAGTTGCAAACTCCAATCCATGCAAATATATGCGGAGGTACTAGCTCAAAATCATTTATACAGTGAAAATTGCAGGAACTTCAAACCGGCACTAGGAAACACACTGAGAAAGCAGAGTAAAAGTTTCCCCTGCAACCCGTTCCCTTTGTGCTAGATGAACGAACGTCTCTCCACATGCTCATTTCTGAGAGGTAAGTGTGTGTGAAAGCCTTACTTCACCTAGCTTGTTGGGAACACAAAGTTTCTTTTCACTTGCAAACTCCACTCCTTACATATATATGGGGAGGTACTAGCTCCAACTCTGTTTTACAGTGATAACTGCAGCAACTTCAAACCGGCATTAGGAAAGAGACTGAGAAACCAGAGAAAAAGTTTCTACTGCAACCCTTTCCCTTTGTGCTAGATGAGCGAACGTCTATCCACATGCTCAGTTCTGAGAGATAATTGTGTGTGAATGCTGTTCTTCACCAAGCTTTTTGGGAACACAAAGTTTCTTTTCAGTTGCAAACTCCACTCCATACATATAGTTGGGTTGGTACAAACTCCAACTCGGTTTTACAGTGAAAACTGCAGGAACTTCAAACCGGCACTAGGAAACATACTGAGAAACCAGAGTAAAATATTCTCCTGCAAACCGTTCCCTTTGTGCTAGATGAACGAACGTCTCCCCACATGCTCATTTCTTAGAGATAAGTTTGTGTGAAAGCCGTCCTTCAACTAGCTTGATGGGAACACAAAGTTTCTTTTCAGTTGCAAACATCACTCCATAAATATATACGGGGAGGTACTAGCTCCAACTCGGTTTTACAGGGAAAACTGCAGGAACTTCAACCCGGCACTAGAAAACAGACTGAGAAACCAGAGTAAACGTTTCTCCTGCAAACCGTTCCCTTTGTGCTAGATGAACGAACGTCTCTCCACATGCTCAGTTCTGAGAGATAAGTGTGTGTGAAAGCCGTCCTTCACATAGCTTGTTGGGAACACAAAGTTTCTTTTCAGTTGCAAATTCCATTCCATACATATATATGGGGAGGTACTACCTCCAACTCGGTTTTACAGTGAAAATTGCAGGAACATCAAACCGGCACTAGGAAAGAGACTGAGATACCAGAGTAAAAGTTACTTCTGCAACCCGTTCCTTTTGTGCTAGATGAACGAACGTCTCTCCACATGCTCATTTCTGAGGGATAAGTTTGTGTGAAAGCCGTCATTCACCTAGCTTGTTGGGAACACAAAGTTTCTTTTCAGTTGCAAACTCCAATCCATACAAATATATGCGGAAGTTCTAGCCCCAAATCATTTATACAGTGAAAATTGCAGGAACTTCAAACCGGCACTAGGAAACTCACTGAGAAACCAGAGTAAAAGTTTCCCCTGCAAACCGTTCCCTTTGTGCTAGATGAACGAACGTCTCTCCACATGCTCAGTTCTGAGAGAAAAGTTTGTGTGAAAGCCGTCATTCACTTAGCTTGTTGGGAACACAAAGTTTCTTTTCAGTTGCAAATTCCACTCCATACATATATATGGGGAGGTAGTAGCTCCAACTCGGTTTTACAGTGCAAATTGCAGGAACTTCAAACCTGCACTAGGAAACAGACTGAGAAACCAGAGTAAAAGTTTCTCCTGCAACCCGTTCCCTTTGTGCTAGATGAACGAACGTCTCTCCACATGCTCAGGTCTGAGAGAAAAGTGTGTGTGAAAGCCGTCCTTCAACTAGCTTGTTGGGAACACAAAATTTCTTTTCAGTTGCAAACTCCAATCCATACATATATACGGGGAGGTACTAGATCCAACTCGGTTTTACAGGGAAAACTGCTGGAACTTCAATCCGGCACTAGGAAAGAGACTGAAAACCAGAGTAAAAGTTTCTTCTGCAACCCGTTCCTTTTGTGCTAGATGAACGAACGTCTCTCCACATGCTCAGTTCTGAGAGATAAGTGTGTGTGAAAGCCGTCCTTCACCTAGCTTGTTGGGAACACAAAGTTTCTTTTCTATTGCAAACTCCACTCCATACATATATATGGGGAGGTAGTAGCTCCAACTCGGTTTTACAATGCAAATTGCAGGATCTTCAAAACGGCACTAAGAAACAGACTGAGAAACCAGAGTAAAAGTTTCTTCTGCAACCCGTTCTTTTTGTGCTAGATGAACGAACGTCTCTCCACATGCTCAGTTCTGAGAGATAAGTGTGTGTGAATGCTGTTCTTCACCTAGCTTTCTGGGAACACAAAGTTTCTTTTCAGTGGCAAACTCCATTCCATACATATATATGGGGAGGTAATAGCTCCAACTAGGTTTTACAGGGAAAACTGCAGGAACTTCAAAGCGGCACTAGAAAACAGACTGAGAAACCAGAGTAAATGTTTCTCCTGCATCCCTTTCCCTTTGTGCTAGATGAACGAACGTCTCTCCACATGCTCATTTCTGAGATATAAGTGTGTGTGAAAGCCGTCCTTCACCTAGCTTGTTGGGAACACAAAGTTTCTTTTCAGTTGCAAACTCCACTCCATACATATATATGGGGAGGTAGTAGCTCCAACTCGGTTTTACAGTGCAAATTGCAGGAACATCAAACCTGCACTAGGAAACAGACTGAGAAACCAGTGTAAAAGTTTCCCCTGCAACCCGTTCCATTTGTGCTAGATGAACGAACGTCTCTCCACATACTCAGTTCTGAGAGATAAGAGTGTGTGAAAGCCGTCCTTCACATAGCTTGTTGGGAACACAAAGTTTCTTTCCAGTTGCAAACTCCACTCCATACATATATATGGGGAGGTACTAGCTCCAACTCGGTTTTACAGTGAAAACTGCAGGAACATCAAACCGGCACTAGGAAAGAGACTGAGAAACCAGAGTATAAGTTTCTTCTGCAACCCGTTCCCTTTGTGCTAGATGAACGAACGTCTCTCCAAATGCTCAGTTCTGAGAGATAAGTGTGTTTGAATGCTGTCTTTCACCTAGCTTGTTGGGAACACAAAGTTTCTTTTCAGTTGCAAACTCCACTCCATACATATATATGGGGTGGTACAAGCTCCAACTCGGTTTTACACTGAAATCTGCAGGAACTTCAAACCGGCACTTTGAAACAGACTGAGAAACCAGAGTAAAAATTTCTCCTGCAACCCGTTCCCTTTGTGCTAAATGAACGAACGTCTCTCCTAATGCTCAGTTCTGAGAGATATGTGTGTGTGAAAGCCGTCCTTCACCTAGCTTGTTGGGAACACAAAGTTTCTTTTCAGTTGCAAACTCCAATCCATACAAATATATGCGGAGGTACTAGCTCCAACACGGTTATACAGTGAAAACTGCAGGAACTTCAAACCGGCACTAGGAAACACACTGAGAAACCAGAGTAAAAGTTTCTTCTGCAACCCGTTCCTTTTGTGCTAGAAGAACGAACGTCTCTCCACATGCTCAGTTCTGAGAGATAAGTTTGTGTGAAAGCCGTTCTTCACCTAGCTTGTTGGGAACACAAAGTTTCTTTTCTCTTGCAATCTCCACTCCATACATATATATGGGGAGGTAGAAGCTCCAACTCGGTTTTACAGTGCAAATTGCAGGATCTTCAAAACGGCACTAAGAAACAGACTGAGAAACCAGAGTAAAAGTTTCTCCTGCAACCCGTTCCCTTTGTGCTAGATGAACGAACGTCTCTCCACATTCTCAGTTCTGAGAGATAAGTGTGTGTGAAAGCCGTCCTTCAATTAGCTTGTTGGGAACACAAAGTTTCTTTTCAGTTGCAAACTCCACTCCATACATATATACGGGGAGGTACTAGCTCCAATTCGGTTTTACAGGGAAAACTGCAGGAACTTCAAACCGGCACTAGAAAACAGACTGAGAAACCAGAGTAAATGTTGCACCTGCATCCCTTTCCCTTTGTGCTAGATGAACGAACGTCTCTCCACATGCTCAGTTCTGAGAGATAAGTGTGTGTGAATGCTGTCTTTCACCTAGCTTGTTGGGAACACAAAGTTTCTTTTCAGTTGCAAACTCCACTCCATACATATATATGGGGTGGTATAAGCTCCAACTCGGTTTTACAGTGCAAATTGCAGGATCATCAAAACGGCACTAAGAAACAGACTGAGAAACCAGAGTAAAAGTTTCTCCTGCAAACCGTTCCCTTTGTGCTAGATGAACGAACGTCTCTCCACATGCTCAGATCTGAGAGATAAGTGTGTGTAAAAGCCGTCCTTCAACTAGCATGTTGGGAACACAAAGTTTCTTTTCAGTTGCAAACTCCACTCCATACATATATACGGGGAGGTACTAACTCCAACTCGGTTTTACAGGGAAAACTGCAGGAACTTCAAACCGGCACTAGAAAACAGACTGAGAAACCAGAGTAAATGTTTCTCCTGCATCCCTTTCCCTTTGTGCTAGATGAACGAACATCTCTCCACATGCTCATTTCTGAGAGATAAGTGTGTGTGAAAGCCGTCCTTCACCTATCTTGTTGGGAACACAAAGTTTCTTTTCAGTTGCAAACTCCATTCCATACATATATATGGGGAGGTACTAGCTCCAACTCTGTTTTACAGTGAAAATTGCAGGAACATCAAACCGGCACTAGGAAACAGACTGAGAAACCAGAGTAAATGTTTCTTCTGCAACTCGTTCCCATTGTGCTAGATAAACGAACGTCTCTCCACATGCTCAGTTCTGAGAGATAATTGTGTGTGAATGCTGTTCTTCACCTAGCTTGTTGGGAACAAAAAGTTTCTTTTCAGTTGCAAACTCCACTCCATACATATAGTTGGGGTGGTTCAAACTCCAACTCTGTTTTACAGAGAAAACTGCAGGAACTTCAAACCGGCACTAGGAAACAGACTGAGAAACCAGAGTAAAAATTTCTCCTGCAACCCGTTCCCTTTGTGCTTGATGAACGAACGTCTCTCCACATGCTCAGTTCTGAGAGATAAGAGTGTGTGAAAACTGTCCTTCACATAGCTTGTTGGGAACACAAAGTTTCTTTTCAGTTGCAAAATCCAATCCTTACATATATATGGGGAGGTACTAGCTCCAACTCGGTTTTACAGTAAAAACTGCAGGAACATCAAACCGGCACTATTAAAGAGACTGAGAAACCAGACTATAAGTTTCTTCTGCAAACCGTTCAATTTGTGCTAGATGAACGAACATCTCTCCACATGCTCAGTTCTGAGAGATAAGTGTGTGTGAAAGCCATCATTCTCCTAGCTTGTTGGGAACACAAAGTTTCTTTTCAGTTGCCAACTCCAATCCATACAAATATATGCGGAGGTACTAGCTCCAACTCGGTTATACACTGAAAACTGCAGGAACTTCAAACCGGCACTAGGAAACACACTGATAAACAAGAGTAAATGTTTCCCCTGCAAACCGTTCCCTTTGTGCTAGATGAACGAACGTCTCTCCACATGCTCAGTTCTGAGAGATATGTGTGTGTGAAAGCCGTCGTTTAACTAGCTTGTTGGGAACACAAAGTTTCTTTTCAGTTGCAAACTCCACTCCATACATATATACGGGGAGGTACTAGCTCCAACTCGGTTTTACAGGGAAAACTGCAGGAACTTCAAACCGGCACTAGAAAACAGACTGAGAAACCAGAGTAAAAGTTTCTCCTGCAACCCGTTCCCTTTGTGCTAGATGAACGAACGTCTCTCCACATGCTCAGTTCAGAGAGATAAGTGTGTGTGAAAGCCGTCCTTCAACTAGCTTGTTTTAAACACAAAGTTCCTTTTCAGTTGCAAACTCCACTCCATACATATATACGGGTAGGTACTAGCTCCAACTCGGTTTTACAGGGGAAACTGCAGGAACTTCAAACTGGCACTAGAAAACAGACTGAGAAACCAGAGTATATGTTTCTCCTGCATTCCTTTCCCTTTGTGCTAGATGAACGAAAGTCTCTCCACATGCTCATTTCTGAGAGATAAGTGTGTGTGAAAGCCCTCCTTCACCTAGCTTGTTGGGAACACAAAGTTTCTTTTCAGTTGCAAACTCCATTCCATACATATATATGGGGAGGTACTAGCTCCAACTCTGTTATACAGTGAAAACTGCAGGAACATCAAACCGGCACTAGGAAACAGACTGAGAAACCAGAGTAAATGTTTCTTCTGCAAACCGTTCCCATTGTGCTAGATAAACGAACTTCTCTCCACATGCTCATTTCTGAGAGATAATTGTGTGTGAAAGCCGTCCTTCACCTAGCTTGTTGGGAACACAAAGTTTCTTTTCAGTTGCAAACTCCATTCCATACATATATACGGGGAGGTACTAGCTCAAACTCTGTTTTACAGTGAAAACTGCAGGAACATCAAACCGGCACTAGGAAACACACTGAGAAAACAGAGAAAAGTTTACCCTGCAACCCGTTCCCTTTGTGCTAGATGAACGAACGTCTCTCCACATGCTCATTTCTGAGATATAATTGTGTGTGAAAGCCGTCCTTCACCTAGCTTGTTGGGAACACAAAATTTCTTTTCAGTTGCAAACTCCAATCCATATATATATACGGGTAGGTACTAGCTCCAACTCGGTTTTACAGGGAAAACTGCTGGAACTTCAAACCGGCACTAGGAAACAGACTGAGAACCAGAGTAAACGTTGATAATGCAACACGTTCCCTTTGTGCTAGATGAACGAACGTCTCTCCACAGGCTCAGTTCTGAGAGATAAGTGTGTGTGAAAGCCGTCCTTCAACTAGCTTGTTGGAAACACAAAGTTTCTTTTCAGTTGCAAACTCCACTCCATACATATATACGTGTAGATACTAGCTCCAACTCGGTTTTACAGGGGAAACTGCAGGAACTTCAAACTGGCACTAGAAAACAGACTGAGAAACCAGAGTAAATGTTTCTCCTGCATTCCTTTCCCTTTGTGCTAGATGAACGAAAGTCTCCCCACATACTCAGTTCTGAGAGATATGAGTGTGTGAAAGCCGTCCTTCACATAGCTTGTTGGGAACACAAAGTTTCTTTTCAGTTGCAAACTCCACTCCATACATATATATGGGGAGGTACTAGCTCCAACTCGGTTTTACAGTGAAAACTGCAGGAACATCAAACCGGCAATAGGAAAGAGACTGAGAAACCAGAGTATAAGTTTCTTCTGCAAACCGTTCCCTTTGTGCTAGATGAACGAACGTCTCTCCACATGCTCATTTCTCAGAGATAAGTGTGTGTGAATGCTGTCTTTCACCTAGCTTGTTGGGAACACAAAGTTTCTTTTCAGTTGCAAACTCCACTCCATACATATATATGGGGTGGTACAAGCTCCAACTCGGTTTTACACTGAAATCTGCAGGAACTTCAAACCGGCACTTTGAAACAGACTGAGAAACCAGAGTAAAAATTTCTCCTGCAACCCGTTCCCTTTGTGCTAAATGAACGAACGTCTCTCCTAATGCTCAGTTCTGAGAGATATTTGTGTGTGAAAGCCGTCCTTCACCTAGCTTGTTGGGAACACAAAGTTTCTTTTCAGTTGCAAACTCCAATCCATACAAATATATGCGGAGGTACTAGCTCCAACACGGTTATACAGTGAAAACTGCAGGAACTTCAAACCGGCACTAGGAAACACACTGAGAAACCAGAGTAAAAGTTTCTTCTGCAACCCGTTCCTTTTGTGCTAGAAGAACGAACGTCTCTCCACATGCTCAGTTCTGAGAGATAAGTTTGTGTGAAAGCAGTTCTTCACCTAGCTTGTTGGGAACACAAAGTTTCTTTTCTCTTGCAAACTCCACTCCATACATATATATGGGGAGGTAGTAGCTCCAACTCGGTTATACAGTGCAAATTGCAGGATCTTCAAAACGGCACTAAGAAACAGACTGAGAAACCAGAGTAAAAGTTTCTCCTGCAACCCGTTCCCTTTGTGCTAGATGAACGAACGTCTCTCCACATGCTCAGTTCTGAGAGAAAATTGTGTGTGAAAGCCGTCCTTCAATTAGCTTGTTGGGAACACAAAGTTTCTTTTCAGTTGCAAACTCCACTCCATACATATATACGGGGAGGTACTAGCTCCAATTCGGTTTTACAGGGAAAACTGCAGGAACTTCAAACCGGCACTAGAAAACAGACTGAGAAACCAGAGTAAATGTTGCACCTGCATCCCTTTCCCTTTGTGCTAGATGAACGAACGTCTCTCCACATGCTCAGTTCTGAGAGATAAGTGTGTGTGAATGCTGTCTTTCACCTAGCTTGTTGGGAACACAAAGTTTCTTTTCAGTTGCAAACTCCACTCCATACATATATATTGGGTGGTATAAGCTCCAACTCGATTTTACACTGAAATCTGCAGGAACTTCAAACCGGCTTTTGAAACAGACGGAGAAACCAGAGTAAAAATTTCTCCTGCATCCCGTTCCCTTTGTGCTAGATGAACGAACGTCTCTCCACATGCTCATTTCTGAGATATAAGTTTGTGTGAAAGCCGTCTTTCACCTAGCTTGTTGGGAACACAAAGTTTCTTTTCAGTTGCAAACTCCAATCGATACAAATATATGCGGAGGTACTAGCTCCAACTCGGTTATACAGTGAAAACTGCAGGAACTTCAAACCGGCACTAGGAAACACAATGAGAAACCAGAGTAAAAGTTTCCCCTGCAACCCGTTCCCTTTATGCTAGATGAACGAACGTCTCTCCACATGCTCAGTTCTGAGAGATAAGTTTGTGTGAAAGCCGTTCTTCACCTAGCTTTTTGGGAACACAAAGTTTCTTTTCAGTTGCAAACTAAACTCCATACATATATACGGGGAGGTACTAGCTCCAACTCGGTTTTACAGGGAAAACTGCAGGAACTTCAAACCGGCACTAGAAAACAGACTGAGATACCAGAGTAAACGTTCCTCCTGCAACCCGTTCCCTTTGTGCTAGATGAACGAACGTCTCTCCACATGCTCAGTTCTGAGAGATAAATGTGTGTGAAAGCCGTCCTTCATTTATCTTGTTGGGAACACAAAGTTTCTTTTCAGTTGCAAACTCCATTCCATACATATATATGGGGAGGTACTTGCTCCAACTCTGTTTTACAGTGAAAATTGCAGGAACATCAAACCGGCACTAGGAAACAGACTGAGAAACCAGAGTAAATGTTTCTTCTGCAACCCGTTCCCATTGTGCTAGATAAACGAACGTCTCTCCACATGCTCAGTTCTGAGAGATAAGTGTGTGTGAATGCTGTTCTTCACCTAGCTTGTTGGGAACAAAAAGTTTCTTTTCAGTTGCAAACTCCACTCCATACATATAGTTGGGGTGGTTCAAACTCCAACTCTGTTTTACAGTGAAAACTGCAGGAAATTCAAACCGGCACTAGGAAACAGACTGAGAAACCAGAGTAAAAATTTCTCCTGCAACCCGTTCCCTTTGTGCTTGATGAACGAACGTCTCTCCACATACTCAGTTCTGAGAGATAAGAGTGTGTGAAAGCCGTCCTTCACATAGCTTGTTGGGAACACAAAGTTTCTTTTCAGTTGCAAACTCCAATCCATACATATATATGGGGAGGTACTAGCTCCAACTCGCTTTTACAGTGAAAAATGCTGGAACTTCAAACCTGAACTAGGAAACAGACTGAGAACCAGAGTAAACGTTGATAATGCAACACGTTCCATTTGTGCTAGATGTACGAACGTCTCACCACAGGCTCAGTTCTGAGAGATAAGTGTGTGTGAAAGCCGTCCTTCACCTAGCTAGTTGGGAACACAAATTTTCTTTTCAGTTGCAAACTCCACTACATACATATATATGGGGAGGTACTAGCTCCAACTCGGTTTTACAGTGAAAACTGCAGGAACTTCAAACAGGCACTAGGAAGCAGATTGAGAAACCAGAGCAAAAGTTTCTCCTGCAAACCTTTCCATTTGTGCTAGATGAACGAACGTCTCTCCACATGCTCAGATCTGAGAGATAAGTGTGTGTGAAAGCCGTCCTTCACCTAGCTTGTTGGGAACACAAAGTTTCTTTTCAGTTGCAAACTCCACTCCATACATATATACGGGGAGGTACAAGCTCCAGCTCCGTTTTACAGTGAAAAATGTAGGAACTTCAAACCGGCTCTAGGAAACAGACTGAGGAACCAGAGTAAAAGTTTCTCCTGCAACCCGTTCCTTTTGTGCTAGATGAACGAACGTCTCTCCACATGCTCAGTTCTGAGAGATATGTGTGTGTGAAAGCCGTCCTTCACCTAGCTTGTTGGGAACACAAAGTTCTTTTCAGTTGCAAACTCCATTCCATACATATATTTGGGGAGGTACTAGCAACAACTCGGTTTTATAGTGAAACCGGCAGGAACATCAAACCGGCACTAGGAAAGAGACTGAGAAACCAGAGTAAAAGTTTTTTCTGCTACCCGTTCCCTTTGTGCTAGATGAACGAACGTCTCTCCACATGCTCAGTTCTCAGAGATAAGTGTGTGTGAAAGCCGTCCTTCACCTAGCTTGCTGGGATCACAAATTTTATTTTCAGTTACAAACTCCACTCCATACATATATATGGGTAGGTACTAGCTCCAACTCGGTTTTACAGTGAAAACTGCAGGAACTTGAAACCGGCACTAGGAAACAGACTGAGAAACCAGAGTAAAAGTTTCTCCTGCAACGAGTTCCCTTTGTGCTAGATGAACGAACGTCTCTCGACATGCTCATTTCTGTGAGAAAAGTGTGTGTGAAAGCCGTCCATCACCTAGCTTGTTGGGAACACAAAGTTTCTTTTCAGTTGCAAACACCACTCCATACATATATATGGGGAGGAACTAGCTCCAACTCGGTTTTACAGTGAAAACTGCAGGAACTTCAAACCGGCACTAGGAAACAGACTGAGAACCAGAGTAAACGTTGATAATGCAACACGTTCCCTTTGTGCTAGATGAACGAACGTCTCTCCACATGCTCAGTTCTCAGAGATAAGTGTGTGTGAAAGCCGTCCTTCACCTAGCTTGCTGGGATCACAAAGTTTATTTTCAGTTGCAAACTCCACTCCATACATATATATGGGTAGGTACTAGCTCCAACTCGGTTTTACAGTGAAAACTGCAGGAACTTCAAACCGGCACTTGGAAACAGACTGAGAAACCAGAGTAAAAGTTTCTCCTGCAACGAGTTCCCTTTGTGCTAGATGAACGAACTTCTCTCCACATGCTCAGTTCTGAGAGATAAGTGTGAGTGAAAGCCGTCCTTCACCTAGCTTGTTGGGATCACAAAGTTTCTTTTCACTTGCAAACTCCACTCCATACATATATATGGGGAGATACTAGCTCCAACTCGGTTTTACAGTGAAAACTGCAGGAATTCAAACCGGCACTATTAAACAGACTGTGAAACCTTAGTAAAAGTTTCTCCTGCAACCCGTTCCCTTTGTGCTAGATGAACGAACGTCTCTCCACAGGCTCAGTTCTGAGAGATAAGTGTGTGTGAAAGCCGTCCTTCACCTAGCTTGTTGGGAACACAAACTTTCTTTTCAGTTGCAAACTCCACTACATACATATATATGGGGAGGTACTAGCTCCAACTCGGTTTTACAGTGAAAACTGCAGGAACTTCAAACCGGCACTAGGAAACAGACTGAGAAACCAGAGTAAAAGTTTCCCCTGCAACCCGTTCCCTTTGTGCTAGATGAACGAACGTCTCTCCACATGCTCAGTTCTGAGAGATAAGTTTGTGTGAAAGCAGTCATTCACCTATCTTGTTGGGAACACAAAGTTTCTTTTCAGTTGCAAACCCCAATCCATACAAATATATGCGGAGGTAATAGCTCCAAATCATTTAAACAGTGAAAATTGCAGGAATTTCAAACCGGCACTAGGAAACACACTGAGAAACCAGAGTAATAGTTTCCCCTGCAACCCGTTCCCTTTGTGCTAGATGAACGAACGTCTCTCCACATGCTCAGTTCTGAGAGATAAGTGTGTGTGAAAGCCGTCATTCACCTAGCTTGTTGGGAAAACAAAGTTTCTTTTCGTTTGCATACTCCAATCCATACAAATATATGCGGAGGTACTAGCTCCAAATCATTTATACAGTGAAAATTGCAGGAACTTCAAACCGGCACTAGGAAACACACTGAGAAACCTGAGTAAAAGTTTCCCCTGCAACCCGTTCCCTTTGTGATAGATGAACGAACGTCTCTCCACATGCTCAGTTCTGAGAGATAAGTTTGTGTGAAAGCCGTCATTCACCTAGCTTGTTGGGAACACAAAGTTTCTTTTCAGTTGCAAACTCCAATCCATGCAAATATATGCGGAGGTACTAGCTCCAAATCATTTATACAGTGAAAATTGCAGGAACTTCAAACCGGCACTAGGAAACACACTGAGAAAGCAGAGTAAAAGTTTCCCCTGCAACCCGTTCCCTTTGTGCTAGATGAACGAACGTCTCTCCACATGCTCATTTCTGAGAGGTAAGTGTGTGTGAAAGCCTTACTTCACCTAGCTTGTTGGGAACACAAAGTTTCTTTTCACTTGCAAACTCCACTCCTTACATATATATGGGGAGGTACTAGCTCCAACTCTGTTTTACAGTGATAACTGCAGCAACTTCAAACCGGCATTAGGAAAGAGACTGAGAAACCAGAGTAAAAGTTTCTACTGCAACCCTTTCCCTTTGTGCTACATGAGCGAACGTCTATCCACATGCTCAGTTCTGAGAGATAATTGTGTGTGAATGCTGTTCTTCACCAAGCTTTTTGGGAACACAAAGTTTCTTTTCAGTTGCAAACTCCACTCCATACATATAGTTGGGTTGGTACAAACTCCAACTCGGTTTTACAGTGAAAACTGCAGGAACTTCAAACCGGCACTAGGAAACATACTGAGAAACCAGAGTAAAATATTCTCCTGCAAACCGTTCCCTTTGTGCTAGATGAACGAACGTCTCCCCACATGCTCATTTCTTAGAGATAAGTTTGTGTGAAAGCCGTCCTTCAACTAGCTTGATGGGAACACAAAGTTTCTTTTCAGTTGCAAACATCACTCCATAAATATATACGGGGAGGTACTAGCTCCAACTCGGTTTTACAGGGAAAACTGCAGGAACTTCAACCCGGCACTAGAAAACAGACTGAGAAACCAGAGTAAACGTTTCTCCTGCAAACCGTTCCCTTTGTGCTAGATGAACGAACGTCTCTCCACATGCTCAGTTCTGAGAGATAAGTGTGTGTGAAAGCCGTCCTTCACATAGCTTGTTGGGAACACAAAGTTTCTTTTCAGTTGCAAATTCCATTCCATACATATATATGGGGAGGTACTACCTCCAACTCGGTTTTACAGTGAAAATTGCAGGAACATCAAACCGGCACTAGGAAAGAGACTGAGATACCAGAGTAAAAGTTACTTCTGCAACCCGTTCCTTTTGTGCTAGATGAACGAACGTCTCTCCACATGCTCATTTCTGAGGGATAAGTTTGTGTGAAAGCCGTCATTCACCTAGCTTGTTGGGAACACAAAGTTTCTTTTCAGTTGCAAACTCCAATCCATACAAATATATGCGGAAGTTCTAGCCCCAAATCATTTATACAGTGAAAATTGCAGGAACTTCAAACCGGCACTAGGAAACTCACTGAGAAACCAGAGTAAAAGTTTCCCCTGCAACCCGTTCCCTTTGTGCTAGATGAACGAACGTCTCTCCACATGCTCAGTTCTGAGAGAAAAGTTTGTGTGAAAGCCGTCATTCACTTAGCTTGTTGGGAACACAAAGTTTCTTTTCAGTTGCAAATTCCACTCCATACATATATATGGGGAGGTAGTAGCTCCAACTCGGTTTTACAGTGCAAATTGCAGGAACTTCAAACCTGCACTAGGAAACAGACTGAGAAACCAGAGTAAAAGTTTCTCCTGCAACCCGTTCCCTTTGTGCTAGATGAACGAACGTCTCTCCACATGCTCAGGTCTGAGAGAAAAGTGTGTGTGAAAGCCGTCCTTCAACTAGCTTGTTGGGAACACAAAATTTCTTTTCAGTTGCAAACTCCAATCCATACATATATACGGGGAGGTACTAGATCCAACTCGGTTTTACAGGGAAAACTGCTGGAACTTCAATCCGGCACTAGGAAAGAGACTGAAAACCAGAGTAAAAGTTTCTTCTGCAACCCGTTCCTTTTGTGCTAGATGAACGAACGTCTCTCCACATGCTCAGTTCTGAGAGATAAGTGTGTGTGAAAGCCGTCCTTCACCTAGCTTGTTGGGAACACAAAGTTTCTTTTCTATTGCAAACTCCACTCCATACATATATATGGGGAGGTAGTAGCTCCAACTCGGTTTTACAATGCAAATTGCAGGATCTTCAAAACGGCACTAAGAAACAGACTGAGAAACCAGAGTAAAAGTTTCTTCTGCAACCCGTTCCTTTTGTGCTAGATGAACGAACGTCTCTCCACATGCTCAGTTCTGAGAGATAAGTGTGTGTGAATGCTGTTCTTCACCTAGCTTTCTGGGAACACAAAGTTTCTTTTCAGTGGCAAACTCCATTCCATACATATATATGGGGAGGTAATAGCTCCAACTAGGTTTTACAGGGAAAACTGCAGGAACTTCAAAGCGGCACTAGAAAACAGACTGAGAAACCAGAGTAAATGTTTCTCCTGCATCCCTTTCCCTTTGTGCTAGATGAACGAACGTCTCTCCACATGCTCATTTCTGAGATATAAGTGTGTGTGAAAGCCGTCCTTCACCTAGCTTGTTGGGAACACAAAGTTTCTTTTCAGTTGCAAACTCCACTCCATACATATATATGGGGAGGTAGTAGCTCCAACTCGGTTTTACAGTGCAAATTGCAGGAACATCAAAACTGCACTAGGAAACAGACTGAGAAACCAGTGTAAAAGTTTCCCCTGCAACCCGTTCCATTTGTGCTAGATGAACGAACGTCTCTCCACATACTCAGTTCTGAGAGATAAGAGTGTGTGAAAGCCGTCCTTCACATAGCTTGTTGGGAACACAAAGTTTCTTTCCAGTTGCAAACTCCACTCCATACATATATATGGGGAGGTACTAGCTCCAACTCGGTTTTACAGTGAAAACTGCAGGAACATCAAACCGGCACTAGGAAAGAGACTGAGAAACCAGAGTATAAGTTTCTTCTGCAACCCGTTCCCTTTGTGCTAGATGAACGAACGTCTCTCCAAATGCTCAGTTCTGAGAGATAAGTGTGTTTGAATGCTGTCTTTCACCTAGCTTGTTGGGAACACAAAGTTTCTTTTCAGTTGCAAACTCCACTCCATACATATATATGGGGTGGTACAAGCTCCAACTCGGTTTTACACTGAAATCTGCAGGAACTTCAAACCGGCACTTTGAAACAGACTGAGAAACCAGAGTAAAAATTTCTCCTGCAACCCGTTCCCTTTGTGCTAAATGAACGAACGTCTCTCCTAATGCTCAGTTCTGAGAGATATGTGTGTGTGAAAGCCGTCCTTCACCTAGCTTGTTGGGAACACAAAGTTTCTTTTCAGTTGCAAACTCCAATCCATACAAATATATGCGGAGGTACTAGCTCCAACACGGTTATACAGTGAAAACTGCAGGAACTTCAAACCGGCACTAGGAAACACACTGAGAAACCAGAGTAAAAGTTTCTTCTGCAACCCGTTCCTTTTGTGCTAGAAGAACGAACGTCTCTCCACATGCTCAGTTCTGAGAGATAAGTTTGTGTGAAAGCCGTTCTTCACCTAGCTTGTTGGGAACACAAAGTTTCTTTTCTCTTGCAAACTCCACTCCATACATATATATGGGGAGGTAGTAGCTCCAACTCGGTTTTACAGTGCAAATTGCAGGATCTTCAAAACGGCACTAAGAAACAGACTGAGAAACCAGAGTAAAAGTTTCTCCTGCAACCCGTTCCCTTTGTGCTAGATGAACGAACGTCTCTCCACATGCTCAGTTCTGAGAGATAAGTGTGTGTGAAAGCCGTCCTTCAATTAGCTTGTTGGGAACACAAAGTTTCTTTTCAGTTGCAAACTCCACTCCATACATATATACGGGGAGGTACTAGCTCCAATTCGGTTTTACAGGGAAAACTGCAGGAACTTCAAACCGGCACTAGAAAACAGACTGAGAAACCAGAGTAAATGTTGCACCTGCATCCCTTTCCCTTTGTGCTAGATGAACGAACGTCTCTCCACATGCTCAGTTCTGAGAGATAAGTGTGTGTGAATGCTGTCTTTCACCTAGCTTGTTGGGAACACAAAGTTTCTTTTCAGTTGCAAACTCCACTCCATACATATATATTGGGTGGTATAAGCTCCAACTCGGTTTTACACTGAAATCTGCAGGAACTTCAAACCGGCACTTTGAAACAGACGGAGAAACCAGAGTAAAAATTTCTCCTGCATCCCGTTCCCTTTGTGCTAGATGAACGAACGTCTCTCCACATGCTCATTTCTGAGATATAAGTTTGTGTGAAAGCCGTCTTTCACCTAGCTTGTTGGGAACACAAAGTTTCTTTTCAGTTGCAAACTCCAATCCATACAAATATATGCGGAGGTACTAGCTCCAACTCGGTTATACAGTGAAAACTGCAGGAACTTCAAACCGGCACTAGGAAACAGACTGAGAAACCAGAGTAAAAATTTCTCCTGCAACCCGTTCCCTTTGTGCTTGATGAACGAACGTCTCTCCACATACTCAGTTCTGAGAGATAAGAGTGTGTGAAAGCCGTCCTTCACATAGCTTGTTGGGAACACAAAGTTTCTTTTCAGTTGCAAACTCCAATCCATACATATATATGGGGAGGTACTAGCTCCAACTCGCTTTTACAGTGAAAAATGCTGGAACTTCAAACCTGAACTAGGAAACAGACTGAGAACCAGAGTAAACGTTGATAATGCAACACGTTCCATTTGTGCTAGATGTACGAACGTCTCACCACAGGCTCAGTTCTGAGAGATAAGTGTGTGTGAAAGCCGTCCTTCACCTAGCTAGTTGGGAACACAAATTTTCTTTTCAGTTGCAAACTCCACTACATACATATATATGGGGAGGTACTAGCTCCAACTCGGTTTTACAGTGAAAACTGCAGGAACTTCAAACAGGCACTAGGAAGCAGATTGAGAAACCAGAGCAAAAGTTTCTCCTGCAAACCTTTCCATTTGTGCTAGATGAACGAACGTCTCTCCACATGCTCAGATCTGAGAGATAAGTGTGTGTGAAAGCCGTCCTTCACCTAGCTTGTTGGGAACACAAAGTTTCTTTTCAGTTGCAAACTCCACTCCATACATATATACGGGGAGGTACAAGCTCCAGCTCCGTTTTACAGTGAAAAATGTAGGAACTTCAAACCGGCTCTAGGAAACAGACTGAGGAACCAGAGTAAAAGTTTCTCCTGCAACCCGTTCCTTTTGTGCTAGATGAACGAACGTCTCTCCACATGCTCAGTTCTGAGAGATATGTGTGTGTGAAAGCCGTCCTTCACCTAGCTTGTTGGGAACACAAAGTTCTTTTCAGTTGCAAACTCCATTCCATACATATATTTGGGGAGGTACTAGCAACAACTCGGTTTTATAGTGAAACCTGCAGGAACATCAAACCGGCACTAGGAAAGAGACTGAGAAACCAGAGTAAAAGTTTTTTCTGCTACCCGTTCCCTTTGTGCTAGATGAACGAACGTCTCTCCACATGCTCAGTTCTCAGAGATAAGTGTGTGTGAAAGCCGTCCTTCACCTAGCTTGCTGGGATCACAAATTTTATTTTCAGTTGCAAACTCCACTCCATACATATATATGGGTAGGTACTAGCTCCAACTCGGTTTTACAGTGAAAACTGCAGGAACTTCAAACCGGCACTAGGAAACAGACTGAGAAACCAGAGTAAAAGTTTCTCCTGCAACGAGTTCCCTTTGTGCTAGATGAACGAACGTCTCTCGACATGCTCATTTCTGTGAGAAAAGTGTGTGTGAAAGCCGTCCATCACCTAGCTTGTTGGGAACACAAAGTTTCTTTTCAGTTGCAAACACCACTCCATACATATATATGGGGAGGAACTAGCTCCAACTCGGTTTTACAGTGAAAACTGCAGGAACTTCAAACCGGCACTAGGAAACAGACTGAGAACCAGAGTAAACGTTGATAATGCAACACGTTCCCTTTGTGCTAGATGAACGAACGTCTCTCCACATGCTCAGTTCTCAGAGATAAGTGTGTGTGAAAGCCGTCCTTCACCTAGCTTGCTGGGATCACAAAGTTTATTTTCAGTTGCAAACTCCACTCCATACATATATATGGGTAGGTACTAGCTCCAAATCGGTTTTACAGTGAAAACTGCAGGAACTTCAAACCGGCACTTGGAAACAGACTGAGAAACCAGAGTAAAATTTCTCCTGCAACGAGTTCCCTTTGTGCTAGATGAACGAACTTCTCTCCACATGCTCAGTTCTGAGAGATAAGTGTGAGTGAAAGCCGTCCTTCACCTAGCTTGTTGGGATCACAAAGTTTCTTTTCACTTGCAAACTCCACTCCATACATATATATGGGGAGATACTAGCTCCAACTCGGTTTTACAGTGAAAACTGCAGGAATTCAAACCGGCACTATTAAACAGACTGTGAAACCTTAGTAAAAGTTTCTCCTGCAACCCGTTCCCTTTGTGCTAGATGAACGAACGTCTCTCCACAGGCTCAGTTCTGAGAGATAAGTGTGTGTGAAAGCCGTCCTTCACCTAGCTTGTTGGGAACACAAACTTTCTTTTCAGTTGCAAACTCCACTACATACATATATATGGGGAGGTACTAGCTCCAACTCGGTTTTACAGTGAAAACTGCAGGAACTTCAAACCGGCACTAGGAAACAGACTGAGAAACCAGAGTAAAAGTTTCCCCTGCAACCCGTTCCCTTTGTGCTAGATGAACGAACGTCTCTCCACATGCTCAGTTCTGAGAGATAAGTTTGTGTGAAAGCAGTCATTCACCTATCTTGTTGGGAACACAAAGTTTCTTTTCAGTTGCAAACCCCAATCCATACAAATATATGCGGAGGTAATAGCTCCAAATCATTTAAACAGTGAAAATTGCAGGAATTTCAAACCGGCACTAGGAAACACACTGAGAAACCAGAGTAATAGTTTCCCCTGCAACCCGTTCCCTTTGTGCTAGATGAACGAACGTCTCTCCACATGCTCAGTTCTGAGAGATAAGTGTGTGTGAAAGCCGTCATTCACCTAGCTTGTTGGGAAAACAAAGTTTCTTTTCGTTTGCATACTCCAATCCATACAAATATATGCGGAGGTACTAGCTCCAAATCATTTATACAGTGAAAATTGCAGGAACTTCAAACCGGCACTAGGAAACACACTGAGAAACCTGAGTAAAAGTTTCCCCTGCAACCCGTTCCCTTTGTGATAGATGAACGAACGTCTCTCCACATGCTCAGTTCTGAGAGATAAGTTTGTGTGAAAGCCGTCATTCACCTAGCTTGTTGGGAACACAAAGTTTCTTTTCAGTTGCAAACTCCAATCCATGCAAATATATGCGGAGGTACTAGCTCCAAATCATTTATACAGTGAAAATTGCAGGAACTTCAAACCGGCACTAGGAAACACACTGAGAAAGCAGAGTAAAAGTTTCCCCTGCAACCCGTTCCCTTTGTGCTAGATGAACGAACGTCTCTCCACATGCTCATTTCTGAGAGGTAAGTGTGTGTGAAAGCCTTACTTCACCTAGCTTGTTGGGAACACAAAGTTTCTTTTCACTTGCAAACTCCACTCCTTACATATATATGGGGAGGTACTAGCTCCAACTCTGTTTTACAGTGATAACTGCAGCAACTTCAAACCGGCATTAGGAAAGAGACTGAGAAACCAGAGTAAAAGTTTCTACTGCAACCCTTTCCCTTTGTGCTAGATGAGCGAACGTCTATCCACATGCTCAGTTCTGAGAGATAATTGTGTGTGAATGCTGTTCTTCACCAAGCTTTTTGGGAACACAAAGTTTCTTTTCAGTTGCAAACTCCACTCCATACATATAGTTGGGTTGGTACAAACTCCAACTCGGTTTTACAGTGAAAACTGCAGGAACTTCAAACCGGCACTAGGAAACATACTGAGAAACCAGAGTAAAATATTCTCCTGCAAACCGTTCCCTTTGTGCTAGATGAACGAACGTCTCCCCACATGCTCATTTCTTAGAGATAAGTTTGTGTGAAAGCCGTCCTTCAACTAGCTTGATGGGAACACAAAGTTTCTTTTCAGTTGCAAACATCACTCCATAAATATATACGGGGAGGTACTAGCTCCAACTCGGTTTTACAGGGAAAACTGCAGGAACTTCAACCCGGCACTAGAAAACAGACTGAGAAACCAGAGTAAACGTTTCTCCTGCAAACCGTTCCCTTTGTGCTAGATGAACGAACGTCTCTCCACATGCTCAGTTCTGAGAGATAAGTGTGTGTGAAAGCCGTCCTTCACATAGCTTGTTGGGAACACAAAGTTTCTTTTCAGTTGCAAATTCCATTCCATACATATATATGGGGAGGTACTACCTCCAACTCGGTTTTACAGTGAAAATTGCAGGAACATCAAACCGGCACTAGGAAAGAGACTGAGATACCAGAGTAAAAGTTACTTCTGCAACCCGTTCCTTTTGTGCTAGATGAACGAACGTCTCTCCACATGCTCATTTCTGAGGGATAAGTTTGTGTGAAAGCCGTCATTCACCTAGCTTGTTGGGAACACAAAGTTTCTTTTCAGTTGCAAACTCCAATCCATACAAATATATGCGGAAGTTCTAGCCCCAAATCATTTATACAGTGAAAATTGCAGGAACTTCAAACCGGCACTAGGAAACTCACTGAGAAACCAGAGTAAAAGTTTCCCCTGCAACCCGTTCCCTTTGTGCTAGATGAACGAACGTCTCTCCACATGCTCAGTTCTGAGAGAAAAGTTTGTGTGAAAGCCGTCATTCACTTAGCTTGTTGGGAACACAAAGTTTCTTTTCAGTTGCAAATTCCACTCCATACATATATATGGGGAGGTAGTAGCTCCAACTCGGTTTTACAGTGCAAATTGCAGGAACTTCAAACCTGCACTAGGAAACAGACTGAGAAACCAGAGTAAAAGTTTCTCCTGCAACCCGTTCCCTTTGTGCTAGATGAACGAACGTCTCTCCACATGCTCAGGTCTGAGAGAAAAGTGTGTGTGAAAGCCGTCCTTCAACTAGCTTGTTGGGAACACAAAATTTCTTTTCAGTTGCAAACTCCAATCCATACATATATACGGGGAGGTACTAGATCCAACTCGGTTTTACAGGGAAAACTGCTGGAACTTCAATCCGGCACTAGGAAAGAGACTGAAAACCAGAGTAAAAGTTTCTTCTGCAACCCGTTCCTTTTGTGCTAGATGAACGAACGTCTCTCCACATGCTCAGTTCTGAGAGATAAGTGTGTGTGAAAGCCGTCCTTCACCTAGCTTGTTGGGAACACAAAGTTTCTTTTCTATTGCAAACTCCACTCCATACATATATATGGGGAGGTAGTAGCTCCAACTCGGTTTTACAATGCAAATTGCAGGATCTTCAAAACGGCACTAAGAAACAGACTGAGAAACCAGAGTAAAAGTTTCTTCTGCAACCCGTTCTTTTTGTGCTAGATGAACGAACGTCTCTCCACATGCTCAGTTCTGAGAGATAAGTGTGTGTGAATGCTGTTCTTCACCTAGCTTTCTGGGAACACAAAGTTTCTTTTCAGTGGCAAACTCCATTCCATACATATATATGGGGAGGTAATAGCTCCAACTAGGTTTTACAGGGAAAACTGCAGGAACTTCAAAGCGGCACTAGAAAACAGACTGAGAAACCAGAGTAAATGTTTCTCCTGCATCCCTTTCCCTTTGTGCTAGATGAACGAACGTCTCTCCACATGCTCATTTCTGAGATATAAGTGTGTGTGAAAGCCGTCCTTCACCTAGCTTGTTGGGAACACAAAGTTTCTTTTCAGTTGCAAACTCCACTCCATACATATATATGGGGAGGTAGTAGCTCCAACTCGGTTTTACAGTGCAAATTGCAGGAACATCAAACCTGCACTAGGAAACAGACTGAGAAACCAGTGTAAAAGTTTCCCCTGCAACCCGTTCCATTTGTGCTAGATGAACGAACGTCTCTCCACATACTCAGTTCTGAGAGATAAGAGTGTGTGAAAGCCGTCCTTCACATAGCTTGTTGGGAACACAAAGTTTCTTTCCAGTTGCAAACTCCACTCCATACATATATATGGGGAGGTACTAGCTCCAACTCGGTTTTACAGTGAAAACTGCAGGAACATCAAACCGGCACTAGGAAAGAGACTGAGAAACCAGAGTATAAGTTTCTTCTGCAACCCGTTCCCTTTGTGCTAGATGAACGAACGTCTCTCCAAATGCTCAGTTCTGAGAGATAAGTGTGTTTGAATGCTGTCTTTCACCTAGCTTGTTGGGAACACAAAGTTTCTTTTCAGTTGCAAACTCCACTCCATACATATATATGGGGTGGTACAAGCTCCAACTCGGTTTTACACTGAAATCTGCACGAACTTCAAACCGGCACTTTGAAACAGACTGAGAAACCAGAGTAAAAATTTCTCCTGCAACCCGTTCCCTTTGTGCTAAATGAACGAACGTCTCTCCTAATGCTCAGTTCTGAGAGATATGTGTGTGTGAAAGCCGTCCTTCACCTAGCTTGTTGGGAACACAAAGTTTCTTTTCAGTTGCAAACTCCAATCCATACAAATATATGCGGAGGTACTAGCTCCAACACGGTTATACAGTGAAAACTGCAGGAACTTCAAACCGGCACTAGGAAACACACTGAGAAACCAGAGTAAAAGTTTCTTCTGCAACCCGTTCCTTTTGTGCTAGAAGAACGAACGTCTCTCCACATGCTCAGTTCTGAGAGATAAGTTTGTGTGAAAGCCGTTCTTCACCTAGCTTGTTGGGAACACAAAGTTTCTTTTCTCTTGCAAACTCCACTCCATACATATATATGGGGAGGTAGTAGCTCCAACTCGGTTTTACAGTGCAAATTGCAGGATCTTCAAAACGGCACTAAGAAACAGACTGAGAAACCAGAGTAAAAGTTTCTCCTGCAACCCGTTCCCTTTGTGCTAGATGAACGAACGTCTCTCCACATGCTCAGTTCTGAGAGATAAGTGTGTGTGAAAGCCGTCCTTCAATTAGCTTGTTGGGAACACAAAGTTTCTTTTCAGTTGCAAACTCCACTCCATACATATATACGGGGAGGTACTAGCTCCAATTCGGTTTTACAGGGAAAACTGCAGGAACTTCAAACCGGCACTAGAAAACAGACTGAGAAACCAGAGTAAATGTTGCACCTGCATCCCTTTCCCTTTGTGCTAGATGAACGAACGTCTCTCCACATGCTCAGTTCTGAGAGATAAGTGTGTGTGAATGCTGTCTTTCACCTAGCTTGTTGGGAACACAAAGTTTCTTTTCAGTTGCAAACTCCACTCCATACATATATATTGGGTGGTATAAGCTCCAACTCGGTTTTACACTGAAATCTGCAGGAACTTCAAACCGGCACTTTGAAACAGACGGAGAAACCAGAGTAAAAATTTCTCCTGCATCCCGTTCCCTTTGTGCTAGATGAACGAACGTCTCTCCACATGCTCATTTCTGAGATATAAGTTTGTGTGAAAGCCGTCTTTCACCTAGCTTGTTGGGAACACAAAGTTTCTTTTCAGTTGCAAACTCCAATCCATACAAATATATGCGGAGGTACTAGCTCCAACTCGGTTATACAGTGAAAACTGCAGGAACTTCAAACCGGCACTAGGAAACACAATGAGAAACCAGAGTAAAAGTTTCCCCTGCAACCCGTTCCCTTTGTGCTAGATGAACGAACGTCTCTCCACATGCTCAGTTCTGAGAGATATGTTTGTGTGAAAGCCGTACTTCACCTAGCTTGTTGGGAACACAAAGTTTCTTTTAAGTTGCAAATTCCACTCCATACATATTTATGGGGAGGTAGTTGCTCCAACTCGGTTTTACAGTGCAAATTGCAGGAACTTCAAAACGGCACTAAGAAACAGACTGAGAAACCAGGGTAAAAGTTTTTCCTGCAACCCGTTCCCTTTGTGCTAGATGAACGAATGTCTCTCCACATGCTCAGTTCTGAGAGATAAGTGTGTGTGAAAGCCGTCTTTCAACTAGCTTTTTGGGAACACAAAGTTTCTTTTCAGTTGCAAACTAAACTCCATACATATATACGGGGAGGTACTAGCTCCAACTCGGTTTTACAGGGAAAACTGCAGGAACTTCAAACCGGCACTAGAAAACAGACTGAGATACCAGAGTAAACGTTTCTCCTGCAACCCGTTCCCTTTGTGCTAGATGAACGAACGTCTCTCCACATGCTCAGTTCTGAGAGATAAATGTGTGTGAAAGCCATCCTTCATCTATCTTGTTGGGAACACAAAGTTTCTTTTCAGTTGCAAACTCCATTCCATACATATATATGGGGAGGTACTTGCTCCAACTCTGTTTTACAGTGAAAATTGCAGGAACATCAAACCGGCACTAGGAAACAGACTGAGAAACCAGAGTAAATGTTTCTTCTGCAACCCGTTCCCATTGTGCTAGATAAACGAACGTCTCTCCACATGCTCAGTTCTGAGAGATAAGTGTGTGTGAATGCTGTTCTTCACCTAGCTTGTTGGGAACAAAAAGTTTCTTTTCAGTTGCAAACTCCACTCCATACATATAGTTGGGGTGGTTCAAACTCCAACTCTGTTTTACAGTGAAAACTGCAGGAACTTCAAACCGGCACTAGGAAACAGACTGAGAAACCAGAGTAAAAATTTCTCCTGCAACCCGTTCCCTTTGTGCTTGATGAACGAACGTCTCTCCACATACTCAGTTCTGAGAGATAAGAGTGTGTGAAAGCCGTCCTTCACATAGCTTGTTGGGAACACAAAGTTTCTTTCCAGTTGCAAACTCCACTCCATACATATATATGGGGAGGTACTAGCTCCAACTCGGTTTTACAGTGAAAACTGCAGGAACATCAAACCGGCACTAGGAAAGAGACTGAGAAACCAGAGTATAAGTTTCTTCTGCAACCCGTTCCCTTTGTGCTAGATGAACGAACGTCTCTCCAAATGCTCAGTTCTGAGAGATAAGTGTGTTTGAATGCTGTCTTTCACCTAGCTTGTTGGGAACACAAAGTTTCTTTTCAGTTGCAAACTCCACTCCATACATATATATGGGGTGGTACAAGCTCCAACTCGGTTTTACACTGAAATCTGCAGGAACTTCAAACCGGCACTTTGAAACAGACTGAGAAACCAGAGTAAAAATTTCTCCTGCAACCCGTTCCCTTTGTGCTAAATGAACGAACGTCTCTCCTAATGCTCAGTTCTGAGAGATATGTGTGTGTGAAAGCCGTCCTTCACCTAGCTTGTTGGGAACACAAAGTTTCTTTTCAGTTGCAAACTCCAATCCATACAAATATATGCGGAGGTACTAGCTCCAACACGGTTATACAGTGAAAACTGCAGGAACTTCAAACCGGCACTAGGAAACACACTGAGAAACCAGAGTAAAAGTTTCTTCTGCAACCCGTTCCTTTTGTGCTAGAAGAACGAACGTCTCTCCACATGCTCAGTTCTGAGAGATAAGTTTGTGTGAAAGCCGTTCTTCACCTAGCTTGTTGGGAACACAAAGTTTCTTTTCTCTTGCAAACTCCACTCCATACATATATATGGGGAGGTAGTAGCTCCAACTCGGTTTTACAGTGCAAATTGCAGGATCTTCAAAACGGCACTAAGAAACAGACTGAGAAACCAGAGTAAAAGTTTCTCCTGCAACCCGTTCCCTTTGTGCTAGATGAACGAACGTCTCTCCACATGCTCAGTTCTGAGAGATAAGTGTGTGTGAAAGCCGTCCTTCAATTAGCTTGTTGGGAACACAAAGTTTCTTTTCAGTTGCAAACTCCACTCCATACATATATACGGGGAGGTACTAGCTCCAATTCGGTTTTACAGGGAAAACTGCAGGAACTTCAAACCGGCACTAGAAAACAGACTGAGAAACCAGAGTAAATGTTGCACCTGCATCCCTTTCCCTTTGTGCTAGATGAACGAACGTCTCTCCACATGCTCAGTTCTGAGAGATAAGTGTGTGTGAATGCTGTCTTTCACCTAGCTTGTTGGGAACACAAAGTTTCTTTTCAGTTGCAAACTCCACTCCATACATATATATTGGGTGGTATAAGCTCCAACTCGGTTTTACACTGAAATCTGCAGGAACTTCAAACCGGCACTTTGAAACAGACGGAGAAACCAGAGTAAAAATTTCTCCTGCATCCCGTTCCCTTTGTGCTAGATGAACGAACGTCTCTCCACATGCTCATTTCTGAGATATAAGTTTGTGTGAAAGCCGTCTTTCACCTAGCTTGTTGGGAACACAAAGTTTCTTTTCAGTTGCAAACTCCAATCCATACAAATATATGCGGAGGTACTAGCTCCAACTCGGTTATACAGTGAAAACTGCAGGAACTTCAAACCGGCACTAGGAAACACAATGAGAAACCAGAGTAAAAGTTTCCCCTGCAACCCGTTCCCTTTGTGCTAGATGAACGAACGTCTCTCCACATGCTCAGTTCTGAGAGATAAGTTTGTGTGAAAGCCGTACTTCACCTAGCTTGTTGGGAACACAAAGTTTCTTTTAAGTTGCAAATTCCACTCCATACATATATATGGGGAGGTAGTTGCTCCAACTCGGTTTTACAGTGCAAATTGCAGGAACGTCAAAACGGCACTAAGAAACAGACTGAGAAACCAGGGTAAAAGTTTTTCCTGCAACCCGTTCCCTTTGTGCTAGATGAACGAATGTCTCTCCACATGCTCAGTTCTGAGAGATAAGTGTGTGTGAAAGCCGTCTTTCAACTAGCTTTTTGGGAACACAAAGTTTCTTTTCAGTTGCAAACTAAACTCCATACATATATACGGGGAGGTACTAGCTCCAACTCGGTTTTACAGGGAAAACTGCAGGAACTTCAAACCGGCACTAGAAAACAGACTGAGATACCAGAGTAAACGTTTCTCCTGCAACCCGTTCCCTTTGTGCTAGATGAACGAACGTCTCTCCACATGCTCAGTTCTGAGAGATAAATGTGTGTGAAAGCCGTCCTTCATCTATCTTGTTGGGAACACAAAGTTTCTTTTCAGTTGCAAACTCCATTCCATACATATATATGGGGAGGTACTTGCTCCAACTCTGTTTTACAGTGAAAATTGCAGGAACATCAAACCGGCACTAGGAAACAGACTGAGAAACCAGAGTAAATGTTTCTTCTGCAACCCGTTCCCATTGTGCTAGATAAACGAACGTCTCTCCACATGCTCAGTTCTGAGAGATAAGTGTGTGTGAATGCTGTTCTTCACCTAGCTTGTTGGGAACAAAAAGTTTCTTTTCAGTTGCAAACTCCACTCCATACATATAGTTGGGGTGGTTCAAACTCCAACTCTGTTTTATAGTGAAAACTGCAGGAACTTCAAACCGGCACTAGGAAACAGACTGAGAAACCAGAGTAAAAATTTCTCCTGCAACCCGTTCCCTTTGTGCTTGATGAACGAACGTCTCTCCACATACTCAGTTCTGAGAGATAAGAGTGTGTGAAAGCCGTCCTTCACATAGCTTGTTGGGAACACAAAGTTTCTTTTCAGTTGCAAACTCCAATCCATACATATATATGGGGAGGTACTAGCTCCAACTCGGTTTTACAGTGAAAACTGCAGGAACTTCAAACCTGAACTAGGAAACAGACTGAGAACCAGAGTAAACGTTGATAATGCAACACGTTCCATTTGTGCTAGATGTACGAAAGTCTCACCACAGGCTCAGTTCTGAGAGATAAGTGTGTGTGAAAGCCGTCCTTCACCTAGCTAGTTGGGAACACAAATTTTCTTTTCAGTTGCAAACTCCACTACATACATATATATGGGGAGGTACTAGCTCCAACTCGGTTTTACAGTGAAAACTGCAGGAACTTCAAACAGGCACTAGGAAGCAGATTGAGAAACCAGAGCAAAAGTTTTTCCTGCAAACCTTTCCCTTTGTGCTAGATGAACGAACGTCTCTCCACATGCTCAGATCTGAGAGATAAGTGGGTGTGAAAGCCGTCCTTCACCTAGCTTGTTGGGAACACAAAGTTTCTTTTCAGTTGCAAACTCCACTCCATACATATATACGGGGAGGTACAAGCTCCAACTCCGTTTTACAGTGAAAAATGTAGGAACTTCAAACCGGCTCTAGGAAACAGACTGAGGAACCAGAGTAAAAGTTTCTCCTGCAACCCGTTCCTTTTGTGCTAGATGAACGAACGTCTCTCCACATGCTCAGTTCTGAGAGATATGTGTGTGTGAAAGCCGTCCTTCAACTAGCTTGTTGGGAACACAAAGTTCTTTTCAGTTGCAAACTCCATTCCATACATATATTTGGGGAGGTACTAGCAACAACTCGGTTTTATAGTGAAACCTGCAGGAACATCAAACCGGCACTAGGAAAGAGACTGAGAAACCAGAGTAAAAGTTTTTTCTGCTACCCGTTCCCTTTGTGCTAGATGAACGAACATCTCTCCACATGCTCAGTTCTCAGAGATAAGTGTGTGTGAAAGCCGTCCTTCACCTAGCTTGCTGGGATTACAAATTTTATTTTCAGTTGCAAACTCCACTCCATACATATATATGGGTAGGTACTAGCTCCAACTCGGTTTTACAGTGAAAACTGCAGGAACTTCAAACCGGCACTAGGAAACAGACTGAGAAACCAGAGTAAAAGTTTCTCCTGCAACGAGTTCCCTTTGTGCTAGATGAACGAACGTCTCTCGACATGCTCATTTCTGAGAGAAAAATGTGTGTGAAAGCCGTCCATCACCTAGCTTGTTGGGAACACAAAGTTTCTTTTCAGTTGCAAACACCACTCCATACATATATATGGGGAGGAACTAGCTCCAACTCGGTTTTACAGTGAAAACTGCAGGAACTTCAAACCGGCACTAGGAAACAGACTGAGAACCAGAGTAAATGTTGATAATGCAACACGTTCCCTTTGTGCTAGATGAACGAACGTCTCTCCACATGCTCAGTTCTCAGAGATAAGTGTGTGTGAAAGCCGTCCTTCACCTAGCTTGCTGGGATCACAAAGTTTATTTTCAGTTGCAAACTCCACTCCATACATATATATGGGTAGGTACTAGCTCCAACTCGGTTTTACAGTGAAAACTGCAGGAACTTCAAACCGGCACTTGGAAACAGACTGAGAAACCAGAGTAAAAGTTTCTCCTGCAACGAGTTCCCTTTGTGCTAGATGAACGAACTTCTCTCCACATGCTCAGTTCTGAGAGATGTGTGTGTGTGAAAGCCGTCCTTCACCTAGCTTGTTGGGATCACAAAGTTTCTTTTCACTTGCAAACTCCACTCCATACATATATATGGGGAGATACTAGCTCCAACTCGGTTTTACAGTGAAAACTGCAGGAATTCAAACCGGCACTATTAAACAGACTGTGAAACCTTAGTAAAAGTTTCTCCTGCAACCCGTTCCCTTTGTGCTAGATGAACGAACGTCTCTCCACAGGCTCAGTTCTGAGAGATAAGTGTGTGTGAATGCCGTCCTTCACCTAGCTTGTTGGGAACACAAATTTTCTTTTCAGTTGCAAACTCCACTACATACATATATATGGGGAGGTACCAGCTCCAACTCGGTTTTACAGTAAAAACTGCAGGAACTTCAAACCGGCACTAGGAAACAGACTGAGAAACCAGAGTAAAGTTTCCCCTGCAACCCGTTCCCTTTGTGCTAAATGAACGAACGTCTCTCCACATGCTCAGTTCTGAGAGATAAGTTTGTGTGAAAGCAGTCATTCACCTATCTTGTTGGGAACACAAAGTTTCTTTTCAGTTGCAAACCCCAATCCATACAAATATATGCGGAGGTAATAGCTCCAAATCATTTAAACAGTGAAAATTGCAGGAACTTCAAACCGGCACTAGGAAACACACTGAGAAACCAGAGTAAAAGTTTCCCCTGCAACCCGTTCCCTTTGTGCTAGATGAACGAACGTCTCTCCACAAGCTCAGTTCTGAGAGATAAGTGTGTGTGAAAGCCGTCATTCACCTAGCTTGTTGGGAAAACAAAGTTTCTTTTCGTTTGCATACTCCAATCCATACAAATATATGCGGAGGTACTAGCTCCAAATCATTTATACAGTGAAAATTGCAGGAACTTCAAACCGGCACTAGGAAACACACTGAGAAACCTGAGTAAAAGTTTCCCCTGCAACCCGTTCCCTTTGTGATAGATGAACGAACGTCTCTCCACATGCTCAGTTCTGAGAGATAAGTTTGTGTGAAAGCCGTCATTCACCTAGCTTGTTGGGAACACAAAGTTTCTTTTCAGTTGCAAACTCCAATCCATGCAAATATATGCGGAGGTACTAGCTCCAAATCATTTATACAGTGAAAATTGCAGGAACTTCAAACCGGCACTAGGAAACACACTGAGAAAGCAGAGTAAAAGTTTCCCCTGCAACCCGTTCCCTTTGTGCTAGATGAACGAACGTCTCTCCACATGCTCATTTCTGAGAGGTAAGTGTGTGTGAAAGCCTTACTTCACCTAGCTTGTTGGGAACACAAAGTTTCTTTTCACTTGCAAACTCCACTCCTTACATATATATGGGGAGGTACTAGCTCCAACTCTGTTTTACAGTGATAACTGCAGCAACTTCAAACCGGCATTAGGAAAGAGACTGAGAAACCAGAGTAAAAGTTTCTACTGCAACCCTTTCCCTTTGTGCTAGATGAGCGAACGTCTATCCACATGCTCAGTTCTGAGAGATAATTGTGTGTGAATGCTGTTCTTCACCAAGCTTTTTGGGAACACAAAGTTTCTTTTCAGTTGCAAACTCCACTCCATACATATAGTTGGGTTGGTACAAACTCCAACTCGGTTTTACAGTGAAAACTGCAGGAACTTCAAACCGGCACTAGGAAACATACTGAGAAACCAGAGTAAAATATTCTCCTGCAAACCGTTCCCTTTGTGCTAGATGAACGAACGTCTCCCCACATGCTCATTTCTTAGAGATAAGTTTGTGTGAAAGCCGTCCTTCAACTAGCTTGATGGGAACACAAAGTTTCTTTTCAGTTGCAAACATCACTCCATAAATATATACGGGGAGGTATTAGCTCCAACTCGGTTTTACAGGGAAAACTGCAGGAACTTCAACCCGGCACTAGAAAACAGACTGAGAAACCAGAGTAAACGTTTCTCCTGCAAACCGTTCCCTTTGTGCTAGATGAACGAACGTCTCTCCACATGCTCAGTTCTGAGAGATAAGTGTGTGTGAAAGCCGTCCTTCACATAGCTTGTTGGGATCACAAAGTTTATTTTCAGTTGCAAATTCCATTCCATACATATATATGGGGAGGTACTACCTCCAACTCGGTTTTACAGTGAAAATTGCAGGAACATCAAACCGGCACTAGGAAAGAGACTGAGATACCAGAGTAAAAGTTACTTCTGCAACCCGTTCCTTTTGTGCTAGATGAACGAACGTCTCTCCACATGCTCATTTCTGAGGGATAAGTTTGTGTGAAAGCCGTCATTCACCTAGCTTGTTGGGAACACAAAGTTTCTTTTCAGTTGCAAACTCCAATCCATACAAATATATGCGGAAGTTCTAGCCCCAAATCATTTATACAGTGAAAATTGCAGGAACTTCAAACCGGCACTAGGAAACTCACTGAGAAACCAGAGTAAAAGTTTCCCCTGCAAACCGTTCCCTTTGTGCTAGATGAACGAACGTCTCTCCACATGCTCAGTTCTGAGAGAAAAGTTTGTGTGAAAGCCGTCATTCACTTAGCTTGTTGGGAACACAAAGTTTCTTTTCAGTTGCAAATTCCACTCCATACATATATATGGGGAGGTAGTAGCTCCAACTCGGTTTTACAGTTCAAATTGCAGGAACTTCAACCTGCACTAGGAAACAGACTGAGAAACGAGAGTAAAAGTTTCTCCTGCAACCCGTTCCCTTTGTGCTAGATGAACGAACGTCTCTCCACATGCTCAGGTCTGAGAGATAAGTGTGTGTGAAAGCCGTCCTTCAACTAGCTTGTTGGGAACACAAAATTTCTTTTCAGTTGCAAACTCCAATCCATACATATATACGGGGAGGTACTAGATCCAACTCGGTTTTACAGGGAAAACTGCTGGAACTTCAATCCGGCACTAGGAAAGAGACTGAAAACCAGAGTAAAAGTTTCTTCTGCAACCCGTTCCTTTTGTGCTAGATGAACGAACGTCTCTCCACATGCTCAGTTCTGAGAGATAAGTGTGTGTGAAAGCCGTCCTTCACCTAGCTTGTTGGGATCACAAAGTTTCTTTTCACTTGCAAACTCCACTCCATACATATATATGGGGAGATACTAGCTCCAACTCGGTTTTACAGTGAAAACTGCAGGAATTCAAACCGGCACTATTAAACAGACTGTGAAACCTTAGTAAAAGTTTCTCCTGCAACCCGTTCCCTTTGTGCTAGATGAACGAACGTCTCTCCACAGGCTCAGTTCTGAGAGATAAGTGTGTGTGAATGCCGTCCTTCACCTAGCTTGTTGGGAACACAAATTTTCTTTTCAGTTGCAAACTCCACTACATACATATATATGGGGAGGTACCAGCTCCAACTCGGTTTTACAGTAAAAACTGCAGGAACTTCAAACCGGCACTAGGAAACAGACTGAGAAACCAGAGTAAAGTTTCCCCTGCAACCCGTTCCCTTTGTGCTAAATGAACGAACGTCTCTCCACATGCTCAGTTCTGAGAGATAAGTTTGTGTGAAAGCAGTCATTCACCTATCTTGTTGGGAACACAAAGTTTCTTTTCAGTTGCAAACCCCAATCCATACAAATATATGCGGAGGTAATAGCTCCAAATCATTTAAACAGTGAAAATTGCAGGAACTTCAAACCGGCACTAGGAAACACACTGAGAAACCAGAGTAAAAGTTTCCCCTGCAACCCGTTCCCTTTGTGCTAGATGAACGAACGTCTCTCCACAAGCTCAGTTCTGAGAGATAAGTGTGTGTGAAAGCCGTCATTCACCTAGCTTGTTGGGAAAACAAAGTTTCTTTTCGTTTGCATACTCCAATCCATACAAATATATGCGGAGGTACTAGCTCCAAATCATTTATACAGTGAAAATTGCAGGAACTTCAAACCGGCACTAGGAAACACACTGAGAAACCTGAGTAAAAGTTTCCCCTGCAACCCGTTCCCTTTGTGATAGATGAACGAACGTCTCTCCACATGCTCAGTTCTGAGAGATAAGTTTGTGTGAAAGCCGTCATTCACCTAGCTTGTTGGGAACACAAAGTTTCTTTTCAGTTGCAAACTCCAATCCATGCAAATATATGCGGAGGTACTAGCTCCAAATCATTTATACAGTGAAAATTGCAGGAACTTCAAACCGGCACTAGGAAACACACTGAGAAAGCAGAGTAAAAGTTTCCCCTGCAACCCGTTCCCTTTGTGCTAGATGAACGAACGTCTCTCCACATGCTCATTTCTGAGAGGTAAGTGTGTGTGAAAGCCTTACTTCACCTAGCTTGTTGGGAACACAAAGTTTCTTTTCACTTGCAAACTCCACTCCTTACATATATATGGGGAGGTACTAGCTCCAACTCTGTTTTACAGTGATAACTGCAGCAACTTCAAACCGGCATTAGGAAAGAGACTGAGAAACCAGAGTAAAAGTTTCTACTGCAACCCTTTCCCTTTGTGCTAGATGAGCGAACGTCTATCCACATGCTCAGTTCTGAGAGATAATTGTGTGTGAATGCTGTTCTTCACCAAGCTTTTTGGGAACACAAAGTTTCTTTTCAGTTGCAAACTCCACTCCATACATATAGTTGGGTTGGTACAAACTCCAACTCGGTTTTACAGTGAAAACTGCAGGAACTTCAAACCGGCACTAGGAAACATACTGAGAAACCAGAGTAAAATATTCTCCTGCAAACCGTTCCCTTTGTGCTAGATGAACGAACGTCTCCCCACATGCTCATTTCTTAGAGATAAGTTTGTGTGAAAGCCGTCCTTCAACTAGCTTGATGGGAACACAAAGTTTCTTTTCAGTTGCAAACATCACTCCATAAATATATACGGGGAGGTATTAGCTCCAACTCGGTTTTACAGGGAAAACTGCAGGAACTTCAACCCGGCACTAGAAAACAGACTGAGAAACCAGAGTAAACTTTTCTCCTGCAAACCGTTCCCTTTGTGCTAGATGAACGAACGTCTCTCCACATGCTCAGTTCTGAGAGATAAGTGTGTGTGAAAGCCGTCCTTCACATAGCTTGTTGGGAACACAAAGTTTCTTTTCAGTTGCAAATTCCATTCCATACATATATATGGGGAGGTACTACCTCCAACTCGGTTTTACAGTGAAAATTGCAGGAACATCAAACCGGCACTAGGAAAGAGACTGAGATACCAGAGTAAAAGTTACTTCTGCAACCCGTTCCTTTTGTGCTAGATGAACGAACGTCTCTCCACATGCTCATTTCTGAGGGATAAGTTTGTGTGAAAGCCGTCATTCACCTAGCTTGTTGGGAACACAAAGTTTCTTTTCAGTTGCAAACTCCAATCCATACAAATATATGCGGAAGTTCTAGCCCCAAATCATTTATACAGTGAAAATTGCAGGAACTTCAAACCGGCACTAGGAAACTCACTGAGAAACCAGAGTAAAAGTTTCCCCTGCAAACCGTTCCCTTTGTGCTAGATGAACGAACGTCTCTCCACATGCTCAGTTCTGAGAGAAAAGTTTGTGTGAAAGCCGTCATTCACTTAGCTTGTTGGGAACACAAAGTTTCTTTTCAGTTGCAAATTCCACTCCATACATATATATGGGGAGGTAGTAGCTCCAACTCGGTTTTACAGTTCAAATTGCAGGAACTTCAACCTGCACTAGGAAACAGACTGAGAAACGAGAGTAAAAGTTTCTCCTGCAACCCGTTCCCTTTGTGCTAGATGAACGAACGTCTCTCCACATGCTCAGGTCTGAGAGATAAGTGTGTGTGAAAGCCGTCCTTCAACTAGCTTGTTGGGAACACAAAATTTCTTTTCAGTTGCAAACTCCAATCCATACATATATACGGGGAGGTACTAGATCCAACTCGGTTTTACAGGGAAAACTGCTGGAACTTCAATCCGGCACTAGGAAAGAGACTGAAAACCAGAGTAAAAGTTTCTTCTGCAACCCGTTCCTTTTGTGCTAGATGAACGAACGTCTCTCCACATGCTCAGTTCTGAGAGATAAGTGTGTGTGAAAGCCGTACTTCACCTAGCTTGTTGGGAACACAAAGTTTCTTTTCTATTGCAAACTCCACTCCATACATATATATGGGGAGGTAGTAGCTCCAACTCGGTTTTACAGTGCAAATTGCAGGATCTTCAAAACGGCACTAAGAAACAGACTGAGAAACCAGAGTAAAAGTTTCTTCTGCAAACCGTTCCCATTGTGCTAGATAAACGAACGTCTCTCCACATGCTCAGTTCTGAGAGATAAGTGTGTGTGAATGCTGTTCTTCACCTAGCTTTCTAGGAACACAAAGTTTCTTTTCAGTGGCAAACTCCATTCCATACATATATATGGGGAGGTAATAGCTCCAACTAGGTTTTACAGGGAAAACTGCAGGAACTTCAAAGCGGCACTAGAAAACAGACTGAGAAACCAGAGTAAATGTTTCTCCTGCATCCCTTTCCCTTTGTGCTAGATGAACGAACGTCTCTCCACATGCTCATTTCTGAGATATAAGTGTGTGTGAAAGCCGTCCTTCACCTAGCTTGTTGGGAACACAAAGTTTCTTTTCAGTTGCAAACTCCACTCCATAAATATATATGGGGAGGTAGTAGCTCCAACTCGGTTTTACAGTGCAAATTGCAGGAACATCAAACCTGCACTAGGAAACAGACTGAGAAACCAGAGTAAAAGTTTCCCCTGCAACCCGTTCCATTTGTGCTAGATGAACGAACGTCTCTCCACATGCTCAGTTCTGAGAGATAAGTGTGTGTGAAAGCCGTCCTTCAACTAGCTTGTTGGGAACACAAAGTTTCTTTTCAGTTGCAAACTCCACTCCATATATATATACGGGGAGGTACTAGCTCCAACTCTGTTTTACAGGGAAAACTGCAGGAACTTCAAACCGGCACTAGAAAACAGACTGAGAAACCAGAGTAAAAGTTTCTCCTGCAACACATTCCCTTTGTACTAGATGAACGAACGTCTCTCCACATGCTCAGTTCTGAGAGATAAGTGTGTGTGAAAGCCGTCCTTCACATAGCTTTTTGGGAACACAAAGATTCTTTTCAGTTGCAAATTCCATTCCATACATATATATGGGGAGGTACTAGCTCCAACTCTGTTTTACAGTGAAAATTGCAGGAACATCAAACCGGCACAAGGAATGAGACTGAGAAACCAGAGTAAAAGTTTCTTCTGCAACCCGTTCCTTTTGTGCTAGAAGAACGAACGTCTCTCCACATGCTCAGTTCTGAGAGATAATTTTGTGTGAAAGCCGTTCTTCAACTAGCTTGTTGGGAACACAAAGTTTCTTTTCTCTTGCAAACTCCACTCCATACATATATATGGGGAAGTAGTAGCTCCAACTCGGTTTTACAGGGCAAATTGCAGGATCTTCAAAACGGCACTAAGAAACAGACTGAGAAACCAGAGTAAAAGTTTCTCCTGCAACCCGTTCCCTTTGTGCTAGATGAACGAACGTCTCTCCACATGCTCAGTTCTGAGAGATAAGTGTGTGTGAAAGCCGTCCTTCAATTAGCTTGTTGGGAACTCAAAGTTTCTTTTCAGTTGCAAACTCCACTCCATACATATATACGGGGAAGTACTAGCTCCAATTCGGTTTTACAGGGAAAACTGCAGGAACTTTAAAACCGGCACTAGAAAACAGACTGAGAAACCAGAGTAAATGTTGCACCTGCATCCCTTTCCCTTTGTGCTAGATGAACGAACGTCTCTCCACATGCTCACTTCTGAGAGATAAGTGTGTGTGAAAGTCGTCCTTCACCTAGCTTGTTGGGAACACAAAGTTTCTTTTCAGTTGCAAACTCCACTCCATACATATATATGGGGAGGTACTAGCTCCAACTCGGTTTTACAGTGAAAACTGCAGGAACATCAAACCGGCACTAGGAAAGAGACTGAGAAACCAGAGTATAAGTTTCTTCTGCAAAACGTTCCTTTTGTGCTAGATGAACGAACGTCTCTCCACATGCTCAGTTCTGAGAGATAAGTGTGTGTGAATGCTGTCTTTCATCTAGCTTGTTGGGAACACAAGTTTCTTTTCAGTTGCAAACTCCACTCCATACATATATATGGGGTGGTACAAGCTCCAACTCTGTTTTACACTGAAATCTGCTGGAACTTCAAACCGGCACTTTGAAACAGACTGAGAAACCAGAGCAAAAATTTCTCCTGCATTCTGTTCCCTTTGTGCTAGATGAACGAACGTCTCTCCACATGCTCATTTCTGAGATATAAGTTTGTGTGAAAGCCGTCTTTCACCTAGCTTGTTGGGAACACAAAGTTTCTTTTCAGTTGCAAACTCCAATCCATACAAATATATGCGGAGGTACTAGCTTCAACTCGGTTATACAGTGAAAACTGCAGGAACTTCAAACCGACACTAGGAAACACAATGAGAAACCAGAGTAAAAGTTTCCCCTGCAACCCGATCCCTTTGTGCTAGATGAACGAACGTCTCTCCACATGCTCAGTTCTGAGAGATAAGTGTGTGTGAAAGCCGTCCTTCAACTAGCTTTTTGGGAACACAAAGTTTCTTTTCAGTTGCAAACTAAACTCCATACATATATACGGGGAGGTACTAGCTCCATCTCGGTTTTACAGGGAAAACTGCAGGAACTTCAAACCGGCACTAGAAAACAGACTGAGATACCAGAGTAAACGTTTCTCCTGCAACCCGTTCCCTTTGTGCTAGATGAACGAACGTCTCTCCACATGCTCAGTTCTGAGAGATAAGTGTGTGTGAAAGCCGTCCTTCACATAGCTTGTTGGGAACACAAAGTTTCTTTTCAGTAGCAAATTCCATTCCATACATATATATGGGGAGGTACTAGCTCCAACTCGGTTTTACAGTGAAAATTGCAGGAACATCAAACCGGCACAAGGAAAGAGACTGAGAAACCAGTGTAAAAGTTTCTTCTGCAACCCGTTCCTTTTGTGCTAGATGAACGAACGTCTCTTCACATGCTCAGTTCTGAGAGATAAGTTTGTGTGAAAGCCGTTCTTCACCTAGCTTGTTGGAAACACAAAGTTTCTTTTCTATTGCAAACTCCACTCCATACATATATATGGGGATGTAGTAGCTCCAACTCGGTTTTACAGTGCAAATTGCAGGATCATCAAAACAGCACTAAGAAACAGACTGAGAAACCAGAGTAAAAGTTTCTCCTGCAAACCGTTCCATTTGTGCTAGATGAACGAACGTCTCTCCACATGCTCAGATCTGAGAGATAAGTGTGTGTGAAAGCCGTCCTTCAACTAGCATGTTGGGAACACAAAATTTCTTTTCAGTTGCAAACTCCACTCCATACAAATATATGGGGAGGTACTAGCTCCAACTCGGTTTTATAGGGAAAACTGCAGGAACTTCAAACCGGCACTAGAAAACAGACTGAGAAACCAGAGTAAATGTTTCTCCTGCATCCCTTTCCCTTTGGGCTAGATGAACGAACATCTCTCCACATGCTCATTTCTGAGAGATAAGTGTGTGTGAAAGCCGTCCTTCACATATCTTGTTGGGAACACAAAGTTTCTTTTCAGTTGCAAACTCCATTCCATACATATATATGGGGAGGTACTAGCTCCAACTCTGTTTTACAGTGAAAATTGCAGGAACATCAAACCGGCACTAGGAAACAGACAGAGAAAGCAGAGTAAATGTTTCTTCTGCAACTCGTTCCCATTGTGCTAGATAAACGAACGTCTCTCCACATGCTCAGTTCTGAGAGATAAGTGTGTGGGAATGCTGTTCTTCACCTAGCTTGTTGGGAACAAAAAGTTTCTTTTCAGTTGCAAACTCCACTCCATACATATAGTTGGGGTGGTTCAAACTCCAACTCTGTTTTACCGAGCAAACTGCAGGAACTTCAAACCGGCACTAGGAAACAGACTGAGAAACCAGAGTAAAAATTTCTCCTGCAACCCGTTCCCTTTGTGCTTGATGAACGAACGTCTCTCCACATACTCAGTTCTGAGAGATAAGAGTGTGTGAAAACTGTCCTTCACATAGCTTGTTGGGAACACAAAGTTTCTTTTCATTTGCAAAATCCAATCCTTACATATTTATGGGGAGGTACTAGCTCCAACTCGGTTTTACAGTAAAAACTGCAGGAACATCAAACCGGCACTATTAAAGAGACTGAGAAACCAGAGTATAAGTTTCTTCTGCAAACCGTTCAATTTGTGCTAGATGAACGAACATCTCTCCACATGCTCAGTTCTGAGAGATAAGTGTGTGTGAAAGCCATCATTCTCCTAGCTTGTTGGGAACACAAAGTTTCTTTTCAGTTGCCAACTCCAATCCATACAAATATATGCGGAGGTACTAGCTCCAACTCGGTTATACACTGAAAACTGCAGGAACTTCAAACCGGCACTAGGAAACACACTGAGAAACAAGAGTAAATGTTTCCCCTGCAAACCGTTCCCTTTTTGCTAGATGAACGAACGTCTCTCCACATGCACAGTTCTGAGAGATATGTGTGTGTGAAAGCCGTCGTTTAACTAGCTTGTTGGGAACACAAATTTTCTTTTCAGTTGCAAACTCCACTCCATACATATATACGGGGAGGTACTAGCTCCAACTCGGTTTTACAGGGAAAACTGCAGGAACTTCAAACCGGCACTAGAAAACAGACTGAGAAACCAGAGTAAACGTTTCTCCTGCAACCCGTTCCCTTTGTGCTAGATGAACGAACGTCTCTCCACATGCTCAGTTCAGATAGATAAGTGTGTGTGAAAGCCGTCCATCAACTAGCTTGTTGGAAACACAAAGTTTCTTTTCAGTTGCAAACTTCACTCCATACATATATACGGGTAGGTACTAGCTCCAACTCGGTTTTACAGGGGAAACTGCAGGAACTTCAAACCGGCACTAGAAAACAGACTGAGAAACCAGAGTAAATGTTTCTCCTGCATTCCTTTCCCTTTGTGCTAGATGAACGAAAGTCTCTCCACATGCTCATTTCTGAGAGATAAGTGTGTGTGAAAGCCCTCCTTCAACTAGCTTGTTGGGAACACAAAGTTTCTTTTCAGTTGCAAACTCCATTCCATACATATATATGGGGAGGTACTAGCTCCAACTCGGTTTTACAGTGAAAACTGCAGGAACATCAAACCGGCACTAGGAAACAGACTGAGAAACCAGAGTAAATGTTTCTTCTGCAAACCGTTCCCATTGTGCTAGATAAACGAACGTCTCTCCACATGCTCAGTTCTGAGAGATAAGTGTGTGTGAATGCTGTTCTTCACCTAGCTTTCTGGGAACACAAAGTTTCTTTTCAGTTGCAAACTCCATTCCATACATATATATGGGGAGGTAATAGCTCCAACTCGGTTTTACAGGGAAAACTGCAGGAACTTCAAACCGGCACTAGAAAACAGACTGAGAAACCAGAGTATATGTTTCTCCTTCATCCCTTTCCCTTTGTGCTAGATGAACGAACGTCTCTCCACATGCTCATTTCTGAGAGATAATTGCGTGTGAAAGCCGTCCTTCACCTAGCTTGTTGGGAACACAAAGTTTCTTTTCAGTTGCAAACTCCATTCCATACATATATACGGGGAGGTACTAGCTCAAACTCTGTTTTACAGTGAAAACTGCAGGAACATCAAACCGGCACTAGGAAACACACTGAGAAAACAGAGTAAAAGTTTACCCTGCAACCCGTTCCCTTTGTGCTAGATGAACGAACGTCTCTCCACATGCTCATTTCTGAGATATTATTGTGTGTGAAAGCCGTCCTTCACCTAGCTTGTTGGGAACACAAAATTTCTTTTCAGTTGCAAACTCCAATCCATATATATATACGGGTAGGTACTAGCTCCAACTCGGTTTTACAGGGAAAACTGCTGGAACTTCAAACCGGCACTAGGAAACAGACTGAGAACCAGAGTAAACGTTGATAATGCAACACGTTCCCTTTGTGCTAGATGAACGAACGTCTCTCCACAGGCTCAGTTCTGAGAGATAAGTGTGTGTGAAAGCCGTCCTTCACCTAGCTTGTTGGGAACACAAAGTTTCTTTTCCCTTGCAAACTCCACTCCATACATATATATGGGGAGGTACGAGCTCCAACTCGGTTTTACTGTGAAAACTGCAGGAACTTCAAACCGGCACTAGGAAACAGACTGAGAAAGCAGAGTAAATGTTTCTCCTGCAACTCGTTCCCATTGTGCTAGATAAACGAACGTCTCTCCACATGCTCAGTTCTGAGAGATAAGTGTGTGGGAATGCTGTTCTTCACCTAGCTTGTTGGGAACAAAAAGTTTCTTTTAAGTTGCAAACTCCACTCCATACATATAGTTGGGGTGGTTCAAACTCCAACTCTGTTTTACCGAGAAAACTGCAGGAACTTCAAACCGGCACTAGGAAACAGACTGAGAAACCAGAGTAAAAATTTCTCCTGCAACCCGATCCCTTTGTGCTTGATGAACGAACGTCTCTCCACATACTCAGTTCTGAGAGATAAGAGTGTGTGAAAACTGTCCTTCACATAGCTTGTTGGGAACACAAAGTTTCTTTTCAGTTGCAAAATCCAATCCTTACATATTTATGGGGAGGTACTAGCTCCAACTCGGTTTTACAGTAAAAACTGCAGGAACATCAAACCGGCACTATTAAAGAGACTGAGAAACCAGAGTATAAGTTTCTTCTGCAAACCGTTCAATTTGTGCTAGATGAACGAACATCTCTCCACATGCTCAGTTCTGAGAGATAAGTGTGTGTGAAAGCCATCATTCTCCTAGCTTGTTGGGAAGACAAAGTTTCTTTTCAGTTGCCAACTCCAATCCATACAAATATATGCGGAGGTACTAGCTCCAACTCGGTTATACACTGAAAACTGCAGGAACTTCAAACCGGCATTAGGAAACACACTGAGAAACAAGAGTAAATGTTTCCCCTGCACACCGTTCCCTTTTTGCTAGATGAACGAACGTCTCTCCACATGCTCAGTTCTGAGAGATATGTGTGTGTGAAAGCCGTCGTTTAACTAGCTTGTTGGGAACACAAAGTTTCTTTTCAGTTGCAAACTCCACTCCATACATATATACGGGGAGGTACTAGCTCCAACTCGGTTTTACAGGGAAAACTGCAGGAACTTCAAACCGGCACTAGAAAACAGACTGAGAAACCAGAGTAAACGTTTCTCCTGCAACCCGTTCCCTTTTTGCTAGATGAACGAACGTCTCTCCACATGCTCAGTTCAGATAGATAAGTGTGTGTGATAGCCGTCCATCAACTAGCTTGTTGGAAACACAAAGTTTCTTTTTAGTTGCAAACTTCACTCCATACATATATACGGGTAGGTACTAGCTCCAACTCGGTTTTACAGGGGAAACTGCAGGAACTTCAAACCGGCACTAGAAAACAGACTGAGAAACCAGAGTAAATGTTTCTCCTGCATTCCTTTCCCTTTGTGCTAGATGAACGAAAGTCTCTCCACATGCTCATTTCTGAGAGATAAGTGTGTGTGAAAGCCCTCCTTCACCTAGCTTGTTGGGAACACAAAGTTTCTTTTCAGTTGCAAACTCCATTCCATACATATATATGGGGAGGTACTAGCTCCAACTCGGTTTTACAGTGAAAACTGCAGGAACATCAAACCGGCACTAGGAAACAGACTGAGAAACCAGAGTAAATGTTTCTTCTGCAAACCGTTCCCATTGTGCTAGATAAACGAACGTCTCTCCACATGCTCAGTTCTGAGAGATAAGTGTGTGTGAATGCTGTTCTTCACCTAGCTTTCTGGGAACACAAAGTTTCTTTTCAGTTGCAAACTCCATTCCATACATATATATGGGGAGGTAATAGCTCCAACTCGGTTTTACTGTGAAAACTGCAGGAACTTCAAACCGGCACTAGGAAACAGACTGAGAAAGCAGAGTAAATGTTTCTCCTGCAACTCGTTCCCATTGTGCTAGATAAACGAACGTCTCTCCACATGCTCAGTTCTGAGAGATAAGTGTGTGGGAATGCTGTTCTTCACCTAGCTTGTTGGGAACAAAAAGTTTCTTTTAAGTTGCAAACTCCACTCCATACATATAGTTGGGGTGGTTCAAACTCCAACTCTGTTTTACCGAGAAAACTGCAGGAACTTCAAACCGGCACTAGGAAACAGACTGAGAAACCAGAGTAAAAATTTCTCCTGCAACCCGATCCCTTTGTGCTTGATGAACGAACGTCTCTCCACATACTCAGTTCTGAGAGATAAGAGTGTGTGAAAACTGTCCTTCACATAGCTTGTTGGGAACACAAAGTTTCTTTTCAGTTGCAAAATCCAATCCTTACATATTTATGGGGAGGTACTAGCTCCAACTCGGTTTTACAGTAAAAACTGCAGGAACATCAAACCGGCACTATTAAAGAGACTGAGAAACCAGAGTATAAGTTTCTTCTGCAAACCGTTCAATTTGTGCTAGATGAACGAACATCTCTCCACATGCTCAGTTCTGAGAGATAAGTGTGTGTGAAAGCCATCATTCTCCTAGCTTGTTGGGAAGACAAAGTTTCTTTTCAGTTGCCAACTCCAATCCATACAAATATATGCGGAGGTACTAGCTCCAACTCGGTTATACACTGAAAACTGCAGGAACTTCAAACCGGCATTAGGAAACACACTGAGAAACAAGAGTAAATGTTTCCCCTGCACACCGTTCCCTTTTTGCTAGATGAACGAACGTCTCTCCACATGCTCAGTTCTGAGAGATATGTGTGTGTGAAAGCCGTCGTTTAACTAGCTTGTTGGGAACACAAAGTTTCTTTTCAGTTGCAAACTCCACTCCATACATATATACGGGGAGGTACTAGCTCCAACTCGGTTTTACAGGGAAAACTGCAGGAACTTCAAACCGGCACTAGAAAACAGACTGAGAAACCAGAGTAAACGTTTCTCCTGCAACCCGTTCCCTTTTTGCTAGATGAACGAACGTCTCTCCACATGCTCAGTTCAGATAGATAAGTGTGTGTGATAGCCGTCCATCAACTAGCTTGTTGGAAACACAAAGTTTCTTTTTAGTTGCAAACTTCACTCCATACATATATACGGGTAGGTACTAGCTCCAACTCGGTTTTACAGGGGAAACTGCAGGAACTTCAAACCGGCACTAGAAAACAGACTGAGAAACCAGAGTAAATGTTTCTCCTGCATTCCTTTCCCTTTGTGCTAGATGAACGAAAGTCTCTCCACATGCTCATTTCTGAGAGATAAGTGTGTGTGAAAGCCCTCCTTCACCTAGCTTGTTGGGAACACAAAGTTTCTTTTCAGTTGCAAACTCCATTCCATACATATATATGGGGAGGTACTAGCTCCAACTCGGTTTTACAGTGAAAACTGCAGGAACATCAAACCGGCACTAGGAAACAGACTGAGAAACCAGAGTAAATGTTTCTTCTGCAAACCGTTCCCATTGTGCTAGATAAACGAACGTCTCTCCACATGCTCAGTTCTGAGAGATAAGTGTGTGTGAATGCTGTTCTTCACCTAGCTTTCTGGGAACACAAAGTTTCTTTTCAGTTGCAAACTCCATTCCATACATATATATGGGGAGGTAATAGCTCCAACTCGGTTTTACAGGGAAAACTGCAGGAACTTCAAACCGGCACTAGAAAACAGACTGAGAAACCAGAGTATATGTTTCTCCTTCATCCCTTTCCCTTTGTGCTAGATGAACGAACGTCTCTCCACATGCTCATTTCTGAGAGATAATTGTGTGTGAAAGCCGTCCTTCACCTAGCTTGTTGGGAACACAAAGTTTCTTTTCAGTTGCAAACTCCATTCCATACATATATACGGGGAGGTACTAGCTCAAACTCTGTTTTACAGTGAAAACTGCAGGAACATCAAACCGGCACTAGGAAACACACTGAGAAAACAGAGTAAAAGTTTACCCTGCAACCCGTTCCCTTTGTGCTAGATGAACGAACGTCTCTCCACATGCTCATTTCTGAGATATAATTGTGTGTGAAAGCCGTCCTTCACCTAGCTTGTTGGGAACACAAAATTTCTTTTCAGTTGCAAACTCCAATCCATATATATATACGGGTAGGTACTAGCTCCAACTCGGTTTTACAGGGAAAACTGCTGGAACTTCAAACCGGCACTAGGAAACAGACTGAGAACCAGAGTAAACGTTGATAATGCAACACGTTCCCTTTGTGCTAGATGAACGAACGTCTCTCCACATACTCAGTTCTGAGAGATATGAGTGTGTGAAAGCCGTCCTTCACATAGCTTGTTGGGAACACAAAGTTTCTTTTAAGTTGCAAACTCCACTCCATACATATATATGGGGAGGTACTAGCTCCAACTCGGTTTTACAGTGAAAACTGCAGGAACATCAAACCGGCACTAGGAAAGAGACTGAGAAACCAGAGTATAAGTTTCTTCTGCAAACCGTTCCCTTTGTGCTAGATGAACGAACGTCTCTCCACATGCTCATTTCTGAGAGATAAGTGTGTGTGAATGCTGTCTTTCACCTAGCTTGTTGGGAACACAAAGTTTCTTTTCAGTTGCAAACTCCACTCCATACATATATATGGGGTGGTACAAGCTCCAACTCGGTTTTACACTGAAATCTGCAGGAACTTCAAACCGGCACTTTGAAACAGACTGAGAAACCAGAGTAAAAATTTCTCCTGCAACCCGTTCCCTTTGTGCTAAATGAACGAACGTCTCTCCTAATGCTCAGTTCTGAGAGATATGTGTGTGTGAAAGCCGTCCTTCACCTAGCTTGTTGGGAACACAAAGTTTCTTTTCAGTTGCATACTCCAATCCATACAAATATATGCGGAGGTACTAGCTCCAACACGGTTATACAGTGAAAACTGCAGGAACTTCAAACCGGCACTAGGAAACACACTGAGAAACCAGAGTAAAAGGTTCTTTTGCAACCCGTTCCTTTTGTGCTAGAAGAACGAACGTCTCTCCACATGCTCAGTTCTGAGAGATAAGTTTGTGTGAAAGCCGTTCTTCACCTAGCTTGTTGGGAACACAAAGTTTCTTTTCTCTTGCAAACTCCACTCCATACATATATATGGGGAGGTAGTAGCTCCAACTCGGTTTTACAGTGCAAATTGCAGGATCTTCAAAACGGCACTAAGAAACAGACTGAGAAACCAGAGTAAAAGTTTCCCCTGCAACCCGTTCCCTTTGTGCTAGATGAACGAACGTCTCTCCACATGCTCAGTTCTGAGAGATAAGTGTGTGTGAAAGCCGTCCTTCATATAGCTTGTTGGGAACACAAAGTTTCTTTCCAGTTGCAAACTCCACTCCATACATATATATGGGGAGGTACTAGCTCCAACTCGGTTTTACAGTGAAAACTGCAGGAACATCAAACCGGCACTAGGAAAGAGACTGAGAAACCAGAGTATAAGTTTCTTCTGCAACCCGTTCCCTTTGTGCTAGATGAACGAACGTCTCTCCACATGCTCAGTTCTGAGAGATAAGTGTGTGTGAAAGCCGTCCTTCAACTAGCTTTTTGGGAACACAAAGTTTCTTTTCAGTTGCAAACTAAACTCCATACATATATACGGGGATGTACTAGCTCCATCTCGGTTTTACAGGGAAAACTGCAGGAACTTCAAACCGGCACTAGAAAACAGACTGAGATACCAGAGTAAACGTTTCTCCTGCAACCCGTTCCCTTTGTGCTAGATGAACGAACGTCTCTCCACATGCTCAGTTCTGAGAGATAAGTGTGTGTGAAAGCCGTCCTTCACATAGCTTGTTGGGAACACAAAGTTTCTTTTCAGTAGCAAATTCCATTCCATACATATATATGGGGAGGTACTAGCTCCAACTCGGTTTTACAGTGAAAATTGCAGGAACATCAAACCGGCACAAGGAAAGAGACTGAGAAACCAGTGTAAAAGTTTCTTCTGCAACCCGTTCCTTTTGTGCTAGATGAACGAACGTCTCTTCACATGCTCAGTTCTGAGAGATAAGTTTGTGTGAAAGCCGTTCTTCACCTAGCTTGTTGGAAACACAAAGTTTCTTTTCTATTGCAAACTCCACTCCATACATATATATGGGGATGTAGTAGCTCCAACTCGGTTTTACAGTGCAAATTGCAGGATCATCAAAACAGCACTAAGAAACAGACTGAGAAACCAGAGTAAAAGTTTCTCCTGCAAACCGTTCCATTTGTGCTAGATGAACGAACGTCTCTCCACATGCTCAGATCTGAGAGATAAGTGTGTGTGAAAGCCGTCCTTCAACTAGCATGTTGGGAACACAAAATTTCTTTTCAGTTGCAAACTCCACTCCATACAAATATATGGGGAGGTACTAGCTCCAACTCGGTTTTATAGGGAAAACTGCAGGAACTTCAAACCGGCACTAGAAAACAGACTGAGAAACCAGAGTAAATGTTTCTCCTGCATCCCTTTCCCTTTGGGCTAGATGAACGAACATCTCTCCACATGCTCATTTCTGAGAGATAAGTGTGTGTGAAAGCCGTCCTTCACATATCTTGTTGGGAACACAAAGTTTCTTTTCAGTTGCAAACTCCATTCCATACATATATATGGGGAGGTACTAGCTCCAACTCTGTTTTACAGTGAAAATTGCAGGAACATCAAACCGGCACTAGGAAACAGACAGAGAAAGCAGAGTAAATGTTTCTTCTGCAACTCGTTCCCATTGTGCTAGATAAACGAACGTCTCTCCACATGCTCAGTTCTGAGAGATAAGTGTGTGGGAATGCTATTCTTCACCTAGCTTGTTGGGAACAAAAATTTCTTTTCAGTTGCAAACTCCACTCCATACATATAGTTGGGGTGGTTCAAACTCCAACTCTGTTTTACCGAGCAAACTGCAGGAACTTCAAACCGGCACTAGGAAACAGACTGAGAAACCAGAGTAAAAATTTCTCCTGCAACCCGTTCCCTTTGTGCTTGATGAACGAACGTCTCTCCACATACTCAGTTCTGAGAGATAAGAGTGTGTGAAAACTGTCCTTCACATAGCTTGTTGGGAACACAAAGTTTCTTTTCATTTGCAAAATCCAATCCTTACATATTTATGGGGAGGTACTAGCTCCAACTCGGTTTTACAGTAAAAACTGCAGGAACATCAAACCGGCACTATTAAAGAGACTGAGAAACCAGAGTATAAGTTTCTTCTGCAAACCGTTCAATTTGTGCTAGATGAACGAACATCTCTCCACATGCTCAGTTCTGAGAGATAAGTGTGTGTGAAAGCCATCATTCTCCTAGCTTGTTGGGAACACAAAGTTTCTTTTCAGTTGCCAACTCCAATCCATACAAATATATGCGGAGGTACTAGCTCCAACTCGGTTATACACTGAAAACTGCAGGAACTTCAAACCGGCACTAGGAAACACACTGAGAAACAAGAGTAAATGTTTCCCCTGCAAACCGTTCCCTTTTTGCTAGATGAACGAACGTCTCTCCACATGCTCAGTTCTGAGAGATATGTGTGTGTGAAAGCCGTCGTTTAACTAGCTTGTTGGGAACACAAATTTTCTTTTCAGTTGCAAACTCCACTCCATACATATATACGGGGAGGTACTAGCTCCAACTCGGTTTTACAGGGAAAACTGCAGGAACTTCAAACCGGCACTAGAAAACAGACTGAGAAACCAGAGTAAACGTTTCTCCTGCAACCCGTTCCCTTTGTGCTAGATGAACGAACGTCTCTCCACATGCTCAGTTCAGATAGATAAGTGTGTGTGAAAGCCGTCCATCAACTAGCTTGTTGGAAACACAAAGTTTCTTTTCAGTTGCAAACTTCACTCCATACATATATACGGGTAGGTACTAGCTCCAACTCGGTTTTACAGGGGAAACTGCAGGAACTTCAAACCGGCACTAGAAAACAGACTGAGAAACCAGAGTATATGTTTCTCCTTCATCCCTTTCCCTTTGTGCTAGATGAACGAACGTCTCTCCACATGCTCATTTCTGAGATATAATTGTGTGTGAAAGCCGTCCTTCACCTAGCTTGTTGGGAACACAAAATTTCTTTTCAGTTGCAAACTCCAATCCATATATATATACGGGTAGGTACTAGCTCCAACTCGGTTTTACAGGGAAAACTGCTGGAACTTCAAACCGGCACTAGGAAACAGACTGAGAACCAGAGTAAACGTTGATAATGCAACACGTTCCCTTTGTGCTAGATGAACGAACGTCTCTCCACATACTCAGTTCTGAGAGATATGAGTGTGTGAAAGCCGTCCTTCACATAGCTTGTTGGGAACACAAAGTTTCTTTTCAGTTGCAAACTCCACTCCATACATATATATGGGGAGGTACTAGCTCCAACTCGGTTTTACAGTGAAAACTGCAGGAACATCAAACCGGCACTAGGAAAGAGACTGAGAAACCAGAGTATAAGTTTCTTCTGCAAACCGTTCCCTTTGTGCTAGATGAACGAACGTCTCTCCACATGCTCATTTCTGAGAGATAAGTGTGTGTGAATGCTGTCTTTCACCTAGCTTGTTGGGAACACAAAGTTTCTTTTCAGTTGCAAACTCCACTCCATACATATATATGGGGTGGTACAAGCTCCAACTCGGTTTTACACTGAAATCTGCAGGAACTTCAAACCGGCACTTTGAAACAGACTGAGAAACCAGAGTAAAAATTTCTCCTGCAACCCGTTCCCTTTGTGCTAAATGAACGAACGTCTCTCCTAATTTTCAGTTCTGAGAGATATGTGTGTGTGAAAGCCGTCCTTCACCTAGCTTGTTGGGAACACAAAGTTTCTTTTCAGTTGCATACTCCAATCCATACAAATATATGCGGAGGTACTAGCTCCAACACGGTTATACAGTGAAAACTGCAGGAACTTCAAACCGGCACTAGGAAACACACTGAGAAACCAGAGTAAAAGGTTCTTTTGCAACCCGTTCCTTTTGTGCTAGAAGAACGAACGTCTCTCCACATGCTCAGTTCTGAGAGATAAGTTTGTGTGAAAGCCGTTCTTCACCTAGCTTGTTGGGAACACAAAGTTTCTTTTCTCTTGCAAACTCCACTCCATACATATATATGGGGAGGTAGTAGCTCCAACTCGGTTTTACAGTGCAAATTGCAGGATCTTCAAAACGGCACTAAGAAACAGACTGAGAAACCAGAGTAAAAGTTTCCCCTGCAACCCGTTCCCTTTGTGCTAGATGAACGAACGTCTCTCCACATGCTCAGTTCTGAGAGATAAGTGTGTGTGAAAGCCGTCCTTCATATAGCTTGTTGGGAACACAAAGTTTCTTTCCAGTTGCAAACTCCACTCCATACATATATATGGGGAGGTACTAGCTCCAACTCGGTTTTACAGTGAAAACTGCAGGAACATCAAACCGGCACTAGGAAAGAGACTGAGAAACCAGAGTATAAGTTTCTTCTGCAACCCGTTCCCTTTGTGCTAGATGAACGAACGTCTCTCCAAATGCTCAGTTCTGAGAGATAAGTGTGTGTGAATGCTGTCTTTCACCTAGCTTGTTGGGAACACAAAGTTTCTTTTCAGTTGCAAACTCCACTCCATACATATATATGGGGTGGTACAAGCTCCAACTCGGTTTTACACTGAAATCTGCAGGAATTCAAACCGGCACTTTGAAACAGACTGAGAAACCAGAGTAAAAATTTCCCCTGCAAACCGTTCCCTTTGTGTTAGATGAACGAACGTCTCTCCACATGCTCAGTTCTGAGAGATAAGTGTGTGTGAAAGCCGTCCTTCAACTAGCTTGTTGGGAACACAAAGTTTCTTTTCAGTTGCAAACTCCACTCCATATATATATACGGGGAGGTACTAGCTCCAACTCTGTTTTACAGGGAAAACTGCAGGAACTTCAAACCGGCACTAGAAAACAGACTGAGAAACCAGAGTAAAAGTTTCTCCTGCAACACATTCCCTTTGTACTAGATGAACGAACGTCTCTCCACGTGCTCAGTTCTGAGAGATAAGTGTGTGTGAAAGCCGTCCTTCACATAGCTTGTTGGGAACACAAAGTTTCTTTTCAGTTGCAAATTCCATTCCATACATATATATGGGGAGGTACTAGCTCCGACTCGGTTTTACAGTGAAAATTGCAGGAACATCAAACCGGCACAAGGAAAGAGACTGAGAAACCAGAGTAAAAGTTTCTTCTGCAACCCGTTCCTTTTGTGCTAGAAGAACGAACGTCTCTCCACATGCTCAGTTCTGAGAGATAATTTTGTGTGAAAGCCGTTCTTCACCTAGCTTGTTGGGAACACAAAGTTTCTTTTCTCTTGCAAACTCCACTCCATGCATATATATGGGGAAGTAGTAGCTCCAACTCGGTTTTACAGGGCAAATTGCAGGATCTTCAAAACGGCACTAAGAAACAGACTGAGAAACCAGAGTATAAGTTTCTTCTGCAAACCGTTCCTTTTGTGCTAGATGAACGAACGTCTCTCCACATGCTCAGTTCTGAGAGATAAGTGTGTGTGAATGCTGTCTTTCATCTAGCTTGTTGGGAACACAAGTTTCTTTTCAGTTGCAAACTCCACTCCATACATATATATGGGGTGGTACAAGCTCCAACTCGGTTTTACACTGAAATCTGCAGGAACTTCAAACCGGCACTTTGAAACAGACTGAGAAACCAGAGCAAAAATTTCTCCTGCATTCCGTTCCCTTTGTGCTAGATGAACGAACGTCTCTCCACATGCTCATTTCTGAGATATAAGTTTGTGTGAAAGCCGTCTTTCACCTAGCTTGTTGGGAACACAAAGTTTCTTTTCAGTTGCAAACTCCAATCCATACAAATATATGCGGAGGTACTAGCTTCAACTCGGTTATACAGTGAAAACTGCAGGAACTTCAAACCGACACTAGGAAACACAATGAGAAACCACAGTAAAAGTTTCCCCTGCAACCCGATCCCTTTGTGCTAGATGAACGAAAGTCTCTCCACATGCTCAATTCTGAGAGATAAGTGTGTGTGAAAGCCGTCCTTCAACTAGCTTTTTGGGAACACAAAGTTTCTTTTCAGTTGCAAACTAAACTCCATACATATATACGGGGAGGTACTAGCTCCATCTCGGTTTTACAGGGTAAACTGCAGGAACTTCAAACCGGCACTAGAAAACAGACTGAGATACCAGAGTAAACGTTTCTCCTGCAACCCGTTCCCTTTGTGCTAGATGAACGAACGTCTCTCCACATGCTCAGTTCTGAGAGATAAGTGTGTGTGAAAGCCGTCCTTCACATAGCTTGTTGGGAACACAAAGTTTCTTTTCAGTAGCAAATTCCATTCCATACATATATATGGGGAGGTACTAGCTCCAACTCGGTTTTACAGTGAAAATTGCAGGAACATCAAACCGGCACAAGGAAAGAGACTGAGAAACCAGTGTAAAAGTTTCTTCTGCAAACCGTTCCTTTTGTGCTGGATGAACGAACGTCTCTTCACATGCTCAGTTCTGAGAGATAAGTTTGTGTGAAAGCCGTTCTTCACCTAGCGTGTTGGGAACACAAAGTTTCTTTTCTATTGCAAACTCCACTCCATACATATATATGGGGATGTAGTAGCTCCAACTCGGTTTTACAGTGTAAATTGCAGGATCATCAAAACAGCACTAAGAAACAGACTGAGAAACCAGAGTAAAAGTTTCTCCTGCAAACCGTTCCCTTTGTGCTAGATGAACGAACGTCTCTCCACATGCTCAGATCTGAGAGATAAGTGTGTGTGTGAAAGCCGTCCTTCAACTAGCATGTTGGGAACACAAAATTTCTTTTCAGTTGCAAACACCACTCCATACATATATACGGGGAGGTAATAGCTCCAACTCGGTTTTACAGGGAAAACTGCAGGAACTTCAAACCGGCACTAGAAAACAGACTGAGAAACCAGAGTAAATGTTTCTCCTTCATCCCTTTCCCTTTGTGCTAGATGAACGAACATCTCTCCACATGCTCATTTCTGAGAGATAAGTGTGTGTGAAAGCCGTCCTTCACATATCTTGTTGGGAACACAAAGTTTCTTTTCAGTTGCAAACTCCATTCCATACATATATATGGGGAGGTACTAGCTCCAACTCTGTTTTACAGTGAAAATTGCAGGAACATCAAACCGGCACTAGGAAACAGACTGAGAAACCAGAGTAAATGTTTCTTCTGCAACTCGTTCCCATTGTGCTAGATAAACGAACGTCTCTCCACATGCTCAGTTCTGAGAGATAACTGTGTGGGAATGCTATTCTTCACCTAGCTTGTTTGGAACAAAAAGTTTCTTTTCAGTTGCAAACTCCACTCCATACATATAGTTGGGGTGGTTCAAACTCCAACTCTGTTTTACCGAGAAAACTGCAGGAACTTCAAACCGGCACTAGGAAACAGACTGAGAAACCAGAGTAAAAATTTCTCCTGCAACCCGTTCCCTTTGTGCTTGATGAACGAACGTCTCTCCACATACTCAGTTCTGAGAGATAAGAGTGTGTGAAAACTGTCCTTCACATAGCTTGTTGGGAACACAAAGTTTCTTTTCAGTTGCAAAATCCAATCCTTACATATATATGGGGAGGTACTAGCTCCAACTCGGTTTTACAGTAAAAACTGCAGGAACATCTAACCGGCACTATTAAAGAGACTGAGAAACCAGAGTATAAGTTTCTTCTGCAAACCGTTCAATTTGTGCTAGATGAACGAACATCTCTCCACATGCTCACTTCTGAGAGATAAGTGTGTGTGAAAGCCATCATTCTCCTAGCTTGTTGGGAACACAAAGTTTTTTTTCAGTTGCCAACTCCAATCCATACAAATATATGCCGAGGTACTAGCTCCAACCCGGTTATACACTGAAAACTGCAGGAACTTCAAACCGGCACTAAGAAACACACTGAGAAACAAGAGTAAATGTTTCCCCTGCAAACCGTTCCCTTTTTGCTAGATGAACGAACGTCTCTCCACATGCTCAGTTCTGAGAGATATGTGTGTGTGAAAGCCGTCGTTTAACGAGCTTGTTGGGAACACAAATTTTCTTTTCAGTTGCAAACTCCACTCCATACATATATACGGGGAGGTACTAGCTCCAACTCGGTTTTACAGGGAAAACTGCAGGAACTTCAAACCGGCACTAGAAAACAGACTGAGAAACCAGAGTAAACGTTTCTCCTGCAACCCGTTCCCTTTGTGCTAGATGAACGAACGTCTCTCCACATGCTCAGTTCAGATAGATAAGTGTGTGTGAAAGCCGTCCATCAACTAGCTTGTTGGAAACACAAAGTTTCTATTCAGTTGCAAACTTCACTCCATACATATATACGGGTAGGTACTAGCTCCAACTCGGTTTTACAGGGGAAACTGCAGGAACTTCAAACCGGCACTAGAAAACAGACTGAGAAACCAGAGTAAATGTTTCTCCTGCATTCCTTTCCCTTTGTGCTAGATGAACGAAAGTCTCTCCACATGCTCATTTCTGAGAGATAAGTGTGTGTGAAAGCCCTCCTTCACCTAGCTTGTTGGGAACACAAAGTTTCTTTTCAGTTGCAAACTCCATTCCATACATATATATGGGGAGGTACTAGCTCCAACACGGTTTTACAGTGAAAACTGCAGGAACATCAAACCGGCACTAGGAAACAGACTGAGAAACCAGAGTAAATGTTTCTTCTGCAAACCGTTCCCATTGTGCTAGATAAACGAACGTCTCTCCACATGCTCAGTTCTGAGAGATAAGTGTGTGTGAATGCTGTTCTTCACCTAGCTTTCTGGGAACACAAAGTTTCTTTTCAGTTGCAAACTCCATTCCATACATATATATGGGGAGGTAATAGCTCCAACTCGGTTTTACAGGGAAAACTGCAGGAACTTCAAACCGGCACTAGAAAACAGACTGAGAAACCAGAGTATATGTTTCTCCATCATCCCTTTCCCTTTATGCTAGATGAACGAACGTCTCTCCACATGCTCATTTCTGAGAGATAATTGTGTGTGAAAGCCGTCCTTCACCTAGCTTGTTGGGAACACAAAGTTTCTTTTCAGTTGCAAACTCCATTCCATACATATATACGGGGAGGTACTAGCTCAAACTCTGTTTTACAGTGAAAACTGCAGGAACATCAAACCGGCACTAGGAAACACACTGAGAAAACAGAGTTAAAGTTTACCCTGCAACCCGTTCCCTTTGTGCTAGATGAACGAACGTCTCTCCACATGCTCATTTCTGAGATATAATTGTGTGTGAAAGCCGTCCTTCACATAGCTTGTTGGGAACACAAAATTTCTTTTCAGTTGCAAACTCCAATCCATATATATATACGGTTAGGTACTAGCTCCAACTCGGTTTTACAGGGAAAACTGCTGGAACTTCAAACCGGCACTAGGAAACAGACTGAGAACCAGAGTAAACGTTGATAATGCAACACGTTCCCTTTGTGCTAGATGAACAAACATCTCTCCACAGGCTCAGTTCTGAGAGATTTGTGTGTGTGAAAACCGTCCTTCACCTAGCTTGTTGGGAACACAAAGTTTCTTTTCCCTTGCAAACTCCACTCCATACATATATATGGGGAGGTACAAGCTCCAACTCGGTTTTACTGTGAAAACTGCAGGAACTTCAAACCGGCACTAGGAAACAGATTGAGAAACCAGAGAAAAATTTCTCCTGCAACCCGTTCCCTTTGTGCTAGATGAACGAACGTCTCTCCGCATACTCAGTTCTGAGAGATATGAGTGTGTGAAAGCCGTCCTTCACATAGCTTGTTGGGAACACAAAGTTTCTTTTCAGTTGCAAACTCCACTCCATACATATATATGGGGAGGTACTAGCTCCAACTCGGTTTTACAGTGAAAACTGCAGGAACATCAAACCGGCACTAGGAAAGAGACTGAGAAACCAGAGTATAAGTTTCTTCTGCAAACCGTTCACTTTGTGCTAAATGAACGAACGTCTCTCCACTTGCTCAGTTTTGAGAGATAAGTGTGTGTGAAAGCCGTCCTTCACCTAGCTTGTTGGGAACACAAAGTTTCTTTTCAGTTGCAAACTCCATTCCATACATTTATATGGGGAGGTACTAGCTCCAACTCTGTTTTACAGTGAAAATTGCAGGAACATCAAACCGGCACTAGGAAACAGACTGAGAAACCAGAGTAAATATTTCTTCTGCAACTCGTTCCCATTGTGCTAGATAAACGAACGTCTCTCCACATGCTCAGTTCTGAGAGATAAGTGTGTGGGAATGCTATTCTTCACCTAGCTTGTTTGGAACAAAAAGTTTCTTTTCAGTTGCAAACTCCACTCCATACATATAGTTGGGGTGGTTCAAACTCCAACTCTGTTTTACCGAGAAAACTGCAGGAACTTCAAACCGGCACTAGGAAACAGACTGAGAAACCAGAGTAAAAATTTCTCCTGCAACCCGTTCCCTTTGTGCTTGATGAACGAACGTCTCTCCACATACTCAGTTCTGAGAGATAAGAGTGTGTGAAAACTGTCCTTCACATAGCTTGTTGGGAACACAAAGTTTCTTTTCAGTTGCAAAATCCAATCCTTACATATATATGGGGAGGTACTAGCTCCAACTCGGTTTTACAGTAAAAACTGCAGGAACATCAAACCGGCACTATTAAAGAGACTGAGAAACCAGAGTATAAGTTTCTTCTGCAAACCGTTCAATTTGTGCTAGATGAACGAACATCTCTCCACATGCTCAGTTCTGAGAGATAAGTGTGTGTGAAAGCCATCATTCTCCTAGCTTGTTGGGAACACAAAGTTTCTTTTCAGTTGCCAACTCCAATCCATACAAATATATGCGGAGGTACTAGCTCCAACCCGGTTATACACTGAAAACTGCAGGAACTTCAAACCGGCACTAAGAAACACACTGAGAAACAAGAGTAAATGTTTCCCCTGCAAACCGTTCCCTTTTTGCTAGATGAATGAACGTCTCTCCACATGCTCAGTTCTGAGAGATATGTGTGTGTGAAAGCCGTCGTTTAACTAGCTTGTTGGGAACACAAAGTTTCTTTTCAGTTGCAAACTCCACTCCATACATATATACGGGGAGGTACTAGCTCCAACTCGGTTTTACAGGGAAAACTGCAGGAACTTCAAACCGGCACTAGAAAACAGACTGAGAAACCAGAGTAAACGTTTCTCCTGCAACCCGTTCCCTTTGTGCTAGATGAACGAACGTCTCTCCACATGCTCAGTTCAGATAGATAAGTGTGTGTGAAAGCCGTCCATCAACTAGCTTGTTGGAAACACAAAGTTTCTTTTCAGTTGCAAACTTCACTCCATACATATATACGGGTAGGTACTAGCTCCAACTCGGTTTTACAGGGGAAACTGCAGGAACTTCAAACCGGCACTAGAAAACAGACTGAGAAACCAGAGTAAATGTTTCTCCTGCATTCCTTTCCCTTTGTGCTAGATGAACGAAAGTCTCTCCACATGCTCATTTCTGAGAGATAAGTGTGTGTGAAAGCCCTCCTTCACCTAGCTTGTTGGGAACACAAAGTTTCTTTTCAGTTGCAAACTCCATTCCATACATATATATGGGGAGGTACTAGCTCCAACACGGTTTTACAGTGAAAACTGCAGGAACATCAAACCGGCACTAGGAAACAGACTGAGAAACCAGAGTAAATGTTTCTTCTGCAAACCGTTCCCATTGTGCTAGATAAACGAACGTCTCTCCACATGCTCAGTTCTGAGAGATAAGTGTGTGTGAATGCTGTTCTTCACCTAGCTTTCTGGGAACACAAAGTTTCTTTTCAGTTGCAAACTCCATTCCATACATATATATGGGGAGGTAATAGCTCCAACTCGGTTTTACAGGGAAAACTGCAGGAACTTCAAACCGGCACTAGAAAACAGACTGAGAAACCAGAGTATATGTTTCTCCATCATCCCTTTCCCTTTATGCTAGATGAACGAACGTCTCTCCACATGCTCATTTCTGAGAGATAATTGTGTGTGAAAGCCGTCCTTCACCTAGCTTGTTGGGAACACAAAGTTTCTTTTCAGTTGCAAACTCCATTCCATACATATATACGGGGAGGTACTAGCTCAAACTCTGTTTTACAGTGAAAACTGCAGGAACATCAAACCGGCACTAGGAAACACACTGAGAAAACAGAGTTAAAGTTTACCCTGCAACCCGTTCCCTTTGTGCTAGATGAACGAACGTCTCTCCACATGCTCATTTCTGAGATATAATTGTGTGTGAAAGCCGTCCTTCACATAGCTTGTTGGGAACACAAAATTTCTTTTCAGTTGCAAACTCCAATCCATATATATATACGGATAGGTACTAGCTCCAACTCGGTTTTACAGGGAAAACTGCTGGAACTTCAAACCGGCACTAGGAAACAGACTGAGAACCAGAGTAAACGTTGATAATGCAACACGTTCCCTTTGTGCTAGATGAACAAACATCTCTCCACAGGCTCAGTTCTGAGAGATTTGTGTGTGTGAAAACCGTCCTTCACCTAGCTTGTTGGGAACACAAAGTTTCTTTTCCCTTGCAAACTCCACTCCATACATATATATGGGGAGGTACAAGCTCCAACTCGGTTTTACTGTGAAAACTGCAGGAACTTCAAACCGGCACTAGGAAACAGATTGAGAAACCAGAGAAAAAGTTTCTTTTGCAACCCGTTCCTTTTGTGCTAGAAGAACGAACGTCTCTCCACATGCTCAGTTCTGAGAGATAAGTTTGTGTGAAAGCCGTTCTTCACCTAGCTTGTTGGGAACACAAAGTTTCTTTTCTCTTGCAAACTCCACTCCATACATATATATGGGGAGGTAGTAGCTCCAACTCGGTTTTACAGTGCAAATTGCAGGATCTTCAAAACGGCACTAAGAAACAGTCTGAGAAACCAGAGTAAAAGTTTCTCCTGCATCCCGTTCAATTTGTGCTAGATGAACGAACGTCTCTCCACATGCTCAGTTCTGAGAGATAAGTGTGTGTGAAAGCCGTCCTTCACCTAGCTTGTTGTGTACACAAAGTTTCTTTTCAGTAGCAAACTCCACTCCATACACATATATGGGGGGGTACTAGCTCCAACTCCGTTTTACAGTGAAAACTGCAGGTACTTCAAACCGGCACTAGGAAACAGACTGAGAAACCAGAGTAAAACTTTCTCCTGCAACGTGTTCCATTTGTGCTAGATGAACGAACGTCTATCCACATGCTCAGTTCTGAGAGAAAAGTTTCTGTGAAAGCCGTCATTCATCTAGCTTGTTGGGAAAACAAAGGTTCTTTTCAGTTGCAAACTCCACTCCATACACTTATATTGGGAATTACTAGCTCCAACACTGTTTTACAGTGAAAACTGCAGGAAATTCAAACCGGCATTAGGAAACAGACTGAGAAACCAGAGTAAAAGTTTCTTCTGCAACACGTTCCGTTTGTGCTAGATGAACGAACGACTCTCTACATGCTCCGTTCTGAGAGATAAGTGTGTGTGAATGCAGTGCTTCACCTAGCTTTTTGGGAACACAAAGTTACTTTTCAGTTGCAAAATCCACTCCTTACATTTATATGGGGGGGTACTAGCTCCAAATCCGTTTTACAGTGAAAACTGCAGGAACTTCAAACCGGCACTAGAAAACAGACTGAGAAACCAGAGTAAAAGTTTCTCCAGCAACCCGTTCCCTTTGTGCTAGATGAACGAACGTCTCTTCACATGCACAGTTCTGAGAGATAAGTGTGTGTGAAAGCCGCCTTCACCTAGCTTGTTGGGAACAAAAAGGTTCTTTTCACTTGCAAACTCCACTCCATACATATATATGGGGAGGTACTAGCTCCAACTCGGTTTTACAGTGAAAACTGCAGGAACTTCAAACCGGCACTAGGAAACAGACTGAGAAACCAGAGTAAAAGTTTCTCCTGCAACCCGTTCCCTTTGTGCTAGATGAATGAACGTCTCTCCACATGCTCAATTCTGAGAGATAAGTGTGTGTGAAAGCCGTCCTTCACCTAGCTTGTTGGGAACACAAAGTTTCTTTTCAGTTGCAAACTCCACTCCATACATATATATGGGGAGGTACTAGCCCCAAATCGGTTTTACAGTGAAAACTGCAGGAACTTCAAACCGGCACTAGGAAACATACTGAGATACCAGAGTAAAAATTTCTCCTGCAACCCGTTCCCTTTGTGGTAGATGAACGAACGTCTCGCAACATGCTCAGTTCTGAGAGATAAGTGTGTGTGAAAGCCGTTCTTCACCTAGCTTGTTGGGAACACAAAGTTTCTTTTCACTTGCAAAATCCACTCCATAAAAATATATGGGGAGGTAATAGCTCCAAATCGGTTTTACAGTAAAACATGCAGGAACTTCACACCGGCACTAGGAAACAGACTGAGATACCAGAGTAAACGTTTCTCCTGCAACCCGTTCCCTTTGTGCTAGATGAACGAACGTCTCTCCACATGCTCAGTTCTGAGAGATAAGTGTGTGTGAAAGCCGTCCTTTACCTAGATTGTTGGGAACACAAAGTTTCATTTCAGTTGCAAACTCCACTCCATACATATACATGGGAGGTACTAGTTCCAACTCGGGTTTACAGTGAAAACTGCAGGAACTTCAGACCGGCACTAGGAAACAGACAGAGAACCAGAGTAAAAGTTTCTCCTGCACACAGTTCCCTTTGTGCTAGATGAACGAACGTCTCTCCACATGCTCAGTTCTGAGAGATAAGTGTGTGTGAAAGCCGTCCTTTACCTAGATTGTTGGGAACACAAAGCTTCATTTCAGTTGCAAACTCCACTCCATACATATACATGGGAGATACTAGCTCCAACTCGGTTTTACAGTGCAAACTGCAGGAACTTCCAACCGGCACTAGGAAACAGACTTAGAAACCAGAGTAATAGTTTCTCCTGCAACACGTTCCCTTTGTGCTAGATGAACGAACGTCTCTCCACATGCTCAGTTCTGAGAGATAAGTGTGTGTGAAAGCCGTCCTTCACATAGCTTGTTGGGAACACAAAGTTTCTTTTCAGTTGCAAACTCCACTCCATACAAATATATGGGGAGGTACTAGCTCCAACTCGGTTTTACAGTGAAAACTGCAGGAACTTCAAACAGGCACTAGGAAACACACTGAGAAACCAGAGTAAAAGTTTCTCCTGCCACCCGTTCCCTTTGTGCTAGATGAACGAAAGTCTCTCCACATGCTCAGTTCTGAGAAATAAGTGTGTGTGAAAACCGTCCTTTAACTAGCTTGTTGGGAACACAAAGTTTCTTTTCAGTTGCAAACTCCACTCCATACATATATATGGGGAGGTACTAGCTCCAACTCGGTTTTACAGTGCAAACTGCAGGAACTTCAAACCGGCACTTGGAAACAGACTGAGAAACCAGAGTAAAAGTTTCTCCTGCAACCCGTTCGTATTGTGCTAGATGAACGAACGTATCTCAACATGCTCACTTCTGAGAGATAATTGTTTGTGAAAGCCGTCCTTCACCCAGATTGTTGGGAACACAAAAATTATTTAAATTTGCAAACTCCAATCCATACATATATATGGGGAGGTACTAGCTCCAACTCGGTTTTACAGTGAAAACTGCAGGAACTTCAAAACCGCACTTGGAAACAGACTGAGAATCCAGAGTAAAAGGTTCTCCTGCAACACGTTCCCTTAGTGCTAGATGAACGAACGTCTCTCCACATGCTCAGTTCTGAGAGAGAATTGTGTGTGAAAGCCGTACTTCACATTGCTTGTTGGGAACACAAAGTTTCTTTTCAGTTGCAAACTCCAATCCATACATATATATGGGGAGGTACTAGCCCCAAATCGGTTTTACAGTGAATACTGCAGGAACTTCAAACCGGCACTAGGAAACAGACTGAGATACCAGAGTAAAAATTTATCCTGCAACCCGTTCCCTTTGTGCTAGATGAATGAACGTCTCTCCACATGCTCAGTTCTGAGAGATAAGTGTGTGTGAAAGCCGTCCTTCACCTAGCTTGTTGGGAACACAAAGTTTCTTTTCAGTTGCAAACTCCACTCCATACAAATATATGGGTAGGTACTAGCTCCAACTCGGTTTTACATTGAAAAATGCAGGAACTTCAAACAGGCACTAGGAAACACACTGAGAAACCAGAGTAAAAGTTTCTCCTGCAACCCGGTCCCTTTGTGCTAGATGAACGAACGTCTCTCCACATGCTCAGTTCTGAGAGATAAGTGTGTGTGAATACCGTCCTTAACCTAGCTTGTTGGGAACACAAAGTTTCTTTTCAGTTGCAAACTCCACTCCATACATATATATAGGGAGGTACTAGCTCCAACTCGTTTTTAGAGTGCAGACTGCAGGAACTTCAAACCGGCACTAAGAAACAGACTGAGAAACCAGAGTAAAAGTTTCTCCTGCAACCCGTTATCTTTGTGCTAGATAAACGAACATCTATCCACATGCTCAGTTTTGAGTGATAAGTGTGTGTGAAAGCCGTCCTTCAACTAGATTGTTGGGAACACAAAGTTTCTTTTCATTTGCAAACTCCAATCCATACATATATATGGGGAGGAACTAGCTCCAACTCAGTTTTACAGTGAAATCCGCAGGAACTTCAAACCCGCACTAGGAAAGAGACTGAGAAACCAGAGTAAAAGATTCTCCTGCAACCCGTTCTCTTTCTGCTAGATGAATGAACATCTCTCCACATGCTCAGTTCTGAGAGAGTATTGTGTGTGAAAGCCGTCCTTCACCTAGCTTATTGGGAACACAAAGGTTCTTTTCACTTGCAAACTCCGCTCCATACATATATATGGGGAGGTACAAGCTCCAACTCGGTTTTACAGTGAAAACTGCAGGAACTTCTAACCGGCACTAGGAAACAGACTGAGAAACCAGAGAAAATGTTTCCCCTGCAATCCGTTCCATTTGTGCTAGATGAACGAACATCTCTCCACATGTTCAGTTCTGAGAGATAAGTGTGTGTGAAAGCCGTCCTTCAACTAGCTTGTTGGGAACACAAAGTTTCTTTTCAGTTGCAAACTCCACTCCATACAAATATATGGGTAGGTACTAGATCCAACTCGGTTTTACAGTGAAAACTGCAGGAACTTCAAACAGGCACTAGGAAACACACTGAGAAACCAGAGTAAATGTTTCTCCTGCAACCCGTTCCCTTTGTGCTAGATGAACGAACGTCTCTCCACATGCTCAGTTCTGAGAGAAAAGTGTGTGTGAAAGCCGTCCTTCACCTAGCTTGTTGGGAACACGAAGTTTCTTTTCAGTTGCAAACTACACTCCATACATATATATGGGGAGGTACTAGCTCCAACTCGGTTTTACAGTGAAAACTGCAGGAACATAAAACCGGCACTTGGAAACAGACTGAGAAACCAGAGTAAAAGTTTCTCCTGCAACCCGTTCCCTTTGTGCTAGATGAACGAACGTCTCTCCACATGCTCAGTTCTGAGAGATAAGTGTGTGTGAAAGCCGTCCTTCACCTAGATTGTTGGGAACACAAAGTTTCTTTTCTGTTGCAAAGTCCACTCCATACATATATATGGGGAGGTACTAGCTCCAACTCGTTTTTAGAGTGCAAACTGCAGGAACTTCAAACCGGCACTAGGAAACAGACTGAGAAACCAGAGTAAAAGTTTCCCCTGCAACCCGTTCCATTTGTGCTAGATGAACGAACGTCTCTCCACATGCTCAGTTCTGAGAAATAAGTGTGTGTGAAAGCCGTCTTTCACCTAGCTTGTTGGAAACACAAAGTTTCTTTTCAGTTGCAAACTCCACTCCATACAAATATATGGGTAGGTACTAGCTCCAACTCGGTTTTACAGTGAAAACTGCAGGAACTTCAAACAGGCACTAGGAAACACACTGAGAAACCAGAGTAAAAGTTTCTCCTGCAACCCGTTCCCTTTGTGCTAGATAAACGAACATCTATCCACATGCTCAGTTTTGAGTGATAAGTGTGTGTGAAAGCCGTCCTTCAACTAGATTGTTGGGAACACAAAGTTTCTTTTCATTTGCAAACTCCAATCCATACATATATATGGGGAGGAACTAGCTCCAACTCAGTTTTACAGTGAAATCTGCAGGAACTTCAAACCCGCACTAGGAAAGAGACTGAGAAACCAGAGTAAAAGATTCTCCTGCAACCCGTTCTCTTTCTGCTAGATGAACGAACGTCTCTCCACATGCTCAGTTCTGAAAGATAAGTGTGTGTGAATGCCGTCCTTCACCTAGCTTATTGGGAACACAAAGGTTCTTTTCAGTTGCAAACTCCGCTCCATACATATATATGGGGAGGTACTAGCTCCAACTCGGGTTTACAGTGAAAACTGCAGGAATTTCAAACCGGCACTTGGAAACAGACTGAGAAACCAGAGTAAAAGTTTCTCCTGCAACCCGTTCCTATTGTGCTAGATGAACGAACGTATCTCAACATGCTCACTTCTGAGAGATAATTGTTTGTGAATGCCGTCCTTCACCCAGATTGTTGGGAACACAAAAATTATTTAAATTTGCAAACTCCAATCCATACATATATATGGGGAGGTACTAGCTCCAACTCGGTTTTACAGTGAAAACTGCAGGAACTTCAAAACCGCACTTGGAAACAGACTGAGAATCCAGAGTAAAAGGTTCTCCTGCAACACGTTCCCTTAGTGCTAGATGAACGAACGTCTCTCCACATGCTCAGTTCTGAGAGAGAATTGTGTGTGAAAGCCGTACTTCACATTGCTTGTTGGGAACACAAAGTTTCTTTTCAGTTGCAAACTCCAATCCATACATATATATGGGGAGGTACTAGCCCCAAATCGGTTTTACAGTGAATACTGCAGGAACTTCAAACAGGCACTAGGAAACAGACTGAGATACCAGAGTAAAAATTTATCCTGCAACCCGTTCCCTTTGTGCTAGATGAATGAACGTCTCTCCACATGCTCAGTTCTGAGAGATAAGTGTGTGTGAAAGCCGTCCTTCACCTAGCTTGTTGGGAACACAAAGTTTCTTTTCAGTTGCAAACTCCACTCCATACAAATATATGGGTAGGTACTAGCTCCAACTCGGTTTTACATTGAAAAATGCAGGAACTTCAAACAGGCACTAGGAAACACACTGAGAAACCAGAGTAAAAGTTTCTCCTGCAACCCGGTCCCTTTGTGCTAGATGAACGAACGTCTCTCCACATGCTCAGTTCTGAGAGATAAGTGTGTGTGAATACCGTCCTTAACCTAGCTTGTTGGGAACACAAAGTTTCTTTTCAGTTGCAAACTCCACTCCATACATATATATAGGGAGGTACTAGCTCCAACTCGTTTTTAGAGTGCAGACTGCAGGAACTTCAAACCGGCACTAAGAAACAGACTGAGAAACCAGAGTAAAAGTTTCTCCTGCAACCCGTTCCCTTTGTGCTAGATAAACGAACATCTATCCACATGCTCAGTTTTGAGTGATAAGTGTGTGTGAAAGCCGTCCTTCAACTAGATTGTTGGGAACACAAAGTTTCTTTTCATTTGCAAACTCCAATCCATACATATATATGGGGAGGAACTAGCTCCAACTCAGTTTTACAGTGAAATCCGCAGGAACTTCAAACCCGCACTAGGAAAGAGACTGAGAAACCAGAGTAAAAATTCTCCTGCAACCCGTTCTCTTTCTGCTAGATGAACGAACATCTCTCCACATGCTCAGTTCTGAGAGAGTATTGTGTGTGAAAGCCGTCCTTCACCTAGCTTATTGGGAACACAAAGGTTCTTTTCACTTGCAAACTCCGCTCCATACATATATATGGGGAGGTACAAGCTCCAACTCGGTTTTACAGTGAAAACTGCAGGAACTTCTAACCGGCACTAGGAAACAGACTGAGAAACCAGAGAAAATGTTTCCCCTGCAATCCGTTCCATTTGTGCTAGATGAACGAACATCTCTCCACATGTTCAGTTCTGAGAGATAAGTGTGTGTGAAAGCCGTCCTTCAACTAGCTTGTTGGGAACACAAAGTTTCTTTTCAGTTGCAAACTCCACTCCATACAAATATATGGGTAGGTACTAGATCCAACTCGGTTTTACAGTGAAAACTGCAGGAACTTCAAACAGGCACTAGGAAACACACTGAGAAACCAGAGTAAATGTTTCTCCTGCAACCCGTTCCCTTTGTGCTAGATGAACGAACGTCTCTCCACATGCTCAGTTCTGAGAGAAAAGTGTGTGTGAAAGCCGTCCTTCACCTAGCTTGTTGGGAACACGAAGTTTCTTTTCAGTTGCAAACTACACTCCATACATATATATGGGGAGGTACAAGCTCCAACTCGGTTTTACAGTGAAAACTGCAGGAACATAAAACCGGCACTTGGAAACAGACTGAGAAACCAGAGTAAAAGTTTCTCCTGCAACCCGTTCCCTTTGTGCTAGATGAACGAACGTCTCTCCACATGCTCAGTTCTGAGAGATAAGTGTGTGTGAAAGCCGTCCTTCACCTAGATTGTTGGGAACACAAAGTTTCTTTTCTGTTGCAAAGTCCACTCCATACATATATATGGGGAGGTACTAGCTCCAACTCGTTTTTAGAGTGCAAACTGCAGGAACTTCAAACCGGCACTAGGAAACAGACTGAGAAACCAGAGTAAAAGTTTCCCCTGCAACCCGTTCCATTTGTGCTAGATGAACGAACGTCTCTCCACATGCTCAGTTCTGAGAAATAAGTGTGTGTGAAAGCCGTCTTTCACCTAGCTTGTTGGGAACACAAAGTTTCTTTTCAGTTGCAAACTCCACTCCATACAAATATATGGGTAGGTACTAGCTCCAACTCGGTTTTACAGTGAAAACTGCAGGAACTTCAAACAGGCACTAGGAAACACACTGAGAAACCAGAGTAAAAGTTTCTCCTGCAACCCGTTCCCTTTGTGCTAGATAAACGAACATCTATCCACATGCTCAGTTTTGAGTGATAAGTGTGTGTGAAAGCCGTCCTTCAACTAGATTGTTGGGAACACAAAGTTTCTTTTCATTTGCAAACTCCAATCCATACATATATATGGGGAGGAACTAGCTCCAACTCAGTTTTACAGTGAAATCCGCAGGAACTTCAAACCCGCACTAGGAAATAGACTGAGAAACCAGAGTAAAAGATTCTCCTGCAACCCGTTCTCTTTCTGCTAGATGAACGAACGTCTCTCCACATGCTCAGTTCTGAAAGATAAGTGTGTGTGAATGCCGTCCTTCACCTAGCTTATTGGGAACACAAAGGTTCTTTTCAGTTGCAAACTCCGCTCCATACATATATATGGGGAGGTACTAGCTCCAACTAGGGTTTACAGTGAAAACTGCAGGAACTTCAAACGGGCACTAGGAAACAGACTGAGAAACCAGAGTATAAGTTTCTCCTGCAAACCGTTTCCTTTGTGCTAGATGAACGAACGTCTCTCCACATGTTAAGTTCTGAGAGATAAGTGTGTGTGAAAGCCGTCCTTCACCTAGCTTGTTGGGAACACAAAGTTTCTTTTCAGTTGCAAACTCCACTCCATACATATATATGGGGAGGTACTAGCTCCAACTCGGGTTTACAGGGAAAACTGCAGGAACTTCAAACCGGCACTAGGAAACAGACTGAGAAACCAGAGTATAAGTTTCGCCTGCAACCCATTCTCTTCGTGCTAGATGAACGAACGTCTCTCCACATGCTCAGTTCTGAGAGATAAGTGTGTGTGAAAGCCGTCCTTCAACTAGCTTGTTGGGAACACAAAGTTTCTTTTCAGTTGCAAACTCCACTCCATACATATATATGGGGAGGTACTAGCTCCAACTCGTTTTTAAAGTGAAAACTGCAGGAACTTCAAATCGGCACTAGGAAACAGTCGGAGAAACCAGAGTAAAAGATTCTCCTGCAAACCGATCCCTTTGTGCTAGATGAACGAACGTCTCTCAACATGCTCAGTTCTGAGAGATAAGTGTGTGTGAAAGCCGTCCTTCACCTAGCTTGTTGGGAACACAATGCTTCTTTTCACTTTCAAACTCCACTCCATACAAATATATGGGGAGGTACTAGCTCCAACTCGGTTTTACAGTGAAAACTGCAGGATCTTCAAACCGGAATTAGGAAACAGACTGAGAAACCAGAGTAAAAGTTTCTCCTGCAACCCGTTCCCTTTGGGCTAGATGAACGAACGTCTCTCCACATGCTCAGTTCTGAGAGATAAGTGTGTGTGAAAGCCGTCGTTAAAATAGCTTGTCGGGTACACAAAGTTTCTTTTCACTTGCAAACTCCACTCAGTACATATATAAGGGGAGGTACTACCTCCAACTCGGTTTTACAGTGAAAACTGCAGGAAGTTCAAACCGGCACTAGGAAACAGCCTGAGAAACCAGAGTAAAAGTTTCTCCTGCAACCCGTTCCCTTTGTGCTAGATGAATGAACGTCTCTCAACATGCTCAGTTCTGAGAGATAAGTGTGTGTGAAAGCCGTACTTTACCTAGCTTGTTGGGAACACAAAGTTTCTTTTCAGTTGCAAACGCCACTCCATACATATATATGGGGAGGTACTAGCTCCAACTCGGGTTTACAGGGAAAACTGCAGGAACTTCAAACCGGCACTAGGAAACAGACTGAGAAACCAGAGTATAAGTTTCGCCTGCAACCCATTCTCTTCGTGCTAGATGAACGAACGTCTCTCCACATGCTCAGTTCTGAGAGATAAGTGTGTGTGAAAGCCGTCCTTCACCTAGCTTATTTGGAACACAAAGTTTCTTTTCAGTTGCAAACTACACTCCATTCATATATATGGGGAGGTACTAGCTCCAACTCGGTTTTACAGTGAAAACTGCAGGAACTTCAAACCGGCACTAGGAAACAGACAGAGAAACCAGAGTAAAAGATTCTCCTGCAACCCGTTCCCTTTGTGCTAGATGAACGAACGTCTCTCCACATGCTCAGTTCTGAGAGATAAGTGTGTGTGAAAGCCGTCCTTCACCTAGCTTGTTGGGAACACAAAGTTTCTTTTCAGTTGCAAACTCCACTCCATACAAATATATGGGGAGGTACTAGCTCCAACTCGGTTTTACAGTGAAAACTGCAGGAACTTCAAACCGGTACTAGGAAACAGACTGAGAAACCAGAGTAAATGTTTCTCCTGCAAACCGTTCCCTTTGTGCTAGATGAACGAACGTCTCTCCACATGCTCAGTTCTGAGAGATAAGTGTGTGTGAATGCCGTCCTACACCTAGCTTGTTGGGAACACAAAGTTTCTTTTCAGTTGCAATCTCCACTCCATACATATATATGGGGAGGTACTAGCTCCAACTCGGTATTACAGTGAAAAATGCAGGAACTTCAAACCGGCACTATTAAACAGACTGAGAAACCTGAGTAAAAGTTTCTCCTGCAACCCGCTCCCTTTGTGATAGATGAATGAACGTCTCTCCACATGCTCATTTCTGAGAGATAAGTGTGTGTGAAAGCCGTCCTTCACCTAGCTTTTTGAGAACACAAAGTTTCTTTTCAATTGCAAACTCCACTCCATACAAATATATGGGTAGGTACTAGCTCCAACTCGGTTTTACTGTGAAAACTGCAGGAACTTCAAACCGGCACTAGGAAACACACTGAGAAACCTGAGTAAAATTTTCTCCTGCAACATATTCCCTTTGTGCTAGATGAACGAACGTCTCTCCACATGCTCAGTTCTGAGAGATAAGTGTGTGTGAAAGCCGTTCTTCACATAGCTTGTTGGGAACAAAAAGTTTCTTTTCTCTTGCAAACTCCACTCCATAAATATATATGGGGAGGTTCTAGCTCCAACTCAGTTTTACAGTGAAAACTGCAGGATCTTCAAACGGCACTAGGAAACAAACTGAGAAACCAGAGTAAAAGTTTCTCCTGCAACCCGTTCCCTTTTTGCTAGATGAATGAACGTCTCTCCACATGCTCAGTTCTGAGAGATGTGTGTGTGAAAGCCGTCCTTCACCTAGATTGTTGGGAACACAAAGTTTCTTTTCAGTTTCAAACTCCAATCCATACACATAAATGGGGAATTACTAGCTCCAACTCGATTTTACAGTGAAAACTGCAGGAAGTTCTAACCGGCTCTAGGAAATAGAATGAGAAACCAGAGTAAAAGTTTCTCCTGCAAACCGTTCCCATTGTGCTAGATGAACGAACGTCTTCCGACATGCTCAGTTCTGAGAGATAAGTGTGTGTGAAAGCCGTCCTTCACCTAGCTTGTTGGGTACACAAAGTTTCTTTTCACTTGCAATCTCCACTCCGTACATATATATGGGGAGGTACTAGCTCCAAATCGGTTTTACAGTGAAAACTGCAGGATGTTCAAACCGGCACTAGGAAACAGCCTGAGAAACCAGAGTAAAAGTTTCTCCTGCAACCCGTTCCCTTTGTGCTAGATGAACGAACGTCTCTCAACATGCTCAGGTCTGAGAGATAAGTGTGTGTGAAAGCCGTACTTCACCTAGCTTGTTGGGAACACAAAGTTTCTTTTCAGTGGCAAACTCCACTCCATACATATATATGGGGAGGTACTAGCTCCAACTCGGTTTTACAGTGAAAACTGCAGGAACTTCAAACAGGCACTAGGAAACAGACTGAGAACCAGAGTAAAAGTTTCCCCTGCAAACCGTTCCCTTTGTGCTAGATGAACGAACGTCTCTCCACATGCTCAGTTCTGAGAGATAAGTGTGTGTGAATGCCGTCCTACACCTAGCTTGTTGGGAACACAAAGTTTCTTTTCAGTTACAAACTCCACTCCATACATATATATGGGGAGGTACTAGCTCCAACTCGGTTTTACAGTGAAAACTGCAGGAACTTCAAACGGGCGCTAGGAAACAGACTGAGAAACCAGAGTATAAGTTTCTCCTGCAAACCTTTCCCTTTGTGCTAGATGAACGAACGTCTCTCCACATGCTCAGTTCTGAGAGATAAGTGTGTGTGAAAGCCGTCCTTCACCTAGCTTGTTGGGAACACAAAGTTTCTTTTCAGTTGCAAACTCCACTCCATACATATATATGGGGAGGTACTAGTTCCAACTCGGGTTTACAGGGAAAAATGCAGGAAGTTCAAACCGGCACTAGGAAACAGCCTTTGAAACCAGAGTAAAAGATTCCCCTGCAACCCGTTCCCTTTGTGCTAGATGAACGAACGTCTCTCAACATGCTCAGTTCTGAGAGATAAGTGTGTTTAAAAGCCGTCCTTCACCTTGCTTGTTGGGAACACAAAGTTTCTTTTCAGTTGCAAAATCCAATCCATACAAATATATGGGGAGGTACTAGCTCCAACTCGGTTTCACAGTGAAAACTGAGGAACTTCAAACCGGCACTAGGAAACAGACTGAGAAACCAGAGTAAATGTTTCTCCTGCAAACCGTTCCCTTTGTGCTAGATGAACGAACGTCTCTCCACATGCTCAGTTCTGAGAGATAAGTTTGTGTGAAAGCCGTCCTTCAACTAGCTTGTAGGGAACACAAAGTTTCTTTTCAGTTGCAAACTCCACTCCATACATATATATGGGGAGGTACTAGCTCAAACTCGGTTTTACAGTGAAAACTGCAGGAACTTAAACCCGGCACTAGGAAACAGACTGAGAAACCAGAGTAAAAGTTTCTCCTGCAAACCGTTCCCATTGTGCTAGATGAACGAACGTCTTCCGACATGCTCAGTTCTGAGAGATAAGTGTGTGTGAAAGCCGTCCTTCACCTAGCTTGTTGGGTACACAAAGTTTCTTTTCACTTGCAAACTCCACTCCGTACATATATATGGGGAGGTACTAGCTCCAAATCGGTTTTACAGTGAAAACTGCAGGAAGTTCAAACCGGCACTAGGAAACAGCCTGAGAAACCAGAGTAATAGTTTCTCCTGCAACCCGTTCCCTTTGTGCTAGATGAACGAACGTCTCTCAACATGCTCAGGTCTGAGAGATAAGTGTGTGTGAAAGCCGTCCTTCACCTAGCTTGTTGGGAACACAAAGTTTCTTTTCAGTTGCAAACTCCACTCCATACATATATATGGGGAGGTACTAGCTCCAACTCGGGTTTACAGGGAAAAATGCAGGAAGTTCAAACCGGCACTAGGAAACAGCCTTTGAAACCAGAGTAAAAGATTCCCCTGCAACCCGTTCCCTTTGTGCTAGATGAACGAACGTCTCTCAACATGCTCAGTTCTGAGAGATAAGTGTGTGTAAAAGCCGTCCTTCACCTTGCTTGTTGGGAACACAAAGTTTCTTTTCAGTTGCAAACTCCAATCCATACAAATATATGGGGAGGTACTAGCTCCAACTCGTTTACAGTGAAAACTGAGGAACTTCAAACCGGCACTAGGAAACAGACTGAGAAACCAGAGTAAAAGTTTCTCCTGCAAACCTTTCACTTTGTGCTAGATGAACGAACGTCTCTCCACATGCTCAGTTCTGAGAGATAAGTGTGTGTGAAAGCCATTCTTCAACTAGCTTGTTGGGAACACAAAGATTCTTTTCAGTTGCAAACTCCACTCCATACATATATATGGGGAGGTACTAGCTGCAAATCGTTTTTAAAGTGAAAACTGCAGGAACTTCAAACCGGCACTAGGAAAGAGACTGAGAAACCAGAGTATAAGTTTCTCCAGAAAACCGTTCCCTTTTTGCTAGATGAACGAACGTCTCTCCACATGCTCAGTTCTGAGAGATAAGTGTTTGTGAAAGCCGTCCTTCACCTAGCTTGTTGGGAACACAAAGTTTCTTTTCACTTTCAAACTCCAGTCCATACAAATATATGGGGAGGTACTAGCTCCAACTCGGTTTTACAGTGTAAACTGCAGGATCTTCAAATCGGAATTAGGAAACACACTGAGAAACCAGAGTAAATGTTTCTACTGCAACCCGTTCCCTTTGGCCTAGATGAACGAACGTCTCTCCACATGCTCATTTCTGAGAGATAAGTGTGTGTGAAAGCCGTCGGGTAAACAAAGTTTCTTTTCACTTGCAAACTCCACTCCGTACATATATATGGGGAGGTACTAGCTCCAACTCGGTTTTACAGTGTAAACTGCAGGATCTTCAAATCGGAATTAGGAAACAGACTGAGAAACTAGAGTAAAAGTTTCTCCTGAGCCCCTTTCCCTTTGTGCTAGATGAACGAACGTCTCTCCACATGCTCAGATCTGAGAGATAAGTGTGTGTGAAAGCCGTCATTCACTTATCTTGTTGGGAACACAAAGTTTCTTTTCAGTTTCAAACTCCAATCCATACACATAAATGGGGAATTACTAGCTCCAACTCGATTTTACAGTGAAAACTGCAGGAAGTTCTAACCGGCTCTAGGAAATAGAATGAGAAACCAGAGTAAAAGTTTCTCCTGCAAACCGTTCCCATTGTGCTAGATGAACGAACGTCTTCCGACATGCTCAGTTCTGAGAGATAAGTGTGTGTGAAAGCCGTCCTTCACCTAGCTTGTTGGGTACACAAAGTTTCTTTTCACTTGCAATCTCCACTCCGTACATATATATGGGGAGGTACTAGCTCCAAATCGGTTTTACAGTGAAAACTGCAGGATGTTCAAACCGGCACTAGGAAACAGCCTGAGAAACCAGAGTAAAAGTTTCTCCTGCAACCCGTTCCCTTTGTGCTAGATGAACGAACGTCTCTCAACATGCTCAGGTCTGAGAGATAAGTGTGTGTGAAAGCCGTACTTCACCTAGCTTGTTGGGAACACAAAGTTTCTTTTCAGTGGCAAACTCCACTCCATACATATATATGGGGAGGTACTAGCTCCAACTCGGTTTTACAGTGAAAACTGCAGGAACTTCAAACAGGCACTAGGAAACAGACTGAGAACCAGAGTAAAAGTTTCCCCTGCAAACCGTTCCCTTTGTGCTAGATGAACGAACGTCTCTCCACATGCTCAGTTCTGAGAGATAAGTGTGTGTGAATGCCGTCCTACACCTAGCTTGTTGGGAACACAAAGTTTCTTTTCAGTTACAAACTCCACTCCATACATATATATGGGGAGGTACTAGCTCCAACTCGGTTTTACAGTGAAAACTGCAGGAACTTCAAACGGGCGCTAGGAAACAGACTGAGAAACCAGAGTATAAGTTTCTCCTGCAAACCTTTCCCTTTGTGCTAGATGAACGAACGTCTCTCCACATGCTCAGTTCTGAGAGATAAGTGTGTGTGAAAGCCGTCCTTCACCTAGCTTGTTGGGAACACAAAGTTTCTTTTCAGTTGCAAACTCCACTCCATACATATATATGGGGAGGTACTAGTTCCAACTCGGGTTTACAGGGAAAAATGCAGGAAGTTCAAACCGGCACTAGGAAACAGCCTTTGAAACCAGAGTAAAAGATTCCCCTGCAACCCGTTCCCTTTGTGCTAGATGAACGAACGTCTCTCAACATGCTCAGTTCTGAGAGATAAGTGTGTTTAAAAGCCGTCCTTCACCTTGCTTGTTGGGAACACAAAGTTTCTTTTCAGTTGCAAAATCCAATCCATACAAATATATGGGGAGGTACTAGCTCCAACTCGGTTTCACAGTGAAAACTGAGGAACTTCAAACCGGCACTAGGAAACAGACTGAGAAACCAGAGTAAATGTTTCTCCTGCAAACCGTTCCCTTTGTGCTAGATGAACGAACGTCTCTCCACATGCTCAGTTCTGAGAGATAAGTTTGTGTGAAAGCCGTCCTTCAACTAGCTTGTAGGGAACACAAAGTTTCTTTTCAGTTGCAAACTCCACTCCATACATATATATGGGGAGGTACTAGCTCAAACTCGGTTTTACAGTGAAAACTGCAGGAACTTAAACCCGGCACTAGGAAACAGACTGAGAAACCAGAGTAAAAGTTTCTCCTGCAAACCGTTCCCATTGTGCTAGATGAACGAACGTCTTCCGACATGCTCAGTTCTGAGAGATAAGTGTGTGTGAAAGCCGTCCTTCACCTAGCTTGTTGGGTACACAAAGTTTCTTTTCACTTGCAAACTCCACTCCGTACATATATATGGGGAGGTACTAGCTCCAAATCGGTTTTACAGTGAAAACTGCAGGAAGTTCAAACCGGCACTAGGAAACAGCCTGAGAAACCAGAGTAAAAGTTTCTCCTGCAACCCGTTCCCTTTGTGCTAGATGAACGAACGTCTCTCAACATGCTCAGGTCTGAGAGATAAGTGTGTGTGAAAGCCGTCCTTCACTTAGCTTGTTGGGAACACAAAGTTTCTTTTCAGTTGCAAACTCCACTCCATACATATATATGGGGAGGTACTAGTTCCAACTCGGGTTTACAGGGAAAAATGCAGGAAGTTCAAACCGGCACTAGGAAACAGCCTTTGAAACCAGAGTAAAAGATTCCCCTGCAACCCGTTCCCTTTGTGCTAGATGAACGAACGTCTCTCAACATGCTCAGTTCTGAGAGATAAGTGTGTGTAAAAGCCGTCCTTCACCTTGCTTGTTGGGAACACAAAGTTTCTTTTCAGTTGCAAACTCCAATCCATACAAATATATGGGGAGGTACTAGCTCCAACTCGTTTTCACAGTGAAAACTGAGGAACTTCAAACCGGCACTAGGAAACAGACTGAGAAACCAGAGTAAAAGTTTCTCCTGCAAACCGTTCACTTTGTGCTAGATGAACGAACGTCTCTCCACATGCTCAGTTCTGAGAGATAAGTGTGTGTGAAAGCCATTCTTCAACTAGCTTGTTGGGAACACAAAGATTCTTTTCAGTTGCAAACTCCACTCCATACATTTATATGGGGAGGTACTAGCTGCAAATCGTTTTTAAAGTGAAAACTGCAGGAACTTCAAACCGGCACTAGGAAAGAGACTGAGAAACCAGAGTATAAGTTTCTCCAGAAAACCGTTCCCTTTTTGCTAGATGAACGAACGTCTCTCCACATGCTCAGTTCTGAGAGATAAGTGTTTGTGAAAGCCGTCCTTCACCTAGCTTGTTGGGAACACAAAGTTTCTTTTCACTTTCAAACTCCAGTCCATACAAATATATGGGGAGGTACTAGCTCCAACACGGTTTAACAGTGTAAACTGCAGGATCTTCAAATCGGAATTAGGAAACACACTGAGAAACCAGAGTAAATGTTTCTACTGCAACCCGTTCCCTTTGGCCTAGATGAACGAACGTCTCTCCACATGCTCATTTCTGAGAGATAAGTGTGTGTGAAAGCCGTCGGGTAAACAAAGTTTCTTTTCACTTGCAAACTCCACTCCGTACATATATATGGGGAGGTACTAGCTCTAACTCGGTTTTACAGTGAAAACTGCAGGAACTTCAAACCGGCACTAGGAAACAGACTGAGAAACCACACTAAAAGTTTCTCCTGCAACCCGTTCCCTTTGTGCTAGATGAAAGAACGTCTCTCCACATGCTCAGTTCTGAGAGATAAGTGTGTGTGAAAGCCGTACTTCACCTAGCTTGTTGGGAACACAAAGTTTCTTTTCAGTTGCAAACTCCACTCAATATATATATAGGGGGAGGTACTAGCTCCAACTCTGTTTTACAGTGAAAACTGCAGGAACTTCAAACCGGCACTAGGAAACAGACTAAGAACCAGAGTAAAAGTTTCTCCTGCCAACCGTTCCCTTTGTGTTAGATGAACGAACGTCTCTCCACCTGCTCAGTTCTGAGAGATAAGTGTGTGTGAAAGCCCTGCTTCACCTAGCTTGTTGGGAACACAAAGTTTCTTTTCAGTTGCAAACGCCACTCCATACATATATATGGAGAGGTACTAGCTCCAACTCTGTTTTACAGTGAAAACTGCAGGAACTTCAAACCGGCACTAAGAAACAGACTGAGAAACCAGAGTAAAAGTTTCTCCTGCAACCCGTTCCCTTTGTGCTAGATGAACGAACGTCTCTCCACATGCTAAGTTCTGAGAGATAAGTGTGTGTGAAAGCCGTCCTTCACCTATATTGTTGGGAACACAAAGTTTCTTTTCATTTGCAAATTCCACTCCATATATATATATGGTACGGTACTAGCTCCAACTCAGTTTTACAGTGAAAACTGCAGGAACTTCAAACCGGCACTAGGAAACACACTGAGTAACCTGAGTAAAATTTTCTCCTGCAACATATTCCCTTTGTGCTAGATGAATGAACGTCTCTCCACATGCTCAGTTCTGAGAGATAAGTGTGTGTGAAAGCCGTTCTTCACATAGCTTGTTGGGAACAAAAAGTTTCTTTTCACTTGCAAACTCCACTCCATACATATATATGGGGAGGTTCTAGCTCCAACTCAGTTGTACAGTGAAAACTGCAGGATCTTCAAACCGGCACTAGGAAACAAACTGAGAAACCAGAGTAAAAGTTTCTCCTGCAACCCGTTCCATTTTTGCTAGATGAACGAACGTCTCCCCACATGCTCAGTTCTGAGGGATAAGTGTGTGTGAAAGCCTACCTTCACCTAGCTTGTTGGGAACACAAAGTTTCTTTTCAGTTGCAAACTCCACTCCATACATATATATGGGGAGGTTCTAGCTCCAAATCGGTTTTACAGTGAAAACTGCAGGAACTTCAAACCGGCACTAGGAAACAGACTGAGAAACCAGAGTAAAAGTTTCTCCTGTAACCCGTTCCCTTTGTGATAGATTAACGAACGTCCCTCCACATGCTCAGTTCTGAGAGATAAGTGTGTGTAAAAGCCGTCCTTCACCTAGCTTGTTGGGAACACAAAGTTTCTTTTCAGTTGCAAACTCCAATCCATACAAATATATGGAGAGGTACTAGCTCCAACTCGGTTTCACAGTGAAAACTGAGGAACTTCAAACCGGCACTAGGAAACAGACTTAGAAACCAGAGTATAAGTTTCTCCAGAAAACCGTTCCCTTTTTGCTAGATGAACGAACGTCTCTCCACATGCTCAGTTCTGAGAGATAAGTGTGTGTGAAAGCCGTCCTTCACCTAGCTTGTTGGGAACACAAAGTTTCTTTTCACTTTCAAACTCCAGTCCATACAAATATAAGGGGAGGTACTAGCTCCAACTCGGTTTTACAGTGTAAACTGCAGGATCTTCAAACCGGAATTAGGAAACACACTGAGAAACCAGAGTAAAAGTTTCTACTGCAACCCGTTCCCTTTGGCCTAGATGAACGAACGTCTCTCCACATGCTCAGTTCTGAGAGATAAGTGTGTGTGAAAGCCGTCGTTAACCTAGCTTGTCGGGTAAACAAAGTTTCTTTTCACTTGCAAACTCCACTCCGTACATATATATGGGGAGGTACTAGCTCCAACTCGGTTTTACAGTGAAAACTGCAGGAACTTCAAACCGGCACTAGGAAACAGACTGAGAAACCACACTAAAAGTTTCTCCTGCAACCCGTTCCCTTTGTGCTAGATGAAAGAACGTCTCTCCACATGCTCAGTTCTGAGATATAAGTGTGTGTGAAAGCCGTCCTTCACCTAGCTTGTTGGGAACACAAAGTTCCTTTTCAGTTGCAAACTCCACTCCATACATATATATGGGGAGGTACTAGCTCCAACTCGGGTTTACAGGGAAAAATGCAGGAAGTTCAAACCGGCACTAGGAAACAGCCTTTGAAACCAGAGTAAAAGATTCCCCTGCAACCCGTTCCCTTTGTGCTAGATGAACGAACGTCTCTCAACATGCTCAGTTCTGAGAGATAAGTGTGTGTAAAAGCCGTCCTTCACCTTGCTTGTTGGGAACACAAAGTTTCTTTTCAGTTGCAAACTCCAATCCATACAAATATATGGGGAGGTACTAGCTCCAACTCGGTTTCACAGTGAAAACTGAGGAACTTCAAACCGGCACTAGGAAACAGACTGAGAAACCAGAGTAAAAGTTTCTCCTGCAAACCGTTCACTTTGTGCTAGATGAACGAACGTCTCTCCACATGCTCAGTTCTGAGAGATAAGTGTGTGTGAAAGCCATTCTTCAACTAGCTTGTTGGGAACACAAAGATTCTTTTCAGTTGCAAACTCCACTCCATACATATATATGGGGAGGTACTAGCTGCAACTCGTTTTTAAAGTGAAAACTGCAGGAACTTCAAACCGGCACTAGGAAAGAGACTGAGAAACCAGAGTATAAGTTTCTCCAGAAAACCGTTCCCTTTTTGCTAGATGAACGAACGTCTCTCCACATGCTCAGTTCTGAGAGATAAGTGTTTGTGAAAGCCGTACTTCACCTAGCTTGTTGGGAACACAAAGTTTGTTTTCACTTTCAAACTCCAGTCCATACAAATATATGGGGAGGTACTAGCTCCAACTCGGTTTTACAGTGTAAACTGCAGGATCTTCAAACCGGAATTAGGAAACACACTGAGAAACCAGAGTAAAAGTTTCTACTGCAACCCGTTCCGTTTGGCCTAGATGAACGAACGTCTGTCCACATGCTCAGTTCTGAGAGATAAGTGTGTGTGAAAGCCGTCGGGTAAACAAAGTTTCTTTTCACTTGCAAACTCCACTCGGTACATATATATAGGGAGGTACTAGCTCCAACTCGGTTTTACAGTGAAAACTGCAGGAACTTCAAACCGGCACTAGGAAACAGACTGAGAAACCACACTAAAAGTTTCTCCTGCAACCAGTTCCCTTTGTGCTAGATGAAAGAACGTCTCTCCACATGCTCAGTTCTGAGAGATAAGTGTGTGTGAAAGCCGTACTTCACCTAGCTTGTTGGGAACACAAAGTTTCTTTTCAGTTGCAAACTCCACTCAATATATATATAGGGGGAGGTACTAGCTCCAACTCTGTTTTACAGTGAAAACTGCAGGAAATTCAAACCGGCACTAGGAAACAGACTAAGAACCAGAGTAAAAGTTTCTCCTGCAAACCGTTCCCTTTGTGTTAGATGAACGAACGTCTCTCCACCTGCTCAGTTCTGAGAGATAAGTGTGTGTGAAAGCCCTCCTTCACCTAGCTTGTTGGGAACACAAAGTTTCTTTTCAGTTGCCAACTACACTCCATACAAATATATGGGTAGGTACTAGTTCCAACTCGGTTTTACAGTGAAAACTGCAGGAACATCAAACCGGCACTAGGAAACTCACTGAGAAACCAGAGTAAAAGTTTCTCCTGCAACCTGTTCCCTTTGTGCTAGATGAACGAACGTCTCTCCACATGCTCAGTTCTGAGAGATAAGTGTGTGTGAAAACCTTCCTTCACTTATCTTGTTGGGAACACAAAGTTTCTTTTCAGTTGCAAACGCCACTCCATACATATATATGGGGAGGTACTAGCTCCAACTCTGTTTTACAGTGCAAACTGCAGGAACTTCAAACCGGCACTAAGAAACAGACTGAGAAACCAGAGTAATAGTTTCTCCTGCAACCCGTTCCCTTTGTGCTAGATGAACGAACGTCTCTCCACATGCTAAGTTCTGAGAGATAAGTGTGTGTGAAATACGTCCTTCACCTAGATTGTTGGGAACACAAAGTTTCTTTTCAGTTGCAAAATCCACTCCATACATATATATGGTACGGTACTAGCTCCAACTCGGTTTTACAGTGAAAACTGCAGGAACTTCAAACCGGCACTAGGAAACACACTGAGAAACCTGAGTAAAATTTTCTCCTGCAACATATTCCCTTTGTGCTAGATGAACGAACGTCTCTCCACATGCTCAGTTCTGAGAGATAAGTGTGTGTGAAAGCCGTTCTTCACATAGCTTGTTGGGAACAAAAGTTTCTTTTCACTTGCAAACTCCACTCCATACATATATATGGGGAGGTTCTAGCTCCAACTCAGTTTTACAGTGAAAATTGCAGGATCTTCAAACCGGCACTAGGAAACAAACAGAGAAACCAGAGTAAAAGTTTCTCCTGCAACCCGTTCCCTTTTGCTAGATGAACGAACGTCTCCCCACATGCTCAGTTCTGAGGGATAATTGTGTGTGAAAGCCTACCTTCACCTAGCTTGTTGGGAACACAAAGTTTCTTTTCAGTTGCAAACTCCACTCCATACATATATATGGGGAGGTACTAGCTCCAACTCGGTTTCACAGTGAAAACTGAGGAACTTCAAACCGGCACTAGGAAACAGACTGAGAAACCAGAGTAAAAGTTTCTCCTGCAAAACGTTCCCTTTGTGCTAGATGAACGAACGTCTCTCCACCTGCTCAGTTCTGAGAGATAAGTGTGTGTGAAAGCCATCCTTCAACTAGCTTGTTGGGAACACAAAGATTCTTTTCATTTGCAAACTCCACTCCATACATATATATGGGGAGGTACTAGCTCCAACTCGTTTTTAAAGTGAAAACTGCAGGAACTTCAAACCGGCACTAGGAAAGAGACTGAGAAACCAGAGTAAAAGTTTCTCCTGCAACCCGTTCCTTTTGTGCTGATGAACGAACGTCTCTCCACATGCTCAGTTCTGAGAGATAAGTGTGTGTGAAAGCCGTCCTTCACCTAGCTTGTTGGGAACACAAAGTATCTTTTCAGTTGCAAACTCCACTCCATACACATAAATGGGGAGGTACTAGCTCCAACTCGGTTTTACAGTGAAAACTGCAGGAAATTCAAACCGGCACTAGGAAACAGACTGAGAGACCAGAGTAAAAGTTTCTTCTGCAACCCGTTCCTTTTGTGCTAGATGAACGAACTTCTCTCCACATGCTCAGTTGTGAGAGATAAATGTGTGTGAAAGCCGTCCTTCACCTAGCTTGTTGATAACACAAAGTTTCTTTTAAGTTGCAAACTCCAATCCATACAAATATATGGGGAGATACTAGCTCCAACTCGGTTTTACAAAGAAATCTGCAGGAACATCAAACCGGCACTAGGAAACAGACTGAGGAACCAGAGTAAAAGATTCTCCTGAAACCCGTTCCCTTTGTGCTAGGTGAACGAACGTCTCTCCACATGCTCAGTTCTGAGAAAGAAGTGTGTGTGAAAGCCGTCCTTCACCTAGTTTGTTGGGAACACAAAGTTTCTTTTCAGTTGCAAACTCCACTCCATACATATATATGGGGAGGTACAAGCTCCAACTCTGTTTTACAGTGCAAATTGCAGGAACTTCAAACCGGCACTAGGAAACAGACGGAGAAACCAGAGTAAAAGATTCTCCTGCAACCCGATCCCTTTGTGCTAGATGAACGAACGTCTCTCCACATGTTCATTTCTGAGAGATATGTGTGTGTGAAAGCCGTCCTTCACCTATCTTGTTGTGAACACAAAGTTTCTTTTCAGTTGCAAACTCCACTCCATACATATATATGGGTAGGTACAAGCTCCAACTCGTTTTTACAGTGAAAACTGCAGGAACTTCAAACCGGCACTAGGAAACAGACGGAGAAACCAGAGTAAAAGATTCCCCTGCAACCCGATCCCCTTGTGCTAGATGAACGAACGTCTCTCCACTTGCTAAGTTCTGAGAGATAAGTGTGTGTGAAAGCCGTCCTTCACCTAGCTTGTTGGGAACACAAAGTTTCTTTTCAGTTGCAAACTCCACTCCATACAAATATATGGGGAGGAACTAGCTCCAACTCGGTTTTACAGAGAAAACTGCAGGAACTTCAAACCGGCACTAGGAAACACACTGAGAAACCAGAGTAAAAGTTTCTCCTGCAACCTGTTCACTTTGTGCTAGATGAACGAACGTCTCTCCACATGCTCAGTTCTGATAGATAAGAGTGTGTGAAAGCCGTCGTTAACCTAGCTTGTTGGGTACACAAAGTTCCTATTCAGTTGCAAACTCCATTCCATACATATATATGGGGAGGTACTAGCTCCAACTCGGTTTTAAGGTGAAAACTGCAGGAACTTCAAAGCGGCACTAGGAAACAGACTTAGAATCCAGAGTAAAATTTCTCCTGTAACCCGTTCCCTTTGTGCTAGATGAACGAACGTCTCTCCACATGCTCAGTTCTGAGAGATATGTGTGTGTGAAAGCCGTTCTTCACCTAGCTTGTTGGGAACACAAAGTTTCTTTTCAGTTGCAAACTCCACTCCATACATATATATGGGGAGGTACTAGCTCCAAATCGATTTTACAGTGAAACCTGCAGGAAATTCAAACCGGCACTAGGAAACAGACTGAGAAACCTGAGTAAAATTTCTTCTGCAACCCGTTCCATTTTTGCTAGATGAACGAACCTCTCTCCACATGCTCAGTTCTGAGAGGTAAGTGTGTGTGAAAGCCGCCCTTCACCTAGCTTGTTGGGAACAAAAAGTTTCTTTCCACTTGCAAATTCCACTCCATACATATATATGGGGAGATACTAGCTCCAACTCGGTTTTACAGTGAAAAATGCAGGAACTTCAAACCGGCACTAGGAAACAGACTGAGAAACCAGAGTAAAAGTTTCTTCTGAAAACCGTTCCCTTTGTGCTAGATGAACGAACGTCTCTCTACAAGCTCAGTTCTTAGAGATAACTGTATGTGAAAGCCGTCCTTCACATAGCTTGTTGATAACACAAAGTTTCTTTTCATTTTCAAACTCCACTCCATACAAATATATGGGGAGGTACTAGCTCCAACTCGGTTTTACAGTGAAAACTGCAGGAACTTCAAACCGGCACTAGGAAACAGACTGAGAAACCAGAGTAAAAGTTTCTCCTGCAACCCGTTCCCTTTGTGCTAGATGAACGAACGTCTCTCCACATGCTCATTTCTGAGAGATAAGTGTGTGTGAAAGCCGTCCTTCACCTAGCTTGTTGGGAACACAAAGTTTTTTTTCAGTTGCAAACTCCTCTCCATACATATATATGGGGAGATACAAGCTCCAACTCGATTTTACAGTGAAAACTGCAGGAACATCAAACCGGCACTAGGAAACAGACTGAGAAACCAGAGTAAAAGTTTCTCCTGAAACCCGTTCCCTTTTTGCTAGATGAACGAACGTCTCTCCACATGCTCAGTTCTGAGAGATAATTTTGTGTGAAAGCCGTCCTTCACATATTTTGTTGGGAACACAAAGTTTCTTTTCAGTTGCAAACTCCACTCCATACATATATATGGGGAGGTACTAGATCCAACTCGGTTTTACAGTGAAAACTGCAGGAACTTCAAACCGGCACTAGGAAAGAGACTGAGAAACCAGAGTAAAACTTTCTCCTGCAACCCTTTCCCTTTGTGCTAGATGAACGAACGTCCCTCCACATGCTCAGTTTTGAGAGATAAGTATGTGGGAAAGCCGCAATTCACCTAGCTTTTTGGGAACACAAAGTTTCTTTTCAGTTGCAAACTCCAATCCATACACATATATGGGGTGGTACTAGCTCCAAATCGGTTTTACAGTGAAAACTGCAGGAACTGCAAACCGGCACTAGGAACCAGTCTGAGAAACCAGAGTCAAAATTTCCCCTGCAAACCGTTCTCTTTGTGATAGATGAACGAACGTCTCTCCACATGCTCAGTTCTGACAGATAAGTGTGTGTGAAAGCCGTCCTTCACCTAGCTTGTTGGGAACACAATGTTTCTTTTCACTTGCAAAACCCACTCCATACACATATATGGGGAGGTACTAACTCCAACTCTGTTTTAAAGTGAAAACTGCAGGAATTTCAAACTGGCACTAGGAAACAGTCTGAGAAACCAGAGTAAAAATTTCCCCTGCAACACGTTCCCTTTGTGCTAGATGAACGAACGTCTCTCCACAAGCTCAGTTCGGAGAGATAAGTGTGTGTGAAAACCGTACTTCACCTAGCTTGTTGGGAACACAAAGTTTCTTTTCAGTTGCAAACTCCACTCCATACATATATATGGGGAGGTACTAGCTCCAACTCGTTTTTACAGTGCAAACTGCAGGAACTTCAAACCGGCACTAAGAAACAGACTGAGAAACCAGAGTAAAAGTTTATCCTGCAACCCGTTCCCTTTGTGCTAGATGAACGAACATCTCTCCACATGTTCAGTTCTGAGAGATAAGTGTGTGTGAATGCTGTCCTTCACCAAGCTTGTTGGGAACACAAAGTTTCTTTTCAGTTGCAAACTCCACTCCATACATATATATGGGGAGGTACTAGCTCCAACTCGGGTTTACAGTGAAACCTGCAGGAACTTCAAACCGGCACTAGGAATCAGACTGAGAAACCAGGATAAAAATTTCCCCTGCAAACCGTTCGCTTTGTGCTAGATGAACGAACGTCTCTCCACATGCTCAGTTCGGAGGGATAAGTGTGTGTGAAAGCCATCCTTCACCGAGCTTGTTGGGAACACAAAGTTTCTTTTCAGTTGCAAACTCCACTCCATACATATATATGGGATGGTACAAGTCCAACTCGATTTTACAGTGAAAACTGCAGGAACTTCAAACCGGCACTGGGAAACAGACAGAGAAACCAGAGTAAAATTTCTCCTGCAACCCGTTCCCTTTGTGCTAGATGAACGAACGTCTCTCCACATGCTCAGTTCTGAGAGGTAAGTGTGTGTGAAAGCCGGCCTTCACATATCTTGTTGGGAACACAAAGTTTCTTTTCAGTTGCCAACTCCACTCCATACATATATATGGGGAGGTACTAGGTCCAACTTTTTTTACTGTGAAAACTGCAGGAACTTCAAACCGGCACTAGGAAACAGACGGAGAAACCAGAGTAAAAGATTCTCCTGCAACCCGATCCCTTTGTGCTAGATGAACGAACGTCTCTCCACATGTTCATTTCTGAGAGATATGTGTGTTTGAAAGCCGTCCTTCACCTATCTTGTTGTGAACACAAAGTTTCTTTTCAGTTGCAAACTCCACTCCATACATATATATGGGTAGGTACAAGCTCCAACTCGTTTTTACAGTGAAAACTGCAGGAACTTCAAACCGGCACTAGGAAACAGACGGAGAAACCAGAGTAAAAGATTCCCCTGCAACCCGACCCCTTTGTGCTAGATGAATGAACGTCTCTCCACTTGCTAAGTTCTGAGAGAAAAGTGTGTGTAAAAGCCGTCCTTCAAATAGCTTGTTGGGAACACAAAGTTCTTTTCAGTTTCAACCTACACTCCATACAATTATATGGGGAGGAACTAGCTCCAACTCGGTTTTACAGAGAAAACTGCAGGAAATTCAAACCGGCACTAGGAAACACACTGAGAAACCAGAGTAAAAGTTTCTCCTGCAACCCGTTCCCTTTGTGCTAGATGAACGAACGTCTCTCCACATGCTCAGTTCTGAGAGATAAGTGTGTGTGAAAGCCGTCGTTAACCTAGCTTGTTGGGTACACAAAGTTCCTATTCAGTTCCAAACTCCATTCCATACATATATAAGGGGAGGTAGTAGCTCCAACTCGGTTTTACAGTGAAAACTGCAGGAAATTCAAATCGGCACGAGGAAACAGACTTAGAATCCAGAGTAAAATTTCTCCTGCAACCCGTTCCCTTTGTGCTAGATGAACGAACGTCTCTCCACATGTTCAGTTCTGAGAGATAAGTGTGTGTGAAAGCCGTTCTTCACCTAGCTTGTTGGGATCACAAAGTTTCTTTTCAGTTGCAAACTCCACTCCATACATATATATGGGGAGGTACTAGATCCAACTCGGTTTTACAGTGAAAACTGCAGGAACTTCAAACCGGCACTAGGAAACAGACTGAGAAACCAGAGTAAAACTTTCTCCTGCAACCCGTTCCCTTTGTGCTAGATGAACGAACGTCCCTCCACATAATCAGTTCTGAGAGATAAGTGTGTGTGAAAGCCGTCCTTCACCTAGCTTGTTGGGAACACAAAGTTTCTTTCAGTTGCAAACTCCTCTCCATACACATAAATGGGGAGGTACAAGCTCCAACTCGGTTTTACAGTGAAAACTGCATTAAATTCAAACCGGAAGTAGGAAACAGACTGAGAAACCAGAGTAAAAGTTTCTTCTGCAACCCGTTTCCTTTGTGCTAGATGAACGAACGTCTCTCCACATGATCAGTTCTGAGAGATAAGTGTGTGAAAGCTGTCCTTCACCTAGCTTGTTGGGAACACAAACTTTCTTTTCAGTTGCAAACCCCATTCCATACATATATATGGGGAGGTACTAGCTCCAACTCGGTTTTACAGTGAAAACTGCAGGAACTTCAAACCGACGCTAGGAAACAGACTGAGAAACCTGAGTAAAAGTTTCCCCTACAACCCGATCCCTTTGTGCTAGATGAACGAACGTCTCTCCACATGCTCAGTTCTGAGAGGTAAGTGTGTGTGAAAGCCGCCCTTCACCTAGCTTGTTGGGAACAAAAAGTTTCTTTCCACTTGCAAATTCCACTCCATACATATATATGGGGAGATACTAGCTCCAACTCGGTTTTACAGTGAAAACTGCAGGAACTTCAAACCGGCACTAGGAAACAGACTGAGAAACCAGAGTAAAAGTTTCTCCTGAAACCCGTTCCCTTTGTGCTAGATGAACGAACGTCCCTCCACATGCTCAGTTCTGAGAGATAAGTGTGTGTGAAAGCCGTCCTTCACATATTTTGTTGGGAACACAAAGTTTCTTTTCAGTTGCAAACTCCACTCCATACATATATATGGGGAGGTACTAGATCCAACTCGGTTTTACAGTGAAAACTGCAGGAACTTCAAACCGGCACTAGGAAACAGACTGAGAAACCAGAGTAAAACTTTCTCCTGCAACCCGTTCCCTTTGTGCTAGATGAACTAACGTCCCTCCACATGCTCAGTTTTGAGAGATAAGTATGTGGGAAAGCCGCAATTCACCTAGCTTTTTGGGAACACAAAGTTTCTTTTCAGTTGCAAACTCCAATCCATACACATATATGGGGTGGTACTAGCTCCAAATCGGTTTTACAGTGAAAACTGCAGGAACTTCAAACCGGCACTAGGAAACAGTCTGAGAAACCAGGGTAAAAATTTCCCCTGCAACCCGTTCCCTTTGTGCTAGATGAACGAACGTCTCTCCACAAGCTCAGTTCGGACAGATAAGTGTGTGTGAAAACCGTACTTCACCTAGCTTGTTGGGAACACAAAGTTTCTTTTCAGTTGCAAACTCCACTCCATACATATATATGGGGAAGTACTAGCTCCAACTCGTTTTTACAGTGCAAACTGCAGGAACTTCAAACCGGCACTAAGAAACAGACTGAGAAACCAGAGAAAAAGTTTATCCTGCAACCCGTTCCCTTTGTGCTAGATGAACGAACGTCTCTCCACATGCTCAGTTCTTAGCGATAAGTGTGTGTGAATGCTGTCCTTCATTTATCTTGTTGGGAACACATAGTTTCTTTTCAGTTGCAAACTCCACTCCATACATATATATGGGGAGGTACTAGCTCCAACTCGGTTTTACAGTGAATCCTGCAGGAACTTCAAACCGGCACTAGGAATTAGACTGAGAAACCAGAGTAAAAATTTCCCCTGCAAACCGTTCGCTTTGTGCTAGATGAACGAACGTCTCTCCACATGCTCAGTTCTGAGGGATAAGTGTGTGTGAAAGCCAACCTTCACCGAGCTTGTTGGGAACCCAAAGTTTCTTTTCAGTTGCAATCTCCACTGCATACATATATATGGGATGGTACAAGCTCCAAATCGATTTTACAGTGAAAACTGCAGGAACTTCAAACCGGCACAGGGAAACAGACTGAGAAACCAGAGTAAAAATTCTCCTGCAACCCGTTCCCTTTGTGCTAGATGAACGAACGTCTCTCCACATGCTCAGTTCTGAGAGGTAAATGTGTGTGAAAGCCGGCCTTCACATATCTTGTTGGGAACACAAAGTTTCTTTTCAGTTGCAAACGCCACTCCATACATATATATGGGGAGGTACTAGCTCCAACTCGGTTTTACAGTGAAAACTGCAGGAACTTCAAACCGGCAATAGGAAACACACTGAGAAACCTGAGTAAAATTTTCTCCTGCAACATATTCCTTTTGTGCTAGATGAACGAACGTCTCTCCACATGCTCAGTTCTGAGAGATAAGTGTGTGTGAAAGCCGTCCTTCACATAGCTTGTTGGGAACACAAAGTTTCTTTTCAGTTGCAAACTCCACTCCATACAAATATATGGGTAGGTACTAGTTCCAACTCGGTTTTACAGTGAAAACTGCAGGAACATCAAACCGGCACTAGGAAACTCACTGAGAAACCAGAGTAAAAGTTACTCCTGCAACCCGTTCCCTTTGTGCTAGATGAACGAACGTCTCTCCACATGCTCGGTTCTGAGAGATAAGTGTGTGTGAAAACCTTCCTTCACCTATCTTGTTGGGAACACAAAGTTTCTTTTCAGTTGCAAACGCCACTCCATACATATATATGGGGCGGTACTAGCTCCAACTCGGTTTTACAGTGAAAACTGCAGGAACTTCAAACCGGCACTAGGAAACAGACGGAGAAACCAGAGTAAAAGTTTCTTCTGCAACCCGTTCCCTTTGTGCTAGATGAACGAACGTCTCTCCACATGCTCAGTTCTGAGAGATAAGTGTGTGTGAAATCCGTACTTCACCTAGCTTGTTGGGAACACAAAGTTTCTTTTCAGTAGCAAACTCCACTCCATACATATATATGGGGAGGTACTAGCTCCAACTCGGTTTTACAGTGAAAAATGCAGGAACTTCAAACAGGCACTAGGAAACAGACTGAGAAACCAGAGTAAAAGTTTCTCCTGCAACCCGTTCCTTTTGTGCTGATGAACGAACGTCTCTCCACATGCTCAGTTCTGAGAGATAAGTGTATGTGAAAGCCGTCCTTCACCTAGCTTGTTGGGAACACAAAGTATCTTTTCAGTTGCAAACTCCACTCCATACACATAAATGGGGAGGTACTAGCTCCAACTCGGTTTTACAGTGAAAACTGCAGGAAATTCAAACCGGCACTAGGAAACAGACTGAGAGACCAGAGTAAAAGTTTCTTCTGCAACCCGTTCCTTTTGTGCTAGATGAAAGAACGTCTCTCCACATGCTCAGTTCTGAGAGATAAATGTGTGTGAAAGCCGTCCTTCACCTAGCTTGTTGATAACACAAAGTTTCTTTTCAGTTGCAAACTCCAATCCATACAAATATATGGGGAGGTACTAGCTCCAACTCGGTTTTACAGAGAAATCTGCAGGAACATCAAACCGGCACTAGGAAACAGACTGAGGAACCAGAGTAAAAGATTCTCCTGAAACCCGTTCCCTTTGTGCTAGGTGAACGAACGTCTCTCCACATGCTCAGTTCTGAGACAGAAGTGTGTGTGAAAGCCGTCCTTCACCTAGTTTGTTGGGAACACAAAGTTTCTTTTCAGTTGCAAACTCCACTCCATACATATATATGGGGAGGTACAAGCTCCAACTCTGTTTTACAGTGCAAATTGCAGGAATTTCAAACCGGCACTAGGAAACAGACGGAGAAACCAGAGTAAAAGATTCTCCTGCAACCCGATCCCTTTGTGCTAGATGAACGAACGTCTCTCCACATGTTCATTTCTGAGAGATATGTGTGTGTGAAAGCCGTCCTTCACCTATCTTGTTGTGAACACAAAGTTTCTTTTCAGTTGCAAACTCCACTCCATACATATATATGGGTAGGTACAAGCTCCAACTCGTTTTTACAGTGAAAACTGCAGGAACTTCAAACCGGCACTAGGAAACAGACGGAGAAACCAGAGTAAAAGATTCCCCTGCAACCCGATCCCCTTGTGCTAGATGAACGAACGTCTCTCCACTTGCAAAGTTCTGAGAGATAAGTGTGTGTGAAAGCCGTTCTTCACCTAGCTTGTTGGGAACACAAAGTTTCTTTTCAGTTGCAAACTCCACTCCATACATATATATGGGGAGGTACTAGCTCCAAATCGATTTTACAGTGAAACCTGCAGGAAATTCAAACCGGCACTAGGAAACAGACTGAGAAACCTGAGTAAAATTTCTTCTGCAACCCGTTCCATTTTTGCTAGATGAACGAACGTCTCTCCACATACTCAGTTCTGAGAGATAAGTGTGTGTGAAAGCCGTCCTTCACCTAGCTTGTTGGGAACACAAAGTTTCTTTTCAGTTGCAAACACCACTCCATATATATATAAGGGAAGGTACTAGCTCCAAGTCTGTTTTACAGTGAAAACTGAAGGAACGTCAAACCGGCACAAGGAAACAGACTGAGAATCCAGAGTAAAAGTTTTTCCTGCAACCCGTTCCCTTTGTGCTGATGAACGAACGTCTCTCCACATGCTCAGTTCTGAGAGATAAGTGTTTGTGAAAGCCGTCCTTCACCTAGCTTGTTGGGAACACAAAGTTTCTTTTCAGTTGCAAACTCCACTCCATACACATAAATGGGGAGGTACAAGCTCCAACTCGGTTTTACAGTGAAAACTGCATTAAATTCAAACCGGCACTAGGAAACAGACTGAGAAACCAGAGTAAAAGTTTCTTCTGCAACCCGTTCCCTTTGTGCTGATGAACGAACGTCTCTCCACATGCTCAGTTCTGAGAGATAAGTGTTTGTGAAAGCCGTCCTTCACCTAGCTTGTTGGGAACACAAAGTTTCTTTTCAGTTGCAAACTCCACTCCATACACATAAATGGGGAGGTACAAGCTCCAACTCGGTTTTACAGTGAAAACTGCATTAAATTCAAACCGGCACTAGGAAACAGACTGAGAAACCAGAGTAAAAGTTTCTTCTGCAACCCGTTCCCTTTGTGCTAGATGAACGAACGTCTCTCCACATGATCAGTTCTGAGAGATAAGTGTGTGTGAAAGCCGTCCTTCACCTAGCTTGTTGGGAACACAATGTTTCTTTTCAGTTGCAAACCCCACTCCATACATATATATGGGGAGGTACTAGCTCCAACTCGGTTTTACAGTGAAAACTGCAGGAACTTCAAACCGACGCTAGGAAACAGACTGAGAAACCTGAGTAAAAGTTTCTCCTGCAACCCGTTCCCTTTGTGCTACATGAACGAACGTCTCTCCACATGCTCAGTTCTGAGAGGTAAGTGTGTGTGAAAGCCGCCCTTCACCTAGCTTGTTGGGAACAAAAAGTTTCTTTCCACTTGCAAATTCCACTCCATACATATATATGGGGAGATACTAGCTCCAACTCGGTTTTACAGTGAAAAATGCAGGAACTTCAAACCGGCACTAGGAAACAGACTGAGAAACCAGAGTAAAAGTTTCTTCTGAAAACCGTTCCCTTTGTGCTAGATGAACGAACGTCTCTTTACAAGCTCAGTTCTTAGAGATAACTGTGTGTGAAAGCCGTCCTTCACATAGCTTGTTGATAACACAAAGTTTCTTTTCATTTTCCAACTCCACTCCATACAAATATATGGGGAGGTACTAGCTCCAACTCGGATTTACAGTGAAAACTGCAGGAACTTCAAACCGGCACTAGGAAACAGACGGAGAAACCCGAGTAAAAGTTTCTCCTGCAACCCGTTCCCTTTGTGCTAGATGAACGATCGTCTCTCCACATGCTCATTTCTGAGAGATAATTGTGTGTGAAAGCCGTCCTTCACCTAGCTTGTTGGGAACACAAAGTTTTTTTTCAGTTGCAAACTCCACTCCATACATATATATGGGGAGATACAAGCTCCAACTCGATTTTACAGTGAATACTGCAGGAACATCAAACCGGCACTAGGAAACAGACTGAGAAACCAGAGTAAAAGTTTCTCCTGAAAACCGTTCCCTTTGTGCTAGATGAACGAACGTCTCTCCACATGCTCAGTTCTGAGAGATAAGTGTGTGTGAAAGCCGTCCTTCACATATTTTGTTGGGAACACAAAGTTTCTTTTCAGTTGCAAACTCCACTCCATACATATATATGGGGAGGTACTAGATCCAACTCGGTTTTACAGTGAAAACTGCAGGAACTTCAAACCGGCACTAGGAAAGAGACTGAGAAACCAGAGTAAAACTTTCTCCTGCAACCCGTTCCCTTTGTGCTAGATGAACGAACGTCCCTCCACATGCTCAGTTTTGAGAGATAAGTATGTGGGAAAGCCGCAATTCACCTAGCTTTTTGGGAACACAAAGTTTCTTTTCAGTTGCAAACTCCAATCCATACACATATATGGGGTGGTACTAGCTCAAAATCGGTTTTACAGTGAAAACTGCAGGAACTTCAAACCGGCACTAGGAAACAGTCTGAGAAACCAGAGTCAAAATTTCCCCTGCAAACCGTTCCCTTTGTGCTAGATGAACGAACGTCTCTCCACGTGCTCAGTTCTGACAGATAAGTGTGTGTGAAAGCCGTCCTTCACCTAGCTTGTTGGGAACACAATGTTTCTTATCACTTGCAAAACCCACTCCATACACATATATGGGGAGGTACTAACTCCAACTCTGTTTTAAAGTGAAAACTGCAGGAATTTCAAACTGGCACTAGGAAACAGTCTGAGAAACCAGAGTAAAAATTTCCCCTGCAACACGTTCCCTTTGTGCTAGATGAACGAACGTCTCTCCACAAGCTCAGTTCGGAGAGATAAGTGTGTGTGAAAACCGTACTTCACCTAGCTTGTTGGGAACACAAAGTTTCTTTTCAGTTGCAAAACTCCACTCCATACATATATATGGGAAGGTACTAGCTCCAACTCGTTTTTACAGTGCAAACTGCAGGAACTTCAAACCGGCACTAAGAAACAGACTGAGAAACCAGAGTAAAAGTTTATCCTGCAACCCGTTCCCTTTGTGCTAGATGAACGAACATCTCTCCACATGTTCAGTTCTGAGAGATAAGTGTGTGTGAATGCTGTCCTTCACCAAGCTTGTTGGGAACACAAAGTTTCTTTTCAGTTGCAAACTCCACTCCATACATATATATGGGGAGGTACTAGCTCCAACTCGGGTTTACAGTGAAACCTGCAGGAACTTCAAACCGGCACTAGGAATCAGACTGAGAAACCAGAGTAAAAATTTCCCCTGCAAACCTTTCGATTTGTGCTAGATGAACGAACGTCTCTCCACATGCTCAGTTCGGAGGGATAAGTGTGTGTGAAAGCCATCCTTCACCGAGCTTGTTGGGAACACAAAGTTTCTTTTCAGTTGCAAACTCCACTCCATACATATATATGGGATGGTACAAGTCCAACTCGATTTTACAGTGAAAACTGCAGGAACTTCAAACCGGCACTGGGAAACAGACAGAGAAACCAGAGAAAAATTTCTCCTGCAACCCGTTCCCTTTGTGCTAGATGAACGAACGTCTCTCCACATGCTCAGTTCTGAGAGGTAAGTGTGTGTGAAAGCCGGCCTTCACATATCTTGTTGGGAACACAAAGTTTCTTTTCAGTTGCCAACTCCACTCCATACATATATATGGGGAGGTACTAGGTCCAACTTTTTTTACTGTGAAAACTGCAGGAACTTCAAACCGGCAGTAGGAAAAAGACGGAGAAACCAGAGTAAAAGATTCTCCTGCAACCCGATCCCTTTGTGCTAGATGAACGAACGTCTCTCCACATGTTCATTTCTAAGAAATATGTGTGTTTGAAAGCCGTCCTTCACCTATCTTGTTGTGAACACAAAGTTTCTTTTCAGTTGCAAACTCCACTCCATACATATATATGGGTAGGTACAAGCTCCAACTCGTTTTTACAGTGAAAACTGCAGGAACTTCAAACCGGCACTAGGAAACAGACGGAGAAACCAGAGTAAAAGATTCCCCTGCAACCCGACCCCTTTGTGCTAGATGAACGAACGTCTCTCCACTTGCTAAGTTCTGAGAGATAAGTGTGTGTAAAAGCCGTCCTTCAAATAGCTTGTTGGGAACACAAAGTTTCTTTTCAGTTTCAACCTCCACTCCATACAATTATATGGGGAGGAACTAGCTCCAACTCGGTTTTACAGAGAAAACTGCAGGAACTTCAAACCGGCACTAGGAAACACACTGAGAAACCAGAGTAAAAGTTTCTCCTGCAACCCGTTCCCTTTGTGCTAGATGAACGAACGTCTCTCCACATGCTCAGTTCTGAGAGATAAGTGTGTGTGAAAGCCGTCGTTAACCTAGCTTGTTGGGTACATTAAGTTCCTATTCAGTTGCAAACTCCATTCCATACATATATATGGGGAGGTAGTAGCTCCAACTCGGTTTTACAGTGAAAACTGCAGGAACTTCAAATCGGCACGAGTAAACAGACTTAGAATCCAGAGTAAAATTTCTCCTGCAACCCGTTCCCTTTGTGCTAGATGAACGAACGTCTCTCCACATGTTCAGTTCTGAGAGATAAGTGTGTGTGAAAGCCGTTCTTCACCTAGCTTGTTGGGATCACAAAGTTTCTTTTCAGTTGCAAACTCCACTCCATACATATATATGGGGAGGTACTAGATCCAACTCGGTTTTACAGTGAAAACTGCAGGAACTTCAAACCGGCACTAGGAAACAGACTGAGAATCCAGAGTAAAACTTTCTCCTGCAACCCGTTCCCTTTGTGCTAGATGAACGAACGTCCCTCCACATATTCAGTTCTGAGAGATAAGTGTGTGTGAAAGCCGTCCTTCACCTAGCTTGTTGGGAACACAAAGTTTCTTTCAGTTGCAAACTCCTCTCCATACACATAAATGGGGAGGTACAAGCTCCAACTCGGTTTTACAATGAAAACTGCATTAAATTCAAACCGGAACTAGGAAACAGACTGAGAAACCAGAGTAAAAGTTTCTTCTGCAACCCGTTCCCTTTGTGCTAGATGAACGAACGTCTCTCCACATGTTCAGTTCTGAGAGATAAGTGTGTGAAAGCCGTCCTTCACCTAGCTTGTTGGGAACACAAAGTTTCTTTTCAGTTGCAAACCCCATTCCATACATATATATGGGGAGGTACTAGCTCCAACTCGGTTTTACAGTGAAAACTGCAGGAACTTCAAACCGACGCTAGGAAACAGACTGAGAAACCTGAGTAAAATTTCCCCTACAACCCGATCCCTTTGTGCTAGATGAACGAACGTCTCTCCACATGCTCAGTTCTGAGAGGTAAGTGTGTGTGAAAGCCGTCCTTCACCTAGCTTGTTGGGAACAAAAAGTTTCTTTCCACTTGCAAATTCCACTCCATACATATATATGGGGAGATACTAGCTCCAACTCGGTTTTACAGTGAAAACTGCAGGAACTTCAAACCGGCACTAGGAAACAGACTGAGAAACCAGAGTAAAAGTTTCTCCTGAAACCCGTTCCCTTTGTGCTAGATGAACGAACGTCCCTCCACATGCTCAGTTCTGAGAGATAAGTGTGTGTGAAAGCCGTCCTTCACATATTTTGTTGGGAACACAAAGTTTCTTTTCAGTTGCAAACTCCACTCCATACATATATATGGGGAGGTACTAGATACAACTCGGTTTTACAGTGAAAACTGCAGGAACTTCAAACCGGCACTAGGAAACAGACTGAGAAACCAGAGTAAAACTTTCTCCTGCAACCCGTTCCCTTTGTGCTAGATGAACGAACGTCCCTCCACATGCTCAGTTTTGAGAGATAAGTATGTGGGAAAGCCGCAATTCAACTAGCTTTTTGGGAACACAAAGTTTCTTTTCAGTTGCAAACTCCAATCCATACACATATATGGGGTGGTACTAGCTCCAAATCGGTTTTACAGTGAAAACTGCAGGAACTTCAAACCGGCACTAGGAAACAGTCTGAGAAACCATAGTAAAAATTTCCCCTGCAACCCGTTCCCTTTGTGCTAGATGAACGAACGTCTCTCCACAAGCTCAGTTCGGAGAGATAAGTGTGTGTGAAAACCGTACTTCACCTAGCTTGTTGGGAACACAAAGTTTCTTTTCAGTTGCAAACTCCACTCCATACATATATATGGGGAAGTACTAGCTCCAACTCGTTTTTACAGTGCAAACTGCAGGAACTTCAAACCGGCACTAAGAAACAGACTGAGAAACCAGAGAAAAAGTTTATCCTGCAACCCGTTCCCTTTGTGCTAGATGAACGAACGTCTCTCCACATGCTCAGTTCATAGAGATAAGTGTGTGTGAATGCTGTCCTTCACCTATCTTGTTGGGAACACAAAGTTTCTTTTCAGTTGCAAACTCCACTCCATACATATATATGGGGAGGTACTAGCTCCAACTCGGTTTTACAGTGAAACCTGCAGGAACTTCAAACCGGCACTAGGAATCAGACTGAGAAACCAGAGTAAAAATTTCCCCTGCAAACCGTTCGCTTTGTGCTAGATGAACGAACGTCTCTCCACATGCTCAGTTCTGAGGGATAAGTGTGTGTGAAAGCCATCCTTCACCGAGCTTGTTGGGAACCCAAAGTTTCTTTTCAGTTGCAATCTCCACTCCATACATATATATGGGATGGTACAAGCTCCAACTCGATTTTACAGTGAAAACTGCAGGAACTTCAAACCGGCACAGGGAAACAGACTGAGAAACCAGAGTAAAAATTCTCCTGCAACCCGTTCCCTTTGTGCTAGATGAACGAACGTCTCTCCACATGCTCAGTTCTGAGAGGTAAATGTGTGTGAAAGCCGGCCTTCACATATCTTGTTGGGAACACAAAGTTTCTTTTCAGTTGCAAACTCCACTCCATACATATATATGGGGAGGTACTAGCTCCAACTTTTTTTACTGTGAAAACTGCAGGAACTTCAAACCGGCACTAGGAAACAGTCGGAGAAACCAGAGTAAAAGATTCTCCTGCAACCCGATCCCTTTGTGCTAGATGAACGAACGTCTCCCACATGTTCATTTCTGAGAGATATGTGTGTGTGAAAGCCGTCCTTCACCTATCTTGTTGTGAACACAAAGTTTCTTTTCAGTTGCAAACTCCACTCCATACATATATATGGGTAGGTACAAGCTCCAACTCGTTTTTACAGTGAAAACTGCAGGAACTTCAAACCGGCACTAGGAAACAGACGGAGAAACCAGAGTAAAAGATTCCCCTGCAACCCGACCCCTTTGTGCTAGATGAACGAAAGTCTCTCCACTTGCTAAGTTCAGAGAGATAAGTGTGTGTAAAAGCCGTCCTTCACATAGCTTGTTGGGAACACAAAGTTTCTTTTCAGATTCAAACTCCACTCCATACAATTATATGGGGAGGAACTAGCTCCAACTCTGTTTTACAGAGAAAAGTGCAGGAACTTCAAACCGGCACTAGGAAACACACTGAGAAACCAGAGTAAAAGTTTCTCCTGCATCCCGTTCCCTTTGTGCTAGATGAACGAACGTCTCTCCACATGCTCAGTTCTGAGAGATAAGTGTGTGTGAAAGTCGTCGTTAACCTAGCTTGTTGGGTACACAAAGTTCCTATTCAGTTGCAAACTCCAATCCATACATATATATGGGGAGGTAGTAGCTCCAACTCGGTTTTACAGTGAAAACTGCAGGAACTTCAAATCGGCACGAGGAAACAGACTTGGAATCCAGAGTAAAATTTCCCCTGCAACCCGTTCCCTTTGTGCTAGATGAACGAACGTCTCTCCACATGTTCAGTTCTGAGAGATAAGGGTGTGTGAAAGCCGTTCTTCACCTAGCTTGTTGGGATCACATAGTTTCTTTTCAGTTGCAAACTCCACTCCATACATATATATGGGGATGTACTAGATCCAACTCGGTTTTACAGTGTAAACTGCAGGAACTTCAAACCGGCACTAGGAAACAGACTGAGAAACCAGAGTAAAACTTTCTCCTGCAACCCGTTCCCTTTGTGTTGGATGAACGAACGTCCCTCCACATGCTCAGTTTTGAGAGATAAGTATGTGGGAAAGCCGCAATTCACCTAGCTTTTTGGGAACACAAAGTTTCTTTTCAGTTGCAAACTCCAATCCATACACATATATGGGGTGGTACTAGCTCCAAATCGGTTTTACAGTGAAAACTTCAGGAACTTCAAACCGGCACTAGGAAACAGTCTGAGAAACCAGAGTCAAAATTTCCCCTGCAAACCGTTCCCTTTGTGCTAGATGAACGAACGTCTCTCCACATGCTCAGTTCTGAGAGATAAGTGTGTGTGAAAGCCGTCCTTCACCTAGCTTGTTGGGAACAAAAAGTTTCTTTTCACTTGCAAAATCCACTCAATACACATATATGGGGAGGTACTAACTCCAACTCTGTTTTAAAATGAAAACTGCAGGAACTTCAAACCGGCACTAGGAAACATTCTGAGAAACCAGAGTAAAAGTTTCTCCTGCAACCCGTTCCCTTTGTGCTAGATGAACGAACGTCTCTCCACATGCTCAGTTCTGAGAGATAAGTGTGTGTGAAAGCCGTCGTTAACCTAGCTTGTTGGGTACACAAAGTTCCTATTCAGTTGCAAACTCCATTCCATACATATATATGGGGAGGTACTAGCTCCAACTCGGTTTTACAGTGAAAACTGCAGGAACTTCAAAACCGCACTAGGAAACAGACTGAGAATCCAGAGTAAAAGATTCTCCTGCAACCCATTCCCTTACTGCTTGATGAACGAACGTCTCTCCACATGCTCAGTTCTGAGAGAGAATTGTGTGTGAAAGCCGTCCTTCACCTAGCTTGTTGGGAACACAAAGTTTCTTTTCAGTTGCAAACAACACTCCATACACATATGTGGGAAGGTACTAGCTCCAAGTCTGTTTTACAGTGAAAACTGAAGGAACTTCAAACCGGCACCAGGAAACAGACTGAGAATCCAGAGTAAAAGTTTTTCCTGCAACCCGTTCCCTTTGTGCTGATGAACGAACGTCTCTCCACATGCTCAGTTCTGAGAGATAAGTGTGTGTGAAAGCCGTCCTTCACCTAGCTTGTTGGGAACACAAAGTTTCTTTTCAGTTGCAATCTGCACTCCATACACATAAATGGGGGGGTACAAGCTCCAACTCTGTTTTACAGTGAAAACTGCATTAAATTCAAACCGCAACTAGGAAACAGACTGAGAAACCAGAGTAAAAGTTTCTTCTGCAAACCGTTCCCTTTGTGCTAGATGAACGAACGTCTCTCCACATGATCAGTTCTGAGAGATAAGTGTGTGTGAAATCCGTCCTTCATCTAGCTTGTTGGGAACACAAAGTTTCTTTTCAGTTGCAAACCCCACTCCATACATATATATGGGGAGGTACTAGCTCCAACTCGCTTTTAAAGTGAAAACTGCAGGAACTTCAAACCGACGCTAGGAAACAGTCTGAGAAACCTGAGTAAAAGTTTCTCCTGCAACCCGTTCCATTTGTGCTAGATGAACGAACGTCTCTCCACATGCTCAGTTCTGAGAGGTAAGTGTGTGTGAAAGCCGCCCTTCACCTAGCTTGTTGGGAACAAAAAGTTTCTTTCCACTTGCAAATTCCACTCCATACATATATATGGGGAGGTACTAGCTCCAACTCGGTTTTACAGTGAAAACTGCAGGAACTTCAATCCGGCACTAGGAAACAGACTGAGAAACCAGAGTAAAAGTTTCTTCTGAAAACCGTTCCCTTTGTGCTAGATGAACGAACGTCTCTCTACAAGCTCAGTTCTTAGAGATAAGTGTGTGTGAAAGCCGTCCTTCACATAGTTTGTTGATAACACAAAGTTTCTTTTCATTTTCAAACTCCACTCCATACAAATATATGGGGAGGTACTAGCTCCAACTCGGTTTTACAGTGAAAACTGCAGGAACTTCAAACCGGCACTAGGAAACAGACTGAGAAACCAGAGTAAAAGTTTCTCCTGCAACCCGTTCCCTTTGTGCTAGATGAACGAACGTCTCTCCACATGCTCATTTCTGAGAGATAAGTGTGTGTGAAAGCCGTCCTTCACCTAGCTTGTTGGGAACACAAAGTTTTTTTTCAGTTGCAAACTCCACTCCATACATATATATGGGGAGGTACAAGCTCCAACTCGATTTTACAGTGAAAACTGCAGGAACTTCAAACCGGCACTAGGAAACAGACTGAGAAACCAGAGTAAAAGTTTCTCCTGAAACCCGTTCCCTTTGTGCTAGATGAACGAACGTCTCTCCACATGCTCAGTTCTGAGAGATAAGTGTGTGTGAAAGCCGTCCTTCACATATTTTGTTGGGAACACAAAGTTTCTTTTCAGTTGCAAACTCCACTCAATACATATATATGGGGAGGTACTAGATCCAACTCGGTTTTACAGTGAAAACTACAGGAACTTCAAAGGGGCACTAAGAAACATACTTAGAAACCAGAGTAAAACTTTCTCCTGCAACCCGTTCCCTTTGTGCTAGATGAACGAACGTCCCTCCACATGCTCAGTTTTGAGAGATAAGTATGTGGGAAAGCCGCAATTCACCTAGCTTTTTGGGAACACAAAGTTTCTTTTCAGTTGCAAACTCCAATCCATACACATATATGGGGTGGTACTAGCTCCAAATCCGTTCTACAGTGAAAACTGCAGGAACTTCAAACCGGCACTAGGAAACAGTCTGAGAAACCAGAATCAAAATTTCCCCTGCAAACAGTTCCCTTTGTGCTAGATGAACGAACGTCTCTCCACATGCTCATTTCTGAGAGATAAGTGTGTGTGAAAGCCGCCCTTCACCTAGCTTGTTGGGAACACAAAGTTTCTTTTCACTTGCAAAATTCACTCCATACATATATAAGGGGAGGTAGAAGCTCCAACTCGGTTTTACAGTGAAAACTGCAGGAACTTCAAACAGGAACTAGGAAACAGACTGAGAAACCAGAGTAAAACATTCTCCTTCAACACGTTCCCTTTGTGCTAGATGAACGAACGTCTCTCCACATGCTCAGTTCTGAGAGATAAGTGTGTGTGAAAGCCGTCCTTCACCTAGCTTGTTGGGAACACAAAGTTTCTTTTCACTTGCAAAATCCACTCCTTACACATATATGGGGAGGTACTAGCTCCAACTCTGTTTTACAGTGAAAACTGAAGGAACTTCAAACCGGCACTAGGAAACAGACTGAGAAACCAGAGTAAAAGTTTCTCCTGCAACCCGTTCCCTTTGTGCTAGATGAACGAACGTCTCACCACATGCTCAGTTCTGAGAGATAAGTATGTGTGAAAGCAGCAATTCACCTAGCTTGTTGGGAACACAAAGTTTCTTTTCAGTTGCAAACTCCACTCCATACATATATATGGGGAGGTACTAACTCCAAATCGGTTTTACAGTGAAAACTGCATGAACTTCAAACCGGCACTAGGAAACAGTCTGAGAAACCAGACTAAAAATTTCCCCTGCAACCCGTTCCCTTTGTGCTAGATGAACGAACGTCTCTCCACAAGCTCAGTTAGGAGAGATAAGTGTGTGTGAAAACCGTACTTCACCTAGCTTGTTGGGAACACAAAGTTTCTTTTCAGTTGCAAACTCCACTCCATACATATATATGGGGAGGTAGTAGCTCCTACTCGGTTTTACAGTGCAAACTGCAGGAACTTCAAACCGGCACTAGGAAACAGACTGAGAAACCAGAGTAAAAATTTCCCCTGCAAACCGTTCGCTTTGTGCTAGATGAACGAAAGTCTCTCCACATGCTCAGTTCTGAGGGATAAGTGTGTGTGAAAGCCTTCCTTCACCTAGCTTGTTGGGAACCCAAAGTTTCTTTCAGTTGCAAACTCCAATCCATTCATATATAAGGGGAGGTACTAGCTCCAACTCTGTTTTACAGTGAAAACTGCAGGAACTTCAAACAGGAACTAGGAAACAGACTGATAAACCAGAGCAAAAGTTTCTCCTGCAACCCGTTCCCTTTGTGCTAGATGAACGAACGTCTCTCCACATGCTCAGTTCTGAGAAATACATATGTGAGAAAGCCGCAATTCACCTATCTTGTTGGGAACACAAAGTTTCTTTTCATTTGAAAACTCCACTCAATACACATATATGGGGAGGAACTAGCTCCAACTCTGTTTTACAGTGAAAACTGCAGGAACTTCAAACCGGCACTAGGAAACAGACTGAGAAACCAGAGTAAAAGTTTCTTCTGCAACCCGTTCCCTTTGTGCTAGATGAACGAACGTCTCTCAACATGCTCAGTTCTGAGAGATATGTGTGTGTGAAAGCCGTCCTTCACATAACTTGTTGGGAACACAAAGTTTCTTTTCAGTTGCAAACTCCACTCCATACATATATATGGGGAGGTACTAGCTCCAACTCGGTTTTACAGTGCAAACTGCAGGAACTTCAAACCGGCACTAGGAAACAGACTGAGAAACCAGAGTAAAACATTCTCCTGCAACACGTTCCCTTTGTGCTAGATGAACGAACGTCTCTCCACATGCTCAGTTCTGAGAGATAAGTGTGTGTGAAAGCCGTCCTTCACCTAGCTTGTTGGGAACACAAAGTTCCTTTTCACTTGCAAAATCCACTCCATACACATATATGGGGAGGTACTAGCTCCAACTCTGTTTTACAGTGAAAACTGAAGGAACTTCAAACCGGCACTAGGAAACAGACTGAGAAACCAGAGTAAAAGTTTCTCCTGCAACCCGTTCCCTTTGTGCTAGATGAACGAACGTCTCACCACATGCTCAGTTCTGAGAGATAATTATGTGTGAAAGCAGCAATTCACCTAGCTTGTTGGGAACACAAAGTTTCTTTTCAGTTGCAAACCCCACTCAATACATATATATGGGGAGGTACTAACTCCAACTCGGTTTTAAAGTGAAAACTGCAGGAACTTCAAACCGGCACTAGGAAACAGACTGAGAAACCAGAGTAAAAGTTTCTTCTGAAAAACGTTCCCTTTGTGCTAGATGAACGAACGTCTCTCTACAAGCTCAGTTCGGAGAGATAAGTGTGTGTGAAAGCCGTCCTTCACATAGCTTGTTGATAACACAAAGTTTCTTTTCATTTTCAAACTCCACTCCATACAAATATATGGGGAGGTACTAGCTCCAACTCGGTTTTACAGTGCAAACTGCAGGAACTTCAAACCGGCACTAGGAAACAGACTGAGAAACCAGAGTAAAAGTTTATCCTGCAACCCATTCCCTTTGTGCTAGATGAACGAACGTCTCTCCACATGCTCATTTCTGAGAGATAAGTGTGTGTGAAAGCCGTCCTTCACCTAGCTTGTTGGGAACACAAAGTTTCTTTTCAGTTGCAAACTCCACTCCATACATATATATGGGGAGGTACAAGCTCCAACTCGGTTTTACAGTGAAAACTGCAGGAACTTCAAACCGGCACTAGGAAACAGACTCAGAAACCAGAGTAAAAGTTTCTCCTGAAACCCGTTCCCTTTGTGCTAGATGAACGAACGTCACTCCACATGCTCAGTTCCGAGAGATAAGTGTGTGTGAAAGCCGTCCTTCACATATTTTGTTGGGAACACAAAGTTTCTTTTCAGTTGTAAACTCCACTCCATACATATATATGGGGAGGTACTAGATCCAACTCGGTTTTACAGTGAAAACTGCAGGAAATTCAAACCGGCACAAGAAAACAGACTGAGAAACCAGAGTAAAACTTTCTCCTACAACCCGTTCCCTTTGTGCTAGATGAACGAACGTCCCTCCACATGCTCAGTTTTGAGAGATAAGTATGTGGGAAAGCCGCAATTCACCTAGCTTGTTAGGAACACAAAGTTTCTTTTCAGTTGCAAACTCCACTCAATAAACATATATGGGGAGGAACTATCTCCAACTCTGTTTTACAGTGAAACCTGCAGGAACTTCAAACCGGCACTAGGAAACAGACTGAGAAATCAGAGTAAAAGTTTCTCCTGAAACCCGTTCCCTTTGTGCTAGATGAACGATCGTCTCCCACATGCTCAGTTCTGAGAGATAATTGTGTGTGAAAGCCGTCCTTCACCTAGCTTGTTGGGAACACAAAGTTTCTTTTCAGTTGCAAACTCCACTCCATACATATATATGGGGAGGTACTAGCTCCAACTCGGTTTTACAGTGCAAACTGCAGGAACTTCAAACCGGCACTAGGAAACAGACTGAGAATCCAGAGTAAAAGTTGCTCCTGCAACCCGTTCCATATGTGCTAGATGAACGAACGTCTTTCACATGCTCAGTTCTGAGAGATAATTGTCTGTGAATGCCGTGCTTCACCTATTTTGTTCGGAACACAAAGTTTATTTCAGTTGCAAACTCCACTCCATACATATATATGGGGATGTACTAGCTCTAACTCGGTTTTACAGTGCAAACTCAGGAACTTCAAACCGGCACTAGGAAACAGACTGAGAAACCAGAGTAAAAGTTTCTACTGCAAACCGTTCCCTTTGTGCTAGATGAACGAACGTCTATACATGCCCAGTTCTGAGAGATAAGTGTATGTGAAAGCCGTCCTTCACCTAGCTTGTTGGGAACACAAAGTTTCTTTTCAGTTGCATACTCCACTCCATACATATATATGTGGAGGTACTAGATCCAAATCGTTTTTACAGTGCAAATTGCAGGAACTTCAAACCGGCACTAGGAAACAGACTGAGAAACCAGAGTAAAAGTTTCTCCTGCAACCGTTCCCTTTGTGCTAGATGAACGAACGTCTCCCACATGCTCAGTTCTGAGAGATAATTGTGTGTGAATGCCGTCCTTCACCTATTTCGTTGGGAACACAAAGTTTCTTTTCAGTTGCAAACTCCACTCTTTACATATATATGGGGAGGTACAAGCTCCAACTCGGTTTTACAGTGCAAACTGCAAGAACTTCAAACCGGCACTAGGAAACAGTCTGAGAATCCAGAGTAAATGTTTCTCCTGCAACCCGTTCCATTTGTGCTAGATGAACGAACGTCTCCCACATGCTCAGTTCTGAGAGATATGTGTGTGTGAAAGCCGTGCTTCACCTATTTTGTTCGGAACACAAAGTTTCTTTTCAGTTGCATACTCCACTCCATACATATATATGGGGATGTACTAGCTCTAACTCGGTTTTACAGTGCAAACTCTGGAACTTCAAACCGGCACTAGGAAACAGACTGAGAAACCAGAGTAAAAGTTTCTTCTGCAAACCGTTCCCTTTGTGCTAGATGAACGAACGTCTCTACATGCCCAGTACTGAGAGATAAGTGTGTGTGAATGCCGTCCTTCACCTAGCTTCTTGGGAACACAAAGTTTCTTTTCAGTTGCAAACTCCACTCCATACATATATATGTGGAGGTACTAGATCCAACTCGGTTTTACAGTGCAAATTGCAGGAACTTCAAACCGGCACTAGGAAACAGACTGAGAAACCAGAGTAAAAGTTTCTTCTGCAAACCGTTCCATTTGTGCTAGATGAACGAACGTCTCTCTACATGCCCAGTTCTGAGAGATAAGTGTGTGTGAAAGCCGTCCTTCAACTAGCTTGTTGGGAACACAAAGATTCTTTTCAGTTTCAAACTCCACTCCATACAAATATATGGGGAGGTACTAGCTCCAACTCGGTTTTACAGTGAAAACTGCAGGAACTTCAAACCGGCCTTAGGAAACAGACTGCTATACCAGAGAAAAACTTTCTCCTGCAACCCGTTCCCTTTGTGCTAGATGAACGAACGTCTCTCCACATGCTCAGGTCTGAGAGATAAGTGTGTGTGAAAGCCGTACTTCACCTAGCTTGTTGGGAACACAAAGTTTCTTTTCAGTTGCAAACTCCACTCCATACATATATATGGGGAGGTACTAGCTCCAACTCGGTTTTACAGTGAAAACTGCAGGAACTTCAAACCGGCACTAGGAGACAGAATGAGAAACCAGAGTAAAAGTTTTTCCTGCAACCCGTTTCCTTTGTGCTAGATGAACGAACGTCTCTCCACATGCTCAGTTCTGAGAGATAAGTGTGTGTGAAAGCCGTCCTTCAACTAGCTTGTTGGGAACACAATGTTTCTTTTCAGTTGCAAACTAAAGTCCATATATATATATGGGGAGGTACTAACTCCAACTCGGTTTTACAGTGAAAACTGCAGGAACTTCATACCGGCACTAGGAAACAGACTGAGAAACCAGAGTAAAAATTCTCCTGCAACCCGATCCCTTTGTGCTAGATGAACGAATGTCTCTCCACATGCTCAGTTCTGAGAGATAAGTGTGTGTGAATGCCGTGCTTCACCTATTTCGTTCGGAACACAAAGTTTATTACAGTTGCAAACTCCACTCCATACATATATATGGGGATGTACTAGCTCTAACTCGGTTTTACAGTGCAAACTCAGGAACTTCAAACCGGCACTAGGAAACAGACTGAGAAACCAGAGTAAAAGTTTCTACTGCAACCCGTTCCCTTTGTGCTAGATGAACGAACGTCTCTACATGCCCAGTTCTGAGAGATAAGTGTATGTGAAAGCCGTCCTTCACCTAGATTGTTGGGAACACAAAGTTTCTTTTCAGTTGCATACTCCACTCCATACATATATATGTGGAGGTACTAGATCCAAATCGTTTTTACAGTGCAAATTGCAGGAACTTCAAACCGGCACTAGGAAACAGACTGAGAAACCAGAGTAAAAGTTTCTCCTGCAACCGTTCCCTTTGTGCTAGATGAACGAACGTCTCCCACATGCTCAGTTCTGAGAGATAATTGTGTGTGAATGCCGTCCTTCACCTATTTCGTTGGGAACACAAAGTTTCTTTTCAGTTGCAAACTCCACTCCTTACATATATATGGGGAGGTACAAGCTCCAACACGGTTTTACAGTGCAAACTGCAGGAACTTCAAACCGGCACTAGGAAACAGTCTGAGAATCCAGAGTAAATGTTTCTCCTGCAACCCGTTCCATTTGTGCTAGATGAACGAACGTCTCCCACATGCTCAATTCTGAGAGATATGTGTGTGTGAAAGCCGTGCTTCACCTATTTTGTTCGGAACACAAAGTTTCTTTAAAGTTGCATACTCCACTCCATACATATATATGGGGATGTACTAGCTCTAACTCGGTTTTACAGTACAATCTCTGGAACTTCAAACCGGCACTAAGAAACAGACTGAGAAACCAGAGTAATAGTTTCTTCTGCAAACCGTTCCATTTGTGCTAGATGAACGAACGTCTCTCTACATGCCCAGTTCTGAGAGATAAGTGTGTGTGAAAGCCGTCCTTCAACTAGCTTGTTGGGAACACAAAGATTCTTTTCAGTTTCAAACTCCACTCCATACAAATATATGGGGAGGTACTAGCTCCAACTCGGTTTCACAGTGAAAACTGCAGGAACTTCAAACCGGCCTTAGGAAACAGACTGCTATACCAGAGAAAAACTTTCTCCTGCAACCCGTTCCCTTTGTGCTAGATGAACGAACGTCTCTCCACATGCTCAGGTCTGAGAGATAAGTGTGTGTGAAAGCCGTACTTCACCTAGCTTGTAGGGAACACAAAGTTTCTTTTCAGTTGCAAACTCCACTCCATACATATATATGGGGAGGTACTAGCTCCAACTCGGTTTTACAGTGAAAACTGCAGGAACTTCAAACCGGCACTAGGAGACAGAATGAGAAACCAGAGTAAAAGTTTTTCCTGCAACCCGTTTCCTTTGTGCTAGATGAACGAACGTCTCTCCACATGCTCAGTTCTGAGAGATAAGTGTGTGTGAAAGCCGTCCTTCACCTAGCTTGTTGGGAACACAATGTTTCTTTTCAGTTGCAAACTCCAGTCCATATATATATATGGGGAGGTACTAGCTCCAACTCGGTTTTACAGTGAAAACTGCAGGAACTTCAAACCGGCACTAGGAAACAGACTGAGAAACCAGAGTAAAAATTCTCCTGCAACCCGATCCCTTTGTGCTAGATGAACGAATGTCTCTCCACATGCTCAGTTCTGAGAGATAAGTGTGTGTGAATGCCGTGCTTCACCTATTTTGTTCGGAACACAAAGTTTATTTCAGTTGCAAACTCCACTCCATACATATATGGGGATGTACTAGCTCTAACTCGGTTTTACAGTGCAAACTCAGGAACTTCAAACCGGCACTAGGAAACAGACTGAGAAACCAGAGTAAAAGTTTCTACTGCAACCCGTTCCCTTTGTGCTAGATGAACGAACGTCTCTACATGCCCAGTTCTGAGAGATAAGTGTATGTGAAAGCCGTCCTTCACCTAGCTTGTTGGGAACACAAAGTTTCTTTTCAGTTGCATACTCCACTCCATACATATATATGTGGAGGTACTAGATCAAAATCGTTTTTACAGTGCAAATTGCAGGAACTTCAAACCGGCACTAGGAAACAGACTGAGAAACCAGAGTAAAAGTTTCTCCTGCAACCGTTCCCTTTGTGCTAGATGAACGAACGTCTCCCACATGCTCAGTTCTGAGAGATAATTGTGTGTGAATGCCGTCCTTCACCTATTTCGTTGGGAACACAAAGTTTCTTTTCAGTTGCAAACTCCACTCCTTACATATATATGGGGAGGTACTAGCTCCAACTCGGTTTTACAGTGCAAACTGCAGGAACTTCAAACCGGCACTAGGAAACAGACTGAGAAACCAGAGTAAAACATTCTCCTGCAACAAGTTCCCTTTGTGCTAGATGAACGAACGTCTCTCCACATGCTCAGTTCTGAGAGATAAGTGTGTGTGAAAGCCGTCCTTCACCAAGCTTGTTGGGAACACAAAGTTCCTTTTCACTTGCAAAATCCACTCCATACACATATATGGGGAGGTACTAGCTCCAACTCTGTTTTACAGTGAAAACTGAAGGAACTTCAAACCGGCACTAGGAAACAGACTGAGAAACCAGAGTAAAAGTTTCTCCTGCAACCCGTTCCCTTTGTGCTAGATGAACGAACGTCTCACCACGTGCTCAGTTCTGAGAGATAATTATGTGTGAAAGCAGCAATTCACCTAGCTTGTTGGGAACACAAAGTTTCTTTTCAGTTGCAAACCCCACTCAATACATATATATGGGGAGGTACTAACTCCAACTCGGTTTTAAAGTGAAAACTGCAGGAACTTCAAACCGGCACTAGGAAACAGACTGAGAAACCAGAGTAAAAGTTTCTTCTGAAAACCGTTCCCTTTGTGCTAGATGAACGAACGTCTCTCTACAAGCTCAGTTCGGAGAGATAAGTGTGTGTGAAAGCCGTCCTTCACATAGCTTGTTGATAACACAAAGTTTCTTTTCATTTTCAAACTCCACTCCATACAAATATATGGGGAGGTACTAGCTCCAACTCGGTTTTACAGTGAAAACTGCAGGAACTTCAAACCGGCACTAGGAAACAGACTGAGAAACCAGAGTAAAAGTTTATCCTGCAACCCATTCCCTTTGTGCAAGATGAACGAACGTCTCTCCACATGCTCATTTCTGAGAGATAAGTGTGTGTGAAAGCCGTCCTTCACCTAGCTTGTTGGGAACACAAAGTTTCTTTTCAGTTGCAAACTCCACTCCATACATATATATGGGGAGGTACAAGCTCCAACTCGGTTTTACAGTGAAAACTGCAGGAACTTCAAACCGGCACTAGGAAACAGACAGAGAAACCAGAGTAAAAGTTTCTCCTGAAACCCGTTCCCTTTGTGCTAGATGAACGAACGTCACTCCACATGCTCAGTTCCGAGAGATAAGTGTGTGTGAAAGCCGTCCTTCACATATTTTGTTGGGAACACAAAGTTTCTTTTCAGTTGTAAACTCCACTCCATACATATATATGGGGAGGTACTAGATCCAACTCGGTTTTACAGTGAAAACTGCAGGAAATTCAAACCGGCACTAGAAAACAGACTGAGAAACCAGAGTAAAACTTTCTCCTACAACCCGTTCCCTTTGTGCTAGATGAACGAACGTCCCTCCACATGCTCAGTTTTGAGAGATAAGTATGTGGGAAAGCCGCAATTCACCTAGCTTGTTAGGAACACAAAGTTTCTTTTCAGTTGCAAACTCCACTCAATAAACATATATGGGGAGGAACTATCTCCAACTCTGTTTTACAGTGAAACCTGCAGGAACTTCAAACCGGCACTAGGAAACAGACTGAGAAACCAGAGTAAAAGTTTCTCCTGAAACCCGTTCCCTTTGTGCTAGATGAACGATCGTCTCCCACATGCTCAGTTCTGAGAGATAATTGTGTGTGAAAGCCGTCCTTCACCTAGCTTGTTGGGAACACAAAGTTACTTTTCAGTTGCAAACTCCACTCCATACATATATATGGGGAGGTACTAGCTCCAACTCGGTTTTACAGTGCAAACTGCAGGAACTTCAAACCGGCACTAGGAAACAGACTGAGAATCCAGAGTAAAAGTTGCTCCTGCAACCCGTTCCATATGTGCTAGATGAACGAACGTCTTTCACATGCTCAGTTCTGAGAGATAATTGTGTGTGAAAGCCGTCCTTCACCTAGCTTGTTGGGAACACAAAGTTACTTTTCAGTTGCAAACTCCACTCCATACATATATATGGGGAGGTACTAGCTCCAACTCGGTTTTACAGTGCAAACTGCAGGAACTTCAAACCGGCACTAGGAAACAGACTGAGAATCCAGAGTAAAAGTTGCTCCTGCAACCCGTTCCATATGTGCTAGATGAACGAACGTCTTTCACATGCTCAGTTCTGAGAGATAATTGTCTGTGAATGCCGTGCTTCACCTATTTTGTTCGGAACACAAAGTTTATTTCAGTTGCAAACTCCACTCCATACATATATATGGGGATGTACTAGCTCTAACTCGGTTTTACAGTGCAAACTCAGGAACTTCAAACCGGCACTAGGAAACAGACTGAGAAACCAGAGTAAAAGTTTCTACTGCAACCCGTTCCCTTTGTGCTAGATGAACGAACGTCTATACATGCCCAGTTCTGAGAGATAAGTGTATGTGAAAGCCGTCCTTCACCTAGCTTGTTGGGAACACAAAGTTTCTTTTCTGTTGCATACTCCACTCCATACATATATATGTGGAGGTACTAGATCCAAATCGTTTTTACAGTGCAAATTGCAGGAACTTCAAACCGGCACTAGGAAACAGACTGAGAAACCAGAGTAAAAGTTTCTCCTGCAACCGTTCCCTTTGTGCTAGATGAACGAACGTCTCCCACATGCTCAGTTCTGAGAGATAATTGTGTGTGAATGCCGTCCTTCACCTATTTCGTTGGGAACACAAAGTTTCTTTTCAGTTGCAAACTCCACTCTTTACATATATATGGGGAGGTACAAACTCCAACTCGGTTTTACAGTGCAAACTGCAATAACTTCAAACCGGCACTAGGAAACAGTCTGAGAATCCAGAGTAAATGTTTCTCCTGCAACCCGTTCCATTTGTGCTAGATGAACGAACGTCTCCCACATGCTCAGTTCTGAGAGATATGTGTGTGTGAAAGCCGTGCTTCACCTATTTTGTTCGGAACACAAAGTTTCTTTTCAGTTGCATACTCCACTCCATACATATATATGGGGATGTACTAGCTCTAACTCGGTTTTACAGTTCAAACTCTGGAACTTCAAACCGGCACTAGGAAACAGACTGAGAAACCAGAGTAAAAGTTTCTTCTGCAAACCGTTCCCTTTGTGCTAGATGAACGAACGTCTCTACATGCCCAGTACTGAGAGAAAAGTGTGTGTGAATGCCGTCCTTCACCTAGCTTCTTGGGAACACAAAGTTTCTTTTCAGTTGCAAACTCCACTCCATACATATATATGTGGAGGTACTAGATCCAACTCGGTTTTACAGTGCAAATTGGAGGAACTTCAAACCGGCACTAGGAAACAGACTGAGAAACCAGAGTAAAAGTTTCTTCTGCAAACCGTTCCATTTGTGCTAGATGAACGAACGTCTCTCTACATGCCCAGTTCTGAGAGATAAGTGTGTGTGAAAGCCGTCCTTCAACTAGCTTGTAGGGAACACAAAGATTCTTTTCAGTTTCAAACTACACTCCATACAAATATATGGGGAGGTACTAGCTCCAACTCGGTTTTACAGTGAAAACTGCAGGAACTTCAAACCGGCCTTAGGAAACAGACTGCTATACCAGAGAAAAACTTTCTCCTGCAACCCGTTCCCTTTGTGCTAGATGAACGAACGTCTCTCCACATGCTCAGGTCTGAGAGATAAGTGTGTGTGAAAGCCGTACTTCACCTAGCTTGTTGGGAACACAAAGTTTCTTTTCAGTTGCAAACTCCACTCCATACATATATATGGGGAGGTACTAGCTCCAACTCGGTTTTACAGTGAAAACTGCAGGAACTTCAAACCGGCACTAGGAGACAGAATGAGAAACCAGAGTAAAAGTTTTTCCTGCAACCCGTTTCCTTTGTGCTAGATGAACGAACGTCTCTCCACATGCTCAGTTCTGAGAGATAAGTGTGTGTGAAAGCCGTCCTTCACCTAGCTTGTTGGGAACACAATGTTTCTTTTCAGTTGCAAACTCCAGTCCATATATATATATGGGTAGGTACTAACTCCAACTCAGTTTTACAGTGAAAACTGCAGGAACTTCAAACCGGCACTAGGAAACAGACTGAGAAACCAGAGTAAAAATTCTCCTGCAACCCGATCCCTTTGTGCTAGATGAACGAATGTCTCTCCACATGCTCAGTTCTGAGAGATAAGTGTGTGTGAATGCCGTGCTTCACCTTTTTTGTTCGGAACACAAAGTTTATTTCAGTTGCAAACTCCACTCCATACATATATATGGGGATGTACTAGCTCTAACTCGGTTTTACAGTGCAAACTCAGGAACTTCAAACCGGCATTAGGAAACAGACTGAGAAACCAGAGTAAAAGTTTCTACTGCAACCCGTTCCCTTTGTGCTAGATGAACGAACGTCTCTACATGCCCAGTTCTGAGAGATAAGTGTATGTGAAAGCCGTCCTTCACCTAGCTTGTTGGGAACACAAAGTTTCTTTTCAGTTGCATACTCCACTCCATACATATATATGTGGAGGTACTAGATCCAAATCGTTTTTACAGTGCAAATTGCAGGAACTTCAAACCGGCACTAGGAAACAGACTGATAAACCAGAGTAAAAGTTTCTCCTGCAACCCGTTCCATTTGTGCTAGATGAACGAACGTCTCTCTACATGCCCAGTTCTGAGAGATAAGTGTGTGTGAAAGCCGTCCTTCAACTAGCTTGTTGGGAACACAAAGATTCTTTTCAGTTTCAAACTCCACTCCATACAAATATATGGGGAGGTACTAGCTCCAACTCGGTTTCACAGTGAAAACTGCAGGAACTTCAAACCGGCCTTAGGAAACAGACTGCTATACCAGAGAAAAACTTTCTCCTGCAACCCGTTCCCTTTGTGCTAGATGAACGAACGTCTCTCCACATGCTCAGGTCTGAGAGATAAGTGTGTGTGAAAGCCGTACTTCACCTAGCTTGTAGGGAACACAAAGTTTCTTTTCAGTTGCAAACTCCACTCCATACATATATATGGGGAGGTACTAGCTCCAACTCGGTTTTACAGTGAAAACTGCAGGAACTTCAAACCGGCACTAGGAGACAGAATGAGAAACCAGAGTAAAAGTTTTTCCTGCAACCCGTTTCCTTTGTGCTAGATGAACGAACGTCTCTCCACATGCTCAGTTCTGAGAGATAAGTGTGTGTGAAAGCCGTCCTTCACCTAGCTTGTTGGGAACACAATGTTTCTTTTCAGTTGCAAACTCCAGTCCATATATATATATGGGGAGGTACTAGCTCCAACTCGGTTTTACAGTGAAAACTGCAGGAACTTCAAACCGGCACTAGGAAACAGACTGAGAAACCAGAGTAAAAATTCTCCTGCAACCCGATCCCTTTGTGCTAGATGAACGAATGTCTCTCCACATGCTCAGTTCTGAGAGATAAGTGTGTGTGAATGCCGTGCTTCACCTATTTTGTTCGGAACACAAAGTTTATTTCAGTTGCAAACTCCACTCCATACATATATGGGGATGTACTAGCTCTAACTCGGTTTTACAGTGCAAACTCAGGAACTTCAAACCGGCACTAGGAAACAGACTGAGAAACCAGAGTAAAAGTTTCTACTGCAACCCGTTCCCTTTGTGCTAGATGAACGAACGTCTCTACATGCCCAGTTCTGAGAGATAAGTGTATGTGAAAGCCGTCCTTCACCTAGCTTGTTGGGAACACAAAGTTTCTTTTCAGTTGCATACTCCACTCCATACATATATATGTGGAGGTACTAGATCAAAATCGTTTTTACAGTGCAAATTGCAGGAACTTCAAACCGGCACTAGGAAACAGACTGAGAAACCAGAGTAAAAGTTTCTCCTGCAACCGTTCCCTTTGTGCTAGATGAACGAACGTCTCCCACATGCTCAGTTCTGAGAGATAATTGTGTGTGAATGCCGTCCTTCACCTATTTCGTTGGGAACACAAAGTTTCTTTTCAGTTGCAAACTCCACTCCTTACATATATATGGGGAGGTACTAGCTCCAACTCGGTTTTACAGTGCAAACTGCAGGAACTTCAAACCGGCACTAGGAAACAGACTGAGAAACCAGAGTAAAACATTCTCCTGCAACAAGTTCCCTTTGTGCTAGATGAACGAACGTCTCTCCACATGCTCAGTTCTGAGAGATAAGTGTGTGTGAAAGCCGTCCTTCACCAAGCTTGTTGGGAACACAAAGTTCCTTTTCACTTGCAAAATCCACTCCATACACATATATGGGGAGGTACTAGCTCCAACTCTGTTTTACAGTGAAAACTGAAGGAACTTCAAACCGGCACTAGGAAACAGACTGAGAAACCAGAGTAAAAGTTTCTCCTGCAACCCGTTCCCTTTGTGCTAGATGAACGAACGTCTCACCACGTGCTCAGTTCTGAGAGATAATTATGTGTGAAAGCAGCAATTCACCTAGCTTGTTGGGAACACAAAGTTTCTTTTCAGTTGCAAACCCCACTCAATACATATATATGGGGAGGTACTAACTCCAACTCGGTTTTAAAGTGAAAACTGCAGGAACTTCAAACCGGCACTAGGAAACAGACTGAGAAACCAGAGTAAAAGTTTCTTCTGAAAACCGTTCCCTTTGTGCTAGATGAACGAACGTCTCTCTACAAGCTCAGTTCGGAGAGATAAGTGTGTGTGAAAGCCGTCCTTCACCTAGCTTGTTGGGAACACAATGTTTCTTTTCAGTTGCAAACTCCAGTCCATATATATATATGGGGAGGTACTAGCTCCAACTCGGTTTTACAGTGCAAACTGCAGGAACTTCAAACCGGCACTAGGAAACAGACTGAGAATCCAGAGTAAAAGTTGCTCCTGCAACCCGTTCCATATGTGCTAGATGAACGAACGTCTTTCACATGCTCAGTTCTGAGAGATAATTGTCTGTGAATGCCGTGCTTCACCTATTTTGTTCGGAACACAAAGTTTATTTCAGTTGCAAACTCCACTCCATACATATATATGGGGATGTACTAGCTCTAACTCGGTTTTACAGTGCAAACTCAGGAACTTCAAACCGGCACTAGGAAACAGACTGAGAAACCAGAGTAAAAGTTTCTACTGCAACCCGTTCCCTTTGTGCTAGATGAACGAACGTCTATACATGCCCAGTTCTGAGAGATAAGTGTATGTGAAAGCCGTCCTTCACCTAGCTTGTTGGGAACACAAAGTTTCTTTTCTGTTGCATACTCCACTCCATACATATATATGTGGAGGTACTAGATCCAAATCGTTTTTACAGTGCAAATTGCAGGAACTTCAAACCGGCACTAGGAAACAGACTGAGAAACCAGAGTAAAAGTTTCTCCTGCAACCGTTCCCTTTGTGCTAGATGAACGAACGTCTCCCACATGCTCAGTTCTGAGAGATAATTGTGTGTGAATGCCGTCCTTCACCTATTTCGTTGGGAACACAAAGTTTCTTTTCAGTTGCAAACTCCACTCTTTACATATATATGGGGAGGTACAAACTCCAACTCGGTTTTACAGTGCAAACTGCAATAACTTCAAACCGGCACTAGGAAACAGTCTGAGAATCCAGAGTAAATGTTTCTCCTGCAACCCGTTCCATTTGTGCTAGATGAACGAACGTCTCCCACATGCTCAGTTCTGAGAGATATGTGTGTGTGAAAGCCGTGCTTCACCTATTTTGTTCGGAACACAAAGTTTCTTTTCAGTTGCATACTCCACTCCATACATATATATGGGGATGTACTAGCTCTAACTCGGTTTTACAGTTCAAACTCTGGAACTTCAAACCGGCACTAGGAAACAGACTGAGAAACCAGAGTAAAAGTTTCTTCTGCAAACCGTTCCCTTTGTGCTAGATGAACGAACGTCTCTACATGCCCAGTACTGAGAGAAAAGTGTGTGTGAATGCCGTCCTTCACCTAGCTTCTTGGGAACACAAAGTTTCTTTTCAGTTGCAAACTCCACTCCATACATATATATGTGGAGGTACTAGATCCAACTCGGTTTTACAGTGCAAATTGGAGGAACTTCAAACCGGCACTAGGAAACAGACTGAGAAACCAGAGTAAAAGTTTCTTCTGCAAACCGTTCCATTTGTGCTAGATGAACGAACGTCTCTCTACATGCCCAGTTCTGAGAGATAAGTGTGTGTGAAAGCCGTCCTTCAACTAGCTTGTAGGGAACACAAAGATTCTTTTCAGTTTCAAACTACACTCCATACAAATATATGGGGAGGTACTAGCTCCAACTCGGTTTTACAGTGAAAACTGCAGGAACTTCAAACCGGCCTTAGGAAACAGACTGCTATACCAGAGAAAAACTTTCTCCTGCAACCCGTTCCCTTTGTGCTAGATGAACGAACGTCTCTCCACATGCTCAGGTCTGAGAGATAAGTGTGTGTGAAAGCCGTACTTCACCTAGCTTGTTGGGAACACAAAGTTTCTTTTCAGTTGCAAACTCCACTCCATACATATATATGGGGAGGTACTAGCTCCAACTCGGTTTTACAGTGAAAACTGCAGGAACTTCAAACCGGCACTAGGAGACAGAATGAGAAACCAGAGTAAAAGTTTTTCCTGCAACCCGTTTCCTTTGTGCTAGATGAACGAACGTCTCTCCACATGCTCAGTTCTGAGAGATAAGTGTGTGTGAAAGCCGTCCTTCACCTAGCTTGTTGGGAACACAATGTTTCTTTTCAGTTGCAAACTCCAGTCCATATATATATATGGGTAGGTACTAACTCCAACTCAGTTTTACAGTGAAAACTGCAGGAACTTCAAACCGGCACTAGGAAACAGACTGAGAAACCAGAGTAAAAATTCTCCTGCAACCCGATCCCTTTGTGCTAGATGAACGAATGTCTCTCCACATGCTCAGTTCTGAGAGATAAGTGTGTGTGAATGCCGTGCTTCACCTTTTTTGTTCGGAACACAAAGTTTATTTCAGTTGCAAACTCCACTCCATACATATATATGGGGATGTACTAGCTCTAACTCGGTTTTACAGTGCAAACTCAGGAACTTCAAACCGGCATTAGGAAACAGACTGAGAAACCAGAGTAAAAGTTTCTACTGCAACCCGTTCCCTTTGTGCTAGATGAACGAACGTCTCTACATGCCCAGTTCTGAGAGATAAGTGTATGTGAAAGCCGTCCTTCACCTAGCTTGTTGGGAACACAAAGTTTCTTTTCAGTTGCATACTCCACTCCATACATATATATGTGGAGGTACTAGATCCAAATCGTTTTTACAGTGCAAATTGCAGGAACTTCAAACCGGCACTAGGAAACAGACTGATAAACCAGAGTAAAAGTTTCTCCTGCAACCCGTTCCATTTGTGCTAGATGAACGAACGTCTCTCTACATGCCCAGTTCTGAGAGATAAGTGTGTGTGAAAGCCGTCCTTCAACTAGCTTGTTGGGAACACAAAGATTCTTTTCAGTTTCAAACTCCACTCCATACAAATATATGGGGAGGTACTAGCTCCAACTCGGTTTCACAGTGAAAACTGCAGGAACTTCAAACCGGCCTTAGGAAACAGACTGCTATACCAGAGAAAAACTTTCTCCTGCAACCCGTTCCCTTTGTGCTAGATGAACGAACGTCTCTCCACATGCTCAGGTCTGAGAGATAAGTGTGTGTGAAAGCCGTACTTCACCTAGCTTGTAGGGAACACAAAGTTTCTTTTCAGTTGCAAACTCCACTCCATACATATATATGGGGAGGTACTAGCTCCAACTCGGTTTTACAGTGAAAACTGCAGGAACTTCAAACCGGCACTAGGAGACAGAATGAGAAACCAGAGTAAAAGTTTTTCCTGCAACCCGTTTCCTTTGTGCTAGATGAACGAACGTCTCTCCACATGCTCAGTTCTGAGAGATAAGTGTGTGTGAAAGCCGTCCTTCACCTAGCTTGTTGGGAACACAATGTTTCTTTTCAGTTGCAAACTCCAGTCCATATATATATATGGGGAGGTACTAGCTCCAACTCGGTTTTACAGTGAAAACTGCAGGAACTTCAAACCGGCACTAGGAAACAGACTGAGAAACCAGAGTAAAAATTCTCCTGCAACCCGATCCCTTTGTGCTAGATGAACGAATGTCTCTCCACATGCTCAGTTCTGAGAGATAAGTGTGTGTGAATGCCGTGCTTCACCTATTTTGTTCGGAACACAAAGTTTATTTCAGTTGCAAACTCCACTCCATACATATATGGGGATGTACTAGCTCTAACTCGGTTTTACAGTGCAAACTCAGGAACTTCAAACCGGCACTAGGAAACAGACTGAGAAACCAGAGTAAAAGTTTCTACTGCAACCCGTTCCCTTTGTGCTAGATGAACGAACGTCTCTACATGCCCAGTTCTGAGAGATAAGTGTATGTGAAAGCCGTCCTTCACCTAGCTTGTTGGGAACACAAAGTTTCTTTTCAGTTGCATACTCCACTCCATACATATATATGTGGAGGTACTAGATCAAAATCGTTTTTACAGTGCAAATTGCAGGAACTTCAAACCGGCACTAGGAAACAGACTGAGAAACCAGAGTAAAAGTTTCTCCTGCAACCGTTCCCTTTGTGCTAGATGAACGAACGTCTCCCACATGCTCAGTTCTGAGAGATAATTGTGTGTGAATGCCGTCCTTCACCTATTTCGTTGGGAACACAAAGTTTCTTTTCAGTTGCAAACTCCACTCCTTACATATATATGGGGAGGTACTAGCTCCAACTCGGTTTTACAGTGCAAACTGCAGGAACTTCAAACCGGCACTAGGAAACAGACTGAGAAACCAGAGTAAAACATTCTCCTGCAACAAGTTCCCTTTGTGCTAGATGAACGAACGTCTCTCCACATGCTCAGTTCTGAGAGATAAGTGTGTGTGAAAGCCGTCCTTCACCAAGCTTGTTGGGAACACAAAGTTCCTTTTCACTTGCAAAATCCACTCCATACACATATATGGGGAGGTACTAGCTCCAACTCTGTTTTACAGTGAAAACTGAAGGAACTTCAAACCGGCACTAGGAAACAGACTGAGAAACCAGAGTAAAAGTTTCTCCTGCAACCCGTTCCCTTTGTGCTAGATGAACGAACGTCTCACCACGTGCTCAGTTCTGAGAGATAATTATGTGTGAAAGCAGCAATTCACCTAGCTTGTTGGGAACACAAAGTTTCTTTTCAGTTGCAAACCCCACTCAATACATATATATGGGGAGGTACTAACTCCAACTCGGTTTTAAAGTGAAAACTGCAGGAACTTCAAACCGGCACTAGGAAACAGACTGAGAAACCAGAGTAAAAGTTTCTTCTGAAAACCGTTCCCTTTGTGCTAGATGAACGAACGTCTCTCTACAAGCTCAGTTCGGAGAGATAAGTGTGTGTGAAAGCCGTCCTTCACATAGCTTGTTGATAACACAAAGTTTCTTTTCATTTTCAAACTCCACTCCATACAAATATATGGGGAGGTACTAGCTCCAACTCGGTTTTACAGTGAAAACTGCAGGAACTTCAAACCGGCACTAGGAAACAGACTGAGAAACCAGAGTAAAAGTTTATCCTGCAACCCATTCCCTTTGTGCAAGATGAACGAACGTCTCTCCACATGCTCATTTCTGAGAGATAAGTGTGTGTGAAAGCCGTCCTTCACCTAGCTTGTTGGGAACACAAAGTTTCTTTTCAGTTGCAAACTCCACTCCATACATATATATGGGGAGGTACAAGCTCCAACTCGGTTTTACAGTGAAAACTGCAGGAACTTCAAACCGGCACTAGGAAACAGACAGAGAAACCAGAGTAAAAGTTTCTCCTGAAACCCGTTCCCTTTGTGCTAGATGAACGAACGTCACTCCACATGCTCAGTTCCGAGAGATAAGTGTGTGTGAAAGCCGTCCTTCACATATTTTGTTGGGAACACAAAGTTTCTTTTCAGTTGTAAACTCCACTCCATACATATATATGGGGAGGTACTAGATCCAACTCGGTTTTACAGTGAAAACTGCAGGAAATTCAAACCGGCACTAGAAAACAGACTGAGAAACCAGAGTAAAACTTTCTCCTACAACCCGTTCCCTTTGTGCTAGATGAACGAACGTCCCTCCACATGCTCAGTTTTGAGAGATAAGTATGTGGGAAAGCCGCAATTCACCTAGCTTGTTAGGAACACAAAGTTTCTTTTCAGTTGCAAACTCCACTCAATAAACATATATGGGGAGGAACTATCTCCAACTCTGTTTTACAGTGAAACCTGCAGGAACTTCAAACCGGCACTAGGAAACAGACTGAGAAACCAGAGTAAAAGTTTCTCCTGAAACCCGTTCCCTTTGTGCTAGATGAACGATCGTCTCCCACATGCTCAGTTCTGAGAGATAATTGTGTGTGAAAGCCGTCCTTCACCTAGCTTGTTGGGAACACAAAGTTACTTTTCAGTTGCAAACTCCACTCCATACATATATATGGGGAGGTACTAGCTCCAACTCGGTTTTACAGTGCAAACTGCAGGAACTTCAAACCGGCACTAGGAAACAGACTGAGAATCCAGAGTAAAAGTTGCTCCTGCAACCCGTTCCATATGTGCTAGATGAACGAACGTCTTTCACATGCTCAGTTCTGAGAGATAATTGTGTGTGAAAGCCGTCCTTCACCTAGCTTGTTGGGAACACAAAGTTACTTTTCAGTTGCAAACTCCACTCCATACATATATATGGGGAGGTACTAGCTCCAACTCGGTTTTACAGTGCAAACTGCAGGAACTTCAAACCGGCACTAGGAAACAGACTGAGAATCCAGAGTAAAAGTTGCTCCTGCAACCCGTTCCATATGTGCTAGATGAACGAACGTCTTTCACATGCTCAGTTCTGAGAGATAATTGTCTGTGAATGCCGTGCTTCACCTATTTTGTTCGGAACACAAAGTTTATTTCAGTTGCAAACTCCACTCCATACATATATATGGGGATGTACTAGCTCTAACTCGGTTTTACAGTGCAAACTCAGGAACTTCAAACCGGCACTAGGAAACAGACTGAGAAACCAGAGTAAAAGTTTCTACTGCAACCCGTTCCCTTTGTGCTAGATGAACGAACGTCTATACATGCCCAGTTCTGAGAGATAAGTGTATGTGAAAGCCGTCCTTCACCTAGCTTGTTGGGAACACAAAGTTTCTTTTCTGTTGCATACTCCACTCCATACATATATATGTGGAGGTACTAGATCCAAATCGTTTTTACAGTGCAAATTGCAGGAACTTCAAACCGGCACTAGGAAACAGACTGAGAAACCAGAGTAAAAGTTTCTCCTGCAACCGTTCCCTTTGTGCTAGATGAACGAACGTCTCCCACATGCTCAGTTCTGAGAGATAATTGTGTGTGAATGCCGTCCTTCACCTATTTCGTTGGGAACACAAAGTTTCTTTTCAGTTGCAAACTCCACTCTTTACATATATATGGGGAGGTACAAACTCCAACTCGGTTTTACAGTGCAAACTGCAATAACTTCAAACCGGCACTAGGAAACAGTCTGAGAATCCAGAGTAAATGTTTCTCCTGCAACCCGTTCCATTTGTGCTAGATGAACGAACGTCTCCCACATGCTCAGTTCTGAGAGATATGTGTGTGTGAAAGCCGTGCTTCACCTATTTTGTTCGGAACACAAAGTTTCTTTTCAGTTGCATACTCCACTCCATACATATATATGGGGATGTACTAGCTCTAACTCGGTTTTACAGTTCAAACTCTGGAACTTCAAACCGGCACTAGGAAACAGACTGAGAAACCAGAGTAAAAGTTTCTTCTGCAAACCGTTCCCTTTGTGCTAGATGAACGAACGTCTCTACATGCCCAGTACTGAGAGAAAAGTGTGTGTGAATGCCGTCCTTCACCTAGCTTCTTGGGAACACAAAGTTTCTTTTCAGTTGCAAACTCCACTCCATACATATATATGTGGAGGTACTAGATCCAACTCGGTTTTACAGTGCAAATTGGAGGAACTTCAAACCGGCACTAGGAAACAGACTGAGAAACCAGAGTAAAAGTTTCTTCTGCAAACCGTTCCATTTGTGCTAGATGAACGAACGTCTCTCTACATGCCCAGTTCTGAGAGATAAGTGTGTGTGAAAGCCGTCCTTCAACTAGCTTGTAGGGAACACAAAGATTCTTTTCAGTTTCAAACTACACTCCATACAAATATATGGGGAGGTACTAGCTCCAACTCGGTTTTACAGTGAAAACTGCAGGAACTTCAAACCGGCCTTAGGAAACAGACTGCTATACCAGAGAAAAACTTTCTCCTGCAACCCGTTCCCTTTGTGCTAGATGAACGAACGTCTCTCCACATGCTCAGGTCTGAGAGATAAGTGTGTGTGAAAGCCGTACTTCACCTAGCTTGTTGGGAACACAAAGTTTCTTTTCAGTTGCAAACTCCACTCCATACATATATATGGGGAGGTACTAGCTCCAACTCGGTTTTACAGTGAAAACTGCAGGAACTTCAAACCGGCACTAGGAGACAGAATGAGAAACCAGAGTAAAAGTTTTTCCTGCAACCCGTTTCCTTTGTGCTAGATGAACGAACGTCTCTCCACATGCTCAGTTCTGAGAGATAAGTGTGTGTGAAAGCCGTCCTTCACCTAGCTTGTTGGGAACACAATGTTTCTTTTCAGTTGCAAACTCCAGTCCATATATATATATGGGTAGGTACTAACTCCAACTCAGTTTTACAGTGAAAACTGCAGGAACTTCAAACCGGCACTAGGAAACAGACTGAGAAACCAGAGTAAAAATTCTCCTGCAACCCGATCCCTTTGTGCTAGATGAACGAATGTCTCTCCACATGCTCAGTTCTGAGAGATAAGTGTGTGTGAATGCCGTGCTTCACCTTTTTTGTTCGGAACACAAAGTTTATTTCAGTTGCAAACTCCACTCCATACATATATATGGGGATGTACTAGCTCTAACTCGGTTTTACAGTGCAAACTCAGGAACTTCAAACCGGCATTAGGAAACAGACTGAGAAACCAGAGTAAAAGTTTCTACTGCAACCCGTTCCCTTTGTGCTAGATGAACGAACGTCTCTACATGCCCAGTTCTGAGAGATAAGTGTATGTGAAAGCCGTCCTTCACCTAGCTTGTTGGGAACACAAAGTTTCTTTTCAGTTGCATACTCCACTCCATACATATATATGTGGAGGTACTAGATCCAAATCGTTTTTACAGTGCAAATTGCAGGAACTTCAAACCGGCACTAGGAAACAGACTGATAAACCAGAGTAAAAGTTTCTCCTGCAACCCGTTCCCTTTGTGCTAGATGAACGAACGTCTCACCACATGCTCAGTTCTGAGAGATAATTATGTGTGAAAGCAGCAATTCACCTAGCTTGTTGGGAACACAAAGTTTCTTTTCAGTTGCAAACCCCACTCAATACATATATATGGGGAGGTACTAACTCCAACTCGGTTTTAAAGTGAAAACTGCAGGAACTTCAAACCGGCACTAGGAAACAGACTGAGAAACCAGAGTAAAAGTTTCTTCTGAAAACCGTTCCCTTTGTGCTAGATGAACGAACGTCTCTCTACAAGCTCAGTTCGGAGAGATAAGTGTGTGTGAAAGCCGTCCTTCACATAGCTTGTTGATAACACAAAGTTTCTTTTCATTTTCAAACTCCACTCCATACAAATATATGGGGAGGTACTAGCTCCAACTCGGTTTTACAGTGAAAACTGCAGGAACTTCAAACCGGCACTAGGAAACAGACTGAGAAACCAGAGTAAAAGTTTATCCTGCAACCCATTCCCTTTGTGCTAGATGAACGAACGTCTCTCCACATGCTCATTTCTGAGAGATAAGTGTGTGTGAAAGCCTTCCTTCACCTAGCTTGTTGGGAACACAAAGTTTCTTTTCAGTTGCAAACTCCACTCCATACATATATATGGGGAGGTACAAGCTCCAACTCGGTTTTACAGTGAAAACTGCAGGAACTTCAAACCGGCACTAGGAAACAGACAGAGAAACCAGAGTAAAAGTTTCTCCTGAAACCCGTTCCCTTTGTGCTAGATGAACGAACGTCACTCCACATGCTCAGTTCCGAGAGATAAGTGTGTGTGAAAGCCGTCCTTCACATATTTTGTTGGGAACACAAAGTTTCTTTTCAGTTGTAAACTCCACTCCATACATATATATGGGGAGGTACTAGATCCAACTCGGTTTTACAGTGAAAACTGCAGGAAATTCAAACCGGCACTAGAAAACAGACTGAGAAACCAGAGTAAAACTTTCTCCTACAAACCGTTCCCTTTGTGCTAGATGAACGAACGTCCCTCCACATGCTCAGTTTTGAGAGATAAGTATGTGGGAAAGCCGCAATTCACCTAGCTTGTTAGGAACACAAAGTTTCTTTTCAGTTGCAAACTCCACTCAATAAACATATATGGGGAGGAACTATCTCCAACTCTGTTTTACAGTGAAACCTGCAGGAACTTCAAACCGGCACTAGGAAACAGACTGAGAAACCAGAGTAAAAGTTTCTCCTGAAACCCGTTCCCTTTGTGCTAGATGAACGATCGTCTCCCACATGCTCAGTTCTGAGAGATAATTGTGTGTGAAAGCCGTCCTTCACCTAGCTTGTTGGGAACACAAAGTTACTTTTCAGTTGCAAACTCCACTCCATACATATATATGGGGAGGTACTAGCTCCAACTCGGTTTTACAGTGCAAACTGCAGGAACTTCAAACCGGCACTAGGAAACAGACTGAGAATCCAGAGTAAAAGTTGCTCCTGCAACCCGTTCCATATGTGCTAGATGAACGAACGTCTTTCACATGCTCAGTTCTGAGAGATAATTGTGTGTGAAAGCCGTCCTTCACCTAGCTTGTTGGGAACACAAAGTTACTTTTCAGTTGCAAACTCCACTCCATACATATATATGGGGAGGTACTAGCTCCAACTCGGTTTTACAGTGCAAACTGCAGGAACTTCAAACCGGCACTAGGAAACAGACTGAGAATCCAGAGTAAAAGTTGCTCCTGCAACCCGTTCCATATGTGCTAGATGAACGAACGTCTTTCACATGCTCAGTTCTGAGAGATAATTGTCTGTGAATGCCGTGCTTCACCTATTTTGTTCGGAACACAAAGTTTATTTCAGTTGCAAACTCCACTCCATACATATATATGGGGATGTACTAGCTCTAACTCGGTTTTACAGTGCAAACTCAGGAACTTCAAACCGGCACTAGGAAACAGACTGAGAAACCAGAGTAAAAGTTTCTACTGCAACCCGTTCCCTTTGTGCTAGATGAACGAACGTCTATACATGCCCAGTTCTGAGAGATAAGTGTATGTGAAAGCCGTCCTTCACCTAGCTTGTTGGGAACACAAAGTTTCTTTTCTGTTGCATACTCCACTCCATACATATATATGTGGAGGTACTAGATCCAAATCGTTTTTACAGTGCAAATTGCAGGAACTTCAAACCGGCACTAGGAAACAGACTGAGAAACCAGAGTAAAAGTTTCTCCTGCAACCGTTCCCTTTGTGCTAGATGAACGAACGTCTCCCACATGCTCAGTTCTGAGAGATAATTGTGTGTGAATGCCGTCCTTCACCTATTTCGTTGGGAACACAAAGTTTCTTTTCAGTTGCAAACTCCACTCTTTACATATATATGGGGAGGTACAAACTCCAACTCGGTTTTACAGTGCAAACTGCAATAACTTCAAACCGGCACTAGGAAACAGTCTGAGAATCCAGAGTAAATGTTTCTCCTGCAACCCGTTCCATTTGTGCTAGATGAACGAACGTCTCCCACATGCTCAGTTCTGAGAGATATGTGTGTGTGAAAGCCGTGCTTCACCTATTTTGTTCAGAACACAAAGTTTCTTTTCAGTTGCATACTCCACTCCATACATATATATGGGGATGTACTAGCTCTAACTCGGTTTTACAGTGCAAACTCTGGAACTTCAAACCGGCACTAGGAAACAGACTGAGAAACCAGAGTAAAAGTTTCTTCTGCAAACCGTTCCCTTTGTGCTAGATGAACGAACGTCTCTACATGCCCAGTACTGAGAGAAAAGTGTGTGTGAATGCCGTCCTTCACCTAGCTTCTTGGGAACACAAAGTTTCTTTTCAGTTGCAAACTCCACTCCATACATATATATGTGGAGGTACTAGATCCAACTCGGTTTTACAGTGCAAATTGGAGGAACTTCAAACCGGCACTAGGAAACAGACTGAGAAACCAGAGTAAAAGTTTCTTCTGCAAACCGTTCCATTTGTGCTAGATGAACGAACGTCTCTCTACATGCCCAGTTCTGAGAGATAAGTGTGTGTGAAAGCCGTCCTTCAACTAGCTTGTAGGGAACACAAAGATTCTTTTCAGTTTCAAACTACACTCCATACAAATATATGGGGAGGTACTAGCTCCAACTCGGTTTTACAGTGAAAACTGCAGGAACTTCAAACCGGCCTTAGGAAACAGACTGCTATACCAGAGAAAAACTTTCTCCTGCAACCCGTTCCCTTTGTGCTAGATGAACGAACGTCTCTCCACATGCTCAGGTCTGAGAGATAAGTGTGTGTGAAAGCCGTACTTCACCTAGCTTGTTGGGAACACAAAGTTTCTTTTCAGTTGCAAACTCCACTCCATACATATATATGGGGAGGTACTAGCTCCAACTCGGTTTTACAGTGAAAACTGCAGGAACTTCAAACCGGCACTAGGAGACAGAATGAGAAACCAGAGTAAAAGTTTTTCCTGCAACCCGTTTCCTTTGTGCTAGATGAACGAACGTCTCTCCACATGCTCAGTTCTGAGAGATAAGTGTGTGTGAAAGCCGTCCTTCACCTAGCTTGTTGGGAACACAATGTTTCTTTTCAGTTGCAAACTCCAGTCCATATATATATATGGGTAGGTACTAACTCCAACTCAGTTTTACAGTGAAAACTGCAGGAACTTCAAACCGGCACTAGGAAACAGACTGAGAAACCAGAGTAAAAATTCTCCTGCAACCCGATCCCTTTGTGCTAGATGAACGAATGTCTCTCCACATGCTCAGTTCTGAGAGATAAGTGTGTGTGAATGCCGTGCTTCACCTTTTTTGTTCGGAACACAAAGTTTATTTCAGTTGCAAACTCCACTCCATACATATATATGGGGATGTACTAGCTCTAACTCGGTTTTACAGTGCAAACTCAGGAACTTCAAACCGGCATTAGGAAACAGACTGAGAAACCAGAGTAAAAGTTTCTACTGCAACCCGTTCCCTTTGTGCTAGATGAACGAACGTCTCTACATGCCCAGTTCTGAGAGATAAGTGTATGTGAAAGCCGTCCTTCACCTAGCTTGTTGGGAACACAAAGTTTCTTTTCAGTTGCATACTCCACTCCATACATATATATGTGGAGGTACTAGATCCAAATCGTTTTTACAGTGCAAATTGCAGGAACTTCAAACCGGCACTAGGAAACAGACTGATAAACCAGAGTAAAAGTTTCTCCTGCAAACGTTCCCTTTGTGCTAGATGAACGAACGTCTCCCACATGCTCAGTTCTGAGAGATAATTGTGTGTGAATGCCGTCCTTCACCTATTTCGTTGGGAACACAAAGTTTCTTTTCAGTTGCAAACTCCACTCCTTACATATATATGGGGAGGTACAAGCTCCAACACTGTTTTACAGTGCAAACTGCAGGAACTTCAAACCGGCACTAGGAAACAGTCTGAGAATCCAGAGTAAATGTTTCTCCTGCAACCCGTTCCATTTGTGCTAGATGAACGAACTTCTCCCACATGCTCAATTCTGAGAGATATGTGTGTGTGAAAGCCGTGCTTCACATATTTTGTTCGGAACACAAAGTTTCTTTACAGTTGCATACTCCACTCCATACATATATATGGGGATGTACTAGCTCTAACTCGGTTTTACAGTGCAAACTCTGGAACTTCAAACCGGCACTAAGAAACAGACTGAGAAACCAGAGTAAAAGTTTCTTCTGCAAACCGTTCCATTTGTGCTAGATGAACGAACGTCTCTCTACATGCCCAGTTCTGAGAGATAAGTGTGTGTGAAAGCCGTCCTTCAACTAGCTTGTTGGGAATACAAAGATTCTTTTCAGTTTCAAACTCCACTCCATACAAATATATGGGGAGGTACTAGCTCCAACTCGGTTTTACAGTGAAAACTGCAGGAACTTCAAACCGGCCTTAGGAAACAGACTGCTATACCAGAGAAAAACTTTCTCCTGCAACCCGTTCCCTTTGTGCTAGATGAACGAACGTCTCTCCACATGCTCAGGTCTGAGAGATAAGTGTGTGTGAAAGCCGTACTTCACCTAGCTTGTTGGGAACACAAAGTTTCTTTTCAGTTGCAAACTCCACTCCATACATACATATGGGGAGGTACTAGCTCTAACTCGGTTTTACAGTGAAAACTGCAGGAACTTCAAACCGGCACTAGGAGACAGATTGAGAAACCAGAGTAAAAGTTTTTCCTGCAACCCGTTTCCTTTGTGCTAGATGAACGAACGTCTCTCCACATGCTCAGTTCTGAGAGATAAGTGTGTGTGAAAGCCGTCCTTCACCTAGCTTGTTGGGAACACAATGTTTCTTTTCAGTTGCAAACTCCAGTCCATATATATATATGGGGAGGTACTAACTCCAACTCGGTTTTACAGTGAAAACTGCAGGAACTTCAAACCGGCACTAGGAAACAGACTGAGAAACCAGAGTAAAAATTCTCCTGCAACCCGATCCCTTTGTGCTAGATGAACGAATGTCTCTATACATGCTCAGTTCTGAGAGATAAGTGTGTGTGAATGCCGTGCTTCACCTATTTTGTTCGGAACACAAAGTTTATTTCAGTTGCAAACTCCACTCCATACATATATATGGGGATGTACTAGCTCTAACTCGGTTTTACAGTGCAAACTCAGGAACTTCAAACCGGCACTAGGAAACAGACTGAGAAACCAGAGTAAAAGTTTCTACTGCAACCTGTTCCCTTTGTGCTAGATGAACGAACGTCTCTACATGCCCAGTTCTGAGAGATAAGTGTATGTGAAAGCCGTCCTTCACCTAGCTTGTTGGGAACACAAAGTTTCTTTTCAGTTGCATACTCCACTCCATACATATATATGTGGAGGTACTAGATCCAAATCGTTTTTACAGTGCAAACTGCAGGAACTTCAAACCGGCACTAGGAAACAGACTGAGAAACCAGAGTAAAAGTTTCTCCTGCAACCGTTCCCTTTGTGCTAGATGAACGAACGTCTCCCACATGCTCAGTTCTGAGAGATAATTGTGTGTGAATGCCGTCCTTCACCTATTTCGTTGGGAACACAAAGTTTCTTTTCAGTTGCAAACTCCACTCCTTACATATATATGGGGAGGTACAAGCTCCAACACGGTTTACAGTGCAAACTGCAGGAACTTCAAACCGGCACTAGGAAACAGTCTGAGAATCCAGAGTAAATGTTTCTCCTGCAACCCGTTCCATTTCTGCTAGATGAACGAACGTCTCCCACATGCTCAATTCTGAGAGATATGTGTGTGTGAAAGCCGTGCTTCACCTATTTTGTTCGGAACACAAAGTTTCTTTACAGTTGCATACTCCACTCCATACATATATATGGGGATGTACTAGCTCTAACTCGGTTTTACAGTGCAAACTCTGGAACTTCAAACCGGCACTAAGAAACAGACTGAGAAACCAGAGTAAAAGTTTCTTCTGCAAACCGTTCCCTTTGTGCTAGATGAACGAACGTCTCTACATGCCCAGTTCTGAGAGATAAGTGTGTGTGAAAGCCGTCCTTCACCTAGCTTCTTGGGAACAGAAAGTTTCTTTTCAGTTGCAAACTCCACTCCATACATATATATGTGGAGCTACTAGATCCAACTCGGTTTTACAGTGCAAATTGCAGGAACTTCAAACCGGCACTAGGAAACAGACTGAGAAACCAGAGTAAAAGTTTCTTCTGCAAACCCTTCCATTTGTGCTAGATGAACGAACGTCTCTCTACATGCCCAGTTCTGAGAGATAAGTGTGTGTGAAAGCCGTCCTTCAACTAGCTTGTTGGGAACACAAAGTTTCTTTTCAGTTTCAAACTCCACTCCATACAAATATATGGGGAGGTACTAGCTCCAACTCGGTTTTACAGTGAAAACTGCAGGAACTTCAAATCGGCCTTAGGAAACAGACTGCTATACCAGAGAAAAACTTTCTCCTGCATCCCGTTCCCTTTGTGCTAGATGAACGAACGTCTCTCCACATTCTCAGGTCTGAGAGATAAGTGTGTGTGAAAGCCGTACTTCACCTAGCTTGTTGGGAACACAAAGTTTCTTTTCAGTTGCAAACTCCACTCCATACATATATATGGGGAGGTACTAGCTCCAACTCGGTTTTACAGTGAAAACTGCAGGAACTTCAAACCCGCACTAGGAAACAGAATGAGAAACCAGAGTAAAATTTTTCCTGCAACCCGTTTCCTTTGTGCTAGATGAACGAATGTCTCTCCACATGCTCAGTTCTGAGAGATAAGTGTGTGTGAAAGCCGTCCTTCACCTAGCTTGTTGGGAACACAATGTTTCTTTTCAGTTGTAAACTCCAGTCCATATATATATATGGGGAGGTACTAACTCCAACTCGGTTTTACAGTGAAAACTGCAGGAACTTCAAACCGGCACTAGGAAACAGACTGAGAAACCAGAGTAAAAATTCTCCTGCAACCCGATCCCTTTGTGCTAGATGAACGAATGTCTCTCCACATGCTCAGTTCTGAGAGATAAGTGTGTGTGAATGCCGTGCTTCAACTATTTTGTTCGGAACACAAAGTTTATTTCAGTTGCAAACTCCACTCCATACATATATATGGGGATGTACTAGCTCTAACTCGGTTTTACAGTGCAAACTCAGGAACTTCAAACCGGCACTAGGAAACAGACTGAGAAACCAGAGTAAAAGTTTCTACTGCAACCCGTTCCCTTTGTGCTAGATGAACGAACGTCTCTACATGACCAGTTCTGAGAGATAAGTGTATGTGAAAGCCGTCCTTCACCTAGCTTGTTGGGAACACAAAGTTTCTTTTCAGTTGCATACTCCACTCCATACATATATATGGGGATGTACTAGCTCTAACTCGGTTTTACAGTGCAAACTCTGGAACTTCAAACCGGCACTAGGAAACAGACTGAGAAACCAGAGTAAAAGTTTCTTCTGCAAACCATTCCATTTGTGCTAGATGAACGAACGTCTCTCTACATGCCCAGTTCTGAGAGATAAGTGTGTGTGAAAGCCGTCCTTCAACTAGCTTGTTGGGAACACAAAGTTTCTTTTCAGTTTCAAACTCCACTCCATACAAATATATGGGGAGGTACTAGCACCAATTCGGTTTTACAGTGAAAACTGCAGGAACTTCAAACCGGCCTTAGGAAACAGTCTGCTATACCAGAGAAAAACTTTCTCCTGCAACCCGTTCCCTTTGTGCTAGATGAACGAACGTCTCTCCACATGCTCAGGTCTGAGAGATAAGTGTGTGTGAAAGCCGTACTTCACCTAGCTTGTTGGGAACACAAAGTTTCTTTTCAGTTGCAAACTCCACTCCATACATATATATGGGGAGGTACTAGCTCCAACCCGGTTTTACAGTGAAAACTGCAGGAACTTCAAACCGGCACTAGGAAACAGAATGAGAAACCAGAGTAAAATTTTTCCTGCAAACCGTTTCCTTTGTGCTAGATGAACGAACGTCTCTCCACATGCTCAGTTCTGAGAGATAAGTGTGTGTGAAATCCGTCCATCACCTAGCTTGTTGGGAACACAATGTTTCTTTTCAGTTGCAAACTCCAGTCCATATATATATATGGGGAGGGAATAACTCCAACTCGGTTTTACAGTGAAAACTGCAGGAACTTCAAACCGGCACTAGGAAACAGACTGAGAAACCAGAGTAAAAATTCCCCTGCAACCCGATCCCTTTGTGCTAGATGAACGAATGTCTCTCCACATGCTCAGTTCTGAGAGATAAGTGTGTGTGAAAGCCGTCCTTCACCTATCTTGTTGGGAACACAAAGTTTCTTTTCAGTTGCATACTCCACTCCATACATATATATGTGGAGGTACTAGATCCAAATCGTTTTTACAGTGCAAATTGCAGGAACTTCAAACCGGCACTAGGAAACAGACTGAGAAACCAGAGTAAAAGTTTCTCCTGCAACCGTTCCCTTTGTGCTAGATGAACGAACGTCTCCCACATGCTCAGTTCTGAGAGATAATTGTGTGTGAATGCCGTCCTTCACCTATTTCGTTGGGAACACAAAGTTTCTTTTCATTTGCAAACTCCACTCTTTACATATATATGGGGAGGTACAAGCTCCAACTCGGTTTTACAGTGCAAACTGCAAGAACTTCAACCCGGCACTAGGAAACAGTCTGAGAATCCAGAGTAAATGTTTCTCCTGCAACCCGTTCCATTTGTGCTAGATGAACGAACGTCTCCCACATGCTCAGTTCTGAGAGATATGTGTGTGTGAAAGCCGTGCTTCACCTATTTTGTTCGGAACACAAAGTTCCTTTTCAGTTGCATACTCCACTCCATACATATATATGGGGATGTACTAGCTCTAACTCAGTTTTACAGTGCAAACTCTGGAACTTCAAACCGGCACTAGGAAACAGACTGAGAATCCAGAGTAAAAGTTCCTTCTGCAAACCGTTCCCTTTGTGCTAGATGAACGAACGTCTCTACATGCCCAGTTCTGAGAGATAAGTGTGTGTGAAAGCCGTCCTTCACCTAGCTTCTTGGGAACACAAAGTTTCTTTTCAGTTGCAAACTCCACTCCATACATATATTTGTGGAGGTACTAGATCCAACTCGGTTTTACAGTGCAAATTGCAGGAACTTCAAACCGGCACTAGGAAACAGACTGAGAAACCAGAGTAAAAGTTTCTTCTGCAAACAGTTCCATTTGTGCTAGATGAACGAACGTCTCTCTACATGCCCAGTTCTGAGAGATAAGTGTGTGTGAAAGCCGTCTTTCAACTAGCTTGTTGGGAACACAAAGTTTCTTTTCAGTTTCAAACTCCACTCCAAAAAATATATGGGGAGGTACTAGCTCCAACTCGATTTTACAGTGAAAACTGCAGGAACTTCAAACCGGCCTTAGGAAACAGACTGCTATACCAGAGAAAATCTTTCTCCTGCAACCCGTTCCCTTTGTGCTAGATGAACGAACGTCTCTCCACATGCTCAGTTCTGAGAGATAAGTGTGTGTGAAAGCCGTACTTCACCTAGCTTGTTGGGAACACAAAGATTCTTTACAGTTGCAAACTCCACTCCATACATATATATGGGGAGGTATTAGCTCCAACTCGGTTTTACAGTGAAAACTGCAGGAACTTCAAACCGGCACTAGGAAACAGAATGAGAAACCAGATTAAAAGTTTTTCCTGCAACCCGTTTCCTTTGTGCTAGATGAACGAATGTCTCTCCACATGCTCAGTTCTGAGAGATAAGTGTGTGTGAAAGCCGCCTTCACCTAGCTTGTTGGGAACACAATGTGTCTTTTCAGTTGCAAACTCCAGTCCATATATATATATGGGGAGGTACTAACTCCAACTCGGTTTTACAGTGAAAATTGCAGGAACTTCAAACCGGCACTAGGAAACAGACTGAGAAACCAGAGTAAAAATTCTCCTGCAACCCGATCCCTTTGTGCTAGATGAACGAATGTCTCTCCACATGCTCAGTTCTGAGAGATAAGTGTGTGTGAATGCCGTGCTTCACCTATTTTGTTCGGAACACAAAGTTTATTTCAGTTGCAAACTCCACTCCATACATATATATGGGGATGTACTAGCTGTAACTCGGTTTTACAGTGCAAACTCAGGAACTTCAAACCGGCACTAGGAAACAGACTGAGAAACCAGAGTAAAAGTTTCTACTGCAACCCGTTCCCTTTGTGCTACATAAACGAACGTCTCTACATGCCCAGTTCTGAGAGATAAGTGTATGTGAAAGCCGTCCTTCACCTAGCTTGTTGGGAACACAAAGTTTCTTTTCAGTTGCAAACTACAATCCATACATATATATGGGGAGGTACAGGCTCCAACTCAGTTTTACAGTGAAAACTGCAGGAACTTCTAAGCGGCACTAGGAAACAGACTGAGAAACCAGAGTAAAAGTTTCTCCAGCAACCCGTTCCCTTTGTGCTAGGTGAACGAACGTCTCTCCACATGCTCAGTTCTGAGAGATAAGTGTGTGTGAAAGCCGTCCTTCACCTATCTTGCTGGGAACACAAAGTTTCTTTTCAGTTGCATACTCCACTCCATACATATATATGTGGAGGTACTAGATCCAAATCGTTTTTACAGTGCAAATTGCAGGAACTTCAAACCGGCACTAGGAAACAGACTGAGAAACCAGAGTAAAAGTTTCTCCTGCAACCGTTCCCTTTGTGCTAGATGAACGAACGTCTCCCACATGCTCAGTTCTGAGAGATAATTGTGTGCGAATGCCGTCCTTCACCTATTTCGTTGGGAACACAAAGTTTCTTTTCAGTTGCAAACTCCACTCTTTACATATATATGGGGAGGTACAAGCTCCAAATAGGTTTTACAGTGCAAACTGCAAGAACTTCAAACCGGCACTAGGAAACAGTCTGAGAATCCAGAGTAAATGTTTCTCCTGCAACCCGTTCCATTTGTGCTAGATGAACGAACGTCTCCCACATGCTCAGTTCTGAGAGATATGTGTGTGTGAAAGCCGTGCTTCACCTATTTTGTTCGGAACACAAAGTTTCTTTTCAGTTGCATACTCCACTCCATACATATATATGGGGATGTACTAGCTCTAACTCGGTTTTACAGTGCAAATTGCAGGAACTTCAAACCGGCACTAGGAAACAGACTGAGAAACCAGAGTAAAAGTTTCTTCTGCAAACCGTTCCATTTGTGCTAGATGAACGAACGTCTCTCTACATGCCCAGTTTTGAGAGATAAGTGTGTGTGAAAGCCGTCCTTCAACTAGCTTGTTGGGAACACAAAGTTTCTTTTCAGTTTCAAACTCCACTCCTTACAAATATATGGGGAGGTACTAGCTACAACTCGGTTTTACAGTGAAAACTGCAGGAACTTCAAACCGGCCTTAGGAAACAGACTGTTATACCAGAGAAAAACTTTCTCCTGCAACCCGTTCCCTTTGTGCTAGATGAACGAACGTCTCTCCACATGCTCAGGTCTGAGAGATAAGTGTGTGTGAAAGCCGTACTTCACCTAGCTTGTTGGGAACACAAAGTTTCTTTTCAGTTGCAAACTCCACTCCAAACATATATATGGGGAGGTACTAGCTCCAACTCGGTTTTACAGTGAAAACTGCAGGAACTTCAAACCGGCCTTAGGAAACAGACTGCTATACCAGAGAAATACTTTCTCCTGCAACCCGTTCCCTTTGTGCTAGATGAACGAACGTCTCTCCACATGCTCAGGTCTGAGAGATAAGTGTGTGTGAAAGCCGTACTTCACCTAGCTTGTTGGGAACACAAAGTTTCTTTTCAGTTGCAAACTCCACTCCATACATATATATGGGGAGGTACTAGATCCAACTCGGTTTTACAGTGAAAACTGCAGGAACTTCAAACCGGCACTAGGAAACAGAATGAGAAACCAGAGTAAAAGTTTTTCCTGCAACCCGTTTCCTTTGTGCTAGATGAACGAACGTCTCTCCACATGCTCAGTTCTGAGAGATAAGTGTGTGTGAAAGCCGTCCTTCACCTAGCTTGTTGGAAACACAATGTGTCTTTTCAGTTGCAAACTCCAGTCCATATATATATATGGGGAGGTACTAACTCCAACTCTGTTTTACAGTGAAACTGCAGGAACTTCAAACCGGCACTAGGAAACAGACTGAGAAACCAGAGTAAAAATTCTCCTGCAACCCGATCCCTTTGTGCTAGATGAACGAATGTCTCTCCACATGCTCAGTTCTGAGAGATAAGTGTGTGTGAATGCCGTGCTTCACCTATTTTGTTCGGAACACAAAGTTTATTTCAGTTGCAAACTCCACTCCATACATATATATGTGGATGTACTAGCTCTAACTCGGTTTTACAGTGCAAACTCAGGAACTTCAAACCGGCACTAGGAAACAGACTGAGAAACCAGAGTAAAAGTTTCTACTGCAACCCGTTCTCTTTGTGCTAGATGAACGAACGTCTCTTCATGCCCAGTTCTGAGAGATAAGTGTATGTGAAAGCCGTCCTTCACCTAGCTTGTTGGGAACACAAAGTTTCTTTTCAGTTGCATACTCCACTCCATACATATATATGTGGAGGTACTAGATCCAAATCGTTTTTACAGTGCAAATTGCAGGAACTTCAAACCGGCACTAGGAAACAGACTGAGAAACCAGAGTAAAAGTTTCTCCTGCAACCGTTCCCTTTGTGCTAGATGAACGAACGTCTCCCACATGCTCAGTTCTGAGAGATAATTGTCTGTGAATGCCGTCCTTCACCTATTTCGTTGGGAATACAAAGTTTCTTTTCATTTGCAAACTCCACTCCTTACATATATATGGGGTGGTACAAGCTCCAACACGGTTTTACAGTGCAAACTGCAGGAACTTCAAACCGGCACTAGGAAACAGTCTGAGAATCCAGAGTAAATGTTTCTCCTGCAACCCGTTCCATTTGTGCTAGATGAACGAACGTCTCCCACATGCTCAGTTCTGAGAGATATGTGTGTGTGAAAGCCGTGCTTCACCTATTTTGTTCGGAACACAAAGTTTCTTTTCAGTTGCATACTCCACTCCATACATATATATGGGGATGTACTAGCTCTAACTCGGTTTTACAGTGCAAACTCTGGAACTTCAAACCGGCACTAGGAAACAGACTGAGAAACCAGAGTAAAACTTTCTCCTGCAACCCGTTCCCTTTGTGCTAGATGAACAAACGTCTCTCCACATGCTCAGGTCTGAGAGATAAGTGTGTGTGAAAGCCGTACTTCACCTAGCTTGTTGGGAACACAAAGTTTCTTTTCAGTTGCAAACTCCACTCCATACATATATATGGGGAGGTACTAGCTCCAACTCGGTTTTACAGTGAAAACTGCAGGAACTTCAAACCGGCACTAGGAAACAGAATGAGAAACCAGAGTAAAAGTTTTTCCTGCAACCCGTTTCCTATGTGCTAGATGAACGAACGTCTCTCCACATGCTCAGTTCTGAGAGATAAGTGTGTGTGAAAGCCGTCCTTCACCTAGCTTGTTTGGAACACAATGTTTCTTTTCAGTTGCAAACTCCAGTCCATATATATATATGGGGAGGTACTAACTCCATCTCGGTTTTACAGTGAAAACTGCAGGAACTTCAAACCGGCACTAGGAAACAGACTGAGAAACCAGAGTAAAAATTCTCCTGCAACCCGATCCCTTTGTGCTAGATGAACGAATGTCTCTCCACATGCTCAGTTCTGAGAGATAAGTGTGTGTGAAAGCCGTCCTTCACCTAGCTTGTTGGGAACACAAAGTTTCTTTTCAGTTGCAAACTACAATCCATACATATATATGGGGAGGTACAGGCTCCAACTCAGTTTTACAGTGAAAACTGCAGGAACTTCTAAGCGGCACTAGGAAACAGACTGAGAAACCAGAGTAAAAGTTTCTCCAGCAACCCGTTCCCTTTGTGCTAGGTGAACGAACGTCTCTCCACATGCTCAGTTCTGAGAGATAAGTGTGTGTGAAAGCCGTCCTTCACCTATCTTGTTGGGAACACAAAGTTTCTTTTCAGTTGCATACTCCACTCCATACATATATATGTGGAGGTACTAGATCCAAATCGTTTTTACAGTGCAAATTGCAGGAACTTCAAACCGGCACTAGGAAACAGACTGAGAAACCAGAGTAAAAGTTTCTCCTGCAACCGTTCCCTTTGTGCTAGATGAACGAACGTCTCCCACATGCTCAGTTCTGAGAGATAATTGTGTGTGAATGCCGTCCTTCACCTATTTCGTTGGGAACACAAAGTTTCTTTTCAGTTGCAAACTCCACTCTTTACATTTATATAGGGAGGTACAAGCTCCAACTCGGTTTTACAGTGCAAACTGCAAGAACTTCAAACCGGCACTAGGAAACAGTCTGAGAATCCAGAGTAAATGTTTCTCCTGCAACCCGTTCCATTTGTGCTAGATGAACGAACGTCTCTCTACATGCCCAGTTCTGAGAGATAAGTGTGTGTGAAAGCCGTCCTTCAACTAGCTTGTTGGGAACACAAAGTTTCTTTTCAGTATCAAACTCCACTCCATACAAATATATGGGGAGGTACTAGCTCCAACTCGGTTTTACAGTGAAAACTGCAGGAACTTCAAACCGGCCTTAGGAAACAGACTGTTATACCAGAGAAAAACTTTCTCCTGCAACCCGTTCCCTTTGTGCTAGATGAACGAACGTCTCTCCACATGCTCAGGTCTGAGAGATAAGTGTGTGTGAAAGCCGTACTTCACCTAGCTTGTTGGGAACACAAAGTTTCTTTTCAGTTGCAAACTCCACTCCAAACATATATATGGGGAGGTACTAGCTCCAACTCGGTTTTACAGTGAAAACTGCAGGAACTTCAAACCGGCACTAGGAAACAGACTGAGAAACCAGAGTAAAAATTCTCCTGCAACCCGATCCCTTTGTGCTAGATGAACGAATGTCTCTCCACATGCTCAGTTCTGAGAGATAAGTGTGTGTGAAAGCCGTCCTTCACCTAGCTTGTTGGGAACACAAAGTTTCTTTTCAGTTGCAAACTACAATCCATACATATATATGGGGAGGTACAGGCTCCAACTCAGTTTTACAGTGAAAACTGCAGGAACTTCTAAGCGGCACTAGGAAACAGACAGAGAAAACAGAGTAAAAGTTTCTCCAGCAACCCGTTCCCTTTGTGCTAGGTGAACGAACGTCTCTCCACATGCTCAGTTCTGAGAGATAATTGTGTGTGAAAGCCGTCCTTCACCTATCTTGTTGGGAACACAAAGTTTCTTTTCAGTTGCATACTCCACTCCATACATATATATGTGGAGGTACTAGATCCAAATCGTTTTTACAGTGCAAATTGCAGGAACTTCAAACCGGCACTAGGAAACAGACTGAGAAAACAGAGTAAAAGTTTCTCCTGCAACCGTTCCCTTTGTGCTAGATGAACGAACGTCTCCCACATGCTCAGTTCTGAGAGATAATTGTGTGTGAATGCCGTCCTTCACCTATTTCGTTGGGAACACAAAGTTTCTTTTCAGTTGCAAACTCCACCCTTTACATATATATGGGGAGGTACAAGCTCCAACTCGGTTTTACAGTGCAAACTGCAAGAACTTCAAACCGGCACTAGGAAACAGTCTGAGAATCCAGAGTAAATGTTTCTCCTGCAACCCGTTCCATTTGTGCTAGATGAAAGAACGTCTCCCACATGCTCAGTTCTGAGAGATATGTGTGTGTGAAAGCCGTGCTTCACCTATTTTGTTCGGAACACAAAGTTTCTTTTCAGTTGCATACTCCACTCCATACATATATATGGGGATGTACTAGCTCTAACTCGGTTTTACAGTGCAAATTGCAGGAACTTCAAACCGGCACTAGGAAACAGACTGAGAAACCAGAGTAAAAGTTTCTTCTGCAATCCGTTCCATTTGTGCTAGATGAACGAACGTCTCTCTACATGCCCAGTTCTGAGAGATAAGTGTGTGTGAAAGCCGTCCTTCAACTAGCTTGATGGGAACACAAAGTTTCTTTTCAGTTTCAAACTCCACTCCATACAAATATATGGGGAGGTACTAGCTCCAACTCGGTTTTACAGTGAAAACTGCAGGAACTTCAAACCGGCCTTAGGAAACAGACTGCTATACCAGAGAAAAACATTCTCCTGCAACCCGTTCCCTTTGTGCTAGATGAACGAACGTCTCTCCACATGCTCAGGTCTGAGAGATAAGTGTGTGTGAAAGCCGTCCTTCAACTAGCTTGTTGGGAACACAAAGTTCCTTTTCAGTTGCAAACTCCACTCCATACATATATATGGGGAGGTACTAGCTCCAACTCGATTTTAGAGTGAAAACTGCAGGAACTTCAAACCGGCACTAGGAAACAGAATGAGAAACCAGAGTAAAAGTTTCTCCTGCAACCCGTTCCATTTGTGCTAGATGAACGAACGTCTCCCACATGCTCAGGTCTGAGAGATATGTGTGTGTGAAAGCCGTGCTTCACCTATTTTGTTCGGAACACAAAGTTTCTTTTCAGTTGCATACTCCTCTCCATACATATATATGGGGATGTACTAGCTCTAACTCGGTTTTACAGTGCAAACTCTGGAACCTCAAACCGGCACTAGGAAACAGACTGAGAAACCAGAGTAAAAGTTTCTTCTGCAAACCGTTCCCTTTGTGCTAGATGAACGAACGTCTCTACATGCCCAGTTCTGAGAGATAAGTGTGTGTGAAAGCCGTCCTTCACCTAGCTTCTTGGGAACACAAAGTTTCTTTTCACTTGCAAACTCCACTCCATACATATATATGTGGAGGTACTAGATCCAACTCGGTTTTACAGTGCAAATTGCAGGAACTTCAAACCGGCACTAGGAAACAGACTGAGAAACCAGAGTAAAAGTTTCTTCTGCAAACCGTTCCATTTGTGCTAGATGAACGAACGTCTCTCTACATGCCCAGTTCTGAGAGATAAGTGTGTGTGAAAGCCGTCCTTCAACTAGCTTGTTGGGAACACAAAGTTTCTTTTCAGTTTCAAACTCCACTCCATACAAATATATGGGGAGGTACTAGCTCCAACTCGGTTTTACAGTGAAATCTGCAGGAACTTCAAACCGGCCTTAGGAAACAGACTGCTATACCAGAGAAAAACTTTCTCCTGCAACCCATTCCCTTTGTGCTAGATGAACAAACGTCTCTCCACATGCTCAGGTCTGAGAGAAAAGTGTGTGTGAAAGCCGTACTTCACCTAGCTTGTTGGGAACACAAAGTTTCTTTTCAGTTGCAAACTCTACTCCATACATATATATGGGGAGGTACTAGCTCCAACTCGGTTTTACAGTGAAAACTGCAGGAAATTCAAACCGGCACTAGGAAACAGAATGAGAAACCAGAGTAAAAGTTTTTCCTGCAACCCGTTTCCTTTGTGCTAGATGAACGAACATCTCTCCACATGCTCAGTTCTGAGAGATAAGTGTGTGTGAAAGCCGTCCTTCACCTAGCTTGTTGGGAACACAATGTTTCTTTTCAGTTGCAAACTCCAGTCCATATATATATATGGGGAGGTACTAACTCCAAATCGGTTTTACAGTGAAAACTGCAGGAACTTCAAACCGGCACTAGGAAACAGACTGAGAAACCAGAGTAAAAATTCTCCTGCAACCCGATCCCTTTGTGCTAGATGAACGAATGTCTCTCCACATGCTCAGTTCTGAGAGATAAGTGTGTGTGAAAGCCGTCCTTCACCTAGCTTGTTGGGAACACAAAGTTTCTTTTCAGTTGCAAACTCCAATCCATACATATATATGGGGAGGTACAGGCTCCAACTCAGTTTTACAGTGAAAACTGCAGGAACTTCTAAGCGGCACTAGGAAACAGACTGAGAAACCAGAGTAAAATTTTCTCCAGCAACCCGTTCCCTTTGTGCTAGGTGAACGAACGTCTCTCCACATGCTCAGTTCTGAGAGATAAGTGTGTGTGAAAGCCGTCCTTCACCTATCTTGTTGGGAACACAAAGTTTCTTTTCAGTTGCATACTCCACTCCATACATATATATGTGGAGGTACTAGATCCAAATCGTTTTTACAGTGCAAATTGCAGGAACTTCAAACCGGCACTAGGAAACAGACTGAGAAACCAGAGTAAAAGTTTCTCCTGCAACCGTTCCCTTTGTGCTAGATGAACGAACGTCTCCCACATGCTCAGTTCTGAGAGATAATTGTGTGTGAATGCCGTCCTTCACCTATTTCGTTGGGAACACAAAGTTTCTTTTCAGTTGCAAACTCCACTCTTTACATATATATGGGGAGGTACAAGCTCCAACTCGGTTTTACAGTGCAAACTGCAAGAACTTCAAACCGGCACTAGGAAACAGTCTGAGAATCCAGAGTAAATGTTTCTCCTGCAAACCGTTCCATTTGTGCTAGATGAACGAACGTCTCTCTACATGCCCAGTTCTGAGATATAAGTGTGTGTGAAAGCCGTCCTTCAACTAGCTTGTTGGGAACACAAAGTTTCTTTTCAGTTTCAAACTCAACTCCATACAATTATATGGGGAGGTACTAGCTCCAACTTGGTTTTACAGTGAAATCTGCAGGAACTTCAAACCGGCCTTAGGAAACAGACTGCTATACCAGAGAAAAACTTTCTCCTGCAACCCATTCCCTTTGTGCTAGATGAACAAACGTCTCTCCACATGCTCAGGTCTGAGAGAAAAGTGTGTGTGAAAGCCGTACTTCACCTAGCTTGTTGGGAACACAAAGTTTCTTTTCAGTTGCAAACTCTACTCCATACATATATATGGGGAGGTACTAGCTCCAACTCGGTTTTACAGTGAAAACTGCAGGAAATTCAAACCGGCACTAGGAAACAGAATGAGAAACCAGAGTAAAAGTTTTTCCTGCAACCCGTTTCCTTTGTGCTAGATGAACGAACATCTCTCCACATGCTCAGTTCTGAGAGATAAGTGTGTGTGAAAGCCGTCCTTCACCTAGCTTGTTGGGAACACAATGTTTCTTTTCAGTTGCAAACTCCAGTCCATATATATATATGGGGAGGTACTAACTCCAAATCGGTTTTACAGTGAAAACTGCAGGAACTTCAAACCGGCACTAGGAAACAGACTGAGAAACCAGAGTAAAAATTCTCCTGCAACCCGATCCCTTTGTGCTAGATGAACGAATGTCTCTCCACATGCTCAGTTCTGAGAGATAAGTGTGTGTGAAAGCCGTCCTTCACCTAGCTTGTTGGGAACACAAAGTTTCTTTTCAGTTGCAAACTCCAATCCATACATATATATGGGGAGGTACAGGCTCCAACTCAGTTTTACAGTGAAAACTGCAGGAACTTCTAAGCGGCACTAGGAAACAGACTGAGAAACCAGAGTAAAATTTTCTCCAGCAACCCGTTCCCTTTGTGCTAGGTGAACGAACGTCTCTCCACATGCTCAGTTCTGAGAGATAAGTGTGTGTGAAAGCCGTCCTTCACCTATCTTGTTGGGAACACAAAGTTTCTTTTCAGTTGCATACTCCACTCCATACATATATATGTGGAGGTACTAGATCCAAATCGTTTTTACAGTGCAAATTGCAGGAACTTCAAACCGGCACTAGGAAACAGACTGAGAAACCAGAGTAAAAGTTTCTCCTGCAACCGTTCCCTTTGTGCTAGATGAACGAACGTCTCCCACATGCTCAGTTCTGAGAGATAATTGTGTGTGAATGCCGTCCTTCACCTATTTCGTTGGGAACACAAAGTTTCTTTTCAGTTGCAAACTCCACTCTTTACATATATATGGGGAGGTACAAGCTCCAACTCGGTTTTACAGTGCAAACTGCAAGAACTTCAAACCGGCACTAGGAAACAGTCTGAGAATCCAGAGTAAATGTTTCTCCTGCAACCCGTTCCATTTGTGCTAGATGAACGAACGTCTCCCACATGCTCAGGTCTGAGAGATATGTGTGTGTGAAAGCCGTGCTTCACCTATTTTGTTCGGAACACAAAGTTTCTTTTCAGTTGCATACTCCACTCCATACATATATATGGGGATGTACTAGCTCTAACTCGGTTTTACAGTGCAAACTCTGGAACTTCAAACCGGCACTAGGAAACAGACTGAGAAACCAGAGTAAAAGTTTCTTCTGCAAACCGTTCCCTTTGTGCTAGATGAACGAACGTCTCTACATGCCCAGTTCTGAGAGATAAGTGTGTGTGAAAGCCGTCCTTCACCTAGCTTCTTGGGAACACAAAGTTTCTTTTCAGTTGCAAACTCCACTCCATACATATATATGTTGAGGTACTAGATCCAACTCGGTTTTACAGTGCAAATTGCAGGAACTTCAAACCGGCACTAGGAAACAGACTGAGAAACCAGAGTAAAAGTTTCTTCTGCAAACCGTTCCATTTGTGCTAGATGAACGAACGTCTCTCTACATGCCCAGTTCTGAGAGATAAGTGTGTGTGAAAGCCGTCCTTCAACTAGCTTGTTGGGAACACAAAGTTTCTTTTCAGTTTCAAACTCCACTCCATACAAATATATGGGGAGGTACTAGCTCCAACTCGGTTTTACAGTGAAAACTGCAGGAACTTCAAACCGGCACTAGGAAACAGAATGAGAAACCAGAGTAAATGTTTTTCCTGCAACCCGTTTCCTTTGTGCTAGATGAACGAACGTCTCTCCACATGCTCAGTTCTGAGAGATAAGTGTGTGTGAAAGCCGTCCTTCACCTAGCTTGTTGGGAACACAATGTTTCTTTTCAGTTGCAAACTCCAGTCCATATATATATATGGGGAGGTACTAACTCCAACTCGGTTTTACAGTGAAAACTGCAGGAACTTCAAACCGGCACTAGGAAACAGACTGAGAAACCAGAGTAAAAATTCTCCTGCAACCCGATCCCTTTGTGCTAGATGAACGAACGTCTCTACATGCCCAGTTCTGAGAGATAAGTGTATGTGAAAGCCGTCTTTCACCTAGCTTGTTGGGAACACAAAGTTTCTTTTCAGTTGCATACTCCACTCCATACATATATATGTGGAGGTACTAGATCCAAATCGTTTTTACAGTGCAAATTGCAGGAACTTCAAACCGGCACTAGGAAACAGACTGAGAAACCAGAGTAAAAGTTTCTCCTGCAACCGTTCCCTTTGTGCTAGATGAAGGAACGTCTCCCACATGCTCAGTTCTGAGAGATAATTGTGTGTGAAAGCCGTGCTTCACCTATTTTGTTCGGAACACAAAGTTTCTTTTCAGTTGCATACTCCACTCCATACATATATATGGGGATGTACTAGCTCTAACTCGGTTTTACAGTGCAAACTCTGGAACTTCAAACCGGCACTAGGAAACAGACTGAGAAACCAGAGTAAAAGTTTCTTCTACAAACCGTTCCCTTTGTGCTAGATGAACGAACGTCTCTAAATGCCCAGTTCTGAGAGATAAGTGTGTGTGAAAGCCGTCCTTCACCTAGCTTCTTGGGAACACAAAGTTTCTTTTCAGTTGCAAACTCCACTCCATACATATATATGTGGAGGTACTAGATCCAACTCGGTTTTACAGTGCAAATTGCAGGAACTTCAAACCGGCACTACGAAACAGACTGAGAAACCAGAGTAAAAGTTTCTTCTGTAAACCGTTCCATTTGTGCTATCTGAACGAACGTCTCTCTACATGCCCAGTTCTGAGAGATAATTGTGTGTGAAAGCCGTCCTTCAACTAGGTTGTTGGGAACACAAAGTTTCTTTTCAGTTTCAAACTCCACTCCATACAAATATATGTGGAGGTACTAGCTCCAACTCGGTTTTACAGTGAAAACTGCAGGAACTTCAAACCGTCCTTAGGAAACAGACTGCTATACCAGAGAAAAACTTTCTCCTGCAACCCGTTCCCTTTGTGCTAGATGAACGAACGTCTCTCCACATGCTCAGGTCTGAGAGATAAGTGTGTGTGAAAGCCGTACTTCACCTAGCTTGTTGGGAACACAAAGTTTCTTTTCAGTTGCAAACTCCACTCCATATATATATATGGGGAGGTACTAGCTCCAACTCGGTTTTACAGTGAAAACTGCAGGAACTTCAAACCGGCACTAGGAAACAGAATGAGAAACCAGAGTAAAAGTTTTTCCTGCAAACCGTTTCCTTTGTGCTAGATGAACGAACGTCTCTCCACATGCTCAGTTCTGGGAGATAAGTGTGTGTGAAAGCCGTCCTTCACCTAGCTTGTTGGGAACACAATGTTTCTTTTCAGTTGCAAACTCCAGTCCATATATATATATGGGGAGGTACTAACTCCAACTCGGTTTTACAGTGAAAACTGCAGGAACTTCAAACCGGCACTAGGAAACAGACTGAGAAACCAGAGTAAAAATTCTCCTGCAACCCGATCCCTTTGTGCTAGATGAACGAATGTCTCTCCACATGCTCAGTTCTGAGAGATAAGTGTGTGTGAAAGCCGTCCTTCACCTAGCTTGTTGGGAACACAAAGTTTCTTTTCAGTTGCAAACTCCAATCCATACATATATATGGGGAGGTACAGGCTCCAACTCAGTTTTACAGTGAAAACTGCAGGAACTTCTAAGCGGCACTAGGAAACAGACTGAGAAACCAGAGTAAAATTTTCTCCAGCAACCCGTTCCCTTTGTGCTAGGTGAACGAAAGTCTCTCCACATGCTCAGTTCTGAGAGATAATTGTGTGTGAAAGCCGTCCTTCACCTATCTTGTTGGGAACACAAAGTTTCTTTTCAGTTGCATACTCCACTCCATACATATATATGTGGAGGTACTAGATCCAAATCGTTTTTACAGTGCAAATTGCAGGAACTTCAAACCGGCACTAGGAAACAGACTGAGAAACCAGAGTAAAAGTTTCTCCTGCAACCGTTCCCTTTGTGCTAGATGAACGAACGTCTCCCACATGCTCAGTTCTGAGAGATAATTGTGTGTGAATGCCGTCCTTCACCTATTTCGTTGGGAACACAAAGTTTCTTTTCAGTTGCAAACTCCACTCTTTACATATATATGGGGAGGTACAAGCTCCAACTCGGTTTTACAGTGCAAACTGCAAGAACTTCAAACCGGCACTAGGAAACAGTCTGAGAATCCAGAGTAAATGTTTCTCCTGCAATCCGTTCCATTTGTGCTAGATGAACGAACGTCTCCCACATGCTCAGGTCTGAGAGATATGTGTGTGTGAAAGCCGTGCTTCACCTATTTTGTTCGGAACACAAAGTTTCTTTTCAGTTGCATACTCCACTCCATACATATATATGTTGAGGTACTAGATCCAACTCGGTTTTACAGTGCAAATTGCAGGAACTTCAAACCGGCACTAGGAAACAGACTGAGAAACCAGAGTAAAAGTTTCTTCTGCAAACCGTTCCATTTGTGCTAGATGAACGAACGTCTCTCTACATGCCCAGTTCTGAGAGATAAGTGTGTGTGAAAGCCGTCCTTCAACTAGCTTGTTGGGAACACAAAATTTCTTTTCAGTTTCAAACTCCATTCCATACAAATATACGGGGAGGTACTAGCTCCAACTCGGTTTTACAGTGAAAACTGCAGGAACTTCAAACCGGCACTAGGAAACAGAATGAGAAACCAGAGTAAAAGTTTTTCCTGCAACCCGTTTCTTTGTGCTAGATGAACGAACGTCTCTCCACATGCTCAGTTCTGAGAGATAAGTGTGTGTGAAAGCCGTCCTTCACCTAGCTTGTTGGGAACACAATGTTTCTTTTCAGTTGCAAACTCCAGTCCGTATATATATATGGGGAGGTACTAACTCCAACTCGGTTTTACAGTGAAAACTGCAGGAACTTCAAACCGGCACTAGGAAACAGACTGAGAAACCAGAGTAAAAATTCTCCTGCAACCCAATCCCTTTGTGCTAGATGAACGAACGTATCTCCACATGCTCAGTTCTGAGAGATAAGTGTGTGTGAATGCCGTGCTTCACCTATTTTGTTCGGAACACAAAGTTTATTTCAGTTGCAAACTCCACTCCATACATATATATGGGGATGTACTAGCTCTAACTCGGTTTTACAGTGCAAACTGCAGGAACTTCAAACCGGCACTAGGAAACAGACTGAGAAACCAGAGTAAAAATTCTCCTGCAACCCGTTCCCTTTGTGCTAGATGAACGAACGTCTCTACATGCCCAGTTCTGAGAGATAAGTGTATGTGAAAGCCGTCTTTCACCTAGCTTGTTGGGAACACAAAGTTTCTTTTAAGTTGCATACTCCACTCCATACATATATATGTGGAGGTACTAGATCCAAATCGTTTTTACAGTGCAAATTGCAGGAACTTCAAACCGGCACTAGGAAACAGACTGAGAAACCAGAGTAAAAGTTTCTCCTGCAACCGTTCCCTTTGTGCTAGATGAAGGAACGTCTCCCACATGCTCAGTTCTGAGAGATAATTGTGTGTGAAAGCCGTGCTTCACCTATTTTGTTCGGAACACAAAGTTTCTTTTCAGTTGCATACTCCACTCCATACATATATATGGGGATGTACTAGCTCTAACTCGGTTTTACAGTGCAAACTCTGGAACTTCAAACCGGCACTAGGAAACAGACTGAGAAACCAGAGTAAAAGTTTCTTCTAAAAAACCGTTCCCTTTGTGCTAGATGAACGAACGTCTCTAAATGCCCAGTTCTGAGAGATAAGTGTGTGTGAAAGCCGTCCTTCACCTAGCTTCTTGGGAACACAAAGTTTCTTTTCAGTTGCAAACTCCACTCCATACATATATATGTGGAGGTACTAGATCCAACTCGGTTTTACAGTGCAAATTGCAGGAACTTCAAACCGGCACTACGAAACAGACTGAGAAACCAGAGTAAAAGTTTCTTCTGTAAACCGTTCCATTTGTGCTATCTGAACGAACGTCTCTCTACATGCCCAGTTCTGAGAGATAATTGTGTGTGAAAGCCGTCCTTCAACTAGGTTGTTGGGAACACAAAGTTTCTTTTCAGTTTCAAACTCCACTCCATACAAATATATGGGGAGGTACTAGCTCCAACTCGGTTTTACAGTGAAAACTGCAGGAACTTCAAACCGTCCTTAGGAAACAGACTGCTATACCAGAGAAAAACTTTCTCCTGCAAACCGTTCCCTTTGTGCTAGATGAACGAACGTCTCTCCACATGCTCAGGTCTGAGAGATAAGTGTGTGTGAAAGCCGTACTTCACCTAGCTTGTTGGGAACACAAAGTTTCTTTTCAGTTGCAAACTCCACTCCATATATATATATGGGGAGGTACTAGCTCCAACTCGGTTTTACAGTGAAAACTGCAGGAACTTCAAACCGGCACTAGGAAACAGAATGAGAAACCAGAGTAAAAGTTTTTCCTGCAACCAGTTTCCTTTGTGCTAGATGAACGAACGTCTCTCCACATGCTCAGTTCTGGGAGATAAGTGTGTGTGAAAGCCGTCCTTCACCTAGCTTGTTGGGAACACAATGTTTCTTTTCAGTTGCAAACTCCAGTCCATATATATATATGGGGAGGTACTAACTCCAACTCGGTTTTACAGTGAAAACTGCAGGAACTTCAAACCGGCACTAGGAAACAGACTGAGAAACCAGAGTAAAAATTCTCCTGCAACCCGATCCCTTTGTGCTAGATGAACGAATGTCTCACCACATGCTCAGTTCTGAGAGATAAGTGTGTGTGAAAGCCGTCCTTCACCTAGCTGTTGGGAACACAATGTTTCTTTTCAGTTGCAAATTCCAATCCATACATATATATGGGGAGGTACAGGCTCCAACTCAGTTTTACAGTGAAAACTGCAGGAACTTCTAAGCGGCACTAAGAAACAGACTGAGAAACCAGAGTAAAAGTTTCTCCTGCAACCCGTTCCCTTTGTGCTAGGTGAACGAACGTCTCTCCACATGCTCAGTTATGAGAGATAAGTGTGTGTGAAAGCCGTCCTTCACCTATCTTGTTGGGAACACAAAGTTACTTTTCAGTTGCAAACTCCACTCCATACATATATATGGGGATGTACAAGCTCCAAATCTGTTTTACAGTGAAAACTGCAAGAATTTCAAACCGGCACTAGGAAACAGACTGAGAAACCAGAGTAAAAGTTCCTCCTGCAACCCGTTCCCTTTGTGCTAGGTGAACGAACGTCTCTCCACATGCTCAGTTCTGAGAGATAAGTGTGTGTGAAAGCCGTCCTTCACCTAGCTTGTTGGGAACACAAAGTTTCTTTTCAGTTGCAAACTCCACTCCATACATATATATGGGGAGGTACTAGCTCCAACTCGGTTTTACAGTGAAAACTGCAGGAACTTCAAACCGGCACTAGGAAAGAGACTGAGAAAGCAGAGTAAAAGTTTCTCTTCCAACCCGTTCCCTTTGTGCTAGATGAACGAACGTCTCTCCACATGCTCAGTTCTGAGAGATAAGTGTGTGTGAAAGCCGTCCTTCACCTAGCTTGTTGGGAACACAAAATTTCTTTTCACTTGCACACTCCACTCCATACAATTAAATGGGGAGGTACTAGCGCCAATTCGGTTTTACAGAGAAAACTGCAGGAAATTCAAACCGGCACTAGGAAACAGACTGAGAAACCAGAGTAAAGTTTCTACTGCAACACTTTCCCTTTGTGCTAGATGAACGAACATCTCTCCACATGCTCAGTTCTGAGAGATAAGTGTGTGTAAAAGCCGTCCTTCACTTAGATTGTTGGGAACACAAAGTTTCTTTTCAGTTGCATACTCCACTCCATACATATATATGTGGAGGTACTAGATCCAAATCGTTTTTACAGTGCAAATTGCAGGAACTTCAAACCGGTACTAGGAAACAGACTGAGAAACCAGAGTAATAGATTCTCCTGCAACCCGTTCCCTTTGTGCTAGATGAACGAACGTCTCTCCACATGCTCATTTCTGAGAGAGAAGTGTGTGTGAAAGCCGTCCTTCACCAAGCTTGTTGGGAACACAAAGTTTCTTTTCAGTTGCCAACTCCACTCCATACATATATATGGGGTGGTACTAGCTCCAAATCTTTTTTACTGTGAAAACTGCAGGAACTTCAAACCGGCACTAGGAAACAGACGGAGAAACCAGAGAAAAAGATTCTCCGGCAACCCGATCCCTTTGTGCTAGATGAACGAACGTCTCTCCACATGTTCATTTCTGAGAGATATGTGTGTGTGAAAGCCGTCCTTCACCTATCTTGTTGGGAACACAAAGTTTCTTTTCAGTTGCAAACTCCACTCCATACATATATATGGGTAGGTACTAGCTCCAACAAGTTTTTACAGTGAAAACTGCAGGAACTTCAAACCGGCACTAGGAAACAGACGGAGAAACCAGAGTAAAAGATTCCCCTGCAACCCGATCACTTTGGCCTACATAAACGAACGTCTCTCCACTTGCTAAGTTCTGAGAGATAAGTGTGTCTGAAAGCCGTCCTTCACCTAGCTTGTTGGGAACACAAAGTTTCTTTTCACTTGCATAATCCACTCCATACACATATATGGGGAAGTACTACCTCCAACTCTGTTTTACAGTGAAAACTGAAGGAACTTCAAACCGGCACTAGGAAACAGACTGAGAAACCAGAGTAAAAGTTTCTCCTGCAACCCGTTCCCTTTGTGCTAGATGAACGAACGTCTCACCACATGCTCAGATCTGAGAGATATGTATGTGTGAAAGCAGCAATTCACCTAGCTTGTTGGGAACACAAAGTTTCTTTTCAGTTGCAAACTCCACTCCATACATATATATGGGGAGGTACTAACTCCAACTCGGTTTTACAGTGAAAACTGCAGGAACTTCAAACCGGCACTAGGAAACAGTCTGAGAAACCAGAGTAAAAATTTCCCCTGCAACCCGTTCACTTTTTGCTAGATGAACGAACGTCTCTCCACAAGCTCAGTTCGGAGAGAAAAGTGTGTGTGAATACCGTACTTCACCTAGCTTGTTGGGAACACAAAGTTTCTTTTCAGTTGCAAACTCCACTCCATACATATATATGGGGAGGTACTAGCTCCAACTCGGTTTTACAGTGCAAACTGCAGGAACTTCAAACCGGCACTAAGAAACAGACTGAGAAACCAGAGTAAAAGTTTATCCTGCAACCCGTTCCCTTTGTGCTAGATGAACGAACGTCTCTCCACATGCTCAGTTCTGAGAGATATGTGAGTGTGAATGCTGTCCTTCACCTAGCTTGTTGGGAACACAAAGTTTCTTTTCAGTTGCAAACTCCACTCCATACATATATATGGGGAGGTACTAGCTCCAACTCGGTTTTACAGTGAAACCTGCAGGAACTTCAAACCGGCACTAGGAAACAGACTGAGAAACCAGAGTAAAAATTTCCCCTGCAAACCGTTCGCTTTGTGCTAGATGAACGAACGTCTCTCCACATGCTCAGTTCTGACGGATAAGTGTGTGTGAAATCCATCCTTCACCGAGCTTGTTGGGAACACAAAGTTTCTTTTCAGTTGCAAACTCCACTCCATACATATATATGGGGTGGTACAAGCTCCAACTCGATTTTACAGTGAAAACTGCAGGAACTTCAAACCGGCACTGGGAAACAGACTGAGAAACGAGCGTAAAAGATTCTCCTGCAAACCGTTCCCTTTGTGCTAGATGAACGAACGTCTCTCCACATGCTCAGTTCTGAGGGATAAGTGTGTGTGAAAGCCGTCCTTCACCTAGCTTGTTGGGAACCCAAAGTTTCTTTTCAGTTGCAAACTCCACTCCATTCATATATAATGGGAGATACTAGCTCCAAATCTGTTTTACAGTGAAAACTGCAGGAACTTCAAACAGGCACTAGGAAACAGACTGAGAAACCAGAGTAAAAGATTCTCCTGCAACCCGTTCCCTTTGTGCTAGATGAACGAACGTCTCTCCACATGCTCAGTTCTGAGAGATACATATGTGAGAATGCCGCAATTCACCTAGCTTGTTGGGAACACAAAGTTTATTTTCAGTTGCAAACTCCACTCAATACACATATATGGGGAGGAACTATCTCCAACTCTGTTTTACACTTTAAACTGCAGGAACTTCAAACCGGCACTAGGAAACAGACGGAGAAACCAGAGTAAAAGGTTCTTCTGCAACCCGTTCCCTTTGTGCTAGATGAACGAACGTCTCTCAACATGCTCAGTTCTGAGAGATATGTGTGTGTGAAAGCCGTCCTTCACATAACTTGTTGGGAACACAAAGTTTCTTTTCAGTTGCAAACTCCACTCCATACATATATATGGGGAGGTACTAGCTCCAACTCGGTTTTACAGTGCAAACTGCAGGAACTTCAAAACGGCACTAGGAAACAGACTGAGAAACCAGAGTAAAAGTTTCTCCTGCAACCCGTTCCCTTTGTGCTAGATGAACGAACGTCTCCCACATGCACAGTTCTGAGAGATAATTGTGTGTGAAAGCCGTCCTTCACCTAGCTTGTTGGGAACACAAAGTTTCTTTTCAGTTGCAAACTCCACTCCATACATATATATGGGGAGGTACTCGCTCCAACTCGGTTTTACAGTGCAAACTGCAGGAACTTCAAACCGGCACTAGGAAACAGACTGAGAAACCAGAGTAAAAATTCTCCTGCAGCCCGATCCCTTTGTGCTAGATGAACGAATGTCTCTCCACATGCTCAGTTCTGAGAGATAAGTGTGTGTGAAAGCCGTCCTTCACATAGCTTGTTGGGAACACAAAGTTTCTTTTCAGTTGCAAACTCCAAACCATACATATATATGGGGAGGTACAGGCTCCAACTCAGTTTTACAGTGAAAACTACAGGAACTTCTAACCGGCACTAGGAAACAGACTGAGATACCAGAGTAAAAGTTTCTCCATCTACCCGTTCCCTTTGTGCTAGGTGAACGAACGTCTCTCCACATGCTCATTTCTGAGAGATAAGTGTGTGTGAAAGCCGTCCTTCACCTATCTTGTTGGGAACACAAAGTTACTTTTCAGTTGCAAACTCCACTCCATACATATATATGGGGATGTACAAGCTCCAAATCGGTTTTACAGTGAAAACTGCAAGAACTTCAAACCGGCACTAGGAAACAGACTGAGAAACCAGAGTAAAAGTTCCTCCTGCAACCCGTTCCCTTTGTTCTAGATGAACGAACGTCTCTCCCCATGTTCAGTTCTGAGAGATAAGTGTGTGTGAAAGCCGTCCTTCACCTAGCTTGTTGGGAGCACAAAGTTTCTTTTCACTTGCAAACTCCACTCCATACATATATATGGGGAGGTACTAGCTCCAACTCGGTTTTACAGTGAAAACTTAAGGAACTTCAAACCGGCACTAGGAAACAGTCTGAGAAACCAGAGTAAAAATTTCCCCTGCAACCCGTTCCCTTTGTGCTAGATGAACGAACGTCTCTCCACATGCTCAGTTCTGAGGGATAACTGTGTGTGAAAGCCATCCTTCACCGAGCTTGTTGGGAACACAAAGTTTCTTTTCAGTTGCAAACTCCACTCCATACATATATATGGGATGGTACAAACTCCAACTCGATTTTACAGTGAAAACTGCAGGAACTTCAAACCGGCACTGGGAAACAGACTGAGAAACCAGAGTAAAATTTCTCCTGCAACCCGTTCACTTTGTGCTAGATGAACGAACGTCTCTCCACATGCTCAGTTCTGAGAGGTAAGTGTGTGTGAAAGCCGGCCTTTACATATCTTGTTGGGAACACAAAGTTTCTTTTCAGTTGCCAACTCCACTCCATACATATATATGGGGAGGTACTAGCTCCAACTTTTTTTACTGTGAAAACTGCAGGAACTTCAAACCGGCACTAGGAAACAGACGGAGAAACCAGAGTAAATGTTTCTCCTGAAACCCGTTCCCTTTGTGCTAGATGAACGAACGTCTCTCCACATGCTCAGTTCTGAGAGATAAGTGTGTGTGAAAGCCGTCCTTCACATATTTTGTTGGGAACACAAAGTTTCTTTTCAGTTGCAAACTCCACTCCATACATATATATGGGGAGGTACTAGATCCAACTCGGTTTTACAGTGAAAACTGCAGGAACTTCAAACCGGCACTAGGAAACAGACTGAGAAACCAGAGTAAAACTTTCTCCTGCAACCCGTTCCCTTTGTGCTAGATGAACGAACGTCCCTCCACATGCTCAGTTTTGAGAGATAAGTATGTGGGAAAGCCGTCCTTCAAATAGCTTGTTGGGAACACAAAGTTTCTTTTCAGTTGCAAACTCCAATCCATACACATATATGGGGTGGTACTAGCTCCAAATCGGTTTTACAGTGAAAACTGCAGGAACTTCAAACCGGCACTAGGAAACAGTCTGAGAAACCAGAGTCAAAATTTCCCCTGCAAACCGTTCCCTTTGTGCTAGATGAACGAACGTCTCTCCACATGCTCAGTTCTGAGAGATAAGTGTGTGTGAAAGCCGTCCTTCACCTAGCTTGTTGGGAACACAAAGTTTCTTTTCACTTGCAAAATCCACTCCATACACATATATGGGGAGGTACTAACTCCAACACGGTTTTAAAGTGAAAACTGCAGGAACTTCAAACCGGCACTAGGAAACAGTCTGAGAAACCAGAGTAAAAATTTCCCCTGCAAACCGTTCCCTTTGTGCTAGATGAACGAACGTCTCTCCACAAGCTCAGTTCGGAGAGATAAGTGTGTGTGGAAACCGTAATTCACCTAGCTTGTTGGGAACACAAAGTTTCTTTTCAATTGCAAACTCCACTCCATACATATATATGGGGAGGTACTAGCTCCAACTCGTTTTTACAGTGCAAACTGCAGGAACTTCAAACCGGCACTAAGAAACAGACTGAAAAACCAGAGTAAAAGTTTATCCTGCAACCCGTTCCCTTTGTGCTAGATGAACGAACGTCTCTCCACATGCTCAGTTCTGAGAGATAAGTGTGTGTGAATGCTGTCCTTCACCTAGCTTGTTGGGAACACAAAGTTTCTTTTCAGTTGCAAACTCCACTCCATACATATATATGGGGAGGTACTAGCTCCAACTCGATTTTACAGTGAAACCTGCAGGAACTTCAAACCGGCACTAGGAATCAGACTGAGAAACCAGAGTAAAAATTTCCCCTGCAAACCGTTCGCTTTGTGCTAGATGAACGAACGTCTCTCCACATGCTCAGTTCTGAGGGATAAGTGAGTGTGAAAGCCATCCTTCACCGAGCTTGTTGGGAACACAAAGTTTCTTTTCAGTTGCAAACTCCACTCCATACATATATATGGGTAGGTACTAGCTCCAAGTCTGTTTTACAGTGAAAACTGAAGGAACGTCAAACCGGCACAAGGAAACAGACTGAGAATCCAGAGTAAAAGTTTTTCCTGCAACCCGTTCACTTTGTGGTGATGAACGAACGTCTCTCCACATGCTCAGTTCTGAGAGATATGTGTGTGTGAAAGCCGTCCTTCACATAGCTTGTTGGGAACACAAAGTTTCTTTTCAGTTGCAAACTCCACTCCATACACATAAATGGGGAGGTACAAGCTCCAACTCGGTTTTACAGTGAAAACTGCATTAAATTCAAACCGGCACTAGGAAACAGACTGAGAAACCAGAGTAAAAGTTTCTTCTGCAACCCGTTCCCTTTGTGCTAGATGAACGAACGTCTCTCCACATGATCAGTTCTGAGAGATAAGTGTGTGTGAAAGCCGTCCTTCACCTAGCTTGTTGGGAACACAAAGTTTCTTTTCAGTTGCAATCTCCACTCCATACACATAAATGGGGAGGTACAAGCTCCAACTCGGTTTTACAGTGAAAACTGCATTAAATTCAAACCGGCACTAGGAAACAGACTGAGAAACCAGAGTAAAAGTTTCTTCTGCAACCCGTTCCCTTTGTGCTAGATGAACGAACGTCTCTCCACATGATCAGTTCTGAGAGATAAGTGTGTGTGAAAGCCGTCCTTCACCTAGCTTGTTGGGAACACAAAGTTTCTTTTCAGTTGCAAACCCCACTCCATACATACATATGGGGAGGTACTAGCTCCAACTCGCTTTTACAGTGAAAACTGCAGGAACTTCAAACCGACGCTAGGAAACAGACTGAGAAACCTGAGTAAAAGTTTCTCCTGCAACCCGTTCCCTTTGTGCTAGATGAACGAACGTCTCTCCACATGCTCAGTTCTGAGAGGTAAGTGTGTGTGAAAGCCGCCCTTCACCTAGCTTGTTGGGAACAAAAAGTTTCTTTCCACTTGCAAATTCCACTCCATACATATATATGGGGAGGTACTAGCTCCAACTCGGTTTTACAGTGAAAACTGCAGGAACTTCAATCCGGCACTTGGAAACAGACTGAGAAAACAGAGTAAAAGTTTCTTCTGAAAACCGTTCCCTTTGTGCTAGATGAACGAACGTCTCTCTACAAGCTCAGTTCTTAGAGATAAGTGTGTGTGAAATCCGTCCTTCACATAGCTTGTTGATAACACAAAGTTTCTTTTCATTTTCAAACTCCACTCCATACAAATATATGGGGAGGTACTAGCTCCAACTCGGTTTTACAGTGAAACCTGCAGGAACTTCAAACCGGCACTAGGAAACAGACTGAGAAACCAGAGTAAAAGTTTCCCTGCAAACCGTTCCCTTTGTGCTAGATGAACGAACGTCTCTCCACATGCTCATTTCTGAGAGATAAGTGTGTGTGAGAGCCGTCCTTCACGTAGCTTGTTGGGAACACAAAGTTTTTTTTCAGTTGCAAACTCCACTCCATACATATATATGGGGAGGTACAAGCTCCAACTCGATTTTACAGTGAAAAGTGCAGGAACTTCAAACCGGCACTAGGAAACAGACTGAGAAACCAGAGTAAAAGTTTCTTCTGAAACCCGTTCCCTTTGTGCTAGATGAACGAACGTCTCTCCACATGCTCAGTTCTGAGAGATAAGTGTGTGTGAAAGCCGTCCTTCACATATTTTGTTGGGAACACAAAGTTTCTTTTCAGTTGCAAACTCCACTCCATACATATATATGGGGAGGTACTAGATCCAACTCGGTTTTACAGTGAAAACTACAGGAACTTCAAAGGGGCACTAGGAAACAGACTGAGAAACCAGAGTAAAACTTTCTCCTGCAACCCGTTCCCTTTGTGCTAGATGAACGAACGTCCCTCCACATGCTCAGTTTTGAGAGATAAGTATGTGGGAAAGCCGCAATTCACCTAGATTTTTGGGAACACAAAGTTTCTTTTCACTTGCAAAATCCACTCCTTACACATATATGGGGAGGTACTAGCTCCAACTCTGTTTTACAGTGAAAATTGAAGGAACTTCAAACCGGCACTAGGAAACAGACTGAGAAACCAGAGTAAAAGTTTCTCTTGCAACCCGTTACGTTTGTGCTAGATGAACGAACGTCTCTCCACAAGCTCAGTTAGGAGAGATAAGTGTGTGTGAAAACCGTACTTCACCTAGCTTATTGGGAACACAAAGTTTCTTTTCAGTTGCAAACTCCACTCCATACATATATATGGGGAGGTACTAGCTCCAACTCGGTTTTACAGTGCAAACTGCAGGAACTTCAAACCGGCACTAAGAAACAGACTGAGAAACCAGAGTAAAAGTTTACCCTGCAACCCGTTCCCTTTGTGCTAGATGAACGAACGTCTCTCCACATGCTCAGTTCTGAGAGATAAGTGTGTGTGAATGCTGTCCTTCACCTAGCTTGTTGGGAACACAAAGTTTCTTTTCAGTTGCAAACTCCACTCCATACATATATATGGGGAGGTACTAGCTCCAACTCGGTTTTACAGTGAAACCTGCAGGAACTTCAAACCGGCAGTAGGAAACAGACTGAGAAACCAGAGTAAAAATTTCCCCTGCAAACCGTTCGCTTTGTGCTAGATGAACGAACGTCTCTCCACATGCTCAGTTCTGAGGGATAAGTGTGTTTGGAAGCCATCCTTCACCGAGCTTGTTGGGAACACAAAGTTTCTTTCAGTTGCAAACTCCACTCCATACATATATATGGGGTGGTACAAGCTCCAACTCGATTTTACAGTGAAAACTGCAGGAACTTCAAACCGGCACTGGGAAACAGACTGAGAAACGAGCGTAAAAGATTCTCCTGCAACCCGTTCCCTTTGTGCTAGATGAACGAACGTCTCTCCACATGCTCAGTTCTGAGGGATAAGTGTGTGTGAAAGCCTTCCTTCACCTAGCTTGTTGGGAACCCAAAGTTTCTTTTCAGTTGCAAACTCCAATCCATTCATATATAAGGGGAGGTACTAGCTCCAACTCTGTTTTACAGTGAAAACTGCAGGAACTTCAAACAGGCACTAGGAAACAGACTGATAAACCAGAGTAAAAGTTTCTCCTGCAACCCGTTCCCTTTGTGCTAGATGAACGAACGTCTCTCCACATGCTCAGTTCTGAGAGATACATAAGTGAGAAAGCCGCAATTCACCTATCTTGTTGGGAACACAAAGTTTCTTTTCAGTTGCAAACTCCACTCAATACACATATATGGGGAGGAACTAGCTCCAACTCTGTTTTACAGTGAAAACTGCAGGAACTTCAAACCGGCACTAGGAAACAGACTGAGAAACCAGAGTAAAAGTTTCTTCTGCAACCCGTTCCCTTTGTTCTAGATGAACGAACGTCTCTCAACATGCTCAGTTCTGAGAGATATGTGTGTGTGAAAGCCGTCCTTCACATAACTTGTTGGGAACACAAAGTTTCTTTTCAGTTGCAAACTCCACTCCATACATATATATGGGGAGGTACTAGCTCCAACTCTGTTTTACAGTGCAAACTGCAGGAACTTCAAACCGGCACTAGGAAACAGACTGAGAAACCAGGGTAAAACATTCACTTGCAACACGTTCCATTTGTGCTAGATGAACGAACGTCTCTCCACATGCTCAGTTCTGAGAGATAAGTGTGTGTGAAAGCCGTCCTTCACCTAGCTTGTTGGGAACACAAAGTTTCTTTTCACTTGCAAAATCCACTCCATACATATATATGGGGAGGTACTAGCTCCAACTCCCTTTTACAGTGAAAACTGCAGGAACTTCAAACCGACGCTAGGAAACAGACTGAGAAACCTGAGTAAAAGTTTCTCCTGCAACCCGTTCCCTTTGTGCTAGATTAACGAACGTCTCTCCACATGCTCAGTTCTGAGAGGTAAGTGTGTGTGAAAGCCGCCCTTCACTTAGCTTGTTGGGAACAAAAAGTTTCTTTCCACTTGCAAATTCCACTCCATACATATATAAGGGGAGGTACTATCTCCAACTCGGTTTTACAGTGAAAACTGCAGGAACTTCAATCCGGCACTTGGAAACAGACTGAGAAACCAGAGTAAAAGTTTCTTCTGAAAACCGTTCCCTTTGTGCTAGATGAACGAACGTCTCTCTACAAGCTCAGTTCTTAGAGATACGTGTGTGTGAAAGCCGTCCTTCACATAGCTTGTTGATAACACAAAGTTTCTTTTCATTTTCAGACTCCACTCCATACAAATATATGGGGAGGTACTAGCTCAAACTCGGTTTTACAGTGAAAACTGCAGGAACTTCAAACCGGCACTAGGAAACAGACTGAGAATCCAGAGTAAAACTTTCTCCTGCAACCCGTTCCCTTTGTGCTAGATGAACGAACGTCTCTCGACATGCTCAGTTCTGAGAGATACATATGTGAGAAAGCCGCAATTCACCTATCTTGTTGGGAACACAAAGTTTCTTTTCAGTTGCAAACTCCACTCAGTACACATATATGGGGAGGAACTAGCTCCAACTCTGTTTTACAGTGAAAACTGCAGGATCTTCAAACCGGCACTAGGAAACAGTCTGAGAATCCAAAGTAAAAATTTCCCCTGCAACCCGTTCCCTTTGTGCTAGATGAACGAACGTCTCTCCACAAGTTCAGTTCGGAGAGATAATTGTGTGTGAAAACCGTACTTCACCTAGCTTGTTGGGAACACAAAGTTTCTTTTCAGTTGCAAACTCCACTCCATACATATATATGGGGAGGTACTAGCTCCAACTCGTTTTTACAGTGCAAACTGCAGGAACTTCAAACCGGCACTAGGAAACAGACTGAGAAACCAGAGTAAAAGTTTATCCTGCAACCCGTTCCCTTTGTGCTAGATGAACGAACGTCTCTCCACATGCTCAGTTCTGAGAGATAAGTGTGTGTGAATGCTGTCCTTCACCTAGCTGTTGGGAACACAAAGATTCTTTTCATTTGCAAACACCACTCCATACACATATATGGGTAGGTACTAGCTCCAAGTCTGTTTTACAGTGAAAACTGAAGGAACTTCAAACCGGCACAAGGAAACAGACTGAGAATCCAGAGTAAAAGTTTTTCCTGCAACCCGTTCCCTTTGTGCTGATGAACGAACGTCTCTCCACATGCTCAGTTCTGAGAGATAAGTGTGTGTGAAAGCCGTCCTTCACCTAGCTTGTTGGGAACACAAAGTTTCTTTTCAGTTGCAATCTCCACTCCATACACATAAATGGGGAGGTACAAGCTCCAACTCGGTTTTACAGTGAAAACTGCATTAAATTCAAACCGGCACTAGGAAACAGACTGAGAAACCAGAGAAAAAGTTTCTTCTGCAACCCGTTCCCTTTGTGCTAGATGAACGAACGTCTCTCCACATGATCAGTTCTGAGAGATAAGTGTGTGTGAAAGCCGTCCTTCACCTAGCTTGTTGGGAACACAAAGTTTCTTTTCAGTTGCATCCCCACTCCATATATATATATGGGGAGGTACTAGCTCCAACTCGCTTTTACAGTGAAAACTGCAGGAACTTCAAACCGACGCTAGGAAACAGACTGAGAAACCTGAGTAAAAGTTTCTCCTGCAACCCGTTCCCTTTGTGCTAGATGAACGAACGTCTCTCCACATGCTCAGTTCTGAGAGGTAAGTGTGTGTGAAAGCCGCCCTTCAACTAGCTTGTTGGGAACAAAAAGTTTCTTTCCACTTGCAAATTCCACTCCATACATATATATGGGGAGGTACTAGCTCCAACTCGGTTTTACAGTGAAAACTGCAGGAACTTCAAACCGGCACAAGGAAACAGACTGAGAATCCAGAGTAAAAGTTTTTCCTGCAAACCGTTCCCTTTGTGCTGATGAACGAACGTCTCTCCACATGCTCAGTTCTGAGAGATAAGTGTGTGTGAAAACCGTCCTTCACCTAGCTTGTTGGGAACACAAAGTTTCTTTTCAGTTGCAATCTCCACTCCATACCCATAAATGGGGAGGTACAAGCTCCAACTCGGTTTTACAGTGAAAACTGCATTAAATTCAAACCGGCACTAGGAAACAGACTGAGAAACCAGAGTAAAACTTTCTTCTGCAAACCGTTCCCTTTGTGCTAGATGAACGAACGTCTCTCCACATGATCAGTTCTGAGAGATAAGTGTGTGTGAAAGCCGTCCTTCACCTAGCTTGTTGGGAACACAAAGTTTCTTTTCAGTTGCAAACCCCACTCCATACATATATATGGGGAGGTACTAGCTCCAACTCGCTTTTACAGTGAAAACTGCAGGAACTTCAAACCGACGCTAGGAAACAGACTGAGAAACCTGAGTAAAAGTTTCTCCTGCAACCCGTTCCCTTTGTGCTAGATGAACGAACGTCTCTCCACATGCTCAGTTCTGAGAGGTATGTGTGTGTGAAAGCCGCCCTTCAACTAGCTTGTTGGGAACAAAAAGTTTCTTTCCACTTGCAAATTCCACTCCATACATATATATGGGGAGGTACTAGCTCCAACTCGGTTTTACAGTGAAAACTGCAGGAACTTCAATCCGGCACTTGGAAACAGACTGAGAAAACAGAGTAAAAGTTTCTTCTGAAAACCGTTCCCTTTGTGCTAGATGAACGAACGTCTCTCTACAAGCTCAGTTCTTAGACATAAGTGTGTGTGAAAGCCGTCCTTCACATAGCTTGTTGATAACACAAAGTTTCTTTTCATTTTCAAACTCCACTCCATACAAATATATGGGGAGGTACTAGCTCCAACTCGGTTTTACAGTGAAAACTGCAGGAACTTCAATCCGGCACTTGGAAACAGACTGAGAAAACAGAGTAAAAGTTTCTTCTGAAAACCTTTCCCTTTTTGCTAGATGAACGAACGTCTCTCTACAAGCTCAGTTCTTAGAGATAAGTGTTTGTGAAAGCCGTCCTTCACCTAGCTTCTTGGGAACACAAAGTTTTTTTTCAGTTGCAAACTCCACTCCATACATATATATGGGGAGGTACAAGCTCCAACTCGATTTTACAGTGAAAAGTGCAGGAACTTCAAACAGGCACTAGGAAACAGACTGAGAAGCCAGAGTAAAAGTTTCTCCTGAAACCCGTTCCCTTTGTGCTAGATGAACGAACGTCTCTCCACATGCTCAGTTCTGAGAGATAACTGTGTGTGAAAGCCGTCCTTCACATATTTTGTTGGGAACACAAAGTTTCTTTTCAGTTGCAAACTCCACTCCATACATATATATGGGGAGGTACTAGATCCAACTCGGTTTTACAGTGAAAACTACAGGAACTTCAAAGGGGCACTAGGAAACAGACTGAGAAACCAGAGTAAAACTTTCTCCTGCAACCCGTTCCCTTTTTGCTAGATGAACGAACGTCCCTCCACATGCTCAGTTTTGAGAGATAAGTATGTGGGAAAGCCGCAATTCACCTTGATTTTTGGGAACACAAAGTTTCTTTTCAGTTGCAAACTCCAATCCATACAAATATATGGGGTGGTACTAGCTCCAAATCGGTTCTACAGTGAAAACTGCAGGAACTTCAAACCGGCACTAGGAAAAAGTCTGAGAAACCAGAGTCAAAATTTCCCCTGCAAACCGTTCCCTTTGTGCTATATGAACGAACGTCTCTCCACATGCTCAGTTCTGAGAGATAAGTGTGTGTGAAAGCCGTCCTTCACCTAGCTTGTTGGGAACACAAAGTTTCTTTTCACTTGCAAAATCCACTCCATACATATATAAGGGGAGGTACAAGCTCCAACTCGGTTTTACAGTGAAAACTGCAGGAACTTCAAACCGGAACTAGGAAACAGACTGAGAAACCAGAGTAAAACATTCTCCTGTAACACGTTCCCTTTGTGCTAGATGAACGAACGTCTCTCCACATGCTCAGTTCTGAGAGATAAGTGTGTGTGAAAGCCGTCCTTCACATAGCTTGTTGGGAACACAAAGTTTCTTTTCACTTGCAAAATCCACTCCTTACACATATATGGGGAGGTACTAGCTCCAACTCTGTTTTACAGTGAAAATTGAAGGAACTTCAAACCGGCACTAGGAAACAGACTGAGAAACCAGAGTAAAAGTTTCCCCTGCAACCCGTTAACTTTGTGCTAGATGAACGAACGTCTCACCACATGCTCAGTTCTGAGAGATATGTATGTGTGAAAGCAGCAATTCACCTAGCTTGTTGGGAACACAAAGTTTCTTTTCAGTTGCAAACTCCACTCCATACATATATATGGGGAGGTACTAGCTCCAAATCGGTTTTACAGTGCAAACTGCAGGAACTTCAAACCGGCACTAAGAAACAGACTGAGAAACCAGAGTAAAAGTTTACCCTACAACCCGTTCCCTTTGTGCTAGATGAACGAACGTCTCTCCACATGCTCAGTTCTGAGAGATAAGTGTGTGTGAATGCTGTCCTTCACCTAGCTGTTGGGAACACAAAGATTCTTTTCATTTGCAAACACCACTCCATACACATATATGGGTAGGTACTAGCTCCAAGTCTGTTTTACAGTGAAAACTGAAGGAACTTCAAACCGGCACAAGGAAACAGACTGAGAATCCAGAGTAAAAGTTTTTCCTGCAACCCGTTCCCTTTGTGCTGATGAACGAACGTCTCTCCACATGCTCAGTTCTGAGAGATAAGTGTGTGTGAAAGCCGTCCTTCACCTAGCTTGTTGGGAACACAAAGTTTCTTTTCAGTTGCAATCTCCACTCCATACACATAAATGGGGAGGTACAAGCTCCAACTCGGTTTTACAGTGAAAACTGCATTAAATTCAAACCGGCACTAGGAAACAGACTGAGAAACCAGAGAAAAAGTTTCTTCTGCAACCCGTTCCCTTTGTGCTAGATGAACGAACGTCTCTCCACATGATCAGTTCTGAGAGATAAGTGTGTGTGAAAGCCGTCCTTCACCTAGCTTGTTGGGAACACAAAGTTTCTTTTCAGTTGCAAACCCCACTCCATATATATATATGGGGAGGTACTAGCTCCAACTCGCTTTTACAGTGAAAACTGCAGGAACTTCAAACCGACGCTAGGAAACAGACTGAGAAACCTGAGTAAAAGTTTCTCCTGCAACCCGTTCCCTTTGTGCTAGATGAACGAACGTCTCTCCACATGCTCAGTTCTGAGAGGTAAGTGTGTGTGAAAGCCGCCCTTCAACTAGCTTGTTGGGAACAAAAAGTTTCTTTCCACTTGCAAATTCCACTCCATACATATATATGGGGAGGTACTAGCTCCAACTCGGTTTTACAGTGAAAACTGCAGGAACTTCAAACCGGCACAAGGAAACAGACTGAGAATCCAGAGTAAAAGTTTTTCCTGCAACCCGTTCCCTTTGTGCTGATGAACGAACTTCTCTCCACATGCTCAGTTCTGAGAGATAAGTGTGTGTGAAAGCCGTCCTTCACCTAGCTTGTTGGGAACACAAAGTTTCTTTTCAGTTGCAATCTCCACTCCATACACATAAATGGGGAGGTACAAGCTCCAACTCGGTTTTACAGTGAAAACTGCATTAAATTCAAACCGGCACTAGGAAACAGACTGAGAAACCAGAGAAAAAGTTTCTTCTGCAACCCGTTCCCTTTGTGCTAGATGAACGAACGTCTCTCCACATGATCAGTTCTGAGAGATAAGTGTGTGTGAAAGCCGTCCTTCACCTAGCTTGTTGGGAACACAAAGTTTCTTTTCAGTTGCAAACCCCACTCCATATATATATATGGGGAGGTACTAGCTCCAACTCGCTTTTACAGTGAAAACTGCAGGAACTTCAAACCGACGCTAGGAAACAGACTGAGAAACCTGAGTAAAAGTTTCTCCTGCAACCCCTTTCCCTTTGTGCTAGATGAACGAACGTCTCTCCACATGCTCAGTTCTGAGAGGTAAGTGTGTGTGAAAGCCGCCCTTCAACTAGCTTGTTGGGAACAAAAAGTTTCTTTCCACTTGCAAATTCCACTCCATACATATATATGGGGAGGTACTAGCTCCAACTCGGTTTTACAGTGAAAACTGCAGGAACTTCAAACCGGCACAAGGAAACAGACTGAGAATCCAGAGTAAAAGTTTTTCCTGCAAACCGTTCCCTTTGTGCTGATGAACGAACGTCTCTCCACATGCTCAGTTCTGAGAGATAAGTGTGTGTGAAAGCCGTCCTTCACCTAGCTTGTTGGGAACACAAAGTTTCTTTTCAGTTGCAATCTCCACTCCATACCCATAAATGGGGAGGTACAAGCTCCAACTCGGTTTTACAGTGAAAACTGCATTAAATTCAAACCGGCACTAGGAAACAGACTGAGAAACCAGAGTAAAAGTTTCTTCTGCAAACCGTTCCCTTTGTGCTAGATGAACGAACGTCTCTCCACATGATCAGTTCTGAGAGATAAGTGTGTGTGAAAGCCGTCCTTCACCTAGCTTGTTGGGAACACAAAGTTTCTTTTCAGTTGCAAACCCCACTCCATACATATATATGGGGAGGTACTAGCTCCAACTCGCTTTTACAGTGAAAACTGCAGGAACTTCAAACCGACGCTAGGAAACAGACTGAGAAACCTGAGTAAAAGTTTCTCCTGCAACCCGTTCCCTTTGTGCTAGATGAACGAACGTCTCTCCACATGCTCAGTTCTGAGAGGTATGTGTGTGTGAAAGCCGCCCTTCAACTAGCTTGTTGGGAACAAAAAGTTTCTTTCCACTTGCAAATTCCACTCCATACATATATATGGGGAGGTACTAGCTCCAACTCGGTTTTACAGTGAAAACTGCAGGAACTTCAATCCGGCACTTGGAAACAGACTGAGAAAACAGAGTAAAAGTTTCTTCTGAAAACCGTTCCCTTTGTGCTAGATGAACGAACGTCTCTCTACAAGCTCAGTTCTTAGACATAAGTGTGTGTGAAAGCCGTCCTTCACATAACTTGTTGATAACACAAAGTTTCTTTTCATTTTCAAACTCCACTCCATACAAATATATGGGGAGGTACTAGCTCCAACTCGGTTTTACAGTGAAAACTGCAGGAACTTCAATCCGGCACTTGGAAACAGACTGAGAAAACAGAGTAAAAGTTTCTTCTTAAAACCTTTCCCTTTTTGCTAGATGAACGAACGTCTCTCTACAAGCTCAGTTCTTAGAGATAAGTGTTTGTGAAAGCCGTCCTTCACCTAGCTTCTTGGGAACACAAAGTTTTTTTTCAGTTGCAAACTCCACTCCATACATATATATGGGGAGGTACAAGCTCCAACTCGATTTTACAGTGAAAAGTGCAGGAACTTCAAACAGGCACTAGGAAACAGACTGAGAAGCCAGAGTAAAAGTTTCTCCTGAAACCCGTTCCCTTTGTGCTAGATGAACGAACGTCTCTCCACATGCTCAGTTCTGAGAGATAACTGTGTGTGAAAGCCGTCCTTCACATATTTTGTTGGGAACACAAAGTTTCTTTTCAGTTGCAAACTCCACTCCATACATATATATGGGGAGGTACTAGATCCAACTCGGTTTTACAGTGAAAACTACAGGAACTTCAAAGGGGCACTAGGAAACAGACTGAGAAACCAGAGTAAAACTTTCTCCTGCAACCCGTTCCCTTTTTGCTAGATGAACGAACGTCCCTCCACATGCTCAGTTTTGAGAGATAAGTATGTGGGAAAGCCGCAATTCACCTTGATTTTTGGGAACACAAAGTTTCTTTTCAGTTGCAAACTCCAATCCATACAAATATATGGGGTGGTACTAGCTCCAAATCGGTTCTACAGTGAAAACTGCAGGAACTTCAAACCGGCACTAGGAAAAAGTCTGAGAAACCAGAGTCAAAATTTCCCCTGCAAACCGTTCCCTTTGTGCTATATGAACGAACGTCTCTCCACATGCTCAGTTCTGAGAGATAAGTGTGTGTGAAAGCCGTCCTTCACCTAGCTTGTTGGGAACACAAAGTTTCTTTTCACTTGCAAAATCCACTCCATACATATATAAGGGGAGGTACAAGCTCCAACTCGGTTTTACAGTGAAAACTGCAGGAACTTCAAACCGGAACTAGGAAACAGACTGAGAAACCAGAGTAAAACATTCTCCTGTAACACGTTCCCTTTGTGCTAGATGAACGAACGTCTCTCCACATGCTCAGTTCTGAGAGATAAGTGTGTGTGAAAGCCGTCCTTCACATAGCTTGTTGGGAACACAAAGTTTCTTTTCACTTGCAAAATCCACTCCTTACACATATATGGGGAGGTACTAGCTCCAACTCTGTTTTACAGTGAAAATTGAAGGAACTTCAAACCGGCACTAGGAAACAGACTGAGAAACCAGAGTAAAAGTTTCCCCTGCAACCCGTTACCTTTGTGCTAGATGAACGAACGTCTCACCACATGCTCAGTTCTGAGAGATATGTATGTGTGAAAGCAGCAATTCACCTAGCTTGTTGGGAACACAAAGTTTCTTTTCAGATGCAAACTCCACTCCATACATATATATGGGGAGGTACTAACTCCAAATCGGTTTTACAGTGAAAACTGCAGGAACTTCAAACCGGCACTAGGAAACAGTCTGAGAAACCAGAGTAAAAATTTCCCCTGCAACCCGTTCCCTTTGTGCTAGATGAACGAACGTCTCTCCACAAGCTCAGTTAGGAGAGATAAGTGTGTGTGAAAACCGTACTTCACCTAGCTTGTTGGGAACACAAAGTTTCTTTTCAGTTGCAAACTCCACTCCATACATATATATGGGGAGGTACTAGCTCCAAATCGGTTTTACAGTGCAAACTGCAGGAACTTCAAACCGGCACTAAGAAACAGACTGAGAAACCAGAGTAAAAGTTTACCCTACAACCCGTTCCCTTTGTGCTAGATGAACGAACGTCTCTCCACATGCTCAGTTCTGAGAGATAAGTGTGTGTGAATGCTGTCCTTCACCTAGCTTGTTGGGAACACAATGTTTCTTTTCAGTTGCAAACTCCACTCCATACATATATATGGGGAGGTACTAGCTCCAACTCGGTTTTACAGTGAAACCTGCAGGAACTTCAAACCGGCAGTAGGAAACAGACTGAGAAACCAGAGTAAAAATTTCCCCTGCAAACCGTTCGCTTTGTGCTAGATGAACGAACGTCTCTCCACATGCTCAGTTCTGAGGGATAAGTGTGTTTGAAAGCCATCCTTCACCGAGCTTGTTGGGAACACAAAGTTTCTTTTCAGTTGCAAACTCCACTCCATACATATATATGGGGTGGTAGAAGCTCCAACTCGATTTTACAGTGAAAACTGCAGGAACTTCAAACCGGCACTGGGAAACAGACTGAGAAACCAGAGTAAAAGTTTCTTCTGAAAACCGTTCCATTTTTGCTAGATGAACGAACGTATCTCTACAAGCTCAGTTCTTAGAGATACGTGTGTGTGAAAGCCGTCCTTCACATAGCTTGTTGATAACACAAAGTTTCTTTTCATTTTCAGACTCCACTCCATACAAATATATGGGGAGGCACTAGCTCAAACTCTGTTTTATAGTGAAAACTGCAGGAACTTCAAACCGGCACTAGGAAACAGACTGAGAAACCAGAGTAAAAGTTTCTCCTGCAACCCGTTCCCTTTGTGCTAGATGAACGAACGTCTCTCGACATGCTCAGTTCTGAGAGATACATATGTGAGAAAGCCGCAATTCACCTATCTTGTTGGGAACACAAAGATTCTTTTCAGTTGCAAACTCCACTCAATACACATATATGGGGAGGAACTAGCTCCAACTCTGTTTTACAGTGAAAACTGCAGGATCTTCAAACCGGCACTAGGAAACAGTCTGAGAAACCAAAGTAAAAATTTCCCCTGCAACCCGTTCCCTTTGTGCTAGATGAACGAACGTCTCTCCACAAGTTCAGTTCGGAGAGATAAGTGTGTGTGAAAACCGTACTTCACCTAGCTTGTTGGGAACACAAAGTTTCTTTTCAGTTGCAAACTCCACTCCATACCTATATATGGGGAGGTACTAGCTCCAACTCGTTTTTACAGTGCAAACTGCAGGAACTTCAAATCGGCACTAAGAAACAGACTGAGAAACCAGAGTAAAAGTTTATCCTTCAACCCGTTCCCTTTGTGCTAGATGAACGAACGTCTCTCCACATGCTCAGTTTTGAGAGATAAGTGTGTGTGAATGCTGTCCTTCACCTAGCTGTTGGGAACACAAAGTTTCTTTTCAGTTGCAAACTCCACTCCATACATATATATTGGGAGGTACTAGCTCCAACTCGGTTTTACAGTGAAACCTGCAGGAACTTCAACCCGGCACTAGGAAACAGACTGAGAAACCAGATTAAAAATTTCCCCTGCAAACCGTTCGCTTTGTGCTAGATGAACGAACGTCTCTCCACATGCTCAGTTCTGAGAGATAAGTGTGTGTGAAAGCCGTCCTTCACCTAGCATGTTGGGAACACAAAGTTTCTTTTCATTTGCAATCTCCACTCCATACACATAAATGGGGAGTTACAAGCTCCAACTCGGTTTTACAGTGAAAACTGCATTAAATTCAAACCGGCACTAGGAAACAGACTGAGAAACCAGAGTAAAAGTTTCTTCTGCAACCCGTTCCCTTTGTGCTAGATGAACGAACGTCTCTCCACATGATCAGTTCTGAGAGATTAGTGTGTGTGAAAGCCGTCCTTCAACTAGCTTCTTGGGAACACAAAGTTTTTTTTCAGTTGCAAACTCCACTCCATACATATATATGGGGAGGTACAAGCTCCAACTCGATTTTACAGTGAAAAGTGCAGGAACTTCAAACAGGCACTAGGAAACAGACTGAGAAGCCAGAGTAAAAGTTTCTCCTGAAACCCGTTCCCTTTGTGCTAGATGAACGAACGTCTCACCACATGCTCAGTTCTGAGAGATAACTGTGTGTGAAAGCCGTCCTTCACATATTTTGTTGGGAACACAAAGTTTCTTTTCAGTTGCAAACTCCACTCCATACATATATATGGGGAGGTACTAGATCCAACTCGGTTTTACAGTGAAAACTACAGGAACTTCAAAGGGGCACTAGGAAACAGACTGAGAAACCAGAGTAAAACTTTCTCCTGCAACCCGTTCCCTTTTTGCTAGATGAACGAACGTCCCTCCACATGCTCAGTTTTGAGAGATAAGTATGTGGGAAAGCCGCAATTCACCTTGATTTTTGGGAACACAAAGTTTCTTTTCAGTTGCAAACTCCAATCCATACAAATATATGGGGTGGTACTAGCTCCAAATCGGTTCTACAGTGAAAACTGCAGGAACTTCAAACCGGCACTAGGAAAAAGTCTGAGAAACCAGAGTCAAAATTTCCCCTGCAAACCGTTCCCTTTGTGCTATATGAACGAACGTCTCTCCACATGCTCAGTTCTGAGAGATAAGTGTGTGTGAAAGCCGTCCTTCACCTAGCTTGTTGGGAACACAAAGTTTCTTTTCACTTGCAAAATCCACTCCATACATATATAAGGGGAGGTACAAGCTCCAACTCGGTTTTACAGTGAAAACTGCAGGAACTTCAAACCGGAACTAGGAAACAGACTGAGAAACCAGAGTAAAACATTCTCCTGTAACACGTTCCCTTTGTGCTAGATGAACGAACGTCTCTCCACATGCTCAGTTCTGAGAGATAAGTGTGTGTGAAAGCCGTCCTTCACATAGCTTGTTGGGAACACAAAGTTTCTTTTCACTTGCAAAATCCACTCCTTACACATATATGGGGAGGTACTAGCTCCAACTCTGTTTTACAGTGAAAATTGAAGGAACTTCAAACCGGCACTAGGAAACAGACTGAGAAACCAGAGTAAAAGTTTCCCCTGCAACCCGTTACCTTTGTGCTAGATGAACGAACGTCTCACCACATGCTCAGTTCTGAGAGATATGTATGTGTGAAAGCAGCAATTCACCTAGCTTGTTGGGAACACAAAGTTTCTTTTCAGATGCAAACTCCACTCCATACATATATATGGGGAGGTACTAACTCCAAATCGGTTTTACAGTGAAAACTGCAGGAACTTCAAACCGGCACTAGGAAACAGTCTGAGAAACCAGAGTAAAAATTTCCCCTGCAACCCGTTCCCTTTGTGCTAGATGAACGAACGTCTCTCCACAAGCTCAGTTAGGAGAGATAAGTGTGTGTGAAAACCGTACTTCACCTAGCTTGTTGGGAACACAAAGTTTCTTTTCAGTTGCAAACTCCACTCCATACATATATATGGGGAGGTACTAGCTCCAAATCGGTTTTACAGTGCAAACTGCAGGAACTTCAAACCGGCACTAAGAAACAGACTGAGAAACCAGAGTAAAAGTTTACCCTACAACCCGTTCCCTTTGTGCTAGATGAACGAACGTCTCTCCACATGCTCAGTTCTGAGAGATAAGTGTGTGTGAATGCTGTCCTTCACCTAGCTTGTTGGGAACACAATGTTTCTTTTCAGTTGCAAACTCCAATCCATACATATATATGGGGAGGTACTAGCTCCAACTCGGTTTTACAGTGAAACCTGCAGGAACTTCAAACCGGCAGTAGGAAACAGACTGAGAAACCAGAGTAAAAATTTCCCCTGCAAACCGTTCGCTTTGTGCTAGATGAACGAACGTCTCTCCACATGCTCAGTTCTGAGGGATAAGTGTGTTTGAAAGCCATCCTTCACCGAGCTTGTTGGGAACACAAAGTTTCTTTTCAGTTGCAAACTCCACTCCATACATATATATGGGGTGGTAGAAGCTCCAACTCGATTTTACAGTGAAAACTGCAGGAACTTCAAACCGGCACTGGGAAACAGACTGAGAAACGAGCGTAAAAGATTCTCCTGCAACCCGTTCCCTTTGTGCTAGATGAACGAACGTCTCTCCACATGCTCAGTTCTGAGGGATAAGTGTGTGTGAAAGCCTTCCTTCACCTAGCTTGTTGGGAACCCAAAGTTTCTTTTCAGTTGCAAACTCCAATCCATTCATATATAAGGGGAGGTACTAGCTCCAACTCTGTTTTACAGTGAAAACTGCAGGAACTTCAAACAGGCACTAGGAAACAGACTGATAAACCAGAGTAAAAGTTTCTCCTGCAACCCGTTCCCTTTGTGCTAGATGAACGAACGTCTCTCCACATGCTCAGTTCTGAGAGATACATAAGTGAGAAAGCCGCAATTCACCTATCTTGTTGGGAACACAAAGTTTCTTTTCAGTTGCAAACTCCACTCAATACACATATATGGGGAGGAACTAGCTCCAACTCTGTTTTACAGTGAAAACTGTAGGAACTTCAAACCGGCACTAGGAAACAGACTGAGAAACCAGAGTAAAAGTTTCTTCTGCAACCCGTTCCCTTTGTGCTAGATGAACGAACGTCTCTCCACATGCTCAGTTCTGAGAGGTAAGTGTGTGTGAAAGCCGCCCTTCACTTAGCTTGTTGGGAACAAAAAGTTTCTTTCCACTTGCAAATTCCACTCCATACATATATAAGGGGAGGTACTATCTCCAACTCGGTTTTACAGTGAAAACTGCAGGAACTTCAATCCGGCACTTGGAAACAGACTGAGAAACCAGAGTAAAAGTTTCTTCTGAAAACCGTTCCATTTTTGCTAGATGAACGAACGTATCTCTACAAGCTCAGTTCTTAGAGATACGTGTGTGTGAAAGCCGTCCTTCACATAGCTTGTTGATAACACAAAGTTTCTTTTCATTTTCAGACTCCACTCCATACAAATATATGGGGAGGCACTAGCTCAAACTCTGTTTTATAGTGAAAACTGCAGGAACTTCAAACCGGCACTAGGAAACAGACTGAGAAACCAGAGTAAAAGTTTCTCCTGCAACCCGTTCCCTTTGTGCTAGATGAACGAACGTCTCTCGACATGCTCAGTTCTGAGAGATACATATGTGAGAAAGCCGCAATTCACCTATCTTGTTGGGAACACAAAGATTCTTTTCAGTTGCAAACACCACTCAATACACATATATGGGGAGGAACTAGCTCCAACTCTGTTTTACAGTGAAAACTGCAGGATCTTCAAACCGGCACTAGGAAACAGTCTGAGAAACCAAAGTAAAAATTTCCCCTGCAACCCGTTCCCTTTGTGCTAGATGAACGAACGTCTCTCCACAAGTTCAGTTCGGAGAGATAAGTGTGTGTGAAAACCGTACTTCACCTAGCTTGTTGGGAACACAAAGTTTCTTTTCAGTTGCAAACTCCACTCCATACATATATATGGGGAGGTACTAGCTCCAACTCGTTTTTACAGTGCAAACTGCAGGAACTTCAAATCGGCACTAAGAAACAGACTGAGAAACCAGAGTAAAAGTTTATCCTTCAACCCGTTCCCTTTGTGCTAGATGAACGAACGTCTCTCCACATGCTCAGTTTTGAGAGATAAGTGTGTGTGAATGCTGTCCTTCACCTAGCTGTTGGGAACACAAAGTTTCTTTTCAGTTGCAAACTCCACTCCATACATATATATTGGGAGGTACTAGCTCCAACTCGGTTTTACAGTGAAACCTGCAGGAACTTCAACCCGGCACTAGGAAACAGACTGAGAAACCAGATTAAAAATTTCCCCTGCAAACCGTTCGCTTTGTGCTAGATGAACGAACGTCTCTCCACATGCTCAGTTCTGAGAGATAAGTGTGTGTGAAAGCCGTCCTTCACCTAGCATGTTGGGAACACAAAGTTTCTTTTCATTTGCAATCTCCACTCCATACACATAAATGGGGAGTTACAAGCTCCAACTCGGTTTTACAGTGAAAACTGCATTAAATTCAAACCGGCACTAGGAAACAGACTGAGAAACCAGAGTAAAAGTTTCTTCTGCAACCCGTTCCCTTTGTGCTAGATGAACGAACGTCTCTCCACATGATCAGTTCTGAGAGATTAGTGTGTGTGAAAGCCGTCCTTCAACTAGCTTGTTGGGAACACAAAGTTTCTTTTCAGTTGCAAACCCAACTCCATACATATTTATGGGGAGGTACTAGCTCCAACTCGCTTTTACAGTGAAAACTGCAGGAACTTCAAACCGACGCTAGGAAACAGACTGAGAAACCTGAGTAAACGTTTCTCCTGCAACCCGTTCCCTTTGTGCTAGATGAACGAACGTCTCTCCACATGCTCAGTTCTGAGTGGTATGTGTGTGTGAAAGCCGCAATTCACCTAGCTTGTGGGGAACAAAAAGTTTCTTTCCACTTGCAAATTCCACTCCATACATATATATGGGGAGGTACTAGCTCCAACTCGGTTTTACAGTGAAAACTGCAGGAAATTCAAACCGGCACTAGGAAACAGACTGAGAAACCAGAGTAAAAGTTTCTTCTGAAAACCGTTCCTTTTGTGCTAGATGAACGAACGTCTCTCCACATGCTCATTTCTGAGAGATAAGTGTGTGTGAAAGCCGTCCTTCACCTAGCTTGTTGGGAACACAAAGTTTTTTTTCAGTTGCAAACTCCACTCCATATATATATATGGGGAGGTACAAGCTCCAACTCGATTTTACAGTGAAAACTGCAGGAACTTCAAACCGGCACTAGGAAACAGACTGAGAAACCAGAGTAAAAGTTCCTCCTGAAACCCGTTCACTTTGTGTAGATGAACGAACGTCACTCCACATGCTCATTTCTGAGAGATAAGTGTGTGTGAAAGCCGTCCTTCACCTAGCTTGTTGGGAACACAAAGTTTCTTTTCACTTGCAAAATCCACTCCATACACATATATGGGGAGGTACTAGCTCCAACTCTGTTTTACAGTGAAAACTGAAGGAACTTCAAACCGGCACTAGGAAACAGACTGAGAAACCAGAGTAAAAGTTTCTCCTGCAACCCGTTCCCTTTGTGCTAGATGAACGAACGTCTCACCACATGCTCAGTTCTGAGAGATAAGTATGTGTGAAAGCAGCAATTCACCTTGCTTGTTGGGAACACAAAGTTTCTTTTCAATTGCAAACTCCACTCCATACATATATATGGGGAGGTACTAACTCCAAGTCGGTTTTACAGTGAAAACTGCAGGAACTTCAAACCGGCACTAGGAAACAGTCTGAGAAACCAGAGTAAAAATTTCCCCTGGAACCCGTTCCCTTTGTGCTAGATGAACGAACGTCTCTCCACAAGCTCAGTTCGGAGAGATAAGTGTGTGTGAAAACCGTACTTCACCTAGCTTGTTGGGAACACAAAGTTTCTTTTCAGTTGCAAACTCCACTCCTTACATATATATGGGGAGGTACTAGCTCCAACTCGGTTTTACAGTGCAAACTGCAGGAACTTCAAACAGGCACTAAGAAACAGACTGAGAAACCAGAGTAAAAGTTTATCCTGCAACCCGTTCCCTTTGTGCTAGATGAACGAACGTCTCTCCACATGCTCAGTTCTGAGAGATAAGTGTGTGTGAATGCTGTCCTTCACCTAGCTTGTTGGGAACACAAATTTCTTTTCAGTTGCAAACTCCACTCCATACATATATATGGGGAGGTACTAGCTCCAACTCGGTTTTACAGTGAAACCTGCAGGAACTTCAAACCGGCACTAGGAAACAGACTGAGAAACCAGAGTAAAAATTTCCCCTGCAAACCGTTCGCTTTGTGCTAGATGAACGAACGTCTCTCCACATGCTCAGTTCTGAGGGATAAGTGTGTGTGAAAGCCATCCTTCACCGAGCTTGTTGGGAACACAAAGTTTCTTTTCAGTTACAAACTCCACTCCATACATATATATGGGGTTGTACAAGCTCCAACTCGAATTTACAGTGAAAACTGCAGGAACTTCAAACCGGCACTGGGAAACAGACTGAGAAACGAGCGTAAAAGATTCTCCTGCAAACCGTTCCCTTTGTGCTAGATGAACGAACGTCTCTCCACATGCTCAGTTCTGAGGGATAAGCGTGTGTGAAAGCCGTCCTTCACCTAGCTTCTTGGGAACCCAAAGTTTCTTTTCAGTTGCAAATTCCACTCCATTCATATATAAGGGGAGGTACTAGCTCCAACTCTGTTTTACAGTGAAAACTGCAGGAACTTCAAACAGGCACTATGAAACAGACTGATAAACCAGAGTAAAAGTTTCTCCTGCAACCCGTTCCCTTTGTGCTAGATGAACGAACGTCTCTCCACATGCTCAGTTCTGAGAGATACATATGTGAGAAAGCCGCAATTCACCTAGCTTGTTGGGAACACAAAGTTTCTTTTCAGTTGCAAACTCCACTCAATACACATATATGGGGAGGAACTATCTCCAACTCTGTTTTACAGTGAAAACTGCAGGAACTTCAAACCGGCACTACGAAACAGACTGAGAAACCAGAGTAAAAGTTTCTTCTGAAAACCGTTCCCTTTGTGCTAGATGAACGAACGTCTCTCCACATGCTCATTTCTGAGAGATAAGTGTGTGTGAAAGCCGTCCTTCACCTAGCTTGTTGGGAACACAAAGTTTTTTTTCAGTTGCAAACTCCACTCCATACATATATATGGGGAGGTACAAGCTCCAACTCGATTTTACAGTGAAAACTGCAGGAACTTCAAACCGGCACTACGAAACAGACTGAGAAACCAGAGTAAAAGTTTCTCCTGAAACCCGTTCCCTTTGTGCTAGATGAACGAACGTCACTCCACATGCTCAGTTCTGAGAGATAAGTGTGTGTGAAAGCCGTCCTTCACATATTTTGTTGGGAACACAAAGTTTCTTTTCAGTTGTAAACTCCACTCCATACATATATATGGGGAGGTACTAGATCCAACTCGGTTTTACAGTGAAAACTGCAGGAACTTCAAACCGGCACTAGGAAACAGACTGAGAAACCAGAGTAAAACTTTCTCCTACAACCCGTTCCCTTTGTGCTAGATGAACGAACGTCCCTCCACATGCTCAGTTTTGAGAGATAAGTATGTGGGAATGCCGCAATTCACCTAGCTTTTTGGGAACACAAAGTTTCTTTTCAGTTGCAAACTCCAATCCATACACATATATGGGGTGGTACTAGCTCCAAATCGGTTTTACAGTGAAAACTGCAGGAACTTCAAACCGGCACTAGGAAACAGTCTGAGAAACCAGAGTCAAAATTTCCCCTGCAAACCTTTCCTTTTGTGCTAGATGAACGAACGTCTCTCCACATGCTCAGTTCTGAGAGATAAGTGTGTGTGAAAGCCGTCCTTCACCTAGCTTGTTGGGAACACAAAGTTTCTTTTCACTTGCAAAATCCACTCCATACATATATAAGGGGAGGTACAAGCTCCCACTCGGTTTTACAGTAAAAACTGCAGGAACTTCAAACCGGAACTAGGAAACAGACTGAGAAACCAGAGTAAAACATTCTCCTGCAACACGTTTCCTTTGTGCTAGATGAACGAACGTCTCCCACATGCTCAGTTCTGAGAGATATGTGTGTGTGAAAGCCGTCCTTCACATAACTTGTTAGGAACACAAAGTTTCTTTTCAGTTGCAAACTCCACTCCATACATATATATGGGGAGGTACTAGCTCCAACTCTGTTTTACAGTGCAAACTGCAGGAACTTCAAACCGGCACTAGGAAACAGACTGAGAAACCAGAGTAAAAGTTTCTCCTGCAACCCGTTCCCTTTGTGCTAGATGAACGAACGTCTCCCACATGCTCAGTTCTGATAGATAATTGTGTGTGAAAGCCGTCCTTCACCTAGCTTGTTGGGAACACAAAGTTTCTTTTCAGTTGCAAACTCCACTCCATACATATATATGGGGAAGTACTAGCTCCAACTCGGTTTTACAGTGCAAACTGCAGGAACTTCAAACCGGCACTAGGAAACAGACTGAGAATCCAGAGTAAAAGTTTCTCCTGCAACCCGTTCCATATGTGCTAGATGAACGAACGTCTTTCACATGCTCAGTTCTGAGAGATAATTGTGTGTGAATGCCGTGCTTCACCTATTTTGTTCGGAACACAAAGTTTATTTCAGTTGCAAACACCACTCCATACATATATATGGGGATGTACTAGCTCTAACTCGGTTTTACAGTGCAAACTCAGGAACATCAAACCGGCACTAGGAAACAGACTGAGAAACCAGAGTAAAAGTTTCTACTGCAACCCGTTCCCTTTGTGCTAGATGAACGAACGTCTCTACATGCCCAGTTCTGAGAGATAAGTGTATGTGAAAGCCGTCCTTCACCTAGCTTGTTGGGAACACAAAGTTTCTTTTCAGTAGCAAACTCCACTCCTTACATATATATGGGGAGGTACAAGCTCCAACTCGGTTTTACAGTGCAAACTGCAGGAACTTCAAACCGGCACTAGGAAACAGTCTGAGAATCCAGAGTAAATGTTTCTCCTGCAATCCGTTCCATTTGTGCTAGATGAACGAACGTCTCCCACATGCTAAGTTCTGAGAGATATGTGTGTGTGAAAGCCGTGCTTCACCTATTTTGTTGGGAACACAAAGTTTCTTTTCAGTTGAATACTCCACTCCATACATATATATGGGGATGTACTAGCTCTAACTCGGTTTTACAATGCAAACTCTGGAACTTCAAACCGGCACTAGGAAACAGACTGAGAAACCAGAGTAAAAGTTTCTTCTGCAAACCGTTCCATTTGTGCTAGATGAACGAACGTCTCTACATGCCCAGTTCTGAGAGATAAGTGTGTGTGAAAGCCGTCCTTCACCTAGCTTCTTGGGAACACAAAGTTTCTTTTCAGTTGCAAACTCCACTCCATACATATATATGTGGAGGTACTAGATACAACTCGGTTTTACAGTGCAAATTGCAGGAACTTCAAACCGGCACTAGGAAACAGACTGAGAAAACAGAGTAAAAGTTTCTTCTGCAAACCGTTCCATTTGTGCTAGATGAACGAACGTCTCTCTACATGCCCAGTTCTGAGAGATAAGTGTGTGTGAAAGCCGTCCTTCAACTAGCTTGTTTGGAACACAAAGTTTCTTTTCAGTTTCAAACTCCACTCCATACAAATATATGGGGAGGTACTAGCTCCAACTCGGTTTTATAGTGAAAACTGCAGGAACTTCAAACCGGCCTTAGGAAACAGACTGCTATACCAGAGAAAAACTTTCTCCTGCAACCCGTTCCCTTTGTGTTAGATGAACGAAAGTCTCTCCACATGCTCAGGTCTGAGAGATAAGTGTGTGTGAAAGCCGTACTTCACCTAACTTGTTGGGAACACAATGTTTCTTTTCAGTTGCAAACTCCAGTCCATATATATATATGGGGAGGGTCTAACTCCAACTCGGTTTTACAGTGAAATCTGCAGGAATTTCAAACCGGCACTAGGAAACAGACTGAGAAACCAGAGTAAAAATTCTCCTGCAACCCGATCCCTTTGTGCTAGATGAACGAATGTCTCTCCACATGCTCAGTTCTGAGAGATAAGTGTGTGTGAAAGCCGTCCTTCATCTAGCTTGTTGGGAACACAAAGTTTCTTTTCAGTTGCAAACTCCAATCCATACATATATATGGGGAGGTACAGGCTCCAACTCAGTTTTACAGTGAAAACTGCAGGAACTTCTAACCGGCACTAGGAAACAGACTGAGAAACCAGAGTAAAAGTTTCTACAGCAACCCGTTCCCTTTGTGCTAGGTGAACGAACGTCTCTCCACATGCTCAGTTCTGAGAGATAAGTGTGTGTGAAAGCCGTCCTTCACCTATCTTGTTGGGAACACAAAGTTACTTTTCAGTTGCAAACTCCACTCCATACATATATATGGGGATGTACAAGCTCCAAATCTGTTTTACAGTGAAAACTGCAGGAACTTCAAACCGGCACTAGGAAACAGACTGAGATACCAGAGTAAAAGTTCCTCCTGCAACCCGTTCCCTTTGTGCTAGATGAACGAACGTCTCTACACATGCTCAGTTCTGAGAGATAAGTGTGTGTGAAAGCCGTCCTTCACCTAGCTTGTTGGGAACACAAAGTTTCTTTTCAGTTGCAAACTCCACTCCATATATATATATGGGGAGGTACTAGCTCCAACTCGGTTTTACAGTGAAAACTGCAGGAACTTCAAACCGGCACTAGGAAAGAGACTGAGAAACCAGAGTAAAAGTTTCTCCTGCAACCCATTCCCTTTGTGATAGATGAACGAAAGTCTGTCCACATGCTCAGTTCTGAGAGATAAGTGTGTGTGAAAGCCGTCCTTCACCTAGCTTGTTGGGAACCCAAAGTTTCTTTTCACTTGCACACTCCACTCCATACATTTAAATGGGTAGGTACTAGCTCCAATTAGGTTTTACAGAGAAAACTGCAGGAAATTCAAACCGGCACTAGGAAACAGACTGAGAAACCAGAGTAAAGTTTCTCCTGCAACCCTTTCCCTTTGTGCTAGATGAACGAACATCTCTCCACATGCTCAGTTCTGAGAGATAAGTGTGTGTAAAAGCCGTCCTTCACTTAGATTGTTGGGAACACATAGATTCTTTTCATTTGCAAATTCCAATCCATACATATATAAGGGGAGGTACTAGCTCCAACTCGGTTTTACAGTGATATCTGCAGGAACTTCAAACCCGCACTAGGAAACAGACTGAGACACCAGAGTAATAGATTCTCCTACAACCCGTTCCCTTTGTGCTAGATGAACGAACGTCTCTCCACATGCTCATTTCTGAGAGAGAAGTGTGTGTGAAATCCGTCCTTCACCAAGCTTGTTGGGAACACAAAATTTCTTTTCAGTTGCAAACAACACACCATACATATATATGGTGAGGTACAAGCTCCAACTCGGTTTTACAGTGAAAACTGCAGGAACTTCAAACCGGCACTAGGAAACAGACTGAGAAACCAGAGTAAAAGTTTCCCCTGCAACCCGTTCCCTTTGTGCTAAATGAACAAACGTCTCTCCACATGCTCAGTTCTGAGAGATAAGTTTGTGTGAAAGCCGTCCTTCACCTAGCTTGTTGAAAACACAAAGTTTCTTTTAAGTTGCAAACTCCACTCCATACATATATATGGGGAGGTAATAGCTCCAACTCGGTTTTACAGAGAAAACTGCAGGAATTTCAAACCGGCACTAGGAAACAGACTGAGAAACCAGAGTAAAAGTTTCTCCTGCAAACCGTTCCCTTTGTGCTAGATGAACGAACGTCTCTCCACATGCTCAGTTCTGAGAGGTAAGTGTGTGTGAAAGCCGGCCTTCACCTTTCTTGTTGGGAACACAAAGTTTCTTTTCAGTTGCCAACTCCACTCCATACATATATATGGGGAGGTACTAGCTCCAAATCTTTTTTACTGTGAAAACTGCAGGAACTTCATCCGGCACTAGGAAACAGACGGAGAAACCATAGTAAAAGTTTCTCCGGCAACCCGATCCCTTTGTGCTAGATGAACGAACGTCTCTCCACATGTTCATTTCTGAGAGATATGTGTGTGTGAAAGCCGTCCTTCACCAAGCTTGTTGGGAACACAAAGTTTCTTTTCAGTTTCAAACTCCACTCCATACAAATATATGGGGAGGTACTAACTCCAACTCGGTTTTACAGTGAAAACTGCAGGAACTTCAAACCGGCACTAGGAAACAGACTGAGAAACCAGAGTAAAAGTTTCTCCTGCAACCCGTTCCCATTGTGCTAGATGAACGAACGTCTCTCCACATGCTCAGTTCTGAGAGATAAGTGTGTGTGAAAGCCGTCCTTCACATATTTTGTTGGGAACATAAAGTTTTTTTTCAGTTGCAAACTCCACTCCATACATATATATGGGGAGGTACTAGATCCAACTCGGTTTTACACTGAAAAGTGCAGGAACTTCAAACCGGCACTAGGAAACAGACTGAGAAACCAGAGTAAAACTTTCTCCTGCAACCCGTTCCCTTTGTGCTAGATGAACGAACGTCCCTCCACATGCTCAGTTTTGAGAGATAATTATGTGGGAAAGCCGCAATTCAACTAGCTTGTTGGGAACAGAAAGATTCTTTTCAGTTGCAAACTCAAATCCATACACATATATGGGGAGGTACTAGCTCCAACTCGGTTTTACAGTGCAAACTGCAGGAACTTCAAACCGGCACTAGGAAACAGACTGAGAAACCAGAGTAAATGTTTATCCTGCAACCGGTTCCCTTTGTGCTAGATGAACGAACTTCTCTCCACATGCTCAGTTCTGAGAGATATGTGAGTGTGAATGCTGTCCTTCACCTAGCTTGCTGGGAACACAAAGTTTCTTTTCAGTTGCAAACTCCACTCCATACATATATATGGGGAGGTACTAGCTCCAACTCTGTTTTACAGTGAAACCTGCAGGAACTTCAAACCGGCACTAGGAAACAGACTGAGAAACCAGAGTAAAAGTTTCTCCTGCAACCCGTTACATTTGTGCTAGATGAACGAACGTCTCACCACATGCTCAGATCTGAGAGATATGTATGTGTGAAAGCAGCAATTCACCTATCATGTTGGGAACACAAAGTTTCTTTTCAGTTGCAAACTCCACTCCATACATATATATGGGGAGGTACTAGCTCCAACTCGGTTTTACAGTGCAAACTGTGGAACTTCAAACCGGCACTAAGAAACAGACTGAGAAACCAGAGTAAAAGTTTATCCTGCAACCGGTTCCCTTTGTGCTAGATGAACGAACTTCTCTCCACATGCTCAGTTCTGAGAGATATGTGAGTTTGAATGCTGTCCTTCACCTAGCTTGTTCGGAACACAAAGTTTCTTTCAGTTGCAAACTCCACTCCATACATATATATGGGGAGGTACTAGCTCCAACTCGGCTTTACAGTGAAACCTGCAGGAACTTCAAACCGGCACTAGGAAACAGACTGAGAAACCAGAGTAAAAATTTCCCCTGCAAAACGTTCGCTTTGTGCTAGATGAACGAACGTCTCTCCACATGCTCAGTTCTGAGGGATAAGTGTGTGTGAAAGCCATCCTTCACCGAGCTTGTTGGGAACACAAAGTTTCTTTTCAGTTGCAAACCCCACTCCATACATATATATGGGGTGGTACAAGCTCCAACTCGATTTTACAGTGAAAACTGCAGGAACATCAAACCGGCACTGGGAAACAGACTGAGAAACGAGCGTAAAAGATTCTCCGGCAAACCGTTCCCTTTGTGCTAGATGAACGAACGTCTCTCCACATGCTCAGTTCTGAGGGATAAGTGTGTGTGAAAGCCGTCCTTCACCTAGCTTGTTGGGAACCCAAAGTTTCTTTTCAGTTGCAAACTCCACTCCATTCATATATAAGGGGAGATACTAGCTCCAACTCTGTTTTACAGTGAAAACTGCAGGAACTTCAAACAGGCACTAGGAAACAGACTGAGAAGCCAGAGTAAAAGTTTCTCCTGCAACCCGTTCCCTTTGTGCTAGATGAACGAACGTCTCTCCACATGCTCAGTTCTGAGAGATACATATGTGAGAAAGCCGCAATTCATCAAGCTTGTTTGGAACACAAAGATTCTTTTCAGTTGCAAACCCCACTCAATACACACATATGGGGAGGAACTATCTCCAACTCTGTTTTACAGTGAAAACTGCAGGAACTTCAAACCGGCACTAGGAAACAGACTGAGAAACCAGAGTAAAAGTTTCTTCTGCAACCCGTTCCCTTTGTGCTAGATGAACGAACGTCTCTCAACATGCTCAGTTCTGAGAGATATGTGTGTGTGAAAGCCGTCCTTCACATAACTTGTTGAGAACACAAAGTTTCTTTTCAGTTGCAAACTCCACTCCATACATATATATGGGGAGGTACTAGCTCCAACTCGGTTTTACAGTGCAAACTGCAGGAACTTCAAACCGGCAATAGGAATCAGACTGAGAAACCAGTGTAAAAGTTTCTCCTGCAACACGTTCCCTTTGTGCTAGATGAACGAACGTCTCCCACATGCACAGTTCTGAGAGATAATTGTGTGTGAAAGCCGTCCTTCACCTAGCTTGTTGGGAACACAAAGTTTCTTTTCAGTTGCAAACTCCAATCCATACATATATATGGGGAGGTACAGGCTCCACATCAGTTTTACAGTGAAAACTGCAGGAACTTCTAACCGGCACTAGGAAACAGACTGAGAAACCAGAGTAAAAGTTTCTCCAGCAACCCGTTCCCTTTGTGCTAGGTGAACGAACGTCTCTCCACATGCTCAGTTCTGAGAGATAAGTGTGTTTGAAAGCCGTCCTTCACCTATCTTGTTGGGAACACAAAGTTACTTTTCAGTTGCCAACTCCACTCCATACATATATATGTGGATGTACAAGCTCCAAATCGGTTTTACAGTGAAAACTGCAAGAACTTCAAACCGGCACTAGGAAACAGACTGAGAAACCAGAGTAAAAGTTCCTCCTGCAACCCGTTCCCTTTGTGCTAGGTGAACGAACGTCTCTCCACATGCTCAGTTCTGAGAGATAAGTGTGTGTGAAAGCCGTACTTCACCGAGCTTGTTGGGAACACAAAGTTTCTTTTCAGTTGCAAACTCCACTCCATACATATATATGGGGAGATACTAGCTCCAACTCGGTTTTACAGTGAAAACTGCAGGAAATTCAAACCGGCACTAGGAAAGAGTCTGAGAAACCAGAGTAAAACTTTCTCCTGCAACCCGTTCCCTTTGTGCTAGATGAACGAACGTCTCTCCACATGCTCAGTTCTGAGAGATAAGTGTGTGTGAAAGCCGTCCTTCACCTAGCTTGTTGGGAACACAAAGTTTCTTTTCACTTGCACACTCCACTCCATACAATTAAATGGGAAGGTACTAGCTCCAATTCGGTATTACAGAGAAAACTGCAGGAAATTCAAACCGGCACTAGGAAACAGACTGAGAAACCAGAGTAAAGTTTCTCCTGCAACCCTTTCCCTTTGTGCTAGATGAACGAACATCTCTCCACATGCTCAGTTCTGAGAGATAAGTGTGTGTAAAAGCCGTCCTTCACTTAGATTGTTGGGAACACAAAGTTTCTTTTCATTTGCAAACTCCAATCCATACATATATAAGGGGAGGTACTAGCTCCAACTCGGTTTTACAGTGAAATCTGCAGGAACTTCAAACCGGCACTAGGAAACAGACTGAGAAAACAGAGTAAAAGTTTCCCCTGCAACCCGTTCCCTTTGTGCTAAATGAACGAACGTCTCTCCACATGCTCAGTTCTGAGAGATAAGTTTGTGTAAAGCCGTCCTTCACCTAGCCTGTTGGGAACACAAAGTTTCTTTTAAGTTGCAAACTCCACTCCATACATATATATGGGGATGTACTTGCTCTAACTCGGTTTTACAGTGCAAACTCAGGAACTTCAAACCGGCACCTGGAAACAGAATGAGAAACCAGAGTAAAAGTTTCTACTGCAACCCGTTCCCTTTGTGCTAGATGAACGAACGTCTCTACATGCCCAGTTCTGAGAGATAAGTGTATGTGAAAGCCGTCCTTCACCTTGTTTGTTGGGAACACAAAGTTTCTTTTCAGTTGCAAACTCCACTCCATACATATATATGTGGAGGTACTAGATCCAAATGGTTTTTACAGTGCAAATTGCAGGAACTTCAAACCGGCACTAGGAAACAGACTGAGAATCCAGAGTAAAAGTTTCTCCTGCAACCGTTCCCTTTTTGCTAGATGAACGAACGTCTCCCACATGCTCAGTTCTGAGAGATAATTGTGTGTGAAATCCGTCCTTCACCTATTTCGTTGGGAACACAAAGTTTCTTTTCAGTTGCAAACTCCATTCCTTACATATATATGGGGAGGTACAAGCTCCAACTCGGTTTTACAGTGCAAACTGCAGGAACTTCAAACCGGCACTAGGAAACAGTCTGAGAATCCAGAGTAAATGTTTCTCCTGCAACCCGTTCCATTTGTTCTAGATGAACGATCGTCTCCCACATGCTCAGTTCTGAGAGATATGTGTGTGTGAAAGCCGTGCTTCACCTATTTTGTTCGGAACACAAAGTTTCTTTTCAGTTGCATACTCCACTCCATACATATATATGGGGATGTACTAGCTCTAACTCGGTTTTACAGTGCAAACTCAGGAACTTCAAACCGGCACTAGGAAACAGACTGAGAAACCAGAGTAAAAGTTTCTTCTGCAAACCGTTCCCTTTTTGCTAGATGAACGAACGTCTCTATATGCCCAGTTCTGAGAGATAAGTGTGTGTGAAAGCCGTCCTTCACCTTGCTTGTTGGGAACAGAAAGTTTCTTTTCAGTTGCAAACTCCACTCCATACATATATATGTGGAGGTACTAGATCCAACTCGGTTTTACTGTGCAAATTGCAGGAACTTCAAACCGGCACTAGGAAACAGACTGAGAAACCAGAGTAAAAGTTTCTTCTGCAAACCGTTCCCTTTGTGCTAGATGAACGAACGTCTCTCTACATGCCCAGTTCTGAGAGATAAGTGTGTGTGAAAGCCGTCCTTCAACTAGCTTGTTGGGAACACAAAGTTTCTTTTCAGTTTCAAACTCCACTCCATACAAATATATGGGGAGGTACTAGCTCCAACTCGGTTTTACAGTGAAAACTGCAGGAACTTCAAACCGGCCTTAGGAAACAGACTGCTATACCAGAGAAAAACTTTCTCCTGCAACCCGTTCCCTTTGTGCTAGATGAACGAACGTCTCTCCACATGCTCAGTTCTGAGAGATAAGTGTGTGTGAAAGCCGTCCTTCACCTAGCTTGTTGGGAACACAAAGTTTCTTTTCACTTGCACACTCCACTCCATACAATTAAATGGGGAGGTACTAGCTCCAATTAGGTTTTACAGAGAAAACTGCAGGAAATTCAAACCGGCACTAGGAAACAGACTGAGAAACCAGAGTAAAGTTTCTCCTGCAACCCTTTCCCTTTGTGCTAGATGAACGAACATCTCTCCACATGCTCAGTTCTGAGAGATAAGTGTGTGTAAAAGCCGTCCTTCACTTAGATTGTTGGGAACACAAAGTTTCTTTTCATTTGCAAACTCCAATCCATACATATATAAGGGGAGGTACTAGCTCCAACTCGGTTTTACAGTGAAATCTGCAGGAACTTCAAACCCGCACTAGGAAACAGACTGAGAAACCAGAGTAATAGATTTTCCTGCAACCCGTTCCCTTTGTGCTAGATGAACGAACGTCTCTCCACATGCTCATTTCTGAGAGAGAAGTGTGTGTGAAAGCCGTCCTTCACCAAGCTTGTTGGGAACACAAAGTTTCTTTTCAGTTGCAAACTCCACTCCATAAATATATATGGTGAGGTACAAGATCCAACTCGGTTTTACAGTGAAAACTGCAGGAACTTCAATCCGGCACTAGGAAACAGACTGAGAAAACAGAGTAAAAGTTTCCCCTGCAACCCGTTCCCTTTGTGCTAAATGAACGAACGTCTCTCCACATGCTCAGTTCTGAGAGATAAGTTTGTGTGAAAGCCGTCCTTCACCTAGCTTGTTGGGAACACAAAGTTTCTTTTAAGTTGCAAACTCCACTCCATACATATATTTGGGGAGGTACTAGCTCCAACTCGGTTTTACAGAGAAATCTGCAGGAATTTCAAACCGGCACTAGGAAACAGACTGAGAAACCAGAGTAAAAGTTTCTCCTGCAAACCGTTCCCTTTGTGCTAGATGAACGAACGTCTCTCCACATGCTCAGTTCTGAGAGGTAAGTGTGTGTGAAAGCCGGCCTTCCACTTTCTTGTTGGGAACACAAAGTTTCTTTTCAGTTGCCAACTCCACTCCATACATATATATGGGGAGGTACTAGCTCCAAATCTTTTTTACTGTGAAAACTGCAGGAACTTCAATCCGGCACTAGGAAACAGACGGAGAAACCAGAGTAAAACATTCTCCGTCAACCCGATCCGTTTGTGATAGATGAACGAACGTCTCTCCACATGTTCATTTCTGAGAGATATGTGTGTGTGAAAGCCGTCCTTCACCTATCTTGTTGGGAACACAAAGTTTCTTTTCAGTTGCAAACTCCACTCCATACATATATATGGGTAGGTATTAGCTCCAACAAGTTTTTACAGTGAAAACTGCAGGAACTTCAAACCGGCACTAGGAAACAGTCGGCGAAACCAGAGTAAAAGATTCCCCTGCAACCCGATCATTTTGTGCTAGATGAACGAACGTCTCTCCACTTGCTAACTTCTGAGAGATAAGTGTGTCTGAAAGCCATTCTTCACCTAGCTTGTTGGGAACACAAAGTTTCTTTTCAGTTTCAAACTCCACTCCATACAAATATATGGGGAGGAACTAGCTCCAACTCGGTTTTACAGAGAAAACTGCAGGAACTTCAAACCGGCACTAGGAAACAGACTGAGAAAACAGAGTAAAAGTTTCTTCTGCAAACCGTTCCCTTTGTGCTAGATGAACGAACGTCTCTCTACAAGCTCAGTTCTTAGAGATAAGTGTGTGTGAAAGCCGTCCTTCACATAGCTTGTTGATAACACAAAGTTTCTTTTCATTTTCAAACTCCACTCCATACAAATATATGGGGAGGTACTAACTCCAACTCGGTTTTACACTGAAAAATGCAGGAACTTCAAACCGGCACTAGGAAACAGACTGAGAAACCAGAGTAAAAGTTTCTCCTGCAACCCGTTCCCTTTGTGCTAGATGAACGAACGTCTCTCCACATGCTCATTTCTGAGAGATAAGTGTGTGTGAAAGCCGTCCTTCACCTAGCTTGTTGGGAACACAAAGTTTTTTTTCAGTTGCAAACTCCACTCCATACATATATATGGGGAGGTACAAGCTCCAACTCGATTTTACAGTGAAAACTGCAGGAACTTCAAACCGGCACTAGGAAACAGACTGAGAAACCAGAGTAAAAGTTTCTCCTGAAACCCGTTCCCTTTGTGCTAGATGAACGAACGTCTCTCCACATGCTCAGTTCTGAGAGATAAGTGTGTGTGAAAGCCGTCCTTCACATATTTTGTTGGGAACATAAAGTTTCTTTTCAGTTGCAAACTCCACTCCATACATATATATGGGGAGGTACAAGATCCAAATCGGTTTTACAGTGAAAACTGCAGGAACTTCAAACCGGCACTAGGAAACAGACTGAGAAATCAGAGTAAAACTTTCTCCTGCAACCCGTTCCCTTTGTGCTAGATGAACGAACGTCCCTCCACATGCTCAGTTTTGAGAGATAATTACGTGGGAAAGCCGCAATTCACCTAGCTTGTTGGGAACAGAAAGATACTTTTCAGTTGCAAACTCCAATCCATACACATATATGGAGTGGTACTAGCTCCAAATCTGTTTTACAGTGAAAACTGCAGGAACTTCAAACCGGCACTAGGAAACAGTCTGAGAAACCAGAGTCAAAATTTCCCCTGCAACCCGTTCCCTTTGTGCTAGATGAACTAACGTCCCTCCACATGCTCAGTTCTGAAAGATAAGTGTGTGTGAAAGCCGTCCTTCAACTAGCTTGTTGGGAACACAAAGTTTCTTTTCAGTTGCAAAATCCACTCCATACATATATAAGGGGAGGTACAAGCTCCAACTCGTTTTTACAGTGAAAACTGCAGGAACTTCAAACCGGAACTAGGAAACAGACTGAGAAATCAGAGTAAAACATTCTCCTACAACACGTTCCCTTTGTGCTAGATGAACGAACGTCTCTCCACATGCTCAGTTCTGAGAGATAAGTGTGTGTGAAAGCCGTCCTTCACCTAGCTTGTTGGGAACACAAAGTTTCTTTTCACTTGCCTAATCCACTCCATACACATATATGGGGAGGTACTACCTCCAACTCTATTTTACAGTGAAAACTGAAGGAACTTCAAACCGGCACTAGGAAACAGACTGAGAAACCTGAGTAAAAGTTTCTCCTGCAACCCGTTCCCTTTGTGCTAGATGAACGAACGTCTCACCACATGCTCAGATCTTAGAGATATGTATGTGTGAAAGCAGCAATTCACCTAGCTTGTTGGGAACACAAAGTTTCTTTTTAGTTGCAAACTCCACTCCATACATATATATGGGGAGGTACTAACTCCAACTCGGTTTTACAGTGAAAACTGCAGGAACTTCAAACCGGCACTAGGAAACAGTCTTAGAAACCAGAGTAAAAATTTCCCCTGCAACCCGTTCCCTTTGTGGTAGATGAACGAACGTCTCTCCACAAGCTCAGTTCGGAGAGATAAGTGTGTGTGAAAACCGTACTTCACCTAGCTTGTTGGGAACACAAAGTTTCTTTTCAGTTGCAAACTCCACTAAATACATATATATTGGGTGGTACAAGCTCCAACTCGATTTTACAGTGAAAACTGCAGGAACTTCAAACCGGCACTGGGAAACAGACTGAGAAACGAGCGTAAAAGATTCTCCTGCAAACCGTTCCATTTGTGCTAGATGAACGAACGTCTCTCCACATGCTCAGTTCTGAGGGATAAGTGTGTGTGAAAGCCGTACTTCAACTAGATTGTTGGGAAACCAAAGTTTCTTTTCAGTTGCAAACTCCACTCCATTCATATATAAGGGGAGGTACTAGCTCCAACGCTGTTTTACAGTGAAAACTGCAGGAACTTCAAACAGGCACTAGGAAACAGACTGAGAAACCAGAGTAAAAGTTTCTCCTGCAACCCGTTCCCTTTGTGCTAGATGAACGAACGTCTCTCCACATGCTCAGTTCTGAGAGATACATATGTGAGAAAGCCGCAATTCACATAGCTTGTTGGGAACACAAAGTTTCTTTTCAGTTGCAAACTCTACTCAATACACATATATGGGGAGGAACTAGCTCCAACTCTGTTTTACAGTGAAAACTGCAGGAACTTCAAACCGGCACTAGGAAACAGACTGAGAAACCAGAGTAAAAGTTTCTCCTGAAACCCGTTCCCTTTGTGCTAGATGAACGAACGTCTCTCCACATGCTCAGTTCTGAGAGATAAGTGTGTGTGAAAGCCGTCCTTCACATATTTTGTTGGGAACATAAAGTTTCTTTTCAGTTGCAAACTCCACTCCATACATATATATGGGGAGGTACAAGATCCAAATCGGTTTTACAGTGAAAACTGCAGGAACTTCAAACCGGCACTAGGAAACAGACTGAGAAATCAGAGTAAAACTTTCTCCTGCAACCCGTTCCCTTTGTGCTAGATGAACGAACGTCCCTCCACATGCTCAGTTTTGAGAGATAATTACGTGGGAAAGCCGCAATTCACCTAGCTTGTTGGGAACAGAAAGATACTTTTCAGTTGCAAACTCCAATCCATACACATATATGGAGTGGTACTAGCTCCAAATCTGTTTTACAGTGAAAACTGCAGGAACTTCAAACCGGCACTAGGAAACAGTCTGAGAAACCAGAGTCAAAATTTCCCCTGCAACCCGTTCCCTTTGTGCTAGATGAACTAACGTCCCTCCACATGCTCAGTTCTGAAAGATAAGTGTGTGTGAAAGCCGTCCTTCAACTAGCTTGTTGGGAACACAAAGTTTCTTTTCAGTTGCAAAATCCACTCCATACATATATAAGGGGAGGTACAAGCTCCAACTCGTTTTTACAGTGAAAACTGCAGGAACTTCAAACCGGAACTAGGAAACAGACTGAGAAATCAGAGTAAAACATTCTCCTACAACACGTTCCCTTTGTGCTAGATGAACGAACGTCTCTCCACATGCTCAGTTCTGAGAGATAAGTGTGTGTGAAAGCCGTCCTTCACCTAGCTTGTTGGGAACACAAAGTTTCTTTTCACTTGCCTAATCCACTCCATACACATATATGGGGAGGTACTACCTCCAACTCTATTTTACAGTGAAAACTGAAGGAACTTCAAACCGGCACTAGGAAACAGACTGAGAAACCTGAGTAAAAGTTTCTCCTGCAACCCGTTCCCTTTGTGCTAGATGAACGAACGTCTCACCACATGCTCAGATCTTAGAGATATGTATGTGTGAAAGCAGCAATTCACCTAGCTTGTTGGGAACACAAAGTTTCTTTTTAGTTGCAAACTCCACTCCATACATATATATGGGGAGGTACTAACTCCAACTCGGTTTTACAGTGAAAACTGCAGGAACTTCAAACCGGCACTAGGAAACAGTCTTAGAAACCAGAGTAAAAATTTCCCCTGCAACCCGTTCCCTTTGTGGTAGATGAACGAACGTCTCTCCACAAGCTCAGTTCGGAGAGATAAGTGTGTGTGAAAACCGTACTTCACCTAGCTTGTTGGGAACACAAAGTTTCTTTTCAGTTGCAAACTCCACTAAATACATATATATTGGGTGGTACAAGCTCCAACTCGATTTTACAGTGAAAACTGCAGGAACTTCAAACCGGCACTGGGAAACAGACTGAGAAACGAGCGTAAAAGATTCTCCTGCAAACCGTTCCATTTGTGCTAGATGAACGAACGTCTCTCCACATGCTCAGTTCTGAGGGATAAGTGTGTGTGAAAGCCGTACTTCAACTAGATTGTTGGGAAAACAAAGTTTCTTTTCAGTTGCAAACTCCACTCCATTCATATATAAGGGGAGGTACTAGCTCCAACGCTGTTTTACAGTGAAAACTGCAGGAACTTCAAACAGGCACTAGGAAACAGACTGAGAAACCAGAGTAAAAGTTTCTCCTGCAACCCGTTCCCTTTGTGCTAGATGAACGAACGTCTCTCCACATGCTCAGTTCTGAGAGATACATATGTGAGAAAGCCGCAATTCACATAGCTTGTTGGGAACACAAAGTTTCTTTTCAGTTGCAAACTCTACTCAATACACATATATGGGGAGGAACTAGCTCCAACTCTGTTTTACAGTGAAAACTGCAGGAACTTCAAACCGGCACTAGGAAACAAACTGAGAAACCAGAGTAAAAGTTTCTTCTGCAACCAGTTCCCTTTGTGCTAGATGAACGAACGTCTCTCTACATGCTCAGTTCTGAGAGATAATTGTGTGTGAAAGCCATCCTTCACGTATTTTTTTGGGAACACAAAGTTTCTTTTCAGTTGCAAACTCCACTCCATACATATATATGTGGAGGTACTAGATCCAACTCGGTTTTACAGTGCAAATTGGAGGAACTTCAATCCGGCACTAGGAAACAGACTGAGAAACCAGAGTAAAAGTTTCTTCTGCAACCCGTTCCATTTGTGCTAGATGAACGAACGTCTCTCTACATGCCCAGTTCTGAGAGATAAGTGTGTGTGAAAGCCGTCCTTCAACTAGCTTGTTGGGAACACAAAGTTTCTTTTCAGTTTTAAACTCCACTCCATACAAATATATGGGGAGGTACTAGCTCCAACTCTTTTTTAGTGTGAAAACTGCAGGAACTTCAAACAGGCCTTAGGAAACTGACTGCTATTCCAGAGAAAAACTTTCTCCTGCAACCCGTTCCCTTTGTGCTAGATGAACGAACGTCTCTCCACATGCTCAGTTCTGAGAGATAAGTGTGTGTGAAAGCCGTACTTCACCTAGCTTGTTGGGAACACAAAGTTTCTTTTCAGTTGCAAACTCCACTCCATACATATATATGGGGAGGTACTAGCTCCAACTCTGTTTTACAGTGAAAACTGAAGGAACTTCAAACTGGCACTAGGAAACAGACTGAGAAACCAGAGTAAAAGTTTTTCCTGCAACCCGTTTCTTTGTGCTAGATGAATGAACGTCTCTCCACATGCTCAGTTCTGAGAGATAAGTGTGTGTGAAAGCCGTCCTTCACCTAGATTGTTGGGAACACAAAGTTTCTTTTCAGTTGCAAACTCCAGTCCATATATATATATGGGGAGGTACTAACTCCAACTCGGTTTTACAGTGAAAACTGCAGGAACTTCAAACCGGCACTAGGAAACAGACTGAGAAACCACAGTAAAAATTCTCCTGCAACCCGATCCCTTTGTGCTAGATGAACGAATGTCTCTCCACATGCTCAGTTCTGAGAGATAAGTGTGTGTGAAAGCCGTCCTTCACCTAGCTTGTTGGGAACACAAAGTTTCTTTTCAGTTGCAAACTCCAATACATACATATATATGGGGAGGTACAGGCTCCAACTCAGTTTTACACTGAAAACTGCAGGAACTTCTAACCGGCACTAGGAAACAGACTGAGAAACCAGAGTAAATGTTTCTCCAGCAACCCGTTCCCTTTGTGCTAGATGAACGAACGTCTCTCCACATGCTCAGTTCTGAGAGATAAGTGTGTGTGAAAGCCGTCCTTCACCTATCTTGTTGGGAACACAAAGTTACTTTTCAGTTGCATACTCCACTCCATACATATATATTGGGAGGTACTAGCTCCAACTCGGTTTTACAGTGAAAACTGCAAGAACTTCAAACCGGCACTAGGAAACAGACTGAGAAACCAGAGTAAAAGTTCCTCCTGCAACCCGTTCCCTTTGTGCTATGTGAACGAACGTCTCTCCACATGCTCAGTTCTGAGAGATAAGTGTGAGTGAAAGCCGTCCTTCACCTAGCTTGTTGGGAACACAAAGTTTCTTTTCATTTGCAAACTCCACTCCATACATATATATGGGGAGGTACTAGCTCCAACTCGGTTTTACAGTGAAAACTGCAGGAACTTCAAACCGGCACTAGGAAAGAGACTGAGAAACCAGAGTAAAAGTTTCTCCTGCAACCCGTTCCCTTTGTGCTAGATGAACGAACGTCTCTCCACATGCTCAGTTCTGAGAGATAAGTGTGTGTGAAAGCCGTCCTTCACCTACCTTTTTGGGAACACAAAGTTTCTTTTCACTTGCAAACTCCACTCCATACATTAAAATGGGGAGGTACTAGCTCCAATTCGGTTTTACAGAGAAAACTGAAGGAAATTCAAACCGGCACTAGGAAACAGACTGAGAAACCAGAGTAAATGTTTCTTCGGCAACCCGTTCCCTTTGTGCTAGATGACCGAATGTCTCTCCACATGCTCAGTTCTGAGAGATAATTGTGTGTGAAAGCCGTCCTTCAACTAGCTTGTTGGGAACACAAAGTTTCATTTCAGTTGCAAACTCCACTCCATACATATATATGGGGTGGTAATAGTTCCAACTCGGTTTTACAGTGAAAACTGCAGGAACTTCAAACCGGCACTAGGAAACAGACTCAGAAACCTGAGTAAAAGGTTCTCCTGCAACCCGTTCCTTTTGTGCTAGATGAACGAACTTCTCTCCTCATGCTCAGTTCTGAGAGATAAGTGTGTGTGAATGCCGTCCTTCACTTATCTTGTTTAGAACACAAAGTTTCTTTTCAGTTGCAAACTCCACTCCATACATATATATGGGGAGGTACTAGCTCCAACTCGGTTTTACAGAGAAAACTGCAGGTACTTGAAAACGGCACTAGGAAACAGACTGAGAAACCAGAGTAAAAGTTCCTCCTACACCCCGTTCCCTTTGTGCTAGATGAACTAACGTATCTCCACATGCTCAGTTGTGAGAGATAAGTGTGTGTGAAAGCCTTCCTTCACCTAGCTTGTTGGGAACACAAAGTTTCTTTTCAGTTGCAAACTCCACTCCATACATATATATGGGGAGGTACTAGCTCCAACTCGGTTTTACAGTGAAAACTGCAAGAACTTCAAACCGGCACTAGGAAACAGACTGAGAAACCAGAGTAAAAGTTCCTCCTGCAACCCGTTCCCTTTGTGCTATGTGAACGAACGTCTCTCCACATGCTCAGTTCTGAGAGATAAGTGTGTGTGAAAGCCGTCCTTCACCTAGCTTGTTGGGAACACAAAGTTTCTTTTCATTTGCAAACTCCACTCCATACATATATATGGGGAGGTACTAGCTCCAACTCGGTTTTACAGTGAAAACTGCAGGAACTTCAAACCGGCACTAGGAAAGAGACTGAGAAACCAGAGTAAATGTTTCTCCTGCAACCCGTTCCCTTTGTGCTAGATGAACGAACGTCTCTCCACATGCTCAGTTCTGAGAGATAAGTGTGTGTGAAAGCCGTCCTTCACCTAGCTTTTTGGGAACACAAAGTTTCTTTTCACTTGCAAACTCCACTCCATACATTAAAATGGGGAGGTACTAGCTCCAATTCGGTTTTACAGAGAAAACTGAAGGAAATTCAAACCGGCACTAGGAAACAGACTGAGAAACCAGAGTAAATGTTTCTTCGGCAACCCGTTCCCTTTGTGCTAGATGACCGAACGTCTCTCCACATGCTCAGTTCTGAGAGATAATTGTGTGTGAAAGCCGTCCTTCAACTAGCTTGTTGGGAACACAAAGTTTCATTTCAGTTGCAAACTCCACTCCATACATATATATGGGGTGGTAATAGTTCCAACTCGGTTTTACAGTGAAAACTGCAGGAACTTCAAACCGGCACTAGGAAACAGACTCAGAAACCTGAGTAAAAGGTTCTCCTGCAACCCGTTCCTTTTGTGCTAGATGAACGAACTTCTCTCCACATGCTCAGTTCTGAGAGATAAGTGTGTGTGAATGCCGTCCTTCACTTATCTTGTTTAGAACACAAAGTTTCTTTTCAGTTGCAAACTCCACTCCATACATATATATGGGGAGGTACTAGCTCCAACTCGGTTTTACAGAGAAAACTGCAGGTACTTGAAAACGGCACTAGGAAACAGACTGAGAAACCAGAGTAAAAGTTCCTCCTACACCCCGTTCCCTTTGTGCTAGATGAACTAACCTATCTCCACATGCTCAGTTGTGAGAGATAAGTGTGTGTGAAAGCCTTCCTTCACCTAGCTTGTTGGGAACACAAAGTTTCTTTTCAGTTGCAAACTCAACTCCATACATATATATGGGGAAGTACTAGCTCCAACTCGGTTTTACAGGGAAAACTGCAGGAACTTCAAACCGGCCCTTGGAAACAGACTGAGAAACCAGAGTAAAAGTTCCTCCTGCAACCCGTTCCCTTTGTGCTATGTGAACGAACGTCTCTCCACATGCTCAGTTCTGAGAGATAAGTGTGTGTGAAAGCCGTCCTTCACCTAGCTTGTTGGGAACACAAAGTTTCTTTTCATTTGCAAACTCCACTCCATACATATGTATGGGGAGGTACTAGCTCCAACTCGGTTTTACAGTGAAAACTGCAGGAACTTCAAACCGGCACTAGGAAAGAGACTGAGAAACCAGAGTAAAAGTTTCTCCTGCAACCCGTTCCCTTTGTGCTAGATGAACGAACGTCTCTCCACATGCTCAGTTCTGAGAGATAAGTGTGTGTGAAAGCCGTCCTTCACCTAGCTTTTTGGGAACACAAAGTTTCTTTTCACTTGCAAACTCCACTCCATACATTAAAATGGGGAGGTACTAGCTCCAATTCGGTTTTACAGAGAAAACTGAAGGAAATTCAAACCGGCACTAGGAAACAGACTGAGAAACCAAAGTAAATGTTTCTTCGGCAACCCGTTCCCTTTGTGCTAGATGACCGAACGTCTCTCCACATGCTCAGTTCTGAGAGATAATTGTGTGTGAAAGCCGTCCTTCAACTAGCTTGTAGGGAACACAAAGTTTCATTTCAGTTGCAAACTCCACTCCATACATATATATGGGGTGGTAATAGTTCCAACTCGGTTTTACAGTGAAAACTGCAGGAACTTCAAACCGGCACTAGGAAACAGACTCAGAAACCTGAGTATAAGGTTCTCCTGCAACCCGTTCCTTTTGTGCTAGATGAACGAACTTCTCTCCACATGCTCAGTTCTGAGAGATAAGTGTGTGTGAATGCCGTCCTTCACTTATCTTGTTTAGAACACAAAGTTTCTTTTCAGTTGCAAACTCCACTCCATACATATATATGGGGAGGTACTAGCTCCAACTCGGTTTTACAGAGAAAACTGCAGGTACTTGAAAACGGCACTAGGAAACAGACTGAGAAACCAGAGTAAAAGTTCCTCCTACACCCCGTTCCCTTTGTGCTAGATGAACTAACGTATCTCCACATGCTCAGTTGTGAGAGATAAGTGTGTGTGAAAGCCTTCCTTCACCTAGCTTGTTGGGAACACAAAGTTTCTTTTCAGTTGCAAACTCCACTCCATACATATATATGGGGAAGTACTAGCTCCAACTCGGTTTTACAGGGAAAACTGCAGGAACTTCAAACCGGCCCTTGGAAACAGACTGAGAAACCAGAGTAAAAGTTTCTCCTGCAACCCGTTCCCTTTGTGCTAGATGAACGAACGTCTCCCACATGCTCAGTTCTGAGAGAAAATTGTGTGTGAAAGCCGTCCTTCACCTATTTTGTTGGGAACACAAAGTTTCTTTTCAGTTGCAAATTCCACTCCATACATATATACGGGGAGGTACTAGCTCCAACTCGGTTTTACAGTGCAAACTGCGGGAACTTCAAACCGGCACTAGGAAACAGACTGAGAATCCAGAGTAAAAGTTTCTCCTGCAACCCGTTCCATTTGTGCTAGATGAACGAACGTCTCCCACATGCTCATTTCTGAGAGATAAGTGTGTGTGAAAGCCGTGCTTCACCTATTTTGTTCGGAACACAAAGTTTCTTCTCAGTTGCAAAATCCACTCCATACATATATATGGGGATGTACTAGCTCTAACTCGGTTTTACAGTGCAAACTCAGGAACTTCAAACCGGCACTAGGAAACAGACTGAGAAACCAGAGTAAAAGTTTCTTCTGCAACCCGTTCCCTTTGTGCTAGATGAAAGAGCGTCTCTCTACATGCCCAGGTCTGAGAGATAATTGTGTGTGAAAGCCTTCCTTCAACTAGCTTGTTGGGAACACAAAGTTTCTTTTCACTTGCAAACTCCACTCCATACATTTAAATGGGGAGGTACTAGCTCCAATTCGGTTTTACACAGATAACTGCAGGAAATTCAAACCGGCACTAGGAAACAAACTGAGAAAACAGAGTAAATGTTTCTTCGGCAACCCGTTCCCTTTGTGCTAGATGAACGAACGTCTCTCCACATGCTCAGTTCTGAGAGATAATTGTGTGTGAAAGCCGTCCTTCAACTAGCTTGTTGGGAACACAAAGTTTCATTTCAGTTGCAAACTCCACTCCATACATATATATGGGGTGGTAATAGTTCCAACTCGGTTTTACAGTGAAAACTGCAGGAACTTCAAACCGGCACTAGGAAACAGACTCAGAAACCTGAGTAAAAGGTTCTCCTGCAACCCGTTCCTTTTGTGCTAGATGAACGAACTTCTCTCCACATGCTCAGTTCTGAGAGATAAGTGTGTGTGAATGCCGTCCTTCACTTATCTTGTTTAGAACACAAAGTTTCTTTTCAGTTGCAAACTCCACTCCATACATATATCTGGGGAGGTACTAGCTCCAACTCGGTTTTACAGAGAAAACTGCAGGTACTTGAAAACGGCACTAGGAAACAGACTGAGAAACCAGAGTAAAAGTTCCTCCTACACCCCGTTCCCTTTGTGCTAGATGAACTAACGTATCTCCACATGCTCAGTTGTGAGAGATAAGTGTGTGTGAAAGCCTTCCTTCACCTAGCTTGTTGGGAACACAAAGTTTCTTTTCAGTTGCAAACTCCACTCCATACATATATATGGGGAGGTACTAGCTCCAACTCGGTTTTACAGTGAAAACTGCAAGAACTTCAAACCGGCACTAGGAAACAGACTGAGAAACCAGAGTAAAAGTTCCTCCTGCAACCCGTTCCCTTTGTGCTATGTGAACGAACGTCTCTCCACATGCTCAGTTCTGAGAGATAAGTGTGTGTGAAAGCCGTCCTTCACCTAGCTTGTTGGGAACACAAAGTTTCTTTTCATTTGCAAACTCCACTCCATACATATATATGGGGAGGTACTAGCTCCAACTCGGTTTTACAGTGAAAACTGCAGGAACTTCAAACCGGCACTAGGAAAGAGACTGAGAAACCAGAGTAAATGTTTCTCCTGCAACCCGTTCCCTTTGTGCTAGATGAACGAACGTCTCTCCACATGCTCAGTTCTGAGAGATAAGTGTGTGTGAAAGCCGTCCTTCACCTAGCTTTTTGGGAACACAAAGTTTCTTTTCACTTGCAAACTCCACTCCATAGATTAAAATGGGGAGGTACTAGCTCCAATTCGGTTTTACAGAGAAAACTGAAGGAAATTCAAACCGGCACTAGGAAACAGACTGAGAAACTAGAGTAAATGTTTCTTCGGCAACCCGTTCCCTTTGTGCTAGATGACCGAACGTCTCTCCACATGCTCAGTTCTGAGAGATAATTGTGTGTGAAAGCCGTCCTTCAACTAGCTTGTTGGGAACACAAAGTTTCATTTCAGTTGCAAACTCCACTCCATACATATATATGGGGTGGTAATAGTTCCAACTCGGTTTTACAGTGAAAACTGCAGGAACTTCAAACCGGCACTAGGAAACAGACTCAGAAACCTGAGTAAAAGGTTCTCCTGCAACCCGTTCCTTTTGTGCTAGATGAACGAACTTCTCTCCACATGCTCAGTTCTGAGAGATAAGTGTGTGTGAATGCCGTCCTTCACTTATCTTGTTTAGAACACAAAGTTTCTTTTCAGTTGCAAACTCCACTCCATACATATATATGGGGAGGTACTAGCTCCAACTCGGTTTTACAGAGAAAACTGCAGGTACTTGAAAACGGCACTAGGAAACAGACTGAGAAACCAGAGTAAATGTTCCTCCTACACCCCGTTCCCTTTGTGCTAGATGAACTAACCTATCTCCACATGCTCAGTTGTGAGAGATAAGTGTGTGTGAAAGCCTTCCTTCACCTAGCTTGTTGGGAACACAAAGTTTCTTTTCAGTTGCAAACTCCACTCCATACATATATATGGGGAAGTACTAGCTCCAACTCGGTTTTACAGGGAAAACTGCAGGAACTTCAAACCGGCCCTTGGAAACAGACTGAGAAACCAGAGTAAAAGTTTCTCCTGCAACCCGTTCCCTTTGTGCTAGATGAACGAACGTCTCTCCACATGCTCAGTTCTGAGAGATAAGTGTGTGTGAAAGCCGTCCTTCACCTATCAAGTTGGGAACACAAAGTTACTTTTCAGTTGCATATTCCACTCCATACATATATATGGGGAGGTACTAGCTCCAACTCGGTTTTACAGTGAAAACTGCAAGAACTTCAAACCGGCACTAGGAAACAGACTGAGAAACCAGAGTAAAAGTTCCTCCTGCAACCCGTTCCCTTTGTGCTATGTGAACGAACGTCTCTCCACATGCTCAGTTCTGAGAGATAAGTGTGTGTGAAAGCCGTCCTTCACCTAGCTTGTTGGGAACACAAAGTTTCTTTTCATTTGCAAACTCCACTCCATACATATGTATGGGGAGGTACTAGCTCCAACTCGGTTTTACAGTGAAAACTGCAGGAACTTCAAACCGGCACTAGGAAAGAGACTGGGAAACCAGAGTAAAAGTTTCTCCTGCAACCCGTTCCCTTTGTGCTAGATGAACGAACGTCTCTCCACATGCTCAGTTCTGAGAGATAAGTGTGTGTGAAAGCCGTCCTTCACCTAGCTTTTTGGGAACACAAAGTTTCTTTTCACTTGCAAACTCCACTCCATACATTAAAATGGGGAGGTACTAGCTCCAATTCGGTTTTACAGAGAAAACTGAAGGAAATTCAAACCGGCACTAGGAAACAGACTGAGAAACCAAAGTAAATGTTTCTTCGGCAACCCGTTCCCTTTGTGTTAGATGACCGAACGTCTCTCCACATGCTCAGTTCTGAGAGATAATTGTGTGTGAAAGCCGTCCTTCAACTAGCTTGTAGGGAACACAAAGTTTCATTTCAGTTGCAAACTCCACTCCATATATATATATGGGGTGGTAATAGTTCCAACTCGGTTTTACAGTGAAAACTGCAGGAACTTCAAACCGGCACTAGGAAACAGACTCAGAAACCTGAGTATAAGGTTCTCCTGCAACCCGTTCCTTTTGTGCTAGATGAACGAACTTCTCTCCACATGCTCAGTTCTGAGAGATAAGTGTGTGTGAATGCCGTCCTTCACTTATCTTGTTTAGAACACAAAGTTTCTTTTCAGTTGCAAACTCCACTCCATACATATATATGGGGAGGTACTAGCTCCAACTCGGTTTTACAGAGAAAACTGCAGGTACTTGAAAACGGCACTAGGAAACAGACTGAGAAACCAGAGTAAAAGTTCCTCCTACACCCCGTTCCCTTTGTGCTAGATGAACTAACGTATCTCCACATGCTCAGTTGTGAGAGATAAGTGTGTGTGAAAGCCTTCCTTCACCTAGCTTGTTGGGAACACAAAGTTTCTTTTCAGTTGCAAACTCCACTCCATACATATATATGGGGAAGTACTAGCTCCAACTCGGTTTTACAGGGAAAACTGCAGGAACTTCAAACCGGCCCTTGGAAACAGACTGAGAAACCAGAATAAAAGTTTCTCCTGCAACCCGTTCCCTTTGTGCTAGATGAACGAACGTCTCCCACATGCTCAGTTCTGAGAGAAAATTGTGTGTGAAAGCCGTCCTTCACCTATTTTGTTGGGAACACAAAGTTTCTTTTCAGTTGCAAATTCCACTCCATACATATATACGGGGAGGTACTAGCTCCAACTCGGTTTTACAGTGCAAACTGCGGGAACTTCTAACCGGCACTAGGAAACAGACTGAGAATCCAGAGTAAAAGTTTCTCCTGCAACCCGTTCCATTTGTGCTAGATGAACGAACGTCTCCCACATGCTCAGTTCTGAGAGATAAGTGTGTGTGAAAGCCGTGCTTCACCTATTTTGTTCGGAACACAAAGTTTCTTCTCAGTTGCAAAATCCACTCCATACATATATATGGGGATGTACTAGCTCTAACTCGGTTTTACAGTGCAAACTCAGGAACTTCAAACCGGCACTAGGAAACAGACTGAGAAACCAGAGTAAAAGTTTCTTCTGCAACCCGTTCCCTTTGTGCTAGATGAACGAGCGTCTCTCTACATGCCCAGGTCTGAGAGATAATTGTGTGTGAAAGCCTTCCTTCAACTAGCTTGTTGGGAACACAAAGTTTCTTTTCACTTGCAAACTCCACTCCATACATTTAAATGGGGAGGTACTAGCTCCAATTCGGTTTTACACAGATAACTGCAGGAAATTCAAACCGGCACTAGGAAACAAACTGAGAAAACAGAGTAAATGTTTCTTCGGCAACCCGTTCCCTTTGTGCTAGATGAACGAACGTCTCTCCACATGCTCTGTTCTGAGAGATAACTGTGTGTGAAAGCCGTCCTTCAACTAGCTTGTTGGGAACACAAAGTTTCTTTTCAGTTGCAACTCCACTCCATACATATATATGGGTTGGTAATAGTTCCAACTCGGTTTTACAGTGAAAACTGCAGGAACTTCAAACCGGCACTAGGAAAGAGACTGAGAAACCAGAGTAAAAGTTTCTCCTGCAACCAGTTCCATTTGTGCTAGTTGAACGAACGTCTCTCCACATGATCATTTCTGAGAGATAAGTGTGTGTGAAAGCCGTCCTTCACATAGCTTGTTGGGAACACAAAGTTTCTTTTCACTTGCAAACTCCATTCCATACATATAAAATGGGAGGTACTAGCTCCAATACTGTTTTACAGAGAAAACTGCAGGAACATGAAACCGGCACTAGGAAACAGACTGAGAATCCAGAGTAAATGTTTCTCCTGCATCCCGTTCCCTTTGTGCTAGGTGAACGAACGTCTCTCCACATGCTCAGTTCTGAGAGATAAGTGTGTGTGAAAGCCGTCCTTCACCTAGCTTGTTGGAAACACAAAGTTTCTTTTCAGTTGCAAACTCCACTCCATACATTTATATGGGGAGGTACTATCTAAAAATCGGTTTTACTGTGAAAAATGCATTAACTTCAAACAGGCTCTAGGAAACAGACTGAGAAACCAGAGTAAAAGTTGCTACTGCAACCCGTTCCCTTTGTGCTAGATGAACGAAGGTCTCTCCACATGCTCAATTCTGAGAGATAAGTGTGTGTGAAAGCCGTCCTTCAACTAGCTTGTTGGGAACACAAAGTTTCTTTTCAGTTGCAAACTGCACTCCATACATATATATGGGGAGGTACTAGCTCCAACTCGGTTTTACAGTGAAAACTGCAGGAAATTCAAACCGGCACTAGGAAACAGACTGAGAAACCTGAGGAAAAGTTTCTTCGGCAACCCGTTTCCTTTGTGCTAGATGAACGAACGTCTCTCCACATGCTCAGTTCTGAGAGATAAGTGTGTGTGAAGCCGTCCTTCACCTAGCTTGTTCGGAAAACAAAGTTTCTTTTCACATGCAAACACCACTCCATACATATAAATGGGGAGGTATAGCTCCAATTCGGTTTTACAGAGAAATCTGCAGGAACTTGAAACCGGCACTAGGAAACAGACTGAGAATCCAGAGTAAAATTTTCTTCTTCAATCCGTTCCATTTGTGCTAGATGAATGAACGTCTCTCCACATGCTCAGTTCTGAGAGATAAGTGTGTGTGAAAGCCGTCCTTCACCTAGCTTGTTGGGAACACAAAGTTCCTTTTCAGTTGCAAACTCCACTCCATACATTTATATGGGGATGTACTATCTCCAAATCGGTTTTACAGTGAAAAATGCAGGAACTTCAAACAGGCTCTAGGAAACAGACTGAGAAACCAGAGTAAAAGTTTCTTCTGCAACCCGTTCCATTTGTGCTAGATGAACGAACGTCTCTCCACATGCTCAATTCTGAGACAAATGTGTGTGTGAAAGCCGTCCTTCACCTAGCTTGTTGGGAACACAAAGTTTCTTTTCAGTTGCAAACTCCTCTCCATACATATATATGGGGAGGTACTAGCTCCAAATCGGTTTTACAGTGAAAAGTGCAGGAAATTCAAACCGGCACTAGGAAACAGACTGAGAAACCAGAGTAAAAGTTTCTTCTGCAACCCGTTCCCTTTGTGCTAGATGAACGAACGTCTCTCCACATGATCATTTCTGAGAGATAAGTGTGTGTGAAAGCCGTCCTTCAACTAGCTTGTTCGGAAAACAAAGATTCTTTTCTGTTGCAAACTCCACTCCATACATATAAATGGGGAGGTACTAGCTCCAATTCGGTTTTACAGAGAAAACTGCAGGAACTTGAAACCGGCCCTAGGAAACAGACTGAGAAACCAGAGTAAATGTTTCTCCTGCAACCCGTTCCCTTTGTGCTAGGTGAACGAACGTCTCTCCACATGCTCAGTTCTGAGAGATAAGTGTGTGTGAAAGCCGTCCTTCACATAGCTTGTTGGGAACACAAAGTTTCTTTTCAGTTGCATACTCCACTCCATACATTTATATGGGGAGGTACTATCTCCAAATCGGTTTTACAGTGAAAAATGCAGGAAATTAAAACAGGCTCTAGGAAGCAGACTGAGAAACCAGAGTAAAAGTTTCTACTGCAACCCGTTCCCTTTGTGCTTGATGAACGAACGTCTCTCCACATGCTCAGTTCTGAGAGATAAGTGTGTGTGAAAGCCGTCCTTCACATAGCTTGTTGGGAACACAAAGATTCTTTTCAGTTGCTTACTCCACTCCATACATATATATGGGGAGGTACTAGCTCTTAATCGGTTTTACAGTGAAAACTGCAGGAACTTCAAACAGTCACTAGGAAACAGACTGAGAATCCAGAGTAAAATTTTCTTCTGCAACCCGTTCCATTTGTGCTAGATAAACGAACGTCTCTCCACATGCTCAGTTCTGAGAGATAAGTGTGTGTGAAAGCCGTCCTTCACCTAGCTTGTTGGGAACACAAAGTTTCTTTTCAGTTGCAAACTCCACTCCATACATTTATATGGGGAGGTACTATCTCCAAATCGGTTTTACAGTGAAAAATGCAGGAACTTCAAACAGGCTCTAGGAAACAGACTGAGAAACCAGAGTAAAAGTTTCTACTTCAACCCGTTCCATTTGTGCTAGATGAACGAACGTATCTCCACATGCTCAATTCTGAGACAAAAGTGTGTGTGAAAGCCGTCCTTCACCTAGCTTGTTGGGAACACAAAGTTTCTTTTCAGTTGCAAACTCCTCTCCATACATATATATGGGGAGGTACTAGCTCCAAATCGGTTTTACAGTGAAAACTGCAGGAACTTCAAACAGTCACTAGGAAACAGACTGAGAATCCAGAGTAAAATTTTCTTCTGCAACCCGTTCCATTTGTGCTAGATAAACGAACGTCTCTCCACATGCTCTGTTCTGAGAGATAAGTGTGTGTGAAAGCCGTCCTTCACCTAGCTTGTTGTAAACACAAAGTTTCTTTTCAGTTGCAAAATCCACTCCATACATATATATGGGGAGGTACTAGCTCCAACTCGGTTTTACAGTGAAAAGTGCAGGAACTTCAAACCGGCACTAGGAAACAGACTGAGAAACCAGAGTAAAAGTTTCTTCTGCAACCCGTTCCCTTTGTGCTAGATGAACGAGCGTCTCTCTACATGCCCAGGTCTGAGAGATAATTGTGTGTGAAAGCCTTCCTTCAACTAGCTTGTTGGGAACACAAAGTTTCTTTTCACTTGCAAACTCCACTCCATACATTTAAATGGGGAGGTACTAGCTCCAATTCGGTTTTACACAGATAACTGCAGGAAATTCAAACCGGCACTAGGAAACAAACTGAGAAAACAGAGTAAATGTTTCTTCGGCAACCCGTTCCCTTTGTGCTAGATGAACGAACGTCTCTCCACATGCTCTGTTCTGAGAGATAACTGTGTGTGAAAGCCGTCCTTCAACTAGCTTGTTGGGAACACAAAGTTTCTTTTCAGTTGCAACTCCACTCCATACATATATATGGGTTGGTAATAGTTCCAACTCGGTTTTACAGTGAAAACTGCAGGAACTTCAAACCGGCACTAGGAAAGAGACTGAGAAACCAGAGTAAAAGTTTCTCCTGCAACCAGTTCCATTTGTGCTAGTTGAACGAACGTCTCTCCACATGATCATTTCTGAGAGATAAGTGTGTGTGAAAGCCGTCCTTCACATAGCTTGTTGGGAACACAAAGTTTCTTTTCACTTGCAAACTCCATTCCATACATATAAAATGGGAGGTACTAGCTCCAATACTGTTTTACAGAGAAAACTGCAGGAACATGAAACCGGCACTAGGAAACAGACTGAGAATCCAGAGTAAATGTTTCTCCTGCATCCCGTTCCCTTTGTGCTAGGTGAACGAACGTCTCTCCACATGCTCAGTTCTGAGAGATAAGTGTGTGTGAAAGCCGTCCTTCACCTAGCTTGTTGGAAACACAAAGTTTCTTTTCAGTTGCAAACTCCACTCCATACATTTATATGGGGAGGTACTATCTAAAAATCGGTTTTACTGTGAAAAATGCAGGAACTTCAAACAGGCTCTAGGAAACAGACTGAGAAACCAGAGTAAAAGTTGCTACTGCAACCCGTTCCCTTTGTGCTAGATGAACGAAGGTCTCTCCACATGCTCAATTCTGAGAGATAAGTGTGTGTGAAAGCCGTCCTTCACCTAGCTTGTTGGGAACACAAAGTTTCTTTTCAGTTGCAAACTGCACTCCATACATATATATGGGGAGGTACTAGCTCCAACTCGGTTTTACAGTGAAAACTGCAGGAAATTCAAACCGGCACTAGGAAACATACTGAGAAACCTGAGGAAAAGTTTCTTCGGCAACCCGTTTCCTTTGTGCTAGATGAACGAACGTCTCTCCACATGCTCAGTTCTGAGAGATAAGTGTGTGTGAAGCCGTCCTTCACCTAGCTTGTTCGGAAAACAAAGTTTCTTTTCACATGCAAACACCACTCCATACATATAAATGGGGAGGTATAGCTCCAATTCGGTTTTACAGAGAAATCTGCAGGAACTTGAAACCGGCACTAGGAAACAGACTGAGAATCCAGAGTAAAATTTTCTTCTTCAATCCGTTCCATTTGTGCTAGATGAATGAACGTCTCTCCACATGCTCAGTTCTGAGAGATAAGTGTGTGTGAAAGCCGTCCTTCACCTAGCTTGTTGGGAACACAAAGTTCCTTTTCAGTTGCAAACTCCACTCCATACATTTATATGGGGATGTACTATCTCCAAATCGGTTTTACAGTGAAAAATGCAGGAACTTCAAACAGGCTCTAGGAAACAGACTGAGAAACCAGAGTAAAAGTTTCTTCTGCAACCCGTTCCATTTGTGCTAGATGAACGAACGTCTCTCCACATGCTCAATTCTGAGACAAATGTGTGTGTGAAAGCCGTCCTTCACCTAGCTTGTTGGGAACACAAAGTTTCTTTTCAGTTGCAAACTCCTCTCCATACATATATATGGGGAGGTACTAGCTCCAAATCGGTTTTACAGTGAAAAGTGCAGGAAATTCAAACCGGCACTAGGAAACAGACTGAGAAACCAGAGTAAAAGTTTCTTCTGCAACCCGTTCCCTTTGTGCTAGATGAACGAACGTCTCTCCACATGATCATTTCTGAGAGATAAGTGTGTGTGAAAGCCGTCCTTCAACTAGCTTGTTCGGAAAACAAAGATTCTTTTCTGTTGCAAACTCCACTCCATACATATAAATGGGGAGGTACTAGCTCCAATTCGGTTTTACAGAGAAAACTGCAGGAACTTGAAACCGGCCCTAGGAAACAGACTGAGAAACCAGAGTAAATGTTTCTCCTGCAACCCGTTCCCTTTGTGCTAGGTGAACGAACGTCTCTCCACATGCTCAGTTCTGAGAGATAAGTGTGTGTGAAAGCCGTCCTTCACATAGCTTGTTGGGAACACAAAGTTTCTTTTCAGTTGCATACTCCACTCCATACATTTATATGGGGAGGTACTATCTCCAAATCGGTTTTACAGTGAAAAATGCAGGAAATTAAAACAGGCTCTAGGAAGCAGACTGAGAAACCAGAGTAAAAGTTTCTACTGCAACCCGTTCCCTTTGTGCTTGATGAACGAACGTCTCTCCACATGCTCAGTTCTGAGAGATAAGTGTGTGTGAAAGCCGTCCTTCACATAGCTTGTTGGGAACACAAAGATTCTTTTCAGTTGCTTACTCCACTCCATACATATATATGGGGAGGTACTAGCTCTTAATCGGTTTTACAGTGAAAACTGCAGGAACTTAAAACCGGCACTAGGAAACAGACTGAGAATCTAGAGTAAAATTTTCTTCTGCAAACCGTTCCATTTGTGCTAGATGAACGAACGTCTCTCCACATGCTCAGTTCTGAGAGATAAGTGTGTGTGAAAGCCGTCCTTCACCTAGCTTGTTGGGAACACAAAGTTTCTTTTCAGTTGCAAACTCCTCTCCATACATATATATGGGGAGGTACTAGCTCCAACTCGGTTTTACAGTGAAAACTGCAGGAACATCAAACCGGCACTAGGAAACAGACTGAGAAACCAGAGTAAATGTTTCTTCGGCAACCCGTTCCCTTTGTGCTAGATGAACGAACGTATCTCCACATGCTCAGTTGTGAGAGATAAGTGTGTGTGAAAGCCTTCCTTCACCTTGCTTGTTGGGAACACAAAGTTTCTTTTCAGTTGCAAACTCCACTCCATACATATATATGGGGAAGTACTAGCTCCAACTCTGTTTTACAGGGAAAACTGCAGGAACTTCAAACCGGCCCTAGGAAACAGACTGAGAAACCAGAGTAAAAGTTTCTCCTGCAACCCGTTCCCTTTGTGCTAGATGAACGAACGTCTCTCCACATGATCATTTCTGAGAGATAAGTGTGTGTGAAAGCCGTCCTTCACCTAGCTTGTTGGGAACACAAAGTTTCTTTTCAGTTGCAAATTCCACTCCATACATATATAAGGGGAGGTACTAGCTCAAACTCGGTTTTACAGAGAAAACTACAGGTACTTGAAAACGGCACTAGGAAACAGACTGAGAAACCAGAGTAAAAGTTCCTCCTACCTCCCGCTCCCTTTGGGCTAGATGAACGAACGTATCTCCACATGCTCAGTTGTGAGAGATAAGTGTGTGTGAAAGCCTTCCTTCACCTAGCTTGTTGGGAACACAAAGTTTCTTTTCAGTTGCAAACTCCACTCCATACATATATATGGGGAAGTACTAGCTCCAAGTCGGTTTTACAGGGAAAACTGCAGGAACTTCTAACCGGCCCTAGGAAACAAACTGAGAAACCAGAGTAAAAGTTTCTCCTGCAAACCGTTCCCTTTGTGCTAGATGAACGAACGTCTCTCCACATGATCATATCTGAGAGATAAGTGTGTGTGAAAGCCGTCCTTCACCTAGCTTGTTGGGAACACAAAGTTTCTTTTCAGTTGCAAACTCCACTCCATACATATAAATGGGGAGGTACTAGCTCCAATTCGGTTTTACAGAGAAAACTGCAGGAACTTGAAACCGGCCCTAGGAAACAGACTGAGAAACCAGAGTAAAAGTTTCTCCTGCAACCCGTTCCCTTTGTGCTAGATGAACGAACGTCTCTCCACATGCTCAGTTGTGAGAGATAAGTGTGTGTGAAAGCCGTCCTTCAACTAGCTTGTTGGGAACACAAAATTTCTTTTCAGTTGCAAACTCCACTCCATACATTTATATGGGGAGGTACTAGCTCTAAATCGGTTTTACAGTGAAAACTATAGGAACTTCAAACAGGCACTAGGAAACAGTCTGAGAATCCAGAGTAAAATTTTCTTCTGCAAACCGTTCCATTTGTGCTAGATGAACGAACGTCTCTCCACATGCTCAGTTCTGAGAGATAAGTGTGTGTGAAAGCCGTCCTTCACCTAGCTTGTTGTAAACACAAAGTTTCTTTTCAGTTGCAAAATCCACTCCATACATATATATGGGGAGGTACTAGCTGCAACTCTGTTTTACAGTGAAAACTGCAGGAAATTCAAACCGGCACTAGGAAACAGACTGAGAAACCAGAGTAAATGTTTCTTCGGCAACCCGTTCCCTTTGTGCTAGATGAACGAACGTCTCTCCACATGCTCAGTTCTGAGAGATAAGTGTGTGTGAAAGCCGTCCTTCAACTAGCTTGTTTGGAACACAAAGTTTCTTTTCAGTTGCAAACTCCACTCCATACATATAAATGGGGAGGTACTAGCTCCAACTCGGTTTTACAGAGAAAACTGCAGGAACTTGAAACCGGCACTAAGAAACAGACTGAGAAACCAGATTAAAAGTTTCTCCTGCAAACCGTTCCCTTTGTGCTAGATGAACGAACGTCTCTCCACATGCTCAGTTCTGAGAGATAAGTGTGTGTGAAAGCCGTCCTTCACCTAGCTTGTAGGGAACACAAAGATTCTTTTCAGTTGCTTACTCCACTCCATACATATATAAGGGGAGGTACTAGCTCTAAATCGGTTTTACAGTGAAAACTGCAGGAACTTCAAACCGGCACTAGGAAACAGACTGAGAATCCAGAGTAAAATTTTCTTCTGCAACCCGTTCCATTTGTGCTAGATGAACGAACGTCTCTCCACATGCTCAGTTCTGAGAGATAAGTGTGTGTGAAAGCCGTCCTTCAACTAGCTTGTTGTAAACACAAAGTTTCTTTTCAGTTGCAAACTCCACTCCATACATATATATGGGGAGGTACTAGCTCCAACTCGGTTTTACAGTGAAAACTGCAGGAACTTCAAACCGGTACTAGGAAACAGACTGAGAAACCAGAGTAAATGTTTCTTCGGCAACCCGTTCCCTTTGTGCTAGATGAACGAACGTCTCTCCACATGCTCAGTTCTGAGAGATAAGTGTGTGTGAAAGCCGTCATTATACTAGCTTGTTGGGAAAACACAGATTCTTTTCAGTTGCAAACTCCACTCCATACATATAAATGGGGAGGTACTAGCTCCAATTCGGTTTTACAGAGAAAACTGCAGGAACTTGAAACCGGCACTAGGAAACAGACTGAGAAACCAGAGTAAAAGTTTCTCCTGCAACCCGTTCTATTTGTGCTAGGTGAACGAACGACTCTCCACATGCTCAGTTCTGAGAGATAAGTGTGTGTGAAAGCCGTCCTTCACCTAGCTTGTTGGGAACACAAAGTTTCCTTTCAGTTGCAAACTCCACTCCATACATTTATATGGGGAGGTACTATCTCCAAATCGGTTTTACAGTGAAAAATGCAGGAACTTCAAACAGGCTCTAGGAAACAGACTGAGAAACCAGAGTAAAAGTTTCTACTGCAACCCGTTCCCTTTGTGCTAGATGAACGAACGTCTCTCCACATGCTCAGTTCTGAGAGATAAGTGTGTGTGAAAGCCGTCCTTCACCTAGCTTGTAGGGAACACAAAGATTCTTTTCAGTTGCTTACTCCACTCCATACATTTATGGGGAGGTACTAGCTGCAACTCGGTTTTACACTGAAAACTGCAGGAAATTCAAACCGGCACTAGGAAACAGACTGAGAAACCAGAGTAAATGTTTCTTCGGCAACCCGTTCCCTTTGTGCTAGATGAACGAACGTCTCTCCACATGCTCAGTTCTGAGAGATAAGTGTGTGTGAAAGCCGTGCTTCAACTAGCTTGTTTGGAACACAAAGTTTCTTTTCAGTTGCAAACTCCACTCCATACATATAAATGGGGAGGTACTAGCTCCAATTCGGTTTTACAGAGAAAACTGCAGGAACTTGAAACCGGCACTAAAAACAGACTGAGAAACCAGATTAAAAGTTTCTCCTGCAAACCGTTCCCTTTGTGCTAGGTGAACGAACGTCTCTCCACATGCTCAGTTCTGAGAGAAAAGTGTGTGTGAAAGCCGTCCTTCACCTAGCTTTGTTGGGAACACAAAGTTTCTTTTCAGTTGCAAACTCCACTCCATACATTTATAAGGGGAGGTACTATCCCCAAATCGGTTTTACAGTGAAAAATGCAGGAACTTCAAACAGGCTCTAGGAAACAGACTGAGAAACCAGAGTAAAAGTTTCTACTGCAACCCGTTCCCTTTGTGCTAGATGAACGAACGTCTCTCCACATGCTCAGTTCTGAGAGATAAGTGTGTGTGAAAGCCGTCCTTCACCTAGCTTGTAGGGAAGACAAAGATTCTTTTCAGTTGCTTACTCCACTCCATACATATATATGGGGAGGTACTAGCTGCAACTCTGTTTTACAGTGAAAACTGCAGGAAATTCAAACCGGCACTAGGAAACAGACTGAGAAACCAGAGTAAATGTTTCTTCGGCAACCCGTTCCCTTTGTGCTAGATGAACGAACGTCTCTCCACATGCTCAGTTCTGAGAGATAAGTGTGTGTGAAAGCCGTCCTTCAACTAGCTTGTTTGGAACACAAAGTTTCTTTTCAGTTGCAAACTCCACTCCATACATATAAATGGGGAGGTACTAGCTCCAATTCGGTTTTACAGAAAAAACTGCAGGAACTTGAATCCGGCACTAAGAAACAGACTGAGAAACCAGATTAAAAGTTTCTCCTGCAAACAGTTCCCTTTGTGCTAGGTGAAAGAACGTCTCTCCACATGCTCAGTTCTGAGAGAAAATTGTGTGTGAAAGCCGTCCTTAACCTAGCTTGTTGGGAACACAAAGTTTCTTTTCAGTTGCAAACTCCACTCCATACATTTATAAGGGGAGGTACTATCTCCAAAACGGTTTTACAGTGAAAAATACAGGAACTTCAAACAGGCTCTAGGAAACAGACTGAGAAACCAGAGTAAAAGTTTCTACTGCAACCCGTTCCCTTTGTGCTAGATGAACGAACGTCTCTCCACATGCTCAGTTCTGAGAGATAAGTGTGTGTGAAAGCCGTCCTTCACCAAGCTTGTAGGGAGCACAAAGATTCTTTTCAGTTGCTTACTCCACTCCATACATATATAAGGGGAGGTACTAGCTCTAAATCGGTTTTACAGTGAAAACTGCAGGAACTTCAAACCGGCACTAGGAAACAGACTGAGAATCCAGAGTAAAATTTTCTTCTGCAACCCGTTCCATTTGTGCTAGATGAACGAACGTCTCTCCACATGCTCAGTTCTGAGAGATAAGTGTGTGTGAAAGCCGTCCTTCAACTAGCTTGTTGTAAACACAAAGTTTCTTTTCAGTTGCAAACTCCACTCCATACATATATATGGGGAGGTACTAGCTCCAACTCGGTTTTACAGTGAAAACTGCAGGAACTTCAAACCGGTACTAGGAAACAGACTGAGAAACCAGAGTAAATGATTCTTCGGCAACCCGTTCCCTTTGTGCTAGATGAACGAACGTCTCTCCACATGCTCAGTTCTGAGAGATAAGTGTGTGTGAAAGCCGTCCTTCAACTAGCTTGTTTGGAACACAAAGTTTCTTTTCAGTTGCAAACTAAACTCCATACATATAAATGGGGAGGTACTAGCTCCAATTCGGTTTTACAGAGAAAACTGCAGGAAATTGAAACCGGCACTAGGAAACAGACTGAGAAACCAGATTAAAAGTTTCTCCTGCAAACCGTTCCCTTTGTGCTAGGTGAAAGAACGTCTCTCCACATGCTCAGTTCTGAGAGAAAATTGTGTGTGAAAGCCGTCCTTAACCTAGCTTGTTGGGAACACAAAGTTTCTTTTCAGTTGCCAACTCCACTCCATACATTTATAAGGGGAGGTACTATCTCCAAATCGGTTTTACAGTGAAAAATACAGGAACTTCAAACAGGCTCTAGGAAACAGACTGAGAAACCAGAGTAAAAGTTTCTACTGCAACCTGTTCCCTTTGTGCTAGATGAACGAACGTCTCTCCACATGCTCAGTTCTGAGAGATAAGTGTGTGTGAAAGCCGTCCTTCACCAAGCTTGTAGGGAGCACAAAGATTCTTTTCAGTTGCTTACTCCACTCCATACATATATAAGGGGAGGTACTAGCTCTAAATCGGTTTTACAGTGAAAACTGCAGGAACTTCAAACCGGCACTAGGAAACAGACTGAGAATCCAGAGTAAAATTTTCTTCTGCAACCCGTTCCATTTGTGCTAGATGAACGAACGTCTCTCCACATGCTCAGTTCTGAGAGATAAGTGTGTGTGAAAGCCGTCCTTCAACTAGCTTGTTGTAAACACAAAGTTTCTTTTCAGTTGCAAACTCCACTCCATACATATATATGGGGAGGTACTAGCTCCAACTCGGTTTTACAGTGAAAACTGCAGGAACTTCAAACCGGTACTAGGAAACAGACTGAGAAACCAGAGTAAATGTTTCTTCGGCAACCCGTTCCCTTTGTGCTAGATGAACGAACGTCTCTCCACATGCTCAGTTCTGAGAGATAAGTGTGTGTGAAAGCCATCATTATACTAGCTTGTTGGGAACACAAAGATTCTTTTCAGTTGCAAACTCCACTCCATACATATAAATGGGGAGGTACTAGCTCCAATTCGGTTTTACAGAGAAAACTGCAGGAACTTGAAACCGGCACTAGGAAACAGACTGAGAAACCAGAGTAAAAGTTTCTCCTGCAACCCGTTCCCTTTGTGCTAGGTGAACGAACGACTCTCCACATGCTCAGTTCTGAGAGATAAGTGTGTGTGAAAGCCGTCCTTCACCTAGCTTGTTGGGAACACAAAGTTTCTTTTCAGTTGCAAACTCCACTCCATACATTTATATGGGGAGGTACTATCTCCAAATCGGTTTTACAGTGAAAAATGCAGGAACTTCAAACAGGCTCTAGGAAACAGACTGAGAAACCAGAGTAAAAGTTTCTACTGCAACCCGTTCCCTTTGTGCTAGATGAACGAACGTCTCTCCACATGCTCAGTTCTGAGAGATAAGTGTGTGTGAAAGTCGTCCTTCAACTAGCTTGTTGTAAACACAAAGTTTCTTTTCAGTTGCAAACTCCTCTCCATACATATATATGGGGAGGTACTAGCTCCAACTCGGTTTTACAGTGAAAACTGCAGGAACTTCAAACCGGTACTAGGAAACAGACTGAGAAACCAGAGTAAATGTTTCTTCGGCAACCCGTTCCCTTTGTGCTAGATGAACGAACGTCTCTCCACATGCTCAGTTCTGAGAGATAAGTGTGTGTGAAAGCCGTCATTATAATAGCTTGTTGGGAACACAAAGATTCTTTTCAGTTGCAAACTCCACTCCATACATATAAATGGGGAGGTACTAGCTCCAATTCGGTTTTACAGAGAAAACTGCAGGAACTTGAAACCGGCACTAGGAAACAGACTGAGAAACCAGAGTAAAAGTTTCTCCTGCAACCCGTTCCCTTTGTGCTAGGTGAACGAACGACTCTCCACATGCTCAGTTCTGAGAGATAAGTGTGTGTGAAAGCCGTCCTTCACCTAGCTTGTTGGGAACACAAAGTTTCTTTTCAGTTGCAAACTCCACTCCATACATTTATATGGGGAGGTACTATCTCCAAATCGGTTTTACAGTGAAAAATGCAGGAACTTCAAACAGGCTCTAGGAAACAGACTGAGAAACCAGAGTAAAAGTTTCTTCTGCAACCCGTTCCCTTTGTGCTAGATGAACGAACGTCTCCCCACATGCTCAGTTCTGAGAGATAAGTGTGTGTGAAAGCCGTCCTTCACCTAGCTTGTTGGGAACACAAAGATCCTTTTCAGTTGCTTACTCCACTCCATACATATATATGGGGTGGTACTAGCTCTAAATTGGTTTTACAGTGAAAATTGCAGGAACTTCAAACCGGCACTAGGAAACAGACTGAGAATCCAGAGTAAAATTTTCTTCTGCACCCGTTCCATTTGTGCTAGATGAACGAACGTCTCTCCACATGCTCAGTTCTGAGAGAAAAGTGTGTGTGAAAGCCGTCCTTCACCTAGCTTGTTGGGAACACAAAGTTTCTTTTCAGTTGCAAACTCCACTCCATACATATATATGGGGAGGAACTAGCTCCAACTCGGTTTTACAGTGAAAACTGCAGGAAATTCAAACCGACCCTAGGAAACAGACTGAGAAACCAGAGTAAATGTTTCTTCGGCAACCCGTTCCCTTTGTGCTAGATGAACGAACGTATCTCCACATGCTCAGTTGTGAGAGATAAGTGTGTGTGAAAGCCTTCCTTCACCTAGCTTGTAGTGAACACAAAGTTTCTTTTCAGTTGCAAACTCCACTCCATACATATATATGGGGAAGTACTAGCTCCAACTCTGTTTTACAGTGAAAACTGCAGGAACTTCAAACCGGTACTAGGAAACAGACTGAGAAACCAGAGTAAATGTTTCTTCGGCAACCCGTTCCCTTTGTGCTAGATGAACGAACGTCTCTCCACATGCTCAGTTCTGAGAGATAAGTGTGTGTGAAAGCCGTCATTATAATAGCTTGTTGGGAACACAAAGATTCTTTTCAGTTGCAAACTCCACTCCATACATATAAATGGGGAGGTACTAGCTCCAATTCGGTTTTACAGAGAAAACTGCAGGAACTTGAAACCGGCACTAGGAAACAGACTGAGAAACCAGAGTAAAAGTTTCTCCTGCAACCCGTTCCCTTTGTGCTAGGTGAACGAACGACTCTCCACATGCTCAGTTCTGAGAGATAAGTGTGTGTGAAAGCCGTCCTTCACCTAGCTTGTTGGGAACACAAAGTTTCTTTTCAGTTGCAAACTCCACTCCATACATTTATATGGGGAGGTACTATCTCCAAATCGGTTTTACAGTGAAAAATGCAGGAACTTCAAACAGGCTCTAGGAAACAGACTGAGAAACCAGAGTAAAAGTTTCTTCTGCAACCCGTTCCCTTTGTGCTAGATGAACGAACGTCTCCCCACATGCTCAGTTCTGAGAGATAAGTGTGTGTGAAAGCCGTCCTTCACCTAGCTTGTTGGGAACACAAAGATCCTTTTCAGTTGCTTACTCCACTCCATACATATATATGGGGAGGTACTAGCTCTAAATTGGTTTTACAGTGAAAACTGCAGGAACTTCAAACCGGCACTAGGAAACAGACTGAGAATCCAGAGTAAAATTTTCTTCTGCACCCGTTCCATTTGTGCTAGATGAACGAACGTCTCTCCACATGCTCAGTTCTGAGAGAAAAGTGTGTGTGAAAGCCGTCCTTCACCTAGCTTGTTGGGAACACAAAGTTTCTTTTCAGTTGCAAACTCCACTCCATACATATATATGGGGAGGAACTAGCTCCAACTCGGTTTTACAGTGAAAACTGCAGGAAATTCAAACCGACCCTAGGAAACAGACTGAGAAACCAGAGTAAATGTTTCTTCGGCAACCCGTTCCCTTTGTGCTAGATGAACGAACGTATCTCCACATGCTCAGTTGTGAGAGATAAGTGTGTGTGAAAGCCTTCCTTCACCTAGCTTGTAGTGAACACAAAGTTTCTTTTCAGTTGCAAACTCCACTCCATACATATATATGGGGAAGTACTAGCTCCAACTCTGTTTTACAGGGAAAACTGCAGGAACTTCAAACCGGCCCTAGGAAACAGACTGAGAAACCAGAGTAAAAGTTTCTCCTGCAACCCGTTCCCTTTGTGCTAGATGAACGAACGTCTCTCCACATGATCATTTCTGAGAGATAAGTGTGTGTGAAAGCCGTCCTTCACCTAGCTTTTGGGAACACAAAGTTTCTTTTCAGGTGCAAATTCCACTCCATACATATATAAGGGTAGGTACTAGCTCCAACTCGGTTTTACAGAGAAAACTGCAGGTACTTGAAAACGGCACTAGGAAACAGACTGAGAAACCAGAGTAAAAGTTCCTCCTACAACCCGTTCCCTTTGGGCTAGATGAACGAAGGTATCTCCACATGCTCAGTTGTGAGAGATAAGTGTGTGTGAAATCCTTCCTTCACCTAGCTTGTTGGGAACACAAAGTCTCTTTTCAGTTGCAAACTCCACTCCATACATATAAATGGGTAGGTACTAGCTCCAATTCGGTTTTACAGAGAAAACTGCAGGAACTTGAAACCGGCACTAGGAAACAGACTGAGAAACCAGAGTAAAAGTTTCTACTGAAACCCGTTCCATTTGTGCTTGATGAACGAACGTCTCTCCATATGCTCAGTTCTGAGAGATATGTGTGTGTGAAAGCCGTCCTTCACCTAGCTTGTTGGGAACACAAAGATTCTTTTCAGTTGCTTACTCCACTCCATACATATATATGGGTAGGTACTAGCTCCAACTCGGTTTTACAGTGAAAACTGCAGGAAATTCAAACCGGCACTAGGAAACAGACTGAGAAACCAGAGTAAAAGTTTCTACTGCAACCCGTTCCCTTTGTGCTAGATGAACGAACGTCTCTCCACATGCTCAGTTCTGAGAGATAAGTGTGTGTGAAAGCCGTCCTTCACCTAGCTTGTTGGGAACACAAAGATTCTTTTCAGTTGCTTACTCCACTCCATACATATATATGGGGAGGTACTAGCTCTAAATCGGTTTTACAGTGAAAACTGCGGGAACTTCAAACCGGCACTAGGAAACAGACTGAGAATCCAGAGTAAAATTTTCTTCTGCAACCCGTTCCATTTGTGCTAGATGAACGAACGTCTCTCCACATGCTCAGCTCTGAGAGATAAGTGTGTTTGAAAGCCGTCCTTCACCTAGCTTGTTGGGAACACAAAGTTTCTTTTCAGTTGCAAACTCCACTCCATACATATATATGGGGAGGTACTAGCTCCAACTCGGTTTTACAGTGAAAACTGCAGGAAATTCAAACCGGCACTAGGAAACAGACTGAGAAACCAGAGTAAATGTTTCTTCGGCAACCCGTTCCCTTTGTGCTAGATGAACGAACGTCTCTCCACATGCTCAGTTCTGAGAGATATGTGTGTGTGAAAGCCGTCCTTCACCAGCTTGTTGGGAACACAAAGATTCTTTTCAGTTGCTTACTCCACTCCATACATATATATGGGGAGGTACTAGCTCCAACTCGGTTTTACAGTGAAAACTGCAGGAAATTCAAACCGGCACTAGGAAACAGACTGAGAAACCAGAGTAAATATTTCTTCGGCAACCCGTTCCCTTTGTGCTAGATGAACGAACGTCTCTCCACATGCTCAGTTTTGAAGATTAAGTGTGTGTGAAAGCCGTCCTTCAACTAGCTTGTTGAGAACACAAAGTTTCTTTTCAGTTGCAAACTCCACTCCATACATATATATGGGGAAGTACTAGCTCCAACTCGGTTTTACAGAGAAAACTGCAGGTACTTGAAAACGGCACTAGGAAACAGACTGAGAAACCAGAGTAAATGTTCCTCCTACAACCCGTTCCCTTTTTGCTAGATGAACGAACTTCTCTCCACATGCTCAGTTGTGAGGGATAAGTGTGTGTGAAAGCCTTCCTTCACCTAGCTTGTTGGGAACACAAAGTTTCTTTTCAGTTGCAAACTCCACTCCATACAAATATATGGGGAAGTACTACCTCCAACTCGGTTTTACAGGGAAAACTGCAGGAACTTCAAACCGGCCCTAGGAAACAGACTGAGAAACCAGAGTAAAAGTTTCTCCTGCAACCCGTTCCCTTTGTGCTAGATGAACGAACGTCTCTCCACATGCTCATTTCTGAGAGATAAGTGTGTGTGAAAGCCGTCCTTCACCTAGCTTGTTGTAAACAAAGTTTCTTTTCAGTTGCAAACTCCACTCCATACATATATATGGGGAGGTACTAGCTGCAACTCGTTTTTACAGTGAAAACTGCAGGAAATTCAAACCGGCACTAGGAAACAGACTGAGAAACCAGAGTAAATGTTTCTTCGGCAACCCGTTCCCTTTGTGCTAGATGAACGAACGTCTCTCCACATGCTCAGTTCTGAGAGATAAGTGTGTGTGAAAGCCGTCCTTCAACTAGCTTGTTGGGAACACAAAGTTTCTTTTCAGTTGCAAACTCCACTCCATACATATAAATGGGGAGGTACTAGCTCCAATTCGGTTTTACAGAGAAAACTGCAGGAACTTGAAACCGGCAGTAGGAAACAGACTGAGAAACCAGAGTAAAAGTTTCTCCTGCAACCCGTTCCCTTTGTGCTAGGTGAACGAACGTCTCTCCACATGCTCAGTTCTGAGAGAAAAGTGTGTGTGAAAGCCGTCCTTCACCTAGCTTTGTTGGGAACACAATGTTTCTTTTCAGTTGCAAACTCCACTCCATACATTTATAAGGGGAGGTACTATCTCCAAATCGGTTTTACAGTGAAAAATGCAGGAACTTCAAACAGGCTCTAGGAAACAGACTGAGAAACCAGAGTAAAAGTTTCTACTGCAACCCGTTCCCTTTGTGCTAGATGAACGAATGTCTCTCCACATACTCAGTTCTGAGAGAAAAGTGTGTGTGAAAGCCGTACTTCACCTAGCTTGTAGGGAACACGAAGATTCTTTTCAGTTGCTTACTCCACTCCATACATATATAAGGGGAGGTACTAGCTCTAAATCGGTTTTACAGTGAAAACTGCAGGAACTTCAAACCGGCACTAGGAAACAGACTGAGAATCCAGAGTAAAATTTTCTTCTGCAACCCGTTCCATTTGTGCTAGATGAACGAACGTCTCTCCACATGCTCAGTTCTGAGAGATAAGTGTGTGTGAAACTGTCCTTCACATAGCTTGTTGGGAACACAAAGTTTCTTTTCAGTTGCAAACTCCACTCCATACATATATATGGGGAAGTACTAGCTCCAACTCGGTTTTACAGTGAAAACTGCAGGAACATCAAACCGGCACTAGGAAACAGACTGAGAAACCAGAGTAAATGTTTCTTCGGCAACCCGTTCCCTTTGTGCCAGATGAACGAACGTATCTCCACATGCTCAGTTGTGAGAGATAAGTGTGTGTGAAATCCTTCCTTCACCTAGCTTGTTGGGAACACAAAGTCTCTTTTCAGTTGCAAACTCCACTCCATACATATAAATGGGTAGGTACTAGCTCCAATTCGGTTTTACAGAGAAAACTGCAGGAACTTGAAACCGGCACTAGGAAACAGACTGAGAAACCAGAGTAAAAGTTTCTACTGAAACCCGTTCCATTTGTGCTTGATGAACGAACGTCTCTCCATATGCTCAGTTCTGAGAGATATGTGTGTGTGAAAGCCGTCCTTCACCTAGCTTGTTGGGAACACAAAGATTCTTTTCAGTTGCTTACTCCACTCCATACATATATATGGGTAGGTACTAGCTCCAACTCGGTTTTACAGTGAAAACTGCAGGAAATTCAAACCGGCACTAGGAAACAGACTGAGAAACCAGAGTAAAAGTTTCTACTGCAACCCGTTCCCTTTGTGCTAGATGAACGAACGTCTCTCCACATGCTCAGTTCTGAGAGATAAGTGTGTGTGAAAGCCGTCCTTCACCTAGCTTGTTGGGAACACAAAGATTCTTTTCAGTTGCTTACTCCACTCCATACATATATATGGGGAGGTACTAGCTCTAAATCGGTTTTACAGTGAAAACTGCGGGAACTTCAAACCGGCACTAGGAAACAGACTGAGAATCCAGAGTAAAATTTTCTTCTGCAACCCGTTCCATTTGTGCTAGATGAACGAACGTCTCTCCACATGCTCAGCTCTGAGAGATAAGTGTGTTTGAAAGCCGTCCTTCACCTAGCTTGTTGGGAACACAAAGTTTCTTTTCAGTTGCAAACTCCACTCCATACATATATATGGGGAGGTACTAGCTCCAACTCGGTTTTACAGTGAAAACTGCAGGAAATTCAAACCGGCACTAGGAAACAGACTGAGAAACCAGAGTAAATGTTTCTTCGGCAACCCGTTCCCTTTGTGCTAGATGAACGAACGTCTCTCCACATGCTCAGTTCTGAGAGATATGTGTGTGTGAAAGCCGTCCTTCACCAGCTTGTTGGGAACACAAAGATTCTTTTCAGTTGCTTACTCCACTCCATACATATATATGGGGAGGTACTAGCTCCAACTCGGTTTTACAGTGAAAACTGCAGGAAATTCAAACCGGCACTAGGAAACAGACTGAGAAACCAGAGTAAATATTTCTTCGGCAACCCGTTCCCTTTGTGCTAGATGAACGAACGTCTCTCCACATGCTCAGTTTTGAAGATTAAGTGTGTGTGAAAGCCGTCCTTCAACTAGCTTGTTGAGAACACAAAGTTTCTTTTCAGTTGCAAACTCCACTCCATACATATATATGGGGAAGTACTAGCTCCAACTCGGTTTTACAGAGAAAACTGCAGGTACTTGAAAACGGCACTAGGAAACAGACTGAGAAACCAGAGTAAATGTTCCTCCTACAACCCGTTCCCTTTTTGCTAGATGAACGAACTTCTCTCCACATGCTCAGTTGTGAGGGATAAGTGTGTGTGAAAGCCTTCCTTCACCTAGCTTGTTGGGAACACAAAGTTTCTTTTCAGTTGCAAACTCCACTCCATACAAATATATGGGGAAGTACTACCTCCAACTCGGTTTTACAGGGAAAACTGCAGGAACTTCAAACCGGCCCTAGGAAACAGACTGAGAAACCAGAGTAAAAGTTTCTCCTGCAACCCGTTCCCTTTGTGCTAGATGAACGAACGTCTCTCCACATGCTCATTTCTGAGAGATAAGTGTGTGTGAAAGCCGTCCTTCACCTAGCTTGTTGTAAACAAAGTTTCTTTTCAGTTGCAAACTCCACTCCATACATATATATGGGGAGGTACTAGCTGCAACTCGGTTTTACAGTGAAAACTGCAGGAAATTCAAACCGGCACTAGGAAACAGACTGAGAAACCAGAGTAAATGTTTCTTCGGCAACCCGTTCCCTTTGTGCTAGATGAACGAACGTCTCTCCACATGCTCAGTTCTGAGAGATAAGTGTGTGTGAAAGCCGTCCTTCAACTAGCTTGTTGGGAACACAAAGTTTCTTTTCAGTTGCAGACTCCACTCCATACATATAAATGGGGAGGTACTAGCTCCAATTCGGTTTTACAGAGAAAACTGCAGGAACTTGAAACCGGCAGTAGGAAACAGACTGAGAAACCAGAGTAAAAGTTTCTCCTGCAACCCGTTCCCTTTGTGCTAGGTGAACGAACGTCTCTCCACATGCTCAGTTCTGAGAGAAAAGTGTGTGTGAAAGCCGTCCTTCACCTAGCTTTGTTGGGAACACAATGTTTCTTTTCAGTTGCAAACTCCACTCCATACATTTATAAGGGGAGGTACTATCTCCAAATCGGTTTTACAGTGAAAAATGCAGGAACTTCAAACAGGCTCTAGGAAACAGACTGAGAAACCAGAGTAAAAGTTTCTACTGCAACCCGTTCCCTTTGTGCTAGATGAACGAATGTCTCTCCACATACTCAGTTCTGAGAGAAAAGTGTGTGTGAAAGCCGTACTTCACCTAGCTTGTAGGGAACACGAAGATTCTTTTCAGTTGCTTACTCCACTCCATACATATATAAGGGGAGGTACTAGCTCTAAATCGGTTTTACAGTGAAAACTGCAGGAACTTCAAACCGGCACTAGGAAACAGACTGAGAATCCAGAGTAAAATTTTCTTCTGCAACCCGTTCCATTTGTGCTAGATGAACGAACGTCTCTCCACATGCTCAGTTCTGAGAGATAAGTGTGTGTGAAACTGTCCTTCACATAGCTTGTTGGGAACACAAAGTTTCTTTTCAGTTGCAAACTCCACTCCATACATATATATGGGGAGGTACTAGCTCCAACTCGGTTTTACAGTGAAAACTGCAGGAACATCAAACCGGCACTAGGAAACAGACTGAGAAACCAGAGTAAATGTTTCTTCGGCAACCCGTTCCCTTTGTGCCAGATGAACGAACGTATCTCCACATGCTCAGTTGTGAGAGATAAGTGTGTGTGAAAGCCTTCCTTCACCTAGCTTGTTGGGAACACAAAGTTTCTTTTCAGTTGCAAACTCCACTCCATACATATATATGGGGAAGTACTAGCTCCAACTCTGTTTTACAGGGAAAACTGCAGGAACTTCAAACCGGCCCTAGAAATAGACTGAGAAACCAGAGTAAAAGTTTCTCCTGCAACCCGTTCCCTTTGTGCTAGATGAACGAACGTCTCTCCACATGATCATTTCTGAGAGATAAGTGTGTGTGAAAGCCGTCCTTCACCTAGCTTGTTGGGAACACAAAGTTTCTTTTCAGTTGCAAATTCCACTCCATAAATATATAAGGGGAGGTACTAGCTCCAACTCGGTTTTACAGAGAAAACTGCAGGTACTTGAAAACGGCACTAGGAAACAGACTGAGAAACCAGAGTAAAAGTTCCTCCTACCTCCCGTTCCATTTGGGCTAGATGAACGAACGTATCTCCACATGCTCAGTTGTGAGAGATAAGTGTGTGTGAAAGCCTTCCTTCACCTCGCTTGTTGGGAACACAAAGTTTCTTTTCAGTTGCAAACTCCACTCCATACATATATATGGGGAAGTACTAGCTCCAAGTCGGTTTTACAGGGAAAACTGCAGGAACTTCTAACCGGCCCTAGGAAACAAACTGAGAAACCAGAGTAAAAGTTTCTCCTGCAAACCGTTCCCTTTGTGCTAGATGAACGAACGTCTCTCCACATGATCATTTCTGAGAGATAAGTGTGTGTGAAAGCCGTCCTTCACCTAGCTTGTTGGGAACACAAAGTTTCTTTTCAGTTGCAAACTCCACTCCATACATATAAATGGGGAGGTACTAGCTCCAATTCGGTTTTACAGAGAAAACTGCAGGAACTTGAAACCGGCCCTAGGAAACAGACTGAGAAACCAGAGTAAAAGTTTCTCCTGCAACCCGTTCCCTTTGTGCTAGGTGAACGAACGTCTCTCCATATGCTCAGTTGTGAGAGATAAGTGTGTGTGAAAGCCGTCCTTCACCTAGCTTGTTGGGAACACAAAGTTTCTTTTCAGTTGCAAACTCCACTCCATACATTTATATGGGGAGGTACTAGCTCTAAATCGGTTTTACAGTGAAAACTGCAGGAACTTCAAACAGGCACTAGGAAACAGTCTGAGAATCCAGAGTAAAATTTTCTTCTGCAACCCGTTCCATTTGTGCTAGATGAACGAACGTCTCTCCACATGCTCAGTTCTGAGAGATAAGTGTGTGTGAAACCGTCCTTCATATAGCTTGTTGGGAACACAAAGTTTCTTTTCAGTTGCAAATTCCACTCCATACATATATATGGGGAGGTACTAGCTCCAACTCGGTTTTACAGTGAAAACTGAAGGAACATCAAACCGGCACTAGGAAACAGACCTAGAAACCAGAGTAAATGTTTCTTCGGCAACCCGTTCCCTTTGTGCTAGATGAACGAACGTATCTCCACATGCTCAGTTGTGAGAGATAAGTGTGTGTGAAAGCCTTCCTTCACCTTGCTTGTTGGGAACACAAAGTTTCTTTTCAGTTGCAAACTCCACTCAATACATATATATGGGGAAGCACTAGCTCCAAATCTGTTTTACAGGGAAAACTGCAGGAACTTCAAACCGGCCCTAGAAACAGACTGAGAAACCAGAGTAAAAGTTTCTCCTGCAACCCGTTCCCTTTGTGCTAGATGAACGAACGTCTCTCCATATGATCATTTCTGAGAGATAAGTGTGTGTGAAAGCCGTCCTTCACCTAGCTTGTTGGGAACACAAAGTTTCTTTTCAGTTGCAAATTCCACTCCATACATATATAAGGGGAGGTACTAGCTCCAACTCGGTTTTACAGAGAAAACTGCAGGTACTTGAAAACGGCACTAGGAAACAGACTGAGAAACCAAAGTAAAAGTTCCTCCTACCTCCCGTTCCATTTGGGCTAGATGAACGAACGTATCTCCACATGCTCAGTTGTGAGAGATAAGTGTGTGTGAAAGCCTTCCTTCACCTCGCTTGTTGGGAACACAAAGTTTCTTTTCAGTTGCAAACTCCACTCCATACATATATATGGGTGAGTACTAGCTCCAAGTCGGTTTTACAGGGAAAACTGCAGGAACTTCTAACCGGCCCTAGGAAACAAACTGAGAAACCAGAGTAAAAGTTTCTCCTGCAAACCGTTCCCTTTGTGCTAGATGAACGAACGTCTCTCCACATGATCATTTCTGAGAGATAAGTGTGTGTGAAAGCCGTCCTTCACCTAGCTTGTTGGGAACACAAAGTTTCTTTTCAGTTGCAAACTCCACTCCATACATATAAATGGGGAGGTACTAGCTCCAATTCGGTTTTACAGAGAAAACTGCAGGAACTTGAAACCGGCACTAGGAAACAGACTGAGAAACCAGATTAAAAGTTTCTCCTGCAACCCGTTCCCTTTGTGCTAGGTGAACGAACGTCTCTCCACATGCTCAGTTCTGAGAGAAAAGTGTGTGTGAAAGCCGTCCTTCACCTAGCTTTGTTGGGAACACAAAGTTTCTTTTCAGTTGCAAACTCCACTCCATACATTTATAAGGGGAGGTACTATCTCCAAATCGGTTTTACAGTGAAAAATGCAGGAACTTCAAACAGGCTCTAGGAAACAGACTGAGAAACCAGAGTAAAAGTTTCTACTGCAACCCGTTCCATTTGTGCTAGATGAACGAACGTCTCTCCACATGCTCAGTTCTGAGAGATAAGTGTGTGTGAAAGCCGTCCTTCACCTAGCTTGTAGGGAACACAGAGATTCTTTTCAGTTGTTTACTCCACTCCATACATATATAAGGGGAGGTACTAGCTCTAAATCGGTTTTACAGTGAAAACTGCAGGAACTTCAAACCGGCACTAGGAAACAGACTGAGAATCCAGAGTAAAATTTTCTTCTGCAAACCGTTCCATTTGTGCTAGATGAACGAACGTCTCTCCACATGCTCAGTTCTGAGAGATAAGTGTGTGTGAAAGCCGTCATTCAACTAGCTTGTTGTAAACACAAAGTTTCTTTTCAGTTGCAAACTCCACTCCATACATATATATGGGGAGGTACTAGCTCCAACTCGGTTTTACAGTGAAAACTGCAGGAAATTCAAACCGGCACTAGGAAACAGACTGAGAAACCAGAGTAAATGTTTCTTCGGCAACCCGTTACCTTTGTGCTAGATGAACGAACGTCTCTCCACATGCTCAGTTCTGAGAGATAAGTGTGTGTGAAAGCCGTCATTATACTAGCTTGTTGGGAACACAAAGTTTCTTTTCAGTTGCAAACTCCACTCCATACATATAAATGGGGAGGTACTAGCTCCAATTCGGTTTTACAGAGAAAACTGCAGGAACTTGAAACCGGCACTAGGAAACAGACTGAGAAAACAGAGTAAAAGTTTCTCCTGCAACCCGTTCCCTTTGTGCTAGGTGAAAGAACGACTCTCCACATGCTCAGTTCTGAGAGATAAGTGTGTGTGAAAGCCGTCCTTCACCTAGCTTGTTGGGAACACAAAGTTTCTTTTCAGTTGCCAACTCCACTCCATACATTTATATGGGGAGGTACTATCTCCAAATCGGTTTTACAGTGAAAAATGCAGGAACTTCAAACAGGCTCTAGGAAACAGACTGAGAAACCAGAGTAAAAGTTTCTACTGCAACCCGTTCCCTTTGTGCTAGATGAACGAACGTCTCTCCACATGCTCAGTTCTGAGAGATAAGTGTGTGTGAAAGCCGTCCTTCACCTAGCTTGTTGGGAACACAAAGATTCTTTTCAGTTGCTTACTCCACTCCATACATATATATGGGGAGGTACTAGCTCTAAATCCGTTTTACAGTGAAAACTGCGGGAACTTCAAACCGGCACTAGGAAACAGACTGAGAATCCAGAGTAAAATTTTCTTCTGCAACCCGTTCCATTTGTGCTAGATGAACGAACGTCTCTCCACATGCTCAGTTCTGAGAGATAAGTGTGTGTGAAAGCCGTCCTTCACCTAGCTTGTTGGGAACACAAAGTTTCTTTTCAGTAGCAAACTCCACTCCATACATATATATGGGGAGGTACTAGCTCCAACTCGGTTTTACGGTGAAAACTGCAGGAAATTCAAACCGGCACTAGGAAACAGACTGAGAAACCAGAGTAAATGTTTCTTCGGCAACCCGTTCCCTTTGTGCTAGATGAACGAACGTCTCTCCACATGCTCAGTTCTGAGAGATATGTGTGTGTGAAAGCCGTCCTTCACCAGCTTGTTGGGAACACAAAGATTCTTTTCAGTTGCTTACTCCACTCCATACATATATATGGGGAGGTACTAGCTCCAACTCGGTTTTACAGTGAAAACTGCAGGAAATTCAAACCGGCACTAGGAAACAGACTGAGAAACCAGAGTAAATGTTTCTTCGGCAACCCGTTCCCTTTGTGCTAGATGAACGAACGTCTCTCCACATGCTCAGTTCTGAGAATTAAGTGTGTGTGAAAGCCGTCCTTCAACTAGCTTGTTGAGAACACAAAGTTTCTTTTCAGTTGCAAACTCCACTCCATACATATATATGGGGAAGTACTAGCTCCAACTCGGTTTTACAGAGAAAACTGCAGGTACTTGAAAACGGCACTAGGAAACAGACTGAGAAACCAGAGTAAATGTTCCTCCTACAACCCGTTCCCTTTTTGCTAGATGAACGAACGTCTCTCCACATGCTCAGTTGTGAGGGATAAGTGTGTGTGAAAGCCTTCCTTCACCTAGCTTGTTGGGAACACAAAGTTTCTTTTCAGTTGCAAACTCCACTTCATACAAATATATGGGGAAGTACTACCTCCAACTCGGTTTTACAGTGAAAACTGCAGGAACTTCAAACCGGCCCTAGGAAACAAACTGAGAAACCAGAGTAAAAGTTTCTCCTGCAACCCGTTCCCTTTGTGCTAGATGAACGAACGTCTCTCCACATGCTCATTTCTGAGAGATAAGTGTGTGTGAAAGCCGTCCTTCACCTAGCTTGTTGTAAACAAAGTTTCTTTTCAGTTGCAAACCCCACTCCATACATATATATGGGGAGGTACTAGCTGCAACTCGGTTTTACAGTGAAAACTGCAGGAAATTCAAACCGGCACTAGGAAACAGACTGAGAAACCAGAGTAAATGTTTCTTCGGCAACCCGTTCCCTTTGTGCTAGATGAACGAACGTCTCTCCACATGCTCAGTTCTGAGAGATAAGTGTGTGTGAAAGCCGTCCTTCAACCTGCTTGTTGGGAACACAAAGTTTCTTTTCAGTTGCAAACTCCACTCCATACATATAAATGGGGAGGTACTAGCTCCAATTCGGTTTTACAGAGAAAACTGCAGGAACTTGAAACCGGCAGTAGGAAACAGACTGAGAAACCAGAGTAAAAGTTTCTCCTGCAACCCGTTACCTTTGTGCTAGGTGAACGAACGTCTCTCCACATGCTCAGTTCTGAGAGAAAAGTGTGTGTGAAAGCCGTCCTTCACCTAGCTTTGTTGGGAACACAAAGTTTCTTTTCAGTTGCAAACTCCACTCCATACATTTATAAGGGGAGGTACTATCTCCAAATCGGTTTTACAGTGAAAAATGCAGGAACTTCAAACAGGCTCTAGGAAACAGACTGAGAAACCAGAGTAAAAGTTTCTACTGCAACCCGTTCCCTTTGTGCTAGATGAACGAACGTCTCTCCACATACTCAGTTCTGAGAGAAAAGTGTGTGTGAAAGCCGTACTTCACCTAGCTTGTAGGGAACACAAAGATTCTTTTCAGTTGCTTACTCCACTCCATACATATATAAGGGGAGGTACTAGCTCTAAATCGGTTTTACAGTGAAAACTGCAGGAACTTCAAACCGGCACTAGGAAACAGACTGAGAATCCAGAGTAAAATTTTCTTCTGCAACCCGTTCCATTTGTGCTAGATGAACGAACGTCTCTCCACATGCTCAGTTCTGAGAGATAAGTGTGTGTGAAACTGTCCTTCACATAGCTTGTTGGGAACACAAAGTTTCTTTTCAGTTGCAAACTCCACTCCATACATATATATGGGGAGGTACTAGCTCCAACTCGGTTTTACAGTGAAAACTGCAGGAACATCAAACCGGCACTAGGAAACAGACTGAGAAACCAGAGTAAATGTTTCTTCGGCAACCCGTTCCCTTTGTGCCAGATGAACGAACGTATCTCCACATGCTCATTTGTGAGAGATAAGTGTGTGTGAAAGCCTTCCTTCACCTAGCTTGTTGGGAACACAAAGTTTCTTTTCAGTTGCAAACTCCACTCCATACATATATATGGGGAAGTACTAGCTCCAACTCTGTTTTACAGGGAAAACTGCAGGAACTTCAAACCGGCCCTAGAAACAGACTGAGAAACCAGAGTAAAAGTTCCTCCTACCTCCCGTTCCATTTGGGCTAGATGAACGAACGTATCTCCACATGCTCAGTTGTGAGAGATAAGTGTGTGTGAAAGCCTTCCTTCACCTCGCTTGTTGGGAACACAAAGTTTCTTTTCAGTTGCAAACTCCACTCCATACATATATATGGGGAAGTACTAGCTCCAAGTCGGTTTTACAGGGAAAACTGCAGGAACTTCTAACCGGCCCTAGGAAACAAACTGAGAAACCAGAGTAAAAGTTTCTCCTGCAAACCGTTCCCTTTGTGCTAGATGAACGAACGTCTCTCCACATGATCATTTCTGAGAGATAAGTGTGTGTGAAAGCCGTCCTTCACCTAGCTTGTTGGGAACACAAAGTTTCTTTTCAGTTGCAAACTCCACTCCATACATATAAATGGGGAGGTACTAGCTCCAATTCGGTTTTACAGAGAAAACTGCAGGAACTTGAAACCGGCCCTAGGAAACAGACTGAGAAACCAGAGTAAAAGTTTCTCCTGCAACCCGTTCCCTTTGTGCTAGGTGAACGAACTTCTCTCCACATGCTCAGTTCTGAGAGATAAGTGTGTGTGAAACCGTCCTTCACATAGCTTGTTGGGAACACAAAGTTTCTTTTCAGTTGCAAATTCCACTCCATACATATATATGGGGAGGTACTAGCTCCAACTCGGTTTTACAGTGAAAACTGAAGGAACATGAAACCGGCACTAGGAAACAGACTGAGAAACCAGAGTAAATGTTTCTTCGGCAACCCGTTCCCTTTGTGCTAGATGAACGAACGTATCTCCACATGCTCAGTTGTGAGAGATAATTGTGTGTGAAAGCCTTCCTTCACCTTGCTTGTTGGGAACACAAAGTTTCTTTTCAGTTGCAAACTCCACTCCATACATATATATGGGGAAGTACTAGCTCCAAATCTGTTTTACAGGGAAAACTGCAGGAACTTCAAACCGGCCCTAGAAACAGACTGAGAAACCAGAGTAAAAGTTTCTCCTGCAACCCGTTCCCTTTGTGCTAGATGAACGAACGTCTCTCCATATGATCATTTCTGAGAGATAAGTGTGTGTGAAAGCCGTCCTTCACCTAGCTTGTTGGGAACACAAAGTTTCTTTTCAGTTGCAAATTCCACTCCATACATATATAAGGGGAGGTACTAGCTCCAACTCGGTTTTACAGAGAAAACTGCAGGTACTTGAAAACGGCACTAGGAAACAGACTGAGAAACCAGAGTAAAAGTTCCTCCTACCTCCAGTTCCATTTGGGCTAGATGAACGAACGTATCTCCACATGCTCAGTTGTGAGAGATAAGTGTGTGTGAAAGCCTTCCTTCACCTCGCTTGTTGGGAACACAAAGTTTCTTTTCAGTTGCAAACTCCACTCCATACATATATATGGGGAAGTACTAGCTCCAAGTCGGTTTTACAGGGAAAACTGCAGGAACTTCTAACCGGCCCTAGGAAACAAACTGAGAAACCAGAGTAAAAGTTTCCCCTAAAAACCGTTCCCTTTGTGCTAGATGAACGAACGTCTCTCCACATGATCATTTCTGAGAGATAAGTGTGTGTGAAAGCCGTCCTTCACCTAGCTTGTTGGGAACACTAAGTTTCTTTTCAGTTGCAAACTCCACTCCATACATATAAATGGGGAGGTACTAGCTCCAATTCGGTTTTACAGAGAAAACTGCAGGAACTTGAAACCGGCCCTAGGAAACAGACTGAGAAACCAGAGTAAAAGTTTCTCCTGCAACCCGTTCCCTTTGTGCTAGGTGAATGAACGTCTCTCCACATGCTAATTTCTGAGAGATAAGTGTGTGTGAAACCGTCCTTCACATAGCTTGTTGGGAACACAAAGTTTCTTTTCAGTTGCAAATTCCACTCCATACATATATATGGGGAGGTACTAGCTCCAACTCGGTTTTACAGTGAAAACTGAAGGAACATCAAACCGGCACTAGGAAACAGACTGAGAAACCAGAGTAAATGTTTCTTCGGCAACCCGTTCCCTTTGTGCTAGATGAACGAACGTATCTCCACATGCTCAGTTGTGAGAGATAAGTGTGTGTGAAAGCCTTCCTTCACCTTGCTTGTTGGGAACACAAAGTTTCTTTTCAGTTGCAAACTCCACTCCATACATATATATGGGGAAGTACTAGCTCCAAATCTGTTTTACAGGGAAAACTGCAGGAACTTCAAACCGGCCCTAGAAACAGACTGAGAAACCAGAGTAAAAGTTTCTCCTGCAACCCGTTCCCTTTGTGCTAGATGAACGAACGTCTCTCCATATGATCATTTCTGAGAGATAAGTGTGTGTGAAAGCCGTCCTTCACCTAGCTTGTTGGGAACACAAAGTTTCTTTTCAGTTGCAAATTCCACTCCATACATATATAAGGGGAGGTACTAGCTCCAACTCGGTTTTACAGAGAAAACTGCAGGTACTTGAAAACGGCACTAGGAAACAGACTGAGAAACCAGAGTAAAAGTTCCTCCTACCTCCCGTTCCATTTGGGCTAGATGAACGAACGTATCTCCACATGCTCAGTTGTGAGAGATAAGTGTTTGTGAAAGCCTTCCTTCACCTCGCTTGTTGGGAACACAAAGTTTCTTTTCAGTTGCAAACTCCACTCCATACATATATATGGGTAAGTACTAGCTCCAAGTCGGTTTTACAGGGAAAACTGCAGGAACTTCTAACCGGCCCTAGGAAACAAACTGAGAAACCAGAGTAAAAGTTTCTCCTGCAAACCGTTCCCTTTGTGCTAGATGAACGAACGTCTCTCCACATGATCATTTCTGAGAGATAAGTGTGTGTGAAAGCCGTCCTTCACCTAGCTTGTTGGGAACACAAAGTTTCTTTTCAGTTGCAAACTCCATACATATAAAAGGGGAGGTACTAGCTCCAATTCGGTTTTACAGAGAAAACTGCAGGAACTTGAAACCGGCCCTAGGAAACAGACTGAGAAACCAGAGTAAAAGTTTCTCCTGCAACCCGTTCCCTTTGTGCTAGGTGAACGAACGTCTCTCCACATGCTCAGTTGTGAGAGATAAGTGTGTGTGAAAGCCGTCCTTCACCTAGCTTGTTGGGAACACAAAGTTTTTTCAGTTGCAAACTCCACTCCATATATTTATATGGGGAGGTACTAGCTCTAAATCGGTTTTACAGTGAAAACTGCAGGAAATTCAAACATTCACTAGGAAACAGTCTGAGAATCCAGAGTAAAAGTTTCTACTGCAACCCGTTCCCTTGGTGCTAGATGAACGAACGTCTCTCCACATGCTCAGTTCTGAGAGATAAGTGTGTGTGAAAGCCTTCCTTCACCTAGCTTGTAGGGAACACAGAGATTCTTTTCAGTTGCTTACTCCACTCCATACATATATAAGGGGAGGTACTAGCTCTAAATCGGTTTTACAGTGAAAACTTCAGGAACTTCAAACCGGCACTAGGAAACAGACTGAGAATCCAGAGTAAAATTTTCTTCTGCAAACCGTTCCATTTGTGCTAGATGAACGAACGTCTCTCCACATGCTCAGTTCTGAGAGATAAGTGTGTGTGAAAGCCGTCCTTCAACTAGCTTGTTGTAAACACAAAGTTTCATTTCAGTTGCAAACTCCACTCCATACATATATATGTGGGGAGGTACTAGCTCCAACTCGGTTTTACAGTGAAAACTGCAGGAAATTCAAACCGGCACTAGGAAACAGACTGAGAAACCAGAGTAAATGTTTCTTCGGCAACCCGTTACCTTTGTGCTAGATGAACGAACGTCTCTCCACATGCTCAGTTCTGAGAGATAAGTGTGTGTGAAAGCCGTCATTATACTAGCTTGTTGGGAACACAAAGTTTCTTTTCAGTTGCAAACTCCACTCCATACATATAAATGGGGAGGTACTAGCTCCAATTCGGTTTTACAGAGAAAACTGCAGGAACTTGAAACCGGCACTAGGAAACAGACTGAGAAAACAGAGTAAAAGTTTCTCCTGCAACCCGTTCCCTTTGTGCTAGGTGAACGAACGACTCTCCACATGCTCAGTTCTGAGAGATAAGTGTGTGTGAAAGCCGTCCTTCACCTAGCTTGTTGGGAACACAAAGTTTCTTTTCAGTTGCCAACTCCACTCCATACATTTATATGGGGAGGTACTATCTCCAAATCGGTTTTACAGTGAAAAATGCAGGAACTTCAAACAGGCTCTAGGAAACAGACTGAGAAACCAGAGTAAAAGTTTCTACTGCAACCCGTTCCCTTTGTGCTAGATGAACGAACGTCTCTCCACATGCTCAGTTCTGAGAGATAAGTGTGTGTGAAAGCCGTCCTTCACCTAGCTTGTTGGGAACACAAAGTTTCTTTTCAGTTGCAAACTCCACTCCATACATATATATGGGGAGGTACTAGCTCCAACTCGGTTTTACAGTGAAAACTGCAGGAAATTCAAACCGGCACTAGGAAAAAGAATGAGAAACCAGAGTAAATGTTTCTTCGGCAACCCGTTCCCTTTGTGCTAGATGAACGAACGTATCTCCACATGCTCAGTTGTGAGAGATAAGTGTGTGTGAAAGCCTTCCTTCACCTAGCTTGTTGGGAACACAAAGTTTCTTTTCAGTTGCAAACTCCACTCCATACATATATATGGGGAAGTACTAGCTCCAACTCTGTTTTACAGGGAAAACTGCAGGAACTTCAAACCGGCCCTAGGAAACAGACTGAGAAACCAGAGTAAAAGTTTCTCCTGCAACCCGTTCCCTTTGTGCTAGATGAACGAACGTCTCTCCACATGATCATTTCTGAGAGATAAGTGTGTGTGAAAGCCATCCTTCACCTAGCTTTTGGGAACACAAAGTTTCTTTTCAGGTGCAAATTCCACTCCATACATATATAAGGGGAGGTACTAGCTCCAACTCGGTTTTACAGAGAAAACTGCAGGTAGTTGAAAACGGCACTAGGAAACAGACTGAGAAACCAGAGTAAAAGTTCCTCCTACAACCCGTTCCCTTTGGGCTAGATGAACGAACGTATCTCCACATGCTCAGTTGTGAGAGATAAGTGTGTGTGAAAGCCTTCCTTCACCTAGCTTGTTGGGAACACAAAGTCTCTTTTCAGTTGCAAACTCCACTCCATACATATAAATGGGTAGGTACTAGCTCCAATTCGGTTTTACAGAGAAAACTGCAGGAACTTGAAACCGGCACTAGGAAACAGACTGAGAAACCAGAGTAAAAGTTTCTACTGAAACCCGTTCCCTTTGTGCTTGATGAACGAACGTCTCTCCACATGCTCATTTCTGAGAGATATGTGTGTGTGAAAGCCGTCCTTCACCTAGCTTGTTGGGAACACAAAGATTCTTTTCAGTTGCTTACTCCACTCCATACATATATATGGGGAGGTACTAGCTCCAACTCGGTTTTACAGTGAAAACTGCAGGAAATTCAAACCGGCACTAGGAAACAGACTGAGAAACCAGAGTAAATTTTCCTCCTACAACCCGTTCCCTTTTTGCTAGATGAACGAACGTATCTCCACATGCTCAGTTGTGAGGGATAAGTGTGTGTGAAATCCTTCCTTCACCTAGCATGTTGGGAACACAAAGATTCTTTTCAGTTGCAAACTCCACTCCATACATATATATGGGGAAGTACTAGCTCCAACTCGGTTTTACAGGGAAAACTGCAGGAACTTCAAACCGGCCCTAGGAAACAGACTGAGAAACCAGAGTAAAAGTTTCTCCTGCAACCCGTTCCCTTTGTGCTGGATGAACGAACGTCTCTCCACATGATCATTTCTGAGAGATAAGTGTGTGTGAAAGCCGTCCTTCACCTAGCTTTTTGGGAACACAAAGTTTCTTTTCAGTTGCCAACTCCAATCCATACATATATATGGGGAAGTACTAGCTCCAACTCGGTTTTACAGGGAAAACTGCAGGAACTTCAAACCGGCCCTAGGAAACAGACTGAGAAACCAGAGTAAAAGTTTCTCCTGCAACCCGTTCCCTTTGTGCTAGATGAACGAACGTCTCTCCACATGCTCAGTTCTGAGAGATAAGTGTGTGTGAAAGCCTTCCTTCACCTAGCTTGTAGGGAACACAGAGATTCTTTTCAGTTGCTTACTCCACTCCATACATATATAAGGGGAGGTACTAGCTCTAAATCGGTTTTACAGTGAAAACTTCAGGAACTTCAAACCGGCACTAGGAAACAGACTGAGAATCCAGAGTAAAATTTTCTTCTGCAAACCGTTCCATTTGTGCTAGATGAACGAACGTCTCTCCACATGCTCAGTTCTGAGAGATAAGTGTGTGTGAAAGCCGTCCTTCAACTAGCTTGTTGTAAACACAAAGTTTCATTTCAGTTGCAAACTCCACTCCATACATATATATGGGGAAGTACTAGCTCCAACTCTGTTTTACAGGGAAAACTTCAGGAACTTCAAACCGGCCCTAGGAAACAGACTGAGAAACCAGAGTAAAAGTTTCTCCTGCAACCCGTTCCCTTTGTGCTAGATGAACGAACGTCTCTCCACATGATCATTTCTGAGAGATAAGTGTGTGTGAAAGCCGTCCTTCACCTAGCTTTTGGGAACACAAAGTTTCTTTTCAGGTGCAAATTCCACTCCATACATATATAAGGGGAGGTACTAGCTCCAACTCGGTTTTACAGAGAAAACTGCAGGTACTTGAAAACGGCACTAGGAAACAGACTGAGAAACCAGAGTAAATTTTCCTCCTACAACCCGTTCCCTTTTTGCTAGATGAACGAACGTATCTCCACATGCTCAGTTGTGAGGGATAAGTGTGTGTGAAATCCTTCCTTCACCTAGCATGTTGGGAACACAAAGATTCTTTTCAGTTGCAAACTCCACTCCATACATATATATGGGGAAGTACTAGCTCCAACTCGGTTTTACAGGGAAAACTGCAGGAACTTCAAACCGGCCCTAGGAAACAGACTGAGAAACCAGAGTAAAAGTTTCTCCTGCAACCCGTTAACTTTGTGCTGGATGAACGAACGTCTCTCCACATGATCATTTCTGAGAGATAAGTGTGTGTGAAAGCCGTCCTTCACCTAGCTTGTTGGGAACACAAAGTTTCTTTTCAGTTGCCAACTCCAATCCATACATATATATGGGGAAGTACTAGCTCCAACTCGGTTTTACAGGGAAAACTGCAGGAACTTCAAACCGGCCCTAGGAAACAGACTGAGAAACCAGAGTAAAAGTTTCTCCTGCAACCCGTTCCCTTTGTGCTAGATGAACGAACGTCTCTCCACATGATCAATTCTGAGAGATAAGTGTGTGTGAAAGCCGCCTTCACAAAGCTTGTTGGGAAAACAAAGTTTCTTTTCAGTTGCAAACTCCACTCCATACATATATATGGGGAGGTACTAGCTCCAACTAGGTTTTACAGAGAAAACTGCAGGTACTTGAAAACGGCACTAGGAAACAGACTGAGAAACCAGAGTAAAAGTTCCTCCTACAACCCGTTCCATTTGTGCTAGATGAACGTACGTATCTCCACATGCTCAGTTGTGAGAGATAAGTGTGTGTGAAAGCCTTCCTTCACCTAGCTTGTTGGGAACACAAAGTTTCTTTTCAGTTGCAAACTCCACTCCATACAAATATATGGGGAAGTACTACCTCCAACTCGGTTTTACAGGGAAAACTACAGGAACTTCAAACCGGCCCTAGGAAACAGACTGAGAAACCAGAGTAAAAGTTTCTCCTGCAACCCGTTCCCTTTGTGCTAGATGAAGAACGTCTCTCCACATGATCATTTCTGAGAGATAAGTGTGTGTGAAAGCCGTCCTTCACTTAGCTTGTTGGGAACACAAATTTCCTTTTCAGTTGAAAACTCCACTCCATACATATAAATGGGGAGGTACTAGCTCCAATTCGGTTTTACAGAGAAAACTGCAGGAACTTGAAACCGGCACTAGGAAACAGACTGAGAAACCAGAGTAAAAGTTTCTCCTGCAACCCGTTCCCTTTGTGCTAGGTGAACGAACGTCTCTTCACATGCTCAGTTCTGAGAGATAAGTGTGTGTGAAAGCCGTCCTTCAACTAGCTTGTTGGGAACACAAAGTTTCTTTTCAGTTGCAAACTCCACTCCATACATATAAATTGGGAGGTACTAGCTCCAATTCGGTTTTACAGAGAAAACTGCAGGAACTTGAAACCGGCACTAGGAAACAGACTGAGAAACCAGATTAAAAGTTTCTCCTGCAACCCGTTCCCTTTGTGCTAGGTGAACGAACGTCTCTCCACATGCTCAGTTCTGAGAGAAAAGTGTGTGTGAAAGCCGTCCTTCACCTAGCTTTGTTGGGAACACAAAGTTTCTTTTCAGTTGCAAACTCCACTCCATACATTTATAAGGGGAGGTACTATCTCCAAATCGGTTTTACAGTGAAAAATGCAGGAACTTCAAACAGGCTCTAGGAAACAGACTGAGAAACCAGAGTAAAAGTTTCTACTGCAACCCGTTCCATTTGTGCTAGATGAACGAACGTCTCTCCACATGCTCAGTTCTGAGAGATAAGTGTGTGTGAAAGCCGTCCTTCACCTAGCTTGTAGGGAACACAGAGATTCTTTTCAGTTGCTTACTCCACTCCATACATATATAAGGGGAGGTACTAGCTCTAAATCGGTTTTACAGTGAAAACTGCAGGAACTTCAAACCGGCACTAGGAAACAGACTGAGAATCCAGAGTAAAATTTTCTTCTGCAACCCGTTCCATTTGTGCTAGATGAACGAACTTCTCTCCACATGCTCAGTTCTGAGAGATAAGTGTGTGTGAAAGCCGTCCTTCAACTAGCTTGTTGTAAACACAAAGTTTCTTTTCAGTTGCAAACTCCAATCCATACATATATATGGGGAGGTACTAGCTCCAACTCGGTTTTACAGTGAAAACTGCAGGAAATTCAAACCGGCACTAGGAAACAGACTGAGAAACCAGAGTAAATGTTTCTTCGGCAACCCGTTCCCTTTGTGCTAGATGAACGAACGTCTCTCCACATGCTCAGTTCTGAGAGATAAGTGTGTGTGAAAGCCGTCATTATACTAGCTTGTTGGGAACACAAAGTTTCTTTTCAGTTGCAAACTCCACTCCATACATATAAATGGGGAGGTACTAGCTCCAATTCGGTTTTACAGAGAAAACTGCAGGAACTTGAAACCGGCACTAGGAAACAGACTGAGAAAACAGAGTAAAAGTTTCCCCTGCAACCCGTTCCCTTTGTGCTAGGTGAACGAACGACTCTCCACATGCTCAGTTCTGAGAGATAAGTGTGAGTGAAAGCCGTCCTTCACCTAGCTTGTTGGGAACACAAAGTTTCTTTTCAGTTGCCAACTCCACTCCATACATTTATATGGGGAGGTACTATCTCCAAATCGGTTTTACAGTGAAAAATGCAGGAACTTCAAACAGGCTCTAGGAAACAGACTGAGAAACCAGAGTAAAAGTTTCTACTGCAACCCGTTCCCTTTGTGCTAGATGAACGAACGTCTCTCCACATGCTCAGTTCTCAGTGATAAGTGTGTGTGAAAGCCGTCCTTCACCTAGCTTGTTGGGAACACAAAGATTCTTTTCAGTTGCTTACTCCACTCCATACATATATATGGGGAGGAACTAGCTCTAAATCGCTTTTACAGTGAAAACTGCAGGAACTTGAAACCGGCACTAGGAAACAGACTGAGAATCCAGAGTAAAATTTTCTTCTGCAACCCGTTCCATTTGTGCTAGATGAACGAACGTCTCTCCACATGCTCAGTTCTGAGAGATAAGTGTGTGTGAAAGCCGTCCTTCACCTAGCTTGTTGTGAACACAAAGTTTCTTTTCAGTTGCAAACTCCACTCCATACATATATATGGGGAGGTACTAGCTCCAACTCGGTTTTACAGTGAAAACTGCAGGAAATTCAAACCGGCACTAGGAAAAAGACTGAGAAACCAGAGTAAATGTTTCTTCGGCAACCCGTTCCCTTTGTGCTAGATGAACGAACGTATCTCCACATGCTCAGTTGTGAGAGATAAGTGTGTGTGAAAGCCTTCCTTCACCTAGCTTGTTGGGAACACAAAGTTTCTTTTCAGTTGCAAACTCCACTCCATACATATATATGGGGAAGTACTAGCTCCAACTCTGTTTTACAGGGAAAACTGCAGGAACTTCAAACCGGCCCTAGGAAACAGACTGAGAAACCAGAGTAAAAGTTTCTCCTGCAACCCGTTCCCTTTGTGCTAGATGAACGAACGTCTCTCCACATGATCATTTCTGAGAGATAAGTGTGTGTGAAAGCCGTCCTTCACCTAGCTTTTGGGAACACAAAGTTTCTTTTCAGGTGCAAATTCCACTCCATACATATATAAGGGTAGGTACTAGCTCCAACTCGGTTTTACAGAGAAAACTGCAGGTACTTGAAAACGGCACTAGGAAACAGACTGAGAAACCAGAGTAAAAGTTTCTACTGAAACCCGTTCCCTTTGTGCTTGATGAACGAACGTCTCTCCACATGCTCATTTCTGAGAGATATGTGTGTGTGAAAGCCGTCCTTCACCTAGCTTGTTGGGAACACAAAGATTCTTTTCAGTTGCTTACTCCACTCCATACATATATATGGGGAGGTACTAGCTCCAACTCGGTTTTACAGTGAAAACTGCAGGAAATTCAAACCGGCACTAGGAAACAGACTGAGAAAACAGAGTAAATGTTTCTTCGGCAACCCGTTCCCTTTGTGATAGATGAACGAACGTCTCTCCACATGCTCAGTTCTGAGAATTAAGTGTGTGTGAAAGCCGTCCTTCAACTAGCTTTGTTGGGAACACAAAGTTTCTTTTCAGTTGCAAACTCCACTCCATAAATTTATAAGGGGAGGTACTATCTCCAAATCGGTTTTACAGTGAAAAATGCAGGAACTTCAAACAGGCTCTAGGAAACAGACTGAGAAACCAGAGTAAAAGTTTCTACTGCAACCCGTTCCCTTTGTGCTAGATGAACGAACGTCTCTCCACATGCTCAGTTCTGAGAGATAAGTGTGTGTGAAAGCCGTCCTTCACCTAGCTTGTAGGGAACACAAAGATTCTTTTCAGTTGCTTACTCCACTCCATACATATATAAGGGGAGGTACTAGCTCTAAATCGGTTTTACAGTGAAAACTGCAGGAACTTCAAACCGGCACTAGGAAACAGACTGAGAATCCAGAGTAAAATTTTCTTCTGCAACCCGTTCCATTTGTGCTAGATGAACGAACGTCTCTCCACATGCTCAGTTCTGAGAGATAAGTGTGTGTGAAAGCCGTCCTTCAACTAGCTTGTTGTAAACACAAAGTTTCTTTTCAGTTGCAAACTCCACTCCATACATATACATGGGGAGGTACTAGCTCCAACTCGGTTTTACAGTGAAAACTGCAGGAACTTCAAACCGGTACTAGGAAACAGACTGAGAAACCAGAGTAAATGTTTCTTCGGCAACCCGTTCCCTTTGTGCTAGATGAACGAACGTCTCTCCACATGCTCAGTTCTGAGAGATAAGTGTGTGTGAAAGCCGTCCTTCAACTAGCTTGTTGGGAACACAAAGTTTCTTTTCAGTTGCAAACTCCACTCCATACATATAAATGGGGAGGTACTAGCTCCAATTCGGTTTTACAGAGAAAACTGCAGGAACTTGAAACCGGCACTAGGAAACAGACTGAGAAACCAGAGTAAAAGTTTCTCCTGCAACCCGTTCCCTTTGTGCTAGGTGAACGAACGTCTCTCCACATGCTCAGTTCTGAGAGAAAAGTGTGTGTGAAAGCCGTCCTTCACCTAGCATTGTTGGGAACACAAAGTTTCTTTTCAGTTGCAAACTCCACTCCATACATTTATAAGGGGAGGTACTATCTCCAAATCGATTTTACAGTGAAAAATGCAGGAACTTCAAACAGGCTCTAGGAAACAGACTGAGAAACCAGAGTAAAAGTTTCTACTGCAACCCGTTCCCTTTGTGCTAGATGAACGAACGTCTCTCCACATACTCAGTTCTGAGAGATAAGTGTGTGTGAAAGCCATACTTCACCTAGCTTGTAGGGAACACAAAGATTCTTTTCAGTTGCTTACTCCACTCCATACATATATAAGGGGAGGTACTAGCTCTAAATCGGTTTTACAGTGAAAACTGCAGGAACTTAAAACCGGCACTAGGAAACAGACTGAGAATCCAGAGTAAAATTTTCTTCTGCAACCCGTTCCATTTGTGCTAGATGAACGAACGTCTCTCCACATGCTCAGTTCTGAGAGATAAGTGTGTGTGAAAGCCGTCCTTCAACTAGCTTGTTGTAAACACAAAGTTTCTTTTCAGTTGCAAACTCCACTCCATACATATACATGGGGAGGTACTAGCTCCAACTCGGTTTTACAGTGAAAACTGCAGGAACTTCAAACCGGTACTAGGAAACAGACTGAGAAACCAGAGTAAATGTTTCTTCGGCAACCCGTTCCCTTTGTGCTAGATGAACGAACGTCTCTCCACATGCTCAGTTCTGAGAGATAAGTGTGTGTGAAAGCCGTCCTTCAACTAGCTTGTTGGGAACACAAAGTTTCTTTTCAGTTGCAAACTCCACTCCATACATATAAATGGGGAGGTACTAGCTCCAATTCGGTTTTACAGAGAAAACTGCAGGAACTTGAAACCGGCACTAGGAAACAGACTGAGAAACCAGAGTAAAAGTTTCTCCTGCAACCCGTTCCCTTTGTGCTAGGTGAACGAACGTCTCTCCACATGCTCAGTTCTGAGAGAAAAGTGTGTGTGAAAGCCGTCCTTCACCTAGCATTGTTGGGAACACAAAGTTTCTTTTCAGTTGCAAACTCCACTCCATACATTTATAAGGGGAGGTACTATCTCCAAATCGATTTTACAGTGAAAAATGCAGGAACTTCAAACAGGCTCTAGGAAACAGACTGAGAAACCAGAGTAAAAGTTTCTACTGCAACCCGTTCCCTTTGTGCTAGATGAACGAACGTCTCTCCACATACTCAGTTCTGAGAGATAAGTGTGTGTGAAAGCCATACTTCACCTAGCTTGTAGGGAACACAAAGATTCTTTTCAGTTGCTTACTCCACTCCATACATATATAAGGGGAGGTACTAGCTCTAAATCGGTTTTACAGTGAAAACTGCAGGAACTTAAAACCGGCACTAGGAAACAGACTGAGAATCTAGAGTAAAATTTTCTTCTGCAAACCGTTCCATTTGTGCTAGATGAACGAACGTCTCTCCACATGCTCAGTTCTGAGAGATAAGTGTGTGTGAAAGCCGTCCTTCAACTAGCTTGTTTGGAACACAAAGTTTCTTTTCAGTTGCAAACTCCACTCCATACATATAAATGGGGAGGTACTAGCTCCAATTCGGTTTTACAGAGAAAACTGCAGGAACTTGAAACCGGCACTAAGAAACAGACTGAGAAACCAGATTAAAAGTTTCTCCTGCAAACCGTTCCCTTTGTGCTAGATGAACGAACGTCTCTCCACATGCTCAGTTCTGAGAGATAAGTGTGTGTGAAAGCCTTCCTTCACCTAGCTTGTTGGGAACACAAAGTCTCTTTTCAGTTGCAAACTCCACTCCATACATATAAATGGGTAGGTACTAGCTCCAATTCGGTTTTACAGAGAAAACTGCAGGAACTTGAAACCGGCACTAGGAAACAGACTGAGAAACCAGAGTAAAAGTTTCTACTGAAACCCGTTCCCTTTGTGCTTGATGAACGAACGTCTCTCCACATGCTCATTTCTGAGAGATATGTGTGTGTGAAAGCCGTCCTTCACCTAGCTTGTTGGGAACACAAAGATTCTTTTCAGTTGCTTACTCCACTCCATACATATATATGGGGAGGTACTAGCTCCAACTCGGTTTTACAGTGAAAACTGCAGGAAATTCAAACCGGCACTAGGAAACAGACTGAGAAAACAGAGTAAATGTTTCTTCGGCAACCCGTTCCCTTTGTGATAGATGAACGAACGTCTCTCCACATGCTCAGTTCTGAGAATTAAGTGTGTGTGAAAGCCGTCCTTCAACTAGCTTGTTGACAACACAAAGTTTCTTTTCAGTTGCAAACTCCACTCCATACATATATATGGGGAAGTACTAGCTCCAACTCGGTTTTACAGAAAAAACTGCAGGTACTTGAAAACGGCACTAGGAAACAGACTGAGAAACCAGAGTAAATGTTCCTCCTACAACCCGTTCCCTTTTTGCTAGATGAACGAACGTCTCTCCACATGCTCAGTTCTGAGAGAAAAGTGTGTGTGAAAGCCGTCCTTCACCTAGCTTTGTTGGGAACACAAAGTTTCTTTTCAGTTGCAAACTCCACTCCATACATTTATAAGGGGAGGTACTATCTCCAAATCGGTTTTACAGTGAAAAATGCAGGAACTTCAAACAGGCTCTAGGAAACAGACTGAGAAACCAGAGTAAAAGTTTCTACTGCAACCCGTTCCCTTTGTGCTAGATGAACGAACGTCTCTCCACATGCTCAGTTCTGAGAGATATGTGTGTGTGAAAGCCGTCCTTCACCTAGCTTGTAGGGAACACAAAGATTCTTTTCAGTTGCTTACTCCACTCCATACATATATAAGGGGAGGTACTAGCTCTAAATCGGTTTTACAGTGAAAACTGCAGGAACTTCAAACCGGCACTAGGAAACAGACTGAGAATCCAGAGTAAAATTTTCTTCTGCAACCCGTTCCATTTGTGCTAGATGAACGAACGTCTCTCCACATGCTCAGTTCTGAGAGATAAGTGTGTGTGAAAGCCGTCCTTCAACTAGCTTGTTGTAAACACAAAGTTTCTTTTCAGTTGCAAACTCCACTCCATACATATACATGGGGAGGTACTAGCTCCAACTCGGTTTTACAGTGAAAACTGCAGGAACTTCAAACCGGTACTAGGAAACAGACTGAGAAACCAGAGTAAATGTTTCTTCGGCAACCCGTTCCCTTTGTGCTAGATGAACGAACGTCTCTCCACATGCTCAGTTCTGAGAGATAAGTGTGTGTGAAAGCCGTCCTTCAACTAGCTTGTTGGGAACACAAAGTTTCTTTTCAGTTGCAAATTCCACTCCATACATATAAATGGGGAGGTACTAGCTCCAATTCGGTTTTACAGAGAAAACTGCAGGAACTTGAAACCGGCACTAGGAAACAGACTGAGAAACCAGAGTAAAAGTTTCTCCTGCAACCCGTTCCCTTTGTGCTAGGTGAACGAACGTCTCTCCACATGCTCAGTTCTGAGAGAAAAGTGTGTGTGAAAGCCGTCCTTCACCTAGCATTGTTGGGAACACAAAGTTTCTTTTCAGTTGCAAACTCCACTCCATACATTTATAAGGGGAGGTACTATCTCCAAATCGATTTTACAGTGAAAAATGCAGGAACTTCAAACAGGCTCTAGGAAACAGACTGAGAAACCAGAGTAAAAGTTTCTACTGCAACCCGTTCCCTTTGTGCTAGATGAACGAACGTCTCTCCACATACTCAGTTCTGAGAGATAAGTGTGTGTGAAAGCCATACTTCACCTAGCTTGTAGGGAACACAAAGATTCTTTTCAGTTGCTTACTCCACTCCATACATATATAAGGGGAGGTACTAGCTCTAAATCGGTTTTACAGTGAAAACTGCAGGAACTTAAAACCGGCACTAGGAAACAGACTGAGAATCTAGAGTAAAATTTTCTTCTGCAAACCGTTCCATTTGTGCTAGATGAACGAACGTCTCTCCACATGCTCAGTTCTGAGAGATAAGTGTGTGTGAAAGCCGTCCTTCAACTAGCTTGTTTGGAACACAAAGTTTCTTTTCAGTTGCAAACTCCACTCCATACATATAAATGGGGAGGTACTAGCTCCAATTCGGTTTTACAGAGAAAACTGCAGGAACTTGAAACCGGCACTAAGAAACAGACTGAGAAACCAGATTAAAAGTTTCTCCTGCAAACCGTTCCCTTTGTGCTAGATGAACGAACGTCTCTCCACATGCTCAGTTCTGAGAGATAAGTGTGTGTGAAAGCCGTCCTTCACCTAGCTTGTAGGGAACACAAAGATTCTTTTCAGTTGCTTACTCCACTCCATACATATATAAGGGGAGGTACTAGCTCTAAATCGGTTTTACAGTGAAAACTGCAGGAACTTCAAACCGGCACTAGGAAACAGACTGAGAATCCAGAGTAAAATTTTCTTCTGCAACCCGTTCCATTTGTGCTAGATGAACGAACGTCTCTCCACATGCTCAGTTCTGAGAGATAAGTGTGTGTGAAAGCCGTCCTTCAACTAGCTTGTTGTAAACACAAAGTTTCTTTTCAGTTGCAAACTCCACTCCATACATATATATGGGGAGGTACTAGCTCCAACTCGGTTTTACAATGAAAACTGCAGGAACTTCAAACCGGTACTAGGAAACAGACTGAGAAACCAGAGTAAATGTTTCTTCGGCAACCCGTTCCCTTTGTGCTAGATGAACGAACGTCTCTCCACATGCTCAGTTCTGAGAGATAAGTGTGTGTGAAAGCCGTCATTATACTAGCTTGTTGGGAAAACAAAGATTCTTTTCAGTTGCAAACTCCACTCCATACATATAAATGGGGAGGTACTAGCTCCAATTCGGTTTTACAGAGAAAACTGCAGGAACTTGAAACCGGCACTAGGAAACAGACTGAGAAACCAGAGTAAAAGTTTCTCCTGCAACCCGTTCCCTTTGTGCTAGGTGAACGAACGACTCTCCACATGCTCAGTTCTGAGAGATAAGTGTGTGTGAAAGCCGTCCTTCACCTAGCTTGTTGGGAACACAAAGTTTCTTTTCAGTTGCAAACTCCACTCCATACATTTATATGGGGAGGTACTATCTCCAAATCGGTTTTACAGTGAAAAATGCAGGAACTTCAAACAGGCTCTAGGAAACAGACTGAGAAACCAGAGTAAAAGTTTCTACTGCAACCCGTTCCCTTTGTGCTAGATGAACGAACGTCTCTCCACATGCTCAGTTCTGAGAGATAAGTGTGTGTGAAAGCCGTCCTTCACCTAGCTTGTAGGGAACACAAAGATTCTTTTCAGTTGCTTACTCCACTCCATACATTTATGGGGAGGTACTAGCTGCAACTCGGTTTTACAGTGAAAACTGCAGGAAATTCAAACCGGCACTAGGAAACAGACTGAGAAACCAGAGTAAATGTTTCTTCGGCAACCCGTTCCCTTTGTGCTAGATGAACGAACGTCTCTCCACATGCTCAGTTCTGAGAGATAAGTGTGTGTGAAAGCCGTGCTTCAACTAGCTTGTTTGGAACACAAAGTATCTTTTCAGTTGCAAACTCCACTCCATACATATAAATGGGGAGGTACTAGCTCCAATTCGGTTTTACAGAGAAAACTGCAGGAACTTGAATCCGGCACTAAAAACAGACTGAGAAACCAGATTAAAAGTTTCTCCTGCAAACCATTCCCTTTGTGCTAGGTGAACGAACGTCTCTCCACATGCTCAGTTCTGAGAGAAAAGTGTGTGTGAAAGCCGTCCTTCACCTAGCTTTGTTGGGAACACAAAGTTTCTTTTCAGTTGCAAACTCCACTCCATACATTTATAAGGGGAGGTACTATCTCCAAATCGGTTTTACAGTGAAAAATGCAGGAACTTCAAACAGGCTCTAGGAAACAGACTGAGAAACCAGAGTAAAAGTTTTTACTGCAACCCGTTCCCTTTGTGCTAGATGAACGAACGTCTCTCCACATGCTCAGTTCTGAGAGATAAGTGTGTGTGAAAGCCGTCCTTCACCTAGCTTGTAGGGAACACAAAGATTCTTTTCAGTTGCTTACTCCACTCCATACATATATATGGGGAGGTACTAGCTGCAACTCTGTTTTACAGTGAAAACTGCAGGAAATTCAAACCGGCACTAGGAAACAGACTGAGAAACCAGAGTAAATGTTTCTTCGGCAACCCGTTCCCTTTGTGCTAGATGAACGAACGTCTCTCCACATGCTCAGTTCTGAGAGATAAGTGTGTGTGAAAGCCGTCCTTCAACTAGCTTGTTGTAAACACAAAGTTTCTTTTCAGTTGCAAACTCCACTCCATACATATATATGGGGAGGTACTAGCTCCAACTCGGTTTTACAGTGAAAACTGCAGGAACTTCAAACCGGTACTAGGAAACAGACTGAGAAACCAGAGTAAATGTTTCTTCGGCAACCCGTTCCCTTTGTGCTAGATGAACGAACGTCTCTCCACATGCTCAGTTCTGAGAGATAAGGGTGTGTGAAAGCCGTCATTATACTAGCTTGTTGGGAACACAAAGATTCTTTTCAGTTGCAAACTCCACTCCATACATATAAATGGGGAGGTACTAGCTCCAATTCGGTTTTACAGAGAAAACTGCAGGAACTTGAAACCGGCACTAGGAAACAGACTGAGAAACCAGAGTAAAAGTTTCTCCTGCAACCCGTTCCCTTTGTGCTAGGTGAACGAACGACTCTCCACATGCTCAGTTCTGAGAGATAAGTGTGTGTGAAAGCCGTCCTTCACCTAGCTTGTTGGGAACACAAAGTTTCTTTTCAGTTGCAAACTCCACTCCATACATTTATATGGGGAGGTACTATCTCCAAATCGGTTTTACAGTGAAAAATGCAGGAACTTCAAACAGGCTCTAGGAAACAGACTGAGAAACCAGAGTAAAAGTTTCTACTGCAACCCGTTCCCTTTGTGCTAGATGAACGAAAGTCTCCCCACATGCTCAGTTCTGAGAGATAAGTGTGTGTGAAAGCCGTCCTTCACCTAGCTTGTTGGGAACACAAAGATCCTTTTCAGTTGCTTACTCCACTCCATACATATATATGGGGAGGTACTAGCTCTAAATCGGTTTTACAGTGAAAACTGCAGGAACTTCAAACCGGCACTAGGAAACAGACTGAGAATCCAGAGTAAAATTTTCTTCTGCACCCGTTCCATTTGTGCTAGATGAACGAACGTCTCTCCACATGCTCAGTTCTGAGAGAAAATTGTGTGTGAAAGCCGTCCTTCACCTAGCTTGTTGGGAACACAAAGTTTCTTTTCAGTTGCAAACTCCACTCCATACATATATATGGGGAGGTACTAGCTCCAACTCGGTTTTACAGTGAAAACTGCAGGAAATTCAAACCGACCCTAGGAAACAGACTGAGAAACCAGAGTAAATGTTTCTTCGGCAACCCGTTCCCTTTGTGCTAGATGAACGAACGTCTCTCCACATGCTCATTTCTGAGAGATAAGTGTGTGTGAAAGCCGTCCTTCACCTAGCTTGTTGGGAACACAAAGTTTCTTTTCAGTTGCAAACTCCACTCCATACATTTATATGGGGAGGTACTATCTCCAAATCGGTTTTACAGTGAAAAATGCAGGAACTTCAAACAGGCTCTAGGAAACAGACTGAGAAACCAGAGTAAAAGTTTCTATTGCAACCCGTTCCCTTTGTGCTAGATGAACGAACGTCTCTCCACATGCTCAGTTCTGAGAGATAAGTGTGTGTGAAAGCCGTCCTTCACCTAGCTTGTAGGGAACACAAAGATTCTTTTCAGTTGCTTACTCCACTCCATACATATATAAGGGGAGGTACTAGCTCTAAATCGGTTTTACAGTGAAAACTGCAGGAACTTCAAACCGGCACTAGGAAACAGACTGAGAATCCAGAGTAAAATTTTCTTCTGCAACCCGTTCCATTTGTGCTAGATGAACGAACGTCTCTCCACATGCTCAGTTCTGAGAGATAAGTGTGTGTGAAAGCCGTCCTTCAACTAGCTTGTTGTAAACACAAAGTTTCTTTTCAGTTGCAAACTCCACTCCATACATATATATGGGGAGGTACTAGCTCCAACTCGGTTTTATAGTGAAAATTGCAGGAACTTCAAACCGGTACTAGGAAACAGACTGAGAAACCAGAGTAAATGTTTCTTCGGCAACCCGTTCCCTTTGTGCTAGATGAACGAACGTCTCTCCACATGCTAAGTTCTGAGAGATAAGTGTGTGTGAAAGCCGTCATTATAATAGCTTGTTGGGAACACAAAGATTCTTTTCAGTTGCAAACTCCACTCCATACATATAAATGGGGAGGTACTAGCTCCAATTCGGTTTTACAGAGAAAACTGCAGGAACTTGAAACCGGCACTAGGAAACAGACTGAGAAACCAGAGTAAAAGTTTCTCCTGCAACCCGTTCCCTTTGTGCTAGGTGAACGAACGACTCTCCACATGCTCAGTTCTGAGAGATAAGTGTGTGTGAAAGCCGTCCTTCACCTAGCTTGTTGGGAACACAAAGTTTCTTTTCAGTTGCAAACTCCACTCCATACATTTATATGGGGAGGTACTATCTCCAAATCGGTTTTACAGTGAAAAATGCAGGAACTTCAAACAGGCTCTAGGAAACAGACTGAGAAACCAGAGTAAAAGTTTCTACTGCAACCCGTTCCCTTTGTGCTAGATGAACGAACGTCTCCCCACATGCTCAGTTCTGAGAGATAAGTGTGTGTGAAAGCCGTCCTTCACCTAGCTTGTTGGGAACACAAAGATCCTTTTCAGTTGCTTACTCCACTCCATACATATATATGGGGAGGTACTAGCTCTAAATCGGTTTTACAGTGAAAACTGCAGGAACTTCAAACCGGCACTAGGAAACAGACTGAGAATCCAGAGTAAAATTTTCTTCTGCACCTGTTCCATTTGTGCTAGATGAACGAACGTCTCTCCACATGCTCAGTTCTGAGAGAAAAGTGTCTGTGAAAGCCGTCCTTCACCTAGCTTGTTGGGAACACAAAGTTTCTTTTCAGTTGCAAACTCCACTCCATACATATATATGGGGAGGTACTAGCTCCAACTCGGTTTTACAGTGAAAACTGCAGGAAATTCAAACCGACCCTAGGAAACAGACTGAGAAACCAGAGTAAATGTTTCTTCGGCAACCCGTTCCCTTTGTGCTAGATGAACGAACGTATCTCCACATGCTCAGTTGTGAGAGATAAGTGTGTGTGAAAGCCTTCCTTCACCTAGCTTGTTGTAAACAAAGTTTCTTTTCAGTTGCAAACTCCACTCCATACATATATATGGGGAGGTACTAGCTGCAACTCGGTTTTACAGTGAAAACTGCAGGAAATTCAAACCGGCACTAGGAAACAGACTGAGAAACCAGAGTAAATGTTTCTTCGGCAACCCGTTCCCTTTGTGCTAGATGAACGAACGTCTCTCCACATGCTCAGTTCTGAGAGATAAGTGTGTGTGAAAGCCGTCCTTCAACTAGCTTGTTGGGAACACAAAGTTTCTTTTCAGTTGCAAACTCCACTCCATACATATAAATGGGGAGGTACTAGCTCCAATTCGGTTTTACAGAGAAAACTGCAGGAACTTGAAACCGGCAGTAGGAAACAGACTGAGAAACCAGAGTAAAAGTTTCTCCTGCAACCCGTTCCCTTTGTGCTAGGTGAACGAACGTCTCTCCACATGCTCAGTTCTGAGAGAAAAGTGTGTGTGAAAGCCGTCCTTCACCTAGCTTTGTTGGGAACACAATGTTTCTTTTCAGTTGCAAACTCCACTCCATACATTTATAAGGGGAGGTACTATCTCCAAATCGGTTTTACAGTGAAAAATGCAGGAACTTCAAACAGGCTCTAGGAAACAGACTGAGAAACCAGAGTAAAAGTTTCTACTGCAACCCGTTCCCTTTGTGCTAGATGAACGAACGTCTCTCCACATACTCAGTTCTGAGAGAAAAGTGTGTGTGAAAGCCGTACTTCACCTAGCTTGTAGGGAACACAAAGATTCTTTTCAGTTGCTTACTCCACTCCATACATATATAAGGGGAGGTACTAGCTCTAAATCGGTTTTACAGTGAAAACTGCAGGAACTTCAACCCGGCACTAGGAAACAGACTGAGAATCCAGAGTAAAATTTTCTTCTGCAACCCGTTCCATTTGTGCTAGATGAACGAACGTCTCTCCACATGCTCAGTTCTGAGAGATAAGTGTGTGTGAAACTGTCCTTCACATAGCTTGTTGGGAACACAAAGTTTCTTTTCAGTTGCAAACTCCACTCCATACATATATATGGGGAGGTACTAGCTCCAACTCGGTTTTACAGTGAAAACTGCAGGAACATCAAACCGGCACTAGGAAACAGACTGAGAAACAAGAGTAAATGTTTCTTCGGCAACCCGTTCCCTTTGTGCCAGATGAACGAACGTATCTCCACATGCTCAGTTGTGAGAGATAAGTGTGTGTGAAAGCCTTCCTTCACATAGCTTGTTGGGAACACAAAGTTTCTTTTCAGTTGCAAACTCCACTCCATACATATATATGGGGAAGTACTAGCTCCAACTCTGTTTTACAGGGAAAACTGCAGGAACTTCAAACCGGCCCTAGAAACAGACTGAGAAACCAGAGTAAAAGTTTCTCCTGCAACCCGTTCCCTTTGTGCTAGATGAACGAACGTCTCTCCACATGATCATTTCTGAGAGATAAGTGTGTGTGAAAGCCGTCCTTCACCTAGCTTGTTGGGAACACAAAGTTTCTTTTCAGTTGCAAATCCCACTCCATAAATATATAAGGGGAGGTACTAGCTCCAACTCGGTTTTACAGAGAAAACTGCAGGTACTTGAAAACGGCACTAGGAAACAGACTGAGAAACCAGAGTAAAAGTTCATCCTACCTCCCGTTCCATTTGGGCTAGATGAACGAACGTATCTCCACATGCTCAGTTGTGAGAGATAAGTGTGTGTGAAAGCCTTCCTTCACCTCGCTTGTTGGGAACACAAAGTTTCTTTTCAGTTGCAAACTCCACTCCATACATATATATGGGGAAGTACTAGCTCCAAGTCGGTTTTACAGGGAAAACTGCAGGAACTTCTAACCGGCCCTAGGAAACAAACTGAGAAACCAGAGTAAAAGTTTCTCCTGCAAACCGTTCCCTTTGTGCTAGATGAACGAACGTCTCTCCACATGATCATTTCTGAGAGATAAGTGTGTGTGAAAGCCGTCCTTCACCTAGCTTGTTGGGAACACAAAGTTTCTTTTCAGTTGCAAACTCCACTCCATACATATAAATGGGGAGGTACTAGCTCCAATTCGGTTTTACAGAGAAAACTGCAGGAACTTGAAACCGGCCCTAGGAAACAGACTGAGAAACCAGAGTAAAAGTTTCTCCTGCAACCCGTTCCCTTTGTGCTAGGTGAACGAACGTCTCTCCACATGCTCAGTTGTGAGAGATAAGTGTGTGTGAAAGCCGTCCTTCACCTAGCTTGTTGGGAACACAAAGTTTCTTTTCATTTGCAATCTCCACTCCATACATTTATATGGGGAGGTACTAGCTCTAAATCGGTTTTACAGTGAAAACTGCAGGAACTTCAAACAGGCACTAGGAAACAGTCTGAGAATCCAGAGTAAAATTTTCTTCTGCAACCCGTTCCATTTGTGCTAGATGAACGAACGTCTCTCCACATGCTCAGTTCTGAGAGATAAGTGTGTGTGAAACCGTCCTTCACATAGCTTGTTGGGAACACAAAGTTTCTTTTCAGTTGCAAATTCACCTCCATACATATATATGGGGAGGTACTAGCTCCAACTCGGTTTTACAGTGAAAACTGAAGGAACATCAAACCGGCACTAGGAAACAGACCTAGAAACCAGAGTAAATGTTTCTTCGGCAACACGTTCCCTTTGTGCTAGATGAACGAACGTATCTCCACATGCTCAGTTGTGAGAGATAAGTGTGTGTGAAAGCCTTCCTTCACCTTGCTTGTTGGGAACACAAAGTTTCTTTTCAGTTGCAAACTCCACTCCATACATATATATGGGGAAGTACTAGCTCCAAATCTGTTTTACAGGGAAAACTGCAGGAACTTCAAACCGGCCATAGAAACAGACTGAGAAACCAGAGTAAAAGTTTCTCCTGCAACCCGTTCCCTTTGTGCTAGATGAACGAACGTCTCTCCATATGATCATTTCTGAGAGATAAGTGTGTGTGAAAGCCGTCCTTCACCTAGCTTGTTGGGAACACAAAGTTTCTTTTCAGTTGCAAATTCCACTCCATACATATATAAGGGGAGGTACTAGCTCCAACTCGGTTTTACAGAGAAAACTGCAGGTACTTGAAAACGGCACTAGGAAACAGACTGAGAAACCAAAGTAAAAGTTCCTCCTACCTCCCGTTCCATTTGGGCTAGATGAACGAACGTATCTCCACATGCTCAGTTGTGAGAGATAAGTGTGTGTGAAAGCCTTCCTTCACCTCGCTTGTTGGGAACACAAAGTTTCTTTTCAGTTGCAAACTCCACTCCATACATATATATGGGTGAGTACTAGCTCCAAGTCGGTTTTACAGGGAAAACTGCAGGAACTTCTAACCGGCCCTAGGAAACAAACTGAGAAACCAGAGTAAAAGTTTCTACTGCAAACCGTTCCCTTTGTGCTAGATGAACGAACGTCTCTCCACATGATCATTTCTGAGAGATAAGTGTGTGTGAAAGCCGTCCTTCACCTAGCTTGTTGGGAACACAAAGTTTCTTTTCAGTTGCAAACTCCACTCCATACATATAAATGGGGAGGTACTAGCTCCAATTCGGTTTTACAGAGAAAACTGCAGGAACTTGAAACCGGCCCTAGGAAACAGACTGAGAAACCAGAGTAAAAGTTTCTCCTGCAACCCGTTCCCTTTGTGCTAGGTGAACGAACGTCTCTCCACATGCTCAGTTGTGAGAGATAAGTGTGTGTGAAAGCCGTCCTTCAACTAGCTTGTTGGGAACACAAAGTTTTTTCAGTTGCAAACTCCACTCCATACATTTATATGGGGAGGTACTAGCTCTAAATCGGTTTTACAGTGAAAACTGCAGGAAATTCAAACAGGCACTAGGAAACAGTCTGAGAATCCAGAGTAAAATTTTCTTCTGCAACCCGTTCCATTTGTGCTAGATGAACGAACGTCTCTCCACATGCTAAGTTCTGAGAGATAAGTGTGTGTGAAAGCCGTCCTTCACCTAGCTTGTTGTAAACACAAAGTTTCTTTTCAGTTGCAAAATCCACTCCATACATATATATGGGGAGGTACTAGCTGCAACTCGGTTTTACAGTGAAAACTGCAGGAAATTCAAACCGGCACTAGGAAACAGACTGAGAAACCAGAGTAAATGTTTCTTCGGCAACCCGTTCCCTTTGTGCTAGATGAACGAACGTCTCTCCACATGCTCAGTTCTGAGAGATAAGTGTGTGTGAAAGCCGTTCTTCAACTAGCTTGTTGGGAACACAAAGTTTCTTTTCAGTTGCAAACTCCACTCCATACATATAAATGGGGAGGTACTAGCTCCAATTCGGTTTTACAGAGAAAACTGCAGGAACTTGAAACCGGCACTAGGAAACAGACTGAGAAACCAGATTAAAAGTTTCTCCTGCAACCCGTTCCCTTTGTGCTAGGTGAACGAACGTCTCTCCACATGCTCAGTTCTGAGAGAAAAGTGTGTGTGAAAGCCGTCCTTCACCTAGCTTTGTTGGGAACACAAAGTTTCTTTTCAGTTGCAAACTCCACTCCATACATTTATAAGGGGAGGTACTATCTCCAAATCGGTTTTACAGTGAAAAATGCAGGAACTTCAAACAGGCTCTAGGAAACAGACTGAGAAACCAGAGTAAAAGTTTCTACTGCAACCCGTTCCATTTGTGCTAGATGAACGAACGTCTCTCCACATGCTCAGTTCTGAGAGATAAGTGTGTGTGAAAGCCGTCCTTCACCTAGCTTGTAGGGAACACAGAGATTCTTTTCAGTTGCTTACTCCACTCCATATATATATAAGGGGAGGTACTAGCTCTAAATCGGTTTTACAGTGAAAACTGCAGGAACTTCAAACCGGCACTAGGAAACAGACTGAGAATCCAGAGTAAAATTTTCTTCTGCAAACCGTTCCATTTGTGCTAGATGAACGAACGTCTCTCCACATGCTCAGTTCTGAGAGATAAGTGTGTGTGAAAGCCGTCATTCAACTAGCTTGTTGTAAACACAAAGTTTCCTTTCAGTTGCAACCTCCACTCCATACATATATATGGGGAGGTACTAGCTCCAACTCGGTTATACAGTGAAAACTGCAGGAAATTCAAACCGGCACTAGGAAACAGACTGAGAAACCAGAGTAAATGTTTCTTCGGCAACCCGTTACCTTTGTGCTAGATGAACGAACGTCTCTCCACATGCTCAGTTCTGAGAGATAAGTGTGTGTGAAAGCCGTCATTATACTAGCTTGTTGGGAACACAAAGTTTCTTTTCAGTTGCAAACTCCACTCCATGCATATAAATGGGGAGGTACTAGCTCCAATTCGGTTTTACAGAGAAAACTGCAGGAACTTGAAACCGGCACTAGGAAACAGACTGAGAAAACAGAGTAAAAGTTTCTCCTGCAACCCGTTCCCTTTGTGCTAGGTGAACGAACGACTCTCCACATGCTCAGTTCTGAGAGATAAGTGTGTGTGAAAGCCGTCCTTCACCTAGCTTGTTGGGAACACAAAGTTTCTTTTCAGTTGCCAACTCCACTCCATACATTTATATGGGGAGGTACTATCTCCAAATCGGTTTTACAGTGAAAAATGCAGGAACTTCAAACAGGCTCTAGGAAACAGACTGAGAAACCAGAGTAAAAGTTTCTACTGCAACCCGTTCCCTTTGTGCTAGATGAACGAACGTCTCTCCACATGCTCAGTTCTGAGAGATAAGTGTGTGTGAAAGCCGTCCTTCACCTAGCTTGTTGGGAACACAAAGATTCTTTTCAGTTGCTTACTCCACTCCATACATATATATGGGGAGGTACTAGCTCTAAATCCGTTTTACAGTGAAAACTGCGGGAACTTCAAACCGGCACTAGGAAACAGACTGAGAATCCAGAGTAAAATTTTCTTCTGCAACCCGTTCCATTTGTGCTAGATGAACGAACGTCTCTCCACATGCTCAGTTCTGAGAGATAAGTGTGTGTGAAAGCCGTCCTTCACCTAGCTTGTTGGGAACACAAAGTTTCTTTTCAGTTGCAAACTCCACTCCATACATATATATGGGTAGGTACTAGCTCCAACTCGGTTTTACAGTGAAAACTGCAGGAAATTCAAACCGACCCTAGGAAACAGACTGAGAAACCAGAGTAAATGTTTCTTCGGCAACCCGTTCCCTTTGTGCTAGATGAACGAACGTCTCTCCACATGCTCATTTCTGAGAGATAAGTGTGTGTGAAAGCCGTCCTTCACCTAGCTTGTTGGGAACACAAAGTTTCTTTTCAGTTGCAAACTCCACTCCATACATTTATATGGGGAGGTACTATCTCCAAATCGGTTTTACAGTGAAAAATGCAGGAACTTCAAACAGGCTCTAGGAAACAGACTGAGAAACCAGAGTAAAAGTTTCTATTGCAACCCGTTCCCTTTGTGCTAGATGAACGAACGTCTCTCCACATGCTCAGTTCTGAGAGATAAGTGTGTGTGAAAGCCGTCCTTCACCTAGCTTGTAGGGAACACAAAGATTCTTTTCAGTTGCTTACTCCACTCCATACATATATAAGGGGAGGTACTAGCTCTAAATCGGTTTTACAGTGAAAACTGCAGGAACTTCAAACCGGCACTAGGAAACAGACTGAGAATCCAGAGTAAAATTTTCTTCTGCAACCCGTTCCATTTGTGCTAGATGAACGAACGTCTCTCCACATGCTCAGTTCTGAGAGATAAGTGTGTGTGAAAGCCGTCCTTCAACTAGCTTGTTGTAAACACAAAGTTTCTTTTCAGTTGCAAACTCCACTCCATACATATATATGGGGAGGTACTAGCTCCAACTCGGTTTTACAGTGAAAATTGCAGGAACTTCAAACCGGTACTAGGAAACAGACTGAGAAACCAGAGTAAATGTTTCTTCGGCAACCCGTTCCCTTTGTGCTAGATGAACGAACGTCTCTCCACATGCTAAGTTCTGAGAGATAAGTGTGTGTGAAAGCCGTCATTATAATAGCTTGTTGGGAACACAAAGATTCTTTTCAGTTGCAAACTCCACTCCATACATATAAATGGGGAGGTACTAGCTCCAATTCGGTTTTACAGAGAAAACTGCAGGAACTTGAAACCGGCACTAGGAAACAGACTGAGAAACCAGAGTAAAAGTTTCTCCTGCAACCCGTTCCCTTTGTGCTAGGTGAACGAACGACTCTCCACATGCTCAGTTCTGAGAGATAAGTGTGTGTGAAAGCCGTCCTTCACCTAGCTTGTTGGGAACACAAAGTTTCTTTTCAGTTGCAAACTCCACTCCATACATTTATATGGGGAGGTACTATCTCCAAATCGGTTTTACAGTGAAAAATGCAGGAACTTCAAACAGGCTCTAGGAAACAGACTGAGAAACCAGAGTAAAAGTTTCTACTGCAACCCGTTCCCTTTGTGCTAGATGAACGAACGTCTCCCCACATGCTCAGTTCTGAGAGATAAGTGTGTGTGAAAGCCGTCCTTCACCTAGCTTGTTGGGAACACAAAGATCCTTTTCAGTTGCTTACTCCACTCCATACATATATATGGGGAGGTACTAGCTCTAAATCGGTTTTACAGTGAAAACTGCAGGAACTTCAAACCGGCACTAGGAAACAGACTGAGAATCCAGAGTAAAATTTTCTTCTGCACCTGTTCCATTTGTGCTAGATGAACGAACGTCTCTCCACATGCTCAGTTCTGAGAGAAAAGTGTCTGTGAAAGCCGTCCTTCACCTAGCTTGTTGGGAACACAAAGTTTCTTTTCAGTTGCAAACTCCACTCCATACATATATATGGGGAGGTACTAGCTCCAACTCGGTTTTACAGTGAAAACTGCAGGAAATTCAAACCGACCCTAGGAAACAGACTGAGAAACCAGAGTAAATGTTTCTTCGGCAACCCGTTCCCTTTGTGCTAGATGAACGAACGTATCTCCACATGCTCAGTTGTGAGAGATAAGTGTGTGTGAAAGCCTTCCTTCACCTAGCTTGTTGTAAACAAAGTTTCTTTTCAGTTGCAAACTCCACTCCATACATATATATGGGGAGGTACTAGCTGCAACTCGGTTTTACAGTGAAAACTGCAGGAAATTCAAACCGGCACTAGGAAACAGACTGAGAAACCAGAGTAAATGTTTCTTCGGCAACCCGTTCCCTTTGTGCTAGATGAACGAACGTCTCTCCACATGCTCAGTTCTGAGAGATAAGTGTGTGTGAAAGCCGTCCTTCAACTAGCTTGTTGGGAACACAAAGTTTCTTTTCAGTTGCAAACTCCACTCCATACATATAAATGGGGAGGTACTAGCTCCAATTCGGTTTTACAGAGAAAACTGCAGGAACTTGAAACCGGCAGTAGGAAACAGACTGAGAAACCAGAGTAAAAGTTTCTCCTGCAACCCGTTCCCTTTGTGCTAGGTGAACGAACGTCTCTCCACATGCTCAGTTCTGAGAGAAAAGTGTGTGTGAAAGCCGTCCTTCACCTAGCTTTGTTGGGAACACAATGTTTCTTTTCAGTTGCAAACTCCACTCCATACATTTATAAGGGGAGGTACTATCTCCAAATCGGTTTTACAGTGAAAAATGCAGGAACTTCAAACAGGCTCTAGGAAACAGACTGAGAAACCAGAGTAAAAGTTTCTACTGCAACCCGTTCCCTTTGTGCTAGATGAACGAACGTCTCTCCACATACTCAGTTCTGAGAGAAAAGTGTGTGTGAAAGCCGTACTTCACCTAGCTTGTAGGGAACACAAAGATTCTTTTCAGTTGCTTACTCCACTCCATACATATATAAGGGGAGGTACTAGCTCTAAATCGGTTTTACAGTGAAAACTGCAGGAACTTCAAACCGGCACTAGGAAACAGACTGAGAATCCAGAGTAAAATTTTCTTCTGCAACCCGTTCCATTTGTGCTAGATGAACGAACGTCTCTCCACATGCTCAGTTCTGAGAGATAAGTGTGTGTGAAACTGTCCTTCACATAGCTTGTTGGGAACACAAAGTTTCTTTTCAGTTGCAAACTCCACTCCATACATATATATGGGGAGGTACTAGCTCCAACTCGGTTTTACAGTGAAAACTGCAGGAACATCAAACCGGCACTAGGAAACAGACTGAGAAACAAGAGTAAATGTTTCTTCGGCAACCCGTTCCCTTTGTGCCAGATGAACGAACGTATCTCCACATGCTCAGTTGTGAGAGATAAGTGTGTGTGAAAGCCTTCCTTCACATAGCTTGTTGGGAACACAAAGTTTCTTTTCAGTTGCAAACTCCACTCCATACATATATATGGGGAAGTACTAGCTCCAACTCTGTTTTACAGGGAAAACTGCAGGAACTTCAAACCGGCCCTAGAAACAGACTGAGAAACCAGAGTAAAAGTTTCTCCTGCAACCCGTTCCCTTTGTGCTAGATGAACGAACGTCTCTCCACATGATCATTTCTGAGAGATAAGTGTGTGTGAAAGCCGTCCTTCACCTAGCTTGTTGGGAACACAAAGTTTCTTTTCAGTTGCAAATCCCACTCCATAAATATATAAGGGGAGGTACTAGCTCCAACTCGGTTTTACAGAGAAAACTGCAGGTACTTGAAAACGGCACTAGGAAACAGACTGAGAAACCAGAGTAAAAGTTCATCCTACCTCCCGTTCCATTTGGGCTAGATGAACGAACGTATCTCCACATGCTCAGTTGTGAGAGATAAGTGTGTGTGAAAGCCTTCCTTCACCTCGCTTGTTGGGAACACAAAGTTTCTTTTCAGTTGCAAACTCCACTCCATACATATATATGGGGAAGTACTAGCTCCAAGTCGGTTTTACAGGGAAAACTGCAGGAACTTCTAACCGGCCCTAGGAAACAAACTGAGAAACCAGAGTAAAAGTTTCTCCTGCAAACCGTTCCCTTTGTGCTAGATGAACGAACGTCTCTCCACATGATCATTTCTGAGAGATAAGTGTGTGTGAAAGCCGTCCTTCACCTAGCTTGTTGGGAACACAAAGTTTCTTTTCAGTTGCAAACTCCACTCCATACATATAAATGGGGAGGTACTAGCTCCAATTCGGTTTTACAGAGAAAACTGCAGGAACTTGAAACCGGCCCTAGGAAACAGACTGAGAAACCAGAGTAAAAGTTTCTCCTGCAACCCGTTCCCTTTGTGCTAGGTGAACGAACGTCTCTCCACATGCTCAGTTGTGAGAGATAAGTGTGTGTGAAAGCCGTCCTTCACCTAGCTTGTTGGGAACACAAAGTTTCTTTTCATTTGCAATCTCCACTCCATACATTTATATGGGGAGGTACTAGCTCTAAATCGGTTTTACAGTGAAAACTGCAGGAACTTCAAACAGGCACTAGGAAACAGTCTGAGAATCCAGAGTAAAATTTTCTTCTGCAACCCGTTCCATTTGTGCTAGATGAACGAACGTCTCTCCACATGCTCAGTTCTGAGAGATAAGTGTGTGTGAAACCGTCCTTCACATAGCTTGTTGGGAACACAAAGTTTCTTTTCAGTTGCAAATTCACCTCCATACATATATATGGGGAGGTACTAGCTCCAACTCGGTTTTACAGTGAAAACTGAAGGAACATCAAACCGGCACTAGGAAACAGACCTAGAAACCAGAGTAAATGTTTCTTCGGCAACACGTTCCCTTTGTGCTAGATGAACGAACGTATCTCCACATGCTCAGTTGTGAGAGATAAGTGTGTGTGAAAGCCTTCCTTCACCTTGCTTGTTGGGAACACAAAGTTTCTTTTCAGTTGCAAACTCCACTCCATACATATATATGGGGAAGTACTAGCTCCAAATCTGTTTTACAGGGAAAACTGCAGGAACTTCAAACCGGCCATAGAAACAGACTGAGAAACCAGAGTAAAAGTTTCTCCTGCAACCCGTTCCCTTTGTGCTAGATGAACGAACGTCTCTCCATATGATCATTTCTGAGAGATAAGTGTGTGTGAAAGCCGTCCTTCACCTAGCTTGTTGGGAACACAAAGTTTCTTTTCAGTTGCAAATTCCACTCCATACATATATAAGGGGAGGTACTAGCTCCAACTCGGTTTTACAGAGAAAACTGCAGGTACTTGAAAACGGCACTAGGAAACAGACTGAGAAACCAAAGTAAAAGTTCCTCCTACCTCCCGTTCCATTTGGGCTAGATGAACGAACGTATCTCCACATGCTCAGTTGTGAGAGATAAGTGTGTGTGAAAGCCTTCCTTCACCTCGCTTGTTGGGAACACAAAGTTTCTTTTCAGTTGCAAACTCCACTCCATACATATATATGGGTGAGTACTAGCTCCAAGTCGGTTTTACAGGGAAAACTGCAGGAACTTCTAACCGGCCCTAGGAAACAAACTGAGAAACCAGAGTAAAAGTTTCTACTGCAAACCGTTCCCTTTGTGCTAGATGAACGAACGTCTCTCCACATGATCATTTCTGAGAGATAAGTGTGTGTGAAAGCCGTCCTTCACCTAGCTTGTTGGGAACACAAAGTTTCTTTTCAGTTGCAAACTCCACTCCATACATATAAATGGGGAGGTACTAGCTCCAATTCGGTTTTACAGAGAAAACTGCAGGAACTTGAAACCGGCCCTAGGAAACAGACTGAGAAACCAGAGTAAAAGTTTCTCCTGCAACCCGTTCCCTTTGTGCTAGGTGAACGAACGTCTCTCCACATGCTCAGTTGTGAGAGATAAGTGTGTGTGAAAGCCGTCCTTCAACTAGCTTGTTGGGAACACAAAGTTTTTTCAGTTGCAAACTCCACTCCATACATTTATATGGGGAGGTACTAGCTCTAAATCGGTTTTACAGTGAAAACTGCAGGAAATTCAAACAGGCACTAGGAAACAGTCTGAGAATCCAGAGTAAAATTTTCTTCTGCAACCCGTTCCATTTGTGCTAGATGAACGAACGTCTCTCCACATGCTCAGTTCTGAGAGATAAGTGTGTGTGAAAGCCGTCCTTCACCTAGCTTGTTGTAAACACAAAGTTTCTTTTCAGTTGCAAAATCCACTCCATACATATATATGGGGAGGTACTAGCTGCAACTCGGTTTTACAGTGAAAACTGCAGGAAATTCAAACCGGCACTAGGAAACAGACTGAGAAACCAGAGTAAATGTTTCTTCGGCAACCCGTTCCCTTTGTGCTAGATGAACGAACGTCTCTCCACATGCTCAGTTCTGAGAGATAAGTGTGTGTGAAAGCCGTTCTTCAACTAGCTTGTTGGGAACACAAAGTTTCTTTTCAGTTGCAAACTCCACTCCATACATATAAATGGGGAGGTACTAGCTCCAATTCGGTTTTACAGAGAAAACTGCAGGAACTTGAAACCGGCACTAGGAAACAGACTGAGAAACCAGATTAAAAGTTTCTCCTGCAACCCGTTCCCTTTGTGCTAGGTGAACGAACGTCTCTCCACATGCTCAGTTCTGAGAGAAAAGTGTGTGTGAAAGCCGTCCTTCACCTAGCTTTGTTGGGAACACAAAGTTTCTTTTCAGTTGCAAACTCCACTCCATACATTTATAAGGGGAGGTACTATCTCCAAATCGGTTTTACAGTGAAAAATGCAGGAACTTCAAACAGGCTCTAGGAAACAGACTGAGAAACCAGAGTAAAAGTTTCTACTGCAACCCGTTCCATTTGTGCTAGATGAACGAACGTCTCTCCACATGCTCAGTTCTGAGAGATAAGTGTGTGTGAAAGCCGTCCTTCACCTAGCTTGTAGGGAACACAGAGATTCTTTTCAGTTGCTTACTCCACTCCATATATATATAAGGGGAGGTACTAGCTCTAAATCGGTTTTACAGTGAAAACTGCAGGAACTTCAAACCGGCACTAGGAAACAGACTGAGAATCCAGAGTAAAATTTTCTTCTGCAAACCGTTCCATTTGTGCTAGATGAACGAACGTCTCTCCACATGCTCAGTTCTGAGAGATAAGTGTGTGTGAAAGCCGTCATTCAACTAGCTTGTTGTAAACACAAAGTTTCCTTTCAGTTGCAACCTCCACTCCATACATATATATGGGGAGGTACTAGCTCCAACTCGGTTATACAGTGAAAACTGCAGGAAATTCAAACCGGCACTAGGAAACAGACTGAGAAACCAGAGTAAATGTTTCTTCGGCAACCCGTTACCTTTGTGCTAGATGAACGAACGTCTCTCCACATGCTCAGTTCTGAGAGATAAGTGTGTGTGAAAGCCGTCATTATACTAGCTTGTTGGGAACACAAAGTTTCTTTTCAGTTGCAAACTCCACTCCATGCATATAAATGGGGAGGTACTAGCTCCAATTCGGTTTTACAGAGAAAACTGCAGGAACTTGAAACCGGCACTAGGAAACAGACTGAGAAAACAGAGTAAAAGTTTCTCCTGCAACCCGTTCCCTTTGTGCTAGGTGAACGAACGACTCTCCACATGCTCAGTTCTGAGAGATAAGTGTGTGTGAAAGCCGTCCTTCACCTAGCTTGTTGGGAACACAAAGTTTCTTTTCAGTTGCCAACTCCACTCCATACATTTATATGGGGAGGTACTATCTCCAAATCGGTTTTACAGTGAAAAATGCAGGAACTTCAAACAGGCTCTAGGAAACAGACTGAGAAACCAGAGTAAAAGTTTCTACTGCAACCCGTTCCCTTTGTGCTAGATGAACGAACGTCTCTCCACATGCTCAGTTCTGAGAGATAAGTGTGTGTGAAAGCCGTCCTTCACCTAGCTTGTTGGGAACACAAAGATTCTTTTCAGTTGCTTACTCCACTCCATACATATATATGGGGAGGTACTAGCTCTAAATCCGTTTTACAGTGAAAACTGCGGGAACTTCAAACCGGCACTAGGAAACAGACTGAGAATCCAGAGTAAAATTTTCTTCTGCAACCCGTTCCATTTGTGCTAGATGAACGAACGTCTCTCCACATGCTCAGTTCTGAGAGATAAGTGTGTGTGAAAGCCGTCCTTCACCTAGCTTGTTGGGAACACAAAGTTTCTTTTCAGTTGCAAACTCCACTCCATACATATATATGGGTAGGTACTAGCTCCAACTCGGTTTTACAGTGAAAACTGCAGGAAATTCAAACCGGCACTAGGAAACAGACTGAGAAACCAGAGTAAATGTTTCTTCGGCAACCCGTTCCCTTTGTGCTAGATGAACGAACGTCTCTCCACATGCTCAGTTCTGAGAGATATGTGTGTGTGAAAGCCGTCCTTCACCAGCTTGTTGGGAACACAAAGATTCTTTTCAGTTGCTTACTCCACTCCATACATATATATGGGGAGGTACTAGCTCCAACTCGGTTTTACAGTGAAAACTGCAGGAAATTCAAACCGGCACTAGGAAACAGACTGAGAAACCAGAGTAAATGTTTCTTCGGCAACCCGTTCCCTTTGTGCTAGATGAACGAACGTCTATCCACATGCTCAGTTCTGAGAATTAAGTGTGTGTGAAAGCCGTCCTTCAACTAGCTTGTTGAGAACACAAAGTTTCTTTTCAGTTGCATACTCCACTCCATACATATATATGGGGAAGTACTAGCTCCAACTCGGTTTTACAGAGAAAACTGCAGGTACTTGAAAACGGCACTAGGAAACAGACTGAGAAACCAGAGTAAATGTTCCTCCTACAACCCGTTCCCTTTTTGCTAGATGAACGAACGTCTCTCCACATGCTCAGTTGTGAGGGATAAGTGTGTGTGAAAGCCTTCCTTCACCTAGCTTGTTGGGAACACAAAGTTTCTTTTCAGTTGCAAACTCCACTTCATACAAATATATGGGGAAGTACTACCTCCAACTCGGTTTTACAGGGAAAACTGCAGGAACTTCAAACCGGCCCTAGGAAACAGACTGAGAAACCAGAGAAAAGTTTCTCCTGCAACCCGTTCCCTTTGTGCTAGATGAACGAACGTCTCTCCACATGCTCATTTCTGAGAGATAAGTGTGTGTGAAAGCCGTCCTTCACCTAGCTTGTTGTAAACAAAGTTTCTTTTCAGTTGCAAACTCCACTCCATACATATATATGGGGAGGTACTAGCTGCAACTCGGTTTTACAGTGAAAACTGCAGGAAATTCAAACCGGCACTAGGAAACAGACTGAGAAACCAGAGTAAATGTTTCTTCGGCAACCCGTTCCCTTTGTGCTAGATGAACGAACGTCTCTCCACATGCTCAGTTCTGAGAGATAAGTGTGTGTGAAAGCCGTCCTTCAACTAGCTTGTTGGGAACACAAAGATTCTTTTCAGTTGCAAACTCCACTCCATACATATAAATGGGGAGGTACTAGCTCCAATTCGGTTTTACAGAGAAAACTGCAGGAACTTGAAACCGGCAGTAGGAAACAGACTGAGAAACCAGAGTAAAAGTTTCTCCTGCAACCCGTTACCTTTGTGCTAGGTGAACGAACGTCTCTCCACATGCTCAGTTCTGAGAGAAAAGTGTGTGTGAAAGCCGTCCTTCACCTAGCTTTGTTGGGAACACAAAGTTTCTTTTCAGTTGCAAACTCCACTCCATACATTTATAAGGGGAGGTACTATCTCCAAATCGGTTTTACAGTGAAAAATGCAGGAACTTCAAACAGGCTCTAGGAAACAGACTGAGAAACCAGAGTAAAAGTTTCTACTGCAACCCGTTCCCTTTGTGCTAGATGAACGAACGTCTCTCCACATACTCAGTTCTGAGAGAAAAGTGTGTGTGAAAGCCGTACTTCACCTAGCTTGTAGGGAACACAAAGATTCTTTTCAGTTGCTTACTCCACTCCATACATATATAAGGGGAGGTACTAGCTCTAAATCGGTTTTACAGTGAAAACTGCAGGAACTTCAAACCGGCACTAGGAAACAGACTGAGAATCCAGAGTAAAATTTTCTTCTGCAACCCGTTCCATTTGTGCTAGATGAACGAACGTCTCTCCACATGCTCAGTTCTGAGAGATAAGTGTGTGTGAAACTGTCCTTCACATAGCTTGTTGGGAACACAAAGTTTCTTTTCAGTTGCAAACTCCACTCCATACATATATATGGGGAGGTACTAGCTCCAACTCGGTTTTACAGTGAAAACTGCAGGAACATCAAACCGGCACTAGGAAACAGACTGAGAAACAAGAGTAAATGTTTCTTCGGCAACCCGTTCCCTTTGTGCCAGATGAACGAACGTATCTCCACATGCTCAGTTGTGAGAGATAAGTGTGTGTGAAAGCCTTCCTTCACATAGCTTGTTGGGAACACAAAGTTTCTTTTCAGTTGCAAACTCCACTCCATACATATATATGGGGAAGTACTAGCTCCAACTCTGTTTTACAGGGAAAACTGCAGGAACTTCAAACCGGCCCTAGAAACAGACTGAGAAACCAGAGTAAAAGTTTCTCCTGCAACCCGTTCCCTTTGTGCTAGATGAACGAACGTCTCTCCACATGATCATTTCTGAGAGATAAGTGTGTGTGAAAGCCGTCCTTCACCTAGCTTGTTGGGAACACAAAGTTTCTTTTCAGTTGCAAATCCCACTCCATAAATATATAAGGGGAGGTACTAGCTCCAACTCGGTTTTACAGAGAAAACTGCAGGTACTTGAAAACGGCACTAGGAAACAGACTGAGAAACCAGAGTAAAAGTTCCTCCTACCTCCCGTTCCATTTGGGCTAGATGAACGAACGTATCTCCACATGCTCAGTTGTGAGAGATAAGTGTGTGTGAAAGCCTTCCTTCACCTCGCTTGTTGGGAACACAAAGTTTCTTTTCAGTTGCAAACTCCACTCCATACATATATATGGGGAAGTACTAGCTCCAAGTCGGTTTTACAGGGAAAACTGCAGGAACTTCTAACCGGCCCTAGGAAACAAACTGAGAAACCAGAGTAAAAGTTTCTCCTGCAAACCGTTCCCTTTGTGCTAGATGAACGAACGTCTCTCCACATGATCATTTCTGAGAGATAAGTGTGTGTGAAAGCCGTCCTTCACCTAGCTTGTTGGGAACACAAAGTTTCTTTTCAGTTGCAAACTCCACTCCATACATATAAATGGGGAGGTACTAGCTCCAATTCGGTTTTACAGAGAAAACTGCAGGAACTTGAAACCGGCCCTAGGAAACAGACTGAGAAACCAGAGTAAAAGTTTCTCCTGCAACCCGTTCCCTTTGTGCTAGGTGAACGAACGTCTCTCCACATGCTCAGTTGTGAGAGATAAGTGTGTGTGAAAGCCGTCCTTCACCTAGCTTGTTGGGAACACAAAGTTTCTTTTCATTTGCAATCTCCACTCCATACATTTATATGGGGAGGTACTAGCTCTAAATCGGTTTTACAGTGAAAACTGCAGGAACTTCAAACAGGCACTAGGAAACAGTCTGAGAATCCAGAGTAAAATTTTCTTCTGCAACCCGTTCCATTTGTGCTAGATGAACGAACGTCTCTCCACATGCTCAGTTCTGAGAGATAAGTGTGTGTGAAACCGTCCTTCACATAGCTTGTTGGGAACACAAAGTTTCTTTTCAGTTGCAAATTCACCTCCATACATATATATGGGGAGGTACTAGCTCCAACTCGGTTTTACAGTGAAAACTGAAGGAACATCAAACCGGCACTAGGAAACAGACCTAGAAACAAGAGTAAATGTTTCTTCGGCAACCCGTTCCCTTTGTGCTAGATGAACGAACGTATCTCCACATGCTCAGTTGTGAGAGATAAGTGTGTGTGAAAGCCTTCCTTCACCTTGCTTGTTGGGAACACAAAGTTTCTTTTCAGTTGCAAACTCCACTCCATACATATATATGGGGAAGTACTAGCTCCAAATCTGTTTTACAGGGAAAACTGCAGGAACTTCAAACCGGCCATAGAAACAGACTGAGAAACCAGAGTAAAAGTTTCTCCTGCAACCCGTTCCCTTTGTGCTAGATGAACGAACGTCTCTCCATATGATCATTTCTGAGAGATAAGTGTGTGTGAAAGCCGTCCTTCACCTAGCTTGTTGGGAACACAAAGTTTCTTTTCAGTTGCAAATTCCACTCCATACATATATAAGGGGAGGTACTAGCTCCAACTCGGTTTTACAGAGAAAACTGCAGGTACTTGAAAACGGCACTAGGAAACAGACTGAGAAACCAAAGTAAAAGTTCCTCCTACCTCCCGTTCCATTTGGGCTAGATGAACGAACGTATCTCCACATGCTCAGTTGTGAGAGATAAGTGTGTGTGAAAGCCTTCCTTCACCTCGCTTGTTGGGAACACAAAGTTTCTTTTCAGTTGCAAACTCCACTCCATACATATATATGGGTGAGTACTAGCTCCAAGTCGGTTTTACAGGGAAAACTGCAGGAACTTCTAACCGGCCCTAGGAAACAAACTGAGAAACCAGAGTAAAAGTTTCTACTGCAAACCGTTCCCTTTGTGCTAGATGAACGAACAACTCTCCACATGATCATTTCTGAGAGATAAGTGTGTGTGAAAGCCGTCCTTCACCTAGCTTGTTGGGAACACAAAGTTTCTTTTCAGTTGCAAACTCCACTCCATACATATAAATGGGGAGGTACTAGCTCCAATTCGGTTTTACAGAGAAAACTGCAGGAACTTGAAACCGGCCCTAGGAAACAGACTGAGAAACCAGAGTAAAAGTTTCTCCTGCAACCCGTTCCCTTTGTGCTAGGTGAACGAACGTCTCTCCACATGCTCAGTTGTGAGAGATAAGTGTGTGTGAAAGCCGTCCTTCAACTAGCTTGTTGGGAACACAAAGTTTTTTCAGTTGCAAACTCCACTCCATACATTTATATGGGGAGGTACTAGCTCTAAATCGGTTTTACAGTGAAAACTGCAGGAAATTCAAACAGGCACTAGGAAACAGTCTGAGAATCCAGAGTAAAATTTTCTTCTGCAACCCGTTCCATTTGTGCTAGATGAACGAACGTCTCTCCACATGCTCAGTTCTGAGAGATAAGTGTGTGTGAAAGCCGTCCTTCACCTAGCTTGTTGTAAACACAAAGTTTCTTTTCAGTTGCAAAATCCACTCCATACATATATATGGGGAGGTACTAGCTGCAACTCGGTTTTACAGTGAAAACTGCAGGAAATTCAAACCGGCACTAGGAAACAGACTGAGAAACCAGAGTAAATGTTTCTTCGGCAACCCGTTCCCTTTGTGCTAGATGAACGAACGTCTCTCCACATGCTCAGTTCTGAGAGATAAGTGTGTGTGAAAGCCGTTCTTCAACTAGCTTGTTGGGAACACAAAGTTTCTTTTCAGTTGCAAACTCCACTCCATACATATAAATGGGGAGGTACTAGCTCCAATTCGGTTTTACAGAGAAAACTGCAGGAACTTGAAACCGGCACTAGGAAACAGACTGAGAAACCAGATTAAAAGTTTCTCCTGCAACCCGTTCCCTTTGTGCTAGGTGAACGAACGTCTCTCCACATGCTCAGTTCTGAGAGAAAAGTGTGTGTGAAAGCCGTCCTTCACCTAGCTTTGTTGGGAACACAAAGTTTCTTTTCAGTTGCAAACTCCACTCCATACATTTATAAGGGGAGGTACTATCTCCAAATCGGTTTTACAGTGAAAAATGCAGGAACTTCAAACAGGCTCTAGGAAACAGACTGAGAAACCAGAGTAAAAGTTTCTACTGCAACCCGTTCCATTTGTGCTAGATGAACGAACGTCTCTCCACATGCTCAGTTCTGAGAGATAAGTGTGTGTGAAAGCCGTCCTTCACCTAGCTTGTAGGGAACACAGAGATTCTTTTCAGTTGCTTACTCCACTCCATACATATATAAGGGGAGGTACTAGCTCTAAATCGGTTTTACAGTGAAAACTGCAGGAACTTCAAACCGGCACTAGGAAACAGACTGAGAATCCAGAGTAAAATTTTCTTCTGCAAACCGTTCCCTTTGTGCTAGATGAACGAACGTCTCTCCACATGCTCAGTTCTGAGAGATAAGTGTGTGTGAAAGCCGTCATTCAACTAGCTTGTTGTAAACACAAAGTTTCCTTTCAGTTGCAAACTCCACTCCATACATATATATGGGGAGGTACTAGCTCCAACTCGGTTATACAGTGAAAACTGCAGGAAATTCAAACCGGCACTAGGAAACAGACTGAGAAACCAGAGTAAATGTTTCTTCGGCAACCCGTTACCTTTGTGCTAGATGAACGAACGTCTCTCCACATGCTCAGTTCTGAGAGATAAGTGTGTGTGAAAGCCGTCATTATACTAGCTTGTTGGGAACACAAAGTTTCTTTTCAGTTGCAAACTCCACTCCATGCATATAAATGGGGAGGTACTAGCTCCAATTCGGTTTTACAGAGAAAACTGCAGGAACTTGAAACCGGCACTAGGAAACAGACTGAGAAAACAGAGTAAAAGTTTCTCCTGCAACCCGTTCCCTTTGTGCTAGGTGAACGAACGACTCTCCACATGCTCAGTTCTGAGAGATAAGTGTGTGTGAAAGCCGTCCTTCACCTAGCTTGTTGGGAACACAAAGTTTCTTTTCAGTTGCCAACTCCACTCCATACATTTATATGGGGAGGTACTATCTCCAAATCGGTTTTACAGTGAAAAATGCAGGAACTTCAAACAGGCTCTAGGAAACAGACTGAGAAACCAGAGTAAAAGTTTCTACTGCAACCCGTTCCCTTTGTGCTAGATGAACGAACGTCTCTCCACATGCTCAGTTCTGAGAGATAAGTGTGTGTGAAAGCCGTCCTTCACCTAGCTTGTTGGGAACACAAAGATTCTTTTCAGTTGCTTACTCCACTCCATACATATATATGGGGAGGTACTAGCTCTAAATCCGTTTTACAGTGAAAACTGCGGGAACTTCAAACCGGCACTAGGAAACAGACTGAGAATCCAGAGTAAAATTTTCTTCTGCAACCCGTTCCATTTGTGCTAGATGAACGAACGTCTCTCCACATGCTCAGTTCTGAGAGATAAGTGTGTGTGAAAGCCGTCCTTCACCTAGCTTGTTGGGAACACAAAGTTTCTTTTCAGTTGCAAACTCCACTCCATACATATATATGGGTAGGTACTAGCTCCAACTCGGTTTTACAGTGAAAACTGCAGGAAATTCAAACCGGCACTAGGAAACAGACTGAGAAACCAGAGTAAATGTTTCTTCGGCAACCCGTTCCCTTTGTGCTAGATGAACGAACGTCTCTCCACATGCTCAGTTCTGAGAGATATGTGTGTGTGAAAGCCGTCCTTCACCAGCTTGTTGGGAACACAAAGATTCTTTTCAGTTGCTTACTCCACTCCATACATATATATGGGGAGGTACTATCTCCAACTCGGTTTTACAGTGAAAACTGCAGGAAATTCAAACCGGCACTAGGAAACAGACTGAGAAACCAGAGTAAATGTTTCTTCGGCAACCCGTTCCCTTTGTGCTAGATGAACGAACGTCTCTCCACATGCTCAGTTCTGAGAATTAAGTGTGTGTGAAAGCCGTCCTTCAACTAGCTTGTTGAGAACACAAAGTTTCTTTTCAGTTGCATACTCCACTCCATACATATATATGGGGAAGTACTAGCTCCAACTCGGTTTTACAGAGAAAACTGCAGGTACTTGAAAACGGCACTAGGAAACAGACTGAGAAACCAGAGTAAATGTTCCTCCTACAACCCGTTCCCTTTTTGCTAGATGAACGAACGTCTCTCCACATGCTCAGTTGTGAGGGATAAGTGTGTGTGAAAGCCTTCCTTCACCTAGCTTGTTGGGAACACAAAGTTTCTTTTCAGTTGCAAACTCCACTTCATACAAATATATGGGGAAGTACTACCTCCAACTCGGTTTTACAGGGAAAACTGCAGGAACTTCAAACCGGCCCTAGGAAACAGACTGAGAAACCAGAGAAAAGTTTCTCCTGCAACCCGTTCCCTTTGTGCTAGATGAACGAACGTCTCTCCACATGCTCATTTCTGAGAGATAAGTGTGTGTGAAAGCCGTCCTTCACCTAGCTTGTTGTAAACAAAGTTTCTTTTCAGTTGCAAACTTCACTCCATACATATATATGGGGAGGTACTAGCTGCAACTCGGTTTTACAGTGAAAACTGCAGGAAATTCAAACCGGCACTAGGAAACAGACTGAGAAACCAGAGTAAATGTTTCTTCGGCAACCCGTTCCCTTTGTGCTAGATGAACGAACGTCTCTCCACATGCTCAGTTCTGAGAGATAAGTGTGTGTGAAAGCCGTCCTTCAACTAGCTTGTTGGGAACACAAAGATTCTTTTCAGTTGCAAACTCCACTCCATACATATAAATGGGGAGGTACTAGCTCCAATTCGGTTTTACAGAGAAAACTGCAGGAACTTGAAACCGGCACTAGGAAACAGACTGAGAAACCAGAGTAAAAGTTCCTCCTACCTCCCGTTCCATTTGGGCTAGATGAACGAACGTATCTCCACATGCTCAGTTGTGAGAGATAAGTGTGTGTGAAAGCCTTCCTTCACCTCGCTTGTTGGGAACACAAAGTTTCTTTTCAGTTGCAAACTCCACTCCATACATATATATGGGGAAGTACTAGCTCCAAGTCGGTTTTACAGGGAAAACTGCAGGAACTTCTAACCGGCCCTAGGAAACAAACTGAGAAACCAGAGTAAAAGTTTCTCCTGCAAACCGTTACCTTTGTGCTAGATGAACGAACGTCTCTCCACATGATCATTTCTGAGAGATAAGTGTGTGTGAAAGCCGTCCTTCACCTAGCTTGTTGGGAACACAAAGTTTCTTTTCAGTTGCAAACTCCACTCCATACATATAAATGGGGAGGTACTAGCTCCAATTCGGTTTTACAGAGAAAACTGCAGGAACTTGAAACCGGCCCTAGGAAACAGACTGAGAAACCAGAGTAAAAGTTTCTCCTGCAACCCGTTCCCTTTGTGCTAGGTGAACGAACTTCTCTCCACATGCTCAGTTCTGAGAGATAAGTGTGTGTGAAACCGTCCTTCACATAGCTTGTTGGGAACACAAAGTTTCTTTTCAGTTGCAAATTCCACTCCATACATATATATGGGGAGGTACTAGCTCCAACTCGGTTTTACAGTGAAAAATGAAGGAACATCAAACCGGCACTAGGAAACAGACTGAGAAACCAGAGTAAATGTTTCTTCGGCAACCCGTTCCCTTTGTGCTAGATGAACGAACGTATCTCCACATGCTCAGTTGTGAGAGATAAGTGTGTGTGAAAGCCTTCCTTCACCTTGCTTGTTGGGAACACAAAGTTTCTTTTCAGTTGCAAACTCCACTCCATACATATATATGGGGAAGTACTAGCTCCAAATCTGTTTTACAGGGAAAACTGCAGGAACTTCAAACCGGCCCTAGAAACAGACTGAGAAACCAGAGTAAAAGTTTCTCCTGCAACCCGTTCCCTTTGTGCTAGATGAACGAACGTCTCTCCATATGATCATTTCTGAGAGATAAGTGTGTGTGAAAGCCGTCCTTCACCTAGCTTGTTGGGAACACAAAGTTTCTTTTCAGTTGCAAATTCCACTCCATACATATATAAGGGGAGGTACTAGCTCCAACTCGGTTTTACAGAGAAAACTGCAGGTACTTGAAAACGGCACTAGGAAACAGACTGAGAAACCAGAGTAAAAGTTCCTCCTACCTCCCGTTCCATTTGGGCTAGATGAACGAACGTATCTCCACATGCTCAGTTGTGAGAGATAAGTGTGTGTGAAAGCCTTCCTTCACCTCGCTTGTTGGGAACACAAAGTTTCTTTTCAGTTGCAAACTCCACTCCATACATATATATGGGGAAGTACTAGCTCCAAGTCGGTTTTACAGGGAAAACTGCAGGAACTTCTAACCGGCCCTAGGAAACAAACTGAGAAACCAGAGTAAAAGTTTCTCCTGCAAACCGTTCCCTTTGTGCTAGATGAACGAACGTCTCTCCACATGATCATTTCTGAGAGATAAGTGTGTGTGAAAGCCGTCCTTCACCTAGCTTGTTGGGAACACAAAGTTTCTTTTCAGTTGCAAACTCCACTCCATACATATAAATGGGGAGGTACTAGCTCCAATTCGGTTTTACAGAGAAAACTGCAGGAACTTGAATCCGGCCCTAGGAAACAGACTGAGAAACCAGAGTAAAAGTTTCTCCTGCAACCCGTTCCCTTTGTGCTAGGTGAATGAACGTCTCTCCACATGCTAAGTTCTGAGAGATAAGTGTGTGTGAAACCGTCCTTCACATAGCTTGTTGGGAACACAAAGTTTCTTTTCAGTTGCAAATTCCACTCCATACATATATATGGGGAGGTACTAGCTCCAACTCGGTTTTACAGTGAAAACTGAAGGAACATCATACCGGCACTAGGAAACAGACTGAGAAACCAGAGTAAATGTTTCTTCGGCAACCCGTTCCCTTTGTGCTAGATGAACGAACGTATCTCCACATGCTCAGTTGTGAGAGATAAGTGTGTGTGAAAGCCTTCCTTCACCTTGCTTGTTGGGAACACAAAGTTTCTTTTCAGTTGCAAATTCCACTCCATACATATATAAGGGGAGGTACTATCTCCAACTCGGTTTTACAGAGAAAACTGCAGGTACTTGAAAACGGCACTAGGAAACAGACTGAGAAACCAGAGTAAAAGTTCCTCCTACCTCCCGTTCCATTTGGGCTAGATGAACGAACGTATCTCCACATGCTCAGTTGTGAGAGATAAGTGTGTGTGAAAGCCTTCCTTCACCTCGCTTGTTGGGAACACAAAGTTTCTTTTCAGTTGCACACTCCACTCCATACATATATATGGGTAAGTACTAGCTCCAAGTCGGTTTTACAGGGAAAACTGCAGGAACTTCTAACCGGCCCTAGGAAACAAACTGAGAAACCAGAGTAAAAGTTTCTCCTGCAAACCGTTCCCTTTGTGCTAGATGAACGAACGTCTCTCCACATGCTCAGTTGTGAGAGATAAGTGTGTGTGAAAGCCGTCATTATACTAGCTTGTTGGGAACACAAAGTTTCTTTTCAGTTGCAAACTCCACTCCATACATATAAATGGGGAGGTACTAGCTCCAATTCGGTTTTACAGAGAAAACTGCAGGAACTTGAACCCGGCACTAGGAAACAGACTGAGAAAACAGAGTAAAAGTTTCTCCTGCAACCCGTTCCCTTTGTGCTAGGTGAACGAACGACTCTCCACATGCTCAGTTCTGAGAGATAAGTGTGTGTGAAAGCCGTCCTTCACCTAGCTTGTTGGGAACACAAAGTTTCTTTTCAGTTGCCAACTCCACTCCATACATTTATATGGGGAGGTACTATCTCCAAATCGGTTTTACAGTGAAAAATGCAGGAACTTCAAACAGGCTCTAGGAAACAGACTGAGAAACCAGAGTAAAAGTTTCTACTGCAACCCGTTCCCTTTGTGCTAGATGAACGAACGTCTCTCCACATGCTCAGTTCTGAGAGATAAGTGTGTGTGAAAGCCGTCCTTCACCTAGCTTGTTGGGAACACAAAGATTCTTTTCAGTTGCTTACTCCACTCCATACATATATATGGGGAGGTACTAGCTCTAAATCCGTTTTACAGTGAAAACTGCGGGAACTTCAAACCGGCACTAGGAAACAGACTGAGAATCCAGAGTAAAATTTTCTTCTGCAACCCGTTCCATTTGTGCTAGATGAACGAACGTCTCTCCACATGCTCAGTTCTGAGAGATAAGTGTGTGTGAAAGCCGTCCTTCACCTAGCTTGTTGGGAACACAAAGTTTCTTTTCAGTTGCAAACTCCACTCCATACATATATATGGGTAGGTACTAGCTCCAACTCGGTTTTACAGTGAAAACTGCAGGAAATTCAAACCGGCACTAGGAAACAGACTGAGAAACCAGAGTAAATGTTTCTTCGGCAACCCGTTCCCTTTGTGCTAGATGAACGAACGTCTCTCCACATGCTCAGTTCTGAGAGATATGTGTGTGTGAAAGCCGTCCTTCACCAGCTTGTTGGGAACACAAAGATTCTTTTCAGTTGCTTACTCCACTCCATACATATATATGGGGAGGTACTAGCTCCAACTCGGTTTTACAGTGAAAACTGCAGGAAATTCAAACCGGCACTAGGAAACAGACTGAGAAACCAGAGTAAATGTTTCTTCGGCAACCCGTTCCCTTTGTGCTAGATGAACGAACGTCTCTCCACATGCTCAGTTCTGAGAATTAAGTGTGTGTGAAAGCCGTCCTTCAACTAGCTTGTTGAGAACACAAAGTTTCTTTTCAGTTGCAAACTCCACTCCATACATATATATGGGGAAGTACTAGCTCCAACTCGATTTTACAGAGAAAACTGCAGGTACTTGAAAACGGCACTAGGAAACAGACTGAGAAACCAGAGTAAATGTTCCTCCTACAACCCGTTCCCTTTTTGCTAGATGAACGAACGTCTCTCCACATGCTCAGTTGTGAGGGATAAGTGTGTGTGAAAGCCTTCCTTCACCTAGCTTGTTGGGAACACAAAGTTTCTTTTCAGTTGCAAACTCCACTTCATACAAATATATGGGGAAGTACTACCTCCAACTCGGTTTTACAGGGAAAACTGCAGGAACTTCAAACCGGCCCTAGGAAACAGACTGAGAAACCAGAGTAAAAGTTTCTCCTGCAACCCGTTCCCTTTGTGCTAGATGAACGAACGTCTCTCCACATGCTCATTTCTGAGAGATAAGTGTGTGTGAAAGCCGTCCTTCACCTAGCTTGTTGTAAACAAAGTTTCTTTTCAGTTGCAAACTCCACTCCATACATATATAAGGGGAGGTACTAGCTGCAACTCGGTTTTACAGTGAAAACTGCAGGAAATTCAAACCGGCACTAGGAAACAGACTGAGAAACCAGAGTAAATGTTTCTTCGGCAACCCGTTCCCTTTGTGCTAGATGAACGAACGTCTCTCCACATGCTCAATTCTGAGAGATAAGTGTGTGTGAAAGCCGTCCTTCAACTAGCTTGTTGGGAACACAAAGTTTCTTTTCAGTTGCAAACTCCACTCCATACATATAAATGGGGAGGTACTAGCTCCAATTCGGTTTTACAGAGAAAACTGCAGGAACTTGAAACCGGCAGTAGGAAACAGACTGAGAAACCAGAGTAAAAGTTTCTCCTGCAACCCGTTACCTTTGTGCTAGGTGAACGAACGTCTCTCCACATGCTCAGTTCTGAGAGAAAAGTGTGTGTGAAAGCCGTCCTTCACCTAGCTTTGTTGGAACACAAAGTTTCTTTTCAGTTGCAAACTCCACTCCATACATTTATAAGGGGAGATACTATCTCCAAATCGGTTTTACAGTGAAAAATGCAGGAACTTCAAACAGGCTCTAGGAAACAGACTGAGAAACCAGAGTAAAAGTTTCTACTGCAACCCGTTCCCTTTGTGCTAGATGAACGAACGTCTCTCCACATACTCAGTTCTGAGAGAAAAGTGTGTGTGAAAGCCGTACTTCACCTAGCTTGTAGGGAACACAAAGATTCTTTTCAGTTGCTTACTCCACTCCATACATATATAAGGGGAGGTACTAGCTCTAAATCGGTTTTACAGTGAAAACTGCAGGAACTTCAAACCGGCACTAGGAAACAGACTGAGAATCCAGAGTAAAATTTTCTTCTGCAACCCGTTCCATTTGTGCTAGATGAACGAACGTCTCTCCACATGCTCAGTTCTGAGAGATCAGTGTGTGTGAAACTGTCCTTCACATAGCTTGTTGGGAACACAAAGTTTCTTTTCAGTTGCAAACTCCACTCCATACATATATATGGGGAGGTACTAGCTCCAACTCGGTTTTACAGTGAAAACTGCAGGAACATCAAACCGGCACTAGGAAACAGACTGAGAAACCAGAGTAAATGTTTCTTCGGCAACCCGTTCCCTTTGTGCCAGATGAACGAACGTATCTCCACATGCTCAGTTGTGAGAGATAAGTGTTTGTGAAAGCCTTCCTTCACCTAGCTTGTTGGGAACACAAAGTTTCTTTTCAGTTGCAAACTCCACTCCATACATATATATGGGGAAGTACTAGCTCCAACTCTGTTTTACAGGGAAAACTGCAGGAACTTCAAACCGGCCCTAGAAACAGACTGAGAAACCAGAGTAAAAGTTTCTCCTGCAACCCGTTCCCTTTGTGCTAGATGAACGAACGTCTCTCCACATGATCATTTCTGAGAGATAAGTGTGTGTGAAAGCCGTCCTTCACCTAGCTTGTTGGGAACACAAAGTTTCTTTTCAGTTGCAAATTCCACTCCATAAATATATAAGGGGAGGTACTAGCTCCAACTCGGTTTTACAGAGAAAACTGCAGGTACTTGAAAACGGCACTAGGAAACAGACTGAGAAACCAGAGTAAAAGTTCATCCTACCTCCCGTTCCATTTGGGCTAGATGAACGAACGTATCTCCACATGCTCAGTTGTGAGAGATAAGTGTGTGTGAAAGCCTTCCTTCACCTCGCTTGTTGGGAACACAAAGTTTCTTTTCAGTTACAAACTCCACTCCATACATATATATGGGGAAGTACTAGCTCCAAGTCGGTTTTACAGGGAAAACTGCAGGAACTTCTAACCGGCCCTAGGAAACAAACTGAGAAACCAGAGTAAAAGTTTCTCCTGCAAACCGTTCCCTTTGTGCTAGATGAACGAACGTCTCTCCACATGATCATTTCTGAGAGATAAGTGTGTGTGAAAGCCGTCCTTCACCTAGCTTGTTGGGAACACAAAGTTTCTTTTCAGTTGGAAACTCCACTCCATACATATAAATGGGGAGGTACTAGCTCCAATTCGGTTTTACAGAGAAAACTGCAGGAACTTGAAACCGGCCCTAGGAAACAGACTGAGAAACCAGAGTAAAAGTTTCTCCTGCAACCCGTTCCCTTTGTGCTAGGTGAACGAACTTCTCTCCACATGCTCAGTTCTGAGAGATAAGTGTGTGTGAAACCGTCCTTCACATAGCTTGTTGGGAACACAAAGTTTCTTTTCAGTTGCAAATTCCACTCCATACATATATATGGGGAGGTACTAGCTCCAACTCGGTTTTACAGTGAAAACTGAAGGAACATCAAACCGGCACTAGGAAACAGACTGAGAAACCAGAGTAAATGTTTCTTCGGCAACCCGTTCCCTTTGTGCTAGATGAACGAACGTATCTCCACATGCTCAGTTGTGAGAGATAAGTGTGTGTGAAAGCCTTCCTTCACCTTGCTTGTTGGGAACACAAAGTTTCTTTTCAGTTGCAAACTCCACTCCATACATATATATGGGGAAGTACTAGCTCCAAATCTGTTTTACAGGGAAAACTGCAGGAACTTCAAACCGGCCCTAGAAACAGACTGAGAAACCAGAGTAAAAGTTTCTCCTGCAACCCGTTCCCTTTGTGCTAGATGAACGAACGTCTCTCCATATGATCATTTCTGAGAGATAAGTGTGTGTGAAAGCCGTCCTTCACCTAGCTTGTTGGGAACACAAAGTTTCTTTTCAGTTGCAAATTCCACTCCATACATATATAAGGGGAGGTACTAGCTCCAACTCGGTTTTACAGAGAAAACTGCAGGTACTTGAAAACGGCACTAGGAAACAGACTGAGAAACCAGAGTAAAAGTTCCTCCTACCTCCCGTTCCATTTGGGCTAGATGAACGAACGTATCTCCACATGCTCAGTTGTGAGAGATAAGTGTGTGTGAAAGCCTTCCTTCACCTCGCTTGTTGGGAACACAAAGTTTCTTTTCAGTTGCAAACTCCACTCCATACATATATATGGGGAAGTACTAGCTCCAAGTCGGTTTTACAGGGAAAACTGCAGGAACTTCTAACCGGCCCTAGGAAACAAACTGAGAAACCAGAGTAAAAGTTTCTCCTGCAAACCGTTCCCTTTGTGCTAGATGAACGAACGTCTCTCCACATGATCATTTCTGAGAGATAAGTGTGTGTGAAAGCCGTCCTTCACCTAGCTTGTTGGGAACACATAGTTTCTTTTCAGTTGCAAACTCCACTCCATACATATAAATGGGGAGGTACTAGCTCCAATTCGGTTTTACAGAGAAAACTGCAGGAACTTGAAACCGGCCCTAGGAAACAGACTGAGAAACCAGAGTAAAAGTTTCTCCTGCAACCCGTTCCCTTTGTGCTAGGTGAATGAACGTCTCTCCACATGCTAAGTTCTGAGAGATAAGTGTGTGTGAAACCGTCCTTCACATAGCTTGTTGGGAACACAAAGTTTCTTTTCAGTTGCAAATTCCACTCCATACATATATATGGGGAGGTACTAGCTCCAACTCGGTTTTACAGTGAAAACTGAAGGAACATCATACCGGCACTAGGAAACAGACTGAGAAACCAGAGTAAATGTTTCTTCGGCAACCCGTTCCCTTTGTGCTAGATGAACGAACGTATCTCCACATGCTCAGTTGTGAGAGATAAGTGTGTGTGAAAGCCTTCCTTCACCTTGCTTGTTGGGAACACAAAGTTTCTTTTCAGTTGCAAATTCCACTCCATACATATATAAGGGGAGGTACTATCTCCAACTCGGTTTTACAGAGAAAACTGCAGGTACTTGAAAACGGCACTAGGAAACAGACTGAGAAACCAGAGTAAAAGTTCCTCCTACCTCCCGTTCGATTTGGGCTAGATGAACGAACGTATCTCCACATGCTCAGTTGTGAGAGATAAGTGTGTGTGAAAGCCTTCCTTCACCTCGCTTGTTGGGAACACAAAGTTTCTTTTCAGTTGCAAACTCCACTCCATACATATATATGGGTAAGTACTAGCTCCAAGTCGGTTTTACAGGGAAAACTGCAGGAACTTCTAACCGGCCCTAGGAAACAAACTGAGAAACCAGAGTAAAAGTTTCTCCTGCAAACCGTTCCCTTTGTGCTAGATGAACGAACGTCTCTCCACATGATCATTTCTGAGAGATAAGTTTGTGTGAAAGCCGTCCTTCACCTAGCTTGTTGGGAACACAAAGTTTCTTTTCAGTTGCAAACTCCACTCCATACATATAAATGGGGAGGTACTAGCTCCAATTCGGTTTTACAGAGAAAACTGCAGGAACTTGAAACCGGCCCTAGGAAACAGACTGAGAAACCAGAGTAAAAGTTTCTCCTGCAACCCGTTCCCTTTGTGCTAGGTGAACGAACGTCTCTCCACATGCTCAGTTGTGAGAGATAAGTGTGTGTGAAAGCCGTCCTTCACCTAGCTTGTTGGGAACACAAAGTTTTTTCAGTTGCAAACTCCACTCCATACATTTATATGGGGAGGTACTAGCTCTAAATCGGTTTTACAGTGAAAACTGCAGGAAATTCAAACAGGCACTAGGAAACAGTCTGAGAATCCAGAGTAAAAATTTCTACTGCAACCCGTTCCCTTGGTGCTAGATGAACGAACGTCTCTCCACATGCTCAGATCTGAGAGATAAGTGTGTGTGAAAGCCGTCCTTCACCTAGCTTGTAGGGAACACAGAGATTCTTTTCAGTTGCTTACTCCACTCCATACATATATAAGGGGAGGTACTAGCTCTAAATCGGTTTTACAGTGAAAACTGCAGGAACTTCAAACCGGCACTAGGAAACAGACTGAGAATCCAGAGTAAAATTTTCTTCTGCAAACCGCTCCATTTGTGCTAGATGAACGAACGTCTCTCCACATGCTCAGTTCTGAGAGATAAGTGTGTGTGAAAGCCGTCCTTCAACTAGCTTGTTGTAAACACAAAGTTTCATTTCAGTTGCAAACTCCACTCCATACATATAAATGGGTAGGTACTAGCTCCAATTCGGTTTTACAGAGAAAACTGCAGGAACTTGAAACCGGCACTAGGAAACAGACTGAGAAACCAGAGTAAAAGTTTCTACTGAAACCCGTTCCCTTTGTGCTTGATGAACGAACGTCTCTGCACATGCTCATTTCTGAGAGATATGTGTGTGTGAAAGCCGTCCTTCACCTAGCTTGTTGGGAACACAAAGATTCTTTTCAGTTGCTAACTCCACTCCATACATATATATGGGGAGGTACTAGCTCCAACTCGGTTTTACAGTGAAAACTGCAGGAAATTCAAACCGGCACTAGGAAACAGACTGAGAAACCAGAGTAAATGTTTCTTCGGCAACCCGTTCCCTTTGTGCTAGATGAACGAACGTCTCTCCACATGCTCAGTTCTGAGAATTAAGTGTGTGTGAAAGCCGTCCTTCAACTAGCTTGTTGACAACACAAAGTTTCTTTTCAGTTGCAAACTCCACTCCATACATATATATGGGGAAATACTAGCTCCAACTCGGTTTTACAGAAAAAACTGCAGGTACTTGAAAACGGCACTAGGAAACAGACTGAGAAACCAGAGTAAATTTTCCTCCTAAAACCCGTTCCCTTTTTGCTAGATGAACGAACGTATCTCCACATGCTCAGTTGTGAGGGATAAGTGTGTGTGAAATCCTTCCTTCACCTAGCATGTTGGGAAAACAAAGTTTCTTTTCAGTTGCAAACTCCACTCCATACATATATATGGGGAAGTACTAGCTCCAACTCGGTTTTACAGGGAAAACTGCAGGAACTTCAAACCGGCCCTAGGAAACAGACTGAGAAACCAGAGTAAAAGTTTCTCCTGCAACCCGTTCCCTTTGTGCTGGATGAACGAACGTCTCTCCACATGATCATTTCTGAGAGATAAGTGTGTGTGAAAGCCGTCCTTCACCTAGCTTGTTGGGAACACAAAGTTTCTTTCCAGTTGCCAACTCCAATCCATACATATATATGGGGAAGTACTAGCTCCAACTCGGTTTTACAGGGAAAACTGCAGGAACTTCAAACCGGCCCTAGGAAACAGACTGAGAAACCAGAGTAAAAGTTTCTCCTGCAACCCGTTCCCTTTGTGCTAGATGAACGAACGTCTCTCCACATGATCATTTCTGAGAGATAAGTGTGTGTGAAAGCCGTCCTTCACAAAGCTTGTTGGGAAAACAAAGTTTCTTTTCAGTTGCAAACTCCACTCCATACATATATATGGGGAGGTACTAGCTCCAGCTCGGTTTTACAGAGAAAACTGCAGGTACTTGAAAACGGCACTAGGAAACAGACTGAGAAACCAGAGTAAAAGTTCATCCTACAACCCGTTCCATTTGTGCTAGATGAACGAACGTATCTCCACATGCTCAGTTGTGAGAGATAAGTGTGTGTGAAAGCCTTCCTTCACCTAGCTTGTGGGGAACACAAAGTTTCTTTTCAGTTGCAAACTCCACTCCATACAAATATATGGGGAAGTACTACCTCCAACTCGGTTTTACAGGGAAAACTGCAGGAACTTCAAACCGGCCCTAGGAAACAGACTGAGAAACCAGAGTAAAAGTTTCTCCTGCAACCCGTTCCCTTTGTGCTAGATGAAGAACGTCTCTCCACATGATCATTTCTGAGAGATAAGTGTGTGTGAAAGCCGTCCTTCACTTAGCTTGTTGGGAACACAAAGTTCCTTTTCAGTTGAAAACTCCACTCCATACATATAAATGGGGAGGTACTAGCTCCAATTCGGTTTTACAGAGAAAACTGCAGGAACTTGAAACCGGCACTAGGAAACAGACTGAGAAACCAGAGTAAAAGTTTCTCCTGCAACCCGTTCCCTTTGTGCTAGGTGAACGAACGTCTCTTCACATGCTCAGTTCTGAGAGATAAGTGTGTGTGAAAGCCGTCCTTCAACTAGCTTGTTAGGAACACAAAGTTTCTTTTCAGTTGCAAACTCCACTCCATACATATAAATTGGGAGGTACTAGCTCCAATTCGGTTTTACAGAGAAAACTGCAGGAACTTGAAACCGTCACTAGGAAACAGACTGAGATACCAGATTAAAAGTTTCTCCTGCAACCCGTTCCCTTTGTGCTAGGTGAACGAACGTCTCTCCACATGCTCAGTTCTGAGAGAAAAGTGTGTGTGAAAGCCGTCCTTCACCTAGCTTTGTTGGGAACACAAAGTTTCTTTTCAGTTGCAAACTCCACTCCATACATTTATAAGGGGAGGTACTATCTCCAAATCGGTTTTACAGTGAAAAATGCAGGAACTTCAAACAGGCTCTAGGAAACAGACTGAGAAACCAGAGTAAAAGTTTCTACTGCAACCCGTTCCATTTGTGCTAGATGAACGAACGTCTCTCCACATGCTCAGTTCTGAGAGATAAGTGTGTGTGAAAGCCGTCCTTCACCTAGCTTGTAGGGAACACAAAGATTCTTTTCAGTTGCTTACTCCACTCCATACATATATAAGGGGAGGTACTAGCTCTAAATCGGTTTTACAGTGAAAACTGCAGGAACTTCAAACCGGCACTAGGAAACAGACTGAGAATCCAGAGTAAAATTTTCTTCTGCAACCCGTTCCATTTGTGCTAGATGAACGAACGTCTCTCCACATGCTCAGTTCTGAGAGATAAGTGTGTGTGAAAGCCGTCCTTCAACTAGCTTGTTGTAAACACAAAGTTTCTTTTCAGTGGCAAAATCCACTCCATACATATATATGGGGAAGTACAACCTCCAACTCGGTTTTACAGGGAAAACTGCAGGAACTTCAAACCGGCCCTAGGAAACAGACTGAGAAACCAGAGTAAAAGTTTCTCCTGCAACCCGTTCCCTTTGTGCTAGATGAAGAACGTCTCTCCACATGATCATTTCTGAGAGATAAGTGTGTGTGAAAGCCGTCCTTCACTTAGCTTGTTGGGAACACAAAGTTCCTTTTCAGTTGAAAACTCCACTCCATACATATAAATGGGGAGGTACTAGCTCCAATTCGGTTTTACAGAGAAAACTGCAGGAACTTGAAACCGGCACTAGGATACAGACTGAGAAACCAGAGTAAAAGTTTCTCCTGCAACCCGTTCCCTTTGTGCTAGGTGAACGAACGTCTCTTCACATGCTCAGTTCTGAGAGATAAGTGTGTGTGAAAGCCGTCCTTCAACTAGCTTGTTGGGAACACAAAGTTTCTTTTCAGTTGCAAACTCCACTCCATACATATAAATTGGGAGGTACTAGCTCCAATTCGGTTTTACAGAGAAAACTGCAGGAACTTGAAACCGGCACTAGGAAACAGAATGAGAAACCAGATTAAAAGTTTCTCCTGCAACCCGTTCCCTTTGTGCTAGGTGAACGAACGTCTCTCCACATGCTCAGTTCTGAGAGAAAAGTGTGTGTGAAAGCCGTCCTTCACCTAGATTTGTTGGGAACACAAAGTTTCTTTTCAGTTGCAAACTCCACTCCATACATTTATAAGGGGAGGTACTATCTCCAAATCGGTTTTACAGTGAAAAATGCAGGAACTTCAAACAGGCTCTAGGAAACAGACTGAGAAACCAGAGTAAAAGTTTCTACTGCAACCCGTTCCATTTGTGCTAGATGAACGAACGTCTCTCCACATGCTCAGTTCTGAGAGATAAGTGTGTGTGAAAGCCGTCCTTCACCTAGCTTGTAGGGAACACAAAGATTCTTTTCAGTTGCTTACTCCACTCCATACATATATAAGGGTAGGTACTAGCTCTAAATCGGTTTTACAGTGAAAACTGCAGGAACTTCAAACCGGCACTAGGAAACAGACTGAGAATCCAGAGTAAAATTTTCTTCTGCAACCCGTTCCATTTGTGCTAGATGAACGAACGTCTCTCCACATGCTCAGTTCTGAGAGATAAGTGTGTGTGAAAGCCGTCCTTCAACTAGCTTGTTGTAAACACAAAGTTTCTTTTCAGTTGCAAACTCCACTCCATACATATATATGGGGAGGTACTAGCTCCAACTCGGTTTTACAGTGAAAACTGCAGGAAATTCAAACCGGCACTAGGAAACAGACTGAGAAACCAGAGTAAATGTTTCTTCGGCAACCCGTTCCCTTTGTGCTAGATGAACGAACGTCTCTCCACATGCTCAGTTCTGAGAGATAAGTGTGTGTGAAAGCCGTCATTATACTAGCTTGTTGGGAACACAAAGTTTCTTTTCAGTTGCAAACTCCACTCCATACATATATATGGGGAAGTACTAGCTCCAACTCTGTTTTACAGGGAAAACTGCAGGAACTTCAAACCGGCCCTAGGAAACAGACTGAGAAACCAGAGTAAAAGTTTCTCCTGCAACCCGTTCCCTTTGTGCTAGATGAACGAACATCTCTCCACATGATCATTTCTGAGAGATAAGTGTGTGTGAAAGCCGTCCTTCACCTAGCTTGTTGGGAACACAAAGTTTCTTTTCAGTTGCAAACTCCACTCCATACATATATATGGGGAAGTACTAGCTCCAACTCTGTTTTACAGGGAAAATTGCAGGAACTTCAAACCGGCCCTAGGAAACAGACTGAGAAACCAGAGTAAAAGTTCCTCCTACATCCCGTTCCCTTTGGGCTAGATGAACGAACGTATCTCCACATGCTCAGTTGTGAGAGATAAGTGTGTGTGAAAGCCTTCCTTCACCTAGCTTGTTGGGAACACAAAGTCTCTTTTCAGTTGCAAACTCCACTCCATACATATAAATGGGTAGGTACTAGCTCCAATTCGGTTTTACAGAGAAAACTGCAGGAAATTGAAACCGGCACTAGGAAACAGACTGAGAAACCAGAGTAAAAGTTTCTACTGAAACCCGTTCCCTTTGTGCTTGATGAACGAACGTCTCTCCACATGCTCATTTCTGAGAGATATGTGTGTGTGAAAGCCGTCCTTCACCTAGCTTGTTGGGAACACAAAGATTCTTTTCAGTTGCTTACTCCACTCCATACATATATATGGGGATGTACTAGCTCCAACTCGGTTTTACAGTGAAAACTGCAGGAAATTCAAACCGGCACTAGGAAACAGACTGAGAAACCAGAGTAAACGTTTCTTCGGCAACCCGTTCCCTTTGTGATAGATGAACGAACGTCTCTCCACATGCTCAGTTCTGAGAATTAAGTGTGTGTGAAAGCCGTCCTTCAACTAGCTTGTTGACAACACAAAGTTTCTTTTCAGTTGCAAACTCCACTCCATACATATATATGGGGAAGTACTAGCTCCAACTCGGTTTTACAGAAAAAACTGCAGGTACTTGAAAACGGCACTAGGAAACAGACTGAGAAACCAGAGTAAATGTTCCTCCTACAACCCGTTCCCTTTTTGCTAGATGAACGAACGTATCTCCACATGCTCAGTTGTGAGGGATAAGTGTGTGTGAAATCCTTCCTTCACCTAGCATGTTGGGAAAACAAAGTTTCTTTTCAGTTGCAAACTCCACTCCATACATATATATGGGGAAGTACTAGCTCCAACTCGGTTTTACAGGGAAACCTGCAGGAACTTCAAACCGGCCCTAGGAAACAGACTGAGAAACCAGAGTAAAAGTTTCTCCTGCAACCCGTTCCCTTTGTGCTAGATGAACGAACGTCTCTCCACATGATCATTTCTGAGAGATAAGTGTGTGTGAAAGCCGTCCTTCACCTAGCTTGTTGGGAACACAAAGTTTCTTTTCAGTTGCCAACTCCAATCCATACATATATATGGGGAGGTACAAGCTCCAACTCGGTTTTACAGGGAAAACTGCAGGAACTTCAAACCGGCCCTAGGAAACAGACTGAGAAACCAGAGTAAAATTTCTCCTGCAACCCGTTCCCTTTGTGCTAGATGAACGAACGTCTCTCCACATGATCATTTCTGAGAGATAAGTGTGTGTGAAAGCCGTCCTTCACAAAGCTTGTTGGGAAAACAAAGTTTGTTTTCAGTTGCAAACTCCACTCCATACATATATATGGGGAGGTACTAGGTCCAACTCGGTTTTACAGAGAAAACTGCAGGTACTTGAAAACGGCACTAGGAAACAGACTGAGAAACCAGAGTAAAAGTTCCTTCTACAACCCGTTCCCTTTGTGCTAGATGAACGAACGTATCTCCACATGCTCAGTTGTGAGAGATAAGTGTGTGTGAAAGCCTTCCTTCACCTAGCTTGTTGGGAACACAAAGTTTCTTTTCAGTTGCAAACTCCACTCCATACAAATATATGGGGAAGTACTACCTCCAACTCGGTTTTACAGGGAAAACTGCAGGAACTTCAAACCGGCCCTAGGAAACAGACTGAGAAACCAGAGTAAAAGTTTCTCCTGCAACCCGTTCCCTTTGTGCTAGATGAACGAACGTCTCTCCACATGATCATTTCTGAGAGATAAGTGTGTGTGAAAGCCGTCCTTCACCTAGCTTGTTGGGAACAAAAAGTTTCTTTTCAGTTGAAAACTCCACTCCATACATATAAATGGGGAGGTACTAGCTCCAATTCTGTTTTACAGAGAAAACTGCAGGAACTTGAAACCGGCACTAGGAAACAGACTGAGAAACCAGAGTAAAAGTTTCTCCTGCAACCCGTTCCCTTTGTGCTAGGTGAACGAACGGCTCTTCACATGCTCAGTTCTGAGAGATAAGTGTGTGTGAAAGCCGTCCTTCACCTAGCTTGTTGGGAAAACAAAGTTTCTTTTCACATGCAATCTCCAATCCATACATATAAATGGGGAGGTATATCTCCAACTCGGTTTTACATTGAAAACTGCAGGAAATTCAAATCGGCCCTAGGAAACAGACTCAGAAACCAGAGTAAAAGTTTCTCCTGCAACCCGTTCATTTTGTGCTAGATGAACGAACTTTTCTCCACATGCTCAGTTCTGAGAGATAAGTGTCTGTGAAAGCCGTCCTTCACCTATCTTGTTTAGAACACAAAGTTTCTTTTCAGTTGCAAACTCCACTCCATACATATATATGGGGAGGTACTACCTCCAACTCGGTTTTACAGAGAAAACTGCAGGTTCTTGAAAACGGCACTAGGAAACAGACTGAGAAACCAGAGTAAAAGTTCCTCCTACAACCCGTTCCCTTTGTGCTAGATGAACGAACGTATCTCCACATGCTCATTTGTGAGAGATAAGTGTGTGTGAAAGCCTTCCTTCAACTAGCTTGTTGGGAACACAAAGTTTCTTTTCAGTTGCAAACTCCACTCCATACATATATATGGGGAAGTACTAGCTCCAACTCGGTATTACAGGGTAAACTGCAGGAATTTCAAACCGGCCCTAGGAAACAGACTGAGAAACCAGAGAAAAGTTTCTCCTGCAACCCGTTCCCTTTGTGCTAGATGAACGAACGTCTCTCCACATGATCAGTTCTGAGAGATAAGTGTGTGTGAAAGCCGTCCTTCACCTAGCTTGTTGGGAACACAAAGTTTCTTTTCACTTGCAAACTCCACTCCATACATATAAATGGGGAGGTACTAGCTCCAATTCGGTTTTACAGAGAAAACTGCAGGAACTTGAAACCGGCACTAGGAAATAGACTGAGAAACCAGAGTAAAATTTCTCCTGCAACCCGTTCCCTTTGTGCTAGGTGAACGAACGTCTCTCCACATGCTCAGTTCTGAGAGATAAGTGTGTGTGAAAGCCGTCCTTCACCTAGATTGTTGGGAACACAAAGTTTCTTTTCAGTTGCAAACTCCACTCCATACATATATATGGGGAGGTACAAGCTCCAACTCTGTTTTACAGTGAAATCTGCAGGAAATTCAAACCGGCACTAGGAAACAAACTGAGAAACCAGAGTAAATGTTCCTTCGGCAACCCGTTCCCTTTGTGCTAGATGAACGAACGTCTCTCCACATGCTCAGTTCTGAGAGATAAGTGTGTGTGAAAGCCGTCCTTCAACTAGCTTGTTGGGAACACAAAGTTTCTTTTCAGTTGCAAACTCCACTCCATACATATACATGGGGAGGTACTAATTCCAACTCGGTTTTACAGTGAAAACTGCAGGAATTCAAACCGGCACTAGGAAACAGACTCAGAAACCAGAGTAAAATGTTCTCCTGCAACCCGTTCGTTTTGTGCTAGATGAACGAAATTCTCTCCACATGCTCAGTTCTGAGAGATATGTGTCTGTGAAAGCCGTCCTTCACCTATCTTGTTTAGAACACAAAGTTTCTTTTCAGTTGCAAACTCCACTCCATACATATAAATGGGGAGGTACTAGCTCCAACTCGGTTTTTTCAGAGAAAACTGCAGGTACTTGAAAACGGCACTAGGAAACAGACTGAGAAACCAGAGTAAAAGTTCCTCCTACAACCCGTTCCCTTTGTGTTAGATGAACGAACGTATCTCCACATGTTCAGTTGTGAGAGAAAAGTGTGTGTGAAATCCTTCCTTCAACTAGCTTGTTGGGAACACAAAGTTTCTATTCAGTTGCAAACTCCACTCCATACATATATATGGGGAAGTACTAGCTCCAACTCTGTTTTACAGGGAAAACTGCAGGAACTTCAAACCGGCCCTAGGAAACAGACTGAGAAACCAGAGTAAAAGTTTCTCCTGCAACCCGTTCCCTTTGTGCTAGATGAACGAACATCTCTCCACATGATCATTTCTGAGAGATAAGTGTGTGTGAAAGCCGTCCTTCACCTAGCTTGTTGGGAACACAAAGTTTCTTTTCAGTTGCAAACTCCACTCCATACATATATATGGGGAAGTACTAGCTCCAATTCGGTTTTACAGAGAAAACTGCAGGAACTTGAAACCGGCACTAGGAAACAGACTGAGAAACCAGAGTAAATGTTCCTCCTACAACCCGTTCCCTTTTTGCTAGATGAACGTCGTATCTCCACATGCTCAGTTGTGAGAGATAAGTGTGTGTGAAAGCCGTCCTTCACCTAGCTTGTTGGGAACACAAAGTTTCTTTTCAGTTGCAAACTCCACTCCATACATATATATGGGGAAGTACTAGCTACAACTCGGTTTTACAGGGAAAACTGCAGGAATTTCAAACCGGCCCTAGGAAACAGATGAGATCCCAGAGTAAAAGTTTCTCCTGCAACCCGTTCCCTTTGTGCTAGATGAACGAACGTCTCTCCACATGCTCAGTTCTGAGAGATAAGTGTGTGTGAAAGCCGTCTTTCACCTAGCTTGTTGGGAAAACAAAGTTTCTTTTCACATGCAAACTCCTCTCCATACATATAAATGGGGAGGTATAGCTCCAATTCGATTTTACAGGGAAAACTGCAGGAACTTGAAACCGGCACTAGGAAACAGACTGAGAATCCAGAGTAAAATTTTCTTCTGCAACCCGTTCCATTTGTGCTAGATGAACGAACGTCTCTCCACATGCTCAGTTCTGAGAGATAAGTGTGTGTGAAAGCAGTCCTTCACCTAGCTTGTTGGGAACACAAAGTTTCTTTTCAGTTGCAAACTCCACTCCATACATATATATGGGGAGGTACTAGCTCCAACTCGGTTTTACAGTGAAAACTGCAGGAAATTCAAACCGGCACTAGGAAACAGACTGAGAAACCAGAGTAAATGTTTCTTCGGCAACCCGTTCCCTTTGTGCTAGATGAACGAACGTCTCTCCACATGCTCAGTTCTGAGAGATAAGTGTGTGTGAAAGCCGTCCTTCAACTAGCTTGTTGGGAACACAAAGTTTCTTTTCAGTTGCAAACTCCAATCCATACATATATATGGGGAGGTACTAGTTCCAACTCGGTTTTACAGTGAAAATTGCAGGAACTTCAAACCGGCACTAGGAAACAGACTCAGAAACCAGAGTAAAAGTTTCTCCTGCAACCCGTTCATTTTGTGCTAGATGAACGAACTTTTCTCCACATGCTCAGTTCTGAGAGATAAGTGTCTGTGAAAGCCGTCCTTCACCTATCTAGTTTAGAACACAAAGTTTCTTTTCAGTTGAAATCTCCACTCCATACATATATATGGGGAGGTACTACCTCCAACTCGGTTTTACAGAGAAAACTGCAGGTTCTTGAAAACGGCACTAGGAAACAGACTGAGAAACCAGAGTAAAAGTTCCTCCTACAACCCGTTCCCTTTGTGCTAGATGAACGAACGTATCTCCACATGCTCATTTGTGAGAGATAAGTGTGTGTGAAAGCCTTCCTTCAACTAGCTTGTGGGGAACACAAAGTTTCTTTCCAGTTGCAAACTCCACTCCATACATATATATGGGGAAGTACAATCTCCAACTCGGTATTACAGGGTAAACTGCAGGAATTTCAAAACGGCCCTAGGAAACAGACTGAGAAACCAGAGTAAAAGTTTCTCCTGCAACCCGTTCCCTTTGTGCTAGATGAACGAACGTCTCTCCACATGATCAGTTCTGAGAGATTAGTGTGTGTGAAAGCCGTCCTTCACCTAGCTTTTTGGGAACACAAAGTTTCTTTTCACTTGCAAACTCCACTCCATACATATAAATGGGGAGGTACTAGCTCCAATTCGGTTTTACAGAGAAAACTGCAGGAACTTGAAACCGGCACTAGGAAATAGACTGAGAAACCAGAGTAAAATTTCTCCTGCAAACCGTTCCCTTTGTGCTAGGTGAACGAACGTCTCTCCACATGCTCAGTTCTGAGAGATAAGTGTGTGTGAAAGCCGTCCTTCACCTAGCTTGTTGGGAATACAAAGTTTCTTTTCAGTTGCAATCTCCACTCCATACATTTATATGGGGAGGTACTATCTCCAAATCAGTTTTACAGTGAATAATGCAGGAACATCAAACAGGCTCTAGGAAACAGACTGAGAAACCAGAGTAAAATTTCTTCTGCAACCCGTTCCCTTTGTGCTAGATGAACGAACGTCTCTCCACATGCTCAATTCTGAGAGATAAGTGTGTGTGAAAGCCGTCCTTCACCTAGCTTGTTGGGAACACAAAGTTTCTTTTAAGTTGCAAACTCCACTCCATACATATATATGGGGAGGTACTAGCTCCAACTCGGTTTTACAGTGAAAACTGCAGGAAATTCAAACCGGCACTAGGAAACAGACTGAGAAACCAGAGAAAAAGTTTCTTCTGCAACCCGTTCCCTTTGTGCTAGATGAACGAACGTCTCTCCACATGCTCAGTTCTGAGAGATAAGTGTGTGTGAAATCCGTACTTCACCTAGCTTGTTGGGAAAACAAAGTTTCTTTTCACATGCAAACTCCACTCCATACATATAAATGGGGAGGTATAGCTCCAATTCGGTTTTACAGAGAAAACTGCAGGAACTTGAAACCGGCACTAGGAAACAGACTGAGAACCCAGAGTAAAAGTTTCTCCTGCAACCCGTTCCCTTTGTGCTAGATGAACGAACGTCTCTCCACATGCTCAGTTCTGAGAGATAAGTGTGTGTGAAAGCCGTACTTCACCTAGCATGTTGGGAACACAAAGTTTCTTTTCAGTTGCAAACTCCACTCCATACATATATATGGGGAGGTACAAGCTCCAAATCTGTTTTACAGTGAAATCTGCAGGAAATTCAAACCGGCACTAGGAAACAGACTGAGAAACCAGAGTAAATGTTCCTTCAGCAACCCGTTCCCTTTGTGCTAGATGAACGAACGTCTCTCCACATGCTCAGTTCTGAGAGATAAGTGTGTGTGAAAGCCGTCCTTCAACTAGCTTGTTGGGAACACAAAGTTTCTTTTCAGTTGCAAACTCCACTCCATACATATACATGGGGAGGTACTAATTCCAACTCGGTTTTACAGTGAAAACTGCAGGAACTTCAAACCGGCACTAGGAAACAGACTCAGAAACAAGAGTAAAATGTTCTCCTGCAACCCGTTCGTTTTGTGCTAGATGAACGAACTTCTCTCCACATGCTCAGTTCTGAGAGATATGTGTCTGTGAAAGCCGTCCTTCACATATCTTGTTTAAAACACAAAGTTTCTTTTCAGTTGCAAACTCCACTCCATACATATAAATGGGGAGGTACTAGCTCCAACTCGGTTTTTTCAGAGAAAACTGAAGGTACTTGAAAACGGCACTAGGAAACAGACTGAGAAACCAGAGTAAAAGTTCCTCCTACAACCCGTTCCCTTTGTGCTAGATGAACGAACGTATCTCCACATGTTCAGTTGTGAGAGAAAAGTGTGTGTGAAATCCTTCCTTCAACTAGCTTGTTGGGAACACAAAGTTTCTTTTCAGTTGCAAACTCCACTCCATACATATATATGGGGAAGTACTAGCTCCAACTCGGTTTTACAGGGAAAACTGCAGGAACTTCAAACCGGCCCTAGGAAACAGACTGAGAAACCAGAGTAAAAGTTTCTCCTGCAACCCGTTCCCTTTGTGCTAGATGAACGAACGTCTCTCCACATAATCATTTCTGAGAGATAAGTGTGTGTGAAATCCGTCCTTCACCTAGCTTGTTGGGAACACAAAGTTTCTTTTCAGTTGCAAACTCCACTCCATACATATATATGGGGAAGTACTAGCTCCAACTCGGTTTTACAGGGAAATCTGCAGGAACTTCAAACCGGCCCTAGGAAACATACTGAGAAACCAGAGTAAAAGTTTCTCCTGCAACCCGTTCCCTTTGTGCTAGATGAACGAACGTCTCTCCACATGATCATTTCTGAGAGATAAGTGTGTGTGAAAGCCGTCCTTCATATAGCTTGTTGGGAACATAAAGTTTCTTTTCAGTTGCAAACTCCACTCCATAGATATATATGGGGAGGTACTATCTCCAACTCGGTTTTACAGAGAAAACTGCAGGTACTTGAAAACGGCACTAGGAAACAGACTGAGAAACCAGAGTATAAGTTCCTCCTACAACCCGTTCCCTTTGTGCTAGATGAACGAACGTCTCTCCACATGCTCAGTTCTGAGAGATAAGTGTGTGTGAAACCCGTCCTTCAACTAGCTTGTTGGGAACACAAAGTTTCTTTTCAGTTGCAAACTCCACTCTATACATATATATGGGGAGGTACTAGTTCCAACTCGGTTTTACAGTGAAAATTGCAGGAACTTCAAACCGGCACTAGGAAACAGACTCAGAAACCAGAGTAAAATGTTCTCCTGCAACCCGTTCCTTTTGTGCTAGATGAACGAACTTCTCTCCACATGCTCAGTTCTGAGAGATATGTGTCTGTGAAAGCCGTCCTTCACCTATCTTGTTTAGAACACAAAGTTTCTTTTCAGTTACAAACTCCTCTCCATACATATATATGGGGAGGTACTAGCTCCAAATCGGTTTTACAGAGAAAACTGCAGGTACTTGAAAACGGCACTAGGAAACAGACTGAGAAACCAGAGTATAAGTTCCTCCTACAACCCGTTCCCTTTGTGCTAGATGAACGAACGTCTCTCCAGAAGATCATTTCTGAGAGGTAAGTGTGTGTGAAAGCCGTCCTTCACCTAGCTTGTTGGGAACACAAAGTTTCTTTTCAGTTGCAAACTCCACTCCATACATATATATGGGGAGGTACTAGCTCCAACTCGCTTTTACAGAGAAAACTGCAGGTACTTGAAAACGGCACTAGGAAACAGACTGAGAAACCAGAGTAAATGTTCCTCCTACATCCCGTTCCCTTTGTGCTAGATGAACGAACGTATCTCCACATGCTCAGTTGTGAGAGATAAGTGTGTGTGAAAGCCGTCCTTCACCTAGCTTGTTTGGAACACAAAGTTTCTTTTCAGTTGCAAACTCCACTCCATACATATATATGGGGAAGTACTAGCTCCAACTCGGTTTTACAGGGAAATCTGCAGGAACTTCAAACCGGCCCTAGGAAACATACTGAGAAACCAGAGTAAAAGTTTCTCCTGCAACCCGTTCCCTTTGTGCTAGATGAACGAACGTCTCTCCACATGATCATTTCTGAGAGATAAGTGTGCGTGAAAGCCGTCCTTCACATAGCTTGTTGGGAACACAAAGTTTCTTTTCAGTTGCAAACTCCACTCCATAGATATATATGAGGAGGTACTAGCTCCAACTCGGTTTTACAGAGAAAACTGCAGGTACTTGAAAACGGCACTAGGAAACAGACTGAGAAACCAGAGTATAAGTTCCTCCTACAACCCGTTCCCTTTGTGCTAGATGAACGAACGTCTCTCCACATGCTCAGTTCTGAGAGATAAGTGTGTGTGAAACCCGTCCTTCAACTAGCTTGTTGGGAACACAAAGTTTCTTTTCAGTTGCAAACTCCACTCCATACATATATATGGGGAGGTACTAGTTCCAACTCGGTTTTACAGTGAAAATTGCAGGAACTTCAAACCGGCACTAGGAAACAGACTCAGAAACCAGAGTAAAATGTTCTCCTGCAACCCGTTCCTTTTGTGCTAGATGAACGAACTTCTCTCCACATGCTCAGTTCTGAGAGATATGTGTCTGTGAAAGCCGTCCTTCACCTATCTTGTTTAGAACACAAAGTTTCTTTTCAGTTACAAACTCCACTCCATACATATATATGGGGAGGTACAAGCTCCAAATCTGTTTTACAGAGAAAACTGCAGGTTCTTGAAAACGGCACTAGGAAACAGACTGAGAAACCAGAGTAAAAGTTCCTCCTACAACCCGTTCCCTTTTTGCTAGATGAATGAACGTATCTCCACATGCTCAGTTGTGAGTGATAAGTTTGTGTGAAATCCTTCCTTCTCCTAGCTTGTTGGGAACACAAAGTTTCTTTTCATTTGTAAACTCCACTCCATACATATATATGGGGAAGTACTAGCTCCAACTCGGTTTTACAGGGAAAACTGCAGGAACTTCAAACCGGCCCTAGGAAACAGACTGAGAAACCAGAGTAAAAGTTTCTCCTGCAACCTGTTCCCTTTGTGCTAGATGAACGAACTTCTCTCCACATGATCATTTCTGAGAGAAAAGTGTGTGTGAATGCCGTCCTTCACCTAGCTTGTTGGGAACACAAAGTTTCATTTCAGTTGCAAACTCCACTCCATACATATATATGGGGAGGTACTAGCTCCAACTCGGTTTTACAGGGAAAACTGCAGGAACTTCAAACCGGCCCTAGGAAACAGACTGAGAAACCAGAGTAAAAGTTTCTCCTGCATCACGTTCCCTTTGTGCTAGATGAACGAACGTCTCTCCAGAAGATCATTTCTGAGAGATAAGTGTGTGTGAAAGCCGTCCTTCACCTAGCTTGTTGGGAACACAAAGTTTCTTTTCAGTTGCAAACTCCACTCCATACATATATATGGGGAGGTACTAGCTCCAACTCGCTTTTACAGAGAAAACTGCAGGTACTTGAAAACGGCACTAGGAAACAGACTGAGAAACCAGAGTAAATGTTCCTCCTACAACCCGTTCCCTTTGTGCTAGATGAACGAACGTATCTCCACATGCTCAGTTGTGAGAGATAAGTGTGTGTGAAAGCCTTCCTTCACATAGCTTGTTGGGAACACAAAGTTTCTTTTCAGTTGCAAACTATACTCCATACATATACATGGGGAAGTAATAGCTCCAACACGGTTTTACAGGGAAAACTGCAGGAAATTCAAACCGGCCCTAGGAAACAGACTGAGAAACCAGAGTAAAAGTTTCTCCTGCAACCCGTTCCCTTTGTGCTAGATGAACGAACGTCTCTCCACATGATCATTTCTGAGAGATAAATGTGTGTGAAAGCCGTCCTTCACCTAGCTTGTTGGGAACACAAAGTTTCTTTTCACTTGCAAACTCCACTCCATACATGTAAATGGGGAGGTACTAGCTCCAATTCGGTTTTACAGAGAAAACTGCAGGAACTTGAAACCGGCACTAGGAAACAGACTGAGAAACCAGAGTAAAAGTTTCTCCTGCAACCCGTTCCCTTTGTGCTAGGTGAACGAACGTCTCTCCACATGCTCAGTTCTGAGAGATAAGTGTGTTTGAAAGCCGTCCTTCACCTAGCGTGTTGGGAAATCAAAGTTTGTTTTCACATGCAAACTCCACTCCATACATATAAATGGGGAGGTATAGCTCCAACTCGATTATACAGTGAAAATTGCAGGAAATTCAAACAGGCACTAGGAAACAGACTGAGAAACCAGAGTAAAAGTTTCTTCTGCATCCCGTTCCCTTTGTGCTAGATGAAAGAACGTCTCTCCACATGCTCAGTTCTGAGAGATAAGTGTGTGTGAAAGCCGTCCTTCACCTAGCTTGTTGGGAAAACACAGTTTCTTTTCACATGACAACTCCTCTCCATACATATAAATGGGGAGGTATAGCTCCAATTCGGTTTTACAGAGAAAACTGCAGGAACTTGAAATCGGCACTAGGAAACAGACTGAGAATCCAGAGTAAAATTTTCTTCTGCAACCCGTTCCATTTGTGCTAGATGAACGAACGATTCTCCACATGCTCAGTTCTGAGAGATAAATGTGTGTGAAAGCCGTACTTCACCTAGCTTGTTGGGAACACAAAGTTTCTTTTCAGTTGCAAACTCCACTCCATACATGTAAATGGGGAGGTACTAGCTCCAAATCGGTTTTACAGTGAAAACTGCAGGAACTTGAAACCGGCACTAGGAAACAGACTGAGAAACCAGAGTAAATGTTTCTCCTGCAACCCGTTCCCTTTTTGCTAGGTGAACGAACGTCTCTCCACATGCTCAGTTCTGAGAGATAAGTGTGTTTGAAAGCCGTCCTTCACCTAGCTTGTTGGGAAATCAAAGTTTGTTTTCACATGCAAACTCCACTCCATACATATAAATGGGGAGGTATAGCTCCAACTCGGTTTTACAGTGAAAACTGCAGGAAATTCAAACCGGCACTAGGAAACAGACTGAGAAACCAGAGTAAAAGTTTCTTCTGCATCCCGTTCCCTTTGTGCTAGATGAACGAACGTCTCTCCACATGCTCAGTTCTGAGAGATAAGAGTCTGTGAAAGCCGTCCTTCACCTATCTTGTTTAGAACACAAAGTTTCTTTTCAGTTGCAACTCCTATCCATACATATATATGGGGAGGTACTAGCTCCAACTCGGTTTTACAGAGAAAACTGCAGGTACTTAAAAACGGCAGTAGAAAGCATACTGAGAAACCAGAGTAAAAGTTCCTCCTACAACCCGTTCCCTTTGTGCTAGATGAACGAACGAATCTCCACATGCTCAGTTGTGAGAGATAAGTGTGTGTGAAAGCCTTCCTTCACCTAGGTTGTTGGGAACACAAAGTTTCTTTTCAGTTGCAAACTCCACTCCATACATATATATGGGGAAGTACTAGCTCCAACTCGGTTTTACAGGGAAAACTGCAGGAACTTCAAACCTGCCCTAGGAAACAGACTGAGAAACCAGAGTAAAAGTTTCTCCTGCAACCCGTTCCCTTTGTGCTAGATGAACGAACGTCTCTCCACATAATCATTTCTGAGAGATAAGTGTGTGTGAAAGCCGTCCTTCACCTAGCTTGTTGGGAACACAAAGTTTCTTTTCAGTTGCAAACTCCACTCCATACATATATATGGGGAGGTACTAGCTCCAACTCGGTTTTACAGAGAAAACTGCAGGTACTTGAAAACGGCACTAGGAAACAGACTGAGAAACCAGAGTAAAAGTTCCTCCTACAACCCGTTCCCTTTGTGCTAGATGAACGAACATATCTCCACATGCTCAGTTGTGAGAGATAAGTGTGTGTGAAAGCCTTCCTTCACCTAGCTTGTTGGGAACACAAAGTTTCTTTTCAGTTGCAAACTCCACTCCATACATATATATGGGGAAGTACTATCTCCAACTCGGTTTTACAGAGAAAACTGCAGGAACTTGAAACCGGCACTAGGAAACAGACTGAGAAGCCAGAGTAAAATTTCTCCTGCAACCCGTTCCTTTGTGCTAGATGAACGAACGTCTCTCCACATGCTCAGTTCTGAGAGATAAGTGTGCGTGAAAGCCGTCATTCAACTAGATTTTTGGGAACACAAAGTTTCTTTTCAGTTGCAAACTCCAATCCATACATATATATGGGGAGGTACTAACTCCAAATCGATTTTACAGTGAAACCTGCAGGAACTTCAAACCGGCACTAGGAAACAGAATGAGAAACCAGAGTAAAAGTTTCTCCTGCAACCCGTTCACTTTGTGCTAGTTGAACGAACGTCTATCCACATGCCCAGTTCTGAGAGATAAGTGTGTGTGAATGCCGTCCTTCACCTAGTTGTTCGGAACACAAAGTTTCTTTTCAGTTGCAAAATCCACTCCATACATATATATGGGGAGGTGCGAGCTCCAACTCGGTTTTACAGTGAAAACTGCAGGAACTTCAAACCGGCACTTGGAAACAGACTGAGAAACCAGAGTAAAAATTTCTCCTGCAAGCCGTTCCCTTTGGGCTAGATGAACGAACTTTTCTCCACATGCTCAGTTCTGAGAGATAAGTGTGTGTGAAAGCCGTCCTTCACCTAGTTGTTGGGAACACAAAGTATCTTTTCAGTTTCAAACTCCACTCCATACATATATATGGGGAAGTACGAGCTCCAACTGTGTTTTACAGTGAAAACTGCAGGAACTTCAGACCGGCACTAGGAAACAGACTGAGAAACCAGAGTAAAAGTTTCTCCTGCAACCCGTTCCCTTTCTGCTAGATGAACGAACGTCTCTCCACATGCTCAGTTCTGAGAGGTAAGTGTGTTTGAAAGCCGTCCTTCAACTAGCTTGTTGGGAACTCAAAGTTTCTTTTCAGTTGCAAACTCCACTCCATACATATATATGGGGATGTACAAGCTCCAACTATGTTTTACAGAGTAAACTGCAGGAACTTCAATCCGGCACTAGGAAACAGACTGAGACACCCCAGAAAAATGTTCTCCTGCAACCCATTCCATTTGTGCTAGATGAACGGACGTCTCTCCACATGCTCATTTCTGAGAGATAATTGTGTGTGAAAGCCATCCTTCATCTAGCTTGTTGGGAACACAAAGTTTATTTTCAGTTGCAAACTCCACTCCATACATATATATGGGGTGGTACTAGCTCCAACTCGGTTTTACAGAGAAAACTGCAGGAACTTGAAACAGGCACTAGGAAACAGACTGAGAATCCAGAGTAAAAGTTTCTCCTGCAACCCGTTTCCTTTTGCTAGGTGAACGAACGTCTCTTCACATGCTCAGTTCTGAGAGATAATTGTGTGTGAAAGCCGTATTTCACCTAGCTTGTTGGAAACACAAAGTTTCTTTTCAGTTGCAAACTCCACTCCATACATATATATGGGGAGGTAGTAGCTCCAAATCTGTTTTACAGGGAAAACTGCAGGAAGTTCAAACCGGCACTAGGAAACAGACTGAGAAATCAGAGTACAATTTCTCCTGCAACCCGTTCCTTTGTGCTAGATGAACGAACGTCTCTCCACATGCTCAGTTCTGAGAGATAAGTGTTTGTGAAAGCCGTCCTTCACCTAGCTTGTTGGGAACACAAAGTTTCTTTTCAGTTGCAAACTCCACTCCATACATATATATGGGGAGGTACTAGCTCCAACTCGCTTTTACAGAGAAAACTGCAGGTACTTGAAAACGGCACTAGGAAACAGACTGAGAAACCAGAGTAAATGTTCCTCCTACAACCCGTTCCCTTTGTGCTAGATGAACGAACGTATCTCCACATGCTCAGTTGTGAGAGATAAGTGTGTGTGAAAGCCTTCCTTCACATAGCTTGTTGGGAACACAAAGTTTCTTTTCAGTTGCAAACTATACTCCATACATATACATGGGGAAGTAATAGCTCCAACACGGTTTTACAGGGAAAACTGCAGGAAATTCAAACCGGCCCTAGGAAACAGACTGAGAAACCAGAGTAAAAGTTTCTCCTGCAACCCGTTCCCTTTGTGCTAGATGAACGAACGTCTCTCCACATGATCATTTCTGAGAGATAAATGTGTGTGAAAGCCGTCCTTCACCTAGCTTGTTGGGAACACAAAGTTTCTTTTCACTTGCAAACTCCACTCCATACATGTAAATGGGGAGGTACTAGCTCCAATTCGGTTTTACAGAGAAAACTGCAGGAACTTGAAACCGGCACTAGGAAACAGACTGAGAAACCAGAGTAAAAGTTTCTCCTGCAACCCGTTCCCTTTGTGCTAGGTGAACGAACGTCTCTCCACATGCTCAGTTCTGAGAGATAAGTGTGTTTGAAAGCCGTCCTTCACCTAGCGTGTTGGGAAATCAAAGTTTGTTTTCACATGCAAACTCCACTCCATACATATAAATGGGGAGGTATAGCTCCAACTCGATTATACAGTGAAAATTGCAGGAAATTCAAACAGGCACTAGGAAACAGACTGAGAAACCAGAGTAAAAGTTTCTTCTGCATCCCGTTCCCTTTGTGCTAGATGAAAGAACGTCTCTCCACATGCTCAGTTCTGAGAGATAAGTGTGTGTGAAAGCCGTCCTTCACCTAGCTTGTTGGGAAAACACAGTTTCTTTTCACATGACAACTCCTCTCCATACATATAAATGGGGAGGTATAGCTCCAATTCGGTTTTACAGAGAAAACTGCAGGAACTTGAAATCGGCACTAGGAAACAGACTGAGAATCCAGAGTAAAATTTTCTTCTGCAACCCGTTCCATTTGTGCTAGATGAACGAACGATTCTCCACATGCTCAGTTCTGAGAGATAAATGTGTGTGAAAGCCGTACTTCACCTAGCTTGTTGGGAACACAAAGTTTCTTTTCAGTTGCAAACTCCACTCCATACATGTAAATGGGGAGGTACTAGCTCCAATTCGGTTTTACTGTGAAAACTGCAGGAACTTGAAACCGGCACTAGGAAACAGACTGAGAAACCAGAGTAAATGTTTCTCCTGCAACCCGTTCCCTTTTTGCTAGGTGAACGAACGTCTCTCCACATGCTCAGTTCTGAGAGATAAGTGTGTTTGAAAGCCGTCCTTCACCTAGCTTGTTGGGAAATCAAAGTTTGTTTTCACATGCAAACTCCACTCCATACATATAAATGGGGAGGTATAGCTCCAACTCGGTTTTACAGTGAAAACTGCAGGAAATTCAAACCGGCACTAGGAAACAGACTGAGAAACCAGAGTAAAAGTTTCTTCTGCATCCCGTTCCCTTTGTGCTAGATGAACGAACGTCTCTCCACATGCTCAGTTCTGAGAGATAAGTGTCTGTGAAAGCCGTCCTTCACCTATCTTGTTTAGAACACAAAGTTTCTTTTCAGTTGCAAACTCCTATCCATACATATATATGGGGAGGTACTAGCTCCAACTCGGTTTTACAGAGAAAACTGCAGGTACTTAAAAACGGCAGTAGAAAGCATACTGAGAAACCAGAGTAAAAGTTCCTCCTACAACCCGTTCCCTTTGTGCTAGATGAACGAACGTCTATCCACATGCCCAGTTCTGAGAGATAAGTGTGTGTGAATGCCGTCCTTCACCTAGTTGTTCGGAACACAAAGTTTCTTTTCAGTTGCAAAATCCACTCCATACATATATATGGGGAGGTGCGAGCTCCAACTCGGTTTTACAGTGAAAACTGCAGGAACTTCAAACCGGCACTTGGAAACAGACTGAGAAACCAGAGTAAAAATTTCTCCTGCAAGCCGTTCCCTTTGGGCTAGATGAACGAACTTTTCTCCACATGCTCAGTTCTGAGAGATAAGTGTGTGTGAAAGCCGTCCTTCACCTAGTTGTTGGGAACACAAAGTATCTTTTCAGTTTCAAACTCCACTCCATACATATATATGGGGAAGTACGAGCTCCAACTGTGTTTTACAGTGAAAACTGCAGGAACTTCAAACCGGCACTAGGAAACAGACTGAGAAACCAGAGTAAAAGTTTCTCCTGCAACCCGTTCCCTTTCTGCTAGATGAACGAACGTCTCTCCACATGCTCAGTTCTGAGAGGTAAGTGTGTTTGAAAGCCGTCCTTCAACTAGCTTGTTGGGAACTCAAAGTTTCTTTTCAGTTGCAAACTCCACTCCATACATATATATGGGGATGTACAAGCTCCAACTATGTTTTACAGAGTAAACTGCAGGAACTTCAATCCGGCACTAGGAAACAGACTGAGAAACCCCAGAAAAATGTTCTCCTGCAACCCATTCCATTTGTGCTAGATGAACGGACGTCTCTCCACATGCTCAGTTCTGAGAGATAATTGTGTGTGAAAGCCATCCTTCATCTAGCTTGTTGGGAACACAAAGTTTATTTTCAGTTGCAAACTCCACTCCATACATATATATGGGTTGGTACTAGCTCCAACTCGGTTTTACAGAGAAAACTGCAGGAACTTGAAACCGGCACTAGGAAACAGACTGAGAATCCAGAGTAAAAGTTTCTCCTGCAACCCGTTTCCTTTTGCTAGGTGAACGACCGTCTCTTCACATGCTCAGTTCTGAGAGATAATTGTGTGTGAAAGCCGTACTTCACCTAGCTTGTTGGAAACACAAAGTTTCTTTTCAGTTGCAAACTCCACTCCATACATATATATGGGGAGGTAGTAGCTCCAAATCTGTTTTACAGGGAAAACTGCAGGAAGTTCAAACCGGCACTAGGAAACAGACTGAGAAATCAGAGTAAAATTTCTCCTGCAACCCGTTCCTTTGTGCTAGATGAACGAACGTCTCTCCACATGCTCAGTTCTGAGAGATAAGTGTGCGTGAAAGCCGTCATTCAACTAGATTTTTGGGAACACAAAGTTTCTTTTCAGTTGCTAACTCCACTCCATACATATATATGGGGAGGTACTAACTCCAAATCGATTTTACAGTGAAACCTGCAGGAACTTCAAACCGGCACTAGGAAACAGACTGAGAAACCAGAGTAAAAGTTTCTCCTGCTACCCGTTCCCTTTGTGCTAGATGAACGAACGTCTATCCACATGCCCAGTTCTGAGAGATAAGTGTGTGTGAATGCCGTCCTTCACCTAGTTGTTCGGAACACAAAGTTTCTTTTCAGTTGCAAAATCCACTCCATACATATATATGGGGAGGTGCGAACTCCAACTCGGTTTTATAGTGAAAACTGCAGGAACTTCAAACCGGCACTTGGAAACAGACTGAGAAACCAGAGTAAAAATTTCACCTGCTACCCGTTCCCTTTGTGCTAGATGAACGAACGTCTATCCACATGCCCAGTTCTGAGAGATAAGTGTGTGTGAATGCCGTCCTTCACCTAGTTGTTGGGAACACAAAGTATCTTTTCAGTTGCAAACTCCACTCCATACATATATATGGGGAGGTACGAGCTCCAAATGTGTTTTACAGTGAAAACTGCAGGAACTTCAAACCGGCACTAGGAAACAGACTGAGAAACCAGAGTAAAAATTTCTCCTGCAACCCGTTCCCTTTTGCTAGGTGAACGAACGTCTCTTCACATGCTCTGTTCTGAGAGATAAGTGTGTGTGAAAGCCGTCCTTCACCTAGCTTGTTGGGAACACAAAGTTTCTTTTCACTTGCAAACTCCAATCCATACATATATATGGGGAGGTACTAGCTCCAACTCTGTTTTGCAGTGAAAACTGCAGGAACTTCAAACCGGCACTAGGAAACAGACTGAGAAACCCCAGAAAAATGTTCTCCTGCAACCCGTTCCCTTTGTGCTAGATGAACGGACGTTTCTCCACACGCTCAGTTCTGAGAGATAAATGTGTGTGAAAGCGGTCCTTCACCTAGCTTGTTGGAACACAAAGTTTCTTTTCAATTGCAAACTCCACTCCATACATATATATGGGGAGGTACTAGCTCCAACTCGGTTTTACAGTGAAAACTGCAGGAACTTCAAACCGGAACTAGGAAACAGACTGAGAAACCAGAGTAAAAGTTTCTCCTGCAACCCATTCCCTTTGTGCTAGATGAACGAACTTCTCTCCACATGCTCAGTTCTGAGAGATAAGTGTGTGTGAAAGCCGTCCTTCACCTAGCTTGTTGGGAACACAAAGTTTCTTTTCAGTTGCAAACTCCTCTCCATACATATATATGGGGAGGTACTAGCTCCAACTCGCTTTTACAGAGAAAACTGCAGGAACTTCAAAGCGGCACTAGGATACAGACTGAGAAACCACAGTAAAAGTTTCTCCTGCAGCCCGTTCCTTTTGTGCTAGATGAACGAACTTCTCTCCACATGCTCCGATCTGAGAGATAAGTGTGTGTGAAAGCCGCCTTCACCTATCTTGTTGGGAACACAAAGTTTCTTTTCACTTGCAAACTCCAAATCTTTCATATATATGGGGAGGTGCTAGCTCCAACCCAGTTTTACAGTGAAAACTGCAGGAACTTCAAAAAGGCTCTAGGAAACAGACTGAGAAACCAGAGTAAAAGTTTCTCCTGCAACCCGTTCCCTTTGTGCTAGATGAACGAACATCTCTCCACCTGCTAAGTTCTGAGAGATAAGTGTGTGTGAAAGCCGTCCTTCAACTAGCTTGTTTGGAACACAAAGTTTCTTTTCAGTTGCAAAATCCACTCCATACATATATATTGGGAGGTACGAGCTCCAACTCGATTTTACCGTAAAATCTGCAGGAACTTCAAACCGGCACTAGGAAACAGACTGAGAAACCCCAGAAAAATGTTCTCCTGCAAACCGTTCCCTTTGTGCTAGATGAACGGACGTCTCTCCACATGCTCAGTTCTGAGAGATAATTGTGTGTGAAAGCCATTCTTCATCTAGCTTGTTGGGAACACAAAGTTTCTTTTCAGTTGCAAAATCCACTCCATACATATATATGGGGTGGTACTAGCTCCAACTCGGTTTTACAGAGAAAACTTCAGGAACTTGAAACCGGCACTAGGAAACAGACTGAGAAACCAGAGTACAAGTTTCTCCTGCAACCCGTTCCCTTTTGCTAGGTGAACGAACGTCTCTTCACATGCTCTGTTCTGAGAGATAAGTGTGTGTGAAAGCCGTCCTTCACCTAGCTTGTTGGGAACACAAAGTTTCTTTTCACTTGCAAACTCCAATCCATACATATATATGGGGAGGTACTAGCTCCAACTCTGTTTTACAGTGAAAACTGCAGGAAATTCAAACCGGCACTAGGAAACAGACTGAGAAACCCCAGAAAAATGTTCTCCTGCAAACCGTTCCCTTTGTGCTAGATGAACGGACGTTTCTCCACATGCTCAGTTCTGAGAGATAAATGTGTGTGAAAGCGGTCCTTCACCTAGCTTGTTGGAACACAAAGTTTCTTTTCAATTTCAAACTCCACTCCATACATATATATGGGGAGGTACTAGCTCCAACTCGGTTTTACAGTGAAAACTGCAGGAACTTCAAACCGGAACTAGGAAACAGACTGAGAAACCAGAGTAAAAGTTTCTCCTGCAACCCGTTCCCTTTGTGCTAGATGAACGAACTTCTCTCCACATGCTCAGTTCTGAGAGATAAGTGTGTGTGAAAGCCGTCCTTCACCTAGCTTGTTGGGAACACAAAGTTTCTTTTCAGTTGCAAACTCCTCTCCATACATATATATGGGGAGGTACTAGCTCCAACTCGGTTTTACAGTGAAAACTGCAGGAACTTCAAAGCGGCACTAGGATACAGACTGAGAAACCACAGTAAAAGTTTCTCCTGCAGCCCGTTCCTTTTGTGCTAGATGAACGAACTTCTCTCCACATGCTCCGATCTGAGAGATAAGTGTGTGTGAAAGCCTTCCTTCACCTATCTTGTTGGGAACACAAAGTTTCTTTTCACTTGCAAACTCCAAAGCTTTCATATATATGGTGAGGTACTAGCTCCAACCCAGTTTTACAGTGAAAACTGCAGGAACTTCAAAAAGGCTCTAGGAAACAGACTGAGAAACCAGAGTAAAAGTTTCTCCTGCAACCCGTTCCCTTTGTGCTAGATGAACGAACATCTCTCCACCTGCTAAGTTCTGAGAGATAAGTGTGTGTGAAAGCCGTCCTTCACCTACCTTGTTTGGAACACAAAGTTTCTTTTCAGTTGCAAAATCCACTCCATACATATATATTGGGAGATACGAGCTCCAACTCGATTTTACCGTAAAATCTGAAGGAACTTCAAACCGGCACTAGGAAACAGACTGAGAAACCCCAGAAAAATGTTCTCCTGCAACCCGTTCCCTTTGTGCTAGATGAACGGACGTCTCTCCACATGCTCAGTTCTGAGAGATAATTGTGTGTGAAAGCCATTCTTCATCTAGCTTGTTGGGAACACAAAGTTTCTTTTCAGTTGCAAACTCCACTCCATACATATATATGGGGTGGTAATAGCTCCAACTCGGTTTTACAGAGAAAACTGCAGGAACTTGAAACCGGCACTAGGAAACAGACTGAGAAACCAGAGTAAAAGTTTCTCCTGCAACCCGTTCCCTTTTGCTAGGTGAACGAACTTCTCTTCACATGCTCAGTTCTAGAGATAAGTGTGTGTGAAAGCCGTCCTTCACCTAGATTGTTGGGAACACAAAGTTTCTTTTCAGTTGCAAACTCCACTCCATACATATATATGGGGAGGTACTAGCTCCAAATCTCTTTTACAGTGAAAACTGCAGGAACTTCAAACAGGCACTAGGAAACAGACTGAGAAATCAGAGTAAAATTTCTCCTGCAACCCGTTCCTTTGTGCTAGATGAACGAACGTCTCTCCACATGCTCAGTTCTGAGAGATAAGTGTGTGTGAAAGCCGTCCTTCACCTACCTTGTTGGGAACACAAAGTTTCTTTTCAGTTGCAAACTCCAATCCTTACATATATATGGGGAGGTACAAGCTCCAACTCTGTTTTACAGTGTAAACGGCAGGAAATTCAAACCGGCACTAGGAAACAGACTGAGAAACCAGAGTAAAAGTTTCTCCTGCAAACCATTCCCTTTGTGCTAGATGAACGAACGTCTCTCCACATGCTCAGTTCTGAGATATAAGTGTGTGTGAAAGCCATCCTTCACCTATCTTGATGGGAAAACAAAGTTTATTTTCAGTTGCAAAATCCACTCCATACATATATATTGGGAGGTACGAGCTCCAACTCGATTTTACCGTAAAATCTGCAGGAACTTCAAACCGGCACTAGGAAACAGACTGAGAAACCCCAGAAAAATGTTCTCCTGCAAACCGTTCCCTTTGTGCTAGATGAACGGACGTCTCTCCACATGCTCAGTTCTGAGAGATAATTGTGTGTGAAAGCCATTCTTCATCTAGCTTGTTGGGAACACAAAGTTTCTTTTCAGTTGCAAACTCCACTCCATACATATATATGGGGTGGTACTAGCTCCAACTCGGTTTTACAGAGAAAACTTCAGGAACTTGAAACCGGCACTAGGAAACAGACTGAGAAACCAGAGTACAAGTTTCTCCTGCAACCCGTTCCCTTTTGCTAGGTGAACGAACGTCTCTTCACATGCTCTGTTCTGAGAGATAAGTGTGTGTGAAAGCCGTCCTTCACCTAGCTTGTTGGGAACACAAAGTTTCTTTTCACTTGCAAACTCCAATCCATACATATATATGGGGAGGTACTAGCTCCAACTCTGTTTTACAGTGAAAACTGCAGGAACTTCAAACCGGCACTAGGAAACAGACTGAGAAACCCCAGAAAAATGTTCTCCTGCAAACCGTTCCCTTTGTGCTAGATGAACGGACGTTTCTCCACATGCTCAGTTCTGAGAGATAAATGTGTGTGAAAGCGGTCCTTCACCTAGCTTGTTGGAACACAAAGTTTCTTTTCAATTTCAAACTCCACTCCATACATATATATGGGGAGGTACTAGCTCCAACTCGGTTTTACAGTGAAAACTGCAGGAACTTCAAACAGGAACTAGGAAACAGACTGAGAAACCAGAGTAAAAGTTTCTCCTGCAACCCGTTCCCTTTGTGCTAGATGAACGAACTTCTCTCCACATGCTCAGTTCTGAGAGATAAGTGTGTGTGAAAGCCGTCCTTCACCTAGCTTGTTGGGAACACAAAGTTTCTTTTCAGTTGCAAACTCCTCTCCATACATATATATGGGGAGGTACTAGCTCCAACTCGGTTTTACAGTGAAAACTGCAGGAACTTCAAAGCGGCACTAGGATACAGACTGAGAAACCACAGTAAAAGTTTCTCCTGCAGCCCGTTCCTTTTGTGCTAGATGAACGAACTTCTCTCCACATGCTCCGATCTGAGAGATAAGTGTGTGTGAAAGCCTTCCTTCACCTATCTTGTTGGGAACACAAAGTTTCTTTTCACTTGCAAACTCCAAAGCTTTCATATATATGGTGAGGTACTAGCTCCAACCCAGTTTTACAGTGAAAACTGCAGGAACTTCAAAAAGGCTCTAGGAAACAGACTGAGAAACCAGAGTAAAAGTTTCTCCTGCAACCCGTTCCCTTTGTGCTAGATGAACGAACATCTCTCCACCTGCTAAGTTCTGAGAGATAAGTGTGTGTGAAAGCCGTCCTTCACCTACCTTGTTTGGAACACAAAGTTTCTTTTCAGTTGCAAAATCCACTCCATACATATATATTGGGAGATACGAGCTCCAACTCGATTTTACCGTAAAATCTGAAGGAACTTCAAACCGGCACTAGGAAACAGACTGAGAAACCCCAGAAAAATGTTCTCCTGCAACCCGTTCCCTTTGTGCTAGATGAACGGACGTCTCTCCACATGCTCAGTTCTGAGAGATAATTGTGTGTGAAAGCCATTCTTCATCTAGCTTGTTGGGAACACAAAGTTTCTTTTCAGTTGCAAACTCCACTCCATACATATATATGGGGTGGTAATAGCTCCAACTCGGTTTTACAGAGAAAACTGCAGGAACTTGAAACCGGCACTAGGAAACAGACTGAGAAACCAGAGTAAAAGTTTCTCCTGCAACCCGTTCCCTTTTGCTAGGTGAACGAACTTCTCTTCACATGCTCAGTTCTAGAGATAAGTGTGTGTGAAAGCCGTCCTTCACCTAGATTGTTGGGAACACAAAGTTTCTTTTCAGTTGCAAACTCCACTCCATACATATATATGGGGAGGTACTAGCTCCAAATCTCTTTTACAGTGAAAACTGCAGGAACTTCAAACAGGCACTAGGAAACAGACTGAGAAATCAGAGTAAAATTTCTCCTGCAACCCGTTCCTTTGTGCTAGATGAACGAACGTCTCTCCACATGCTCAGTTCTGAGAGATAAGTGTGTGTGAAAGCCGTCCTTCACCTACCTTGTTGGGAACACAAAGTTTCTTTTCAGTTGCAAACTCCAATCCTTACATATATATGGGGAGGTACAAGCTCCAACTCTGTTTTACAGTGTAAACGGCAGGAAATTCAAACCGGCACTAGGAAACAGACTGAGAAACCAGAGTAAAAGTTTCTCCTGCAAACCATTCCCTTTGTGCTAGATGAACGAACGTCTCTCCACATGCTCAGTTCTGAGATATAAGTGTGTGTGAAAGCCGTCCTTCACCTAGCATGTTGGGAACACAAAGTTTCTTTTCAGTTGCAATCTCCACTCCATACATATATATGGGGAGGTGCGAGCTCCAACTCGGTTTTACAGTGAAAACTGCAGGAACTTCAATCCGGCACTAGGAAACATACTGAGAAAGCAGAGTAAAAGTTTCTCCTGCAACGCGTTCCCTTTGTGCTAGATGAACGAACGTCTCTCCACAGGCTAGGTTCTGAGAGATAAGTGTGTGTGAAAGCCGTCCTTCACCTAGCTTGTTGGGAACACAAAGTTTCTTTTCACTTGCAAACTCCATTCCATACATATATATGGGGAGGAACTAGCTCGAACTCGGTTTTACAGTAAAATCTGCAGGATCTTCAAACCGGCACTAGGAAACAGACTGAGAAGCCAGAGTAAAAGTTTCTCCTGCAACTCGTTCCCTTTCTGCTAGATGAACGAACGTCTCTCCAAATGCTCAGTTCTGAGAGATAAGAGTGTGTGAAAGCAGTCCTTCACCTAGCTTGTTGGGAACACAAAGTTTCTTTTCAGTTGCAAACCCCAGTCCTTACATATATATGGGGAGTTACAAGCTCCAACTCTGTTTTACAGTGTAAACTGCAGGAAATTCAAACCGGCACTAGGAAACAGACTGAGAAACCAGAGTAAAAGTTTCTCCTGCAAACCGTTCCCTTTGTGCTAGATGAACGAGCGTCTCTCCACATGCTCAGTTCTGAGAGTTAAGTGTGTGTGAAAGCCGTACTTCAACTAGCTTGTTGGGAACTCAAAGTTTCTTTTCAGTTGCAAACTCCACTCCATACATATATATGGGGAGGTACTAGCTCCAACTCGGTTTTACAGTGCAAATTGCAGGAACTTCAAACAGGCACTAGGAAACAGACTGAGAAACCAGAGTAAATGTTTCTCCTGCAACCCGTTCCCTTTGTGCTAGATGAACGAACGTCTCTCCACATGCTCAGTTCTGAGAGATAAGTGTGTGTGAAAGCAGTCCTTCACCTAGCTTGTTGGGAACACAAAGTTTCTTTTCAGTTGCAAACTCCAGTCTTTACATATATATGGGGAGTTACAAGCTCCAACTCTGTTTTACAGTGTAAACTTCAGGAAATTCAAACCGGCACTAGGAAACAGACTGAGAAACCAGAGTAAAAGTTCCTCCTGCAAACCGTTCCCTTTGTGCTAGATGAACGAGCGTCTCTCCACATGCTCAGTTCTGAGATATAAGTGTGTGTGAAAGCCGTCCTTCAACTAGCATGTTGGGAACACAAAGTTTCTTTTCAGTTGCAAACTCCACTCCATACATATATATGGGGAGGTGCGAGCTCCAACTCGGTTTTACAGTGAAAACTGCAGGAACTTCAATCCGGCACTAGGAAACAGACTGAGAAACCAGAGTAAAAGTTTCTCCTGCAACGCGTTCCCTTTGTGCTAGATGAACTAAAGTCTCTCCACAGGCTAGGTTCTGAGAGATAAGTGTGTGTGAAAGCCGTACTTCACCTAGCTTGTTGGGAACACAAAGTTTCTTTTCACTTGCAAACTCCACTGCTTTCATATATAAGGGGAGGTACTAGCTCCAACCCAGTTTTACAGTGAAATCTGCAGGAACTTCAAACCGGCTCTAGGAAACAGACTGAGAAACCAGAGTAAAAGTTTCTCCTGCAACCCGTTCCCTTTGTGCTAGATGAACGAACATCTCTCCACATGCTAAGTTCTGAGAGATAAGTGTGTGTGAAAGACTTCCTTAACTTAGCTTGTTGGGAACACAAAGTTTCTTTTCAGTTGCTAACTCCACTCCATACATATATATGGGGAGGTACTAGCTCCAAATCTGTTTTACAGTGAAAATTGCAGGAACTTCAAACAGGCACTAGGAAACAGACTGAGAAATCAGAGTAAAATTTCTCCTGAAACCCGTTCCTTTGTACTAGATGAACGAACGTCTCTCCACATGCTCAGATCTGAGAGATAAGTGTGTGTGAAAGCCGTCCTTCACCTACCTTGTTGGGAACACAAAGTTTCTTTTCAGTTGCAAACTCCACTCCATACATTTATATGGGGATTTACTAGCTCCAAATCGATTTTACAGTGAAACCTGCAGGAACTTCAAACTGGCACTAGGAAACAGACTGAGAAACCAGAGTAAAAGTTTCTCCTGCAACCCGTTCCCTTTGTGCTAGATGAACGAACGTCTCTCCACATGCTCAGTTCTGAGAGATAAGTGTGTGTGAAAGCCGTCCTTCACCTAGTTGTTCGGAACACAAATTTTTTTTCAGTTGCAAACTCCACTCCATACATATATATGGGGAGGTGCGAGCTCCAACTCGGTTTTACAGTGCAAATTGCAGGAACTTCAAACCGGCACTAGGAAACAGACTGAGAAACCAGAGTAAATGTTTCTCCTGCAACCCGTTCCCTTTGTGCTAGATGAACGAACGTCTCTCCACATGCTCAGTTCTGAGAGATAAGAGTGTGTGAAAGCAGTCCTTCACCTAGCTTGTTGGGAACACAAAGTTTCTTTTCAGTTGCAAACTCCAGTCCTTACATATATATGGGGAGTTACAAGCTCCAACTCTGTTTTACAGTGTAAACTGCAGGAAATTCAAACCGGCACTAGGAAACAGACTGAGAAACCAGAGTAAAAGTTCCTCCTGCAAACCGTTCCCTTTGTGCTAGATGAACGAGCGTCTCTCCACATGCTCAGTTCTGAGATATAAGTGTGTGTGAAAGCCGTACTTCAACTAGCATGTTGGGAACACAAAGTTTCTTTTCAGTTGCAAACTCCACTCCATACATATATATGGGGAGGTGCGAGCTCCAACTCGGTTTTACAGTGAAAACTGCAGGAACTTCAATCCGGCACTAGGAAACAGACTGAGAAACCAGTGTAAAAGTTTCTCCTGCAACGCGTTCCAATTGTGCTAGATGAACGAACGTCTCTCCACAGGCTAGATTCTGAGAGATAAGTGTGTGTGAAAGCCGTACTTCACCTAGCTTGTTGGGAACACAAAGTTTCTTTTCACTTGCAAACTCCACTGCTTTCATATATAAGGGGAGGTACTAGCTCCAACCCAGTTTTACAGTGAAATCTGCAGGAACTTCAAACCGGCTCTAGGAAACAGACTGAGAAACCAGAGTAAAAGTTTCTCCTGCAACCCGTTCCCTTTGTGCTAGATGAACGAACATCTCTCCACATGCTAAGTTCTGAGAGATAAGTGTGTGTGAAAGACTTCCTTAACTTAGCTTGTTGGGAACACAATGTTTCTTTTCAGTTGCAAAATTCACTCCATACATATATATTGGGAGGTACGAGTTCCAACACTGTTTTACAGTGAAAACTGCAGGAACTTTAAACCGGCACTAGGAAACAGACTGAGAAACCCCAGAAAAATGTTCTCCTGCAACCCGTTCCATTTGTGCTAGATGAACGGACGTCTCTCCACATGCTCAGTTCTGAGAGATAATTGTGTGTGAAAGCCATTCTTCATCTAGCTTGTTGGGAACCCAAAGTTTCTTTTCAGTTGCAAACTCCACTCCATATATATATATGGGGTGGTACTAGCTCCAACTCGGTTTTACAGAGAAAACTGCTGGAACTTGAAACCGGCACTAGGAAACAGACTGAGAAACCAGAGTAAAAGTTTCTCCTGCAACCCGTTCCCTTTTGCTAGGTGAACGAACGTCTCTTCACATGCTCAGTTCTGAGAGATAAGTGTGTGTGAAAGCCGTCCTTCACCTAGCTTGTTGGGAACACAAAGTTTCTTTTCAGTTGCTAACTCCACTCCATACATATATATGGGGAGGTACTAGCTCCAAATCTGTTTTACAGTGAAAACTGCAGGAATTTAAAACAGGCACTAGGAAACAGACTGAGAAATCAGAGTAAAATTTCTCCTGAAACCCGTTCCTTTGTACTAGATGAACGAACGTGTCTCCACATGCTCAGATCTGAGAGATAAGTGTGTGTGAAAGCCGTCCTTCAACTACCTTGTTGGGAACACAAAGTTTCTTTTCAGTTGCAAACTCCACTCCATACATTTATATGGGGATTTACTAGCTCCAAATCGATTTTACAGTGAAAACTGCAGGAACTTCAAACTGGCACTAGGAAACAGACTGAGAAACCAGAGTAAAAGTTTCTCCTGCAACCCGTTCCCTTTGTGCTAGATGAACGAACGTCTCTCCACATGCTCAGTTCTGAGAGATAAGTGTGTGTGAAAGCCGTCCTTCACCTAGTTGTTCGGAACACAAAGTTTCTTTTCAGTTGCAAACTCCACTCCATACATATATATGGGGAGGTGCGAGCTCCAACTCGGTTTTACAGTGAAAAGTGCAGGAACTTCAAACCGGCACTAGGAAACAGACTGAGAAACCAGAGTAAATATTTCTCCTGCAAGCCGTTCCCTTTGGGCTACATGAACGAACGTCTCTCCACATGCTCAGTTCTGAGAGATAAGTGTGTGTGAAAGCCGTCCTTCACCTAGTTGTTGGGAACACAAAGTATCTTTTCAGTTGCAAAATCCACTCCATACATATATATGGGGAGGTACGAGCTCCAACACTCTTTTACAGTGAAAACTGCAGGAACTTCAAACCGGCACTAGGAAACAGACTGAGAAACCAGAGTAAAAGTTTCTCCTGCAAACCGTTCCCTTCCTGCTAGATGAACGAACGTCTCTTCACATGTTCAGTTCTCAGAGGTAAGTGTGTGTGAAAGCCGTCCTTCAACTAGCTTGTTGGGAACTCAAAGTTTCTTTTCAGTTGCAAACTCCACTCCATACATATATATGGGTAGGTACTAGCTCCAACTCGGTTTTACAGTGCAAATTGCAGGAACTTCAAACCGGCACTAGGAAACATACTGAGAAACCAGAGTAAATGTTTCTCCTGCAACCCGTTCCCTTTGTGCTAGATGAACGAACGTCTCTCCACATGCTCAGTTCTGAGAGATAAGAGTGTGTGAAAGCAGTGCTTCACCTAGCTTGTTGGGAACACAAAGTTTCTTTTCAGTTGCAAACTCCACTCCTTACATATATATGGGGAGGTACAAGCTCCAACTCTGTTTTACAGTGTAAACTGCAGGAACTTCAATCCGGCACTAGGAAACAGACTGAGAAACAGGAGTAAAAATTTCTCCTGCAAGCCGTTCCCTTTGGGCTAGATGAACGAACGTCTCTCCAGATGCTCAGTTCTGAGAGATAAGTGTGTGTGAAAGCCGTCCTTCACCTAGTTGTTGGGAACACAAAGTATCTTTTCAGTTGAAAACTCCACTCCATACATATATATGGGGAGGTACGAGCTCCAACTGTGCTTTACAGTGAAAACTGCAGGAACTTCAAACCGGCACTAGGAAACAGACTGAGAAACCAGAGTAAAAGTTCCTCCTGCAACCCTTTTTCCTTTGTGCTAGATGAACGAACGTCTCTCCACATGCTCAGTTCTGAGAGATAAGTGTGTGTGAAAGCCATCCTTCTCTTAGCTTGTTGTGAACACAAAGTTTCTTTTCAGTTGCAAACTCCACTCCATACATATATATGGGGAGGTACTAGCTCCAACTCGGATTTACAGTGAAAACTGCAGGAAATTCAAACCGGCACTAGGAAACAGACTGAGAAACCTGAGTAAAAGTTTCTCCTGCAACCCGTTCCCTTTGTGCTAGATGAACGAACGTCTCTCCATATGCTCAGTTCTGAGATATAAGTGTGTGTGAAAGCCGTCCTTCACCTAGCTTGTTGGGAAAACAAAGTTTCTTTTCAGTTGCAAAGTCCACTCCATATATATATATGGGGAGGTACTAGCTCCAACTCGATTTTACAGTAAAATCTGCAGGAACTTCAAACCGGCACTAGGAAACAGACTGAGAAGCCTCAGCAAAAGTTTCTCCTGCAACCCGTTCCCTTTGTGCTAGATGAACGAACGTCTATCCGCATGCTCAGTTCTGAGAGATAAGTGTGTGTGAAAGCCGTCCTTCACCTAGCTTGTTGGGAACACAAAGTTTCTTTTCACTTGCTAACTCCACTCCATACATATATATGGGGAGGTACTAGCTCCAACTCGGATTTACAGTGAATACTGCAGGAACTTCAAACCGGCACTAGGAAACAGACTGAGAAACCAGAGTAAAATTTCCCCTGCAACCCGTTCCTTTGTGCTAGATGAACGAACGTCTCTCCACATGCTCAGTTCTGAGAGATAAGTGTGTGTGAAAGCCGTCCTTCACCTAGATTTTGGGAACACAAAGTTTCTTTTCAGTTGCAAACTCCATTACATACATATATATAGGGAGGTGCAAGCTCCAACTCAGGTTTACAGAAAAAACTGCAGGAACTTCAAACCGGCACTAGGAAACAGACTGAGAAGCCTGAGAAAAAGTTTCTCCTGAAACCCGTTCCCTTTGTGCTAGATGAACGAACGTCTATCCGCATGCTCAGTTCTGAGAGATAAGTGTGTGTGAAAGCCGTCCTTCACCTAGCTTGTTGGGAACACAAAGTTTCTTTTCACTTGCTAACTCCACTCCATACATATATATGGGGAGGTACTAGCTCCAACTCGGATTTACAGTGAATACTGCAGGAACTTCAAACCGGCACTAGGAAACAGACTGAGAAACCAGAGTAAAATTTCCCCTGCAACCCGTTCCTTTGTGCTAGATGAACGAACGTCTCTCCACATGCTCAGTTCTGAGAGATAAGTGTGTGTGAAAGCCGTCCTTCACCTAGATTTTGGGAACACAAAGTTTCTTTTCAGTTGCAATCTCCATTACATACATATATATAGGGAGGTGCTAGCTCCAACTCAGGTTTACAGAAAAAACTGCAGGAACTTCAAACCGGCACTAGGAAACAGACTGAGAAACCAGAGTTAAAGTTTCTCCTGCAACCCGTTCCCTTTGTGCTAGATGAACGAACGTCTCTCCATATGCTAAGTTCTGAGATATAAGTGTGTGTGAAAGCCGTCCTTCAACTAGCTTGTTGGGAAAACAAAATTTCTTTTCAGTTGCAAAGTCCACTCCATATATATATATGGGGAGGTACTAGCTCCAACTCGATTTTACAGTAAAATCTGCAGGAACTTCCAACCGGCACTAGGAAACAAACTGAGAATCCAGAGTAAAAGTTTCTCCTGCAACCCGTTCCCTTTGTGCTAGATGAACGAACGTCTCTCCGCATGCTCAGTTCTGAGAGATAAGTGTGTGTGAAAGCCGTCCTTCACCTAGCTTGTTGGGAACACAAAGTTTCTTTTCACTTGCAAAACCACTCCATACATATATATGGGGAGGTACTAGCTCCAACTCGGATTTACAGTGAAAACTTCAGGAAATTCAAACCGGCACTAGGAAACAGACTGAGAAACCTGAGTAAATGTTTCTCCTGCAATCCGTTCCCTTTGTGCTAGATGAACGAACGTCTCTCCACAGGCTCAGTTCTGAGAGATAAGTGTGTGTGAAAGCCGTCCTTCACCTAGCTTGTTGGGAACACAAAGTTTCTTTTCAGTTGCAAACTCCACTCCATACATATATATGGGGAGGTACTAGCTCCAACTCGGTTTAACAGTGAATACTGCAGGAACTTCAAACCGGCACTAGGAAACAGACTGAGAAACCAGAGTAAAATTTCTCCTGCAACCCGTTCCTTTGGCTAGATGAACGAAAGTCTCTCCACATGCTCAGTTCTGAGAGATAAGTGTGTGTGAAGCCGTCCTTCACCTAGATTGTTGGGAACACAAAGTTTCTTTTCAGTTGCAAACTCCATTCCAGACATATATATGGGGAGGAACTAGCTCCAACTCGGTTTTACAGAAAAAACTGCAGGAACTTCAAACCGGCACTAGGAAACAGACTGAGAAACCAGAGTTAAAGTTTCTCCTTCAACCCGTTCCCTTTGTGCTAGATGAACGAACGTCTCTCCATATGCTCAGTTCTGAGAGTTAAGTGTGTGTGAAAGCCGTCCTTCAACTAGCTTGTTGGGAAAACAAAATTTCTTTTCAGTTGCAAAGTCCACTCCATATATATATATGGGGAGGTACTAGCTCCAACTCGATTTTACAGTAAAATCTGCAGGAACTTCAAACCGGCACTAGGAAACAAACTGAGAATCCAGAGTAAAAGTTTCTCCTGCAACACTTTCCCTTTGTGCTAGATGAACGAACGTCTCTCCACAGGCTCAGTTCTGAGAGATAAGTGTGTGTGAAAGCCGTCCTTCACCTAGCTTGTAGGGAAACAAAGTTTCTTTTTACTTGCAAACTCCAATCCATACATATATATGGGGAGGTACTAACTCCAACTCGGTTCTATAGTGAAAACTGCAGGAACTTCAAACAGGTACTAGAAAGCAGACTGAGAAACCAGAGTAAAAGTTTCTCATGCAACCCGTTCCATTTGTGCTACAAGAACGAACGTCTCTCCACATGCTCAGTTCTGAGAGCTAAGTGTGTGTGAAAGCCGTCCTTCAACTAGCTTGTTGGCAATACAAAGTTTCTTTTCACTTGCAAACTCCACTCCATAAATATATATGGGGAGGTACTAGCTCCAAATCGGATTTACAGTGAATACTGCAGGAACTTCAAACAGGCACTAGGAAACAGACTGAGAAACCTGAGTAAAAGTTTCTCCTGCAATCCGTTCCCTTTGTGCTAGATGAACGAACGTCTCTCCACAGGCTAAGTTCTGAGAGATAAGTGTGTGTGAAAGCCGTCCTTCACCTAGCTTGTTGGGAACACAAAGTTTCTTTTCAGTTGCAAACTCCACTCCATACATATATATGGGGAGGTACTAGCTCCAACTCGGTTTTACAGTGAATACTGCAGGAACTTCAAACCGGCACTAGGAAACAGACTGAGAAACCAGAGTAAAATTTCTCCTGCAACCAGTTCCTTTGTGCTAGATGAACGAACGTCTCTCCACATGCCCAGTTCTGAGAGATAAGTGTGTGTGAAGCCGTCCTTCACCTAGATTGTAGGGAACACAAAGTTTCTTTTCAGTTGCAAACACCATTCCAGACATATATATGGGGAGGAACTAGCTCCAACTCGGTTTTACAGTGAAAACTGCAGGAACTTCATACCGGCACTAGGAAACAGACTGAGAAACCAGAGTAAAAGTTTCTCCTGCATACCATTCCCTTTGTGCTATGTGAACGAAAGTCTCTCCACATGCTCAGTTCTGAGAGATAAGTGTGTGTGAAAGCCGTCCTTCACATAGATTGTTGGGAACACAAAGTTTCTTTTCACTTGCAAACACCACTCCATACATATATATGGGGAGGTACTAGCTAGAACTCGGTTTTACAGTGAAAACTGCAAGAATTTCAAACAGGCACTAGGAAACAGACTGAGAAACCAGAGAAAAATTTCAACTGCAACCCGATCCTTTTGTGCTAGATGAACGAACGTCTCTCCACATGCTCAATTCTGAGAGATAAGTGCGTGTGAAAGCCGTCCTTCACCTAGCTTTTTGGGAACACAAAGTTTCTTTACACTTGCAAACTCCACTCCTTACATATATATGGGGAGGTACTAGCTCCAACTCGGTTTTACAGTGAAAACTGCAGGAACTTCCAAACGGCACTAGGAAACAGACTGAGAAACCAGAGTAAAGTTTCCCCTGCAACCCGTTCCCTTTGTGCTAGATGAACGAAAGTCTCTCCACATGCTCACTTCTGAGAGATAAGTGTGTGTGATAGCCGTCCTTCACCTAGATTGTTGGGAACACACAGTTACTTTTCAGTTGCAAACTCCACTCCATATATATATATGGGGAGGTACTAGATCTAAATCTGATTTACAGTGAAAACTGCAGGAATTTCAAACCGGCACTAGGAAAAATACTGAGAAACCAGAGTAAAGTTTCTTCTGCAAGCCGTTCAATTTGTGCTAGGTGAACGAACGTCTCTCCACATGCTCAGTTCTGAGTGATAAGTGTGTGTGAAAGCCGTCCTTCACCTAGCTTGTTGGGAACACAAAGTTTTTTTTCAGTTGCAAACTCCACTCCATATATATATATGGGGAGGTACTAGCTCCAACTCGGTTTTACAGTGAAAACTGCAGGAACTTCAAACCAGCAGTAGGAAACAGACTGAGAAACCAGAGTAAAAGTTTCTGCTGCAACCCGTTTCCTTTGTGCTAGATGAACGAACGTCTCAACACATGCTCAGTTCTGAGAGATAAGTGTGTGTGAAGGCCGTCCTTCACCTAGCTTGTTGGGAACACAAAGTTTCTTTTCACTTGCAAACACCACTCCATACATATATATGGGGAGGTACTAGCTAGAACTCGGTTTTACAGTGAAAACTGCAAGAATTTCAAACTGGCACTAGGAAACAGACTGAGAAACCAGAGTAAAATTTCAACTGCAACCCGATCCTTTTGTGCTAGATGAACGAACGTCTCTCCACATGCTCAATTCTGAGAGATAAGTGCGTGTGAAAGCCGTCCTTCACCTAGCTTTTTGGGAACACAAAGTTTCTTTACACTTGCAAACTCCACTCCTTACATATATATGGGGAGGTACTAGCTCCAACTCGGTTTTACAGTGAAAACTGCAGGAACTTCCAAACGGCACTAGGAAACAGACTGAGAAACCAGAGTAAAGTTTCCCCTGCAACCCGATCCCTTTGTGCTAGATGAACGAAAGTCTCTCCACATGCTCACTTCTGAGAGATAAGTGTGTGTGATAGCAGTCCTTCACCTAGATTGTTGGGAACACAAAGTTTTTTTTCAGTTGCAAACTCCACTCCATATATATATATGGGGAGGTACTAGCTCCAACTCGGTTTTACAGTGTAAACTGCAGGAACTTCAAACCGGCAGTAGGAAACAGACTGAGAAACCAGAGTAAAAGTTTCTGCTGCAACCCGTTTCCTTTGTGCTAGATGAACGAACGTCTCAACACATGCTCAGTTCTGAGAGATAAGTGTGTGTGAAAGCCGTCCTTCACCTAGCTTGTTGGGAACACAAAGTTTCTTTTCACTTGGAAACTCCAATACATACACATATATGGGGAGGTACAAGGTCCAACTCGGTTTTACTGTGAAAACTGCAGGAACTTCAAACCGGCACTAGGAAACAGACTGGGAAGCCAGAGTAAAAGTTTCTCCTGCAACCCGTTCCCTTTTTGCTAGATGAACGAAAGTCTCTCCACATGCTCAGTTCTGAGAGATAAGTGTGTGTGAAAGCCGTCCTTCAACTAGCTTGTTGGGAACACAAAGTTTCTTTTCAGTTGCAAACTCCACTCCATACATATATATGGGGAAGTACTAGCTCCAACACTATTTTACAGTGAAAACTGCAGGAACTTCAAACCGGCACTCGGAAACAGACTGAGAAACCAGAGTAAAAGTTTCACCTGCAACCCGTTCCTTTTGTTCTAGATGAACGAACGTCTCTCCACATGCTCAGTTCTGAGAGATAAGTGCGTGTGAATGCCGTCCTTCAACTTTCTTGTTGGGAACACAAAGTTTCTTTTCACTTGCAAACTCCTCTTCATACATATATATGGGGAGGTACTAGCTCCAACTCGGTTTTACAGTGAAAACTGCAGGAACTTCAAACCGGCACTAGGAAACAGACTGAGAAACCAGAGTAAAAGTTTCTCCTGCAACCCGTTCCCTTTGTGCTACATGAACGAATGTCTCTCCACATGCTCAGTTCTGAGAGATAAGTGGGTGTGAAAGCCGTCCTTCACCTAGCTTGTTGGGAACACAAAGTTTCTTTTCACTTGCAAACTCCACTCCATACATATATATGGGGTGGTACTACCTCCAACTCGGTTTTACAGTGAAAAATGCAGGAACTTCAAACCGGCACTAGGAAACAGACTGAGAAACCAGAGTAAAAGTTTCTCCTGCAACCCGTTCCCTTTGTGCTAGATGAACGAAAGTCTCTCCACATGCTCAGTTCTGAGATATAAGTGTGGGTGAAAGCCGTCCTTCACCTAGCTTTTTGGAAACACAAAGTTTCTTTTCACTTACAAACTCCACTCCATACATGTATATGGGGAGGTACGAGATCCAACTCGATTTTACAGTGAAAACTGCAGGAATTTCAAATCGGCACTAGGAAACAGACTGAGAAACCAGAGTAAAAGTTTCTCATTCAACCCGTTCCCTTTGTGCTAGATGAACGATCGTCTCACCCCAGGCTCAGTTCTGAGACATAAGTGTGTGTGAAGCCGTACTTCAACTAGCTTGTTGTGAACACAAAGTTTCTTTTCATTTGCAAACTCCACACCATACATATTTATGGGGAGGTACTATCTCCAACTCGGTTTTACAGGGAAAACTGCAGGAATTTCAAACTGGCACTAGGAAACAGACTGAGAAACCAGAGTAAAAGTTTCTCCTGCAACCCGTTTCCTTTGTGCTAGATGAACGAACGTCTCTGCACATGCCCAGTTGTGAGAGATATGTGTGTGTGAAAGCCGTCCTTCAACTTTCTTGTTGGGAACACAGTTTCATTTCACTTGCAAACTCCACTTCATACATATATATGGGGAGGTACAAGCTCCAACTCGGTTTTACAGTGAAAACTGCAGGAACTTCAAACCGGCACTAGGAAACAGACAGAGAAAATAGAGTAAAGTTTCCCCTGCAACCCTTTCCATTTGTGCTAGATGAACGAACGTCTCTTCACATGCTCAGTTCTGAGAGATAAGTGTGTGTGAAAGCCGTACTTCACTTAGCTTGTTGGGAACACAAAGTTTCTTTTCAGTTGGAAACTCCACTCCATACATATATATGGGGAGGTACAAGCCCCAACTCTTTTTTACAGTGAAAACTGCAGGAACTTCAAACCGGCACTAGGTAACAGACTGTGAATCCAGAGTAAAAGTTTTCTCTGCTACCCGTTCCCTTTGTGCTAGATGAAAGAACATCTCTCCGAATGCTCATTTCTGAAAGATAAATGTTTGTGAAAGCCGAACTTCACATAGCTTGTTGGGAACACAAAGTTTCTTTTCACTTGGAAACTCCACTCCATACATATATATGGGGAGGTATTAGCTCCAAATTTGTTTTACACTGAAAACTGCAGGAACTTCAAATCGGCACTAGGAAACAGACTGAGAAACCAGAGTAAAGTTTCACCTGCAACTCGTTCCTTTTGTGCTAGATGAACGAACGTCTCTCCACATGCTCAGTTCTGAGAGATAAGTGTGTGTGAAAGCCGTCCTTCAACTAGCTTGATGGGAACACAAAGTTTCTTTTCAGTTGCAAACTCCACTCCATATATATATATGGGGAGGTACTAGCTCCAACTGTGTTTTACAGTGAAAACTGCAGGAACTTCAAACCGGCACTAGGAAACAAACTGAGAAGACAGAGTAAAAGTTTCTGCTGCAACGCGTTCCCTTTGTGCTAGATGAACGAACGTCTCTCCACAGGCTCAGTTCTGAGGGATAATTGCTTGTGAAAGCCGTCCTTCACATAGCTTGTTGGAAACACAAAGTTTCTTTTCAATTGCAAACTCCACTTCATACATATATATGGTGAGGTACTAGATCCAACTCGGTTTTACAGTGAAAACTGCAGGAAATTCAAACCGGCACTAGGAAACAGACTGAGAAACCAGAGTAAAAGTTTCTCCTTCAACCCGTTCCCTTTTTGCTAGATGAACGAACGTCTCTCCACAGGCTCAGTTCTGAGAGATAAGTGTGTGTGAAGCCGTACTTCAACTAGCTTGTTGTGAACACAAAGTTTCTTTTCACTTGCAAACTCCACTTCATTCATATAAATGGGGAGGTACTAGATCCAACACGGTTTTTCAGTGAATACTGCAGGAACTTCAAACCGGCACTAGGAAACAGACTGAGTACCACAGTAATAGTTTCTCCTGCAACCCTTTCCCTTTGTGCAAGATGAACGAACGTCTCTCCACATGCTCAGTTCTGAGAGATAAGTGCGTGTGAATGCCGTCCTTCACCTTGCTTGTTGGGAACACAAAGTTTCTTTTCACTTGCAAACTGCACTTCATACATATATATGGGGAGGTACTAGCTCCAACTCGGTTTTACAGTGAAAATTGCAGAAACTTCAAACCGGCACTAGGAAACAGACTGAGAGACCAGAGAAAAAGTTTCTCCTGCAACCCGTTCCTTTTGTGCTAGATGAACGAAAGTCTCTCCACATGCTCAGTTCTGAGAGATAAGTGTGTGTGAAAGCCGTCCTTCACATAGCTTGTTGGGAACACAAAGTTTCTTTTCACTTGCAAACACCATTCCATACATATATATGGGGAGGTACTAGCTAGAACTCGGTTTTACAGTGAAAACTGCAAGAATTTCAAACCGGCACTAGGAAACAGACTGAGAAACCAGAGTAAAATTTCAACTGCAACCCGATCCTTTTGTGCTAGATGAACGAACGTCTCTCCACATGCTCAATTCTGAGAGATAAGTGCGTGTGAAAGCCGTCCTTCACCTAGCTTTTTGGGAACACAAAGTTTCTTTACACTTGCAAACTCCACTCCTTACATATATATGGGGAGGTACTAGATCCAACTCGGTTTTACAGTGAAAACTGCAGGAACTTCCAAACGGCACTAGCAAACAGACTGAGAAACCAGAGCAAAAGATCCCCTGCAACCCGTTCCCTTTGTGCTAGATGAACGAAAGTCTCTCCACATGCTCACTTCTGAGAGATAAGTGTGTGTGATAGCCGTCCTTCACCTAGATTGTTGGGAACACAAAGTTACTTTTCAGTTGCAAACTCCACTCCATATATATATATGGGGAGGTACTAAATCTAACTCGGATTTACAGTGAAAACTGCAGGAACTTCAAACCGGCACTAGGAAAAATACTGAGAAACCAGAGTAAAAGTTTCTGCTGCAACCCGTTCCCTTTGTGCCAGATGAACAAATGTCTCTCCACATGCTCAGTTCTGAGAGATAATTGTGTGTGAAAGCCGTCTTTCACCAAGCTTGTTGGGAACAATAAGTTTCTTTTAACTTGCAAACTCCAATCCATACACATATATGGGGAGGTACTAGCTCCAACTCGGTTTACAGTGCAAACTGCAGGAACTTCAACCCGGCACTAGGAAACAGACTGAGAAACCAGAGTAAAATTTTCTTCTGCAATCCGTTCAATTTGTGCTAGATCAACGAACGTCTCTCCACATGCTCAGTTCTGAATGATAAGTGTGTTTGAAAGCCGTCCTTCACCTAGCTTGTTGGGAACACAAAGTTTTTTTTCAGTTGCAAACTCCACTCCATATATATATATGGGGAGGTACTAGCTCCAACTCGGTTTTACAGTGAAAACTGCAGGAACTTCAAACCGGCACTAGGAAACAGACTGAGAAACCAGAGTAAAAGTTTCTGCTGCAACCCGTTTCCTTTGTGCTAGATGAACGAACGTCTCAACAGATGCTCAGTTCTGAGAGATAAGTGTGTGTGAAAGCCGTCCTTCACCTTGCTTGTTGGGAACACAAAGTTTCTTTTCACTTGGAAACTCCAATACATACACATATATGGGGAGGTACTAGGTAAACTCGGTTTTACTGTGAAAACTGCAGGAACTTCAAACCGGCACTAGGAAACAGACTGGGAAACCAGAGTAAAAGTTTCTCCTGCAACCCGTTCCCTTTTTGCTAGATGAACGAAAGTCTCTCCACATGCTCAGTTCTGAGAGATAAGTGTGTGTGAAAGCCGTCCTTCACCTAGCTTGTTGGGAACACAAAGTTTCTTTTCAGTTGCAAACTCCACTCCATACATATATATGGGGAAGTACTAGCTCCAACTCTATTTTACAGTGAAAACTGTAGGAACTTCAAACCGGCACTCGGAAACAGACTGAGAAACCAGAGTAATAGTTTCACCTGCAACCCTTTCCTTTTGTGCTAGATGAACGAACGTCTCTCCACAGGCTCAATTCTGAGAGATAAGTGCGAGTGAAAGCCGTCCTTCACCTAGCTTGTTGGGAACACAAAGTTTCTTTTCACTTGCAAACTCCACTTCATACATATATATGGGGAGGTACAAGCTCCAACTCAGTTTTACAGTGAAAACTGCAGGAACTTCATACCGGCACTAGGAAACAGACTGAGAAACCAGAGTAAAAGTTCCCCTGCAAACCTTTCACTTTGTGCTAGATGAACGAACGTCTCAGCACATGCCCAGTTGTGAGAGATATGTGTGTTTGAAAGCCGTCCTTCAACTTTCTTGTTGGGAACACAGTTTCATTTCACTTGCAAACACCACTCCATACATATATATGGGGAAGTACATGCTCCAACTCGGTTTTACAGTGAAAACTTCAGGAACTTCAAACCGGCACTAGGAAACAGACTGAGTAACCAGAGTAAAAGTTTCCCCTGCAACCCGTTCCCTTTGTGCTAGATGAACGAACGTCTCTTCACATGCTCAGTTCTGAGAGATAAGTGTGTGTGAAAGCCGTACTTCACTTAGCTTGTTGGGAACACAAAGTTTATTTTAACTTGCAAACTCCACTCCATAATTATATATGGGTAGGTACTAGCTCCAACTCGGTTTTACAGTGAAATCGGCAGAAACTTCAAAACGGCACTAGGAAACATAATGAGAAATCAGAGTAATAGTTTCTCCTGCATCCCGTTCCCTTTGTGCTAGATGAACGAACGTCTCTCCACATGCTCAGTTCTGAGAGATAATTGTGTGTGAAAGCCGACCTTAACCTAGCTTGTTGGGAACACAAAGTTTCTTTTCAGTTGGAAACTCCACTCCATACATATATATGGGGAGGTACAAGCCCCAACTCTTTTTTACAGTGAAAACTGCAGGAACTTCAAACCGGCACTAGGTAACAGACTGTGAATCCAGAGTAAAAGTTTTCTCTGCTACGCGTTCACTTTGTGCTAGATGAAAGAACATCTCTCCGAATGCTCATTTCTGAAAGATAAGTGTTTGTGAAAGCCGAACTTCACATAGCTTGTTGGGAACACAAAGTTTCTTTTCACTTGGAAACTCCACTCCATACATATATATGGGGAGGTATTAGCTCCAAATCGGTTTTACACTGAAAACTGCAGGAATATCAAATCGCACTAGGAAACAGACTGAGAAACCAGAGTAAAGTTTCACCTGCAACTCGTTCCTTTTGTGCTAGATGAACGAACGTCTCTCCACATGCTCAGTTCTGAGAGATAAGTGTGTGTGAAAGCCGTCCTTCAACTAGCTTGATGGGAACACAAAGTTTCTTTTCAGTTGCAAACTCCACTCCATACATATATATGGGGAGGTACTAGCTCCAACTGTGTTTTACAGTGAAAACTGCAGGAACTTCAAACCGGCACTAGGAAACAGACTGAGAAGACAGAGTAAAAGTTTCTGCTGCAACGCGTTCCCTTTGTGCTAGATGAACGAACGTCTCTCCACAGGCTCAGTTCTGAGGGATAATTGCTTGTGAAAGCCGTCCTTCACATAGCTTGTTGGAAACACAAAGTTTCTTTTCAATTGCAAACTCCACTTCATACATATATATGGGGAGGTACAAGCTCCAACTCAGTTTTACAGTGAAAACTGCAGGAACTTCATACCGGCACTAGGAAACAGACTGAGAAACCAGAGTAAAAGTTCCCCTGCAAACCTTTCACTTTGTGCTAGATGAACGAACGTCTCAGCACATGCCCAGTTGTGAGAGATATGTGTGTTTGAAAGCCGTCCTTCAACTTTCTTGTTGGGAACACAGTTTCATTTCACTTGCAAACACCACTCCATACATATATATGGGGAGGTACATGCTCCAACTCGGTTTTACAGTGAAAACTTCAGGAACTTCAAACCGGCACTAGGAAACAGACTGAGTAACCAGAGTAAAAGTTTCCCATGCAACCCGTTCCCTTTGTGCTAGATGAACGAACGTCTCTTCACATGCTCAGTTCTGAGAGATAAGTGTGTGTGAAAGCCGTACTTCACTTAGCTTGTTGGGAACACAAAGTTTATTTTAACTTGCAAACTCCACTCCATAATTATATATGGGTAGGTACTAGCTCCAACTCGGTTTTACAGTGAAATCGGCAGAAACTTCAAAACGGCACTAGGAAACATAATGAGAAATCAGAGTAATAGTTTCTCCTGCATCCCGTTCCCTTTGTGCTAGATGAACGAACGTCTCTCCACATGCTCAGTTCTGAGAGATAATTGTGTGTGAAAGCCGACCTTAACCTAGCTTGTTGGGAACACAAAGTTTCTTTTCAGTTGGAAACTCCACTCCATACATATATATGGGGAGGTACAAGCCCCAACTCTTTTTTACAGTGAAAACTGCAGGAACTTCAAACCGGCACTAGGTAACAGACTGTGAATCCAGAGAAAAGTTTTCTCTGCTACGCGTTCACTTTGTGCTAGATGAAAGAACATCTCTCCACAGGCTCAGTTCTGAAAGATAAGTGTTTGTGAAAGCCGAACTTCACATAGCTTGTTGGGAACACAAAGTTTCTTTTCACTTGGAAACTCCACTCCATACATATATATGGGGAGGTATTAGCTCCAAATCGGTTTTACACTGAAAACTGCAGGAATATCAAATCGCACTAGGAAACAGACTGAGAAACCAGAGTAAAGTTTCACCTGCAACTCGTTCCTTTTGTGCTAGATGAACGAACGTCTCTCCACATGCTCAGTTCTGAGAGATAAGTGTGTGTGAAAGCCGTCCTTCAACTAGCTTGATGGGAACACAAAGTTTCTTTTCAGTTGCAAACTCCACTCCATACATATATATGGGGAAGTACTAGCTCCAACTGTGTTTTACAGTGAAAACTGCAGGAACTTCAAACCGGCACTAGGAAACAGACTGAGAAGACAGAGTAAAAGTTTCTGCTGCAACGCGTTCCCTTTGTGCTAGATGAACGAACGTCTCTCCACAGGCTCAGTTCTGAGGGATAATTGCTTGTGAAAGCCGTCCTTCACATAGCTTGTTGGAAACACAAAGTTTCTTTTAAATTGCAAACTCCACTTCATACATATATATGGGGAGGTACTAGATCCAACTCGGTTTTACAGTGAAAACTGCAGGAAATTCAAACCGGCACTAGGAAACAGACTGAGAAACCAGAGTAAAAGTTTCTCCTTCAACCCGTTCCCTTTTTGCTAGATGAACGAACGTCTCTCCACAGGCTCAGTTCTGAGAGGTAAGTGTGTGTGAAGCCGTACTTCAACTAGCTTGTTGTGAACACAAAGTTTCCTTTCACTTGCAAACTCCACTTCATTCATATAAATGGGGAGGTACTAGCTCCAACACGGTTTTACAGTGAATACTGCAGGAACTTCAAACCGGCACTAGGAAACAGACTGAGTACCACAGTAATAGTTTCTCATGCAACCCTTTCCCTTTGTGCAAGATGAACGAACGTCTCTCGACATGCTCAGTTCTGAGAGATAAGTGCGTGTGAATGCCGTCCTTCACCTTGCTTGTTGGGAACACAAAGATTCTTTTCACTTGCAAACTCCACTTCATAAATATATATGGGGAGGTACTAGCTCCAACTCGGTTTTACAGTGAAAATTGCAGAAACTTCAAACCGGCACTAGGAAACAGACTGAGAGACCAGAGAAAAAGTTTCTCCTGCAACCCGTTCCTTTTGTGCTAGATGAACGAAAGTCTCTCCACATGCTCAGTTCTGAGAGATAAGTGTGTGTGAAAGCCGTCCTTCACATAGCTTGTTGGGAACACAAAGTTTCTTTTCACTTGCAAACACCATTCCATACATATATATGGGGAGGTACTAGCTAGAACTCGGTTTTACAGTGAAAACTGCAAGAATTTCAAACCGGCACTAGGAAACAGACTGAGAAACCAGAGTAAAATTTCAACTGCAACCCGATCCTTTTGTGCTAGATGAACGAACGTCTCTCCACATGCTCAATTCTGAGAGATAAGTGCGTGTGAAAGCCGTCCTTCACCTAGCTTTTTGGGAACACAAAGTTTCTTTACACTTGCAAACTCCACACCTTACATATATATGGGGAGGTACTAGATCCAACTCGGTTTTACAGTGAAAACTGCAGGAACTTCCAAACGGCACTAGCAAACAGACTGAGAAACCAGAGTAAAAGTTTCCCCTGCAACCCGTTCCCTTTGTGCTAGATGAACGAAAGTCTCTCCACATGCTCACTTCTGAGATATAAGTGTGTGTGATAGCCGTCCTTCACCTAGATTGTTGGGAACACAAAGTTACTTTTCAGTTGCAAACTCCACTCCATATATATATATGGGGAGGTACTAAATCTAACTCGGATTTACAGTGAAAACTGCAGGAACTTCAAACCGGCACTAGGAAAAATACTGAGAAACCAGAGTAAAAGTTTCTGCTGCAACCCGTTCCCTTTGTGCCAGATGAACAAACGTCTCAACACATGCTCAGTTCTGAGAGATAAGTGTGTGTGAAAGCCGTCCTTCAACTAGCTTGTTGGGAACACAAAGTTTCTTTTCACTTGGAAACTCCAATACATACACATATATGGGGAGGTACTAGGTAAACTCAGTTTTACTGTGAAAACTGCAGGAACTTCAAACCGGCACTAGGAAACAGACTGGGAAACCAGAGTAAAAGTTTCTCCTGCAACCCGTTCCCTTTTTGCTAGATGAACGAAAGTCTCTCCACATGCTCAGTTCTGAGAGATAAGTGTGTGTGAAAGCCGTCCTTCACCTAGCTTGTTGGGAACACAAAGTTTCTTTTCAGTTGCAAACTCCACTCCATAAATATATATGGGGAAGTACTAGCTCCAACTCTATTTTACAGTGAAAACTGTAGGAACTTCAAACCGGCACTCGGAAACAGACTGAGAAACCAGAGTAATAGTTTCACCTGCAACCCTTTCCTTTTGTGCTAGATGAACGAACATCTCTCCACAGGCTCAATTCTGAGAGATAAGTGCGAGTGAAAGCCGTCCTTCACCTATCTTGTTGGGAACACAAAGTTTCTTTTCACTTGCAAACTCCACTTCATACATATATATGGGGAGGTACAAGCTCCAACTCGGTTTTACAGTGAAAACTGCAGGAACTTCAAACTGGCACTAGGAAACAGACTGAGAAACCAGAGTAAAAGTTTCTCCTGCATACCATTCCCTTTGTGCTAGGTGAACGACAGTCTCTCCACATGCTCAGTTCTGCGAGATAAGTGTGTGTGAAAGCCGTCCTTCACATAGCTTGGTGGGAACACAAAGTTTCTTTTCACTTGCAAACTCCACTCCATACATATATATGGGGAGGTACTAGCTAGAATTCGGTTTTACAGTGAAAACTGCAAGAATTTCAAACAGGCACTAGGAAACAGACTGAGAAACCAGAGTAAAAGTTTCACCTGCAACCCGATCCTTTTGTGCTAGATGAACGAACGTCTCTCCACATGCTCAATTCTGAGAGATAAGTGCGTGTGAAAGCCGTCCTTCACATAGCTTGTTGGGAACACAAAGTTTCTTTACACTTGCAAACTCCACTTCATACATATATATGGGGAGGTACTAGCTGCAACTCGGTTTTACAGTGAAAACTGCAGGAACTTCAAACCGGCACTAGCAAACAGACTGAGAAACCAGAGAAAAAGTTTCTCCTGCAACCCGTTCCCTTTTTGCTAGATGAACGAAAGTCTCTCCACATGCTCAGTTCTGAGAGATTAGTGTGTGTGAAAGCCGTCCTTCACCTAGCTTGTTGGGAACACAAAGTTTCTTTTCAGTTGCAAACTCCACTCCATACATATATATGGGGAAGTACTAGCTCCAACTCTATTTTACAGTGAAAACTGCAGGAACTTCAAACCGGCACTCGGAAACAGTCTGAGAAACCAGAGTAATAGTTTCACCTGCAACCCTTTCCTTTTGTGCTAGATGAACGAACGTCTCTCCACAGGCTAAATTCTGAGAGATAAGTGCGAGTGAAAGCCGTCCTTCACCTAGCTTGTTGGGAACACAATGTTTCTTTTCACTTGCAAACTCCACTCCATACATATATATGGGGAAGTACTAGCTCCAACTCTATTTTACAGTGAAAACTGCAGGAAATTCAAACCGGCACTCGGAAACAGTCTGAGAAACCAGAGTAATAGTTTCACCTGCAACCCTTTCCTTTTGTGCTAGATGAACGAACGTCTCTCCACATGCTCAGTTCTGAGAGATATGTGTGTGTGAAAGCCGTCCTTCACATAGCTTGTTGGGAACACAAAGTTTCTTTTCACTTGCAAACTCCACTCCATACATATATATGGGGAGGTACTAGCTAGAATTCGGTTTTACAGTGAAAACTGCAAGAATTTCAAACAGGCACTAGGAAACAGACTGAGAAACCAGAGTAAAAGTTTCACCTGCAACCCGATCCTTTTGTGCTAGACGAACGAACGTCTCTCCACATGCTCAATTCTGAGAGATAAGTGCGTGTGAAAGCCGTCCTTCACCTAGCTTTTTGGGAACACAAAGTTTCTTTACACTTGCAAACTCCATTTCATACATATATATGGGGAGTTACTAGCTGCAACTCGGTTTTACAGTGAAAACTGCAGGAACTTCAAACCGGCACTAGGAAACAGACTGAGAAACCAGAGAAAAAGTTTCTCCTGCAACCCGTTCCCTTTGTGCTAGATGAACGAAAGTCTCTCCACATGCTCAGTTTTGAGAGATAAGTGTGTGTGAAAGCCGTCCTTCACCTAGCTTGTTGGGAACACAAAGTTTCTTTTCAGTTGCAAACTCCACTCCTTACATATATATGGGGGGGTACTAGCTCCAACTCGGTTTTACAGTGAAAACTGCAGGAACTTCAAACCGGCACTAGGAAACAGACTGAGAAACCAGAGTAAAAGTTTCATCTGCAACCCGTTCCTTTTGTGCTAGATGAACGAACGTCTCTCCACATGCTCAGTTCTGAGAGATAAGTGCGTGTGAATGCCGTCCTTCAACTTTCTTGTTGGGAACACAAAGTTTCTTTTCACTTGCAAACTCCACTTCATACATATATATGGGGAGGTACTAGCTCCAACTCGGTTTTACAGTGAAAACTGCAGGATCTTCAAACCGGCACTAGGAAACAGACTGAGAAACCAGAGTAAAAGTTTCTCCTGCAAACCGTTCCCTTTGTGCTACATGAACGAAAGTCTCTCCACATGCTCAGTTCTGAGAGATAAGTGGGTGTGAAAGCCGTCCTTCACCTAGCTTTTTGGGAACACAAAGTTTCTTTTCACTTGCAAAATCCACTCCATACATATATATGGGGTGGTACTACCTCCAACTCGGTTTTACAGTGAAAACTGCAGGAACTTCAAACCGGCACTAGGAAACAGACTGAGAAACCAGAGTAAAAGTTTCTCTTGCAACCCGTTCCCTTTGTGCTAGATGAACGAAAGTCTCTCCACATGCTCAGTTCTGAGATATAAGTGTGGGTGAAAGCCGTCCTTCACCTAGCTTTTTGGGAACACAAAGTTTCTTTTCACTTGCAAACTCCACTCCATACATATATATGGGGAGGTACGAGATCCAACTCGATTTTACAGTGAAAACTGTAGGAATTTCAAATCGGCACTAGGAAACAGATTGAGAAACCAGAGTAAAAGTTTCTCCTGCAAACCTTTCCCTTTGTGCTAGATGAACGAACGTCTCTCCACAGGCTCAGTTCTGAGGAATAATTGCGTGTGAAAGCCGTCCTTCACATAGCTTGTTGGGAACACAAAGTTTCTTTTCAATTGCAAACTCCACTTCATACATATATATGGGGAGGTACTAGATCCAACTCGGTTTTACAGTGAAAACTGCAGGAATTTCAAACCGGCACTAGGAAACAGACTGAGAAACCAGAGTAAAAGTTTCTCCTTCAACCCGTTCCCTTTTTGCTAGATGAACGAACGTCTCTCCACAGGCTCAGTTCTGAGAGATAAGTGTGTGTGAAGCCGTACTTCAACTAGCTTGTTGTGAACACAAAGTTTCTTTTCACTTGCAAACTCCACTTCATACATATAAATGGGGAGGTACTAGCTCCAACTCGGTTTTACAGTGAATACTGCAGGAACTTCAAACCGGCACTAGGAAACAGACTGAGTACCACAGTAATAGTTTCTCCTGCAACCCTTTCCCTTTGTGCAAGATGAACAAACGTCTCTCCACATGCTCAGTTCTGAGAGATAAGTGCGTGTGAATGCCGTCCTTCACCTTGCTTGTTGGGAACACAAAGTTTCTTTTCACTTGCAAACTCCACTTCTTACATATATATGGGGAGGTACTAGCTCCAACTCGGTTTTACAGTGAAAATTGCAGGAACTTCAAACCGGCACTAGGAAACAGACTGAGAGACCAGAGAAAAAGTTTCTCCTGCAACCCTTTCCCTTTGTGCTAGATGAACGAAAGTCCACATGCTCAGTTCTGAGAGATAAGTGGGTGTGAAAGCCGTCCTTCACCTAGCTTGTTGGGAACACAAAGTTTCTTTTCACTTGCAAACTCCACTCCATACATATATATGTGGAGGTATTAGCTCCAAATCGGTTTTACAGTGAAAACTGCAGGAAATTCAAACCGGAACTAGGAAAAAGACTGAGAAACCAGAGTAAAAGTTTCACCTGCAACCCGTTCCTTTTGTGCTAGATGAACGAACGTCTCTCCACAGGCTCAGTTCTGAGAGATAAGTGTGTGTGAAAGCCGTCCTTCACATAGCTTGTTGGGAACACAAAGTTTCTTTTCACTTGCAAACTCCACTTCATACACGTATATGGGGAGGTACTAGCTCCAAATCGGTTTTACAGTGAAAACTGCAGGAACTTCAAACCGGCACTAGGAAACAGACTGAGAAACCAGAGTAAAAGTTTCTCCTGCAACCGATTCCCTTTATGCTAGATGAACGAAAATCTCTCCACATGCTCAGTTCTGAGAGATAAGTGTGTGTGAAGCCGTACTTCAACTAGCTTGTTGGGAACACAAAGTTTCTTTTCACTTGCATACTCCACTTCATACATATATATGGGGAGGTACTAGTTCCAACGCGGTTTTACAGTGAAAACTGCAGGAACTTCAAACCGGCACTAGGAAACAGTCTGAGAAACCAGAGTAAAAGTTTCTCCTGCAACCCGTTCCCTTTGTGCTAGATGAAAGAACGTCTCTCCACATGCTCAGTTCTGAGAGATAAGTGTGTGTGAAAGCCGTCCTTCACCTAGCTTGTTGGGAACACAAAGATTCTTTTCACTTGCAAACTCCAATCCATACATATATATGGGGAGGTTCTAGCTCTAACTCGGTTTTACAGTGAATACTGCAGGAACTTCAAACCGGCACTAGGAAACAGACTGAGAAACCAGAGTAAAATTTCTCCTGCAACCCGTTCTCTTTGTGCTAGATGAACGAACGTCTCTCCACATGCTCAGTTCTGAGAGATAAGTGTGTGTGAAAGACGTCCTTCACCTAGCTTGTTGGGAACACAAAGTTACTTTTCAGTTGCAAACTCCACTCCATATATATATATGGGGAGGTACTATATCTAGCTCGGATTTACAGTGAAAACTGCAGGAACTTCAAACCGGCACTAGGAAAAATACTGAGAAACCAGAGTAAAGTTTCTGCTGCAACCCGTTTCCTTTGTGCTAGATGAACGAACGTCTCATCACATGCTCAGTTCTGAGAGATAAGTGTGTGTGAAAGCCGTCCTTCACCTAGCTTGTTGGGAACACAAAGTTTCTTTTCACTTGGAAACTCCAATATATACACATATATGGGGAGGTACTAGGTCCAACTCGGTTTTACTGTGAAAACTGCAGGAACTTCAAACCTGCACTAGGAAACAGACTGGGAAACCAGAGTAAAAGTTTCTCCAGCAACCCTTTCCCTTTTTGCTAGATTAACGAAAGTCTCTCCACATGCTCAGTTCTGAGAGATAAGTGTGTGTGAAAGCCGTCCTTCACCTAGCTTGTTGGGAACACAAATTTTCTTTTCAGTTGCAAACTCCACTCCATACATATATATGGGGAAGTACTAGCTCCAACTCTATTTTACAGTGAAAACTGCAGGAACTTCAAACCGGCACTCGGAAACAGACTGAGAAACCAGAGTAAAAGTTTCACCTGCCACCCGTTCCTTTTGTGCTAGATGAACGAACGTCTCTCCACATGCTCAGTTCTGAGAGATAAGTGCGTGTGAATGCCGTCCTTCAACTTTCTTGTTGGGAACACAAAGTTTCTTTTCACTTGCAAACTCCATTTCATACATATATATGGGGAGGTACTAGCTCCAACTCGGTTTTACAGTGAAAACTGCAGGAACTTCAAACCGGCACTAGGAAACAGACTGAGAAAACAGAGTAAAAGTTTCTCCTGCAACCCGTTCCCTTTGTGCTACATGAACGAATGTCTCTCCACATGCTCAGTTCTGAGAGATAAGTGGGTGTGAAATCCGTCCTTCACCTAGCTTGTTGGGAACAGAAAGTTTCTTTTCACTTGCAAACTCCACTCCATACATATATATGGGGTGGTACTACCTCCAACTCGGTTTTACAGTGAAAACTGCAGGAACTTCAAACCGGCACTAGGAAACAGACTGAGAAACCAGAGGAAAAGTTTCTCCTGCAACCCGTTCCCTTTGTGCTAGATGAACGAAAGTCTCTCCACATGCTCAGTTCTGAGATATAAGTGTGGGTGAAAGCCGTCCTTCACCCAGCTTTTTGGGAACACAAAGTTTCTTTTCACTTACAAACTCCACTCCATACATATATATGGGGAGGTACGAGATCCAACTCGATTTTACAGTGAAAACTTCAGGAATTTCAAATCGGCACTAGGAAACAGACTGAGAAACCAGAGTAAAAGTTTCTCATTCAACCCGTTCCCTTTGTGCTAGATGAACGAACGTCTCACCCCAGGCTCAGTTCTGAGACATAAGTGTGTGTGAAGCCGTACTTCAACTAGCTTGTTGTGAACACAAAGTTTCTTTTCATTTGCAAACTCCACACCATACATATTTATGGGGAGGTACTATCTCCAACTCGGTTTTACAGGGAAAACTGCAGGAATTTCAAACTGGCACTAGGAAACAGACTGAGAAACCAGAGTAAAAGTTTCTCCTGCAACCCGTTTCCTTTGTGCTAGATGAAAGAACGTCTCTGCACATGCCCAGTTGTGAGAGATATGTGTGTGTGAAAGCCGTCCTTCAACTTTCTTGTTGGGAACACAGTTTCATTTCACTTGCAAACTCCACTTCATACATATATATGGGGAGGTACAAGCTCCAACTCGGTTTTACAGTGAAAACTGCAGGAACTTCAAACCGGAACTAGGAAACAGACAGAGAAAATAGAGTAAAGTTTCCCCTGCAACCCTTTCCATTTGTGCTAGATGAATGAACGTCTCTCCACACGCTAACTTCTGAGAGATAAGTGTGTGTGAAAGCCGTCCTTCACCTAGCTTGTTGGGAACACAAAGTTTCTTTCACTTGCAAACTCAACTCCATACATATATATGGGGAGTTACTAGCTTCAACTCGTTGTTACAGTGAAAACTGCAGGAAATTCAAACCGGCACTTGGAAACAGACTGAGAAACCAGAGTAAAAGTTCCCCTGCAAACCTTTCACTTTGTGCAAGATGAACGAACGTCTCTGCACATGCCCAGTTGTGAGAGATATGTGTGTTTGAAAGCCGTCCTTCAACTTTCTTGTTGGGAACACAGTTTCATTTCACTTGCAAACACCACTCCATACATATATATGGGGAGGTACAAGCTCCAACTCGGTTTTACAGTGAAAACTGCAGGAACTTCAAACCGGCACTAGGAAACAGACTGAGTAACCAGAGTAAAAGTTTCCCCTGCAACCCGTTCCCTTTGTGCTAGATGAACGAACGTCTCTTCACATGCTCAGTTCTGAGAGATAAGTGTGTGTGAAAGCCGTACTTCACTTAGCTTGTTGGGAACACAAAGTTTATTTTAACTTGCAAACTCCACTCCATAAATATATATGGGTAGGTACTAGCTCCAACTCGGTTTTACAGTGAAATCGGCAGAAACTTCAAAACGGCACTAGGAAACATAATGAGAAATCAGAGTAATAGTTTCTCCTGCATCCCGTTCCCTTTGTGCTAGATGAACGAACGTCTCTCCACATGCTCAGTTCTGAGAGATAATTGTGTGTGAAAGCCGACCTTAACCTAGCTTGTTGGGAACACAAAGTTTCTTTTCAGTTGGAAACTCCACTCCATACATATATATGGGGAGGTACAAGCTCCAACTCTTTTTTACAGTGAAAACTGCAGGAACTTCAAACCGGCAGTAGGTAACAGACTGTGAATCCAGAGTAAAAGTTTTCTCTGCTACCCGTTCCCTTTGTGCTAGATGAAAGAACATCTCTCCGAATGTTCATTTCTGAAAGATAAGTGTTTGTGAAAGCCGAACTTCACATAGCTTGTTGGGAACACAAAGTTTCTTTTCACTTGGAAACTCCACTCCATACATATATATGGGGAGGTATTAGCTCCAAATCGGTTTTACACTGAAAACTGCAGGAACTTCAAATCGGCACTAGGAAAAAGACTGAGAAACCAGAGTAAAGTTTCACCTGCATCTCGTTCCTTTTGTGCTAGATGAACGAACGTCTCTCCACATGCTCAGTTCTGAGAGATAAGTGTGTGTGAAAGCCGTCCTTCAACTAGCTTGATGGGAACACAAAGTTTCTTTTCAGTTGCAAACTCCACTCCATACATATATATGGGGAGGTACTAGCTCCAACTGTGTTTTACAGTGAAAACTGCAGGAACTTCAAACCGGCACTAGGAAACAGACTGATAAGACAGAGTAAAAGTTTCTGCTGCAAAGCGTTCCCTTTGTGCTAGATGAACGAACGTCTCTCCACAGGCTCAGTTCTGAGGGATAATTGCGTGTGAAAGCCGTCCTTCACATAGCTTGTTGGAAACACAAAGTTTCTTTTCAATTGCAAACTCCACTTCATACATATATATGGGGAGGTACTAGATCCAACTCGGTTTTACAGTTAAAACTGCAGGAAATTCAAACCGGTACTAGGAAACAGACTGAGAAACCAGAGTAAAAGTTTCTCCTTCAACCCGTTCCCTTTTTGCTAGATGAACGAACGTCTCTCCACAGGCTCAGTTCTGAGAGATAAGTGTGTGTGAAGCCATACTTCAACTAGCTTGTTGTGAACACAAAGTTTCTTTTCACTTCAAACTCCACTTCATACATATAAATTGGGAGGTACTAGCTCCAACACGGTTTTACAGTGAATACTGCAGGAACTTCAAACCGGAACTAGGAAACAGACTGAGTACCACAGTAATAGTTTCTCCTGCAACACTTTCCCTTTGTGCAAGATGAACGAACGTCTCTCCACATGCTCAGTTCTGAGAGATGAGTGCGTGTGAATGCCGTCCTTCACCTTGCTTGTTGGGAACACAAAGTTTCTTTTCACTTGCAAACTCCACTTCATACATATATATGGGGAGGTACTAGCTCCAACTCGGTTTTACAGTGAAAATTGCAGAAACTTCAAACCGGCACTAGGAAACAGACTGAGAGACCAGAGAAAAAGTTTCTCCTGCAACCCGTTCCTTTTGTGCTAGATGAACGAAAGTCTCTCCACATGCTCAGTTCTGAGAGATAAGTGTGTGTGAAAGCCGTCCTTCACATAGCTTGTTGGGAACACAAAGTTTCTTTTCACTTGCAAACACCATTCCATACATATATATGGGGAGGTACTAGCTAGAACTCGGTTTTACAGTGAAAACTGCAAGAATTTCAAACCGGCACTAGGAAACAGACTGAGAAACCAGAGTAAAATTTCAACTGCAACCCGATCCTTTTGTGCTAGATGAACGAACGTCTCTGCACATGCTCAATTCTGAGAAATAAGTGCGTGTGAAAGCCGTCCTTCACGTAGCTATTTGGGAACACAAAGTTTCTTTACAATTGCAAACTCCACTCCTTACATATATATGGGGAGTTACTAGCTCCAACTCGGTTTTACAGTGAAAACTGCAGGAACTTCCAAACGGCACTAGCAAACAGACTGAGAAACCAGAGTAAAAGTTTCCCCTGCAACCCGTTCCCTTTGTGCTAGATGAACGAAAGTCTCTCCACATGCTCACTTCTGAGAGATAAGTGTGTGTGATAGCCGTCCTTCACCTAGATTGTTGGGAACACAAAGTTACTTTTCAGTTGCAAACTCCACTCCATATATATATATGGGGAGGTACTAGGTCCAACTCGGTTTTACTGTGAAAACTGCAGGAACTTCAAACCGGCACTAGGAAACAGACTGGGAAACCAGAGTAAAAGTTTCTCCTGCAACCCTTTCCTTTTGTGCTAGATGAACGAACGTCTCTCCACAGGCTCAATTCTGAGAGATAAGTGCGAGTGAAAGCCGTCCTTCACCTAGCTTGTTGGGAACACAAAGTTTCTTTTCACTTGCAAACTCCACTTCATACATATATATGGGGAGGTACAAGCTCCAACTCGGTTTTACAGTGAAAACTGCAGGAACTTCATACCGGCACTAGGAAACAGACTGAGAAACCATAGTAAAAGTTTCTCCTGCATACCATTCCCTTTGTGCTAGGTGAACGACAGTCTCTCCACATGCTCAGTTCTGAGAGATAAGTGTGTGTGAAAGCCGTCCTTCACATAGCTTGTTGGGAACACAAAGTTTCTTTTCACTTGCAAACTCCACTCCATACATATATATGGGGAGGTACTAGCTAGAATTCGGTTTTACAGTGAAAACTGCAGGAACTTCAAACCGGCACTAGGAAACAGACTGAGAAACCAGAGAAAAAGTTTCTCCTGCAACCCGTTCCCTTTGTGCTAGATGAACGAAAGTCTCTCCACATGCTCAGTTCTGAGAGATAAGTGTGTGTGAAAGCCGTCCTTCACCTAGCTTGTTGGGAACACAAAGTTTCTTTTCAGTTGCAAACTCCACTCCATAAATATATATGGGGAAGTACTAGCTCCAACTCTATTTTACAGTGAAAACTGCAGGAACTTCAAACCGGCACTCGGAAACAGACTGAGAAACCAGAGTAATAGTTTCACCTGCAACCCTTTCCTTTTGTGCTAGATGAACGAACGTCTCTCCACAGGCTCAATTCTGAGAGATAAGTGCGAGTGAAAGCCGTCCTTCACCTAGCTTGTTGGGAACACAAAGTTTCTTTTCACTTACAAACTCCACTTCATACATATATATGGGGAGGTACAAGCTCCAACTCGGTTTTACAGTGAAAACTGCAGGAACTTCATACCGGCACTAGGAAACAGACTGAGAAACCAGAGTAAAAGTTTCTCCTGCATACCATTCCCTTTGTGCTAGGTGAACGACAGTCTCTCCACATGCTCAGTTCTGAGAGATAAGTGTGTGTGAAAGCCGTCCTTCACATAGCTTGTTGGGAACACAAAGTTTCTTTTCACTTGCAAACTCCACTCCATACATATATATGGGGAGGTACTAGCTAGAATTCGGTTTTACAGTGAAAACTGCAAGAATTTCAAACAGGCACTAGGAAACAGACTGAGAAACCAGAGTAAAAGTTTCACCTGCAACCCGATCCTTTTGTGCTAGATGAACGAACGTCTCTCCACATGCTCAATTCTGAGAGATAAGTGCGTGTGAAAGCCGTCCTTCACCTAGCTTTTTGGGAACACAAAGTTTCTTTACACTTGCAAACTCCACTTCATACATATATATGGGGAGGTACTAGCTGCAACTCGTTTTTACAGTGAAAACTGCAGGAACTTCAAACCGGCACTAGGAAACAGAGTGAGAAACCAGAGAAAAAGTTTCTCCTGCAACCCTTTCCCTTTGTGCTAGATGAACGAAAGTCTCTCCACATGCTCAGTTTTGAGAGATAAGTGTGTGTGAAAGCCGTCCTTCACCTAGCTTGTTGGGAACACAAAGTTTCTTTTCAGTTGCAAACTCCACTCCTTACATATATATGGGGGGGTACTAGCTCCAACTCGGTTTTACAGTGAAAACTGCAGGAACTTCAAACCGGCACTAGGAAACAGACTGAGAAACCAGAGTAAAAGTTTCACCTGCAACCCGTTCCTTTTGTGCTAGATGAACGAACGTCTCTCCACATGCTCAGTTCTGAGAGATAAGTGCGTGTGAATGCCGTCCTTCAACTTTCTTGTTGGGAACACAAAGTTTCTTTTCACTTGCAAACTCCACTTCATACATATATATGGGGAGGTACTAGCTCCAACTCGGTTTTACAGTGAAAACTGCAGGAACTTCAAACCGGCACTTGGAAACAGACTGAGAAACCAGAGTAAAAGTTTCTCCTGCAAACCGTTCCCTTTGTGCTACATGAACGAAAGTCTCTCCACATGCTCAGTTCTGAGAGATAAGTGGGTGTGAAAGCCGTCCTTCACCTAGCTTGTTGGGAACACAAAGTTTCTTTTCACTTGCAAACTCCACTCCATACATATATATGGGGTGGTACTACCTCCAACTCGGTTTTACAGTGAAAACTGCAGGAACTTCAAACCGGAACTAGGAAACAGACTGAGAAACCAGAGTAAAAGTTTCTCCTGCAACCCGTTCCCTTTGTGCTAGATGAACGAAAGTCTCTCCACATGCTCAGTTCTGAGATATAAGTGTGGGTGAAAGCCGTCATTCACCTAGCTTTTTCGGAACACAAAGTTTCTTTTCACTTGCAAACTCCACTCCATACATATATATGGGGAGGTATTAGCTCCAAATCGGTTTTACAGTGAAAACTGCAGGAACTTCAAATCGGCACTAGGAAACAGACTGAGAAACCAGAGTAAAATTTCACCTTCAAACCGTTCCTTTTGTGCTAGATGAACGAACGTCTCTCCACATGCTCAGTTCTGAGAGATAAGTGTGTGTGAAAGCCGTCCTTCAACTAGCTTGATGGGAACACAAAGTTTCTTTTCAGTTGCAAACTCCACTCCATACATATATATGGGGAGGTACTAGCTCCAACTGTGTTTTACAGTGAAAACTGCAGGAAATTCAAACCGGAACTAGGAAAAAGACTGAGAAACCAGAGTAAAATTTCACCTGAACCCGTTCCTTTTGTGCTAGATGAACGAACGTCTCTCCACAGGCTCAGTTCTGAGAGATAAGTGTGTGTGAAAGCCGTCCTTCACATAGCTTGTTGGGAACACAAAGTTTCTTTTCACTTGCAAACTCCACTTCATACACATATATGGGGAGGTACTAGCTCCAAATCGGTTTTACAGTGAAAACTGCAGGAACTTCAAACCGGCACTAGGAAACAGACTGAGAAACCAGAGTAAAAGTTTCTCCTGCAACCAATTCCCTTTATGCTAGATGAACGAAAATCTCTCCACATGCTCAGTTCTGAGACATAAGTGTGTGTGAAGCCGTACTTCAACTAGCTTGTTCGGAACACAAAGTTTCTTTTCACTTGCATACTCCACTTCCTACATATATATGGGGAGGTACTAGCTCCAACGCGGTTTTACAGTGAAAACTGCAGGAACTTCAAACCGGCACTAGGAAACAGACTGAGAAACCAGAGTAAAAGTTTCTCCTGCAACCCGTTTCCATTGTGCTAGATGAACGAACGTCTCTCCACATGCTCAGTTCTGAGAGATAAGTGTGTGTGAAAGCCGTCCTTCACCTAGCTTGTTGGGAACACAAAGATTCTTTTCACTTGCAAACTCCAATCCATACATATATATGGGGAGGTACTAGCTCTAACTCGGTTTTACAGTGAATACTGCAGGAACTTCAAACCGGCACTATGAAACAGACTGAGAAACCAGAGTAAAATTTCTCCTGCAACCCGTTCTCTTTGTGCTAGATGAACGAACGTCTCTCCACATGCTCAGTTCTGAGAGATAAGTGTGTGTGAAAGACGTCCTTCAACTAGCTTGTTGGGAACACAAAGTTTCTTTTCAGTTGCAAACTCCACTCCATACATATATATGGGGAGGTACTAGCTCCAACTCGGTTTTACAGTGAAAACTGCAGGAACTTCAAACCGGCACTACGAAACAGACTGAGAATCCAGAGTAAAAGTTTCACCTGCAACCCGTTCCTTTTCTGCTAGATGAACGAAAGTCTCTCCACATGCTCAGTTCTGAGAGATAAGTGGGTGTGAAAGCCGTCCTTCACCTTGCTTGTTGGGAACACAAAGTTTCTTTTCGCTTCAAAACTCCACTGCATACATATATATGGGGAGGTTTTAGCTACAAATCGGTTTTACAGTGAAAACTGCAGGAACTTCAAACCGGCACTAGGAAAAAGACTGAGAAACCAGAGTAAAAGTTTCACCTGAACCCGTTCCTTTTGTGCTAGATGAACGAACGTCTCTCCACAGGCTCAGTTCTGAGAGATAAGTGTGTGTGAAAGCCGTCCTTCACATAGCTTGTTGGGAACACAAAGTTTCTTTTCACTTGCAAACTCCACTTCATACACATATATGGGGAGGTACTAGCTCCAAATCGGTTTTACAGTGAAAACTGCAGGAACTTCAAACCGGCACTAGGAAACAGACTGAGAAACCAGAGTAAAAGTTTCTCCTGCAACCCATTCCCTTTATGCTAGATGAACGAAAATCTCTCCACATGCTCAGTTCTGAGACATAAGTGTGTGTGAAGCCGTACTTCAACTAGTTTGTTCGGAACACAAAGTTTCTTTTCACTTGCATACTCCACTTCCTACATATATATGGGGAGGTACTAGCTCCAACGCGGTTTTACAGTGAAAACTGCAGGAACTTCAAACCGGCACTAGGAAACAGACTGAGAAACCAGAGTAAAAGTTTCTCCTGCAACCCGTTTCCATTGTGCTAGATGAACGAACGTCTCTCCACATGCTCAGTTCTGAGAGATAAGTGTGTGTGAAAGCCGTCCTTCACCTAGCTTGTTGGGAACACAAAGATTCTTTTCACTTGCAAACTCCAATCCATACATATATATGGGGAGGTACTAGCTCTAACTCGGTTTTACAGTGAATACTGCAGGAACTTCAAACCGGCACTATGAAACAGACTGAGAAACCAGAGTAAAATTTCTCCTGCAACCCGTTCTCTTTGTGCTAGATGAACGAACGTCTCTCCACATGCTCAGTTCTGAGAGATAAGTGTGTGTGAAAGACGTCCTTCACCTAGCTTGTTGGGAACACAAAGTTTCTTTTCAGTTGCAAACTCCACTCCATACATATATATGGGGAGGTACTAGCTCCAACTCGGTTTTACAGTGAAAACTGCAGGAACTTCAAACCGGCACTACGAAACAGACTGAGAATCCAGAGTAAAAGTTTCACCTGCAACCCGTTCCTTTTCTGCTAGATGAACGAAAGTCTCTCCACATGCTCAGTTCTGAGAGATAAGTGGGTGTGAAAGCCGTCCTTCACCTAGCTTGTTGGGAACACAAAGTTTCTTTTCGCTTCAAAACTCCACTGCATACATATATATGGGGAGGTTTTAGCTACAAATCGGTTTTACAGTGAAAACTGCAGGAACTTCAAACCGGCACTAGGAAACAGACTGAGAAACCAGAGTAAAAGTTTCTCCTTCAAACCGTTCCCTTTGTGCTAGATGAACGAACGTCTCTCCACAGGCTCACTTCTGAGAGATAAGTGTGTGTGAAACCGTACTTCAACTAGCTTGTTGGGAACACAAAATTTCTTTTCACTTGCAAACTCCACTCCATACATATATATAGGGAGGTAATAGCTCCAACTCGGTTTTACAGTGAAAACTGCAGGAACTTCAAACCGGCACTAGGAAACAGACTGAGAAACCAGAGTAAAAGTTTCTCCTGCAACCCGTTCACTTTGTGCTAGATGAACGAACGACTCTCCACATGATCAGTTCTGAGAGATAAGTGTGTGTGAAAGCCGTCCTTCACCTAGCTTGTTGGGAAAACAAAGTTTCTTTTCACTTGCAAACTCCAATCCATACATATATATGGGGAGGTACTAGCTCCAACTCGGTTTTACAGTGAATACTGCAGGAACTTCAAACCTGCACTAGGAAACAGTCTGAGAAGCCAGAGTTAAAGTTTCTCCTGCAACCCATTCCCTTTGTGCTAGATGAACGAACGTCTCTCCACATGCTCAGTTCTGAGAGATAAGTGCGTGTGAATGCCGTCCTTCACCTGGCTTGTTGGGAACACAAAGTTTCTTTTCACTTGCAATCTCCACTTCATACATATATATGGGGAGGTACTAGCTCCAACTCGGTTTTACAGTGAAAACTGCAGGAACTTCAAACCGGCACTAGGAAACAGACTGAGAATCCAGAGTAAAAGTTTCTCCTGCAACCCGTTTCCTTTGTGCTAGATGAACGAACTTCTCTCAACATGCTCAGTTCTGAGAGATAATTGCGTGTGAAAGCCGTCCTTCAACTAGCTTGTTGGGAACACAAAGTTTCTTTTCAGTTGCAAACCCCACTCCATACATATATATGGGGAGGTACTAGCTCCAACTCGGTTTTACAGTGAAAACTGCAGGAACTTAAAACCGGCACTACGAAACAGACTGAGAAACCAGAGTAAAAGTTTCTCCTGCAACCCATTCCCTTTAGGCTAGATGAACGAAAGTCTCTCCACATGCTCAGTTCTGAGAGATAAGTGCATGTGAATGCCGTCCTTCACCTTGCTTGTTGGGAACACAAAGTTTCTTTTCACTTGCAAACTCCACTTCATACATATATATGGGGAGGTACAAGCTCCAACTCGGTTTTACAGTGAAAAATGCAGGAAATTCAAACCGGCACTAGGAAACAGACTGAGAAACCAGAGTAAAAGTTTCTCCTTCAACCCGTTCCCTCTGTGCTAGATGAACGAAAGTCTCTCCACATGCTCAGTTCTGAGAGATATGTGGGTGTGAATGCCGTCCTTCACCTAGCTTGTTGGGAACACAAAGTTTCTTTTCACTTGCAAACTCCACTCCATACATATATATGGGGAGGTATTAGCTCCAAATCGGATTTACAGTGAAAACTGCAGGAACTTCAAACCGGCACTAGGAAACAGACTGAGAAACCAGAGTAAAAGTTTCATCTGCACCCCGTTCCTTTTGTGCTGGATGAACGAACGTCTCTCCACATGCTCAGTTCTGAGAGATAATTGTGTGTGAAAGCCGTCCTTCACCTAGCTTGATGGGAACACAAAGTTTCTTTTCACTTGCAAACTCCACTTCATACATATAAATGGGGAGGTACAAGCTCCAACTCGTTTTTACAGTGAAAACTGCAGGAACTTCAAACCGGCACTAGGAAACAGACTGAGAATCCAGAGTAAAAGTTTCTCCTGCAACCCGTTCCCTTTTTGCTAGATGAACGAACGTCTCTCCACAGGCTCAGTTCTGAGGGATAAGTGCGTGTGAAAGCCGTCCTTCATCTAGCTTGTTGGGAACACAAAGTTTCTTTTCACTTGCAAACTCCACTTCAGACATATATATGGGGAGGTACTAGCTCAAACTCGGTTTTACAGTGAAAACTGCAGGAACTTCAAACCGGCACTAGGAAACAGACTGAGAAACCAGAGTAAGAGTTTCTCCTGCAACCCATTCCCTTTGTGCTAGATGAACGATAGTCTCTCCACATGCTCAGTTCTGAGAGATAAGTGTGTGTGAAGCCGTACTTCAACTACCTTGTTGGGAACACAAAGTTTCTTTTCACTTGCAAACTCCACTTCATACAAATATATGGGGAGGTACTATCTCCAACTCGGTTTTACAGTGATAACTGCAGGAACTTGAAACCGGCACTAGGAAACAGACTGAGAAACCAGAGTAAAAGTTTCTCCTGCAACCCGTTCCCTTTGTGCTAGATGAACGAACGTCTCTCCACATGCTAATTTCTGAGATATAAGTGTGTGTGAAAGCCGTCCTTCACCTAGCTTGTTTTGAACTCAAAGATTCTTTTCAATTGCAAACTCTAATCCATACATATATATGGGGAGGTACTAGCTCCAACTCGGTTTTACAGTGAAAACTGCAGGAAATTCAAACCGGCACTAGGAAACAGACTGAGAAACCAGAGTAAAATTTCTCCTGCAACCCGTTCTCTTTGTGCTAGATGAACGAACGTCTCTCCACATGCTCAGTTCTGAGAGATAAGTGTGTGTGAAAGACGTCCTTCACCTAGCTTGTTGGGAACACAAAGTTTCTTTTCAGTTGCAAACTCCACTCCATACATATATATGGGGAGGTACTAGCTCCAACTCGGTTTTACAGTGAAAACTGCAGGAACTTCAAACCGGCACTACGAAACAGACTGAGAATCCAGAGTAAAAGTTTCACCTGCAACCCGTTCCTTTTCTGCTAGATGAACGAAAGTCTCTCCACATGCTCAGTTCTGAGAGATAAGTGGGTGTGAAAGCCGTCCTTCACCTAGCTTGTTGGGAACACAAAGTTTCTTTTCGCTTCAAAACTCCACTGCATACATATATATGGGGAGGTTTTAGCTACAAATCGGTTTTACAGTGAAAACTGCAGGAACTTCAAACCGGCACTAGGAAACAGACTGAGAAACCAGAGTAAAAGTTTCTCCTTCAAACCGTTCCCTTTGTGCTAGATGAACGAACGTCTCTCAACAGGCTCACTTCTGAGAGATAAGTGTGTGTGAAACCGTACTTCAACTAGCTTGTTGGGAACACAAAATTTCTTTTCACTTGCAAACTCCACTCCATACATATATATAGGGAGGTAATAGCTCCAACTCGGTTTTACAGTGAAAACTGCAGGAACTTCAAACCGGCACTAGGAAACAGACTGAGAAACCAGAGTAAAAGTTTCTCCTGCAACCCGTTCACTTTGTGCTAGATGAACGAACGACTCTCCACATGCTCAGTTCTGAGAGATAAGTGTGTGTGAAAGCCGTCCTTCACCTAGCTTGTTGGGAAAACAAAGTTTCTTTTCACTTGCAAACTCCAATCCATACATATATATGGGGAGGTACTAGCTCCAACTCGGTTTTACAGTGAATACTGCAGGAACTTCAAACCTGCACTAGGAAACAGTCTGAGAAGCCAGAGATAAAGTTTCTCCTGCAACCCATTCCCTTTGTGCTAGATGAACGAACGTCTCTCCACATGCTCAGTTCTGAGAGATAAGTGCGTGTGAATGCCGTCCTTCACCTGGCTTGTTGGGAACACAAAGTTTCTTTTCACTTGCAATCTCCACTTCATACATATATATGGGGAGGTACTAGCTCCAACTCGGTTTTACAGTGAAAACTGCAGGAACTTCAAACCGGCACTAGGAAACAGACTGAGAATCCAGAGTAAAAGTTTCTCCTGCAACCCGTTTCCTTTGTGCTAGATGAACGAACGTCTCTCAACATGCTCAGTTCTGAGAGATAATTGCGTGTGAAAGCCGTCCTTCAACTAGCTTGTTGGGAACACAAAGTTTCTTTTCAGTTGCAAACCCCACTCCATACATATATATGGGGAGGTACTAGCTCCAACTCGGTTTTACAGTGAAAACTGCAGGAACTTAAAACCGGCACTACGAAACAGACTGAGAAACCAGAGTAAAAGTTTCTCCTGCAACCCATTCCCTTTAGGCTAGATGAACGAAAGTCTCTCCACATGCTCAGTTCTGAGAGATAAGTGCATGTGAATGCCGTCCTTCACCTTGCTTGTTGGGAACACAAAGTTTCTTTTCACTTGCAAACTCCACTTCATACATATATATGGGGAGGTACAAGCTCCAACTCGGTTTTACAGTGAAAAATGCAGGAAATTCAAACCGGCACTAGGAAACAGACTGAGAAACCAGAGTAAAAGTTTCTCCTTCAACCCGTTCCCTTTGTGCTAGATGAACGAAAGTCTCTCCACATGCTCAGTTCTGAGAGATATGTGGGTGTGAATGCCGTCCTTCACCTAGCTTGTTGGGAACACAAAGTTTCTTTTCACTTGCAAACTCCACTCCATACATATATATGGGGAGGTATTAGCTCCAAATCGGATTTACAGTGAAAACTGCAGGAACTTCAAACCGGCACTAGGAAACAGACTGAGAAACCAGAGTAAAAGTTTCATCTGCACCCCGTTCCTTTTGTGCTGGATGAACGAACGTCTCTCCACATGCTCAGTTCTGAGAGATAATTGTGTGTGAAAGCCGTCCTTCACCTAGCTTGATGGGAACACAAAGTTTCTTTTCACTTGCAAACTCCACTTCATACATATAAATGGGGAGGTACAAGCTCCAACTCGATTTTACAGTGAAAACTGCAGGAACTTCAAACCGGCACTAGGAAACAGACTGAGAATCCAGAGTAAAAGTTTCTCCTGCAACCCGTTCCCTTTGTGCTAGATGAACGAACGTCTCTCCACAGGCTCAGTTCTGAGGGATAAGTGCGTGTGAAAGCCGTCCTTCATCTAGCTTGTTGGGAACACAAAGTTTCTTTTCACTTGCAAACTCCACTTCAGACATATATATGGGGAGGTACTAGCTCAAACTCGGTTTTACAGTGAAAACTGCAGGAACTTCAAACCGGCACTAGGAAACAGACTGAGAAACCAGAGTAAGAGTTTCTCCTGCAACCCATTCCCTTTGTGCTAGATGAACGAAAGTCTCTCCACATGCTCAGTTCTGAGAGATAAGTGTGTGTGAAGCCGTACTTCAACTACCTTGTTGGGAACACAAAGTTTCTTTTCACTTGCAAACTCCACTTCATACAAATATATGGGGAGGTACTAGCTCCAACTCGGTTTTACAGTGATAACTGCAGGAACTTGAAACCGGCACTAGGAAACAGACTGAGAAACCAGAGTAAAAGTTTCTCCTGCAACCCGTTCCCTTTGTGCTAGATGAACGAACGTCTCTCCACATGCTAATTTCTGAGATATAAGTGTGTGTGAAAGCCGTCCTTCACCTAGCTTGTTTTGAACTCAAAGATTCTTTTCAATTGCAAACTCTAATCCATACATATATATGGGGAGGTACTAGCTCCAACTCGGTTTTACAGTGAAAACTGCAGGAAATTCAAACCGGCACTAGGAAACAGACTGAGAAATCAGAGTAATAGTTTCTCCTGCAACCCATTCCCTTTGTGCTAGATGAACGAAAGTCTCCCCACATGCTCAGTTTTGAGAGATAAGTGCGTGTGAATGCCGTCCTTCACCTTGCTTGTTGGGAACACAAAGATTCTTTTCACTTGCAAACTCCACTCCATACATATATATGGGGAGATACTAGCTCCAACTCAGTTTTACAGTGAAAACTGCAGGAAATTCAAACCGGCACTAGAAAACAGACTGAGAAACCAGAGTAAAAGTTTCTACTGCAACCCGTTCCCTTTGTGCTAGATGAACGAAAGTCTCTACACATGCTCAGTTCTGAGAGATGATGGGTGTGAAAGTCGGCCTTCACCTAGCTTGTTGGGAACACAAAGGTTCTTTTCACTTGCAAACTCCACTCCATACATATATATGGGGAGGTATTAGCTCCAAATCGGTTTTACAGTGAAAACTGCAGGAACTTCAAACCGGCACTAGGAAACACACTGAGAAACCAGAGTTTAATTTCACCTTCAACCCGTTCCTTTTGTGCTAGATGAACGAAAGTCTCTCCACATGCTCAGTTCTGAGAGATAAGTGTGTGTGAAAGCCGTCCTTCACCTAGCTTGATGGGAACACAAAGTTTCTTTTCAGTTGCAAACTCCACTCCATACATATGTATGGGGAGGTACTAGCTCCAACTCTGTTTTACAGTGAAAACTGCAGGAACTTCAAACCAACACTAGGAAACAGACTGAGAAACCAGAGTAAAACGTTTCTCCTTCAACCCGTTCCCTTTTTGCTAGATGAACGAAAGTCTCTCCACATGCTCAATTCTGAGAGATAAGTGTGTGTGAAGCCGTACTTCAAGTAGCTTGTTGGGAACACAAAGTTTCTTTTCACTTGCAAACTCCACTCCATACATATATACGTGGAGGTACTAGCTCCAACTCGGATTTACAGTTAAAACTGCAGGAACTTCAAACCGGCACTAGGAAACAGACTGAGAAACCAGAGTAAAAGTTTCTCCTGCAACCCGTTCCCTTTGTGCTAGATGAACGAACGTCTCTCCACATGCTCAGTTCTGAGACAAAAGTGAGTGTGAAAGACGCCCTTCACCTAGCTTATTGGGAACACAAAGTTTCTTTTCATTTGCAAACTCCAATCCATACATATATACGGTGAGGTACTAGCTCCAACTCGGTTTTACAGTGAATACTGCATGAACTTCAAACAGGCACTAGGAAACAGACAGAGAAACCAGAGTAAAAGTTTCTCCTGCAACCCGTTCCCTTTGTGCTAGATGAACGAACGTCTCTCCACATGCCCAGTTCTGAGAGATAAGTGTGTGTGAAACCCGTCCTTCAACTAGCTTGTTGGGAACACAAAGTTTCTTTTCAGTTGCAAACTCCACTCCATACATATATATGGGGAGGTACTAGCTAAAACTCGGTTTTACAGTGAAAACTGCAGGAACTTCAAACCGGCACTAGGAAACAGACTGAGAAACCAGAGTAAAAGTTTCACCTGCAACCCGTTCCTTTTGTGCTAGATGAAAGAACGTCTCTCCACATGCTCAGTTCTGAGAGATAAGTGCATGTGAATGCCGTCCTTCACCTTGCTTGTTGGGAACACAAAGTTTCTTTTCACTTGCAAACTCCACTTCATACATATATATGGGGAGGTACAAGCTCCAACTCGGTTTTACAGTGAAAACTGCAGGAAATTCAAACCGGCACTAGGAAACAGACTGAGAAACCAGAGTAAAAGTTTCTCCTGCAACCCGTTCCCTTTGTGCTAGATGAACGAAAGTCTCTCCACATGTTCAGTTCTGAGAGATAAGTGGGTGTGAAAGCCGTCCTTCACCTAGCTTGTTGGGAACACAAAGTTTCTTTTCACTTGCAAACTCCACTCCATACATATATATGGGGAGGTAATAGCTCCAAATCGGATTTACAGTGAAAACTGCAGGAACTTCAAACCTGCACTAGGAAACAGACTGAGAAACCAGAGAAAAAGTTTCATCTGCAACCCGTTCTTTGTGCTGGATGAACGAACGTCTCTCCACATGCTCAGTTCTGAGAGATAATTGTGTGTGAAATCCGTCCATCACCTAGCTTTTTGGGAACACAAAGTTTCTTTTCACTTGCAAACTCCACTTCATACATATAAATGGGGAGGTACAATCTCCAACACGGTTTTACAGTGAAAACTGCAGGAACTTCAAACCGGCACTAGGAAACAAACTGAGAATCCAGAGTAAAAGTTTCTCCTGCAACCCGTTCCATTTGTGCTATATGAACGAACGTCTCTCCACATGCTCAGTTCTGAGGGATAAGTGCGTGTGAAAGCCGTCCTTCACCTAGCTTGTTGGGAACACAAAGTTTCTTTTCACTTGCAAACTCCACTTCATACATATATATGGGGAGGTACTAGCTCCAACTCGGTTTTACAGTGAAAACTGCAGGAAATTCAAACCGGCACTAGGAAACAGACTGAGAAACCAGAGTAATAGTTTCCCCTGCAACCCATTCCCTTTGTGCTAGATGAACGAAAGTCTCCCCACATGCTCAGTTTTGAGAGATAAGTGCGTGTGAATGCCGTCCTTCACCTTGCTTGTTGGGAACACAAAGATTCTTTTCACTTGCAAACTCCACTCCATACATATATATGGGGAGATACTAGCTCCAACTCGGTTTTACAGTGAAATCTGCAGGAAATTCAAACCGGCACTAGAAAACAGACTGAGAAACCAGAGTAAAAGTTTCTCCTGCAACCCGTTCCCTTTGTGCTAGATGAACGAAAGTCTCTCCACATGCTCAGTTCTGAGAGATAAGTGTGTGTGAAAGCCGTCCTTCACCTAGCTAGTTGGGAACACAAAGTTTCTTTTCACTTGCAAACTCCAATCCATACATATATATGGGGAGGTATTAGCTCCGAATCTGTTTTACAGTGAAAACTGCAGAAACTTCAAACCGGCACTAGGAAACAGACTGAGAAACCAGAGTAAAAGTTTCTCCTTCAAACCGTTCCCTTTGTGCTAGATGAACGAACGTCTCTCCACAGGCTCAGTTCTGAGAGATAAGTGTGTGTGAAATCCGTCCTTCACCTAGCTTGTTGGGAACACAAAGTTTCTTTTCATTTGCAAACTCCACTCCATACATATATATGGGGAGGTACTAGCTCCAACTCGGTTTTACAGTGAAAACTGCAGGAACTTCAAACTGGCACTAGGAAACAGACTGAGAAACCAGAGTAAAACATTTCTCCTTCAAACCGTTCCCTTTGTGCTGGATGAACGAACGTCTCTCCACATGCTCAGTTCTGAGAGATAAGTGTGTGTGAAGCCGTACTTCAACTAGCTTGTTGGGAACACAAAGTTTCTTTTCACTTGCAAACTCCACTCCATATATATATATGGGGAGGTAATAGCTCCAAATCGGTTTTACTGTGAAAACTGCAGGAACTTCAAACCGGCACTAGGAAACTGACTGAGAAACCAGAGTAAAAGCTTCTCCTGCAACCCGTTCCCTTTGTGCTAGATGAACGAACGTCTCTCCACATGCTCAGTTCTGAGAGATAAGTGTGTGTGAAAGCCGTCCTTCACCTAGCTTATTGGGAACACAAAGTTTCTTTACACTTGCAAACTCCAATCCATACATATATACGGGGAGGTACTAGCTCCAACTCGGTTTTCCAGTGAAAACTGCAGGAACTTCAAACCGGCACTAGGAAACAGACAGAGAAATCAGAGTAAAAGTTTCATCTGCAACCCGTTCATTTTGTGCTGGATGAACGAACGTCTCTCCACATGCTCAGTTCTGAGAGATAAGTGTGTGTGAAAGCCGTCCTTCACCTAGCTTTTTGGGAACACAAAGTTTCTTTTCACTTGCAAACTCCACTCCATACATATATATGGGGAGGTACTAGATCCAACTCGGTTTTATGAGAAAACTGCAGGAACTTCAAACCGGCACTAGGAAACAGACTGAGAAACCAGAGTAAAATTTTCTCCTTCAACCCGTTCCCCTTGTGCTAGATGAACGAACGTCTCTCCACAGGCTCAGTTCTGAGAGATAAGTGTGTGTGAAGCCTTCCTTCACCAAGCTTGTTGGGAAAACAAAGTTTCTTTTCAGTTGCAAACTCCAATCCATACGTATATATGGGGAGGTACGAGCTCCAACTCGGTTTTACAGTGAAAACTGCAGGAACTTCAAACCGGCACTAGGAAACAGACTGAGAAATCAGAGAAAAGATTCTCCTGCAACTCGTTCCTTTTGTGCTAAATGAAAGAACGTCTCTCCACATGCTCAGTTCTGAGAGATAAGTGCGTGTGAAAGCCGTCCTTCACCTAGCTTATTGGGAAAACAAAGTTTCTTTTCAGTTGCAAACTCCAATCCATAATTATATATGGGGAGGTGCTAGCTCCAACACGGTTTTACAGTGAAAACTGCAGGAACTTCAAACCGGCACTAGGAAACAGACTGAGAAACCAGAGTGAATGTTTTTCCTGCAACCCATTCCCTTTCAGCTAGATGAAAGAACGTCTCTCCACATGCTCAGTTCTAAGAGAAAAGTGTGTGTGAAAGCCGTCCTTCACCTAGATTGTTGGGAACACAAAGTTTCTTTTCAGTTGCAAAATCCACTCCATACATATTTATGGGGAGGTACTAGCTCCAACTCGGTTTTACAGTGAAAACTGCAGGAACTTGAAACCGGCACTAGGAAACAGACTGAGAATCCAGAGAAAATTTTCTCCTTCAACCCGTTCCCTTTGTGCTAGATGAACATACATCTCTCCACATGCTCAGTAATTAGAGATAAGTGTGTGTGAAAGCCGTCCTTAACCTAGCTTGTTGGGAACACAAAGTTTCTTTTCAGTTGCAAACTCCAATCCATACATATATATGGGGAGGTACTAGCTCCAACTCGGTTTTACAGTGAAAACATCAGGAAATTCAAAACCGGCACTAGGAAACAGACTGAGATACCAGAGTAAAAGTTTCACCTGCAACCCGATCCTTTTGTGCTAGATGAACGAACGTCTCTCCACAAGCTCAGTTCTGAGAGATATGTGTGTGTGAAAGCCGTCCTTCACCTAGCTTGTTGGGAACACAAAGTTTCTTTTCAGTTGCAAACTCCAATCCATACGTATATATGGGGAGGTGCGAGCTCCAACACGGTTTTTCAGTGCAAACTGCAGGAACTTCAAACCGGCACTAGGAAACAGACTGAGACATCAGAATAATAGATTCTCCTGCAAACCGTTCCGTTTGTGCTAGATGAACAAACGTCTCTCCACATGCTCAGTTCTGAGAGATAAATGTGTGTGAAAGCCGTCCTTCACCTAGCTTATTGGGAACACAAAGTTTCTTTTCAGTTGCAAACTCCACTCCATACATATATATGGGGAGGTTCTAGCTAAAACTCGGTTTTACAGTGAAAACTGCAGGAACTGCAAACCGGCAATAGGAAACAGACTGAGAAACCAGAGTAAAAGTTTCCCCTGAAACCCGTTCCCTTTGTGCTAGATGAACGAACGTCTCTCCACATGCTCATTTCTGAGAAATAAGTGTGTGTGAAATCCGTCCTTCACCTAGCTTGTTGAGAACACAAAGATTCTTTTCAGTTGCAAACTCCACTCCATACATATATATGGGGAGGTGCTAGCTCCAACTCGGTTTTGCAGTGAAAACTGCAGGAACTTCAAACCGTCACTAGGAAACAGACTGAGAAACCAGAGTAAAAGTTTCTCCTGCAACCCGTTCCCTTTGTGCTAGATGAACGAACGTCTCTCCACATGCTCATTTCTGAGAGATTATTGTGTGTGTTAGCCGTCCTTCACCTAGCTTGTTGGGAACACAAAGTTTCTTTTCAGTTGCAAACTCCACCCCATACATATATATGGGGAGGTGCTAGCTCCAACTCGGTTTTACAGTGAAAACTGCAGGAACTGCAAACCGGCACTAGGAAACAGACAGAGAAACCTCAGTAAAAGTTTCTCCTGCAAACCGTTCCCTTTGTTCTAGATGAATGAACGTCTCTCCACATGCTCAGTTCTGAGAGATAATTGTGTGTGAAAGCCGTCCTTCACCTAGCTTATTGGGCACAAAGATTCTTTTCAGTTGCAAACTCCACTCCATAAATATATATGGGGAGGTGCTAGCTCCAACACGGTTTTACAGTGAAAACTGCAGGAACTTCAAACCGGCACTAGGAAACAGACTGAGAAACCAGAGTGAAAGTTTCTCCTGCAACCCATTCACTTTCTGCTAGATGAAAGAACGTCTCTCCACATGCTCAGTTCTGAGACAAAAGTGTGTGTGAAAGCCGTCCTTCACCTAGCTTGTTGGGAACACAAAGTTTCTTTTCAGTTGCAAACTCCACTCCATACAAAAATATGGGGAGGTACTAGTTCCATCTCGGTTTTACAGTGCAAACTGTAGGAACTTCAACCCGGCACTAGTAAACAGACTGAGAAAACAGAGTAAATGTTTCACCTGCAAACCGTTCCCTTTGTGCTAGATGAACGAAGGTCTCTCCACATGCTCAGTACTGAGAGATAAGTGTGTGTGAAAGCCGTCTTTCACCTAGCTTGATTGGAACACAAAGTTTGTTTTCAGGTGCTTACTCCACTCCATACATATATATGGGGAAGTACTAGTTCCAACTCTGTTTTACAGTGAAAACTGCAGGAACTTCAAACAGGCATTAGGAAACAGATTCAGAATCCAGAGAAAAAGTTTCTCTTGCAACCCGTTCCCTTTGTGCTAGATGAACGTACATCTCTCCACATGCTCAGTAATTAGAGATAAGTGTGTGTGAAAGCCGTCCTTCACCAAGCTTGTTTGGAACACAAAGTTTCTTTTCAGTTGCAACCTCCAATCCATACGTATATATGGGGAGGTACGAGCTCCAACTCGGTTTTACAGTGCAAACTGCAGGAACTTCAAACCGGCACTAGGAAACAGACTGAGAAATCAGAGTAAAAGATTCTCCTGCAACCCTTTCCTTATGTGCTAAATGAACGAACGTCTCTCCACATGCTCAGTTCTTAGAGATAAGTGCGTGTGAAAGCCGTCCTTCACCTAGCTTGTTGGGAACCCAAAGTTTCTTTTCACTTGCAAACTCCTCTTCATACATATATATGGGGAGGTACTACCTCCAACACTGTTTTACAGTGAAAACTGCAGGAACTTCAAACCGGCACTAGGAAACAGACTGAGAAACCAGAGTAAAAGTTTCTCCTGCCAACAGTTCCCTTTGTGCTAGATGAACGAACGTCTCTCCACATGCTCAGTTCTGAGAGATAAGTGTGTGTGAAAGCCGTCCTTCATATAGCTTGTTGGGAAAACAAAGTTTCTTTTCAGTTGCAAACTCCACTCCATACATATATATGGGGAGGTGCAAGCTCCAACTCGGTTTTACAGTGAAAACTGCAGGAACTGCAAACCGGTACTAGGAAACAGACTGAGAAACCAGAGTAAAAGTTTCTCCTGCATCCCGTTCCCTTTGTGCTAGATGAACGAACGTCTCTCCACATGCTCAGTTCTGAGAGATAAGTGTGTGTGAAAGCCATCCTTCACCTAGCTTGTGGGAAACACAAAGTTTCTTTTCAGTTGCAAACTCCACTCCATACATATATATGGGGAGGTGCTAGCTCCAACTAGGTTTTACAGTGAAAACTGCAGGAACTGCAAACCGGCACTAGGAAACAGACTGAGAAACCAGAGTAAAAGTTTCTCCTGCAACCCGTTCCCTTTGTGCTAGATGAACGAACGTCTCTCCACATGCTCAGTTCTGAGAGATAAGTGCGTGTGAAAGCCATCCTTCAACAAGCTTGTTGGGAACACAAAGTTTCTTTTCAGTTGCAAACTCCACTCCATAAATATATATGGGGAAGTGCTAGCTCCAACACGGTTTTACAGTGAAAACTGCAGGAACTTCAACCCGGCACTAGGAAACAGACTGAGAAACCAGAGTGAAAGTTTATCCTGCAACCCGTTCCCTTTGTGCTAGATGAACGAACGTCTCTCCACATGCTCAGTTCTGAGAGATAAGTGTGTGTGAAAGCCGTCCTTCACCTAGCTTGTTGGGAACACAAAGTTTCTTTTCAGTTGCAAACTCCACTCCATACATATATATGGGGTGGTACTAGCTCCAACTGGGTTTTACAGTGAAAACTGCAGGAACTTCAAACCGGCACTAGGAAACAGACTGAGAATCCAGAGAAAAAGTTTCTCCTGCAACCCGTTCCCTTTGTGCTAGATGAACGAACGTCTCTCCACATGCTCAGTACTGAGAGTTAAGTGGGTGTGAAAGCCGTCCTTCACCTAGCTTGATTGGAACACAAAGTTTGTTTTCAGTTGCAAACTCCACTCCATACATATATAAGTTGAGGTAATAGCTCCAACTCGGTTTTACAGTGAAAACTGCCGGAACTTCAAACTGGCACTAGGAAACAGATTTAGAATCCAGAGAAAAAGTGTCTCCTGCAACCCTGTCCCTTTGTGCTAGATGAACGAACGTCTCTCCACATGCTCATTACTGAGAGATAATTGTGTGTGAAAGCCGTCCTTCACCTAGGTTGATTGGAACATAAAGATTTTTTTCAGTTGCAAACTCCACTCCATACATATATATGGGGTGGTACAAGCTCCAACTCGGTTTTACATTGAAAACTGCAGGAACATCAAACCGGCACTAGGAAACAGACAGAGAATCCAGAGTAAAAGCTTCTCCTGCAAACCGTTCCATTTGTGCTAGATGAGCGAAAGTCTCTCCACATGCTCAGTTCTGAGAGATAATTGAGTGTGAAAGACGTCCTTCCCAAGCTTGTTGGGAACACAAAGTTTCTTTTCAGTTGCAAACTCCACTCCATACATATATATGGGGAGGTGCTAGCTCCAACTCGGTTTTACAGTGAAAACTGCAGGAACTTCAAACCGGCAGTAGGAAACAGACTGAGAAACCAGAGTAAAAGTATCTCCTGCAACCCGTTCCCTTTGTGCTAGATGAACGAACGTCTCTCCACATGCTCAGTTCTGAGAGATAAGTGCGTGTGAAAGCCATCCTTCAACTAGCTTGTTGGGAACACAAAGTTTCTTTTCAGTTGCAAACTCCACTCCATAAATATATATGGGGAGGTGCAAGCTCCAACTCGGTTTTACAGTGAAAACTGCAGGAACTTCAAACCGGCACTAGGAAACAGACTGAGAAGCCAGAGTAAAAGTTTCCCCTGCAACCAGTTCCCTTTGTGCTAGATGAACGAACGAATCTCCACAGGCTCATTTCTGAGAGATAAGTGTTTGTGAAAGCCGTACTTCACCTAGCTTAATGGGAACACAAAGTTTCTTTTCAGTTGCAAACTCCACTCCATACATTTATATGGGGAGGTACTAACTCCAACTCTGTTTTACAGTGAAAACTGTAGGAACTTCAAACCGGCACTAGGAAACAGACTGAGAAGCCAGAGTAAAAGTTTCCCCTGCAACCAGTTCCCTTTGTGCTAGATGAACGAACGACTCTCCACAGGCTCAGTTCTGAGGGATAAGTGCGTGTGAAAGCCGTCCTTCACCTAGCTTGTTGGGAACACAAAGATTCTTTTCACTTGCAAACTCCACTTCATACATATATATGGGGAGGTACTAGCTCTAAATCGGTTTTACAGTGAAAACTGCAGGAACTTCAAACATGCACTAGGAAACAGACTGAGAAACCAGAGTAAAAGTTTCTCCTGCAACCCGTTCCCATTGTGCCAGATGAACGAAAGTCTCCACATGCTCAGTTCTGAGAGATAAGTGTGTGTGAAAGCCGTCCTTCACCTAGCTTTTTGGGAACACAAAGTTTCTTTTCACTTGCAAACTCCACTCCATACATATATATGGGGAGGTACTAGATCCAACTCGGTTTTACAGAGAAAACTGCAGGAACTTCAAACCGGCACTAGGAAACAGACTGAGAAACCAGAGTAAAATTTTCTCCTTCAACCCGTTCCCTTTGTGCTAGATGAACGAACGTCTCTCCACAGGCTCAGTTCTGAGAGATAAGTGTGTGTGAAGCCGTACTTCAACTAGCTTGTTGTGAACACAAACTTTCTTTTCACTTGCAAACTCCACTTCAGACATATATATGGGGAGGTACTAGCTCCAACTCGGCTTTACAGTGAAAACTGCAGGAACTTCAAACCGGCACTAGGAAACAGACTGAGAAATCAGAGAAAAGATTCTCCTGCAACTCGTTCCTTTTGTGCTAAATGAACGAACGTCTCTCCACATGCTCAGTTCTGAGAGATAAGTGCGTGTGAAAGCCGTCCTTCACCTTGCTTATTGGGAACACAAAGTTTCTTTTCAGTTGCAAACTCCAATCCATAAATATATATGGGGAGGTGCTAGCTCCAACACGGTTTTACAGTGAAAACAGCAGGAACTTCAAACCGGCACTAGGAAACAGACTGAGAAACCAGAGTGAATGTTTCTCCTGCAACCCATTCCCTTTCAGCTAGATGAAAGAACGTCTCTCCACATGCTCAGTTCTGAAAGAAAAGTGTGTGTGAAAGCCGTCCTTCACCTAGATTGTTGGGAACACAAAGTTTCTTTTCAGTTGCAAACTCCACTCCATACATATTTATGGGGAGTTACTAGCTCCAACACTGTTTTACAGTGAAAACTGCAGGAACTTCAAACCGGCACTAGGAAACAGACTGAGAATCCAGAGAAAAAGTTTCTCCTTCAACCCGTTCCCTTTGTGCTAGATGAACGTACATCTCTCCACATGCTCAGTAATTAGAGATAAGTGTGTGTGAAAGCCGTCCTTCACCTAGCTTGTTGGGAACATAAAGTTTCTTTTCAGTTGCAAACTCCAATCCATACATATATATGGGGAGGTACTAGCTCCAACTCGGTTTTACAGTGAAAACATCAGGAACTTCAAAACCGGCACTAGGAAACAGACTGAGATACCAGAGTAAAAGTTTCACCTGCAACCCGAACCTTTTGTGCTAGATGAACGAACGTCTCTCCACATGCTCAGGTCTGAGAGATATGTGTGTGTGAAAGCCGTCCTTCACCTAGCTTGTTGGGAACACAAAGTTTCTTTTCAGTTGCAAACTCCAATCCATACGTATATATGGGGTGGTGCGAGCTCCAACACGGTTTTTCAGTGCAAACTGCAGGAACTTCAAACCGGCATTAGGAAACAGACTGAGACTTAAGAATAATAGATTCTCCTGCAAACCGTTCCGTTTGTGCTAGATGAACAAACGTCTCTCCACATGCTCAGTTCTGAGAGATAAGTGTGTGTGAAAGCCGTCCTACATATAGCTTGTTGGGAACACAAAGTTTCTTTTCAGTTGCCAACTCCACTCCATACATTTATATGGGCAGGTACTAACTCCAACTCTGTTTTACAGTGAAAACTGCAGGAACTTCAAACCGGCACTAGGAAACAGACTGAGAAGCCAGAGTAAAAGTTTCCCCTGCAACCCATTCCCTTTGTGCTAGATGAACGAACGACTCTCCACAGGCTCAGTTCTGAGGTATAAGTGCGTGTGAAAGCCGTCCTTCACCTAGCTTGTTGGGAACACAAAGATTCTTTTCACTTGCAAACTCCACTTCATACATATATATGGGGAGGTACTAGCTCCAAATCGGTTTTACAGTGAAAACTGCAGGAACTTCAAACAGGCACTAGGAAACAGACTGAGAAACCAGAGTAAAAGTTTCTCCTGCAACCCGTTCCCTTTGTGCCAGATGAACGAAAGTCTCCACATGCTCAGTTCTGAGAGATAAGTGTGTGTGAAAGCCGTCCTTCACCTAGCTTTTTGGGAACATAAAGTTTCTTTTCACTTGCAAACTCCACTCCATACATATATATGGGGAGGTACTAGATCCAACTCGGTTTTACAGAGAAAACTGCAGGAACTTCAAACCGGCACTAGGAAACAGACTGAGAAACCAGAGTAAAAGTTTCTCCTGCAACCCGTTCCCTTTTTGCTAGATGAACGAAAGTCTCTCCACATGCTCAGTTCTGAGAGATATGTGTGTGAGAAAGCCGTTCTTCAATTAGCTTGTTGTGAACACAAACTTTCTTTTCACTTGCAAACTCCACTTCATACATATATATGGGGAGGTACTAGCTCCAACTCGGCTTTACAGTGAAAACTGCAGGAACTTCAAACCGGCACTAGGAAACAGACTGAGAAGCCAGAGTAAAAGTTTCTCCTGCAACCCGTTCCCTTTTTGCTAGATGAACGAAAGTCTCTCCACATGCTCAGTTCTGAGAGATATGTGTGTGAGAAAGCCGTTCTTCACCTAGCTTGTTGGGAAAACAAAGTTTCTTTTCAGTTGCAAACTCCAATCCATACGTATATATGGGGAGGTACGAGCTCCAACTCGGTTTTACAGTGAAAACTGCAGGAACTTCAAACCGGCACTAGGAAACAGACTGAGAAATCAGAGAAAAGATTCACCTGCAACTCGTTCCTTTTGTGCTAAATGAACGAACGTCTCTCCACATGCTCAGTTCTGAGAGATAAGTGCGTGTGAAAGCCGTCCTTCACCTAGCTTATTGGGAACACAAAGTTTCTTTTCAGTTGCAAACTCCAATCCATAAATATATATGGGGAGGTGCTAGCTCCAACACGGTTTTACAGTGAAAACTGCAGGAACTTCAAACCGGCACTAGGAAACAGACTGAGAAACCAGAGTGAATGTTTCTCCTGCAACCCATTCCCTTTCAGCTGGATGAAAGAACGTCTCTCCACATGCTCAGTTCTGAGAGAAAAGTGTGTGTGAAAGCCGTCCTTCACCTAGATTGTTGGGAACACAAAGTTTCTTTTCAGTTGCAAACTCCACTCCATACATATTTATGGGGAGTTACTAGCTCCAACACTGTTTTACAGTGAAAAGTGCAGGAACTTCAAACCGGCACTAGGAAACAGACTGAGAATCCAGAGAAAAATTTTCTCCTTCAACCCGTTCCCTTTTTGCTAGATGAACGTACATCTCTCCACATGCTCAGTAATTAGAGATAAGTGTGTGTGAAAGCCGTCCTTCACCTAGCTTGTTGGGAACACAAAGTTTCTTTTCAGTTGCAAACTCCAATCCATACATATATATGGGGAGGTACTAGCTCCAACTCGGTTTTACAGTGAAAACATCAGGAACTTCAAAACCGGCACTAGGAAACAGACTGAGAAACCAGAGTAAAAGTTTCTCCTGCAACCCGTTCCCTTTGTGCTAGATGAACGAACGTCTCTCCACATGCTCATTTCTGAGAGATAATTGTGTGTGAAAGCCGTCCTTCACCTAGCTTGTTGGGAACACAAAGTTTCTTTTCAGTTGCAAACTCCACTCCATACATATATATGGGGAGGTGCTAGCTCCAACTCGGTTTTACAGTGAAAACTGCAGGAACTGCAAACCGGCACTAGGAAACAGACAGAGAAACCTCAGTAAAAGTTTCTCCTGCAACCCGTTCCCTTTGTTCTAGATGAATGAACGTCTCTCCACATGCTCAGTTCTGAGAGATAATTGTGTGTGAAAGCCGTCCTTCACCTAGCTTATTGGGCACAAAGTTTCTTTTCAGTTGCAAACCCCACTCCATAAATATATATGGGGCGGTGCTAGCTCCAACAAGGTTTTACAGTGAAAACTGCAGGAACTTCAAACCGGCACTAGGAAACAGACTGAGAAACCAGAGTGAAAGTTTCTCCTGCAACCCATTCACTTTATGCTAGATGAAAGAACGTCTCTCCACATGCTCAGTTCTGAGACAAAAGTGTGTGTGAAAGCCGTCCTTCACCTAGCTTGTTGGGAACACAAAGTTTCTTTTCAGTTGCAAACTCCACTCCATACAAAAATATGGGGAGGTACTAGTTCCATCTCGGTTTTGCAGTGCAAACTGTAGGAACTTCAACCCGGCACTAGTAAACAGACTGAGAAAACAGAGTATATGTTTCACCTGCAAACCGTTCCATTTGTGCTAGATGAACGAACGTATCTCCACATGATAAGTTCTGAGAGATAAGTGTGTGTGAAAGCCTTCCTTGACTACCTTGTTGGGAACACAAAGTTTCTTTTCAATTGCAAACTCCACTCCATACATACATATCGGGATGTACTAGCTCCAACACGGTTTTACAGTGAAAACTGCTGGAACTTCAAACCGGCACTAGGAAACAGACTGAGAAACCAGAGTAAAAGTTTCTCCTGCAACCGGTTCCCTTTGTGCTAGATGAACGAACGTCTCTCCACATGATCAATTCTGAGAGATATGTGTGTGTGTAAGCCGTCCTTCACCTAGATTATAGGGAACACAAAGTTTCTTTTCAGTTGCAAACTCCAATCCATACATATATATGGGGAGGTACGAGCTCCACCTCGGTTTTACAGTGAAAACTGCAGGAACTTCAAACCGGCGCTAGGAAACAGACTGAGAAACCAGAGTGAAAGTTCTCCTGCAACACGTTCCTTTTTTGTTAGATGAACGAACGTCTCTCCACATGCTCAGTTCTGAGAGATAACTGTGTGTGAAAGCCGTCCTTCACCTAGCTTGTTGGGAACACAAAGTTTCTTTTCAGTTGCAAACTCCACTCCATACATATATATGGGTAGTTGCTAGCTCCAACTCGGTTTTACAGTGAAAACTGCAGAAAATTCAAACCGGCACTAGGAAACAGACTGAGAAACAAGAGAAAATGTTTCTAATTCAACCCGTTCCCTTTCTGCTAGATGAACGAACCTCTCTCCACATGCTCAGTTCTGAGAGAAAAGTGTCTGTGAAAGCCGTCCTTCAACAAGCTTGTTGGGAACAGAAAGTTTCTTTTCACTTGCAAACTCCAATCCATACATATATATGGGGAGGTTCTAGCCCCAACTCGGTTTTACAGTGAAAACTGCAGGAACTTCAAACCGGCACTAGGAAACATACTGAAAAACCAGAGTAAATGTTTCTACTGCAACCCGTTCCATTTGAGCTAGATGAACGAACGTCTCTCCACATGCTCAGTTCTGAGAGAAAAGTGTCTGTTAAAGCCGTCCTTCACCTAGCTTGTTGGGAACACAAAGTTTCTTTTCAGTTGCAAACTCCACTCCCTACATATATATGGGGTGGTACTAGCTCCAACTCGGTTTTACAGTGAAATCTGCAGGAACTTCAAACCGGCACAAGGAAACAGACTGAGAAACCAGAGTAAAAGTTTCTCCTTCAACCCGTTCCCTTTCTGCTAGATGAACGAACGTCTCTCCATATGCTCAGTTCTGATAGATAAGTGCGTGTGAAAGCCGTCCTTCACCTAGCTTGTTGGGAACACAAAGTTTCTTTTCAGTTTCAAACTCCAATCCATACATATATATGGGTAGTTTCTAGCTCCAACTCGGTTTTACAGTGAAAACTGCAGAAAATTCAAACCGTCACTAGGAAACAGACTGAGAAACCAGAGAAAATGTTTCTAATTCCACCCGTTCCCTTTCTGCTAGATGAACGAACGTCTCTCCACATGCTCAGTTCTGAGAGATAATTGTGTGTGAAAGGCGTCCTTCACCTAGCTTGTTGGGAACACAAAGTTTCTTTTCAGTTGAAAATACCACTCCATACATATATATGGGGAGGTACTAGCTCCAACTCGGTTTTACAGTGAAAACTGCAGGAACTTCAAACCGGCACTAGGAAACAGACTGAGAAACCAGAGTAAAAGTTTCTCCTGCAACCCGTTCCCTTTGTGCTAGATGAACGAACGTCTCTCCACATGATAAGTTCTGAGAGATATGTGTGTGTGTAAGCCGTCCTACACCTAGATTGTTGGGAACACAAAGTTTCTTTTCAGTTGCAAACACCACTCCATACATATATATGGGGAGGTACTAGCTCCAACTCGGTTTTACAGTGAAAACTGCAGGAACTTCAAACCGGCACTAGGAAACATACTGAGAAATAGAGTAATAGTTTCTCCTGCAACCCGTTCCATTTGTGCTAAATGAACGAACGTCTCTCCACATGCTCAGTTCTGAGAGATAAGTGTGTGTGAAAGCCGTAGTTAACCTAGTTTGTAGGGAACACAAAGATTATTTTCAGTTGCAAACTCCACTCCATACATATATATGGGGAGGTACTAGCGCCAACTCGGTTTTACAGTGAAAACTGCAGGAACTTCAAACCGGCACTAGGAAACAGACTGAGAAACCAGAGTAATAGTTTCTCCTGCAACCCGTTCCCTTTGAGCTAGATGAACGAACGTCTCTCCACATGCTCAGTTCTGAGAGATAAGTGTGTGTGAAAGCCTTCCTTCACCTAGCTTGTTGGGAACACAAAGTTTCTTTCCAGTTGCAAACTCCACTCCATACAAATATAGGGGAGGTACTAGTTCCAACTCGGTTTTACAGTGAAAGCTGCAGGAACTTCAAACCGGCACTAGGAAACAGACCTAGAAACCAGAGTAAAAGTTTCTACTTCAACCCGTTCCCTTTGTGCTAGATGAACGAACGTATCTCCACATGATAAGTTCTGAGAGATAAGTGTGTGTGAAGCCGTCCTTCACCTAGCTTGTTGGGAACACAAAGTTTCTTTCCAGTTGCAAAATCCACTCCATACATATATAGGGGAGGTACTAGTTCCAACTCGGTTTTACAGTGAAAGCTGCAGGAACTTCAAACCGGCACTAGGAAACAGACTGAGAAACCAGAGTAAATGTTTCTACTTCAACCCGTTCCCTTTGTGCTAGATGAACGAACGTCACTCCACTTGCTCATTTCTGAGAGATAAGTGTGTGTGAAAGCCTTCCTTCACCTAGCTTGTTGGGAACACATAGTTTCTTTTCAGTGGCAAAATCCAATCCATACATATATAGGGGAGGTACTAATTCCAACTCGATTTTACAGTGAAAATTGCAGGAATTTCAAACCGGCACTAGGAAACAGACTGAGAAACCAGAGTAAAAGTTTCACCTGCAACCCGTTCCCTTTGTGCTTGATGAACGAGCGTCTGTCCACATGCTCAGTTCTGAGAGATAAGTGTGTGTGAAAGCCGTCCTTCACCTAGCTTGTTGGGAACACATATTTTCTTTTCAGTTGCAAACTCCAATCCATAAATATATATGGGGAGGTACTAGATCCAACTCCGCTTTACTAGCAAACTGTAGGAACTTCAACCCGGCACTAGAAAACAGACTGAGAAACCAGAGTAAAAGTTCCTCCTGCAACCCGTTCCCTTTGTGCTAGATGAACGAACGTATCTCCACATGCTCAGTTCTGAGAGAAAAGTGTGTGTGAAAGCCGTCCTTCACCTAGCTTGTTGGGAACACAAAGATTCTTTGCAGTTGCAAAATCCACTCCATATATATACATGGGGAGGTACCAGCTCCAACTCGGTTTTACAGTGAAAACTGCAGGAACTTCAAACCGGCACTAGGAAACAGACTGAGAATCCAGAGTAAAAGTTTCCCCTGCAACCCGTTCCCTTTGAGCTAGATGAACGAACGTCTCTCCACATGCTCATTTCTGAGATATAAGTGTGTGTTAAAGCCGTCCTTCACCTAGCTTGTTGGGAACTCAAAGTTTCTTTCAGTTGCAAACTCCACTCCATACATATATATGGGGAGGTACTAGTTCCAACTCGGTTTTACAGTGAAAACTGCAGGAACTTCAAACCGGCACTAGGAAACAGACTGAGAAACCAGAGTAAAAGTTTCTCCTGCAACCCGTTCCCTTTGTGCTACATGAACGAACGTCTCTCCACATGCTCAGTTCTGAGAGATAAGTGTGTGTGAAAGCCGTCCTTCACCTAGCTTGTTGGGAACAAAAAGTTTCTTTTAAGTTGCAAAATGCACTCCATAAATATATATGGGGAGGTACTAGATCCAACTCCGCTTTACTAGCAAACTGAAGGAACTTCAAAACGGCACTAGGAAACAGACTGAGAAACCAGAGTAAAAGTTTCTCCTGCAACCCGTTCCTTTGTGGTAGATGAACGAACGTCTCTCCACATGCTCAGTTCTGAGAGATAAGTGTGTGTGAAAGCCGTTCTTCAACTAGCTTGTTGGGAACACAAAGTTTCTTTTCAGTTGCGAACTCCACACCATACATATATATGGGGAGGTACGAGCTCCAACTCGGTTTTACAGTGAAAAGTGCAGGAACTTCAAACCGGCACTAGGAAACAGACTGAGAATCCAGAGGAAATGTTTCACCTGCAACCCGTTCCTTTTGTGCTAGATGAACGAACGTCTCTCCACATGCTTAGTTCTGAGAGATAAGTGTGTGTGAAAGCCGTCCTTCACCTAGCTTGTTGGGAACACAAAGATTCTTTGCAGTTGCAAAATCCACTCCATATATATATATTGGGGAGGTACTAGCTCCAACTCGGTTTTACAGTGAAAACTGCAGGAACTTCAAACCGGCACTAGGAAACAGACTGAGAAACCAGAGTAAAAGTTTCTCCAGCAACCCGTTCCCTTTATGCTAGATGAACGAACGTCTATCCACATGCTCAGTTCTGAGAGAAAAGTGTGTGTGAAAGCCGTCCTTCACCTAGCTTGTTGGGAACACAAAGTTTCTTTTCAGTTCTAAACTCCACTCCATACATATATATGGGGAGCTACTAGATCCAACTCGGTTTTACAGTGAAAACTGCAGGAATTTCAAACCGGCACTAGGAAACAGACTGAGGAACCAGAGAAAAAGTTTCCCCTGCAACCCTTTCCTTTTGTGCTAGATGAACGAACGTCTCTCCACATGCTCAGTTCTGAGAGATAATTGTGTGTGAAAGCCGTCCTTCACCTAGCTTGTTGGGAACACAAAGATTCTTTGCAGTTGCAAAATCCACTCCATACATATGTATGGGGAGGTACTAGCTCCAACTCTTTTTTACAATGAAAATTGCAGGAACTTCAAACCGGCACTAGGAAACAGACTGAGAAACCAGAGTAAAAGTTTCTCCTGCAACCCGTTCCTTTTGTGCTAGATGAACGAACGACTCTCCACATGCTCAGTTCTGAGAGATAACTGTGTGTGAAAGCCGTCCTTCACCTAGCTTGTTGGGAACCCAAAGTTTCTTTTCAGTTGCAAACTCCACTCCATAAATATATATGGGGAGGTACTAGATCCAACTCCGCTTTACTAGCAAACTGTAGGAACTTCAACCCTGCACTAGGAAACAGACTGAGAAACCAGAGTAAAAGTTTCTCCTGCAACCCGTTCACTTTGAGCTAGATGAACGAACGTCTCTCCACATGCTCAGTTCTGAGAGATAAGTGTGTGTGAAAGCCGTCATTCTACTACCTTGTTGGGAACACAAAGTTTCTTTTCAGTTGCAAACTCCACTCCATACATATATATGGGGAGGTACGAGCTCCAACTCGTTTTTACAGTGAAAACTGCATGAACTTCAAACCGGCACTAGGAAACAGACTGAGAAACCAGAGGAAAAGTTTCACCTGCAACCCGTTCCATTTGTGCTAGATGAACGAACGTCTCTCCACATGCTCAGTTCTGAGAGATAAGTGTGTGTGAAAGCCGTCCTTCACCTAGCTTGTTGGGAACACAAAGATTCTTTGCAGTTGCAAAATCCACTCCATATATATATATGGGGAGGTACTAGCTCCAACTCGGTTTTACAGTGAAAACTGCAGGAACTTCAAACCGGCACTAGGAAACAGACTGAGTATCCAGAGTATAAGTTTCCCCTGCAACCCGTTCCCTTTGAGCTAGATGAACGAACGTCTCTCCACATGCTCATTTCTGAGAGATAAGTGTGTGTTAAAGCCGTCCTCCACCTAGCTTGTTGGGAACTCAAAGTATCTTTTCAGTTGCAAACTCCACTCCATATATATATATGGGGAGGTACTAGTTCCAACTCGGTTTTACAGTGAAAACTGCAGGAACTTCAAACCGGCACTAGGAAACAGACTGAGAAACCAGAGTAAAAGTTTCTCCTGCAACCCGTTCCCTTTGTGCTAGATGAACGAACGTCTCTCCACATGCTCAGTTCTGAGAGATAAGTGTGTGTGAAAGCCGTCCTTCAATTAGCTTGTTGGGAACCCAAACTTTCTTTTCAGTTGCAAACTCCACTCCATACATATATATGGGGAGGTTCTAGTTCCAACTCGGTTTTACAGTGAAAACTGCAGGAAATTCAAACCGGCACTAGGAAACAGACTGAGAAACCATAGTAAAAGTTTCTCCTGCAACCCGTTCCCTTTGTGCTAGATGAACGAATGTCTCTCCACATGTTCAGTTCTGAGAGATAAGTGTGTGTGAAAGCCGTCCTTCACCTAGCTTGTTGGGAACCCAAAATTTCTTTTTAGTTGCAAACTCCACTCCATACATATATATGGGGATGTACTGGATCCAACCCCGTTTTACAGTGCAAACTGTAGGAACTTCAACCCGGCACTAGGAAACAGACTGAGAGACCAGAGTAAATGTTTCTCCTGCAACCCGTTCCCTTTGTGCTAGATGAACGAACGTCTCTCCACATGCTCAGTTCTGGGAGATATGTGTGTGTGAAAGCCGTCCTTCACCTAGCTTGTTGGGAACACAAAGTTTCTTTTCAGTTGCAAACTCCACTCCATACATATATATGGGGAGGTACTAGCTCCAACTCGATTTTACAGTGAAAACTGCAGGAACATCAAACCGGCTCTAGGAAACAGACTGAGAAACCAGAGTAATAGTTTCACCTGCAACCCGTTCCCTTTGTGCTAGATGAACGAACGTCTCTCCACATGCTCAGTTCTGTGAGGTAAGTGTGTGTGAAAGCCGAACTTCAACTAGCTTGTTGGGAACACAAAGTTTCTTTTCACTTGTTAACTCCACTTCATACATAACCATGGGGAGGTACTAGCTCCAACTCGATTTTACAGTGAAAACTGCAGGAACTTCAAACTGGCACTAGGAAACAGACTGAGAAACCAGAGTAAAAGTTTCTCCTGCAACCCGTTCCCTTTGAGCTAGATGAACGAAGGTCTCTCCACATGCTCAGTTCTGAGAGATAAGTGTGTGTGAAAGCAGTATTTCAACTAGCTTTTTGGGAACACAAAGTTTCTTTTCAGTGGCAAACTCCATTCCATACATATATATGGGGAGGTACTAGTTCCAACACGGTTTACAGTGAAAACTGCTGGTACTTCAAACCGGCACTAGGAAACAGACTGAGAAACCAGAGTAAAAGTTTCTCCTGCAACCCGTTCCCTTTGTGCTAGATGAACGAACGTCTCTCCACATGCTCATTTCTGAGATATAAGTGAGTGTGAAAGCCGTCCTTCACCTAGGTTGTTGGGAACCCAAAGTTTCTTTTCAGTTGCAAATTCCACTCCATACATATATATGGGGAGGTAGTAGCTCCAACTCGTTTTTACGGTGAAAACTGCAGGAAGTTCAAACCGGCACTAGGAAACAGACTTAGAAACCAGAGTAAAAGTTTCTCCTGCAACCCGTTCCCTTTGAGCTAGATGAACGAACGTCTCTCCACATGCTCAGTTCTGACAGATAAGTGTGTGTGAAAGCCGTACTTCAACTAGCTTGTTGGGAACCCAAAGTTTCTTTTCAGTTGCAAACTCCACTCTATACATATATATGGGGAGGTACAAGTTCCAACTCGGTTTTACAGTGAAAACTGCAGGAACTTCAAACCGGCACTAGGAAACAGACTGAGAAACCAGCGTAAAAGTTTCCCCTGCAACCCGTTCCATTTGAGCTAGATGAACGAACGTCTCTCCACATTCTCAGTTCTGAGAGATAAGTGTGTGTGAAAGCCGTCCTTCACCTAGGTTGTTGGGAACCCAAAGTTTCTTTTCATTTGCAAACTCCACTCCATACATATATATGGGGAGGTACTAGTTCCAACTCGGTTTTACAGTGAAAACTGCAGGAACTTCAAACCGGCACTAGGAAACAGACTGAGAAACCAGAGTAAAAGTTTATCCTGCAACCCGTTCCCTTTGTGCTCGATGAACAAAAGTCTCTCCAAATGCTCAGTTCTGAGAGATAAGTGTGTGTGAAAGCCGTCATTCACCTAGCTTGTTGGGAACCCAAAATTTCTTTTCAGTTGCAAACTCCACTCCATACATATATATGGGGATGTACTAGATCCAACTCCGGTTTACAGTGCAAACTGTAGGAACTGCAACCCGGCACTAGGAAACAGACTGAGAAACCAGAGTAAAAATTTCTCCTGCAACCCGTTCCCTTTGTGCTAGATGAACGAACGTCTCTCCACATGCTCATTTCTGAGAGATAAGTGTGTGTGAAAGCCGTCCTTCACCTAGCTAGTTGGGAAAACAAAGTTTATTCTCAGTTGCAAACTCCACTCCATACATATATACGGGGAGGTACTAGCTCCAACACGGTTTTAGTGTGAAAATTGCAGGAACTTCAAACCGGCAATAGGAAACAATCTGAGAAACCAGAGTAAAAGTTTCTCCTGCAAACCGTTCCCTTTGTGCTAGATGAACGAACGTCTCTCCACATGCTCAGTTCTGAGAGATAAGTGTGTGTGAAAGCCGTCATTCACCTATCTAGTTGGGAACCCAAAGTTTCTTTTAAGTTCCAAACTCCACTCCATACATATATATGGGGATGTACTAGATCCAACTCGGTTTTACAGTGCAAAGTGTAGGAACTTCAACCCGGCACTAGGAAACAGACTGAGAAACCAGAGTAAAAGTTTCTCCTGCAACCCGTTCCCTTTGTGCTAGATGAACGAACGTCTCTCCACATGCTCAGTTCTGAGAGATAAGTGTGTGTGAAAGCCGTCCTTCACCTAGCTTGTTGGGAACCCAAAGTTTATTTTCAGTTGCAAACTCCACTCCATACATATATATGGGGAGGTACTAGCTCCAACTCGGTTTTACAGTGAAAACTGCAGGAACTTCAAACCGGCACTAGGAAACAGACTGTGAAACCAGAGTAAAAGTTTCTCCTGCAAACCGTTCCCTTTATGCTAGATGAACGAACGTCTCTCCACATGCTCATTTCTGAGAGATAAGTGTGTGTGAAAGCCGTCCTTCACCTAGCTTGTTGGGAACCCAAAGTTTCTTTTCAGTTGCAAATTCCAATCCATACATATATATGGGGATGTACTAGATCCAACCCCCTTTTACAGTGCAAACTGTAGGAACTTCAACCCGGCACTAGGAAACAGACTGAGAAACCAGAGTAAAAGTTTCTCCTGCAACCCGTTCCCTTTGTGCTAGATGAACGAACGTCTCTCCACATGCTCATTTCTGAGAGATATGTGTGTGTGAAAGCCGTCCTTCAACTAGCTTGTTGGGAACACAAAGTTTCTTTTCACTTGCAAACTCAACTCCATACATATATATGGGGAGGTACTAGCTCCAACTCGTTTTTACAGTGAAACCTGCAGGAACTTCAAACCGGCACTACGAAACAGACTGAGAATCCAGTTTAAATGTTTCCCCTTCAACCCGTTCCCTTTGAGCTAGATGAACGAAAGTCTCTCCAAATGCTCAGTTCTGAGAGATAAGCGTGTGTGAAAGCCGTCCTTCACCTAGCTTGTTGGGAACACAAAGTTTCTTTTCAGTTGCAAACTCCACTCCATACATATATATGGGGAGGTACTATTTCCAACTCGGTTTTACAGTGAAAACTGCAGGAACATCAAACCGGCACTAGGAAATAAAGTGAGAAACCAGAGTAAAAGTTTCTGCTGCAACCCGTTCCCTTTGTGCAGGATGAACGAACGTCTCTCCACATGATCATTTCTGAGAGATAAGTGTGTGTGAAAGCCGTCCTTCACCTAGCTTATTGTGAACACAAAGTTTCTTTTCAGTTGCAAACTCCACTCCATACATATATATGGGGAGGTACTAGTTCCAACTCGGTTTTACAGTGAAAATTGCAGGATCTTCAAACCGGCACTAGGAAACAGACTCAGAATCCAGAGTAAAATGTTCTCCTGCAACACGTTCCTTTTGTGCTAGATGAACGAACTTCTCTCCACATGCTCAGTTCTGAGAGATAAGTGTCTGTGAAAGCCGTCCTTCACCTAACTTGTTTAGAACACAAAGATTCTTTTCAGTTGCAAACTCCACTCCATACATATATATGGGGAGGTACTACCTCCAACTCGGTTTTACAGAGAAAACTGCAGGTACTTGAAAACGGCACTAGGAAACAGACTGAGAAACCAGAGTAATAGTTCCTCCTACATCCCGTTCCCTTTGTGCTAGATGAACGAACGTATCTCCACATGCTCAGTTGTGAGAGATAAGTGTGTGTGAAATCCTTCCTTCACCTAGCTTGTTGGGAACACAAAGTTTCTTTTCAGTTGCAAACTCCACTCCATACATATATATTGGGAGGTACTAGCTCCACTCTGTTTTACAGAGAAAACTGCAGGTACTTGAAACCGGCACTAGGAAACAGACTGAGAAACCAGAGTAAATGTTCCTCCTACAACCCGTTCCCTTTGTGCTAGATGAACGTCGAATCTCCACATGCTCAGTTGTGAGAGATAAGTGTGTGTGAAACCCTTCCTTCACCTAGCTTGTTGGGAACACAAAGTTTCTTTTCAGTTGCGAACTCCACTCCATACATATATATTGGGAAGTACTAGCTCCAACTCGGTTTTACGGGGAAAACTGCAGGAATTTCAAACCGGCCCTAGGAAACAGACTGAGAACCCAGAGTAAAAGTTTCTCCTGCAACCCGTTCCCTTTGTGCTAGATGAACGAACGTCTCTCCACATGCTCAGTTCTGAGAGATAAGTGTGTGTGAAAGCCGTCTTTCACCTAGCTTGTTGGGAAAACAAAGTTTCTTTTCACATGCAAACTCCTCTCCATACATATAAATGGGGAGGTATAGCTCCAATTCGATTTTACAGGGAAAACTGCAGGAACTTGAAACCGGCACTAGGAAACAGACTGAGAATCCAGAGTAAAATTTTCTTCTGCAACCCGTTCCATTTGTGCTAGATGAACGAACGTCTCTCCACATGCTCAGTTCTGAGAGATAAGTGTGTGTGAAAGCAGTACTTCACCTAGCTTGTTGGGAACACAAAGTTTCTTTTCAGTTGCAAACTCCACTCCATACATATATATGGGGAGGTACTAGCTCCAACTCGGTTTTACAGTGAAAACTGCAGGAAATTCAAACCGGCACTAGGAAACAGACTGAGAAACCATAGAATATGTTTCTTCGGCAACCAGTTCCCTTTGTGCTAGATGAACGAACGTCTCTCCACATGCTCAGTTCTGAGAGATAAGTGTGTGTGAAAGCCGTCCTTCAACTAGCTTGTTGGGAACACAAAGTTTCTTTTCAGTTGCAAACTCCAATCCATACATATATATGGGGAGGTACTAGTTCCAACTCGGTTTTACAGTGAAAATTGCAGGAACTTCAAACCGGCACTAGGAAACAGACTCAGAAACCAGAGTAAAAGTTTCTCCTGCAACCCGTTCATTTTGTGCTAGATGAACGAACTTTTCTCCACATGCTCAGTTCTGAGAGATAAGTGTCTGTGAAAGCCGTCCTTCACCTATCTTGTTTAGAACACAAAGTTTCTTTTCAGTTGCAAACTCCACTCCATACATATATATGGGGAGGTACTACCTCCAACTCGGTTTTACAGAGAAAACTGCAGGTTCTTGAAAACGGCACTAGGTAACAGACTGAGAAACCAGAGTAAAAGTTCCTCCTACAACCCGTTCCCTTTGTGCTAGATGAACGAACGTATCTCCACATGCTCAGTTGTGAGAGATAAGTGTGTGTGAAAGCCTTCCTTCAACTAGCTTGTTGGGAACACAAAGTTTCTTTTCAGTTGCAAACTCCACTCCATACATATAAATGGGGAAGTACTAGCTCCAACTCGGTATTACAGGGTAAACTGCAGGAATTTCAAACCGGCCCTAGGAAACAGACTGAGAAACCAGAGAAAAAGTTTCTTCTGCAACCCGTTCCCTTTGTGCTAGATGAACGAACGTCTCTCCACATGCTCAGTTCTGAGAGATAAGTGTGTGTGAAATCCGTACTTCACCTAGCTTGTTGGGAAAACAAAGTTTCTTTCACATGCAAACTCCACTCCATACATATAAATGGGGAGGTATAGCTCCATTTCGGTTTTACAGAGAAAACTGCAGGAACTTGAAACCGGCACTAGGAATCAGACTGAGAACCCAGAGTAAAAGTTTCTCCTGCAAACCGTTCCCTTTGTGCTAGGTGAACGAACGTCTCTCCACATGCTCAGTTCTGAGAGATAAGTGTGTGTGAAAGCCGTCCTTCACCTAGCTTGTTGGGAACACAAAGTTTCTTTTCAGTTGCAAACTCCACTCCATACATATATATGGGGAGTTACAAGCTCCAACTCTGTTTTACAGTGAAATCTGCAGGAAATTCAAACCGGCACTAGGAAACATACTGAGAAACCAGAGTAAATGTTCCTTCGGCAACCCGTTCCCTTTGTGCTAGATGAACGAACGTCTCTCCACATGCTCAGTTCTGAGAGATAAGTGTGTGTGAAAGCCGTCCTTCAACTAGCTTGTTGGGAACACAAAGTTTCTTTTCAGTTGCAAACTCCACTCCATACATATACATGGGGAGGTACTAATTCCAACTCGGTTTTACAGTGAAAACTGCAGGAACTTCAAACCGGCACTAGGAAACAGACTCAGAAACCAGAGTAAAATGTTCTCCTGCAACCCGTTCGTTTTGTGCTAGATGAACGAACTTCTCTCCACATGCTCAGTTCTGAGAGATATGTGTCTGTGAAAGCCGTCCTTCACCTATCTTGTTTAGAACACAAAGTTTCTTTTCAGTTGCAAACTCCACTCCATACATATAAATGGGGAGGTACTAGCTCCAACTCGGTTTTTTCAGAGAAAACTGCAGGTACTTGGAAACGGCACTAGGAAACAGACTGAGAAACCAGAGTAAAAGTTCCTCCTACAACCCGTTCCCTTTGTGCTAGATGAACGAACGTATCTCCACATGTTCATTTGAGAGAGAAAAGTGTGTGTGAAATCCTTCCTTCAACTAGCTTGTTGGGAACACAAAGTTTCTTTTCAGTTGCAAACTCCACTCCATACATATATATGGGGAAGTACTAGCTCCAACTCGGTTTTACAGGGAAAACTGCAGGAACTTCAAACCGGCCCTAGGAAACAGACTGAGAAACCAGAGTAAAAGTTTCTCCTGCAACCCGTTCCCTTTGTGCTAGATGAACGAACGTCTCTCCACATGATCATTTCTGAGAGATAAGTGTGTGTGAAAGCCGTCCTTCACCTAGCTTGTTGGGAAAACAAAGTTTCTTTTCAGTTGCAAACTCCACTCCATACATATATATGGGGAAGTACTAGCTCCAACTCGGTTTTACAGGGAAATCTGCAGGATCTTCAAACCTGCCCTAGGAAACATACTGAGAAACCAGAGTAAAAGTTTCTCCTGCAACCCGTTCCCTTTGTGCTAGATGAACGAACGTCTCTCCACATGCTCAGTTCTGAGAGATAAGTGTGTGTGAAATCCGTACTTCACCTAGCTTGTTGGGAAAACAAAGTTTCTTTCACATGCAAACTCCACTCCATACATATAAATGGGGAGGTATAGCTCCAATTCGGTTTTACAGAGAAAACTGCAGGAACTTGAAACCGGCACTAGGAATCAGACTGAGAACCCAGAGTAAAAGTTTCTCCTGCAACCCGTTCCCTTTGTGCTAGGTGAACGAACGTCTCTCCACATGCTCAGTTCTGAGAGATAAGTGTGTGTGAAAGCCGTCCTTCACCTAGCTTGTTGGGAACACAAAGTTTCTTTTCAGTTGCAAACTCCACTCCATACATATATATGGGGAGGTACAAGCTCCAACTCTGTTTTACAGTGAAATCTGCAGGAAATTCAAACCGGCACTAGGAAACATACTGAGAAACCAGAGTAAATGTTCCTTCGGCAACCCGTTCCCTTTGTGCTAGATGAACGAACGTCTCTCCACATGCTCAGTTCTGAGAGATAAGTGTGTGTGAAAGCCGTCCTTCAACTAGCTTGTTGGGAACACAAAGTTTCTTTTCAGTTGCAAACTCCACTCCATACATATACATGGGGAGGTACTAATTCCAACTCGGTTTTACAGTGAAAACTGCAGGAACTTCAAACCGGCACTAGGAAACAGACTCAGAAACCAGAGTAAAATGTTCTCCTGCAACCCGTTCGTTTTGTGCTAGATGAACGAACTTCTCTCCACATGCTCAGTTCTGAGAGATATGTGTCTGTGAAAGCCGTCCTTCACCTATCTTGTTTAGAACACAAAGTTTCTTTTCAGTTGCAAACTCCACTCCATACATATAAATGGGGAGGTACTAGCTCCAACTCGGTTTTTTCAGAGAAAACTGCACGTACTTGAAAACGGCACTAGGAAACAGACTGAGAAACCAGAGTAAAAGTTCCTCCTACAACCCGTTCCCTTTGTGCTAGATGAACGAACGTATCTCCACATGTTCATTTGAGAGAGAAAAGTGTGTGTGAAATCCTTCCTTCAACTAGCTTGTTGGGAACACAAAGTTTCTTTTCAGTTGCAAACTCCACTCCATACATATATATGGGGAAGTACTAGCTCCAACTCGGTTTTACAGGGAAAACTGCAGGAACTTCAAACCGGCCCTAGGAAACAGACTGAGAAACCAGAGTAAAAGTTTCTCCTGCAACCCGTTCCCTTTGTGCTAGATGAACGAACGTCTCTCCACATGATCATTTCTGAGAGATAAGTGTGTGTGAAAGCCGTCCTTCACCTAGCTTGTTGGGAACACAAAGTTTCTTTTCAGTTGCAAACTCCACTCCATACATATATATGGGGAAGTACTAGCTCCAACTCGGTTTTACAGGGAAATCTGCAGGATCTTCAAACCTGCCCTAGGAAACATACTGAGAAACCAGAGTAAAAGTTTCTCCTGCAACCCGTTCCCTTTGTGCTAGATGAACGAACGTCTCTCCACATGATCATTTCTGAGAGATAAGTGTGTGTGAAAGCCGTCCTTCACATAGCTTGTTGGGAACACAAAGTTTCTTTTCACTTGCAAACTCCACTCCATACATATAAATGGGGAGGTACAAGCTTCAATTCGGTTTTACAGAGAAAACTGCAGGAACTTGAAACCGGCACTAGGAAACAGACTGAGAAACCAGAGTAAATGTTCCTCCTACAACCCGTTCCCTTTTTGCTAGATGAACGTCGTATCTCCACATGCTCAGTTGTGAGAGATAAGTGTGTGTGAAAGCCTTCCTTCAACTAGCTTGTTGGGAACACAAAGTTTCTTTTCAGTTGCAAACTCCACTCCATACATATATATGGGGAAGTACTAGCTACAACTCGGTTTTACAGGGAAAACTGCAGGAATTTCAAACCGGCCCTAGGAAACAGACTGAGAACCCAGAGTAAAAGTTTCTCCTGCAACCCGTTCCCTTTGTGCTAGATGAACGAACGTCTCTCCACATGCTCAGTTCTGAGAGATAAGTGTGTGTGAAAGCCGTCTTTCACCTAGGTTGTTGGGAAAACAAAGTTTCTTTTCACATGCAAACTCCTCTCCATACATATAAATGGGGAGGTATAGCTCCAATTCGATTTTACAGGGAAAACTGCAGGAACTTGAAACCGGCACTAGGAAACAGACTGAGAATCCAGAGTAAAATTTTCTTCTGCAACCCGTTCAATTTGTGCTAGATGAACGAACGTCTCTCCACATGCTCAGTTCTGAGAGATAAGTGTGTGTGAAAGCAGTCCTTCACCTAGCTTGTTGGGAACACAAAGTTTCTTTTCAGTTGCAAACTCCACTCCATACATATATATGGGTAGGTACTAGCTCCAACTCGGTTTTACAGAGAAAACTGCAGGAACTTGAAACCGGCACTTGGAATCAGACTGAGAACCCAGAGTAAAAGTTTCTCCTGCAACCCGTTCCCTTTGTGCTAGGTGAACGAACGTCTCTCCACATGCTCAGTTCTGAGAGATAAGTGTGTGTGAAAGCCGTCCTTCACCTAGCTTGTTGGGAACACAAAGTTTCTTTTCAGTTGCAAACTCCACTCCATACATATATATGGGGAGGTACAAGCTCCAACTCTGTTTTACAGTGAAATCTGCAGGAAATTCAAACCGGCACTAGGAAACATACTGAGAAACCAGAGTAAATGTTCCTTCGGCAACCCGTTCCCTTTGTGCTAGATGAACGAACGTCTCTCCACATGCTCAGTTCTGAGAGATAAGTGTGTGTGAAAGCCGTCCTTCAACTAGCTTGTTGGGAACACAAAGTTTCTTTTCAGTTGCAAACTCCACTCCATACATATACATGTGGAGGTACTAATTCCAACTCGGTTTTACAGTGAAAACTGCAGGAACTTCAAACCGGCACTAGGAAACAGACTCAGAAACCAGAGTAAAATGTTCTCCTGCAACCCGTTCGTTTTGTGCTAGATGAACGAACTTCTCTCCACATGCTCAGTTCTGAGAGATATGTGTCTGTGAAAGCCGTCCTTCACCTATCTTGTTTAGAACACAAAGTTTCTTTTCAGTTGCAAACTCCACTCCATACATATAAATGGGGAGGTACTAGCTCCAACTCGGTTTTTTCAGAGAAAACTGCAGGTACTTGAAAACGGCACTAGGAAACAGACTGAGAAACCAGAGTAAAAGTTCCTCCTACAACCCGTTCCCTTTGTGCTAGATGAACGAACGTATCTCCACATGTTCATTTGAGAGAGAAAAGTGTGTGTGAAATCCTTCCTTCAACTAGCTTGTTGGGAACACAAAGTTTCTTTTCAGTTGCAAACTCCACTCCATACATATATATGGGGAAGTACTAGCTCCAACTCGGTTTTACAGGGAAAACTGCAGGAACTTCAAACCGGCCCTAGGAAACAGACTGAGAAACCAGAGTAAAAGTTTCTCCTGCAACCCGTTCCCTTTGTGCTAGATGAACGAACGTCTCTCCACATGCTCAGTTCTGAGAGATAAGTGTGTGTGAAAGCCGTCTTTCACCTAGCTTGTTGGGAAAACAAAGTTTCTTTTCACATGCAAACTCCTCTCCATACATATAAATGGGGAGGTATAGCTCCAATTCGATTTTACAGGGAAAACTGCAGGAACTTGAAACCGGCACTAGGAAACAGACTGAGAATCCAGAGTAAAATTTTCTTCTGCAACCCGTTCCATTTGTGCTAGATGAACGAACGTCTCTCCACATGCTCAGTTCTGAGAGATAAGTGTGTGTGAAAGCAGTCCTTCACCTAGCTTGTTGGGAACACAAAGTATCTTTTCAGTTGCAAACTCCACTCCATACATATATATGGGGAGGTACTAGCTCCAACTCGGTTTTACAGTGAAAATTGCAGGTACTTCAAACCGGCACTAGGAAACAGACTGAGAAACCAGAGTAAATGTTTCTTCGGCAACCCGTTCCCTTTGTGCTAGATGAACGAACGTCTCTCCACATGCTCAGTTCTGAGAGATAAGTGTGTGTGAAAGCCGTCCTTCAACTAGCTTGTTGGGAACACAAAGTTTCTTTTCAGTTGCAAACTCCAATCCATACATATATATGGGGAGGTACTAGTTCCAACTCGGTTTTACAGTGAAAATTGCAGGAACTTCAAACCGGCACTAGGAAACAGACTCAGAAACCAGAGTAAAAGTTTCTCCTGCAACCCGTTCATTTTGTGCTAGATGAACGAACTTTTCTCCACATGCTCAGTTCTGAGAGATAAGTGTCTGTGAAAGCCGTCCTTCACCTATCTTGTTTAGAACACAAAGTTTCTTTTCAGTTGCAAACTCCCCTCCATACATATATATGGGGAGGTACTACCTCCAACTCGGTTTTACAGAGAAAACTGCAGGTTCTTGAAAACGGCACTAGGAAACAGACTGAGAAACCAGAGTAAAAGTTCCTCCTACAACCCGTTCCCTTTGTGCTAGATGAACGAACGTATCTCCACATGCTCAGTTGTGAGAGATAAGTGTGTGTGAAAGCCTTCCTTCAACTAGCTTGTTGGGAACACAAAGTTTCTTTTCAGTTGCAAACTCCACTCCATACATATATATGGGGAAGTACTAGCTCCAACTCGGTATTACAGGGTAAACTGCAGGAATTTCAAACCGGCCCTAGGAAACAGACTGAGAAACCAGAGAAAAGTTTCTCCTGCAACCCGTTCCCTTTGTGCTAGATGAACGAACGTCTCTCCACATGATCAGTTCTGAGAGATAAGTGTGTGTGAAAGCCGTCCTTCACCTAGCTTGTTGGGAACACAAAGTTTCTTTTCACTTGCAAACTCCACCCCATACATATAAATGGGGAGGTACTAGCTCCAATTCGGTTTTACAGAGAAAACTGCAGGAACTTGAAACCGGCACTAGGAAATAGACTGAGAAACCAGAGTAAAATTTCTCCTGCAACCCGTTCCCTTTGTGCTAGGTGAACGAACGTCTCTCCACATGCTCAGTTCTGAGAGATAAGTGTGTGTGAAAGCCGTCCTTCACCTAGCTTGTTGGGAACACAAAGTTTCTTTTCAGTTGCAAACTCCACTCCATACATATATATGGGGAGGTACAAGCTCCAACTCTGTTTTACAGTGAAATCTGCAGGAAATTCAAACCGGCACTAGGAAACAGACTGAGAAACCAGAATAAATGTTCCTTCGGCAACCCGTTCCCTTTGTGCTAGATGAACGAACGTCTCTCCACATGCTCAGTTCTGAGAGATAAGTGTGTGTGAAAGCCGTCCTTCAACTAGCTTGTTGGGAACACAAAGTTTCTTTTCAGTTGCAAACTCCACTCCATACATATATATGGGGAAGTACTAGCCCCAACTCGGTTTTACAGGGAAAACTGCAGGAACTTCAAACCGGCCCTAGGAAACAGACTGAGAAACCAGAGTAAAAGTTTCTCCTGCAACCCGTTCCCTTTGTGCTAGATGAACGAACGTCTCTCCACATGATCATTTCTGAGAGATAAGTGTGTGTGAAAGCCGTCCTTCACCTAGCTTGTTGGGAACACAAAGTTTCTTTTCAGTTGCAAACTCCACTCCATACATATATATGGGGAAGTACTAGCTCCAACTCGGTTTTACAGGGAAAACTGCAGGAACTTGAAACCGGCACTAGGAAATAGACTGAGAAACCAGAGTAAAATTTCTCCTGCAACCCGTTCCCTTTGTGCTAGGTGAACGAACGTCTCTCCACATGCTCAGTTCTGAGAGATAAGTGTGTGTGAAAGCCGTCCTTCACCTAGCTTGTTGGGAACACAAAGTTTCTTTTCAGTTGCAAACTCCACTCCATACATATATATGGGGAGGTACAAGCTCCAACTCTGTTTTACAGTGAAATCTGCAGGAAATTCAAACCGGCACTAGGAAACAGACTGAGAAACCAGAGTAAAAGTTTCTCCTGCAACCCGTTCCCTTTGTGCTAGATGAACGAACGTCTCTCCACATGATCAGTTCTGAGAGATAAGTGTGTGTGAAAGCCGTCCTTCACCTAGCTTGTTGGGAACACAAAGTTTCTTTTCACTTGCAAACTCCACCCCATACATATAAATGGGGAGGTACTAGCTCCAATTCGGTTTTACAGAGAAAACTGCAGGAACTTGAAACCGGCACTAGGAAATAGACTGAGAAACCAGAGTAAAATTTCTCCTGCAACCCGTTCCCTTTGTGCTAGGTGAACGAACGTCTCTCCACATGCTCAGTTCTGAGAGATAAGTGTGTGTGAAAGCCGTCCTTCACCTAGCTTGTTGGGAACACAAAGTTTCTTTTCAGTTGCAAACTCCACTCCATACATATATATGGGGAGGTACAAGCTCCAACTCTGTTTTACAGTGAAATCTGCAGGAAATTCAAACCGGCACTAGGAAACAGACTGAGAAACCAGAGTAAATGTTCCTTCGGCAACCCGTTCCCTTTGTGCTAGATGAACGAACGTCTCTCCACATGCTCAGTTCTGAGAGATAAGTGTGTGTGAAAGCCGTCCTTCAACTAGCTTGTTGGGAACACAAAGTTTCTTTTCAGTTGCAAACTCCACTCCATACATATATATGGGGAAGTACTAGCCCCAACTCGGTTTTACAGGGAAAACTGCAGGAACTTCAAACCGGCCCTAGGAAACAGACTGAGAAACCAGAGTAAAAGTTTCTCCTGCAACCCGTTCCCTTTGTGCTAGATGAACGAACGTCTCTCCACATGATCATTTCTGAGAGATAAGTGTGTGTGAAAGCCGTCCTTCACCTAGCTTGTTGGGAACACAAAGTTTCTTTTCAGTTGCAAACTCCACTCCATACATATATATGGGGAAGTACTAGCTCCAACTCGGTTTTACAGGGAAATCTGCAGGATCTTCAAACCTGCCCTAGGAAACATACTGAGAAACCAGAGTAAAAGTTTATCCTGCAACCCGTTCCCTTTGTGCTAGATGAACGAACGTCTCTCCACATGATCATTTCTGAGAGATAAGTGTGTGTGAAAGCCGTCCTTCACATAGCTTGTTGGGAACACAAAGTTTCTTTTCACTTGCAAACTCCACTCCATACATATAAATGGGGAGGTACTAGCTTCAATTCGGTTTTACAGAGAAAACTGCAGGAACTTGAAACCGGCACTAGGAAACAGACTGAGAAACCAGACTAAATGTTCCTCCTACAACCCGTTCCCTTTTTGCTAGATGAACGTCGTATCTCCACATGCTCAGTTGTGAGAGATAAGTGTGTGTGAAAGCCTTCCTTCAACTAGCTTGTTGGGAACACAAAGTTTCTTTTCAGTTGCAAACTCCACTCCATACATATATATGGGGAAGTACTAGCTACAACTCGGTTTTACAGGGAAAACTGCAGGAATTTCAAACCGGCCCTAGGAAACAGACTGAGAACCCAGAGTAAAAGTTTCTCCTGCAACCCGTTCCCTTTGTGCTAGATGAACGAACGTCTCTCCACATGCTCAGTTCTGAGAGATAAGTGTGTGTGAAAGCCGTCTTTCACCTAGCTTGTTGGGAAAACAAAGTTTCTTTTCACATGCAAACTCCTCTCCATACATATAAATGGGGAGGTATAGCTCCAATTCGATTTTACAGGGAAAACTGCAGGAACTTGAAACCGGCACTAGGAAACATACTGAGAAACCAGAGTAAATGTTCCTTCGGCAACCCGTTCCCTTTGTGCTAGATGAACGAACGTCTCTCCACATGCTCAGTTCTGAGAGATAAGTGTGTGTGAAAGCCGTCCTTCAACTAGCTTGTTGGGAACACAAAGTTTCTTTTCAGTTGCAAACTCCACTCCATACATATACATGGGGAGGTACTAATTCCAACTCGGTTTTACAGTGAAAACTGCAGGAACTTCAAACCGGCACTAGGAAACAGACTCAGAAACCAGAGTAAAATGTTCTCCTGCAACCCGTTCGTTTTGTGCTAGATGAACGAACTTCTCTCCACATGCTCAGTTCTGAGAGATATGTGTCTGTGAAAGCCGTCCTTCACCTATCTTGTTTAGAACACAAAGTTTCTTTTCAGTTGCAAACTCCACTCCATACATATAAATGGGGAGGTACTAGCTCCAACTCGGTTTTTTCAGAGAAAACTGCAGGTACTTGAAAACGGCACTAGGAAACAGACTGAGAAACCAGAGTAAAAGTTCCTCCTACAACCCGTTCCCTTTGTGCTAGATGAACGAACGTATCTCCACATGTTCATTTGAGAGAGAAAAGTGTGTGTGAAATCCTTCCTTCAACTAGCTTGTTGGGAACACAAAGTTTCTTTTCAGTTGCAAACTCCACTCCATACATATATATGGGGAAGTACTAGCTCCAACTCGGTTTTACAGGGAAAACTGCAGGAACTTCAAACCGGCCCTAGGAAACAGACTGAGAAACCAGAGTAAAAGTTTCTCCTGCAACCCGTTCCCTTTGTGCTAGATGAACGAACGTCTCTCCACATGCTCAGTTCTGAGAGATAAGTGTGTGTGAAAGCCGTCTTTCACCTAGCTTGTTGGGAAAACAAAGTTTCTTTTCACATGCAAACTCCTCTCCATACATATAAATGGGGAGGTATAGCTCCAATTCGATTTTACAGGGAAAACTGCAGGAACTTGAAACCGGCACTAGGAAACAGACTGAGAATCCAGAGTAAAATTTTCTTCTGCAACCCGTTCCATTTGTGCTAGATGAACGAACGTCTCTCCACATGCTCAGTTCTGAGAGATAAGTGTGTGTGAAAGCAGTCCTTCACCTAGCTTGTTGGGAACACAAAGTTTCTTTTCAGTTGCAAACTCCAATCCATACATATATATGGGGAGGTACTAGTTCCAACTCGGTTTTACAGTGAAAATTGCAGGAACTTCAAACCGGCACTAGGAAACAGACTCAGAAACCAGAGTAAAAGTTTCTCCTGCAACCCGTTCATTTTGTGCTAGATGAACGAACTTTTCTCCACATGCTCAGTTCTGAGAGATAAGTGTCTGTGAAAGCCGTCCTTCACCTATCTTGTATAGAACACAAAGTTTCTTTTCAGTTGCAAACTCCCCTCCATACATATATATGGGGAGGTACTACCTCCAACTCGGTTTTACAGAGAAAACTGCAGGTTCTTGAAAACGGCACTAGGAAACAGACTGAGAAACCAGAGTAAAAGTTCCTCCTACAACCCGTTCCCTTTGTGCTAGATGAACGAACGTATCTCCACATGCTCAGTTGTGAGAGATAAGTGTGTGTGAAAGCCTTCCTTCAACTAGCTTGTTGGGAACACAAAGTTTCTTTTCAGTTGCAAACTCCACTCCATACATATATATGGGGAAGTACTAGCTCCAACTCGGTATTACAGGGTAAACTGCAGGAATTTCAAACCGGCCCTAGGAAACAGACTGAGAAACCAGAGAAAAGTTTCTCCTGCAACCCGTTCCCTTTGTGCTAGATGAACGAACGTCTCTCCACATGATCAGTTCTGAGAGATAAGTGTGTGTGAAAGCCGTCCTTCACCTAGCTTGTTGGGAACACAAAGTTTCTTTTCACTTGCAAACTCCACCCCATACATATAAATGGGGAGGTACTAGCTCCAATTCGGTTTTACAGAGAAAACTGCAGGAACTTGAAACCGGCACTAGGAAATAGACTGAGAAACCAGAGTAAAATTTCTCCTGCAACCCGTTCCCTTTGTGCTAGGTGAACGAACGTCTCTCCACATGCTCAGTTCTGAGAGATAAGTGTGTGTGAAAGCCGTCCTTCACCTATCTTGTTGGGAACACAAAGTTTCTTTTCAGTTGCAAACTCCACTCCATACATATATATGGGGAAGTACTAGCTCCAACTCGGTTTTACAGGGAAATCTGCAGGAACTTCAAACCGGCCCTAGGAAACATACTGAGAAACCAGAGTAAAAGTTTCTCCTGCAACCCGTTCCCTTTGTGCTAGATGAACGAACGTCTCTCCACATGATCATTTCTGAGAGATAAGTGTGTGTGAAAGCCGTCCTTCACATAGCTTGTTGGGAACACAAAGTTCCTTTTCACTTGCAAACTCCACTCCATACATATAAATGGGGAGGTACTAGCTTCAATTCGGTTTTACAGAGAAAACTGCAGGAACTTGAAACCGGCACTAGGAAACAGACTGAGAAACCAGAGTAAATGTTCCTCCTACAACCCGTTCCCTTTTTGCTAGATGAACGTCGTATCTCCACATGCTCAGTTGTGAGAGATAAGTGTGTGTGAAAGCAGTCCTTCACCTAGCTTGTTGGGAACACAAAGTTTCTTTTCAGTTGCAAACTCCACTCCATACATATATATGGGGAGGTACTAGCTCCAACTCGGTTTTACAGTGAAAACTGCAGGAAATTCAAACCGGCACTAGGAAACAGACTGAGAAACCAGAGTAAATGTTTCTTCGGCAACCCGTTCCCTTTGTGCTAGATGAACGAACGTCTCTCCACATGCTCAGTTCTGAGAGATAAGTGTGTGTGAAAGCCGTCCTTCAACTAGCTTGTTGGGAACTCAAAGTTTCTTTTCAGTTGCAAACTCCAATCCATACATATATATGGGGAGGTACTAGTTCCAACTCGGTTTTACAGTGAAAATTGCAGGAACTTCAAACCGGCACTAGGAAACAGACTCAGAAACCAGAGTAAAGTTTCTCCTGCAACCCGTTCATTTTGTGCTAGATGAACGAACTTTTCTCCACATGCTCAGTTCTGAGAGATAAGTGTCTCTGAAAGCCGTCCTTCACCTATCTTGTTTAGAACACAAAGTTTCTTTTCAGTTGCAATCTCCACTCCATACATATATATGGGGAGGTACTACCTCCAACTCGGTTTTACAGAGAAAACTGCAGGTTCTTGAAACGGCACTAGGAAACAGACTGAGAAACCACAGTAAAAGTTCCTCCTACAACCCGTTCCCTTTGTGCTAGATGAACGAACGTATCTCCACATGCTCAGTTGTGAGAGATAAGTGTGTGTGAAAGCCTTCCTTCAACTAGCTTGTTGGGAACACAAAGTTTCTTTTCAGTTGCAAACTCCACTCCATACATATGTATGGGGAAGTACAAGCTCCAACTCGGTATTACAGGGTAAACTGCAGGAATTTCAAACCGGCCCTAGGAAACAGACTGAGAAACCAGAGTAAAAGTTTCTCCTGCAACCCGTTCCCTTTATGCTAGATGAACGAACGTCTCTCCACATGATCAGTTCTGAGAGATAAGTGTGTGTGAAAGCCGTCCTTCACCTAGCTTTTTGGGAACACAAAGTTTCTTTTCACTTGCAAACTCCACTCCATACATATAAATGGGGAGGTAGTAGCTCCAATTCGGTTTTACAGAGAAAACTGCAGGAACTTGAAACCGGCACTAGGAAATAGACTGAGAAACCAGAGTAAAATTTTTCCTGCAAACCGTTCCCTTTGTGCTAGGTGAACGAACGTCTCTCCACATGCTCAGTTCTGAGAGATAAGTGTGTGTGAAAGCCGTCCTTCACCTAGCTTGTTGGGAATACAAAGTTTCTTTTCAGTTGCTATCTCCACTCCATACATTTATATGGGGTGGTACTATCTCCAAATCAGTTTTACAGTGAATAATGCAGGAACATCAAACAGGCTCTAGGAAACAGACTGAGAAACCAGAGTAAAATTTCTTCTGCAACCCGTTCCCTTTGTGCTAGATTAACGAACGTCTCTCCACATGCTCAATTCTGAGAGATAAGTGTGTGTGAAAGCCGTCCTTCACCTAGCTTGTTGGGAACACATAGTTTCTTTTAAGTTGCAAACTCCACTCCATACATATATATGGGGAGGTACTAGCTCCAACTCGGTTTTACAGTGAAAACTGCAGGAAATTCAAACCGGCACTAGGAAACAGACTGAGAAACCAGAGAAAAAGTTTCTTCTGCAACCCGTTCCCTTTGTGCTAGATGAACGAACGTCTCTCCACATGCTCAGTTCTGAGAGATAAGTGTGTGTGAAATCCGTACTTCACCTAGCTTGTTGGGAAAACAAAGTTTCTTTTCACATGCAAACTCCACTCCATACATATAAATGGGGAGGTATAGCTCCAATTCGGTTTTACAGAGAAAACTGCAGGAACTTGAAACCGGCACTAGGAAACAGACTGAGAACCCAGAGTAAAAGTTTCTCCTGCAACCCGTTCCCTTTGTGCTAGGTGAACGAACGTCTCTCCACATGCTCAGTTCTGAGAGATAAGTGTGTGTGAAAGCCGTCCTTCACCTAGCTTGTTGGGAACACAAAGTTTCTTTTCAGTTGCAAACTCCACTCCATACATATATATGGGGAGGTACAAGCTCCAACTCTGTTTTACAGTGAAATCTGCAGGAAATTCAAACCGGCACTAGGAAACAGACTGAGAAACCAGAGTAAATGTTCCTTCAGCAACCCGTTCCCTTTGTGCTAGATGAACGAACGTCTCTCCACATGCTCAGTTCTGAGAGATAAGTGTGTGTGAAAGCCGTCCTTCAACTAGCTTGTTGGGAACACAAAGTTTCTTTTCAGTTGCAAACTCCACTCCATACATATACATGGGGAGGTACTAATTCCAACTCGGTTTTACAGTGAAAACTGCAGGAACTTCAAACCGGCACTAGGAAACAGACTCAGAAACCAGAGTAAAATGTTCTCCTGCAACCCGTTCGTTTTGTGCTAGATGAACGAACTTCTCTCCACATGCTCAGTTCTGAGAGATATGTGTCTGTGAAAGCCGTCCTTCACATATCTTGTTTAAAACACAAAGTTTCTTTTCAGTTGCAAACTCCACTCCATACATATAAATGGGGAGGTACTAGCTCCAACTCGGTTTTTTCAGAGAAAACTGCAGGTACTTGAAAACGGCACTAGGAAACAGACTGAGAAACCAGAGTAAAAGTTCCTCCTACAACCCGTTCCCTTTGTGCTAGATGAACGAACGTATCTCCACATGTTCAGTTGTGAGAGAAAAGTGTGTGTGAAATCCTTCCTTCAACTAGCTTGTTGGGAACACAAAGTTTCTTTTCAGTTGCAAACTCCACTCCATACATATATATGGGGAAGTACTAGCTCCAACTCGGTTTTACAGGGAAAACTGCAGGAACTTCAAACCGGCCCTAGGAAACAGACTGAGAAACCAGAGTAAAAGTTTCTCCTGCAACCCGTTCCCTTTGTGCTAGATGAACGAACGTCTCTCCACATGATCATTTCTGAGAGATAAGTGTGTGTGGAATCCGTCCTTCACCTAGCTTGTTGGGAACACAAAGTTTCTTTTCAGTTGCAAACTCCACTCCATACATATATATGGGGAAGTACTAGCTCCAACTCGGTTTTACAGGGAAATCTGCAGGAACTTCAAACCGGCCCTAGGAAACATACTGAGAAACCAGAGTAAAAGTTTCTCCTGCAAACCGTACCCTTTGTGCTAGATGAACGAACGTCTCTCCATATGATCATTTCTGAGAGATAAGTGTGTGTGAAAGCCGTCCTTCATATAGCTTGTTGGGAACACAAAGTTTCTTTTCAGTTGCAAACTCCACTCCATAGATATATATGGGGAGGTACTAGCTCCAACTCGGTTTTACAGAGAAAACTGCAGGTACTTGAAAACGGCACTAGGAAACAGACTGAGAAACCAGAGTATAAGTTCCTCCTACAACCCGTTCCCTTTGTGCTAGATGAACGAACGTCTCTCCACATGCTCAGTTCTGAGTGATAAGTGTGTGTGAAACCCGTCCTTCAACTAGCTTGTTGGGAACACAAAGTTTCTTTTCAGTTGCAAACTCCACTCCATACATATATATGGGGAGGTACTAGTTCCAACTCTGTTTTACAGTGAAAATTGCAGGAACTTCAAACCGGCACTAGGAAACAGACTCAGAAACCAGAGTAAAATGTTCTCCTGCAACCCGTTCCTTTTGTGCTAGATGAACGAACTTCTCTCCACATGCTCAGTTCTGAGAGATATGTGTCTGTGAAAGCCGTCCTTCACCTATCTTGTTTAGAACACAAAGTTTCTTTTCAGTTACAAACTCCACTCCTTACATATATATGGGGAGGTACTAGCTCCAAATCGGTTTTACAGAGAAAACTGCAGGTTCTTGAAAACGGCACTAGGAAACAGACTGAGAAACCAGAGTAAAAGTTCCTCCTACAACCCGTTCCCTTTTTGCTAGATGAACGAACGTATCTCCACATGCTCAGTTGTGAGAGATAAGTGTGTGTGAAATCCTTCCTTCACCTAGCTTGTTGGGAACACAAAGTTTCTTTTCATTTGTAAACTCCACTCCATACATATATATGGGGAAGTACTAGCTCCAACTCGGTTTTACAGGGAAAACTGCAGGAACTTCAAACCGGCCCTAGGAAACAGACTGAGAAACCAGAGTAAAAGTTTCTTCTGCAACCCGTTCCCTTTGTGCTAGATGAACGAACTTCTCTCCACATGCTCAGTTCTGAGAGATATGTGTCTGTGAAAGCCGTCCTTCACCTATCTTGTTTAGAACACAAAGTTTCTTTTCAGTTACAAACTCCACTCCATACATATATATGGGGAGGTACAAGCTCCAAATCGGTTTTACAGAGAAAACTGCAGGTTCTTGAAAACGGCACTTGGAAACAGACTGAGAAACCAGAGTAATAGTTCCTCCTACAACCTGTTCCCTTTGTGCTAGATGAACGAACTTCTCTCCACATGATCATTTCTGAGAGAAAAGTGTGTGTGAATGCCGTCCTTCACCTAGCTTGTTGGGAACACAAAGTTTCATTTCAGTTGCAAACTCCACTCCATACATATATATGGGGAGGTACTAGCTCCAACTCGGTTTTACAGGGAAAACTGCAGGAACTTCAAACCGGCCCTAGGAAACAGACTGAGAAACCAGAGTAAAAGTTTCTCCTGCAACCTGTTCCCTTTGTGCTAGATGAACGAACGTCTCTCCACATGATCATTTCTGAGAGATAAATGTGTGTGAAAGCCGTCCTTCACCTAGCTTGTTGGGAACACAAAGTTTCTTTTCACTTGCAATCTCCACTCCATACATGTAAATGGGGAGGTACTAGCTCCAATTCGGTTTTACAGAGAAAACTGCAGGAACTTGAAACCGCAACTAGGAAACAGACTGAGAAACCAGAGTAAAAGTTTCTCCTGCAACCCGTTCCCTTTGTGCTAGGTGAACGAACGTCTCTCCACATGCTCAGTTCTGAGAGATAAGTGTGTTTGAAAGCCGTCCTTCACCTAGCGTGTTGGGAAATCAAAGTTTGTTTTCACATGCAAACTCCACTCCATACATATAAATGGGGAGGTATAGCTCCAACTCGATTATACAGTGAAAATTGCAGGAAATTCAAACCGGCACTAGGAAACAGACTGAGAAACCAGAGTAAAAGTTTCTTCTGCATCCCGTTCCCTTTGTGCTAGATGAAAGAACGTCTCTCCACATGCTCAGTTCTGAGATATAAGTGTGTCTGAAAGCCGTCCTTCACCTAGCTTGTTGGGAAAACACAGTTTCTTTTCACATGACAACTCCTCTCCATACATATAAATGGGGAGGTATAGCTCCAATTCGGTTTTACAGAGAAAACTGCAGGAACTTGAAATCGGCACTAGGAAACAGACTGAGAATCCAGAGTAAAATTTTCTTCTGCAACCCGTTCCATTTGTGCTAGATGAACGAACGATTCTCCACATGCTCAGTTCTGAGAGATAAATGTGTGTGAAAGCCGTACTTCACCTAGCTTGTTGGGAACACAAAGTTTCTTTTCAGTTGCAAACTCCACTCCATACATGTAAATGGGGAGGTACTAGCTCCAATTCGGTTTTACAGTGAAAACTGCAGGAACTTGAAACCGGCACTAGGAAACAGACTGAGAAACCAGAGTAAATGTTTCTCCTGCAACCCGTTCCCTTTTTGCTAGGTGAACGAACGTCTCTCCACATGCTCAGTTCTGAGAGATAAGTGTGTTTGAAAGCCGTCCTTCACCTAGCTTGTTGGGAAATCAAAGTTTGTTTTCACATGTAAACTCCACTCCATACATATAAATGGGGAGGTATAGCTCCAACTCGGTTTTACAGTGAAAACTGCAGGAAATTCAAACCGGCACTAGGAAACAGACTGAGAAACCAGAGTAAAAGTTTCTCCTGCAACCCGTTCCCTTTGTGCTAGATGAACGAACATCTCTCCACCTGCTAAGTTCTGAGAGATAAGTGTGTGTGAAAGCCGTCCTTCAACTAGCTTGTTTGGAACACAAAGTTCCTTTTCAGTTGCAAAATCCACTCCATATATATATATATTGGGAGGTACGAGCTCCAACTCGATTTTACCGTAAAATCTGCAGGAACTTCAAACCGGCACTAGGAAACAGACTGAGAAACCCCAGAAAAATGTTCTCCTGCAACCCGTTCCCTTTGTGCTAGATGAACGGACGTCTCTCCACATGCTCAGTTCTGAGAGATAATTGTGTGTGAAAGCCATTCTTCATCTAGCTTGTTGGGAACACAAAGTTTCTTTTCAGTTGCAAACTCCACTCCATACATATATATGGGGTGGTACTAGCTTCAACTCGGTTTTACAGAGAAAACTTCAGGAACTTGAAACCGGCACTAGGAAACAGACTGAGAAACCAGAGTACAAGTTTCTCCTGCAACCCGTTCCCTTTTGCTAGGTGAACGAAAGTCTCTTCACATGCTCTGTTCTGAGAGATAAGTGTGTGTGAAAGCCGTCCTTCACCTAGCTTGTTGGGAACACAAAGTTTCTTTTCAGTTGCAAAATCCACTCCATACATATATATGGGGAGGTGCGAGCTCCAACTCCGTTTTACAGTGAAAACTGCAGGAACTTCAAACCGGCACTTGGAAACAGACTGAGAAACCAGAGTAAAAATTTCTCCTGCAAGCCGTTCCCTTTGGGCTAGATGAACGAACTTTTCTCCACATGCTCAGTTCTGAGAGATAAGTGTGTGTGAAAGCCGTCCTTCACCTAGTTGTTGGGAACACAAAGTATCTTTTCAGTTTCAAACTCCACTCCATACATATATATGGGGAAGTACGAGCTCCAACTGTGTTTTACAGTGAAAACTGCAGGAACTTCAAACCGGCACTAGGAAACAGACTGAGAAACCAGAGTAAAAGTTTCTCCTGCAACCCGTTCCCTTTCTGCTAGATGAACGAACGTCTCTCCACATGCTCAGTTCTGAGAGGTAAGTGTGTTTGAAAGCCGTCCTTCAACTAGCTTGTTGGGAACTCAAAGTTTCTTTTCAGTTGCAAACTCCACTCCATACATATATATGGGGATGTACAAGCTCCAACTATGTTTTACAGAGTAAACTGCAGGAACTTCAATCCGGCACTAGGAAACAGACTGAGAAACCCCAGAAAAATGTTCTCCTGCAACCCATTCCATTTGTGCTAGATGAACGGACGTCTCTCCACATGCTCAGTTCTGAGAGATAATTGTGTGTGAAAGCCATCCTTCATCTAGCTTGTTGGGAACACAAAGTTTATTTTCAGTTGCAAACTCCACTCCATACATATATATGGGGTGGTACTAGCTCCAACTCGGTTTTACAGAGAAAACTGCAGGAACTTGAAACCGGCACTAGGAAACAGACTGAGAATCCAGAGTAAAAGTTTCTCCTGCAACCCGTTTCCTTTTGCTAGGTGAACGAACGTCTCTTCACATGCTCAGTTCTGAGAGATAAGTGTGTGTGAAAGCCGTACTTCACCTAGCTTGTTGGAAACACAAAGTTTCTTTTCAGTTGCAAACTCCACTCCATACATATATATGGGGAGGTAGTAGCTCCAAATCTGTTTTACAGGGAAAACTGCAGGAACTTCAAACCGGCACTAGGAAACAGACTGAGAAATCAGAGTAAAATTTCTCCTGCAACCCGTTCCTTTGTGCTAGATGAACGAACGTCTCTCCACATGCTCAGTTCTGAGAGATAAGTGTGCGTGAAAGCCGTCATTCAACTAGATTTTTGGGAACACAAATTTTCTTTTCAGTTGCAAACTCCACTCCATACATATATATGGGGAGGTACTAACTCCAAATCGATTTTACAGTGAAACCTGCAGGAACTTCAAACCGGCACTAGGAAACAGACTGAGAAACCAGAGTAAAAGTTTCTCCTGCTACCCGTTCCCTTTGTGCTAGATGAACGAACGTCTATCCACATGCCCAGTTCTGAGAGATAAGTGTGTGTGAATGCCGTCCTTCATCTAGTTGTTCGGAACACAAAGTTTCTTTTCAGTTGCAAAATCCACTCCATACATATATATGGGGAGGTGCGAGCTCCAACTCGGTTTTATAGTGAAAACTGCAGGAACTTCAAACCGGCACTTGGAAACAGACTGAGAAACCAGAGTAAAAATTTCTCCTGCAAGCCGTTCCCTTTGGGCTAGATGAACGAACTTTTCTCCACATGCTCAGTTCTGAGAGATAAGTGTGTGTGAAAGCCGTCCTTCACCTAGTTGTTGGGAACACAAAGTATCTTTTCAGTTGCAAACTCCACTCCATACATATATATGGGGAGGTACGAGCTCCAACTGTGTTTTACAGTGAAAACTGCAGGAACTTCAAACCGGCACTAGGAAACAGACTGAGAAACCAGAGTAAAAATTTCTCCTGCAAACCGTTCCCTTTCTGCTAGATGAACGAACGTCTCTCCACATGCTCAGTTCTGAGAGGTAAGTGTGTTTGAAAGCCGTCCTTCAACTAGCTTGTTGGGAACTCAAAGTTTCTTTTCAGTTGCAAACTCCACTCCATACATATATATGGGGATGTACAAGCTCCAACTATGTTTTACAGTGTAAACTGCAGGAACTTCAATCCGGCACTAGGAAACAGACTGAGAAACCAGAGTACAAGTTTCTCCTGCAACCCGTTCCCTTTTGCTAGGTGAACGAACGTCTCTTCACATGCTCTGTTCTGAGAGATAAGTGTGTGTGAAAGCCGTCCTTCACCTAGCTTGTTGGGAACACAAAGTTTCTTTTCACTTGCAAACTCCAATCCATACATATATATGGGGAGGTACTAGCTCCAACTCGGTTTTACAGTGAAAACTGCAGGAACTTCAAACCGGCACTAGGAAACAGACTGAGAAACCCCAGAAAAATGTTCTCCTGCAACCCGTTCCCTTTGTGCTAGATGAACGGACGTTTCTCCACATGCTCAGTTCTGAGAGATAAATGTGTGTGAAAGCGGTAATTCACCTAGCTTGTTGGAACACAAAGTTTCTTTTCAATTGCAAACTCCACTCCATACATATATATGGGGAGGTACTAGCTCCAACTCGGTTTTACAGTGAAAACTGCAGGAACTTCAAACCGGAACTAGGAAACAGACTGAGAAACCAGAGTAAAAGTTTCTCCTGCAACCCGTTCCCTTTGTGCTAGATGAACGAACTTCTCTCCACATGCTCAGTTCTGAGAGATAAGTGTGTGTGAAAGCCGTCCTTCACCTAGCTTGTTGGGAACACAAAGTTTCTTTTCAGTTGCAAACTCCTCTCCATACATATATATGGGGAGGTACTAGCTCCAACTCGTTTTTACAGTGAAAACTGCAGGAACTTCAAAGCGGCACTAGGATACAGACTGAGAAACCACAGTAAAAGTTTCTCCTGCAGCCCGTTCCTTTTGTGCTAGATGAACGAACTTCTCTCCACATGCTCCGATCTGAGAGATAAGTGTGTGTGAAAGCCGTCCTTCACCTATCTTGTTGGGAACACAAAGTTTCTTTTCACTTGCAAACTCCAAAGCTTTCATATATATGGGGAGGTGCTAGCTCCAACCCAGTTTTACAGTGAAAACTGCAGGAACGTCAAAAAGGCTCTAGGAAACAGACTGAGAAACCAGAGTAAAAGTTTCTCCTGCAACCCGTTCCCTTTGTGCTAGATGAACGAACTTCTCTCCACATGCTCAGTTCTGAGAGATAAGTGTGTGTGAAAGCCGTCCTTCACCTAGCTTGTTGGGAACACAAAGTTTCTTTTCAGTTGCAAACTCCTCTCCATACATATATATGGGGAGGTACTAGCTCCAACTCGTTTTTACAGTGAAAACTGCAGGAACTTCAAAGCGGCACTAGGATACAGACTGAGAAACCACAGTAAAAGTTTCTCCTGCAGCCCGTTCCTTTTGTGCTAGATGAACGAACTTCTCTCCACATGCTCCGATCTGAGAGATAAGTGTGTGTGAAAGCCGTCCTTCACCTATCTTGTTGGGAACACAAAGTTTCTTTTCACTTGCAAACTCCAAAGCTTTCATATATATGGGGAGGTGCTAGCTCCAACCCAGTTTTACAGTGAAAACTGCAGGAACGTCAAAAAGGCTCTAGGAAACAGACTGAGAAACCAGAGTAAAAGTTTCTCCTGCAACCCGTTCCCTTTGTGCTAGATGAACGAACATCTCTCCACCTGCTAAGTTCTGAGAGATAAGTGTGTGTGAAAGCCGTCCTTCACCTAGCTTGTTTGGAACACAAAGTTTCTTTTCAGTTGCAAAATCCACTCCATACATATATATAGGGAGGTACGAGCTCCAACTCGATTTTACCGTAAAATCTGCAGGAACTTCAAACCGGCACTAGGAAACAGACTGAGAAAACCCAGAAAAATGTTCTCCTGCAACCCGTTCCCTTTGTGCTAGATGAACGGACGTCTCTCCACATGCTCAGTTCTGAGAGATAATTGTGTGTGAAAGCCATTCTTCATCTAGCTTGTTGGGAACACAAAGTTTCTTTTCAGTTGCAAACTCCACTCCATACATATATATGGGGTGGTACTAGCTTCAACTCGGTTTTACAGAGAAAACTTCAGGAACTTGAAACCGGCACTAGGAAACAGACTGAGAAACCAGAGTACAAGTTTCTCCTGCAACCCGTTCCCTTTTGCTAGGTGAACGAACGTCTCTTCACATGCTCTGTTCTGAGAGATAAGTGTGTGTGAAAGCCGTCCTTCAACTAGCTTGTTGGGAACACAAAGTTTCTTTTCAGTTGCAAAATCCACTCCATACATATATATGGGGAGGTGCGAGCTCCAACTCGGTTTTACAGTGAAAACTGCAGGAACTTCAAACCGGCACTTGGAAACAGACTGAGAAACCAGAGTAAAAATTTCTCCTGCAAGCCGTTCCCTTTGGGCTAGATGAACGAACTTTTCTCCACATCCTCAGTTCTGAGAGATAAGTGTGTGTGAAAGCCGTCCTTCACCTAGTTGTTGGGAACACAAAGTATCTTTTCAGTTTCAAACTCCACTCCATACATATATATGGGGAAGTACGAGCTCCAACTGTGTTTTACAGTGAAAACTGCAGGAACTTCAAACCGGCACTAGGAAACAGACTGAGAAACCAGAGTAAAAGTTTCTCCTGCAACCCGTTCCCTTTCTGCTAGATGAACGAACGTCTCTCCACATGCTCAGTTCTGAGAGGTAAGTGTGTTTGAAAGCCGTCCTTCAACTAGCTTGTTGGGAACTCAAAGTTTCTTTTCAGTTGCAAACTCCACTCCATACATTTATATGGGGATGTACAAGCTCCAACTATGTTTTACAGAGTAAACTGCAGGAACTTCAATCCGGCACTAGGAAACAGACTGAGAAACCCCAGAAAAATGTTCTCCTGCAACTCATTCCATTTGTGCTAGATGAACGGACGTCTCTCCACATGCTCAGTTCTGAGAGATAATTGTGTGTGAAAGCCATCCTTCATCTAGCTTGTTGGGAACACAAAGTTTATTTTCAGTTGCAAACTCCACTCCATACATATATATGGGGTGGTTCTAGCTCCAACTCGGTTTTACAGAGAAAATTGCAGGAACTTGAAACCGGCACTAGGAAACAGACTGAGAATCCAGAGTAAAAGTTTCAAATGCAACCCGTTCCCTTTGTGCTAGATGAACGAACGTCTCTCCACATGCTCAGTTCTGAGAGATAAGAGTGTGTGAAAGCAGTCCTTCACCTAGCTTGTTGGGAACACAAAGTTTCTTTTCAGTTGCAAACTCCAGTCCTTACATATATGTGGGGAGTTACAAGCTCCAACTCTGTTTTACAGTGTAAACTGCAGGAAATTCAAACCGGCACTAGGAAACAGACTGAGAAACCAGAGTAAAAGTTTCTCCTGCACACCGTTCCCTTTGTGCTAGATGAACGAGCGTCTCTCCACATGCTCAGTTCTGAGATATAAGTGTGTGTGAAAGCCGTCCTTCAACTAGCATGTTGGGAACACAATGTTTCTTTTCAGTTGCAAAATCCACTCCATACATATATATTGGGAGGTACGAGCTCCAACACTGTTTTACAGTGAAAACTGCAGGAACTTTATACCGGCACTAGGAAACAGACTGAGAAACCCCAGAAAAATGTTCTCCTGCAACCCGTTCCATTTGTGCTAGATGAACGGACGTCTCTCCACATGCTCAGTTCTGAGAGATAATTGTGTGTGAAAGCCATTCTTCATCTAGCTTGTTGGGAACCCAAAGTTTCTTTTCAGTTGCAAACTCCACTCCATACATATATATGGGGTGGTACTAGCTCCAACTCGGTTTTACAGAGAAAACTGCTGGAACTTGAAACCGGCACTAGGAAACAGACTGAGAAACCAGAGTAAAAGTTTCTCCTGCAACCCGTTCCCTTTTGCTAGGTGAACGAACGTCTCTTCACATGCTCAGTTCTGAGAGATAAGTGTGTGTGAAAGCCGTCCTTCACCTAGCTTGTTGGGAACACAAAGTTTCTTTTCAGTTGCTAACTCCACTCCATACATATATATGGGGAGGTACTAGCTCCAAATCTGTTTTACAGTGAAAACTGCAGGAACTTCAAACAGGCACTAGGAAACAGACTGAGAAATCAGAGTAAAATTTCTCCTGAAACCCGTTCCTTTGTACTAGATGAACGAACGTCTCTCCACATGCTCAGATCTGAGAGATAAGTGTGTGTGAAAGCCGTCCTTCACCTACCTTGTTGGAAACACAAAGTTTCTTTTCAGTTGCAAACTCCACTCCATACATTTATATGGGGATTTACTAGCTCCAAATCGATTTTACAGTGAAAACTGCAGGAACTTCAAACTGGCACTAGGAAACAGACTGAGAAACCAGAGTAAAAGTTTCCCCTGCAACCCGTTCCCTTTGTGCTAGATGAACGAACGTCTCTCCACATGCTCAGTTCTGAGAGATAAGTGTGTGTGAAAGCCGTCCTTCACCTAGTTGTTCGGAACACAAAGTTTCTTTTCAGTTGCAAACTCCACTCCATACATATATATGGGGAGGTGCGAGCTCCAACTCGGTTTTACAGTGAAAACTGCAGGAACTTCAAACCGGCACTAGGAAACAGACTGAGAAACCAGAGTAATTATTTCTCCTGCAAGCCGTTCCCTTTGGGCTACATGAACGAACGTCTCTCCACATGCTCAGTTCTGAGAGATAAGTGTGTGTGAAAGCCGTCCTTCACCTAGTTGTTGGGAACAAAAAGTTTCTTTTCAGTTGCAAAATCCACTCCATACATATATATGGGGAGGTACGAGCTCCAACACTCTTTTACAGTGAAAACTGCAGGAACTTCAAACCGGCACTAGGAAATAGACTGAGAAACCAGAGTAAAAGTTTCTCCTGCAACCCGTTCCCTTCCTGCTAGATGAACGAACGTCTCTCCACATGTTCAGTTCTCAGAGGTAAGTGTGTGTGAAAGCCGTCCTTCAACTAGCTTGTTGGGAACTCAAATTTTCTTTTCAGTTGCAAACTCCACTCCATACATATATATGGGGAGGTACTAGCTCCAACTCGGTTTTACAGTGCAAATTGCAGGAACTTCAAACCGGCACTAGGAAACATACTGAGAAACCAGAGTAAATGTTTCTCCTCCAACCCGTTCCCTTTGTGCTAGATGAAGGAACGTCTCTCCACATGCTCAGTTCTGAGAGATAAGAGTGTGTGAAAGCCGTCCTTCACCTAGCTTGTTGGGAACACAAAGTTTCTTTTCAGTTGCAAACTCCACTCCTTACATATATACGGGGAGGTACAAGCTCCAACTCTGTTTTACAGTGTAAACTGCAGGAACTTCAATCCGGCACTAGGAAACAGACTGAGAAACAGGAGTAAAAATTTCTCCTGCAAGCCGTTCCCTTTGGGCTAGATGAACGAACGTCTCTCCACATGCTCAGTTCTGAGAGATAAGTGTGTGTGAAAGCCGTCCTTCACCTAGTTGTTGGGAACACAAAGTATCTTTTCAGTTGAAAACTCCACTCCATACATATATATGGGGAGGTACGAGCTCCAACTGTGCTTTACAGTGAAAACTGCAGGAACTTCAAACCGGCACTAGGAAACAGACTGAGAAACCAGAGTAAAAGTTTCTCCTGCAACCATTTCCCTTTCTGCTAGATGAACGAACGTCTCTCCACATGCTCAGTTCTGAGAGGTAAGTGTGTGTGAAAGCCGTCCTTCAACTAGCTTGTTGGGAACTCAAAGTTTCTTTTCAGTTGCAAACTCCACTCCATACATATATATGGGGAGGTACTAGCTCCAACTCGATTTTACAGTAAAATCTGCAGGAACCTCAAAACGGCACTAGGAAACAGACTGAGAAGCCTGAGTAAAAGTTTCTCCTGAAACCCATTCCCTTTGTGCTAGATGAACGAACGTCTATCCGCATGCTCAGTTCTGAGAGATAAGTGTGTGTGAAAGCCGTCCTTCACCTAGCTTGTTGGGAACACAAAGTTTCTTTTCACTTGCTAACTCCACTCCATACATATATATGGGGAGGTACTAGCTCCAACTCGGATTTACAGTGAATACTGCAGGAACTTCAAACCGGCACTAGGAAACAGACTGAGAAACCAGAGTAAAATTTCCCCTGCAACCCGTTCCTTTGTGCTAGATGAACGAACGTCTCTCCACATGCTCAGTTCTGAGAGATAAGTGTGTGTGAAAGCCGTCCTTCACCTAGATTTTGGGAACACAAAGTTTCTTTTCAGTTGCAAACTCCATTACATACATATATATAGGGAGGTGCTAGCTCCAACTCAGGTTTACAGAAAAAACTGCAGGAACTTCAAACCGGCACTAGGAAACAGACTGAGAAACCAGAGTTAAAGTTTCTCCTGCAACCCGTTCCCTTTGTGCTAGATGAACGAACGTCTCTCCATATGCTAAGTTGTGAGATATAAGTGTGTGTGAAAGCCGTCCTTCAACTAGCTTGTTGGGAAAACAAAATTTCTTTTCAGTTGCAAAGTCCACTCCATATATATATATGGGGAGGTACTAGCTCCAACTCGATTTTACAGTAAAATCTTCAGGAACTTCCAACCGGCACTAGGAAACAAACTGAGAATCCAGAGTAAAAGTTTCTCCTGCAACCCGTTCCCTTTGTGCTAGATGAACGAACGTCTATCCGCATGCTCAGTTCTGAGAGATAAGTGTGTGTGAAAGCCGTCCTTCACCTAGCTTGTTGGGAACACAAAGTTTCTTTTCACTTGCAAACCCACTCCATACATATATATGGGGAGGTACTAGCTCCAACTCGGATTTACAGTGAAAACTACAGGAAATTCAAACCGGCACTAGGAAACAGACTGAGAAACCTGAGTAAAAGTTTCTCCTGCAATCCGTTCCCTTTGTGCTAGATGAACGAACGTCTCTCCACAGGCTCAGTTCTGAGAGATAAGTGTGTGTGAAAGCCGTCCTTCACCTAGCTTGTTGGGAACACAAAATTTCTTTTCAGTTGCAAACTCCACTCCATACATATATATGGGGAGGTACTAGCTCCAACTCGGTTTTACACTGAATACTGCAGGAACTTCAAACCGGCACTAGGAAACAGACTGAGAATCCAGAGTAAAATTTCTCCTGCAATCCGTTCCTTTGGCTAGATGAACGAAAGTCTCTCCACATGCTCAGTTCTGAGAGATAAGTGTGTGTGAAGCCGTCCTTCAACTAGCTTGATGGGAAAACAAAGTTTCTTTTCAGTTGCAAAGTCCACTCCATATATATATATGGGTAGGTACTAGCTCCAACTCGATTTTACAGTAAAATCTGCAGGAACTTCAAAACGGCACTAGGAAACAGACTGAGAAGCCTGAGTAAAAGTTTCTCCTGAAACCCGTTCCCTTTGTGCTAGATGAACGAACGTCTCTCCATATGCTCAGTTCTGAGAGATAAGTGTTTGTGAAAGCCGTCCTTCAACTAGCTTGTTGGGAAAACAAAATTTCTTTTCAGTTGCAAAGTCCACTCCATATATATATATGGGGAGGTACTAGCTCCAACTCGATTTTACAGTAAAATCTGCAGGAAATTCAAACCGGCACTAGGAAACAAACTGAGAATCCAGAGTAAAAGTTTCTCCTGCAACACTTTCCCTTTGTGCTAGATGAACGAACGTCTCTCCACAGGCTCAGTTCTGAGAGATAAGTGTGTGTGAAAGCCATCCTTCATCTAGCTTGTTGGGAACACATAGTTTCTTTTCAGTTTCAAACTCCACTCCATACATATATATGGGGAGGTAATAGCTCCAACTCGCTTTTACAGTGAAAACTGCAGGTACTTCAAACCGGCACTAGGAAACAGACTGAGAAACCAGAGTAAAGGTTTCTCCTGCAACCCGTTCCCTTTGTGCTAGATGAACGAACGTCTCTCCACAGGCTCAGATCTGAGAGATATAAGTGTGTGTTAGCCGTCCTTCACCTAGATTGTTTGGAACACAAAGTTTCTTTTCACTTGCAAATTCCACTCCATATATATATATGGGGAGGTACAAGCTCCAACTCGATTTTACAGTGAAAACTGCAGGAACTTCAAACCGGCAATAGGAAACAGCCTGAGAAACCAGAGTAAAAGTTTCTGCTGCAACCCGTTCCCTTTGTGCTAGATGAACGAACGTCTCTCCACATGCTCAGTTCTGAGAGATAAGTGTGTGGGAAAGCCCTCCTTCAACTAGCTTGTTGGGAACACAAAGTTTCTTTTTAATTGGAAACTCTAATACATACACATATAAGGGGTGGTACTAGCTCCAACTCGGTTTTACAGTGAAAACTGCAGGAACTTCAAACCGGCACTAGGAAACAGACTGAGAAACCAGATTAAAAGTTTCTCCTGCAACCCGTTCCATTTGTGCTAGATGAACGATGTTCTCTCCACATGCTCAGTTCTGAGTGACAAGTGTGTGTGAAAGCCGTCCTTAACCTAGCTTGTTGGGAACAAAAAGTTTCTTTTCACTTGCAAACTCCAATCCATACACATATTTGGGGAGGTACTAGCTCCAACTCGGTTTTACAGTGAAAACTGCAGGAACTTCAAACCGGTACTGGGAAAAAGACTGAGAAACCAGAGTAAAAGTTTCTCCTGCAAGCCGTTCCCTTTGTGCTAAATGAACGAACGTCTCTCCACATGCTCAGTTCTGAGAGATAAGTGTGTGTGAAAGCCGTCCTTCACATAGCTTGTTGGGAACACAAAGTTTCTTTTCAGTTGCAAACTCCAATCCATATATATATATGGGAGGTACTAGTTCCAACTCGGTTTTACAGTGAAAACTGCAGGAACTTCAAACCGGCACTAGGAAACAGACTGAGAAACCAGAGTAATAGTTTCTCCTGCAACCCGTTCCCTTTGTGCTAGATGAACGAACGTCTCTCCACAGGCTCAGTTCTGAGAGATAAGTGTGTGTGAAAGCCGTCCTTCACCTAGCTTGTAGGGAAACAAAGTTTCTTTTAACTTGCAAACTCCAATCCATACATATATATGGGGAGGTACTAACTCCAACTCGGTTCTATAGTGAAAACTGCAGGAACTTCAAACAGGTACTAGAAAGCAGACTGAGAAACCAGAGTAAAAGTTTCTCATGCAACCCGTTCCATTTGTGCTACAAGAACGAACGTCTTTCCACATGCTCTGTTCTGAGAGCTAAGTGTGTGTGAAGCCGTCCTTCACCTAGATTGTAGGGAACACAAAGTTTCTTTTCAGTTGCAAACACCATTCCAGACATATATATGGGGAGGAACTAGCTCCAACTCGGTTTTACAGTGAAAACTGCAGGAACTTCATACCGGCACTAGGAAACAGACTGAGAAACCAGAGTAAAAGTTTCTCCTGCATACCATTCCCTTTGTGCTATGTGAACGAAAGTCTCTCCACATGCTCAGTTCTGAGAGATAAGTGTGTGTGAAAGCCGTCCTTCACATAGATTGTTGGGAACACAAAGTTTCTTTTCACTTGCAAACACCACTCCATACATATATATGGGGAGGTACTAGCTAGAACTCGGTTTTACAGTGAAAACTGCAAGAATTTCAAACTGGCACTAGGAAACAGACTGAGAAACCAGAGTAAAATTTCAACTGCAACCCGATCCTTTTGTGCTAGATGAACGAACGTCTCTCCACATGCTCAATTCTGAGAGATAAGTGCGTGTGAAAGCCGTCCTTCACCTAGCTTTTTGGGAACACAAAGTTTCTTTACACTTGCAAACTCCACTCCTTACATATATATGGGGAGATACTAGCTCCAACTCGGTTTTACAGTGAAAACTGCAGGAACTTCCAAACGGCACTAGGAAACAGACTGAGAAACCAGAGTAAAGTTTCCCCTGCAACCCGTTCCCTTTGTGCTAGATGAACGAAAGTCTCTCCACATGCTCACTTCTGAGAGATAAGTGTGTGTGATAGCCGTCCTTCACCTAGATTGTTGGGAACACAAAGTTACTTTTCAGTTGCAAACTCCACTCCATATATATATATGGGGAGGTACTAGATCTAACTCGGATTTACAGTGAAAACTGCAGGAATTTCAAACCGGCACTAGGAAAAATACTGAGAAACCAGAGTAAAGTTTCTTCTGCAAGCCGTTCAATTTGTGCTAGATGAACGAACGTCTCTCCACATGCTCAGTTCTGAGTGATAAGTGTGTGTGAAAGCCGTCCTTCACCTAGCTTGTTGGGAACACAAAGTTTTTTTTCAGTTGCAAACTCCACTCCATATATATATATGGGGAGGTACTAGCTCCAACTCGGTTTTACAGTGAAAACTGCAGGAACTTCAAACCGGCAGTAGGAAACAGACTGAGAAACCAGAGTAAAAGTTTCTGCTGCAACCCGTTTCCTTTGTGCTAGATGAACGAACGTCTCAACACATGCTCAGTTCTGAGAGATAAGTGTGTGTGAAAGCCGTCCTTCACCTAGCTTGTTGGGAACACAAAGTTTCTTTTCACTTGGAAACTCCAATACATACACATATATGGGGAGGTACAAGGTCCAAATCGGTTTTACTGTGAAAACTGCAGGAACTTCAAACCGGCACTAGGAAACAGACTGGGAAGCCAGAGTAAAAGTTTCTCCTGCAACCCGTTCCCTTTTTGCTAGATGAACGAAAGTCTCTCCACATGCTCAGTTCTGAGAGATAAGTGTGTGTGAAAGCCGTCCTTCAACTAGCTTGTTGGGAACACAAAGTTTCTTTTCAGTTGCAAACTCCACTCCATACATATATATGGGGAAGTACTAGCTCCAACACTATTTTACAGTGAAAACTGCAGGAACTTCAAACCGGCACTCGGAAACAGACTGAGAAACCAGAGTAAAAGTTTCACCTGCAACCCGTTCCTTTTGTGCTAGATGAACGAACGTCTCTCCACATGCTCAGTTCTGAGAGATAAGTGCGTGTGAATGCCGTCCTTCAACTTTCTTGTTGGGAACACAAAGTTTCTTTTCACTTGCAAACTCCTCTTCATACATATATATGGGTAGGTACTAGCTCCAACTCGGTTTTACAGTGAAAACTGCAGGAACTTCAAACCGGCACTAGGAAACAGACTGAGAAACCAGAGTTAAAGTTTCTCCTGCAACCCGTTCCCTTTGTGCTACATGAACGAATGTCTCTCAACATGCTCAGTTCTGAGAGATAAGTGGGTGTGAAAGCCGTCCTTCACCTAGCTTGTTGGGAACACAAAGTTTCTTTTCACTTGCAAACTCCACTCCATACATATATATGGGGTGGTACTACCTCCAACTCGGTTTTACAGTGAAAAATGCAGGAACTTCAAACCGGCACTAGGAAACAAACTGAGAAACCAGAGTAAAAGTTTCTCCTGCAACCCGTTCCCTTTGTGCTAGATGAACGAAAGTCTCTCCACATGCTCAGTTCTGAGATATAAGTGTGGGTGAAAGCCGTCCTTCACCTAGCTTTTTGGAAACACAAAGTTTCTTTTCACTTACAAACTCCACTCCATACATGTATATGGGGAGGTACGAGATCCAACTCGATTTTAAAGTGAAAACTGCAGGAATTTCAAATCGGCACTAGGAAACAGACTGAGAAACCAGAGTAAAAGTTTCTCATTCAACCCGTTCCCTTTGTGCTAGATGAACGATCGTCTCACCCCAGGCTCAGTTCTGAGACATAAGTGTGTGTGAAGCCGTACTTCAACTAGCTTGTTGTGAACACAAAGTTTCTTTTCATTTGCAAACTCCACACCATATATATTTATGGGGAGGTACTATCTCCAACTCGGTTTTACAGGGAAAACTGCAGGAATTTCAAACTGGCACTAGGAAACAGACTGAGAAACCAGAGTAAAAGTTTCTCCTGCAACCCGTTTCCTTTGTGCTAGATGAACGAACGTCTCTGCACATGCCCAGTTGTGAGAGATATGTGTGTGTGAAAGCCGTCCTTCAACTTTCTTGTTGGGAACACAGTTTCATTTCACATGCAAACTCCACTTCATACATATATATGGGGAGGTACAACCTCCAACTCGGTTTTACAGTGAAAACTGCAGGAACTTCAAACCGGCACTAGGAAACAGACAGAGAAAATAGAGTAAAGTTTCCCCTGCAACCCTTTCCATTTGTGCTAGATGAATGAACGTCTCTCCACACGCTAACTTCTGAGAGATAGTGGGTGTGAAAGCCGTCCTTCACCTAGCTTGTTGGGAACACAAAGTTTCTTTTCACTTGCAAACTCAACTCCATACATATATATGGGGAGTTACTAGCTTCAACTCGTTGTTACAGTGAAAACTGCAGGAAATTCAAACCGGCACTTGGAAACAGACTGAGAAACCAGAGTAAAAGTTCCCCTGCAAACCTTTCACTTTGTGCTAGATGAACGAACGTCTCAGCACATGCCCAGTTGTGAGAGATATGTGTGTTTGAAAGCCGTCCTTCAACTTTCTTGTTGGGAACACAGTTTCATTTCACTTGCAAACACCACTCCATACATATATATGGGGAGGTACAAGCTCCAACTCGGTTTTACAGTGAAAACTGCAGGAACTTCAAATCGGCACTAGGAAACAGACTGAGAAACCAGAGTAAAGTTTCACCTGCAACTCGTTCCTTTTGTGCTAGATGAACGAACGTATTTCCACATGCTCAGTTCTGAGAGATAAGTGTGTGTGAAAGCCGTCCTTCAACTAGCTTGATGGGAACACAAAGTTTCTTTTCAGTTGCAAACTCCACTCCATACATATATATGGGGAGGTACTAGCTCCAACTGTGTTTTACAGTGAACTCTGCAGGAACTTCAAACCGGCACTAGGAAACAAACTGAGAAGACAGAGTAAAAGTTTCTGCTGCAACGCGTTCCCTTTGTGCTAGATGAACGAACGTCTCTCCACAGGCTCAGTTCTGAGGGATAATTGCTTGTGAAAGCCGTCCTTCACATAGCTTGTTGGAAACACAAAGTTTCTTTTCAATTGCAAACTCCACTTCATACATATATATGGTGAGGTACTAGATCCAACTCGGTTTTACAGTGAAAACTGCAGGAAATTCAAACCGGCACTAGGAAACAGACTGAGAAACCAGAGTAAAAGTTTCTCCTTCAACCCGTTCCCTTTTTGCTAGATGAACGAACGTCTCTCCACAGGCTCAGTTCTGAGAGATAAGTGTGTGTGAAGCCGTACTTCAACTAGCTTGTTGTGAACACAAAGTTTCTTTTCACTTGCAAACTCCACTTCATTCATATAAATGGGGAGGTACTAGCTCCAACACGGTTTTACAGTGAATACTGCAGGAACTTCAAACCGGCACTAGGAAACAGACTGAGTACCACAGTAATAGTTTCTCCTGCAACCCTTTCCCTTTGTGCAAGATGAACGAACGTCTCTCCACATGCTCAGTTCTGAGAGATAAGTGCGTGTGAATGCCGTCCTTCACCTTGCTTGTTGGGAACACAAAGTTTCTTTTCACTTGCAAACTGCACTTCATACATATATATGGGGAGGTACTAGCTCCAACTCGGTTTTACAGTGAAAATTGCAGAAACTTCAAACCGGCACTAGGAAACAGACTGAGAGACCAGAGAAAAAGTTTCTCCTGCAACCCGTTCCTTTTGTGCTAGATGAACGAAGGTCTCTCCACATGCTCAGTTCTGAGAGATAAGTGTGTGTGAAAGCCGTCCTTCACATAGCTTGTTGGGAACACAAAGTTTCTTTTCACTTGCAAACACCATTCCATACATATATATGGGGAGGTACTAGCTAGAACTCGGTTTTACAGCGAAAACTGCAAGAATTTCAAACCGGCACTAGGAAACAGACTGAGAAACCAGAGTAAAATTTCAACTGCAACCCGATCCTTTTGTGCTAGATGAACGAACGTCTCTCCACATGCTCAATTCTGAGAGATAAGTGCGTGTGAAAGCCGTCCTTCACCTAGCTTTTTGGGAACACAAAGTTTCTTTACACTTGCAAACTCCACTCCTTACATATATATGGGGAGGTACTAGATCCAACTCGGTTTTACAGTGAAAACTGCAGGAACTTCCAAACGGCACTAGCAAACAGACTGAGAAACCAGAGTAAAAGTTTCCCCTGCAACCCGTTCCCTTTGTGCTAGATGAACGAAAGTCTCTCCACATGCTCACTTCTGAGAGATAAGTGTGTGTGATAGCCGTCCTTCACCTAGATTGTTGGGAACACAAAGTTACTTTTCAGTTGCAAACTCCACTCCATATATATATATGGGGAGGTACTAAATCTAACTCGGATTTACAGTGAAAACTGCAGGAACTTCAAACCGGCACTAGGAAAAATACTGAGAAACCAGAGTAAAAGTTTCTGCTGCAACCCGTTCCCTTTGTGCCAGATGAACAAACGTCTCTCCACATGCTCAGTTCTGAGAGATAATTGTGTGTGAAAGCCGTCTTTCACCAAGCTTGTTGGGAACAATAAGTTTCTTTTAACTTGCAAACTCCAATCCATACACATATATGGGGAGGTACTAGCTCCAACTCGGTTTACAGTGCAAACTGCAGGAACTTCAACCAGGCACTAGGAAACAGACTGAGAAACCAGTGTAAAATTTTCTTCTGCAATCCGTTCAATTTGTGCTAGATCAACGAACGTCTCTCCACATGCTCAGTTCTGAATGATAAGTGTGTTTGAAAGCCGTCCTTCACGTAGCTTGTTGGGAACACAAAGTTTTTTTTCAGTTGCAAACTCCACTCCATATATATATATGGGGAGGTACTAGCTCCAACTCGGTTTTACAGTGAAAACTGCAGGAACTTCAAACCGACACTAGGAAACAGACTGAGAAACCAGAGTAAAAGTTTCTGCTGCAAACCGTTTCCTTTGTGCTAGATGAACGAACGTCTCAACACATGCTCAGTTCTGAGAGATAAGTGTGTGTGAAAGCCGTCCTTCACCTAGCTTGTTGGGAACACAAAGTTTCTTTTCACTTGGAAACTCCAATACATACACATATATGAGGAGGTAATATGTAAACTCGGTTTTACTGTGAAAACTGCAGGAACTTCAAACCGGCACTAGGAAACAGACTGGGAAACCAGAGTAAAAGTTTCACCTGCAACCCGTTCCCTTTTTGCTAGATGAACGAAAGTCTCTCCACATGCTCAGTTCTGAGAGATATGTGTGTGTGAAAGCCGTCCTTCACATAGCTTGTTGGGAACACAAAGTTCCTTTTCAGTTGCAAACTCCACTCCATACATATATATGGGGAAGTACTAGCTCCAACTCTATTTTACAGTGAAAACTGTAGGAACTTCAAACCGGCACTCGGAAACAGACTGAGAAACCAGAGTAATAGTTTCACCTGCCACCCTTTCCTTTTGTGCTAGATGAACGAACGTCTCTCCACAGGCTCAATTCTGAGAGATAAGTGCGAGTGAAAGCCGTCCTTCACCTAGCTTGTTGGGAACACAAAGTTTCTTTTCACTTGCAAACTCCACTTCATACATATATATGGGGAGGTACAAGCTCCAACTCGGTTTTACAGTGAAAACTGCAGGAACTTCATACCGACACTAGGAAACAGACTGAGAAACCAGAGTAAAAGTTCCCCTGCAAACCTTTCACTTTGTGCTAGATGAACGAACGTCTCAGCACATGCCCAGTTGTGAGAGATATGTGTGTTTGAAAGCCGTCCTTCAACTTTCTTGTTGGGAACACAGTTTCATTTCACTTGCAAACACCACTCCATACATATATATGGGGAGGTACTAGCTCCAACTGTGTTTTACAGTGAATACTGCAGGAACTTCAAACCGGCACTAGGAAACAGACTGAGTACCACAGTAATAGTTTCTCCTGCAACCCTTTCCCTTTGTGCAAGATGAACGAACGTCTCTCCACATGCTCAGTTCTGAGAGATAAGTGCGTGTGAATGCCGTCCTTCACCTTGCTTGTTGGGAACACAAAGATTCTTTTCACTTGCAAACTCCACTTCATAAATATATATGGGGAGGTACTAGCTCCAACTCGGTTTTACAGTGAAAATTGCAGAAACTTCAAACCGGCACTAGGAAACAGACTGAGAGACCAGAGAAAAAGTTTCTCCTGCAACCCGTTCCTTTTGTGCTAGATGAAGGAAAGTCTCTCCACATGCTCAGTTCTGAGAGATAAGTGTGTGTGAAAGCCGTCCTTCACATAGCTTGTTGGGAACACAAAATTTCTTTTCACTTGCAAACACCATTCCATACATATATATGGGGAGGTACTAGCTAGAACTCGGTTTTACAGTGAAAACTGCAAGAATTTCAAACCGGCACTAGGAAACAGACTGAGAAACCAGAGTAAAATTTCAACTGCAACCCGATCCTTTTGTGCTAGATGAACGAACGTCTCTCCACATGCTCAATTCTGAGAGATAAGTGCGTGTGAAAGCCGTCCTTCACCTAGCTTTTTGGGAACACAAAGTTTCTTTACACTTGCAAACTCCACTCCTTACATATATATGGGGAGGTACTAGATCCAACTCGGTTTTACAGTGAAAACTGCAGGAACTTCCAAACGGCACTAGCAAACAGACTGAGAAACCAGAGTAAAAGTTTCCCCTGCAACCCGTTCCCTTTGTGCTAGATGAACGAAAGTCTCTCCACATGCTCACTTCTGAGAGATAAGTGTGTGTGATAGCCGTCCTTCACCTAGATTGTTGGGAACACAAAGTTACTTTTCAGTTGCAAACTCCACTCCATATATATATATGGGGAGGTACTAAATCTAACTCGGATTTACAGTGAAAACTGCAGGAACTTCAAACCGGCACTAGGAAAAATACTGAGAAACCAGAGTAAAAGTTTCTGCTGCAACCCGTTCCCTTTGTGCCAGATGAACAAACGTCTCTCCACATGCTCAGTTCTGAGAGATAATTGTGTGTGAAAGCCGTCTTTCACCAAGCTTGTTGGGAACAATAAGTTTCTTTTAACTTGCAAACTCCAATCCATACACATATATGGGGAGGTACTAGCTCCAACTCGGTTTACAGTGCAAACTGCAGGAACTTCAACCCGACACTAGGAAACAGACTGAGAAACCAGAGTAAAATTTTCTTCTGCAATCCGTTCAATTTGTGCTAGATCAACGAACGTCTCTCCACATGCTAAGTTCTGAATGATAAGTGTGTTTCAAAGCCGTCCTTCACCTAGCTTGTTGGGAACACAAAGTTTTTTTTCAGTTGCAAACTCCACTCCATATATATATATGGGGAGGTACTAGCTCCAACTCGGTTTTACAGTGAAAACTGCAGGAACTTCAAACCGGCACTAGGAAACAGACTGAGAAACCAGAGTAAAAGTTTCTGCTGCAACCCGTTTCCTTTGTGCTAGATGAACGAACGTCTCAACACATGCTCAGTTCTGAGAGATAAGTGTGTGTGAAAGCCGTCCTTCACCTAGCTTGTTGGGAACACAAAGTTTCTTTTCACTTGGAAACTCCAATACATACACATATATGGGGAGGTACTAGGTAAACTCGGTTTTACTGTGAAAACTGCAGGAACTTCAAACCGGCACTAGGAAACAGACTGGGAAACCAGAGTAAAAGTTTCTCCTGCAACCCGTTCCCTTTTTGCTAGATGAACGAAAGTCTCTCCACATGCTCAGTTCTGAGAGATAAGTGTGTGTGAAAGCCGTCCTTCACATAGCTTGTTGGGAACACAAAGTTTCTTTTCAGTTGCAAACTCCACTCCATACATATATATGGGGAAGTACTAGCTCCAACTCTATTTTACAGTGAAAACTGCAGGAACTTCAAACCGGCACTCGGAAACAGTCTGAGAAACCAGAGTAATAGTTTCACCTGCAACCCTTTCCTTTTGTGCTAGATGAACGAACGTCTCTCCACAGGCTCAATTCTGAGAGATAAGTGCGAGTGAAAGCCGTCCTTCACCTAGCATGTTGGGAACACAAAGTTTCTTTTCACTTGCAAACTCCACTCCATACATATATATGGGGAAGTACTAGCTCCAACTCTATTTTACAGTGAAAACTGCAGGAACTTCAAACCGGCACTCGGAAACAGTCTGAGAAACCAGAGTAATAGTTTCACCTGCAACCCTTTCCTTTTGTGCTAGATGAACGAACGTCTCTCCACAGGCTCAATTCTGAGAGATAAGTGCGAGTGAAAGCCGTCCTTCACCTATCTTGTTGGGAACACAAAGTTTCTTTTCACTTGCAAACTCCACTTCATACATATATATGGGGAGGTACAAGCTCCAACTCGGTTTTACAGTGAAAACTGCAGGAACTTCATACCGGCACTAGGAAACAGACTGAGAAACCAGAGTAAAAGTTTCTCCTGCATACCATTCCTTTTGTGCTAGGTGAACGACAGTCTCTCCTCATGCTCAGTTCTGAGAGCTATGTGTGTGTGAAAGCCGTCCTTCACATAGCTTGTTGGGAACACAAAGTTTCTTTTCACTTGCAAACTCCACTCCATACATATATATGGGGAGGTACTAGCTAGAATTCGGTTTTACAGTGAAAACTGCAAGAATTTCAAACAGGCACTAGGAAACAGACTGAGAAACCAGAGTAAAATTTCACCTGCAACCCGATCCTTTTGTGCTAGACGAACGAACGTCTCTCCACATGCTCAATTCTGAGAGATAAGTGCGTGTGAAAGCCATCCTTCACCTAGCTTTTTGGGAACACAAAGTTTCTTTACACTTGCAAACTCCACTTCATACATATATATGGGGAGGTACTAGCTGCAACTCTGTTTTACAGTGAAAACTGCAGGAACTTCAAACCGGCACGAGGAAACACACTGAGAACCAGAGAAAAAGTTTCTCCTGCAACCCGTTCCCTTTGTGCTAGATGAACGAAAGTCTCTCCACATGCTCAGTTTTGAGAGATAAGTGTGTGTGAAAGCCGTCCTTCACCTAGATTGTTGGGAACACAAAGTTTCTTTTCAGTTGCAAACTCCACTCCTTACATATATATGGGGGGGTACTAGCTCCAACTCGGTTTTACAGTGAAAACTGCAGGAACTTCAAACCGGCACTAGGAAACAGACTGAGAAACCAGAGTAAAAGTTTCCCCTGCAACCCGTTCCCTTTGTGCTAGATGAACGAAAGTCTCTCCACATGCTCACTTCTGAGAGATAAGTGTGTGTGATAGCCGTCCTTCACCTAGATTGTTGGGAACACAAAGTTACTTTTCAGTTGCAAACTCCACTCCATATATATATATGGGGAGGTACTAAATCTAACTCGGATTTACAGTGAAAACTGCAGGAACTTCAAACCGGCACTAGGAAAAATACTGAGAAACCAGAGTAAAAGTTTCTGCTGCAACCCGTTCCCTTTGTGCCAGATGAACAAACGTCTCTCCACATGCTCAGTTCTGAGAGATAATTGTGTGTGAAAGCCGTCTTTCACCAAGCTTGTTGGGAACAATAAGTTTCTTTTAACTTGCAAACTCCAATCCATACACATATATGGGGAGGTACTAGCTCCAACTCGGTTTACAGTGCAAACTGCAGGAACTTCAACCCGACACTAGGAAACAGACTGAGAAACCAGAGTAAAATTTTCTTCTGCAATCCGTTCAATTTGTGCTAGATCAACGAACGTCTCTCCACATGCTAAGTTCTGAATGATAAGTGTGTTTCAAAGCCGTCCTTCACCTAGCTTGTTGGGAACACAAAGTTTTTTTTCAGTTGCAAACTCCACTCCATATATATATATGGGGAGGTACTAGCTCCAACTCGGTTTTACAGTGAAAACTGCAGGAACTTCAAACCGGCACTAGGAAACAGACTGAGAAACCAGAGTAAAAGTTTCTGCTGCAACCCGTTTCCTTTGTGCTAGATGAACGAACGTCTCAACACATGCTCAGTTCTGAGAGATAAGTGTGTGTGAAAGCCGTCCTTCACCTAGCTTGTTGGGAACACAAAGTTTCTTTTCACTTGGAAACTCCAATACATACACATATATGGGGAGGTACTAGGTAAACTCGGTTTTACTGTGAAAACTGCAGGAACTTCAAACCGGCACTAGGAAACAGACTGGGAAACCAGAGTAAAAGTTTCTCCTGCAACCCGTTCCCTTTTTGCTAGATGAACGAAAGTCTCTCCACATGCTCAGTTCTGAGAGATAAGTGTGTGTGAAAGCCGTCCTTCACATAGCTTGTTGGGAACACAAAGTTTCTTTTCAGTTGCAAACTCCACTCCATACATATATATGGGGAAGTACTAGCTCCAACTCTATTTTACAGTGAAAACTGCAGGAACTTCAAACCGGCACTCGGAAACAGTCTGAGAAACCAGAGTAATAGTTTCACCTGCAACCCTTTCCTTTTGTGCTAGATGAACGAACGTCTCTCCACAGGCTCAATTCTGAGAGATAAGTGCGAGTGAAAGCCGTCCTTCACCTAGCATGTTGGGAACACAAAGTTTCTTTTCACTTGCAAACTCCACTCCATACATATATATGGGGAAGTACTAGCTCCAACTCTATTTTACAGTGAAAACTGCAGGAACTTCAAACCGGCACTCGGAAACAGTCTGAGAAACCAGAGTAATAGTTTCACCTGCAACCCTTTCCTTTTGTGCTAGATGAACGAACGTCTCTCCACAGGCTCAATTCTGAGAGATAAGTGCGAGTGAAAGCCGTCCTTCACCTATCTTGTTGGGAACACAAAGTTTCTTTTCACTTGCAAACTCCACTTCATACATATATATGGGGAGGTACAAGCTCCAACTCGGTTTTACAGTGAAAACTGCAGGAACTTCATACCGGCACTAGGAAACAGACTGAGAAACCAGAGTAAAAGTTTCTCCTGCATACCATTCCTTTTGTGCTAGGTGAACGACAGTCTCTCCTCATGCTCAGTTCTGAGAGCTATGTGTGTGTGAAAGCCGTCCTTCACATAGCTTGTTGGGAACACAAAGTTTCTTTTCACTTGCAAACTCCACTCCATACATATATATGGGGAGGTACTAGCTAGAATTCGGTTTTACAGTGAAAACTGCAAGAATTTCAAACAGGCACTAGGAAACAGACTGAGAAACCAGAGTAAAATTTCACCTGCAACCCGATCCTTTTGTGCTAGACGAACGAACGTCTCTCCACATGCTCAATTCTGAGAGATAAGTGCGTGTGAAAGCCATCCTTCACCTAGCTTTTTGGGAACACAAAGTTTCTTTACACTTGCAAACTCCACTTCATACATATATATGGGGAGGTACTAGCTGCAACTCTGTTTTACAGTGAAAACTGCAGGAACTTCAAACCGGCACGAGGAAACACACTGAGAACCAGAGAAAAAGTTTCTCCTGCAACCCGTTCCCTTTGTGCTAGATGAACGAAAGTCTCTCCACATGCTCAGTTTTGAGAGATAAGTGTGTGTGAAAGCCGTCCTTCACCTAGATTGTTGGGAACACAAAGTTTCTTTTCAGTTGCAAACTCCACTCCTTACATATATATGGGGGGGTACTAGCTCCAACTCGGTTTTACAGTGAAAACTGCAGGAACTTCAAACCGGCACTAGGAAACAGACTGAGAAACCAGAGTAAAAGTTTCATCTGCAACCCGTTCCTTTTGTGCTAGATGAACGAACGTCTCTCCACATGCTCAGTTCTGAGAGATAAGTGCGTGTGAATGCCGTCCTTCAACTTTCTTGTTGGGAACACAAAGTTTCTTTTCACTTGCAAACTCCACTTCATAGATATATATGGGGAGGTACTAGCTCCAACACGGTTTTACAGTGAAAACTGCAGGAACTTCAAACCGGCACTAGGAAACAGACTGAGAAACCAGAGTAAAAGTTTCTCCTGCAAACCGTTCCCTTTGTGCTACATGAACGAAAGTCTCTCCACATGCTCAATTCTGAGAGATAAGTGGGTGTGAAAGCCGTCCTTCACCTAGCTTGTTGGGAACACAAAGTTTCTTTTCACTTGCAAAATCCACTCCATACATATATATGGGGTGGTACTACCTCCAACTCGGTTTTACAGTGAAAACTGCAGGAACTTCAAACCGGCACTAGGAAACAGACTGAGAAACCAGAGTAAAAGTTTCTCCTGCAACCCGTTCCCTTTGTGCTAGATGAACGAAAGTCTCTCCACATGCTCAGTTCTGAGATATAAGTGTGGGTGAAAGCCGTCCTTCACCTAGCTTTTTGGGAACACAAAGTTTCTTTTCACTTGCAAACTCCACTCCATACATATATATGGGGAGGTACGAGATCCAACTCGATTTTACAGTGAAAACTGTAGGAATTTCAAATCGGCACTAGGAAACAGATTGAGAAACCAGAGTAAAAGTTTCTCCTGCAACCCGGTCCCTTTGTGCTAGATGAACGAACGTCTCTCCCCAGGCTCAGTTCTGAGACATAAGTGTGTGTGAAGCCGTACTTCAACTAGCTTGTTGGGAACACAAAGTTTCTTTTCACTTGCAAACTCCACTTCATACATATATATGGGGAGGTACTAGCTCCAACTCGGTTTTACAGTGAAAACTGCAGGAATTTCAAATCGGCACTAGGAAACAGACTGAGAAACCAGAGTAAAAGTTTCTCCTGCAACCCGTTCCCTTTGTGCTAAATGAACGAAAGTCTCTCCACATGCTCAGTTCTGAGAGATAAGTGTGTGTGAAAGCCGTCCTTCACCTAGCTTGTTGCGAACACAAAGTTTCTTTTCACTTGGAAACTCCACTCCATACATATATGTGGGGAGGTATTAGCTCCAAATCTGTTTTACAGTGAAAACTGCAGGAACTTCAAATCGGCACTAGGAAACAGACTGAGAAACCAGAGTAAAATTTCACCTGCAACCCGTTCCTTTTGTGCTAGATGAACGAACGTCTCTCCACATGCTCAGTTCTGAGAGATAAGTGTGTGTGAAAGCCGTCCTTCACATAGCTTGTTGGGAACACAAAGTTTCTTTTCAATTGCAAACTCCACTTCATACATATATATGGGGAGGTACTAGATCCAACTCGGTTTTACAGTGAAAACTGCAGGAATTTCAAACCGGCACTAGGAAACAGACTGAGAAACCAGAGTAAAAGTTTCTCCTTCAACCCGTTCCCTTTTTGCTAGATGAACGAACGTCTCTCCACAGGCTCAGTTCTGAAAAATAAGTGTGTGTGAAGCCGTACTTCAACTAGCTTGTTGTGAACACAAAGTTTCTTTTCACTTGCAAACTCCACTTCATACATATAAATGGGGAGGTACTAGCTCCAACTCGGTTTTACAGTGAATACTGCAGGAACTTCAAACCGGCACTAGGAAACAGACTGAGTACCACAGTAATAGTTTCTCCTGCAACCCTTTCCCTTTGTGCAAGATGAACAAACGTCTCTCCACATGCTCAGTTCTGAGAGATAAGTGCGTGTGAATGCCGTCCTTCACCTTGCTTGTTGGGAACACAAAGTTTCTTTTCACTTGCAAACTCCACTTCTTACATATATATGGGGAGGTACTAGCTCCAACTCGGTTTTACAGTGAAAATTGCAGGAACTTCAAACCGGCACTAGGAAACAGACTGAGAGACCAGAGAAAAAGTTTCTCCTGCAACCCGTTCCCTTTGTGCTAGATGAACGAAAGTCTCTCCACATGCTCAGTTCTGAGAGATAAGTGGGTGTGAAAGCCGTCCTTCACCTAGCTTGTTGGGAACACAAAGTTTCTTTTCACTTGCAAACTCCACTCCATACATATATATGTGGAGGTATTAGCTCCAAATCGGTTTTACAGTGAAAACTGCAGGAAATTCAAACATGAACTAGGAAAAAGACTGAGAAACCAGAGTAAAAGTTTCACCTGCAACCCGTTCCTTTTGTGCTAGATGAACGAACGTCTCTCCACAGGCTCAGTTCTGAGAGATAAGTGTGTGTGAAAGCCGTCGTTCACATAGCTTGTTGGGAACACAAAGTTTCTTTTCACTTGCAAACTACACTTCATACACATATATGGGGAGGTACTAGCTCCAAATCGGTTTTACAGTGAATACTGCAGGAACTTCAAACCGGCACTAGGAAACAGACTGAGAAACCAGAGTAAAAGTTTCTCCTGCAACCGATTCCCTTTATGCTAGATGAACGAAAATCTCTCCACATGCTCAGTTCTGAGAGATAAGTGTGTGTGAAGCCGTACTTCAACTAGCTTGTTGGGAACACAAAGTTTCTTTTCACTTGCATACTCCACTTCATACATATATATGGGGAGGTACTAGCTCCAACGCGGTTTTACAGTGAAAACTGCAGGAACTTCAAACCGGCACTAGGAAACAGTCTGAGAAACCAGAGTAAAAGTTTCTCCTGCAACCCGTTCCCTTTGTGCTAGATGAAATAACGTCTCTCCACATGCTCAGTTCTGAGAGATAAGTGTGTGTGAAAGCCGTCCTTCACCTAGCTTGTTGGGAACACAAAGATTCTTTTCACTTGCAAACTCCAATCCATACATATATATGGGGAGGTTCTAGCTCTAACTCGGTTTTACAGTGAATACTGCAGGAACTTCAAACCGGCACTAGGAAACAGACTGAGAAACCAGAGTAAAATTTCTCCTGCAACCCGTTCTCTTTGTGCTAGATGAACGAACGTCTCTCCACATGCTCAGTTCTGAGAGATAAGTGTGTGTGAAAGACGTCCTTCACCTAGCTTGTTGGGAACACAAAGTTTCTTTTCAGTTGCAAACTCCACTCCATACATATATATGGGGAGGTACTAGCTCCAACTCGGTTTTACAGTGAAAACTGCAGGAACTTCAAACCGGCACTACGAAACAGACTGAGAATCCAGAGTAAAAGTTTCCCCTGCAACCCGTTCCCTTTGTGCTAGATGAACGAAAGTCTCTCCACATGCTCACTTCTGAGAGATAAGTGTGTGTGATAGCCGTCCTTCACCTAGATTGTTGGGAACACAAAGTTACTTTTCAGTTGCAAACTCCACTCCATATATATATATGGGGAGGTACTATATCTAACTCGGATTTACAGTGAAAACTGCAGGAACTTCAAACCGGCACTAGGAAAAATACTGAGAAACCAGAGTAAAGTTTCTTCTGCAAGCCGTTCAATTTGTGCTAGATGAACGAACGTCTCTCCACATGCTCAGTTCTGAGTGATAAGTGTGTGTGAAAGCCGTCCTTCACCTAGCTTGTTGGGAACACAAAGTTTCTTTTCAATTGCAAACTCCACTTCATACATATATATGGGGAGGTACTAGATCCAACTCGGTTTTACAGTGAAAACTGCAAGAATTTCAAACCGGCACTAGGAAACAGACTGAGAAAACAGAGTAAAAGTTTCTCCTTCAACCCGTTCCCTTTTTGCTAGATGAACGAACGTCTCTCCACAGGCTCAGTTCTGAGAAATAAGTGTGTGTGAAGCCGTACTTCAACTAGCTTGTTGTGAACACAAAGTTTCTTTTCACTTGCAAACTCCACTTCATACATATAAATGGGGAGGTACTAGCTCCAACTCGGTTTTACAGTGAATACTGCAGGAACTTCAAACCGGCACTAGGAAACAGACTGAGTACCACAGTAATAGTTTCTCCTGCAACCCTTTCCCTTTGTGCAAGATGAACAAACATCTCTCCACATGCTCAGTTCTGAGAGATAAGTGCGTGTGAATGCCGTCCTTCACCTTGCTTGTTGGGAACACGAAGTTTCTTTTCACTTGCAAACTCCACTTCTTACATATATATGGGGAGGTACTAGCTCCAACTCGGTTTTACAGTGAAAATTGCAGGAACTTCAAACCGGCACTAGGAAACAGCCTGAGAGACCAGAGAAAAAGTTTCTCCTGCAACCCGTTCCCTTTGTGCTAGATGAACGAAAGTCTCTCCACATGCTCAGTTCTGAGAGATAAGTGGGTGTGAAAGCCGTCCTTCACCTAGCTTGTTGGGAACACAAAGTTTCTTTTCACTTGCAAACTCCACTCCATACATATATATGTGGAGGTATTAGCTCCAAATCGGTTTTACAGTGAAAACTGCAGGAAATTCAAACCGGAACTAGGAAAAAGACTGAGAAACCAGAGTAAAAGTTTCACCTGCAACCCGTTCCTTATGTGCTAGATGAACGAACGTCTCTCCACAGGCTCAGTTCTGAGAGATAAGTGTGTGTGAAAGCCGTCCTTCACATAGCTTGTTGGGAACACAAAGTTTCTTTTCACTTGCAAACTCCACTTCATACACATATATGGGGAGGTACTAGCTCCAAATCGGTTTTACAGTGAATACTGCAGGAACTTCAAACCGGCACTAGGAAACAGACTGAGAAACCAGAGTAAAAGTTTCTCCTGCAACCGATTCCCTTTATGCTAGATGAACGAAAATCTCTCCACATGCTCAGTTCTGAGAGATAAGTGTGTGTGAAGCCGTACTTCAACTAGCTTGTTGGGAACACAAAGTTTCTTTTCACTTGCATACTCCACTTCATACATATATATGGGGAGGTACAAGCTCCAACGCGGTTTTACAGTGAAAACTGCAGGAACTTCAAACCGGCACTAGGAAACAGTCTGAGAAACCAGAGTAAAAGTTTCTCCTGCAACCCGTTCCCTTTGTGCTAGATGAAATAACGTCTCTCCACATGCTCAGTTCTGAGAGATAAGTGTGTGTGAAAGCCGTCCTTCACCTAGCTTGTTGGGAACACAAAGATTCTTTTCACTTGCAAACTCCAATCCATACATATATATGGGGAGGTTCTAGCTCTAACTCGGTTTTACAGTGAATACTGCAGGAACTTCAAACCGGCACTAGGAAACAGACTGAGAAACCAGAGTAAAATTTCTCCTGCAACCCGTTCTCTTTGTGCTAGATGAACGAACGTCTCTCCACATGCTCAGTTCTGAGAGATAAGTGTGTGTGAAAGACGTCCTTCACCTAGCTTGTTGGGAACACAAAGTTTCTTTTCAGTTGCAAACTCCACTCCATACATATATATGGGGAGGTACTAGCTCCAACTCGGTTTTACAGTGAAAACTGCAGGAACTTCAAACCGGCACTACGAAACAGACTGAGAATCCAGAGTAAAAGTTTCCCCTGCAACCCGTTCCCTTTGTGCTAGATGAACGAAAACCTCTCCACATGCTCACTTCTGAGAGATAAGTGTGTGTGATAGCCGTCCTTCACCTAGATTGTTGGGAACACAAAGTTACTTTTCAGTTGCAAACTCCACTCCATATATATATATGGGGAGGTACTATATCTAACTCGGATTTACAGTGAAAACTGCAGGAACTTCAAACCGGCACTAGGAAAAATACTGAGAAACCAGAGTAAAGTTTCTTCTGCAAGCCGTTCAATTTGTGCTAGATGAACGAACGCCTCTCCACATGCTCAGTTCTGAGTGATAAGTGTGTGTGAAAGCCGTCCTTCACCTAGCTTGTTGGGAACACAAAGTTTTTTTTCAGTTGCAAACTCCAATCCATATATATATATGGGGAGGTACTAGCTCCAACTCGGTTTTACAGTGAAAACTGCAGGAACTTCAAACCGGCACTAGGAAACAGACTGAGAAACCAGAGTAAAAGTTTCTGCTGCAACCCGTTTCCTTTGTGCTAGATGAACGAACGTCTCAACACATACTCAGTTCTGAGAGATAAGTGTGTGTGAAAGCCGTCCTTCACCTAGCTTGTTGGGAACACAAAGTTTCTTTTCACTTGGAAACTCCAATACATACACATATATGGGGAGGTACTAGGTCCAACTCGGTTTTACTGTGAAAACTGCAGGAACTTCAAACCGGCACTAGGAAACAGACTGGGAAACCAGAGTAAAAGTTTCTCCAGCAACCCGTTCCCTTTTTGCTAGATGAACGAAAGTCTCTCCACATGCTCAGTTCTGAGAGATAAGTGTGTGTGAAAGCCGTCCTTCAACTAGCTTGTTGGGAACACAAATTTTCTTTTCAGTTGCAAACTCCACTCCATACATATATATGGGGAAGTACTAGCTCCAACTCTATTTTACAGTGAAAACTGCAGGAACTTCAAACCGGCACTCGGAAACAGACTGAGAAACCAGAGTAAAAGTTTCACCTGCCACCCGTTCCTTTTGTGCTAGATGAACGAACGTCTCTCCACATGCTCAGTTCTGAGAGATAAGTGCGTGTGAATGCCGTCCTTCAACTTTCTTGATGGGAACACAAAGTTTCTTTTCACTTGCAAACTCCACTTCATACATATATATGGGGAGGTACTAGCTCCAACTCGGTTTTACAGTGAAAACTGCAGGAACTTCAAACCGGCACTAGGAAACAGACTGAGAAACCAGAGTAAAAGTTTCTCCTGCAACCCGTTCCCTTTGTGCTACATGAACGAATGTCTCTCCACATGCTCAGTTCTGAGAGATAAGTGGGTGTGAAAGCCGTCCTTCACCTAGCTTGTTGGGAACAGAAAGTTTCTTTTCACTTGCAAACTCCACTCCATACATATATATGGGGTGGTACTACCTCCAACTCGGTTTTACAGTGAAAACTGCAGGAACTTCAAACCGGCACTAGGAAACAGACTGAGAAATCAGAGTAAAAGTTTCTCCTGCAACCCGTTCCCTTTGTGCTAGATGAACGAAAGTCTCTCCACATGCTCAGTTCTGAGATATAAGTGTGGGTGAAAGCCGTCCTTCACCTAGCTTTTTGGGAACACAAAGTTTCTTTTCACTTACAAATTCCACTCCATACATATATATGGGGAGGTACGAGATCCAACTCGATTTTACAGTGAAAACTGCAGGAATTTCAAATCGGCACTAGGAAACAGACTGAGAAACCAGAGTAAAAGTTTCTCATTCAACCCGTTCCCTTTGTGCTAGATGAACGAACGTCTCACCCCAGGCTCAGTTCTGAGACATAAGTGTGTGTGAAAGCCGTACTTCACTTAGCTTGTTGGGAACACAAAGTTTATTTTAACTTGCAAACTCCACTCCATAAATATATATGGGTAGGTACTAGCTCCAACTCGGTTTTACAGTGAAATCGGCAGAAACTTCAAAACGGCACTAGGAAACATAATGAGAAATCAGAGTAATAGTTTCTCCTGCATCCCGTTCCCTTTGTGCTAGATGAACGAACGTCTCTCCACATGCTCAGTTCTGAGAGATAATTGTGTGTGAAAGCCGACCTTAACCTAGCTTGTTGGGAACACAAAGTTTCTTTTCAGTTGGAAACTCCACTCCATACATATATATGGGGAGGTACAAGCTCCAACTCTTTTTTACAGTGAAAACTGCAGGAACTTCAAACCGGCACTAGGTAACAGACTGTGAATCCAGAGTAAAAGTTTTCTCTGCTACCCGTTCCCTTTGTGCTAGATGAAAGAACATCTCTCCGAATGCTCATTTCTGAAAGATAAGTGTTTGTGAAAGCCGAACTTCACATAGCTTGTTGGGAACACAAAGTTTCTTTTCACTTGGAAACTCCACTCCATACATATATATGGGGAGGTATTAGCTCCAAATCGGTTTTACACTGAAAACTGCAGGAACTTCAAATCGGCACTAGGAAACAGACTGAGAAACCAGAGTAAAGTTTCAAATGCAACTCGTTCCTTTTGTGCTAGATGAACGAACGTCTCTCCACATGCTAAGTTCTGAGAGATAAGTGTGTGTGAAAGCCGTCCTTCAACTAGCTTGATGGGAACACAAAGTTTCTTTTCAGTTGCAAACTCCACTCCATACATATATATGGGGAGGTACTAGCTCCAACTGTGTTTTACAGTGAAAACTGCAGGAACTTCAAACCGGCACTAGGAAACAGACTGATAAGACAGAGTAAAAGTTTCTGCTGCAAAGCGTTCCCTTTGTGCTAGATGAACGAACGTCTCTCCACAGGCTCAGTTCTGAGGGATAATTGCGTGTGAAAGCCGTCCTTCAAATAGCTTGTTGGAAACACAAAGTTTCTTTTCAATTGCAAACTCCACTTCATACATATATATGGGGAGGTACTAGATCCAACTCGGTTTTACAGTTAAAACTGCAGGAAATTCAAACCGGTACTAGGAAACAGACTGAGAAACCAGAGTAAAAGTTTCTCCTTCAACCCGTTCCCTTTTTGCTAGATGAACGAACGTCTCTCCACAGGCTCAGTTCTGAGAGATAAGTGTGTGTGAAGCCGTACTTCAACTAGCTTGTTGTGAACACAAAGTTTCTTTTCACTTGCAAACTCCACTTCATACATATAAATTGGGAGGTACTAGCTCCAACACGGTTTTACAGTGAATACTGCAGGAACTTCAAACCGGCACTAGGAAACAGACTGAGTACCACAGTAATAGTTTCTCCTGCAACACTTTCCCTTTGTGCAAGATGAACGAACGTCTCTCCACATGCTCAGTTCTGAGAGATGAGTGCGTGTGAATGCCGTCCTTCACCTTGCTTGTTGGGAACACAAAGTTTCTTTTCACTTGCAAACTCCACTTCATACATATATATGGGGAGGTACTAGCTCCAACTCGGTTTTACAGTGATAATTGCAGAAACTTCAAACCGGCACTAGGAAACAGACTGAGAGACCAGAGAAAAAGTTTCTCCTGCAACCCGTTCCTTTTGTGCTAGATGAACGAAAGTCTCTCCACATGCTCAGTTCTGAGAGATAAGTGTGTGTGAAAGCCGTCCTTCACCTAGCTTCATGGGAACACAAAGTTTCTTTTCAGTTGCAAACTCCACTCCATACATATGTATGGGGAGGTACTAGCTCCAACTCTGTTTTACAGTGAAAACTGCAGGAACTTCAAACCGACACTAGGAAACAGACTGAGAAACCAGAGTAAATCGTTTCTCCTTCAACCCGTTCCCTTTGTGCTAGATGAACGAAAGTCTCTCCACATGCTCAATTCTGAGAGATAAGTGTGTGTGAAGCCGTACTTCAAGTAGCTTGTTGGGAACACAAAGTTTCTTTTCACTTGCAAACTCCACTCCATACATATATATGGGGAGGTACTAGCTCCAACTCGGATTTACAGTTAAAACTGCAGGAACTTCAAACCGGCACTAGGAAACAGACTGAGAAACCAGAGTAAAAGTTTCTCCTGCAACCCGTTCCCTTTGTGCTAGATGAACGAACGTCTCTCCACATGCTCAGTTCTGAGACAAAAGTGAGTGTGAAAGACGCCCTTCACCTAGCTTATTGGGAACACAAAGTTTCTTTTCAATTGCAAACTCCAATCCATACATATATACAGTGAGGTACTAGCTCCAACTCGGTTTTACAGTGAATACTGCAGGAACTTCAAACAGGCACTAGGAAACAGACTGAGAAACCAGAGTAAAATTTCTCCTGCAACCCGTTCCCTTTGTGCTAGATGAACGAACGTCTCTCCACATGCCCAGTTCTGAGAGATAAGTGTGTGTGAAACCCGTCCTTCAACTAGCTTGTTGGGAACACAAAGTTTCTTTTCAGTTGCAAACTCCACTCCATACATATATATGGGGAGGTACTAGCTAAAACTCGGTTTTACAGTGAAAACTGCAGGAACTTGAAACCGGCACTAGGAAACAGACTGAGAAACCAGAGTAAAAGTTTCACCTGCAACCCGTTCCTTTTGTGCTAGATGAAAGAACGTCTCTCCACATGCTCAGTTCTGAGAGATAAGTGCATGTGAATGCCGTCCTTCACCTTGCTTGTTGGGAACACATAGTTTCTTTTCACTTGCAAACTCCACTTCATACATATATATGGGGAGGTACAAGCTCCAACTCGGTTTTACAGTGAAAACTGCAGGAAATTCAAACCGGCACTAGGAAACAGACTGAGAAACCAGAGTAAAAGTTTCTCCTGCAACCCGTTCCCTTTGTGCTAGATGAACGAAAGTCTCTCCACATGTTCAGTTCTGAGAGATAAGTGGGTGTGAAAGCCGTCCTTCACCTAGCTTGTTGGGAACACAAAGTTTCTTTTCACTTGCAAACTCCACTCCATACATATATATGGGGAGGTAATAGCTCCAAATCGGATTTACAGTGAAAACTGCAGGAACTTCAAACCGGCACTAGGAAACAGACTGAGAAACCAGAGAAAAAGTTTCATCTGCAACCCGTTCTTTGTGCTGGATGAACGAACGTCTCTCCACATGCTCAGTTCTGAGAGATAATTGTGTGTGAAATCCGTCCATCACCTAGCTTGATGGGAACACAAAGTTTCTTTTCACTTGCAAACTCCAATTCATACATATAAATGGGGAGGTACAATCTCCAACTCGGTTTTACAGTGAAAACTGCAGGAACTTCAAACCGGCACTAGGAAACAAACTGAGAATCCAGAGTAAAAGTTTCTCCTGCAACCCGTTCCATTTGTGCTAGATGAACGAACGTCTCTCCACATGCTCAGTTCTGAGGGATAAGTGCGTGTGAAAGCCGTCCTTCACCTAGCTTGTTGGGAACACAAAGTTTCTTTTCACTTGCAAACTCCACTTCATACATATATATGGGGAGGTACTAGCTCCAACTCGGTTTTACAGTGAAAACTGCAGGAAATTCAAACCGGCACTAGGAAACAGACTGAGAAACCAGAGTAATAGTTTCCCCTGCAACCCATTCCCTTTGTGCTAGATGAACGAAAGTCTCCCCACATGCTCAGTTTTGAGAGATAAGTGCGTGTGAATGCCGTCCTTCACCTTGCTTGTTGGGAACACAAAAATTCTTTTCACTTGCAAACTCCACTCCATACATATATATGGGGAGATACTAGCTCCAACTCGGTTTTACAGTGAAATCTGCAGGAAATTCAAACCGGCACTAGAAAACAGACTGAGAAACCAGAGTAAAATTTTCTCCTGCAACCCGTTCCCTTTGTGCTAGATGAACGAAAGTCTCTCCACATGCTCAGTTCTGAGAGATAAGTGTGTGTGAAAGCCGTCCTTCACCTAGCTAGTTGGGAACACAAAGTTTCTTTTCACTTGCAAACCCCAATCCATACATATATATGGGGAGGTATTAGCTCCGAATCTGTTTTACAGTGAAAACTGCAGAAACTTCAAACCGGCACTAGGAAACAGACTGAGAAACCAGAGTAAAAGTTTCTCCTTCAAACCGTTCCCTTTGTGCTAGATGAACGAACGTCTCTCCACAGGCTCAGTTCTGAGAGATAAGTGTGTGTGAAATCCGTCCTTCACCTAGCTTGTTGGGAACACAAAGTTTCTTTTCATTTGCAAACTCCACTCCATACATATATATGGGGAGGTACTAGCTCCAACTCGGTTTTACAGTGAAAACTGCAGGAACTTCAATCTGGCACTAGGAAACAGACTGAGAAACCAGAGTAAAACATTTCTCCTTCAAACCGTTCCCTTTGTGCTAGATGAACGAACGTCTCTCCACATGCTCAGTTCTGAGAGATAAGTGTGTGTGAAGCCGTACTTCAACTAGCTTGTTGGGAACACAAAGTTTCTTTTCACTTGCAAACTCCACTCCATACATATATATGGGGAGGTAATAGCTCCAAATCGGTTTTACTGTGAAAACTGCAGGAACTTCAACCCGGCACTAGGAAACTGACTGAGAAACCAGAGTAAAAGCTTCTCATGCAACCCGTTCCCTTTGTGCTAGATGAACGAACGTCTCTCCACATGCTCAGTTCTGAGAGTTAAGTGTGTGTGGAAGCCGTCCTTCACCTAGCTTGATGGGAACACAAAGTTTCTTTTCAGTTGCAAACTCCACTCCATACATATATATGGGGAGGTACTAGATCCAACTCGGTTTTACAGTGAAAACTGCAGGAATTTCAAACCGGCACTAGGAAACAAAATGAGAAACCAGAGTAAAAGTTTCTCCTTCAAACCGTTCCCTTTGTGCTAGATGAACGAACGTCTCTACACAGGCTCAGTTCTGAGAGATAAGTGTGTGTGAAGCCGTACTTCAACTAGCTTCTTGGGAACACAATGTTTCTTTTCACTTGCAAACTCCACTTCATACATATATATGGGGAGGTACTAACTCCAACTCGGTTTTACAGTGAAAACTGCAGGAACTGCAAACCGGCACTAGGAAACAGACTGAGAAACCAAAGTAAAAGTTTCTCCGGCAACCCGTTCCCTTTGTGCTAGATGAACGAACGTCTCTCCACATGCTCATTTCTGAGAGATAATTGTGTGTGAAAGCCGTCCTTCACCTAGCTTCTTGGGAACACAAAGTTTCTTTTCACTTGCAATCTCCAATCCATACATATATATGGGGAGGTACTACCTCCAACTCGGTTTTACAGTGAATACTGCAGGAACTTCAAACCGGCACTAGGAAACAGAATGAGAAACCAGAGTAAAAGTTTGTCCTGCAACCCGTTCACTTTGTGCTAGATGAACGAAAGTCTCTCCACATGCTCAGTTCTGAGAGATATGTGGGTGTGAAAGCCGTCCTTCACCTAGCATGTTGGGAACACAAAGTTTCTTTTCACTTGCAAACTCCACTCCATACATATATATGGGGAGGTATTAGCTCCAAATCTGTTTTACAGTGAAAACAGCAGGAACTTCAAACCGGCACTAGGAAACAGACTGAGAAACCAGAGTAAAAGTTTCACCAGCAACCCGTTCCTATTGTGCTACATGAACGAACGTCTCTCCACATGCTCAGTTCTGAGAGATAAGTGTGTGTGAAAGCCGTCCTTCACATAGCTTGATGGGAACACAAAGTTTCTTTTCAGTTGCAAACTCCACTCCATACATTTATATGGGGAGGTACTAGCCCCAAATCTGTTTTACAGTGAAAACTGCAGGAACTTCAAACCGGCACTAAGAAACAGACTGAGAAGCCAGAGTAAAAGTTTCTCCTGCAACCCGTTCCCTTTGTGCTAGATGAACGAAAGTCTCTCCACAGGCTCAGTTCTGAAGGATAAGTGCGTGTGAAAGCCGTCCTTCACCAAGCTTGTTGGGAACACAAAGTTTCTTTTCACTTGCAAACTCCACTGCATACATATATATGGGGAGGTACTAGCTCCAACTCGGTTTTACAGTGAAAACTGCAGGAACTTCAAACCGGCACTAGGAAACAGACTGAGAAACCAGAGTAAAAGTTTCTCCTGCAACCCGTTCCCTTTCTGCTAGATGAACGAAAGTCTCTCCACATGCTCAGTTCTGAGAGATAAGTGTGTGTGAAAGCCGTACTTCACCTAGCTTGTTGGGAACACAAAGTTTCTTTTCACTTGCAAACTCCAATCCATACATATATAAGGGGAGGTACTAGCTCCAACTCGGTTTTACAGTGAATACTGCAGGAACTTCAAACCGGCACTAGGAAACAGACTGAGAAGCCAGAGTAAAAGTTTCCCCTGCAACCCGTTCCCTTTTTGCTAGATGAATGAACGAATCTGAACAGGCTCATTTCTGAGAGATAAGTGTTTGTGAAAGCCGTACTTCACCTAGCTTAATGGGAACACAAAGTTTCTTTTCAGTTGCAAACTCCACTCCATACATTTATATGGGGAGGTACTAGCTCCAACTCTGTTTTACAGTGAAAACTGCAGGAACTTCAAACCGGCACTAGGAAACAGACTGAGAAGCCAGAGTAAAAGTTTCCCCTGCAACACGTTCCCTTTGTGCTAGATGAACGAACGACTCTCCACAGGCTCAGTTCTGAGGGATAAGTGCGTGTGAAAGCCGTCCTTCACCTAGCTTGTTGGGAACACAAAGATTCTTTTCACTTGCAAACTCCACTTGATACATATATATGGGGAGGTACTAGCTCCAAATCGGTTTTACAGTGAAAACTGCAGGAACTTCAAACAGGCACTAGGAAACATACTGAGAAACCAGAGTAAAAGTTTCTCCTGCAACCCGTTCCCTTTGTGCCAGATGAACGAAAGTCTCCACATGCTCAGTTCTGAGAGATAAGTGTGTGTGAAAGCCGTCCTTCACCTAGCTTTTTGGGAACACAAAGTTTCTTTTCACTTGCAAACTCCACTCCATACATATATATGGGGAGGTACTAGATCCAACTCGGTTTTATGAGAAAACTGCAGGAACTTCAAACCGGCACTAGGAAACAGACTGAGAAACCAGAGTAAAATTTTCTCCTTCAACCCGTTCCCTTTGTGCTAGATGAACGAACGTCTCTCCACAGGCTCAGTTCTGAGAGATAAGTGTGTGTGAAGCCGTCCTTCACCTAGCTTGTTGGGAAAACAAAGTTTCTTTTCAGTTGCAAACTCCAATCCATACGTATACATGGGGAGGTACGAGCTCCAACTCGGTTTTACAGTGAAAACTGCAGGAACTTCAAACCGGCACTAGGAAACAGACTGAGAAATCAGAGAAAAGATTCTCCTGCAACTCGTTCCTTTTGTGCTAAATGAACGAACGTCTCTCCACATGCTCAGTTCTGAGAGATAAGTGCGTGTGAAAGCCGTCCTTCACCTAGCTTATTGGGAACACAAAGTTTCTTTTCAGTTGCAAACTCCAATCCATAATTATATATGGGGAGGTGCTAGCTCCAACACGGTTTTACAGTGAAAACTGCAGGAACTTCAAACCGGCACTAGGAAACAGACTGAGAAACCAGAGTGAATGTTTCTCCTGCAACCCATTCCCTTTCAGCTAGATGAAAGAACGTCTCTCCACATGCTCAGTTCTAAGAGAAAAGTGTGTGTGAAAGCCGTCCTTCACCTAGATTGTTGGGAACACAAAGTTTCTTTTCAGTTGCAAACTCCACTCCATACATATTTATGGGGAGGTACTAGCTCCAACTCGGTTTTACAGTGAAAACTGCAGGAACTTCAAACCGGCACTAGGAAACAGACTGAGAATCCAGAGAAAAAGTTTCTCTTTCAACCCGTTCCCTTTGTGCTAGATGAACGTACATCTCTCCACATGCTCAGTAATTAGAGATAAGTGTGTGTGAAAGCCGTCCTTCACCTAGCTTGTTGGGAACACAAAGTTTCTTTTCAGTTGCAAACTCCAATCCATACATATATATGGGGAGGTACTAGCTCCAACTCGGTTTTACAGTGAAAACATCAGGAAATTCAAAACCGGCACTAGGAAACAGACTGAGATACCAGAGTAAAAGTTTCACCTGCAACCCGATCCTTTTGTGCTAGATGAACGAACGTCTCTCCACATGCTCAGTTCTGAGAGATATGTGTGTGTGAAAGCCGTCCTTCACCTAGCTTGTTGGGAACACAAAGTTTCTTTTCAGTTGCAAACTCCAATCCATACGTATATATGGGGAGGTGCGAGCTCCAACACGGTTTTTCAGTGCAAACTGCAGGAACTCAAACCGGCACTAGGAAACAGACTGAGACATCAGAATAATAGATTCTCCTGCAAACCGTTCCGTTTGTGCTAGATGAACAAACGTCTCTCCACATGCTCAGTTCTGAGAGATAAGTGTGTGTGAAAGCCGTCCTACATATAGCTTGTTGGGAACACAAAGTTTCTTTTCAGTTGCAAACTCCACTCCATACCTATATATGTGGAGGTGCTAGCTCCAACTCGGTTTTACAGTGAAAACTGCAGGAACTGCAAACCGGCACTAGGAAACAGACTGAGAAACCAGAGTAAAAGTTTCTCCTGCAAACCGTTCCCTTTGTGCTAGATGAACGAACGTCTCTCCACATGCTCAGTTCTGAGAGATAAGTGTGGGTGAAAGCCGTCCTTCACCTAGCTTATTGGGAACACAAAGTTTCTTTTCAGTTGCAAACTCCACTCCATACATATATATGGGGAGGTTCTAGCTAAAACTCGGTTTTACAGTGAAAACTGCAGGAACTGCAAACCGGCACTAGGAAACAGACTGAGAAACCAGAGTAAAAGTTTCCCCTGAAACCCGTTCCCTTTGTGCTAGATGAACGAACGTCTCTCCACATGCTCATTTCTGAGAAATAAGTGTGTGTGAAATCCGTCCTTCACCTAGCTTGTTGAGAACACAAAGATTCTTTTCAGTTGCAAACTCCACTCCATACATATATATGGGGAGGTGCTAGCTCCAACTCGGTTTTGCAGTGAAAACTGCAGGAACTTCAAACCGGCACTAGGAAACAGACTGAGAAACCAGAGTAAAAGTTTCTCCTGCAACCCGTTCCCTTTGTGCTAGATGAACGAACGTCTCTCCACATGCTCATTTCTGAGAGATAATTGTGTGTGTTAGCCGTCCTTCACCTAGCTTGTTGGGAACACAAAGTTTCTTTTCAGTTGCAAACTCCACCCCATACATATATATGGGGAGGTGCTAGCTCCAACTCGGTTTTACAGTGAAAACTGCAGGAACTGCAAACCGGCACTAGGAAACAGACAGAGAAACCTCAGTAAAAGTTTATCCTGCAAACCGTTCCCTTTGTTCTAGATGAATGAACGTCTCTCCACATGCTCAGTTCTGAGAGATAATTGTGTGTGAAAGCCGTCCTTCACCTAGCTTATTGGGCACAAAGTTTCTTTTCAGTTGCAAACTCCACTCCATAAATATATATGGGGAGGTGCTAGCTCCAACACGGTTTTACAGTGAAAACTGCAGGAACTTCAAACCGGCACTAGGAAACAGACTGAGAAACCAGAGTGAAAGTTTCTCCTGCAACCCATTCACTTTCTGCTAGATGAAAGAACGTCTCTCCACATGCTCAGTTCTGAGACAAAAGTGTGTGTGAAAGCCGTCCTTCACCTAGCTTGTTGGGAACACAAAGTTTCTTTTCAGTTGCAAACTCCACTCCATACAAAAATATGGGGAGGTACTAGTTCCATCTCGGTTTTACAGTGCAAACTGTAGGAACTTCAACCCGGCACTAGTAAACAGACTGAGAAAACAGAGTAAATGTTTCACCTGCAAACCGTTCCCTTTGTGCTAGATGAACGAAGGTCTCTCCACATGCTCAGTACTGAGAGATAAGTGTGTGTGAAAGCCGTCTTTCACCTAGCTTGATTGGAACACAAAGTTTGTTTTCAGGTGCTTACTCCACTCCATACATATATATGGGGAAGTACTAGTTCCAACTCTGTTTTACAGTGAAAACTGCAGGAAATTCAAACAGGCATTAGGAAACAGATTGAGAATCCAGAGAAAAAGTTTCTCTTGCAACCCGTTCCCTTTGTGCTAGATGAACGTACATCTCTCCACATGCTCTGTAATTAGAGATAAGTGTGTGTGAAAGCCGTCTTTAACCAAGCTTGTTGGGAACACAAAGTTTCTTTTCAGTTGCAACCTCCAATCCATACGTATATATGGGGAGGTACGAGCTCCAACTCGGTTTTACAGTGCAAACTGCAGGAACTTCAAACCGGCACTAGGAAACAGACTGAGAAATCAGAGTAAAAGATTCTCCTGCAACCCGTTCCTTATGTGCTAAATGAACGAACGTCTCTCCACATGCTCAGTTCTTAGAGATAAGTGCGTGTGAAAGCCGTCCTTCACCTAGCTTGTTGGGAACACAAAGTTTCTTTTCACTTGCAAACTCCTCTTCATACATATATATGGGGAGGTACTACCTCCAACACTGTTTTACAGTGAAAACTGCAGGAACTGCAAACCGGCACTAGGAAACAGACTGAGAAACCAGAGTAAAAGGTTCTCCTGCATCCCGTTCCCTTTGTGCTAGATGAACGAACGTCTCTCCACATGCTCAGTTCTGAGAGATAAGTGTGTGTGAAAGCCATCCTTCACCTAGCTTGTGGGAAACACAAAGTTTCTTTTCAGTTGCAAACTCCACTCCATACATATATATGGGGAGGTGCTAGCTCCAACTAGGTTTTACAGTGAAAACTGCAGGAACTGCAAACCGGCACTAGGAAACAGACTGAGAAACCAGAGTAAAAGTTTCTCCTGCAACCCGTTCCCTTTGTGCTAGATGAACGAACGTCTCTCCACATGCTCAGTTCTGAGAGATAAGTGCGTGTGAAAGCCATCCTTCAACAACTTGTTGGGAACACAAAGTTTCTTTTCAGTTGCAAACTCCACTCCATAAATATATATGGGGAGGTGCTAGCTCCAACACGGTTTTACAGTGAAAACTGCAGGAACTTCAAACCGGCACTAGGAAACAGACTGAGAATCCAGAGAAAAAGTTTCTCCTGCAACCCGTTCCCTTTGTGCTAGATGAACGAACGTCTCTCCACATGCTCAGTTCTGAGAGATAAGTGTGTGTGAAAGCCGTCCTTCAACTAGCTTGTTGGGAACACAAAGTTTCTTTTCAGTTGCAAACTCCAATCCATACATATATATGGGGAGGTACTAGTTCCAACTCGGTTTTACAGTGAAAATTGCAGGAACTTCAAACCGGCACTAGGAAACAGACTCAGAAACCAGAGTAAAAGTTTCTCCTGCAACCCGTTCATTTTGTGCTAGATGAACGAACTTTTCTCCACATGCTCAGTTCTGAGAGATAAGTGTCTGTGAAAGCCGTCCTTCACCTATCTTGTTTAGAACACAAAGTTTCTTTTCAGTTGCAAACTCCCCTCCATACATATATATGGGGAGGTACTACCTCCAACTCGGTTTTACAGAGAAAACTGCAGGTTCTTGAAAACGGCACTAGGAAACAGACTGAGAAACCAGAGTAAAAGTTCCTCCTACAACCCGTTCCCTTTGTGCTAGATGAACGAACGTATCTCCACATGCTCAGTTCTGAGAGATAAGTGTGTGTGAAAGCCGTCCTTCACCTAGCTTGTTGGGAACACAAAGTTTCTTTTCACTTGCAAACTCCACCCCATACATATAAATGGGGAGGTACTAGCTCCAATTCGGTTTTACAGAGAAAACTGCAGGAACTTGAAACCGGCACTAGGAATTAGACTGAGAAACCAGAGTAAAATTTCTCCTGCAACCCGTTCCCTTTGTGCTAGGTGAACGAACGTCTCTCCACATGCTCAGTTCTGAGAGATAAGTGTGTGTGAAAGCCGTCCTTCACCTAGCTTGTTGGGAACAGAAAGTTTCTTTTCAGTTGCAAACTCCACTCCATACATATATATGGGGAGGTACAAGCTCCAACTCTGTTTTACAGTGAAATCTGCAGGAAATTCAAACCGGCACTAGGAAACAGACTGAGAAACCAGAGTAAATGTTCCTTCGGCAACCCGTTCCCTTTGTGCTAGATGAACGAACGTCTCTCCACATGCTCAGTTCTGAGAGATAAGTGTGTGTGAAAGCCGTCCTTCAACTAGTTTGTTGGGAACACAAAGTTTCTTTTCAGTTGCAAACTCCACTCCATACATATACATGGGGAGGTACTAATTCCAACTCGGTTTTACAGAGAAAACTGCAGGAACTTCAAACCGGCACTAGGAAACAGACTCAGAAACCAGAGTAAAATGTTCTCCTGCAACCCGTTCGTTTTGTGCTAGATGAACGAACTTCTCTCCACATGCTCAGTTCTGAGAGATATGTGTCTGTGAAAGCCGTCCTTCACCTATCTTGTTTAGAACACAAAGTTTCTTTTCAGTTGCAAACTCCACTCCATACATATAAATGGGGAGGTACTAGCTCCAACTCGGTTTTTTCAGAGAATACTGCAGGTACTTGAAAACGGCACTAGGAAACAGACTGAGAAACCAGAGTAAAAGTTCCTCCTACAACCCGTTCCCTTTGTGCTAGATGAACGAACGTATCTCCACATGTTCAGTTGTGAGAGAAAAGTGTGTGTGAAATCCTTCCTTCAACTAGCTTGTTGGGAACACAAAGTTTCTTTTCAGTTGCAAACTCCACTCCATACATATATATGGGGAAGTACTAGCTCCAACTCTGTTTTACAGGGAAAACTGCAGGAACTTCAAACCGGCCCTGGAAACAGACTGAGAAACCAGAGTAAAAGTTTCTCCTGCAACCCGTTCCCTTTGTGCTACATGAACGAACATCTCTCCACATGATCATTTCTGAGAGATAAGTGTGTGTGAAAGCCGTCCTTCACCTATCTTGTTGGGAACACAAAGTTTCTTTTCAGTTGCAAACTCCACTCCATACATATATATGGGGAAGTACTAGCTCCAACTCGGTTTTACAGGGAAATCTGCAGGAACTTCAAACCGGCCCTAGGAAACATACTGAGAAACCAGAGTAAAAGTTTCTCCTGCAACCCGTTCCCTTTGTGCTAGATGAACGAACGTCTCTCCACATGATCATTTCTGAGAGATAAGTGTGTGTGAAAGCCGTCCTTCACATAGCTTGTTGGGAACACAAAGTTCCTTTTCACTTGCAAACTCCACTCCATACATATAAATGGGGAGGTACTAGCTTCAATTCGGTTTTACAGAGAAAACTGCAGGAACTTGAAACCGGCACTAGGAAACAGACTGAGAAACCAGAGTAAATGTTCCTCCTACAACCCGTTCCCTTTTTGCTAGATGAACGTCGTATCTCCACATGCTCAGTTGTGAGAGATAAGTGTGTGTGAAAGCAGTCCTTCACCTAGCTTGTTGGGAACACAAAGTTTCTTTTCAGTTGCAAACTCCACTCCATACATATATATGGGGAGGTTCTAGCTAAAACTCGGTTTTACAGTGAAAACTGCAGGAAATTCAAACCGGCACTAGGAAACAGACTGAGAAACCAGAGTAAATGTTTCTTCGGCAACCCGTTCCCTTTGTGCTAGATGAACGAACGTCTCTCCACATGCTCAGTTCTGAGAGATAAGTGTGTGTGAAAGCCGTCCTTCAACTAGCTTGTTGGGAACTCAAAGTTTCTTTTCAGTTGCAAACTCCAATCCATACATATATATGGGGAGGTACTAGTTCCAACTCGGTTTTACAGTGAAAATTGCAGGAACTTCAAACCGGCACTAGGAAACAGACTCAAAAACCTGAGTAAAAGTTTCTCCTGCAACCCGTTCATTTTGTGCTAGATGAACGAACTTTTCTCCACATGCTCAGTTCTGAGAGATAAGTGTCTGTGAAAGCCGTCCTTCACCTAACTTGTTTAGAACACAAAGTTTCTTTTCAGTTGCAATCTCCACTCCATACATATATATGGGGAGGTACTACCTCCAACTCGGTTTTACAGAGAAAACTGCAGGTTCTTGAAAACGGCACTAGGAAACAGACTGAGAAACCAGAGTAAAAGTTCCTCCTACAACCCGTTCCCTTTGTGCTAGATGAACGAACGTATCTCCACATGCTCAGTTGTGAGAGATAAGTGTGTGTGAAAGCCTTCCTTCAACTAGCTTGTTGGGAATACAAAGTTTCTTTTCAGTTGCAAACTCCACTCCATACATATATATGGGGAAGTACAAGCTCCAACTCGATATTACATGGTAAACTGCAGGAATTTCAAACCGGCCCTAGGAAACAGACTGAGAAACCAGAGTAAAAGTTTCTCCTGCAACCCGTTCCCTTTATGCTAGATGAACGAACGTCTCTCCACATGATCAGTTCTGAGAGATAAGTGTGTGTGAAAGCCGTCCTTCACCTAGCTTTTTGGGAACACAAAGTTTCTTTTCACTTGCAAACTCCACTCCATACATATAAATGGGGAGGTAGTAGCTCCAATTCGGTTTTACAGAGAAAACTGCAGGAACTTGAAACCGGCACTAGGAAATAGACTGAGAAACCAGAGTAAAATTTCTCCTGCAAACCGTTCCCTTTGTGCTAGGTGAACGAACGTCTCTCCACATGCTCAGTTCTGAGAGATAAGTGTGTGTGAAAGCCGTCCTTCACCTAGCTTGTTGGGAATACAAAGTTTCTTTTCAGTTGCTATCTCCACTCCATACATTTATATGGGGAGGTACTATCTCCAAATCAGTTTTACAGTGAATAATGCAGGAACATCAAACAGGCTCTAGGAAACAGACTGAGAAACCAGAGTAAAATTTCTTCTGCAACCCGTTCCCTTTGTGCTAGATGAACGAACGTCTCTCCACATGCTCAATTCTGAGAGATAAGTGTGTGTGAAAGCCGTCCTTCACCTAGCTTGTTGGGAACACAAAGTTTCTTTTAAGTTGCAAACTCCACTCCATACATATATATGGGGAGGTACTAGCTCCAACTCGGTTTTACAGTGAAAACTGCAGTAAATTCAAACCGGCACTAGGAAACAGACTGAGAAACCAGAGAAAAAGTTTCTTCTGCAACCCGTTCCCTTTGTGCTAGATGAACGAACGTCTCTCCACATGCTCAGTTCTGAGAGATAAGTGTGTGTGAAATCCGTACTTCACCTAGCTTGTTGGGAAAACAAAGTTTCTTTTCACATGCAAACTCCACTCCATACATATAAATGGGGAGGTATAGCTCCAATTCGGTTTTACAGAGAAAACTGCAGGAACTTGAAACCGGCACTAGGAAACAGACTGAGAACCCAGAGTAAAAGTTTCTCCTGCAACCCGTTCCCTTTGTGCTAGGTGAACGAACGTCTCTCCACATGCTCAGTTCTGAGAGATAAGTGTGTGTGAAAGCCGTCCTTCACCTAGCTTGTTGGGAACACAAAGTTTCTTTTCAGTTGCAAACTCCACTCCATACATATATATGGGGAGGTACAAGCTCCAACTCTGTTTTACAGTGAAATCTGCAGGAAATTCAAACCGGCACTAGGAAACAGACTGAGAAACCAGAGTAAATGTTCCTTCAGCAACCCGTTCCCTTTGTGCTAGATGAACGAACGTCTCTCCACATGCTCAGTTCTGAGAGATAAGTGTGTGTGAAAGCCGTCCTTCAACTAGCTTGTTGGGAACACAAAGTTTCTTTTCAGTTGCAAACTCCACTCCATACATATACATGGGGAGGTACTAATTCCAACACGGTTTTACAGTGAAAACTGCAGGAACTTCAAACCGGCACTAGGAAACAGACTCAGAAACCAGAGTAAAATGTTCTCCTGCAACCCGTTCGTTTTGTGCTAGATGAACGAACTTCTCTCCACATGCTCAGTTCTGAGAGATATGTGTCTGTGAAAGCCGTCCTTCACATATCTTGTTTAAAACACAAAGTTTCTTTTCAGTTGCAAACTCCACTCCATACATATAAATGGGGAGGTACTAGCTCCAACTCGGTTTTTTCAGAGAAAACTGCAGGTACTTGAAAACGGCACTAGGAAACAGACTGAGAAACCAGAGTAAAAGTTCCTCCTACAACCCGTTCCCTTTGTGCTAGATGAACGAACGTATCTCCACATGTTCAGTTGTGAGAGAAAAGTGTGTGTGAAATCCTTCCTTCAACTAGCTTGTTGGGAACACAAAGTTTCTTTTCAGTTGCATACTCCACTCCATACATATATATGGGGAAGTACTAGCTCCAACTCGGTTTTACAGGGAAAACTGCAGGAACTTCAAACCGGCCCTAGGAAACAGACTGAGAAACCAGAGTAAAAGTTTCTCCTGCAACCCGTTCCCTTTGTGCTAGATGAACGAACGTCTCTCCACATGATCATTTCTGAGATATAAGTGTGTGTGAAATCCGTCCTTCACCTAGCTTGTTGGGAACACAAAGTTTCTTTTCAGTTGCAAACTCCACTCCATACATATATATGGGGAAGTACTAGCTCCAACTCGGTTTTACAGGGAAATCTGCAGGAACTTCAAACCGGCCCTAGGAAACATACTGAGAAACCAGAGTAAAAGTTTCTCCTGCAACCCGTACCCTTTGTGCTAGATGAACGAACGTCTCTCCACATGATCATTTCTGAGAGATAAGTGTGTGTGAAAGCCGTCCTTCATATAGCTTGTTGGGAACACAAAGTTTCTTTTCAGTTGCAAACTCCACTCCATAGATATATATGGGGAGGTACTAGCTCCAACTCGGTTTTACAGAGAAAACTGCAGGTACTTGAAAACGGCACTAGGAAACAGACTGAGAAACCAGAGTATAAGTTCCTCCTACAACCCGTTCCCTTTGTGCTAGATGAACGAACGTCTCTCCACATGCTCAGTTCTGAGAGATAAGTGTGTGTGAAACCCGTCCTTCAACTAGCTTGTTGGGAACACAAAGTTTCTTTTCAGTTGCAAACTCCACTCCATACATATATATGGGGAGGTACTAGTTCCAACTCTGTTTTACAGTGAAAATTGCAGGAACTTCAAACCGGCACTAGGAAACAGACTCAGAAACCAGAGTAAAATGTTCTCCTGCAACCTGTTCCTTTTGTGCTAGATGAACGAACTTCTCTCCACATGCTCAGTTCTGAGAGATATGTGTCCGTGAAAGCCGTCCTTCACCTATCTTGTTTAGAACACAAAGTTTCTTTTCAGTTACAAACTCCACTCCATACATATATATGGGGAGGTACTAGCTCCAAATCGGTTTTACAGAGAAAACTGCAGGTTCTTGAAAACGGCACTAGGAAACAGACTGAGAAACCAGAGTAAAAGTTTCTCCTACAACCCGTTCCCTTTTTGCTAGATGAACGAACGTATCTCCACATGCTCAGTTGTGAGAGATAAGTGTGTGTGAAATCCTTCCTTCACCTAGCTTGTTGGGAACACAAAGTTTCTTTTCATTTGTAAACTCCACTCCATACATATATATGGGGAAGTACTAGCTCCAACTCGGTTTTACAGGGAAAACTGCAGGAACTTCAAACCGGCCCTAGGAAACAGACTGAGAAACCAGAGTAAAAGTTTCTCCTGCAACCCGTTCCCTTTGTGCTAGATGAACGAACTTCTCTCCACATGATCATTTCTGAGAGAAAAGTGTGTGTGAATGCCGTCCTTCACCTAGCTTGTTGGGAACACAAAGTTTCATTTCAGTTGCAAACTCCACTCCATACATATATATGGGGAAGTACTAGCTCCAACTCGGTTTTACAGGGTAATCTGCAGGAACTTCAAACCGGCCCTAGGAAACATACTGAGAAACCAGAGTAAAAGTTTCTCCTGCAACCCGTTCCCTTTGTGCTAGATGAACGAACGTCTCTCCACATGATCATTTCTGAGAGATAAGTTTGTGTGAAAGCCGTCCTTCACATAGCTTGTTGGGAACACAAAGTTTCTTTTCAGTTGCAAACTCCACTCCATAGATATATATGAGGAGGTACTAGCTCCAACTCGGTTTTACAGAGAAAACTGCAGGTACTTGAAAACGGCACTAGGAAACAGACTGAGAAACCAGAGTATAAGTTCCTCCTACAACCCGTTCCCTTTGTGCTAGATGAACGAACGTCTCTCCACATGCTCAGTTCTGAGAGATAAGTGTGTGTGAAACCCGTCCTTCAACTAGCTTGTTGGGAACACAAAGTTTCTTTTCAGTTGCAAACTCCACTCCATACATATATATGGGGAGGTACTAGTTCCAACTCGGTTTTACAGTGAAAATTGCCGGAACTTCAAACCGGCACTAGGAAACAGACTCAGAAACCAGAGTAAAATGTTCTCCTGCAACCCGTTCCTTTTGTGCTAGATGAACGAACTTCTCTCCACATGCTCAGTTCTGAGAGATATGTGTGTGTGAAAGCCGTCCTTCACTTAGTTGTTGGGAACAAAAAGTTTCTTTTCAGTTGCAAAATCCACTCCATACATATATATGGGGAGGTACGAGCTCCAACACTCTTTTACAGTGAAAATTGCAGGAACTTCAAACCGGCACTAGGAAACAGACTGAGAAACCAGAGTAAAAGTTTCTCCTGCAACCCGTTCCCTTCCTGCTAGATGAACGAACGTGTCTCCACATGTTCAGTTCTCAGAGGTAAGTGTGTGTGAAAGCCGTCCTTCAACTAGCTTGTTGGGAACTCAAAGTTTCTTTTCAGTTGCAAACTCCACTCCATACATATATATGGGGAGGTACTAGCTCCAACTCGGTTTTACAGTGCAAATTGCAGGAACTTCAAACCGGCACTAGGAAACATACTGAGAAACCAGAGTAAATGTTTCTCCTCCAACCCGTTCCCTTTGTGCTAGATGAAGGAACGTCTCTCCACATGCTCAGTTCTGAGAGATAAGAGTGTGTGAAAGCCGTCCTTCACCTAGCTTGTTGGGAACACAAAGTTTCTTTTCAGTTGCAAACTCCACTCCTTACATATATACGGGGAGGTACAAGCTCCAACTCTGTTTTACAGTGTAAACTGCAGGAACTTCAATCCGGCACTAGGAAACAGACTGAGAAACAGGAGTAAAAATTTCTCCTGCAAGCCGTTCCTTTTGGGCTAGATGAACGAACGTCTCTCCACATGCTAAGTTCTGAGAGATAAGTGTGTGTGAAAGCCGTCCTTCACCTAGTTGTTGGGAACACAAAGTATCTTTTCAGTTGAAAACTCCACTCCATACATATATATGGGGAGGTACGAGCTCCAACTGTGCTTTACAGTGAAAACTGCAGGAACTTCAAACCGGCACTAGGAAACAGACTGAGAAACCAGAGTAAAAGTTTCTCCTGCAACCATTTCCCTTTCTGCTAGATGAACGAACGTCTCTCCACATGCTCAGTTCTGAGAGGTAAGTGTGTGTGAAAGCCGTCCTTCAACTAGCTTGTTGGGAACTCAAAGTTTCTTTTCAGTTGCAAACTCCACTCCATACATATATATGGGGAGGTACTAGCTCCAACTCGGGTTTACAGTGCAAATTACAGTAACTTCAAACTAGCACTAGGAAACAGACTGGGAAACCAGAGTAAATGTTTCTCCTGCAACCCGTTCCCTTTGTGCTAGATGAACGAAAGTCTCTCCACATGCTCAGTTCTGAGAGATAAGAGTGTGTGAAAGCATTCCTTCACCTAGCTTGTTGGGAACACAAAGTTTCTTTTCAGTTGCAAACACCAATCCATACATATATATGGGGAGGTACAAGCTCCAACTCTGTTTTACAGTGTAAACTGCAGGAAATTCAAACCGGCACTAGGAAACAGACTGAGAAACCAGAGTAAAAGTTTCGCCACCAAACCGTTCCCTTTGTGCTAGATGAACGAACGTCTCTCCTCATGCTCAGTTCTGAGAGATAAGTGTGTGTGAAAGCCGTCCTTCACCTAGCATGTTGGGAACACAAAGTTTCTTTTCAGTTGCAAACTCCACTCCATACATATATATGGGTTGGTACAATCTCCAACTATGATTACAGTGAAAACTGCAGGAATTTCAAACCGGCACTAGGAAACCGACTGAGAAACCAGAGTAAAAATTTCTCCTGCAAACCGTTCCCTTTGTGCTAGATGAACGAAAGTCTATCCACATGCTCAGTTCTGAGACATAACTGTGTGTGAAAGCAGTCCTTCACCTAGCTTCTTGGGAACACAAAGTTTCTTTTCACTTGCAAACTCCACTCCATACATATATATGGGGAGGTACTAGCTCCAACTCTGTTTTACAGTGAAACCTGCAGGAACTTCAAACCGGCACTAGGAAACAGACTGAGAAACCAGAGTAAAAGTTTCTCCTGCAACCCGTTCCCTTTGTGCTAGATGAACGAACGTCTCTCCACATGCTCACTTCTGAGAGATAAGTGTGTGTGAAAGCCGACCTTCACCTAGTAGTTGGGAACACAAAGCTTCTTTTCAGTTGCAAACTCCACTCCATACATATATATGGGGAGGTGAGAGCTCCAACTCTGTTTTACAGTGAAAACTGCAGGAACTTCAAACAGGCTCTAGGAAACAGACTGAGAAACCAGAGTAAAAATTTCTCCTGCAAGCCATTCCCTTTGGGCTAGATGAACGAACCTCTCTCCACATGCTCAGTTCTGAGAGATAAGTGTGTGTGAAAGCCGTCCTTCACATAGTTGTTGGGAACACAAAGTATCTTTTCAGTTGCAAACTCCACTCCATACATATATATGGGGAGGTACGTGCTCCAACTCTGTTTTACAGTGAAAACTGCAGGAACTTCAAACCGGCACTAGGAAACAGACTGAGAAACCAGAGTAAAAGTTCCTCCTGCAACCCTTTTTCCTTTGTGCTAGATGAACGAACGTCTCTCCACATGCTCAGTTCTGAGAGATAAGTGTGTGTGAAAGCCATCCTTCACCTAGCTTGTTGTGAACACAAAGTTTCTTATCAGTTGCAAACTCCACTCCATACATATATATGGGGAGGTACTAGCTCCAACTCGGATTTACAGTGAAAACTGCAGGAAATTCAAACCGGCACTAGGAAACAGACTGAGAAACCTGAGTAAAAGTTTCTCCTGCAACCCTTTCCCTTTGTGCTAGATGAACGAACGTCTCTCCATATGCTCAGTTCTGAGATATAAGTGTGTGTGAAAGCCGTCCTTCAACTAGCTTGTTGGGAAAACAAAATTTCTTTTCAGTTGCAAAGTCCACTCCATATATATATATGGGGAGGTACTAGCTCCAACTCGATTTTACAGAAAAATCTGCAGGAACTTCAAACCGGCACTAGGAAACAGACTGAGAAACCTGAGTAAAAGTTTCTCCTGCAACCCGTTCCCTTTGTGCTAGATGAACGAACGTCTATCCGCATGCTCAGTTCTGAGAGATAAGTGTGTGTGAAAGCCGTCCTTCACCTAGCTTGTTGGGAACACAAAGTTTCTTTTCACTTGCTAACTCCACTCCATACATATATATGGGGAGGTACTAGCTCCAACTCGGATTTACAGTGAATACTGCAGGAACTTCAAACCGGCACTAGGAAACAGACTGAGAAACCAGAGTAAAATTTCCCCTGCAACCCGTTCCTTTGTGCTAGATGAACGAACGTCTCTCCACATGCTCAGTTCTGAGAGATAAGTGTGTGTGAAAGCCGTCCTTCACCTAGATTTTGGGAACAAAATGTTTCTTTTCAGTTGCAAACTCCATTACATACATATATATAGGGAGGTGCTAGCTCCAACTCAGGTTTACAGAAAAAAATGCAGGAACTTCAAACCGGCACTAGGAAACAGACTGAGAAACCAGAGTTAAAGTTTCTCCTGCAAACCGTTCTCTTTGTGCTAGATGAACGAACGTCTCTCCATATGCTCAGTTCTGAGATATAAGTGTGTGTGAAAGCCGTCCTTCAACTAGCTTGTTGGGAAAACAAAGTTTCTTTTCAGTTGCAAAGTCCACTCCATATATATATATGGGGAGGTACTAGCTCCAACTCGATTTTACAGTAAAATCTGCAGGAACTTCAAAACGGCACTAGGAAACAGACTGAGAAGCCTGAGTAAAAGTTTCTCCTGAAACCCGTTCCCTTTGTGCTAGATGAACGAACGTCTATCCGCATGCTCAGTTCTGAGAGATAAGTGTGTGTGAAAGCCGTCCTTCACCTAGCTTGTTGGGAACACAAAGTTTCTTTTCACTTGCTAACTCCACTCCATACATATATATGGGGAGGTACTAGGTCCAACTCGGATTTACAGTGAATACTGCAGGTACTTCAAACCGGCACTAGGAAACAGACTGAGAAACCAGAGTAAAATTTCCCCTGCAACCCGTTCCTTTGTGCTAGATGAACGAACGTCTCTCCACATGCTCAGTTCTGAGAGATAAGTGTGTGTGAAAGCCGTCCTTCAACTAGCTTGTTGGGAAAACAAAATTTCTTTTCAGTTGCAAAGTCCATTCCATATATATATATGGGGAGGTACTAGCTCCAACTCGATTTTACAGTAAAATCTTCAGGAACTTCCAACCGGCACTAGGAAACAAACTGAGAATCCAGAGTAAAAGTTTCTCCTGCAACCCGTTCCCTTTGTGCTAGATGAACGAACGTCTATCCGCATGCTCAGTTCTGAGAGATAAGTGTGTGTGAAAGCCGTCCTTCACCTAGCTTGTTGGGAACACAAAGTTTCTTTTCACTTGCAAACCCACTCCATACATATATATGGGGAGGTACTAGCTCCAACTCGGATTTACAGTGAAAACTACAGGAAATTCAAACCGGCACTAGGAAACAGACTGAGAAACCTGAGTAAAAGTTTCTCCTGCAATCCGTTCCCTTTGTGCTAGATGAACGAACGTCTCTCCACAGGCTCAGTTCTGAGAGATAAGTGTGTGTGAAAGCCGTCCTTCACCTAGCTTGTTGGGAACACAAAGTTTCTTTTCAGTTGCAAACTCCACTCCATACATATATATGGGGAGGTACTAGCTCCAACTCGGTTTTACAGTGAATACTGCAGGAACTTCAAACCGGCACTAGGAAACAGACTGAGAATCCAGAGTAAAATTTCTCCTGCAATCCGTTCCTTTGGCTAGATGAACGAAAGTCTCTCCACATGCTCAGTTCTGAGAGATAAGTGTGTGTGAAGCCGTCCTTCAACTAGCTTGTTGGGAAAACAAAGTTTCTTTTCAGTTGCAAAGTCCACTCCATATATATATATGGGGAGGTACTAGCTCCAACTCGATTTTACAGTAAAATCTGCAGGAACTTCAAAACGGCACTAGGAAACAGACTGAGAAGCCTGAGTAAAAGTTTCTCCTGAAACCCGTTCCCTTTGTGCTAGATGAACGAACGTCTCTCCATATGCTCAGTTCTGAGAGATAAGTGTGTGTGAAAGCCGTCCTTCAACTAGCTTGTTGGGAAAACAAAATTTCTTTTCAGTTGCAAAGTCCACTCCATATATATATATGGGGAGGTACTAGCTCCAACTCGATTTTACAGTAAAATCTGCAGGAAATTCAAACCGGCACTAGGAAACAAACTGAGAATCCAGAGTAAAAGTTTCTCCTGCAACACTTTCCCTTTGTGCTAGATGAACGAACGTCTCTCCACAGGCTCAGTTCTGAGAGATAAGTGTGTGTGAAAGCCATCCTTCATCTAGCTTGTTGGGAACACATAGTTTCTTTTCAGTTTCAAACTCCACTCCATACATATATATGGGGAGGTAATAGCTCCAACTCGCTTTTACAGTGAAAACTGCAGGTACTTCAAACCGGCACTTGGAAACAGACTGAGAAACCAGAGTAAAGGTTTCTCCTGCAACCCGTTCCCTTTGTGCTAGATGAACGAACGTCTCTCCACAGGCTCAGATCTGAGAGATATAAGTGTGTGTTAGCCGTCCTTCACCTAGATTGTTTGGAACACAAAGTTTCTTTTCACTTGCAAATTCCACTCCATATATATATATGGGGAGGTACAAGCTCCAACTCGATTTTACAGTGAAAACTGCAGGAACTTCAAACCGGCAATAGGAAACAGCCTGAGAAACCAGAGTAAAAGTTTCTGCTGCAACCCGTTCCCTATGTGCTAGATGAACGAACGTCTCTCCACATGCTCAGTTCTGAGAGATAAGTGTGTGGGAAAGCCCTCCTTCAACTAGCTTGTTGGGAACACAAAGTTTCTTTTTAATTGGAAACTCTAATACATACACATATAAGGGGTGGTACTAGCTCCAACTCGGTTTTACAGTGAAAACTGCAGGAACTTCAAACCGGCACAAGGAAACAGACTGAGAAACCAGATTAAAAGTTTCTCCTGCAAGCCGTTCCCTTTGTGCTAAATGAACGAACGTCTCTCCACATGCTCAGTTCTGAGAGATAAGTGTGTGTGAAAGCCGTCCTTCACATAGCTTGTTGGGAACACAAAGTTTCTTTTCAGTTGCAAACTCCAATCCATATATATATATGGGAGGTACTAGTTCCAACTCGGTTTTACAGTGAAAACTGCAGGAACTTCAAACCGGCACTAGGAAACAGACTGAGAAACCAGAGTACAAGTTTCTCCTGCAACCCGTTCCCTTTGTGCTAGATGAACGAACGTCTCTCCACATGCTGAGTTCTGAGAGATAAGTGTGTGTTAAAGCCGTCTTTCACGTATCTTGTTGGGAACACAAAGTTTCTTTTCACTTGCAAACTCCAATCCTTACACATATATGGGGAGGTACTAGCTCCAACACGGTTTTACAGTGCAAACTGCAGGAACTTCAAACCGGCACTAGGAAACAGACTGAGAAACCAGATTAATAGTTTCTCCTGCAACCCGTTCCCTTTGTGCTAGATGAACGAACGTCTCTCCACAGGCTCAGTTCTGAGAGATAAGTGTGTGTGAAAGCCGTCCTTCACTTAGCTTGTAGGGAAACAAAGTTTCTTTTAACTTGCAAACTCCAATCCATACATATATATGGGGAGGTACTAACTCCAACTCGGTTCTATAGAGAAAACTGCAGGAACTTCAAACAGGTACTAGAAAGCAGACTGAGAAACCAGAGTAAAAGTTTCTCATGCAACCCGTTCCATTTGTGCTACAAGAACGAACGTCTCTCCACATGCTCTGTTCTGAGAGCTAAGTGTGTGTGAAAGCCGTCCTTCAACTAGCTTGTTGGCAATACAAAGTTTCTTTTCACTTGCAAACTCCACTCCATACATATATATGGGGAGGTACTAGCTCCAACTCGGTTTTACAGTGAATACTGCAGGAACTTCAAACCGGCACTAGGAAACAGACTGAGAAACCAGAGTAAAATTTCTCCTGCAACCAGTTCCTTTGTGCTAGATGAACGAACGTCTATCCACATGCCCAGTTCTGAGAGATAAGTGTGTGTGAAGCCGTCCTTCACCTAGATTGTAGGGAACACAAAGTTTCTTTTCAGTTGCAAACACCATTCCAGACATATATATGGGGAGGAACTAGCTCCAACTCGGTTTTACAGTGAAAACTGCAGGAACTTCATACCGGCACTAGGAAACAGACTGAGAAACCAGAGTAAAAGTTTCTCCTGCATACCATTCCCTTTGTGCTATGTGAACGAAAGTCTCTCCACATGCTCAGTTCTGAGAGATAAGTGTGTGTGAAAGCCGTCCTTCACATAGATTGTTGGGAACATAAAGTTTCTTTTCACTTGCAAACACCACTCCATACATATATATGGGGAGGTACTAGCTAGAACTCGGTTTTACAGTGAAAACTGCAAGAATTTCAAACTGGCACTAGGAAACAGACTGAGAAACCAGAGTAAAATTTCAACTGCAACCCGATCCTTTTGTGCTAGATGAACGAACGTCTCTCCACATGCTCAATTCTGAGAGATAAGTGCGTGTGAAAGCCGTCCTTCACCTAGCTTTTTGGGAACACAAAGTTTCTTTACACTTGCAAACTCCACTCCTTACATATATATGGGGAGGTACTAGCTCCAACTCGGTTTTACAGTGAAAACTGCAGGAACTTCCAAACGGCACTAGGAAACAGACTGAGAAACCAGAGTAAAGTTTCCCCTGCAACCCGTTCCCTTTGTGCTAGATGAACGAAAGTCTCTCCACATGCTCACTTCTGAGAGATAAGTGTGTGTGATAGCCGTCCTTCACCTAGATTGTTGGGAACACAAAGTTACTTTTCAGTTGCAAACTCCACTCCATATATATATATGGGGAGGTACTAGATCTAACTCGGATTTACAGTGAAAACTGCAGGAATTTCAAACCGGCACTAGGAAAAATACTGAGAAACCAGAGTAAAGTTTCTTCTGCAAGCCGTTCAATTTGTGCTAGATGAACGAACGTCTCTCCACATGCTCAGTTCTGAGTGATAATTGTGTGTGAAAGCCGTCCTTCACCTAGCTTGTTGGGAACACAAAGTTTTTTTTCAGTTGCAAACTCCACTCCATATATATATATGGGGAGGTACTAGCTCCAACTCGGTTTTACAGTGAAAACTGCAGGAACTTCAAACCGGCAGAGGGAAACAGACTGAGAAACCAGAGTAAAAGTTTCTGCTGCAACCCGTTTCCTTTGTGCTAGATGAACGAACGTCTCAACACATGCTCAGTTCTGAGAGATAAGTGTGTGTGAAAGCCGTCCTTCACCTAGCTTGTTGGGAACACAAAGTTTCTTTTCACTTGGAAACTCCAATACATACACATATATGGGGAGGTACAAGGTCCAAATCGGTTTTACTGTGAAAACTGCAGGAACTTCAAACCGGCACTAGGAAACAGACTGGGAAGCCAGAGTAAAAGTTTCTCCTGCAACCCGTTCCCTTTTTGCTAGATGAACGAAAGTCTCTCCACATGCTCAGTTCTGAGAGATAAGTGTGTGTGAAAGCCGTCCTTCAACTAGCTTGTTGGGAACACAAAGTTTCTTTTCAGTTGCAAACTCCACTCCATACATATATATGGGGAAGTACTAGCTCCAACACTATTTTACAGTGAAAACTGCAGGAACTTCAAACCGGCACTCGGAAACAGACTGAGAAACCAGAGTAAAAGTTTCACCTGCAACCCGTTCCTTTTGTGCTAGATGAACGAACGTCTCTCCACATGCTCAGTTCTGAGAGATAAGTGCGTGTGAATGCCGTCCTTCAACTTTCTTGTTGGGAACACAAAGTTTCTTTTCACTTGCAAACTCCTCTTCATACATATATATGGGGAGGTACTAGCTCCAACTCGGTTTTACAGTGAAAACTGCAGGAACTTCAAACCGGCACTAGGAAACAGACTGAGAAACCAGAGTTAAAGTTTCTCCTGCAACCCGTTCCCTTTGTGCTACATGAACGAATGTCTCTCAACATGCTCAGTTCTGAGAGATAAGTGGGTGTGAAAGCCGTCCTTCACCTAGCTTGTTGGGAACACAAAGTTTCTTTTCACTTGCAAACTCCACTCCATACATATATATGGGGTGGTACTACCTCCAACTCTGTTTTACAGTGAAAAATGCAGGAACTTCAAACCGGCACTAGGAAACAAACTGAGAAACCAGAGTAAAAGTTTCTCCTGCAACCCGTTCCCTTTGTGCTAGATGAACGAAAGTCTCTCCACATGCTCAGTTCTGAGATATAAGTGTGGGTGAAAGCCGTCCTTCACCTAGCTTTTTGGAAACACAAAGTTTCTTTTCACTTACAAACTCCACTCCATACATGTATATGGGGAGGTACGAGATCCAACTCGATTTTACAGTGAAAACTGCAGGAATTTCAAATCGGCACTAGGAAACAGACTGAGAAACCAGAGTAATAGTTTCTCCTGCATCCCGTTCCCTTTGTGCTAGATGAACGAACGTCTCTCCACAGGCTCAGTTCTGAGAGATAAGTGTGTGTGAAGCCGTACTTCAACTAGCTTGTTGTGAACACAAAGTTTCTTTTCACTTGCAAACTCCACTTCATTCATATAAATGGGGAGGTACTAGCTCCAACACGGTTTTACAGTGAATACTGCAGGAACTTCAAACCGGCACTAGGAAACAGACTGAGTACCACAGTAATAGTTTCTCCTGCAACCCTTTCCCTTTGTGCAAGATGAACGAACGTCTCTCCACATGCTCAGTTCTGAGAGATAAGTGCGTGTGAATGCCGTCCTTCACCTTGCTTGTTGGGAACACAAAGTTTCTTTTCACTTGCAAACTGCACTTCATACATATATATGGGGAGGTACTAGCTCCAACTCGGTTTTACAGTGAAAATTGCAGAAACTTCAAACCGGCACTAGGAAACAGACTGAGAGACCAGAGAAAAAGTTTCTCCTGCAACCCGTTCCTTTTGTGCTAGATGAACGAAAGTCTCTCCACATGCTCAGTTCTGAGAGATAAGTGTGTGTGAAAGCCGTCCTTCACATAGCTTGTTGGGAACACAAAGTTTCTTTTCACTTGCAAACACCATTCCATACATATATATGGGGAGGTACTAGCTAGAACTCGGTTTTACAGTGAAAACTGCAAGAATTTCAAACCGGCACTAGGAAACAGACTGAGAAACCAGAGTAAAATTTCAACTGCAACCCGATCCTTTTGTGCTAGATGAACGAACGTCTCTCCACATGCTCAATTCTGAGAGATAAGTGCGTGTGAAAGCCGTCCTTCACCTAGCTTTTTGGGAACACAAAGTTTCTTTACACTTGCAAACCCCACTCCTTACATATATATGGGGAGGTACTAGATCCAACTCGGTTTTACAGTGAAAACTGCAGGAACTTCCAAACCGCACTAGCAAACAGACTGAGAAACCAGAGTAAAAGTTTCCCCTGCAACCCGTTCCCTTTGTGCTAGATGAACGAAACTCTCTCCACATGCTCACTTCTGAGAGATAAGTGTGTGTGATAGCCGTCCTTCACCTAGATTGTTGGGAACACAAAGTTACTTTTCAGTTGCAAACTCCACTCCATATATATATATGGGGAGGTACTAAATCTAACTCGGATTTACAGTGAAAACTGCAGGAACTTCAAACCGGCACTAGGAAAAATACTGAGAAACCAGAGTAAAAGTTTCTGCTGCAACCCGTTCCCTTTGTGCCAGATGAACAAACGTCTCTCCACATGCTCAGTTCTGAGAGATAATTGTGTGTGAAAGCCGTCTTTCACCAAGCTTGTTGGGAACAATAAGTTTCTTTTAACTTGCAAACTCCAATCCATACACATATATGGGGAGGTACTAGCTCCAACTCGGTTTACAGTGCAAACTGCAGGAACTTCAATCCGGCACTAGGAAACAGACTGAGAAACCAGAGTAAAATTTTCTTCTGCAATCCGTTCAATTTGTGCTAGATCAACGAACGTCTCTCCACATGCTCAGTTCTGAATGATAAGTGTGTTTGAAAGCCGTCCTTCACCTAGCTTGTTGGGAACACAAAGTTTTTTTTCAGTTGCAAACTCCACTCCATATATATATATGGGGAGGTACTAGCTCCAACTCGGTTTTACAGTGAAAACTGCAGGAACTTCAAACCGGCACTAGGAAACAGACTGAGAAACCAGAGTAAAAGTTTCTGCTGCAACCCGTTTCCTTTGTGCTAGATGAACGAACGTCTCAACACATGCTCAGTTCTGAGAGATAAGTGTGTGTGAAAGCCGTCCTTCACCTAGCTTGTTGGGAACACAAAGTTTCTTTTCACTTGGAAACTCCAATACATACACATATATGAGGAGGTACTAGGTAAACTCGGTTTTACTGTGAAAACTGCAGGAACTTCAAACCGGCACTAGGAAACAGACTGGGAAACCAGAGTAAAAGTTTCACCTGCAACCCGTTCCCTTTTTGCTAGATGAACGAAAGTCTCTCCACATGCTCAGTTCTGAGAGATATGTGTGTGTGAAAGCCGTCCTTCACCTAGCTTGTTGGGAAAACAAAGTTCCTTTTCAGTTGCAAACTCCACTCCATACATATATATGGGGAAGTACTAGCTCCAACTCTATTTTACAGTGAAAACTGTAGGAACTTCAAACCGGCACTCAGAAACAGACTGAGAAACCAGAGTAATAGTTTCACCTGCCACCCTTTCCTTTTGTGCTAGATGAACGAACGTCTCTCCACAGGCTCAATTCTGAGAGATAAGTGCGAGTGAAAGCCGTCCTTCACCTAGCTTGTTGGGAACACAAAGTTTCTTTTCACTTGCAAACTCCACTTCATACATATATATGGGGAGGTACAAGCTCCAACTCGGTTTTACAGTGAAAACTGCAGGAACTTCATACCGACACTAGGAAACAGACTGAGAAACCAGAGTAAAAGTTCCCCTGCAAACCTTTCACTTTGTGCTAGATGAACGAACGTCTCAGCACATGCCCAGGTGTGAGAGATATGTGTGTTTGAAAGCCGTCCTTCAACTTTCTTGTTTGGAACACAGTTTCATTTCACTTGCAAACACCACTCCATACATATATATGGGGAGGTACTAGCTCCAACTGTGTTTTACAGTGAATACTGCAGGAACTTCAAACCGGCACTAGGAAACAGACTGAGTACCACAGTAATAGTTTCTCCTGCAACCCTTTCCCTTTGTGCAAGATGAACGAACGTCTCTCCACATGCTCAGTTCTGAGAGATAAGTGCGTGTGAATGCCGTCCTTCACCTTGCTTGTTGGGAACACAAAGATTCTTTTCACTTGCAAACTCCACTTCATAAATATATATGGGGAGGTACTAGCTCCAACTCGGTTTTACAGTGAAAATTGCAGAAACTTCAAACCGGCACTAGGAAACAGACTGAGAGACCAGAGAAAAAGTTTCTCCTGCAACCCGTTCCTTTTGTGCTAGATGAAGGAAAGTCTCTCCACATGCTCAGTTCTGAGAGATAAGTGTGTGTGAAAGCCGTCCTTCACATAGCTTGTTGGGAACACAAAATTTCTTTTCACTTGCAAACACCATTCCATACATATATATGGGGAGGTACTAGCTAGAACTCGGTTTTACAGTGAAAACTGCAAGAATTTCAAACCGGCACTAGGAAACAGACTGAGAAACCAGAGTAAAATTTCAACTGCAACCCGATCCTTTTGTGCTAGATGAACGAACGTCTCTCCACATGCTCAATTCTGAGAGATAAGTGCGTGTGAAAGCCGTCCTTCACCTAGCTTTTTGGGAACACAAAGTTTCTTTACACTTGCAAACTCCTCTCCTTACATATATATGGGGAGGTACTAGATCCAACTCGGTTTTACAGTGAAAACTGCAGGAACTTCCAAACGGCACTAGCAAACAGACTGAGAAACCAGAGTAAAAGTTTCCCCTGCAACCCGTTCCCTTTGTGCTAGATGAACGAAAGTCTCTCCACATGCTCACTTCTGAGAGATAAGTGTGTGTGATAGCCGTCCTTAACCTAGATTGTTGGGAACACAAAGTTACTTTTCAGTTGCAAACTCCACTCCATATATATATATGGGGAGGTACTAAATCTAACTCGGATTTACAGTGAAAACTGCAGGAACTTCAAACCGGCACTAGGAAAAATACTGAGAAACCAGAGTAAAAGTTTCTGCTGCAACCCGTTCCCTTTGTGCCAGATGAACAAACGTCTCTCCACATGCTCAGTTCTGAGAGATAATTGTGTGTGAAAGCCGTCTTTCACCAAGCTTGTTGGGAACAATAAGTTTCTTTTAACTTGCAAACTCCAATCCATACACATATATGGGGAGGTACTAGCTCCAACTCGGTTTACAGTGCAAACTGCAGGAACTTCAACCCGGCACTAGGAAACAGACTGAGAAACCAGAGTAAAATTTTCTTCTGCAATCCGTTCAATTTGTGCTAGATCAACGAACGTCTCTCCACATGCTAAGTTCTGAATGATAAGTGTGTTTGAAAGCCGTCCTTCACCTAGCTTGTTGGGAACACAAAGTTTTTTTTCAGTTGCAAACTCCACTCCATATATATATATGGGGAGGTACTAGCTCCAACTCGGTTTTACAGTGAAAACTGCAGGAACTTCAAACCGGCACTAGGAAACAGACTGAGAAACCAGAGTAAAAGTTTCTGCTGCAACCCGTTTCCTTTGTGCTAGATGAACGAACGTCTCAACACATGCTCAGTTCTGAGAGATAAGTGTGTGTGAAAGCCGTCCTTCACCTAGCTTGTTGGGAACACAAAGTTTCTTTTCACTTGGAAACTCCAATACATACACATATATGGGGAGGTACTAGGTAAATTCGGTTTTACTGTGAAAACTGCAGGAACTTCAAACCGGCACTAGGAAACAGACTGGGAAACCAGAGTAAAAGTTTCTCCTGCAACCCGTTCCCTTTTTGCTAGATGAACGAAAGTCTCTCCACATGCTCAGTTCTGAGAGATAAGTGTGTGTGAAAGCCGTCCTTCACCTAGCTTGTTGGGAACACAAAGTTTCTTTTCAGTTGCAAACTCCACTCCATACATATATATGGGGAGGTACTAGCTCCAACTCTATTTTACAGTGAAAACTGTAGGAACTTCAAACCGGCACTCGGAAACAGACTGAGAAACCAGAGTAATAGTTTCACCTGCAACCCTTTCCTTTTGTGCTAGATGAACGAACGTCTCTCCACAGGCTCAATTCTGAGAGATAAGTGCGAGTGAAAGCCGTCCTTCACCTAGCTTGTTGGGAACACAAAGTTTCTTTTCACTTGCAAACTCCACTTCATACATATATATGGGGAGGTACAAGCTCCAACTCGGTTTTACAGTGAAAACTGCAGGAACTTCATACCGGCACTAGGAAACAGACTGAGAAGCCAGAGTAAAAGTTTCTCCTGCATACCATTCCCTTTGTGCTAGGTGAACGACAGTCTCTCCACATGCTCAGTTCTGCGAGATAAGTGTGTGTGAAAGCCGTCCTTCACATAGCTTGGTGGGAACACAAAGTTTCTTTTCACTTGCAAACTCCACTCCATACATATATATGGGGAGGTACTAGCTAGAATTCGGTTTTACAGTGAAAACTGCAAGAATTTCTAACAGGCTCTAGGAAACAGACTGAGAAACCAGAGTAAAAGTTTCACCTGCAACCCGATCCTTTTGTGCTAGATGAACGAACGTCTCTCCACATGCTCAATTCTGAGAGATAAGTGCGTGTGAAAGCCGTCCTTCACCTAGCTTTTTGGGAACACAAAGTTTTTTTACACTTGCAAACTCCACTTCATACATATATATGGGGAGGTACTAGCTGCAACTCGGTTTTACAGTGAAAACTGCAGGAACTTCAAACCGGCACTAGGAAACAGACTGAGAAACCAGAGAAAAAGTTTCTCCTGCAACCCGTTCCCTTTTTGCTAGATGAACGAAAGTCTCTCCACATGCTCAGTTCTGAGAGATTAGTGTGTGTGAAAGCCGTCCTTCACCTAGCTTGTTGGGAACACAAAGTTTCTTTTCAGTTGCAAACTCCACTCCATACATATATATGGGGAAGTACTAGCTCCAACTCTATTTTACAGTGAAAACTGCAGGAACTTCAAACCGGCACTCGGAAACAGTCTGAGAAACCAGAGTAATAGTTTCACCTGCAACCCTTTCCTTTTGTGCTAGATGAACGAACGTCTCTCCACAGGCTCAATTCTGAGAGATAAGTGCGAGTGAAAGCCGTCCTTCACCTAGCTTGTTGGGAACACAAAGTTTCTTTTCACTTGCAAACTCCACTTCATACATATATATGGGGAGGTACAAGCTCCAACTCGGTTTTACAGTGAAAACTGCAGGAACTTCATACCGGCACTAGGAAACAGACTGAGAAACCAGAGTAAAAGTTTCTCCTGCATACCATTCCTTTTGTGCTAGGTGAACGACAGTCTCTCCTCATGCTCAGTTCTGAGAGATATGTGTGTGTGGAAGCCGTCCTTCACCTAGCTTTTTGGGAACACAAAGTTTCTTTACACTTGCAAACTCCACTTCATACATATATATGGGGAGGTACTAGCTGCAACTCGGTTTTACAGTGAAAACTGCAGGAACTTCAAACCGGCACTCGGAAACAGACTGAGAACCAGAGAAAAAGTTACTCCTGCAACCCGTTCCCTTTGTGCTAGATGAACGAAAGTCTCTCCACATGCTCAGTTTTGAGAGATAAGTGTGTGTGAAAGCCGTCCTTCACCTAGATTGTTGGGAACACAAAGTTTCTTTTCAGTTGCAAACTCCACTCCTTACATATATATGGGGGGGTACTAGCTCCAACTCGGTTTTACAGTGAAAACTGCAGGAACTTCAAACCGGCACTAGGAAACAGACTGAGAAACCAGAGTAAAAGTTTCATCTGCAACCCGTTCCTTTTGTGCTAGATGAACGAACGTCTCTCCACATGCTCAGTTCTGAGAGATAAGTGCGTGTGAATGCCGTCCTTCAACTTTCTTGTTGGGAACACAAAGTTTCTTTTCACTTGCAAACTCCACTTCATACATATATATGGGGAGGTACTAGCTCCAATACGGTTTTACAGTGAAAACTGCAGGAACTTCAAACCGGCACTAGGAAACAGACTGAGAAACCAGAGTAAAAGTTTCTCCTGCAAACCGTTCCCTTTGTGCTACATGAACGAAAGTCTCTCCACATGCTCAGTTCTGAGAGATAAGTGGGTGTGAAAGCCGTCCTTCACCTAGCTTGTTGGGAACACAAAGTTTCTTTTCACTTGCAAAATCCACTCCATACATATATATGGGGTGGTACTACCTCCAACTCGGTTTTACAGTGAAAACTGCAGGAACTTCAAACCGGCACTAGGAAACAGACTGAGAAACCAGAGTAAAAGTTTCTCCTGCAACCCGTTCCCTTTGTGCTAGATGAACGAAAGTCTCTCCACATGCTCAGTTCTGAGATATAAGTGTGGGTGAAAGCCGTCCTTCACCTAGCTTTTTGGGAACACAAAGTTTCTTTTCACTTGCAAACTCCACTCCATACATATATATGGGGAGGTACGAGATCCAACTCGATTTTACAGTGAAAACTGTAGGAATTTCAAATTGGCACTAGGAAACAGATTGAGAAACCAGAGTAAAAGTTTCTCCTGCAACCCGGTCCCTTTGTGCTTGATGAACGAACGTCTCTCCCCAGGCTCAGTTCTGAGACATAAGTGTGTGTGAAGCCGTACTTCAACTAGCTTGTTGGGAACACAAAGTTTCTTTTCACTTGCAAACTCCACTTCATACATATATATGGGGAGGTACTAGCTCCAACTCGGTTTTACAGTGAAAACTGCAGGAATTTCAAATCGGCACTAGGAAACAGACTGAGAAACCAGAGTAAAAGTTTCTCCTGCAACCCGTTCCCTTTGTGCTAAATGAACGAAAGTCTCTCCACATGCTCAGTTCTGAGAGATAAGTGTGTGTGAAAGCCGTCCTTCACCTAGCTTGTTGGGAACACAAAGTTTCTTTTCACTTGGAAACTCCACTCCATACATATATGTGGGGAGGTATTAGCTCCAAATCTGTTTTACAGTGAAAACTGCAGGAACTTCAAATCGGCACTAGGAAACAGACTGAGAAACCAGAGTAAAATTTTCCTGCAACCCTTTCCTTTTGTGCTAGATGAACGAACGTCTCTCCACATGCTCAGTTCTGAGAGATAAGTGTGTGTGAAAGCCGTCCTTCACATAGCTTGTTGGGAACACAAAGTTTCTTTTCAATTGCAAACTCCACTTCATACATATATATGGGGAGGTACTAGATCCAACTCGGTTTTACAGTGAAAACTGCAGGAATTTCAAACCGGCACTAGGAAACAGACTGAGAAACCAGAGTAAAAGTTTCTCCTTCAACCCGTTCCCTTTTTGCTAGATGAACGAACGTCTCTCCACAGGCTCAGTTCTGAGAAATAAGTGTGTGTGAAGCCGTACTTCAACTAGCTTGTTGTGAACACAAAGTTTCTTTTCACTTGCAAACTCCACTTCATACATATAAATGGGGAGGTACTAGCTCCAACTCGGTTTTACAGTGAATACTGCAGGAACTTCAAACCGGCACTAGGAAACAGACTGAGTACCACAGTAATAGTTTCTCCTGCAACCCTTTCCCTTTGTGCAAGATGAACAAACGTCTCTCCACATGCTCAGTTCTGAGAAATAAGTGTGTGTGAAGCCGTACTTCAACTAGCTTGTTGTGAACACAAAGTTTCTTTTCACTTGCAAACTCCACTTCATACATATAAATGGGGAGGTACTAGCTCCAACTCGGTTTTACAGTGAATACTGCAGGAACTTCAAACCGGCACTAGGAAACAGACTGAGTACCACAGTAATAGTTTCTCCTGCAACCCTTTCCCTTTGTGCAAGATGAACAAACGTCTCTCCACATGCTCAGTTCTGAGAGATAAGTGCGTGTGAATGCCGTCCTTCACCTTGCTTGTTGGGAACACAAAGATTCTTTTCACTTGCAAACTCCACTTCTTACATATATATGGGGAGGTACTAGCTCCAACTCGGTTTTACAGTGAAAATTGCAGGAACTTCTAACCGGCACTAGGAAACAGACTGAGAGACCAGAGAAAAAGTTTCTCCTGCAACCCGTTCCCTTTGTGCTAGATGAACGAAAGTCTCTCCACATGCTCAGTTCTGAGAGATAAGTGGGTGTGAAAGCCGTCCTTCACCTAGCTTGTTGGGAACACAAAGTTTCTTTTCACTTGCAAACTCCACTCCATACATATATATGTGGAGGTATTAGCTCCAAATCGGTTTTACAGTGAAAACTGCAGGAAATTCAAACCGGAACTAGGAAAAAGACTGAGAAACCAGAGTAAAAGTTTCACCTGCATCCCGTTCCTTTTGTGCTAGATGAACGAACGTCTCTCCACAGGCTCAGTTCTGAGAGATAAGTGTGTGTGAAAGCCGTCCTTCACATAGCTTGTTGGGAACACAAAGTTTCTTTTCACTTGCAAACTCCACTTCATACACATATATGGGGAGGTACTAGCTCCAAATCGGTTTTACAGTGAATACTGCAGGAACTTCAAACCGGCACTAGGAAACAGACTGAGAAACCAGAGTAAAAGTTTCTCCTGCAACCGATTCCCTTTATGCTAGATGAACGAAAATCTCTCCACATGCTCAGTTCTGAGAGATAAGTGTGTGTGAAGCCGTACTTCAACTAGCTTGTTGGGAACACATAGTATCTTTTCACTTGCATACTCCACTTCATACATATATATGGGGAGGTACTAGCTCCAACGCGGTTTTACAGTGAAAACTGCAGGAACTTCAAACCGGCACTAGGAAACAGTCTGAGAAACCAGAGTAAAAGTTTCTCCTGCAACCCGTTCCCTTTGTGCTAGATGAAATAACGTCTCTCCACATGCTCAGTTCTGAGAGATAAGTGTGTGTGAAAGCCGTCCTTCACCTAGCTTGTTGGGAACACAAAGATTCTTTTCACTTGCAAACTCCAATCCATACATATATATGGGGAGGTTCTAGCTCTAACTCGGTTTTACAGTGAATACTGCAGGAACTTCAAACCGGCACTAGGAAACAGACTGAGAAACCAGAGTAAAATTTCTCCTGCAACCCGTTCTCTTTGTGCTAGATGAACGAACGTCTCTCCACATGCTCAGTTCTGAGAGATAAGTGTGTGTGAAAGACGTCCTTCACCTAGCTTGTTGGGAACACAAAGTTTCTTTTCAGTTGCAAACTCCACTCCATACATATATATGGGGAGGTACTAGCTCCAACTCGGTTTTACAGTGAAAACTGCAGGAACTTCAAACCGGCACTACGAAACAGACTGAGAATCCAGAGTAAAAGTTTCCCCTGCAACCCGTTCCCTTTGTGCTAGATGAACGAAAGTCTCTCCACATGCTCACTTCTGAGAGATAAGTGTGTGTGATAGCCGTCCTTCACCTAGATTGTTGGGAACACAAAGTTACTTTTCAGTTGCAAACTCCACTCCATATATATATATGGGGAGGTACTATATCTAACTCGGATTTACAGTGAAAACTGCAGGAACTTCAAACCGGCACTAGGAAAAATACTGAGAAACCAGAGTAAAGTTTCTTCTGCAAGCCGTTCAATTTGTGCTAGATGAACGAACGTCTCTCCACATGCTCAGTTCTGAGTGATAAGTGTGTGTTAAAGCCGTCCTTCACCTAGCTTGTTGGGAACACAAAGTTTCTTTTCAATTGCAAACTCCACTTCATACATATATATGGGGAGGTACTAGATCCAACTCGGTTTTACAGTGAAAACTGCAGGAATTTCAAACCGGCACTAGGAAACAGACTGAGAAACCAGAGTAAAAGTTTCTCCTTCAACCCGTTCCCTTTTTGCTAGATGAACGAACGTCTCTCCACAGGCTCAGTTCTGAGAAATAAGTGTGTGTGAAGCCGTACTTCAACTAGCTTGTTGTGAACACAAAGTTTCTTTTCACTTGCAAACTCCACTTCATACATATAAATGGGGAGGTACTAGCTCCAACTCGGTTTTACAGTGAATACTGCAGGAACTTCAAACCGGCACTAGGAAACAGACTGAGTACCACAGTAATAGTTTCTCCTGCAACCCTTTCCCTTTGTGCAAGATGAACAAACATCTCTCCACATGCTCAGTTCTGAGAGATAAGTGCGTGTGAATGCCGTCCTTCACCTTGCTTGTTGGGAACACAAAGTTTCTTTTCACTTGCAAACTCCACTTCTTACATATATATGGGGAGGTACTAGCTCCAACTCGGTTTTACAGTGAAAATTGCAGGAACTTCAAACCGGCACTAGGAAACAGACTGAGAGACCAGAGAAAAAGTTTCTCCTGCAACCCGTTCCCTTTGTGCTAGATGAACGAAAGTCTCTCCACATGCTCAGTTCTGAGAGATAAGTGGGTGTGAAAGCCCTCCTTCACCTAGCTTGTTGGGAACACAAAGTTTCTTTTCACTTGCAAACTCCACTCCATACATATATATGTGGAGGTATTAGCTCCAAATCGGTTTTACAGTGAAAACTGCAGGAAATTCAAACCGGAACTAGGAAAAAGACTGAGAAACCAGAGTAAAAGTTTCACCTGCAACCCGTTCCTTTTGTGCTAGATGAACGAACGTCTCTCCACAGGCTCAGTTCTGAGAGATAAGTGTGTGTGAAAGCCGTCCTTCATATAGCTTGTTGGGAACACAAAGTTTCTTTTCACTTGCAAACTCCACTTCATACACATATATGGGGAGGTACTAGCTCCAAATCGGTTTTACAGTGAATACTGCAGGAACTTCAAACCGGCACTAGGAAACAGACTGAGAAACCAGAGTAAAAGTTTCTCCTGCAACCGATTCCCTTTATGCTAGATGAACGAAAATCTCTCCACATGCTCAGTTCTGAGAGATAAGTGTGTGTGAAGCCGTACTTCAACTAGCTTGTTGGGAACACAAAGTTTCTTTTCACTTGCATACTCCACTTCATACATATATATGGGGAGGTACTAGCTCCAACGCGGTTTTACAGTGAAAACTGCAGGAACTTCAAACCGGCACTAGGAAACAGTCTGAGAAACCAGAGTAAAAGTTTCTCCTGCAACCCGTTCCCTTTGTGCTAGATGAAATAACGTCTCTCCACATGCTCAGTTCTGAGAGATAAGTGTGTGTGAAAGCCGTCCTTCACCTAGCTTGTTGGGAACACAAAGATTCTTTTCACTTGCAAACTCCAATCCATACATATATATGGGGAGGTTCTAGCTCTAACTCGGTTTTACAGTGAATACTGCAGGAACTTCAAACCGGCACTAGGAAACAGACTGAGAAACCAGAGTAAAATTTCTCCTGCAACCCGTTCTCTTTGTGCTAGATGAACGAACGTCTCTCCACATGCTCAGTTCTGAGAGATAAGTGTGTGTGAAAGACGTCCTTCACCTAGCTTGTTGGGAACACAAAGTTTCTTTTCAGTTGCAAACTCCACTCCATACATATATATGGGGAGGTACTAGCTCCAACTCGGTTTTACAGTGAAAACGGCAGGAACTTCAAACCGGCACTACGAAACAGACTGAGAATCCAGAGTAAAAGTTTCCCCTGCAACCCGTTCCCTTTGTGCTAGATGAACGAAAGTCTCTCCACATGCTCACTTCTGAGAGATAAGTGTGTGTGATAGCCGTCCTTCACCTAGATTGTTGGGAACACAAAGTTACTTTTCAGTTGCAAACTCCACTCCATATATATATATGGGGAGGTACTATATCTAACTCGGATTTACAGTGAAAACTGCAGGAACTTCAAACCGGCACTAGGAAAAATACTGAGAAACCAGAGTAAAGTTTCTTCTGCAAGCCGTTCAATTTGTGCTAGATGAACGAACGTCTCTCCACATGCTCAGTTCTGAGTGATAAGTGTGTGTGAAAGCCGTCCTTCATCTAGCTTGTTGGGAACACAAAGTTTTTTTTCAGTTGCAAACTCCAATCCATATATATATATGGGGAGGTACTAGCTCCAACTCGGTTTTACAGTGAAAACTGCAGGAACTTCAAACCGGCACTAGGAAACAGACTGAGAAACCAGAGTAAAAGTTTCTGCTGCAACCCGTTTCCTTTGTGCTAGATGAACGAACGTCTCAACACATACTCAGTTCTGAGAGATAAGTGTGTGTGAAAGCCGTCCTTCACCTAGCTTGTTGGGAACACAAAGTTTCTTTTCACTTGGAAACTCCAATACATACACATATATGGGGAGGTACTAGGTCCAACTCGGTTTTACTGTGAAAACTGCAGGAACTTCAAACCGGCACTAGGAAACAGACTGGGAAACCAGAGTAAAAGTTTCTCCAGCAACCCGTTCCCTTTTTGCTAGATGAACGAAAGTCTCTCCACATGCTCAGTTCTGAGAGATAAGTGTGTGTGAAAGCCGTCCTTCACCTAGCTTGTTGGGAACACAAATTTTCTTTTCAGTTGCAAACTCCACTCCATACATATATATGGGGAAGTACTAGCTCCAACTCTATTTTACAGTGAAAACTGCAGGAACTTCAAACCGGCACTCGGAAACAGACTGAGAAACCAGAGTAAAAGTTTCACCTGCCACCCGTTCCTTTTGTGCTAGATGAACGAACGTCTCTCCACATGCTCAGTTCTGAGAGATAAGTGCGTGTGAATGCCGTCCTTCAACTTTCTTGTTGGGAACACAAAGTTTCTTTTCACTTGCAAACTCCACTTCATACATATATATGGGGAGGTACTAGCTCCAACTCGGTTTTACAGTGAAAACTGCAGGAACTTCAAACCGGCACTAGGAAACAGACTGAGAAACCAGAGTAAAAGTTTCTCCTGCAACCCGTTCCCTTTGTGCTACATGAACGAATGTCTCTCCACATGCTCAGTTCTGAGAGATAAGTGGGTGTGAAAGCCGTCCTTCACCTAGCTTGTTGGGAACAGAAAGTTTCTTTTCACTTGCAAACTCCACTCCATACATATATATGGGGTGGTACTACCTCCAACTCGGTTTTACAGTGAAAACTGCAGGAACTTCAAACCGGCACTAGGAAACAGACTGAGAAATCAGAGTAAAAGTTTCTCCTGCAACCCGTTCCCTTTGTGCTAGATGAACGAAAGTCTCTCCACATGCTCAGTTCTGAGATATAAGTGTGGGTGAAAGCCGTCCTTCACCTAGCTTTTTGGGAACACAAAGTTTCTTTTCACTTACAAACTCCACTCCATACATATATATGGGGAGGTACGAGATCCAACTCGATTTTACAGTGAAAACTGCAGGAATTTCAAATCGGCACTAGGAAACAGACTGAGAAACCAGAGTAAAAGTTTCTCATTCAACCCGTTCCCTTTGTGCTAGATGAACGAACGTCTCACCCCAGGCTCAGTTCTGAGACATAAGTGTGTGTGAAGCCGTACTTCAACTAGCTTGTTGTGAACACAAAGTTTCTTTTCATTTGCAAACTCCACACCATACATATTTATGGGTAGGTACTATCTCCAACTCGGTTTTACAGGGAAAACTGCAGGAATTTCAAACTGGCACTAGGAAACAGACTGAGAAACCAGAGTAAAAGTTTCTCCTGCAACCCGTTTCCTTTGTGCTAGATGAAAGAACGTCTCTGCACATGCCCAGTTGTGAGAGATATGTGTGTGTGAAAGCCGTCCTTCAACTTTCTTGTTGGGAACACAGTTTCATTTCACTTGCAAACTCCACTTCATACATATATATGGGGAGGTACAAGCTCCAACTCGGTTTTACAGTGAAAACTGCAGGAACTTCAAACCGGCACTAGGAAACAGACAGAGAAAATAGAGTAAAGTTTCCCCTGCAACCCTTTCCATTTGTGCTAGATGAATGAACGTCTCTCCACACGCTAACTTCTGAGAGATAAGTGTGTGTGAAAGCCGTCCTTCACCTAGCTTGTTGGGAACACAAAGTTTCTTTTCAATTGCAAACTCAACTCCATACATATATATGGGGAGTTACTAGCTTCAACTCGTTGTTACAGTGAAAACTGCAGGAAATTCAAACCGGCAATTGGAAACAGACTGAGAAACCAGAGTAAAAGTTCCCCTGCAAACCTTTCACTTTGTGCTAGATGAACGAACGTCTCTGCACATGCCCAGTTGTGAGAGATATGTGTGTTTGAAAGCCGTCCTTCAACTTTCTTGTTGGGAACACAGTTTCATTTCACTTGCAAACACTACTCCATACATATATATGGGGAGGTACAAGCTCCAACTCGGTTTTACAGTGAAAACTGCAGGAACTTCAAACCGGCACTAGGAAACAGACTGAGTAACCAGAGTAAAAGTTTCCCCTGCAACCCGTTCCCTTTGTGCTAGATGAACGAACGTCTCTTCACATGCTCAGTTCTGAGAGATAAGTGTGTGTGAAAGCCGTACTTCACTTAGGTTGTTGGGAACACAAAGTTTATTTTAACTTGCAAACTCCACTCCATAAATATATATGGGTAGGTACTAGCTCCAACTCGGTTTTACAGTGAAATCGGCAGAAACTTCAAAACGGCACTAGGAAACATAATGAGAAATCAGAGTAATAGTTTCTCCTGCATCCCGTTCCCTTTGTGCTAGATGAACGAACGTCTCTCCACATGCTCAGTTCTGAGAGATAATTGTGTGTGAAAGCCGACCTTAACCTAGCTTGTTGGGAACACAAAGTTTCTTTTCAGTTGGAAACTCCACTCCATACATATATATGGGGAGGTACAAGCTCCAACTCTTTTTTACAGTGAAAACTGCAGGAACTTCAAACCGGCACTAGGTAACAGACTGTGAATCCAGAGTAAAAGTTTTCTCTGCTACCCGTTCCCTTTGTGCTAGATGAAAGAACATCTCTCCGAATGCTCATTTCTGAAAGATAAGTGTTTGTGAAAGCCGAACTTCACATAGCTTGTTGGGAACACAAAGTTTCTTTTCACTTGGAAACTCCACTCCATACATATATATGGGGAGGTATTAGCTCCAAATCGGTTTTACACTGAAAACTGCAGGAACTTCAAATCGGCACTAGGAAACAGACTGAGAAACCAGAGTAAAGTTTCAAATGCAACTCGTTCCTTTTGTGCTAGATGAACGAACGTCTCTCCACATGCTCAGTTCTGAGAGATAAGTGTGTGTGAAAGCCGTCCTTCAACTAGCTTGATGGGAACACAAAGTTTCTTTTCAGTTGCAAACTCCAATCCATACATATATATGGGGAGGTACTAGCTCCAACTGTGTTTTACAGTGAAAACTGCAGGAACTTCAAACCGGCACTAGGAAACAGACTGATAAGACAGAGTAAAAGTTTCTGCTGCAAAGCGTTCCCTTTGTGCTAGATGAACGAACGTCTCTCCACAGGCTCAGTTCTGAGGGATAATTGCGTGTGAAAGCCGTCCTTCAAATAGCTTGTTGGAAACACAAAGTTTCTTTTCAATTGCAAACTCCACTTCATACATATATATGGGGAGGTACTAGATCCAACTCGGTTTTACAGTTAAAACTGCAGGAAATTCAAATCGGTACTAGGAAACAGACTGAGAAACCAGAGTAAAAGTTTCTCCTTCAACCCGTTCCCTTTTTGCTAGATGAACGAACGTCTCTCCACAGGCTCAGTTCTGAGAGATAAGTGTGTGTGAAGCCGTACTTCAACTAGCTTGTTGTGAACACAAAGTTTCTTTTCACTTGCAAACTCCACTTCATACATATAAATTGGGAGGTACTAGCTCCAACACGGTTTTACAGTGAATACTGCAGGAACTTCAAACCGGCACTAGGAAACAGACTGAGTACCACAGTAATAGTTTCTCCTGCAACACTTTCCCTTTGTGCAAGATGAACGAACGTCTCTCCACATGCTCAGTTCTGAGAGATGAGTGCGTGTGAATGCCGTCCTTCACCTTGCTTGTTGGGAACACAAAGTTTCTTTTCACTTGCAAACTCCACTTCATACATATATATGGGGAGGTACTAGCTCCAACTCGGTTTTACAGTGAAAATTGCAGAAACTTCAAACCGGCACTAGGAAACAGACTGAGAGACCAGAGAAAAAGTTTCTCCTGCAACCCGTTCCTTTTATGCTAGATGAACGAAAGTCTCTCCACATGCTCAGTTCTGAGAGATAAGTGTGTGTGAAAGCCGTCCTTCACCTAGCTTCATGGGAACACAAAGTTTCTTTTCAGTTGCAAACTCCACTCCATACATATGTATGGGGAGGTACTAGCTCCAACTCTGTTTTACAGTGAAAACTGCAGGAACTTCAAACCGACACTAGGAAACAGACTGAGAAACCAGAGTAAATCGTTTCTCCTTCAACCCGTTCCCTTTGTGCTAGATGAACGAAAGTCTCTCCACATGCTCAATCCTGAGAGATAAGTGTGTGTGAAGCCGTACTTCAAGTAGCTTGTTGGGAACACAAAGTTTCTTTTCACTTGCAAACTCCACTCCATACTTATATATGGGGAGGTACTAGCTCCAACTCGGATTTACAGTTAAAACTGCAGGAACTTCAAACCGGCACTAGGAAACAGACTGAGAAACCAGAGTAAAAGTTTCTCCTGCAACCCGTTCCCTTTGTGCTAGATGAACGAACGTCTCTCCACATGCTCAGTTCTGAGACAAAAGTGAGTGTGAAAGACGCCCTTCACCTAGCTTATTGGGAACACAAAGTTTCTTTTCAATTGCAAACTCCAATCCATACATATATACAGTGAGGTACTAGCTCCAACTCGGTTTTACAGTGAATACTGCAGGAACTTCAAACAGGCACTAGGAAACAGACTGAGAAACCAGAGTAAAATTTCTCCTGCAACCCGTTCCCTTTGTGCTAGATGAACGAACGTCTCTCCACATGCCCAGTTCTGAGAGTTAAGTGTGTGTGAAACCCGTCCTTCAACTAGCTTGTTGGGAACACAAAGTTTCTTTTCAGTTGCAAACTCCACTCCATACATATATATGGGGAGGTACTAGCTAAAACTCGGTTTTACAGTGAAAACTGCAGGAACTTCAAACCGGCACTAGGAAACAGACTGAGAAACCAGAGTAAAAGTTTCACCTGCAACCCGTTCCTTTTGTGCTAGATGAAAGAACGTCTCTCCACATGCTCAGTTCTGAGAGATAAGTGCATGTGAATGCCGTCCTTCACCTTGCTTGTTGGGAACACAAAGTTTCTTTTCACTTGCAAACTCCACTTCATACATATATATGGGGAGGTACAAGCTCCAACTCGGTTTTACAGTGAAAACTGCAGGAAATTCAAACCGGCACTAGGAAACAGACTGAGAAACCAGAGTAAAAGTTTCTCCTGCAACCCGTTCCCTTTGTGCTAGATGAACGAAAGTCTCTCCACATGTTCAGTTCTGAGAGATAAGTGGGTGTGAAAGCCGTCCTTCACCTAGCTTGTTGGGAACACAAAGTTTCTTTTCACTTGCAAACTCCACTCCATACATATATATGGGGAGGTAATAGCTCCAAATCGGATTTACAGTGAAAACTGCAGGAACTTCAAACCGGCACTAGGAAACAGACTGAGAAACCAGAGAAAAAGTTTCATCTGCAACCCGTTCTTTGTGCTGGATGAACGAACGTCTCTCCACATGCTCAGTTCTGAGAGATAATTGTGTGTGAAATCCGTCCATCACCTAGCTTGATGGGAACACAAAGTTTCTTTTCACTTGCAAACTCCAATTCATACATATAAATGGGGAGGTACAATCTCCAACTCGGTTTTACAGTGAAAACTGCAGGAACTTCAAACCGGCACTAGGAAACAAACTGAGAATCCAGAGTAAAAGTTTCTCCTGCAACCCGTTCCATTTGTGCTAGATGAACGAACGTCTCTCCACATGCTCAGTTCTGAGGGATAAGTGCGTGTGAAAGCCGTCCTTCACCTAGCTTGTTGGGAACACAAATTTCTTTTCACTTGCAAACTCCACTTCATACATATATATGGGGAGGTACTAGCTCCAACTCGATTTTACAGTGAAAACTGCAGGAAATTCAAACCGGCACTAGGAAACAGACTGAGAAACCAGAGTAATAGTTTCCCCTGCAACACATTCCCTTTGTGCTAGATGAACGAAAGTCTCCCCACATGCTCAGTTTTGAGAGATAAGTGCGTGTGAATGCCGTCCTTCACCTTGCTTGTTGGGAACACAAAGATTCTTTTCACTTGCAAACTCCACTCCATACATATATATGGGGAGGTATTAGCTCCGAATCTGTTTTACAGTGAAAACTGCAGAAACTTCAAACCGGCACTAGGAAACAGACTGAGAAACCAGAGTAAAAGTTTCTCCTTCAAACCGTTCCCTTTGTGCTAGATGAACGAACGTCTCTCCACAGGCTCAGTTCTGAGAGATAAGTGTGTGTGAAATCCGTCCTTCACCTAGCTTGTTGGGAACACAAAGTTTCTTTTCATTTGCAAACTCCACTCCATACATATATATGGGGAGGTACTAGCTCCAACTCGGTTTTACAGTGAAAACTGCAGGAACTTCAAACTGGCACTAGGAAACAGACTGAGAAACCAGAGTAAAACATTTCTCCTTCAAACCGTTCCCTTTGTGCTAGATGAACGAACGTCTCTCCACATGCTCAGTTCTGAGAGATAAGTGTGTGTGAAGCCGTACTTCAACTAGCTTGTTGGGAACACAAAGTTTCTTTTCACTTGCAAACTCCACTCCATACATATATATGGGGAGGTAATAGCTCCAAATCGGTTTTACTGTGAAAACTGCAGGAACTTCAACCCGGCACTAGGAAACTGACTGAGAAACCAGAGTAAAAGCTTCTCATGCAACCCGTTCCCTTTGTGCTAGATGAACGAACGTCTCTCCACATGCTCAGTTCTGAGAGATAAGTGTGTGTGGAAGCCGTCCTTCACCTAGCTTGATGGGAACACAAAGTTTCTTTTCAGTTGCAAACTCCACTCCATACATATATATGGGGAGGTACTAGATCCAACTCGGTTTTACAGTGAAAACTGCAGGAATTTCAAACCGGCACTAGGAAACAAAATGAGAAACCAGAGTAAAAGTTTCTCCTTCAAACCGTTCCCTTTGTGCTAGATGAACGAACGTCTCTACACAGGCTCAGTTCTGAGAGATAAGTGTGTGTGAAGCCGTACTTCAACTAGCTTCTTGGGAACACAAAGTTTCTTTTCAATTGCAAACTCCACTTCATACATATATATGGGGAGGTACTAACTCCAACTCGGTTTTACAGTGAAAACTGCAGGAACTGCAAACCGGCACTAGGAAACAGACTGAGAAACCAAAGTAAAAGTTTCTCCGGCAACCCGTTCCCTTTGTGCTAGATGAACGAAAGTCTCTCCACATGCTCAGTTCTGAGAGATATGTGGGTGTGAAAGCCGTCCTTCACCTAGCATGTTGGGAACACAAAGTTTCTTTTCACTTGCAAACTCCACTCCATACATATATATGGGGAGGTATTAGCTCCAAATCGGTTTTACAGTGAAAACAGCAGGAACTTCAAACCGGCACTAGGAAACAGACTGAGAAACCAGAGTAAAAGTTTCACCAGCAACCCGTTTCTATTGTGCTACATGAACGAACGTCTCTCCACATGCTCAGTTCTGAGAGATAAGTGTGTGTGAAAGCCGTCCTTCACATAGCTTGATGGGAACACAAAGTTTCTTTTCAGTTGCAAACTCCACTCCATACATTTATATGGGGAGGTACTAGCCCCAAATCTGTTTTACAGTGAAAACTGCAGGAACTTCAAACCGGCACTAAGAAACAGACTGAGAAGCCAGAGTAAAAGTTTCTCCTGCAACCCGTTCCCTTTGTGCTAGATGAACGAAAGTCTCTCCACAGGCTCAGTTCTGAAGGATAAGTGCGTGTGAAAGCCGTCCTTCACCAAGCTTGTTGGGAACACAAAGTTTCTTTTCACTAGCAAACTCCACTGCATACATATATATGGGGAGGTACTAGCTCCAACTCGGTTTTACAGTGAAAACTGCAGGATCTTCAAACCGGCACTAGGAAACAGACTGAGAAACCAGAGTAAAAGTTTCTCCTGCAACCCGTTCCCTTTCTGCTAGATGAACGAAAGTCTCTCCACATGCTCAGTTCTGAGAGATAAGTGTGTGTGAAAGCCGTACTTCACCTAGCTTGTTGGGAACACAAAGTTTCTTTTCACTTGCAAACTCCAATCCATACATATATAAGGGGAGGTACTAGCTCCAACTCGGTTTTACAGTGAATACTGCAGGAACTTCAAACCGGCACTAGGAAACAGACTGAGAAGCCAGAGTAAAAGTTTCCCCTGCAACCCGTTCCCTTTTTGCTAGATGAACGAACGAATCTGAACAGGCTCATTTCTGAGAGATAAGTGTTTGTGAAAGCCGTACTTCACCTAGCTTAATGGGAACACAAAGTTTCTTTTCAGTTGCAAACTCCACTCCATACATTTATATGGGGAGGTACTAGCTCCAACTCTGTTTTACAGTGAAAACTGCAGGAACTTCAAACCGGCACTAGGAAACAGACTGAGAAGCCAGAGTAAAAGTTTCCCCTGCAACCCGTTCCCTTTGTGCTAGATGAACGAACGACTCTCCACAGGCTCAGTTCTGAGGGATAAGTGCGTGTGAAAGCCGTCCTTCACCTAGCTTGTTGGGAACACAAAGATTCTTTTCACTTGCAAACTCCACTTCATACATATATATGGGGAGGTACTAGCTCCAAATCGGTTTTACAGTGAAAACTGCAGGAACTTCAAACAGGCACTAGGAAACATACTGAGAAACCAGAGTAAAATTTTCTCCTTCAACCCGTTCCCTTTGTGCTAGATGAACGAACGTCTCTCCACAGGCTCAGTTCTGAGAGATAAGTGCGTGTGAAAGCCGTCCTTCACCTAGCTTATTGGGAACACAAAGTTTCTTTTCAGTTGCAAACTCCAATCCATAATTATATATGGGGAGGTGCTAGCTCCAACACGGTTTTACAGTGAAAACTGCAGGAACTTCAAACCGGCACTAGGAAACAGACTGAGAAACCAGAGTGAATGTTTCTCCTGCAACCCATTCCCTTTCAGCTAGATGAAAGAACGTCTCTCCACATGCTCAGTTCTAAGAGAAAAGTGTGTGTGAAAGCCGTCCTTCACCTAGATTGTTGGGAACACAAAGTTTCTTTTCAGTTGCAAACTCCACTCCATACATATTTATGGGGAGGTACTAGCTCCAACTCGGTTTTACAGTGAAAACTGCAGGAACTTCAAACCGGCACTAGGAAACAGACTGAGAATCCAGAGAAAAAGTTTCTCTTTCAACCCGTTCCCTTTGTGCTAGATGAACGTACATCTCTCCACATGCTCAGTAATTAGAGATAAGTGTGTGTGAAAGCCGTCCTTCACCTAGCTTGTTGGGAACACAAAGTTTCTTTTCAGTTGCAAACTCCAATCCATACATATATATGGGGAGGTACTAGCTCCAACTCGGTTTTACAGTGAAAACATCAGGAAATTCAAAACCGGCACTAGGAAACAGACTGAGATACCAGAGTAAAAGTTTCACCTGCAACCCGATCCTTTTGTGCTAGATGAACGAACGTCTCTCCACATGCTCAGTTCTGAGAGATATGTGTGTGTGAAAGCCGTCCTTCACCTAGCTTGTTGGGAACACAAAGTTTCTTTTCAGTTGCAAACTCCAATCCATACGTATATATGGGGAGGTGCGAGCTCCAACACGGTTTTTCAGTGCAAACTGCAGGAACTCAAACCGGCACTAGGAAACAGACTGAGACATCAGAATAATAGATTCTCCTGCAAACCGTTCCGTTTGTGCTAGATGAACAAACGTCTCTCCACATGCTCAGTTCTGAGAGATAAGTGTGTGTGAAAGCCGTCCTACATATAGCTTGTTGGGAACACAAAGTTTCTTTTCAGTTGCGAACTCCACTCCATACCTATATATGTGGAGGTGCTAGCTCCAACTCGGTTTTACAGTGAAAACTGCAGGAACTGCAAACCGGCACTAGGAAACAGACTGAGAAACCAGAGTAAAAGTTTCTCCTGCAAACCGTTCCCTTTGTGCTAGATGAACGAACGTCTCTCCACATGCTCAGTTCTGAGAGATAAGTGTGTGTGAAAGCCGTCCTTCACCTAGCTTATTGGGAACACAAAGTTTCTTTTCAGTTGCAAACTCCACTCCATACATATATATGGGGAGGTTCTAGCTAAAACTCGGTTTTACAGTGAAAACTGCAGGAACTGCAAACCGGCACTAGGAAACACACTGAGAAAAAAGAGTAAAAGTTTCCCCTGAAACCCGTTCCCTTTGTGCTAGATGAACGAACGTCTCTCCACATGCTCATTTCTGAGAAATAAGTGTGTGTGAAATCCGTCCTTCACCTAGCTTGTTGAGAACACAAAGATTCTTTTCAGTTGCAAACTCCACTCCATACATATATATGGGGAGGTGCTAGCTCCAACTCGGTTTTGCAGTGAAAACTGCAGGAACTTCAAACCGGCACTAGGAAACAGACTGAGAAACCAGAGTAAAAGTTTCTCCTGCAACCCGTTCCCTTTGTGCTAGATGAACGAACGTCTCTCCACATGCTCATTTCTGAGAGATAATTGTGTGTGTTAGCCGTCCTTCACCTAGCTTGTTGGGAACACAAAGTTTCTTTTCAGTTGCAAACTCCACCCCATACATATATATGGGGAGGTGCTAGCTCCAACTCGGTTTTACAGTGAAAACTGCAGGAACTGCAAACCGGCACTAGGAAACAGACAGAGAAACCTCAGTAAAAGTTTCTCCTGCAACCCGTTCCCTTTGTTCTAGATGAATGAACGTCTCTCCACATGCTCAGTTCTGAGAGATAATTGTGTGTGAAAGCCGTCCTTCACCTAGCTTATTGGGCACAAAGTTTCTTTTCAGTTGCAAACTCCACTCCATAAATATATATGGGGAGGTGCTAGCTCCAACACGGTTTTACAGTGAAAACTGCAGGAACTTCAAACCGGCACTAGGAAACAGACTGAGAAACCAGAGTGAAAGTTTCTCCTGCAACCCATTCACTTTCTGCTAGATGAAAGAACGTCTCTCCACATGCTCAGTTCTGAGACAAAAGTGTGTGTGAAAGCCGTCCTTCTCCTAGCTTGTTGGGAACACAAAGTTTCTTTTCAGTTGCAAACTCCACTCCATACAAAAATATGGGGAGGTACTAGTTCCATCTCGGTTTTACAGTGCAAACTGTAGGAACTTCAACCCGGCACTAGTAAACAGACTGAGAAAACAGAGTAAATGTTTCACCTGCAAACCGTTCCCTTTGTGCTAGATGAACGAAGGTCTCTCCACATGCTCAGTACTGAGAGATAAGTGTGTGTGAAAGCCGTCTTTCACCTAGCTTGATTGGAACACAAAGTTTGTTTTCAGGTGCTTACTCCACTCCATACATATATATGGGGAAGTACTAGTTCCAACTCTGTTTTACAGTGAAAACTGCAGGAAATTCAAACAGGCATTAGGAAACAGATTGAGAATCCAGAGAAAAAGTTTCTCTTGCAACCCGTTCCCTTTGTGCTAGATGAACGTACATCTCTCCACATGCTCTGTAATTAGAGATAAGTGTGTGTGAAAGCCGTCCTTCACCAAGCTTGTTGGGAACACAAAGTTTCTTTTCAGTTGCAACCTCCAATCCATACGTATATATGGGGAGGTACGAGCTCCAACTCGGTTTTACAGTGCAAACTGCAGGAACTTCAAACCGGCACTAGGAAACAGACTGAGAAATCAGAGTAAAAGATTCTCCTGCAACCCGTTCCTTATGTGCTAAATGAACGAACGTCTCTCCACATGCTCAGTTCTTAGAGATAAGTGCGTGTGAAAGCCGTCCTTCACCTAGCTTGTTGGGAACACAAAGTTTCTTTTCACTTGCAAACCCCTCTTCATACATATATATGGGGAGGTACTACCTCCAACACTGTTTTACAGTGAAAACTGCAGGAACTTCAAACCGGCACTAGGAAACAGACTGAGAAACCAGAGTAAAAGTTTCTCCTGCCAACAGTTCCCTTTGTGCTAGATGAACGAACGTCTCTCCACATGCTCAGTTCTGAGAGATAAGTGTGTGTGAAAGCCGTCCTTCATATAGCTTGTTGGGAAAACAAAGTTTCTTTTCAGTTGCAAACTCCACTCCATACATATATATGGGGAGGTGCAAGCTCCAACTCGGTTTTACAGTGAAAACTGCAGGAACTGCAAACCGGCACTAGGAAACAGACTGAGAAACCAGAGTAAAAGATTCTCCTGCATCCCGTTCCCTTTGTGCTAGATGAACGAACGTCTCTCCACATGCTCAGTTCTGAGAGATAAGTGTGTGTGAAAGCCATCCTTCACCTAGCTTGTGGGAAACACAAAGTTTCTTTTCAGTTGCAAACTCCACTCCATACATATATATGGGGAGGTGCTAGCTCCAACTAGGTTTTACAGTGAAAACTGCAGGAACTGCAAACCGGCACTAGGAAACAGACTGAGAAACCAGAGTAAAAGTTTCTCCTGCAACCCGTTCCCTTTGTGCTAGATGAACGAACGTCTCTCCACATGCTCAGTTCTGAGAGATAAGTGCGTGTGAAAGCCATCCTTCAACAAGCTTGTTGGGAACACAAAGTTTCTTTTCAGTTGCAAACTCCACTCCATAAATATATATGGGGAGGTGCTGGCTCCAACACGGTTTTACAGTGAAAACTGCAGGAACTTCAAACCGGCACTAGGAAACAGACTGAGAAACCAGAGTGAAAGTTTATCCTGCAACCCGTTCCCTTTGTGCTAGATGAACGAACGAATCTGAACAGGCTCATTTCTGAGAGATAAGTGTTTGTGAAAGCCGTACTTCACCTAGCTTAATGGGAACACAAAGTTTCTTTTCAGTTGCAAACTCCACTCCATACATTTATATGGGGAGGTACTAGCTCCAACTCTGTTTTACAGTGAAAACTGCAGGAACTTCAAACCGGCACTAGGAAACAGACTGAGAAGCCAGAGTAAAAGTTTCCCCTGCAACCCGTTCCCTTTGTGCTAGATGAACGAACGACTCTCCACAGGCTCAGTTCTGAGGGATAAGTGCGTGTGAAAGCCGTCCTTCACCTAGCTTGTTGGGAACACAAAGATTCTTTTCACTTGCAAACTCCACTTCATACATATATATGGGGAGGTACTAGCTCCAAATCGGTTTTACAGTGAAAACTGCAGGAACTTCAAACAGGCACTAGGAAACATACTGAGAAACCAGAGTAAAATTTTCTCCTTCAACCCGTTCCCTTTGTGCTAGATGAACGAACGTCTCTCCACAGGCTCAGTTCTGAGAGATAAGTGCGTGTGAAAGCCGTCCTTCACCTAGCTTATTGGGAACACAAAGTTTCTTTTCAGTTGCAAACTCCAATCCATAATTATATATGGGGAGGTGCTAGCTCCAACACGGTTTTACAGTGAAAACTGCAGGAACTTCAAACCGGCACTAGGAAACAGACTGAGAAACCAGAGTGAATGTTTCTCCTGCAACCCATTCCCTTTCAGCTAGATGAAAGAACGTCTCTCCACATGCTCAGTTCTAAGAGAAAAGTGTGTGTGAAAGCCGTCCTTCACCTAGATTGTTGGGAACACAAAGTTTCTTTTCAGTTGCAAACTCCACTCCATACATATTTATGGGGAGGTACTAGCTCCAACTCGGTTTTACAGTGAAAACTGCAGGAACTTCAAACCGGCACTAGGAAACAGACTGAGAATCCAGAGAAAAAGTTTCTCTTTCAACCCGTTCCCTTTGTGCTAGATGAACGTACATCTCTCCACATGCTCAGTAATTAGAGATAAGTGTGTGTGAAAGCCGTCCTTCACCTATCTTGTTGGGAACACAAAGTTTCTTTTCAGTTGCAAACTCCAATCCATACATATATATGGGGAGGTACTAGCTCCAACTCGGTTTTACAGTGAAAACATCAGGAAATTCAAAACCGGCACTAGGAAACAGACTGAGATACCAGAGTAAAAGTTTCACCTGCAACCCGATCCTTTTGTGCTAGATGAACGAACGTCTCTCCACATGCTCAGTTCTGAGAGATATGTGTGTGTGAAAGCCGTCCTTCACCTAGCTTGTTGGGAACACAAAGTTTCTTTTCAGTTGCAAACTCCAATCCATACGTATATATGGGGAGGTGCGAGCTCCAACACGGTTTTTCAGTGCAAACTGCAGGAACTCAAACCGGCACTAGGAAACAGACTGAGACATCAGAATAATAGATTCTCCTGCAAACCGTTCCGTTTGTGCTAGATGAACAAACGTCTCTCCACATGCTCAGTTCTGAGAGATAAGTGTGTGTGAAAGCCGTCCTACATATAGCTTGTTGGGAACACAAAGTTTCTTTTCAGTTGCGAACTCCACTCCATACCTATATATGTGGAGGTGCTAGCTCCAACTCGGTTTTACAGTGAAAACTGCAGGAACTGCAAACCGGCACTAGGAAACAGACTGAGAAACCAGAGTAAAAGTTTCTCCTGCAAACCGTTCCCTTTGTGCTAGATGAACGAACGTCTCTCCACATGCTCAGTTCTGAGAGATAAGTGTGTGTGAAAGCCGTCCTTCACCTAGCTTATTGGGAACACAAAGTTTCTTTTCAGTTGCAAACTCCACTCCATACATATATATGGGGAGGTTCTAGCTAAAACTCGGTTTTACAGTGAAAACTGCAGGAACTGCAAACCGGCACTAGGAAACACACTGAGAAAAAAGAGTAAAAGTTTCCCCTGAAACCCGTTCCCTTTGTGCTAGATGAACGAACGTCTCTCCACATGCTCATTTCTGAGAAATAAGTGTGTGTGAAATCCGTCCTTCACCTAGCTTGTTGAGAACACAAAGATTCTTTTCAGTTGCAAACTCCACTCCATACATATATATGGGGAGGTGCTAGCTCCAACTCGGTTTTGCAGTGAAAACTGCAGGAACTTCAAACCGGCACTAGGAAACAGACTGAGAAACCAGAGTAAAAGTTTCTCCTGCAACCCGTTCCCTTTGTGCTAGATGAACGAACGTCTCTCCACATGCTCATTTCTGAGAGATAATTGTGTGTGTTAGCCGTCCTTCACCTAGCTTGTTGGGAACACAAAGTTTCTTTTCAGTTGCAAACTCCACCCCATACATATATATGGGGAGGTGCTAGCTCCAACTCGGTTTTACAGTGAAAACTGCAGGAACTGCAAACCGGCACTAGGAAACAGACAGAGAAACCTCAGTAAAAGTTTCTCCTGCAACCCGTTCCCTTTGTTCTAGATGAATGAACGTCTCTCCACATGCTCAGTTCTGAGAGATAATTGTGTGTGAAAGCCGTCCTTCACCTAGCTTATTGGGCACAAAGTTTCTTTTCAGTTGCAAACTCCACTCCATAAATATATATGGGGAGGTGCTAGCTCCAACACGGTTTTACAGTGAAAACTGCAGGAACTTCAAACCGGCACTAGGAAACAGACTGAGAAACCAGAGTGAAAGTTTCTCCTGCAACCCATTCACTTTCTGCTAGATGAAAGAACGTCTCTCCACATGCTCAGTTCTGAGACAAAAGTGTGTGTGAAAGCCGTCCTTCTCCTAGCTTGTTGGGAACACAAAGTTTCTTTTCAGTTGCAAACTCCACTCCATACAAAAATATGGGGAGGTACTAGTTCCATCTCGGTTTTACAGTGCAAACTGTAGGAACTTCAACCCGGCACTAGTAAACAGACTGAGAAAACAGAGTAAATGTTTCACCTGCAAACCGTTCCCTTTGTGCTAGATGAACGAAGGTCTCTCCACATGCTCAGTACTGAGAGATAAGTGTGTGTGAAAGCCGTCTTTCACCTAGCTTGATTGGAACACAAAGTTTGTTTTCAGGTGCTTACTCCACTCCATACATATATATGGGGAAGTACTAGTTCCAACTCTGTTTTACAGTGAAAACTGCAGGAAATTCAAACAGGCATTAGGAAACAGATTGAGAATCCAGAGAAAAAGTTTCTCTTGCAACCCGTTCCCTTTGTGCTAGATGAACGTACATCTCTCCACATGCTCTGTAATTAGAGATAAGTGTGTGTGAAAGCCGTCCTTCACCAAGCTTGTTGGGAACACAAAGTTTCTTTTCAGTTGCAACCTCCAATCCATACGTATATATGGGGAGGTACGAGCTCCAACTCGGTTTTACAGTGCAAACTGCAGGAACTTCAAACCGGCACTAGGAAACAGACTGAGAAATCAGAGTAAAAGATTCTCCTGCAACCCGTTCCTTATGTGCTAAATGAACGAACGTCTCTCCACATGCTCAGTTCTTAGAGATAAGTGCGTGTGAAAGCCGTCCTTCACCTAGCTTGTTGGGAACACAAAGTTTCTTTTCACTTGCAAACCCCTCTTCATACATATATATGGGGAGGTACTACCTCCAACACTGTTTTACAGTGAAAACTGCAGGAACTTCAAACCGGCACTAGGAAACAGACTGAGAAACCAGAGTAAAAGTTTCTCCTGCCAACAGTTCCCTTTGTGCTAGATGAACGAACGTCTCTCCACATGCTCAGTTCTGAGAGATAAGTGTGTGTGAAAGCCGTCCTTCATATAGCTTGTTGGGAAAACAAAGTTTCTTTTCAGTTGCAAACTCCACTCCATACATATATATGGGGAGGTGCAAGCTCCAACTCGGTTTTACAGTGAAAACTGCAGGAACTGCAAACCGGCACTAGGAAACAGACTGAGAAACCAGAGTAAAAGATTCTCCTGCATCCCGTTCCCTTTGTGCTAGATGAACGAACGTCTCTCCACATGCTCAGTTCTGAGAGATAAGTGTGTGTGAAAGCCATCCTTCACCTAGCTTGTGGGAAACACAAAGTTTCTTTTCAGTTGCAAACTCCACTCCATACATATATATGGGGAGGTGCTAGCTCCAACTAGGTTTTACAGTGAAAACTGCAGGAACTGCAAACCGGCACTAGGAAACAGACTGAGAAACCAGAGTAAAAGTTTCTCCTGCAACCCGTTCCCTTTGTGCTAGATGAACGAACGTCTCTCCACATGCTCAGTTCTGAGAGATAAGTGCGTGTGAAAGCCATCCTTCAACAAGCTTGTTGGGAACACAAAGTTTCTTTTCAGTTGCAAACTCCACTCCATAAATATATATGGGGAGGTGCTAGCTCCAACACGGTTTTACAGTGAAAACTGCAGGAACTTCAAACCGGCACTAGGAAACAGACTGAGAAACCAGAGTGAAAGTTTATCCTGCAACCCGTTCCCTTTGTGCTAGATGAACGAAAGTCTCTCCACATGCTCAGTTCTGAGAGATAAGTGTGTGTGAAAGCCGTCCTTCACCTAGCTTGTTGGGAACACAAAGTTTCTTTTCAGTTGCAAACTCCACTCCATACATATATATGGGGTGGTACTAGCTCCAACTCGGTTTTACAGTGAAAACTGCAGGAACTTCAAACCGGCACTAGGAAACAGACTGAGAATCCAGAGAAAAAGTTTCTCCTGCAACCCGTTCCCTTTGTGCTAGATGAACGAACGTCTCTCCACATGCTCAGTACTGAGAGTTAAGTGGGTGTGAAAGCCGTCCTTCACCTAGCTTGATTGGAACACAAAGTTTGTTTTCAGTTGCAAACTCCACTCCATACATATATATGTTGAGGTAATAGCTCCAACTCGGTTTTACAGTGAAAACTGCCGGAACTTCAAACTGGCACTAGGAAACAGATTTAGAATCCAGAGAAAAAGTGTCTCCTGCAACCCTTTCCCTTTGTGCTAGATGAACGAACGTCTCTCCACATGCTCATTACTGAGAGATAATTGTGTGTGAAAGCCGTCCTTCATCTAGGTTGATTGGAACATAAAGATTTTTTTCAGTTGCAAACTCCACTCCATACATATATATGGGGTGGTACAAGCTCCAACTCGGTTTTACATTGAAAACTGCAGGAACATCAAACCGGCACTAGGAAACAGACAGAGAATCCAGAGTAAAAGTTTCTCCTGCAAACCGTTCCATTTGTGCTAGATGAACGAAAGTCTCTCCACATGCTCAGTTCTGAGAGATAATGCGTGTGAAAGCCATCCTTCTACTAGCTTGTTGGGAACACAAAGTTTCTTTTCAGTTGCAAACTCCACTCCATAAATATATATGGGGAGGTGCTAGCTCCAACTCGGTTTTACAGTGAAAACTGCAGGAACTTCAAACCGGCACTAGGAAACAGACTGAGAAGCCAGAGTAAAAGTTTCCCCTGCAACCCGTTCCCTTTGTGCTAGATGAACGAACGAATCTCCACAGGCTCATTTCTGAGAGATAAGTGTTTGTGAAAGCCGTACTTCACCTAGCTTAATGGGAACACAAAGTTTCTTTTCAGTTGCCAACTCCACTCCATACATTTATATGGGCAGGTACTAACTCCAACTCTGTTTTACAGTGAAAACTGCAGGAACTTCAAACCGGCACTAGGAAACAGACTGAGAAGCCAGAGTAAAAGTTTCCCCTGCAACCCATTCCCTTTGTGCTAGATGAACGAACGACTCTCCACAGGCTCAGTTCTGAGGGATAAGTGCGTGTGAAATCCGTCCTTCACCTAGCTTGTTGGGAACACAAAGATTCTTTTCACTTGCAAACTCCACTTCATACATATATATGGGGAGGTACTAGCTCCAAATCGGTTTTACAGTGAAAACTGCAGGAAATTCAAACAGGCACTAGGAAACAGACTGAGAAACCAGAGTAAAAGTTTCTCCTGCAACCCGTTCCCTTTGTGCCAGATGAACGAAAGTCTCCACATGCTCAGTTCTGAGAGATAAGTGTGTGTTGAAGCCGTCCTTCACCTAGCTTTTTGGGAACACAAAGTTTCTTTTCACTTGCAAACTCCACTCCATACATATATATGGGGAGGTACTAGATCCAACTCGGTTTTACAGAGAAAACTGCAGGAACTTCAAACCGGCACTAGGAAACAGACTGAGAAACCAGAGTAAAATTTTCTCCTTCAACCCGTTCCCTTTGTGCTAGATGAACGAACGTCTCTCCACAGGCTCAGTTCTGAGAGATAAGTGTGTGTGAAGCCGTACTTCAATTAGCTTGTTGTGAACACAAACTTTCTTTTCACTTGCAAACTCCACTTCATACATATATATGGGGAGGTACTAGCTCCAACTCGACTTTACAGTGAAAACTGCAGGAACTTCAAACCGGCACTAGGAAACAGACTGAGAAGCCAGAGTAAAAATTTCTCCTGCAACCCGTTCCCTTTTTGCTAGATGAACGAACGTCTCTCCACATGCTCAGTTCTGAGAGATATGTGTGTGAGAAAGCCGTTCTTCACCTAGCTTGTTGGGAAAACAAAGTTTCTTTTCAGTTGCAAACTCCAATCCATACGTATATATGGGGAGGTACGAGCTCCAACTCGGTTTTACAGTGAAAACTGCAGGAACTTCAAACCGGCACTAGGAAACAGACTGAGAAATCAGAGAAAAGATTCTCCTGCAACTCGTTCCTTTTGTGCTAAATGAACGAACGTCTCTCCACATGCTCAGTTCTGAGAGATAAGTGCGTGTGAAAGCCGTCCTTCACCTAGCTTATTGGGAAAACAAAGTTTCTTTTCAGTTGCAAACTCCAATCCATAAATATATATGGGGAGGTGCTAGCTCCAACACGGTTTTACAGTGAAAACTGCAGGAACTTCAAACCGGCACTAGGAAACAGACTGAGAAACCAGAGTGAATGTTTCTCCTGCAACCCATTCCCTTTCAGCTGGATGAAAGAACGTCTCTCCACATGCTCAGTTCTGAGAGAAAAGTGTGTGTGAAAGCCGTCCTTCACCTAGATTGTTGGGAACACAAAGTTTCTTTTCAGTTGCAAACTCCACTCCATACATATTTATGGGGAGTTACTAGCTCCAACACTATTTTACAGTGAAAACTGCAGGAACTTCAAACCGGCACTAGGAAACAGACTGAGAATCCAGAGAAAAAATTTCTCCTTCAACCCGTTCCCTTTGTGCTAGATGAACGTACATCTCTCCACATGCTCAGTAATTAGAGATAAGTGTGTGTGAAAGCCGTCCTTCACCTAGCTTGTTGGGAACACAAAGTTTCTTTTCAGTTGCAAACTCCAATCCATACATATATATGGGGAGCTACTAGCTCCAACTCGGTTTTACAGTGAAAACATCAGGAACTTCAAAACCGGCACTAGGAAACAGACTGAGAAACCAGAGTAAAAGTTTCTCCTGCAACCCGTTCCCTTTGTGCTAGATGAACGAACGTCTCTCCACATGCTCATTTCTGAGAGATAATTGTGTGTGAAAGCCGTCCTTCACCTAGCTTGTTGGGAACACAAAGTTTCTTTTCAGTTGCAAAATCCACTCCATACATATATATGGGGAGGTGCTAGCTCCAACTCGGTTTTACAGTGAAAACTGCAGGAACTGCAAACCGGCACTAGGAAACAGACAGAGAAACCTCAGTAAAAGTTTCTCCTGCAACCCGTTCCCTTTGTTCTAGATGAATGAACGTCTCTCCACATGCTCAGTTCTGAGAGATAATTGTGTGTGAAAGCCGTCCTTCACCTAGCTTATTGGGCACAAAGTTTCTTTTCAGTTGCAAACCCCACTCCATAAATATATATGGGGCGGTGCTAGCTCCAACACGGTTTTACAGTGAAAACTGCAGGAACTTCAAACCGGCACTAGGAAACAGACTGAGAAACCAGAGTGAAAGTTTCTCCTGCAACCCATTCACTTTCTGCTAGATGAAAGAACGTCTCTCCACATGCTCTGTTCTGAGACAAAAGTGTGTGTGAAAGCCGTCCTTCACCTAGCTTGTTGGGAACACAAAGTTTCTTTTCAGTTGCAAACTCCACTCCATACAAAAATATGGGGAGGTACTAGTTCCATCTCGGTTTTACAGTGCAAACTCTAGGAACTTCAACCCGGCACTAGTAAACAGACTGAGAAAACAGAGTAAATGTTTCACCTGCAAACCGTTCCCTTTGTGCTAGATGAACGAACGTCTCTCCACATGCTCAGTACTGAGAGATAAGTGTGTGTGAAAGCCGTCCTTCACCTATCTTGATTGGAACACAAAGTTTGTTTTAAGGTGCTTACTCCACTCCATACATATATATGGGGAAGTACTAGTTCCAACTCTGTTTTACAGTGAAAACTGCCGGAACTTCAAACTGGCACTAGGAAACAGATTTAGAATCCAGAGAAATAGTGTCTCCTGCAACCCTTTCCCTTTGTGCTAGATGAACGAACGTCTCTCCACATGCTCATTACTGAGAGATAATTGTGTGTGAAAGCCGTCCTTCACCTAGGTTGATTGGAACATAAAGATTTTTTTCAGTTGCAAACTCCACTCCATACATATATATGGGGTGGTACAAGCTCCAACTCGGTTTTACATTGAAAACTGCAGGAACATCAAACCGGCACTAGGAAACAGACAGAGAATCCAGAGTAAAAGTTTCTCCTGCAAACCGTTCCATTTGTGCTAGATGAACGAAAGTCTCTCCACATGCTCAGTTCTGAGAGATAATTGAGTGTGAAAGCCGTCCTTCCCAAGCTTGTTGGGAACACAAAGTTTCTTTTCAGTTGCAAACTCCACTCCATACATATATATGGGGAGGTGCTAGCTCCAACTCGGTTTTACAGTGAAAACTGCAGGAACTTCAACCCGGCACTAGGAAACAGACTGAGAAATCAGAGTAAAAGTTTCTTCTGCAACCCGTTCCCTTTGTGCTAGATGAATGACCGTCTCTCCACATGCTCAGTTCTGAAAGTAAAGTGTGTGTGAAAGCCGTCCCTCACATTGCTTGTTGGGATCCCAAAGTTTCTTTTCAGTTGCAAACGCCACTCCATACATATAAATGGGGATGTACTAGCTCCAACTCGGTTTTACAGAGAAAACTGCAGGAACTTCAAACCAGCACTAGGAAACAGACTGAGAAACCAGAGTAAAAGTTTCTCCTGCAACCCGTTCCCTTTGTGCTAGATGAACGAACGTCTCTCCACATGCTCAGTTCTGAGAGATAATTGTGTGTGAAAGCCGTCCTTCACCTAGCTTGTTGGGAACACAAAGTTTGTTTTCAGTTGCAAACCCCACTCCATACATATATATGGGTAGGTACTAGCTCCAACTCGGTTTTACAGTGAAAACTGCAGGAACTTCAAACCGGCACTAGGAAAAAGACTGAGAAACCAGTGTAAAAGTTTCTCCTGCAACCAGTTCGCTTTGTGCTAGATGAACGTACGTCTCTCCACATGCTCAGTTCTGAGAGATAATTGTGTGTGAAAGCCGTCCTTCACCTAGCTTGTTGGGAAAGCAAAGTTTCTATTCAGTTGCAAACCCCACTCCATACATATATATGGGGAGGTACTAGTTCCAACTCGGTTTTACTGTGAAAACTGAGGAACTTCATACCGGCACTAGGAAACAGATTGAGAAACCAGAGTAAAAGTTTCTCCTGCAACCCGTTCCCTTTGTGCTAGATGAACGAACGTCTCTCCACATGCTCAGTTCTGAGAGATAAGTGTGTGTGAAAGCCGTCCTTCACCTAGCTTGTTGGGAACACAAAGTTTCTTTTCAGTTGCAAACTCCACTCCATACATATATATGGGGAGGTACTAGCTCCACCTCGATTTTACAGTGAAAACTGCAGGAACATCTAACCGGCACTAGGAAACAGACTGAGAAACCAGAGTAAAGGTTTCTCCTGCAAACCGTTCCCTTTCTGCTAGATGAAAGAACGTCTCTCCACATGCTCAGTTCTGAGAGAAAAGTGTGAGTGAAAGCCGTCCTTCACCCAGCTTGTTGGGAACACAAAGTTTCTTTTCAGTTGCAAACTCCACTCCATACATTAATATGGGGAGGTACTAGTTCCAACTCGATTTTACACTGCAAACTGTAGGAACTTCAACCCGGCACTAGGAAACAGACTGAGAAATCAGAGTAAAAGTTTCTCCTGCAACCCGTTCCCTTTGTGCTAGATGAATGACCGTCTCTCCACATGCTCAGTTCTGAAAGTTAAGTGTGTGTGAAAGCCGTCCTTCACCTTGCTTGTTGGGATCCCAAAGTTTCTTTTCAGTTGCAAACGCCACTCCATACATATAAATGGGGATGTACTAGCTCCAACTCGGTTTACAGTGAAAACTGCAGGAACTTCAAACAGGCACTAGGAAACTGATTGAGAATCCAGAGAAATAGTTTCTCTTGCAACCCGTTCCCTTTGTGCTAGATGAACGTACATCTCTCCACATGCTCAATAATTAGAGATAAGTGTGTTTGAAAGCCGTACTTCACCAAGCTTGTTGGGAACACAAAGTTTCTTTTCAGTTGCAAGCTCCAATCCATACGTATATATGGGGAGGTACGAGCTCCAACTCGGTTTTACAGTGCAAACTGCAGGAACTTCAAACCGGCACTAGGAAACAGACTGAGAAATCAGAGTAAAAGATTCCCCTGCAACCCGTTCCTTATGTGCTAAATGAACGAACGTCTCTCCACATGCTCAGTTCTTAGAGATAAGTGCGTGTGAAAGACGTCCTTCAACTAGCTTGTTGGGAACACAAAGTTTCTTTTCACTTGCAAACTCCACTTCATACATATATATGGGGTGGTACTACCTCCAACTCGGTTTTACAGTGAAAACTTGCGGAACTGCAAACCGGCACTAGGAAACAGACTGAGAAACCAGAGTGAAAGTTTATCCTGCAACCCGTTCCCTTTGTGCTAGATGAACGAACGTCTCTCCACATGCTCAGTTCTGAGAGATAAGTGCGTGTGAAAGCCGTCCTTCACCTAGCTTTTGGGAACACAAAGTTTCTTTTCAGTTGCAAACTCCAATCCATACATATATATGGGGAGGTAATAGCTTCACCTCGGTTTTACTGTAAAAACTGCAGGAAGTTCAAACCGGCACTAGCAAACAGACTGAGAAACCAGAGTAAAAGTTTCACCTGCAACTAGTTCCCTTTGTTCTAGATGAATGAAAGTCTCTCCACATGCTCAGTTCTGAGAGATAATTGTGTGTGAAAGCCGTCCTTCACCTAGCTTATTGGGAACACAAAGTTTCTTTTCAGTTGCAAACCCTACTCCATAAATATATATGGAGAGGTGCTAGCTCCAACACGGTTTTACAGTGAAAACTGCAGGAACTTCAAACCGGCACTAGGAAACAGACTGAGAAACCAGAGTGAAAGTTTCTCCTGCAACCCCTTTCCCTTTGTGCTAGATGAACGAACGTCTCTCCACATGCTCAGTTCTGAAAGATATGTGTGTGTGAAAGCCGTCCTTCACCTAGCTTGTTTGGAACACAAAGTTTCTTTTCAGTTGCAAACTCCACTCCATACATATATATGGGGAGGTACTAGCTCCAACTCGGTTTTACAGTGAAAACTGCAGGAACTACAAACCGGCACTAGGAAACAGACTGAGAATCCAGAGAAAAAGTTTTTCCTGCAACCCGTTCCCTTTGTGCTAGATGAACGAACGTCTCTCCACATGCTCAGTTCTGAAAGATATGTGTGTGTGAAAGCCGTCCTTCACCTAGCTTGTTGGGAACACAAAGTTTCTTTTCAGTTGCAAACTCCACTCCATACATATATATGGGGAGGTAATAGCTCCACCTCGGTTTTACAGTGAAAACTGCAGGAAGATCAAATCGGCACTAGCAAACAGACTGAGAAACCAGAGTAAAAGTTACACCTGCAACCCGTTCCCTTTTTTCTAGATGAATGAAAGTCTCTCCACATGCTCAGTTCTGAGAGATAAGTGTGTGTGAAAGCCGTTCTTCACCTAGCTTATTGGGAACACAAAGTTTATTTTCAGTTGCAAACTCTACTCCATAAATATATATGGGGAGGTGCTAGCTCCATCACGGTTTTACAGTGAAAACTGCAGGAACTTCAAACCGGCACTAGGAAACAGACTGAGAAACCAGAGAAAAAGTTTCTACTGCAACCCGTTTCCCTTTGTGCTAGATGAACGAACGTCGCTCCACATGCTCAGTTCTGAAAGATATGTGTGTGTGAAAGCCGTCATTCACCTAGCTTGTTGGGAAAACAAAGTTTCTTTTCAGTTGCAAACTCCACTCCATACATATATATGGGGTGGTACTAGCTTCAAATCGGTTTACAGTGAAAACTGCAGGAATTTCAAACCGGCACTAGGAAACAGACTGAGAAACCAGAGTACAAGTTTCTCCTGCAACCCGTTCCCTTTGTGCTAGATGAACGAACGTCTCTCCACATGCTCAGTACTGAGAGTTAAGTGTGTGTGAAAGCCGTCCTTCACCTAGCTTGATTGGAACACAAAGTTTGTTTTCAGTTGAAAACTCCACTCCATACATATATATGTTGAGGTACTAGCTCCAACTCGGTTTTACAGTGAAAACTGCCGGAACTTCAAACTGGCACTAGGGAACAGATTTAGAATCCAGAGAAAAAGTTTCTCCTGCAACCCGTTCCCTTTGTGCTAGATGAACGAACGTCTCTCCACATGCTCATTACTGAGAGATAATTGTGTGTGAAAGCCGTCCTTCACCTAGGTTGATTGGAACATAAAGTTTGTTTTCAGTTGCAAACTCCACTCCATACATATATATGGGGTGGTACTAGCTCCAACTCGGTTTTACAGTGAAAACTGCAGGAACATCAAACCGGCACTAGGAAACAGACAGAGAATCCAGAGAAAAAGTTTCTCCTGCAACCCGTTCCCTTTGTGCTAGATGAACGAAAGTCTCTACACATGCTCAGTTCTGAGAGATAAGTGAGTGTGAAAGCCGTCCTTCACCAAGCTTGTTGGGAACACAAAGTTTCTTTTCAGTTGCAAACTCCACTCCATAGATATATATGGGGAGGTGCTAGCTCCAACTCGGTTTTACAGTGAAAACTGCAGGAACTGCATACCGGCACAAGGAAACAGACTGAGAAACCAGAGTAAAAGTTTCTCCTGCAACCCGTTCCCTTTGTGCTAGATGAACGAACGTCTCTCCACATGCTCAGTTCTGAGAGATAAGTGTGTGTGAAAGCCGCACTTCACCTAGCTTGTTGGGAACACAAAGTTTCTTTTCAGTTGCAAACTCCACTCCATACATATATAAGGGGAGGTGATAGCTATAACTCGGTTTTACATTGAAAACTGCAGGAACTTCAAAACGGCACTAGGAAAGAGACTGAGAAACCAGAGAAAAAGTTTCTCCTGCAACCCGTTCCCTTTGTGCTAGATGAACGAACGTCTCTCCACATGCTCAGTTCTGAGAGAAAACTGTGAGTGAAAGCCGTCCTTCACCCAGCTTGTTGGGAACACAAAGTTTCTTTTCAGTTGCAAACTCCACTCCATACATATATATGGGGTGGTACTAGCTCCAACTCGGTTTTACAGTGAAAACTGCAGGAACATCAAACCGGCACTAGGAAACAGACAGAGAATCCAGAGAAAAAGTTTCTCCTGCAACCCGTTCCCTTTGTGCTACATGAACGAAAGTCTCTACACATGCTCAGTTCTGAGAGATAAGTGAGTGTGAAAGCCGTCCTTCACCAAGCTTGTTGGGAACACAAAGTTTCTTTTCAGTTGCAAACTCCACTCCATAGATATATATGGGGAGGTGCTAGCTCCAACTCGGTTTTACAGTGAAAACTGCAGGAACTGCATACCGGCACAAGGAAACAGACTGAGAAACCAGAGTAAAAGTTTCTCCTGCAACCCGTTCCCTTTGTGCTAGATGAACGAACGTCTCTCCACATGCTCAGTTCTGAGAGATAAGTGTGTGTGAAAGCCGCCCTTCACCTAGCTTGTTGGGAACACAAAGTTTCTTTTCAGTTGCAAACTCCACTCCATACATATATAAGGGGAGGTGATAGCTATAACTCGGTTTTACATTGAAAACTGCAGGAACTTCAAACCGGCACTAGGAAAGAGACTGAGAAACCAGAGAAAAAGTTTCTCCTGCAACCCGTTCCCTTTGTGCTAGATGAACGAACGTCTCTCCACATGCTCAGTTCTGAGAGAAAACTGTGAGTGAAAGCCGTCCTTCACCCAGCTTGTTGGGAACACAAAGTTTCTTTTCAGTTGCAAACTCCACTCCATACATTAATATGGGGAGGTACTAGTACCAACTCGGTTTTACAGTGCAAAATGTAGGAACTTCAACCCGGCACTAGGAAACAGACTGAGAATTCAGAGTAAAAGTTTCTTCTGCAACCCGTTCCCTTTGTGCTAGATGAATGACCGTCTCTCCACATGCTCAGTTCTGAAAGTTAAGTGTGTGTGAAAGCCGTCCCTCACCTTGCTTGTTGGGATCCCAAAGTTTCTTTTCAGTTGCAAACGCCACTCCATACATATAAATGGGGATGTACTAGCTCCAACTCGGTTTTACAGAGAAAACTGCAGGAACTTTAAACTGGCACTAGGAAACAGACTGAGAAACCAGAGTAAAAGTTTCTCCTGCAACCCGTTCCCTTTGTGCTAGATGAACGAACTTCTCTCCACATGCTCAGTTCTGAGAGATAATTGTGTGTGAAAGCCGTCCTTCACCTTGCTTGTTGGGATCCCAAAGTCTCTTTTCACTTGCAAACGCCACTCCATACATATAAATGGGGATGTACAAGCTCCAACACCGTTTACAGTGAAAACTGCAGGAACTTCAAACCGGCACTAGGAAACAGACTGAGAAACCAGAGTACAAGTTTCTCCTGCACCCAGTTCGCTTTGTTCTAGATGAACGAACGTCTGTCCACATGCTCAGTTCTGAGAGATAATTGGGTGTGAATGCCGTCCTTCACCTAGCTTGTTGGGAAAGCAAAGTTTCTATTCAGTTGCAAACCCCACTCCATACATATATATGGGGAGGTACAAGTTCCAACTCGGTTTTACTGTGAAAACTGAGGAACTTCATACCGGCACTAGGAAACAGATTGAGAAACCAGAGTAAAAGTTTCTCCTGCAACCCGTTCCCTTTGTGCTAGATGAACGAACGTCTCTCCACATGCTCAGTTCTGAGAGATAAGTGAGTGTGAAAGCCGTCCTTCACCTTGCTTGTTGGGAACACAAAGTTTCTTTTCAGTTGCAAACTCCTCTCCATACATATATATGGGGCGTAATAGCTCCAACTCGGTTTTACAGTGCAAACTGCAGGAACTTCAAACCGGCACAAGAAACAGACTGAGAAATCAGAGTAATAGTTTCATCTGCAACCCGTTCCCTTTGTGCTAGATGAACGACCGTCTCAACACATGCTCAGTTCTGATAGTTAAGTGTGTGTGAAAGCCGTCCCTCACCTTCCTTGTTGGGATCCCAAAGTTTCTTTTCAGTTGGAAACGCCACTCCATACATATATATGGGGATGTACTAGCTCCAACTCGGTTTTACAGTGAAAACTGCAAGAACTTCATACCGGCACTAGGAAACAGACTGAGAAACCAGAGTAAAATTTGCTCCTGCAACCCGTTCCCTTTGTGCTAGATGAACGAAACTCTCTCCACATGCTCAGTTCTGACAGATAATTGTGTGTGCAAGCCGTCCTTCACCTAGCTTGTTGGGAACACAAAGTTTGTTTTCAGTTGCAAACTCCACTCCATACATATATATGGGGAGGAACTAGCTCCAACTCGGTTTTACAGTGAAAACTGCAGGAACTTCAAACCGGCACTAGGAAACAGACAGAGAATCCAGAGTAAAAGTTTCTCCTGCAACCCGTTCCCTTTGTGCTAGATGAACGAAAGTCTCTACACATGCTCAGTTCTGAGAGATAAGTGAGTGTGAAAGCCTTCCTTCACCAAGCTTGTTGGGAACACAAAGTTTCTTTTCTGTTGCAAACTCCACTCCATAGATATATATGGGGAGGTGCTAGCTCCAACTCGGTTTTACAGTGAAAACTGCAGGAACTGCATACCGGCACAAGGATACAGACTGAGAAACCAGAGTAAAAGTTTCTCCTGCAACCCGTTCCCTTTGTGCTAGATGAACGAACGTCTCTCCACATGCTCAGTTCTGAGAGATAAGTGAGTGTGAAAGCCGTTCTTCACCTAGATTGTTGGGAACACAAAGTTTGTTTTCAGTTGCAAACTCCACTCCATACATTTATATGGGTAGTTGCTAGCTCCAACTCGGTTTTACAGTGAAAACTGCAGGAACTGCAAACCGGCACTAGGAAACAGACTGAGAAACCAGAGTAAAAGTTTGTCCTGCAACCCGTTCCCTTTGTGCTAGATGAACGAACGTCTCTCCACATGCTCAGTTCTGAGAGATAAGTGTGTGTGAAAGCCGTCCTTCACCTAGCTTGTTGGGAACACAAAGTTTCTTTTCAGTTGCAAACTCCACTCCATACATATATAAGGGGAGGTTCTAGCTATAACTCGGTTTTACAGTGAAAACTGCAGGAACTTCAAACCGGCACTAGGAAACAGACTGAGAAACCAGAGTAAAAGTTTCTCCTGCAACCCGTTCCCTTTGTGCTAGATGAACGAACGTCTCTCCACATGCTCAGTTCTGAGAGAAAACTGTGAGTGAAAGCCGTCCTTCACCCAGCTTGTTGGGAACACAAAGTTTCTTTTCAGTTGCAAACTCCACTCCATACATTAATATGGGGAGGTACTAGTACCAACTCGGTTTTACAGTGCAAAATGTAGGAACTTCAACCCGGCACTAGGAAACAGACTGAGAAATCAGAGTAAACGTTTCTTCTGCAACCCGTTCCCTTTGTGCTAGATGAATGACCGTCTCTCCACATGCTCAGTTCTGAAATTTAAGTGTGTGTGAAAGCCGTCCCTCACCTTGCTTGTTGGGATCCCAAAGTTTCTTTTCAGTTGCAAACGCCACTCCATACATATAAATGGGGATGTACTAGCTCCAACTCGGTTTTACAGAGAAAACTGCAGGAACTTTAAACTGGCACTAGGAAACAGACTGAGAAACCAGAGTAAAAGTTTCTCCTGCAACCCGTTCCCTTTGTGCTAGATGAACGAACGTCTCTCCACATGCTCAGTTCTGAGAGATAATTGTGTGTGAAAGCCGTCCTTCACCTTGCTTGTTGGGATCCCAAAGTCTCTTTTCAGTTGCAAACGCCACTCCATACATATAAATGGGTATGTACTAGCTCCAACTCGGTTTACAGTGAAAACTGCAGGAACTTCAAACCGGCACTAGGAAACAGACTGAGAAACCAGAGTACAAGTTTCTCCTGCACCCAGTTCGCTTTGTGCTAGATGAACGAACGTCTCTCAACATGCTCAGTTCTGAGAGATAATTGTGTGTGAATGCCGTCCTTCACCTAGCTTGTTGGGAAAGCAAAGTTTCTATTCAGTTGCAAACCCCACTCCATACATATATATGGGGAGGTACAAGTTCCAACTCGGTTTTACGGTGAAAACTGAGGAACTTCATACCGGCACTAGGAAACAGATTGAGAAACCAGAGTAAAAGTTTCTCCTGCAACCCGTTCCCTTTGTGCTAGATGAACGAACGTCTCTCCACATGCTCAGTTCTGAGAGATAAGTGAGTGTGAAAGCCGTCCTTCACCTTGCTTGTTGGGAACACAAAGTTTCTTTTCAGTTGCAAACTCCTCTCCATACATATATATGGGGACGTAATAGCTCCAACTCGGTTTTACAGTGCAAACTGCAGGAACTTCAAACAGGCACAAGAAACAGACTGAGAAATCAGAGTAATAGTTTCATCTGCAACCCGTTCCCTTTGTGCTAGATGAACGACCGTCTCTCCACATGCTCAGATCTGATAGTTAAGTGTGTGTGAAAGCCGTCCTTCACCTAGCTTGTTGGGAACACAAAGTTTGTTTTCAGTTGCAAACTCCACTCCATACATATATATGGGGAGGTACTAGCTCCAACTCGGTTTTACAGTGAAAACTGCAGGAACTTCAAACCGGCACTAGGAAAGAGACTGAGAAACCAGAGTAAAAGTTTCTCCTGCAACCAGTTCCCTTTGTGCTAGATGAAAGAACGTCTCTACACATGCTCAGTTCTGAGAGATAATTGTGTGTGAAAGCCGTCCTTCACCTAGCTTGTTGGGAACGCAAAGTTTCTATTCAGATGCAAACCCCAATCCATACATATATATGGGGAGGTACTAGCTCCAACTCGGTTTTACTGTGAAAACTGAGGAACTTCATACCGGCACTAGGAAACAGATTGAGAAACCAGAGTAAAAGTTTCTCCTGCAACCCGTTCCAATTGTGCTAGATGAACGAACGTCTCTCGACATGCTCAGTTCTGAGAGATAAGTGTGAGTGAAAGCCGTCCTTCACCTAGCTTGTTGGGAACAGAAAGTTTCTTTTCAGTTGCAAACTCCACTCCATACATATATATGGGGATGTATAACCTCCAACTCGGTTTTACAGTGAAAACTGCAGGAACTTCAAACCGGCACTAGGAAACAGACTGAGAAACCAGAGTAAAAGTTTCTCTTTCAACCCGTTCCCTTTGTGCTAGATGAACGAACGTCTCTCCACATGCTCAGTTCTGAGTGTTAATTGTGTGTGAAAGCCGTCCTTCACATAGCTTGTTGGGAACACAAAGTTTCTTTTCAGTTGCAAACTCCACTCCATACATATATATGGGGAGGAACTAGCTCCAACTCGGTTTTACAGTGCAAACTGCAGGAACTTCAAACCGGCACTAGGAAACAGACTGAGAATATAGAGTAAAAGTTTCTCCTGCATTCCGATCCCTTTGTGCTCTATGAAAGAAAGTCTCTCCACATGCTCAGTTCTGAGAGAAAAGTGTGTGTGAAAGCCGTCCTTCACCTAGCTTGTTGGGAACTTAAAGTTTCTTTTCACTTGCAAACTCCACTCCATACATATATATGGGGAGGTACCAGATCCAACTCGGTTTTACAGTGAAAACTGCAGGAACTTCAAACCGGCACTAGGAAACAGACTGAGAAACCAGAGTATAAGTTTCTCCTGCAACCCGTTCCCTTTGTGCTAGATGAACGACCGTCTCTCCACATGCTCAGTTCTTAAAGATAAGTGTGTGTGAAAGCCGTCCCTCACCTTGCTTGTTGGGATCCCAAAGTTTCTTTTCCGTTCCAAACTCCACTCCATACATATATATGGGGAGGTACTAGCTAGAACTCGGTTTTACTGTGATAACTGAGGAACTTCATACCGGCACTATTAAACAGATTGAGAAACCAGAGTAAAAGTTTCCCTGCAACCCGTTCCCTTTGTGCTAGATGAACGAACGTCTCTCCACATGCTCAGTTCTGAGAGATAAGTGTGTGTGAAAGCCGTCCTTCACCAATCTTGTTGGGAACAGAAAGTTTCTTTTCAGTTGCAAACTCCACTCCATACATATATATGGGGAGGTACTACCTCCAACTCGGTTTAACAGTGAAAACTGCAGGAACTTGAAACCGGCACTAGGAAACAGACTGAGAAACCAGAGTAAAAGTTTCTCTTTCAATCCGTTCCCTTTGTGATAGATGAACGAACGTCTCTCCACATGCTCAGTTCTGAGTGATAAGTGTGTGTGAAAGCCGTCCTTCACCTAGCTTGTTGGGAACACAAAGTTTCTTTTCAGTTGCAAACTCCACTCCATACATATATATGAGGAGGTACTAGCTCCAACTCGGTTTTACAGTGCAAACTGCAGGGACATCAAACCGGCACTAGGAAACAGACTGAGAAAAAAAGAGTAAAATTTCTCCTGCAATCCGATCCCTTTGTGCTCGATGAAAGAAAGTCTCTCCACATGCTCAGTTCTGAGAGAAAAGTGTGTGTGAAAGCCGTCCTTCACCTAGCTTGTTGGGAACTTAAAGTTTCTTTTCACTTGCAAACTCCACTCCATACATATATATGGGGAGGTACCAGATCCAACTCGGTTTTACAGTGAAAACTGCAGGAACTTCAAAACGGCACTAGGAAAGAGACTGAGAAACCAGAGTAAAAGTTTCTCCTGCAACCCGTTCCCTTTGTGCTAGATGAACGAAAGTCTCTCCACATGCTCAGTTCTGAGAGATAATTGTGTGTGAATGCCGTCCTTCACCTAGCTTGTTGGGAACACAAAGTTTGTTTTCAGTTGCAGACTCCACTCCATACATATATATGGGGAGGTACTAGCTCCAACTCGGTTTTACAGAGAAAACTGCAGGAAATTCAAACCGGCACTAGGAAACAGACTGAGAAACCAGAGTAATAGTTTCCCCTGCAACCAGTTCCCTTTGTGCTGGATGAACGAACGTCTCTCCACATGCTCAGTTCTGAGAGATATTTGTGTGTGAAAGCCGTCCTTCACCTAGCTTGTAGGGTACAGAAAGTTTCTTTTCAGTTGCAAACGCCACTCCTTACATATAAATGGGGATGTACTAGCTCCAACTCGGTTTACAGTGAAAACTGCAGGAACTTCAAACCGGCACTAGGAAACAGACTGAGAAACCAGTGTACAAGTTTCTCCTGCACCCAGTTCGCTTTGTGCTAGATGAACGAACGTCTCTCCACATGCTCAGTTCTGAGAGATAATTGTGTGTGAATGCCGAACTTCACCTAGCTTGTTGGGAAAGCAAAGTTTCTATTCAGTTGCAAACCCCACTCCTTACATATATATGGGGAGGTACAAGTTCCAACTCGGTTTTACTGTGAAAACTGAGGAACTTCATACCGGCACTAGGAAACAGATTGAGAAACCAGAGTAAAAGTTTCTCCTGCAACCCGTTCCCTTTGTGCTAGATGAACGAACGTCTCTCCACATGCTCAGTTCTGAGAGATAAGTGAGTGTGAAAGCCGTCCTTCACCTTGCTTGTTGGGAACACAAAGTTTCTTTTCAGTTGCAAACTCCACTCCATAAATATATATGGGGACGTAATAGCTCCAACTCGGTTTTACAGTGCAAACTGCAGGAACTTCAAACCGGCACAAGAAACAGACTGAGAAATCAGAGTAATAGTTTCATCTGCAACCCGTTCCCTTTGTGCTAGATGAACGACCGTCTCTCCACATGCTCATTTCTGATAGTTAAGTGTGTGTGAAAGCCGTCCCTCACCTTGCTTGTTGGGATCCCAAAGTTTCTTTTCAGTTGCAAACTCCACTCCATACATATATATGGGGAGGAACTAGCTCCAACTCGGTTTTACAGTGCAAACTGCAGGAACTTCAAACCGGCACTAGGAAACAGACTGAGAAAAAAGAGTAAAAGTTTCTCCTGCATTCCGATCCCTTTGTGCTCTATGAAAGAAAGTCTCTCCACATGCTCAGTTCTGAGAGAAAAGTGTGTGTGAAAGCCGTCCTTCACCTAGCTTGTTGGGAACTTAAAGTTTCTTTTCACTTGCAAACTCCACTCCATACATATATATGGGGAGGTACCAGATCCAACTCGGTTTTACAGTGAAAACTGCAGGAACTTCAAACCGGCACTAGGAAACAGACTGAGAAACCAGAGTAAAAGTTTCTCCTGCAACCCGTTCCCTTTGTGCTAGATGAACGACCGTCTCTCCACATGCTCAGTTCTTAAAGTTAAGTGTGTGTGAAAGCCGTCCCTCACCTTGCTTGTTGGGATCCCAAAGTTTCTTTTCCGTTCCAAACTCCACTCCATACATATATATGGGGAGGTACTAGCTCCAACTCGGTTTTACTGTGAAAACTGAGGAACTTCATACCGGCACTATTAAACAGATTGAGAAACCAGAGTAAAAGTTTCTCCTGCAACTCGTTCCCTTTGTGCTAGATGAACGAACGTCTCTCCACATGCTCAGTTCTGAGAGATAAGTGTGTGTGAAAGCCGTCCTTCACCAATCTTGTTGGGAACAGAAAGTTTCTTTTCAGTTGCAAACTCCACTCCATACATATATATGGGGAGGTACTACCTCCAACTCGGTTTAACAGTGAAAACTGCAGGAACTTGAAACCGGCACTAGGAAACAGACTGAGAAACCAGAGTAAAAGTTTCTCTTTCAACCCGTTCCCTTTGTGATAGATGAACGAACGTCTCTCCACATGCTCAGTTCTGAGTGATAAGTGTGTGTGAAAGCCGTCCTTCACCTAGCTTGTTGGGAACACAAAGTTTCTTTTCAGTTGCAAACTCCACTCCATACATATATATGGGGAGGTACTAGCTCCAACTCGGTTTTACAGTGCAAACTGCAGGAACATCAAACCGGCACTAGGAAACAGACTGAGAAAAAAAGAGTAAAATTTCTCCTGCAATCAGATCCCTTTGTGCTCGATGAAAGAAAGTCTCTCCACATGCTCAGTTCTGAGAGAAAAGTGTGTGTGAAAGCCGTCCTTCACCTAGCTTGTTGGGAACTTAAAGTTTCTTTTCACTTGCAAACTCCACTCCATACATATATATGGGGAGGTACCAGATCCAACTCGGTTTTACAGTGAAAACTGCAGGAACTTCAAACCGGCACTAGGAAACAGACTGAGAAACCAGAGTAAAAGTTTCTCCTGCAACCCGTTCCCTTTGTGCTAGATGAACGAACGTCTCTCCACATGCTCAGTTCTGAGAGATAATTGTGTGTGAAAGCCGTCCTTCACCTAGCTTGTTGGGAACACAAAGTTTGTTTTCAGTTGCAGACTCCACTCCATACATATATATGGGGAGGTACTAGCTCCAACTCGGTTTTACAGAGAAAACTGCAGGAAATTCAAACCCGCACTAGGAAACAGACTGAGAAACCAGAGTAAAAGTTTCCCCTGCAACCAGTTCCCTTTGTGCTGGATGAACGAACGTCTCTCCACATGCTCAGTTCTGAGAGATATTTGTGTGTGAAAGCCGTCCTTCACCTAGCTTGTAGGGTACAGAAAGTTTCTTTTCAGTTGCAAACGCCACTCCTTACATATATATGGGGAGGTACTAGCTCCAACTCGGTTTTACAGTGATAAAAGCAGGAAATTCAAACCGGCACTAGGAAACAGACTGAGAAACCAGAGTAAAAGTTTCTCCTGCATCCCGTTCGCTTTGGCTAGATGAACGAACGTCTCTCCACATGCACAGTTCTGAGAGATAAGTGTGTGTGAAAGCCGTCCTTCACCTAGCTTGTTGGGAACCCAAAGCTTCTTTTCAGTTGCTAATTCCACTCCATAAATATATATGGGGAGGTACTAGCTCCAACTCGGTTTTACAGTGAAAACTGCAGGAACTTCAAACCGGCACTAGGAAACAGACTGAAAACCAGAGTAAAAGTTTTTCCTGCAACCCGTTCCCATTGTGCTAGATGAACGAATGACTCTCCACATGATAAGTTCTGACAGATATGTGTGTCTGTAAGCCGTCCTTCACCTAGATTGTTGGGAACACAATGTTTCTTTTCTGTTGCAAACTCCAATCCATACATATATATAGGGAGGTAATAGCTCCAACTCGGTTTTACAGTGAAAAATGCAGGAACATCAAACCGGCACTAGGAAACAGACTGTGAAACCAGAGTAAAAGTTTCTCCTGCAACCCGTTCCCTTTGTGCTAGTTGAACGAATGTCTCTCCACATGCACAGTTCTGAGTGATAAGTGAGTGTGAAAGCCGTACTTCACCTAGCTTGTTGGGAACCCAAAGTTTCTTTTCAGTTGCAAACTCCAGTCCATACATATATATGGGGTGGTACTAGCTCCAACTCGGTTTTACAGTGAAAACTGCAGGAACTTCAAACCGGCACTAGGAAACAGACTGAGAAACCAGAGTAAATGTTTCTCCTGCAACCCGTTCCATTTGAGCTAGATGAACGAACGTCTCTCCACATGCTCAGTTCTGAGAGATATGTGTGTGTGAAAGCCTTCCTTCACCCAGCTTGTTGGGAACACAAAGATTCTTTTAAGTTGCAATCTCCACTCCATACATGTATATGGGGTGGTACTAGCTCCAACTCGGTTTTACAGTGAAAACTGCAGGAACTTCAAACCGGCACTAGGAAACAGACTGAGAAACCAGAGTAAAAGTTTCTCCTGTAACCCATTCCCATTGTGCTAGATGAACGAACATCTCTCCACATGCTCAGTTCTGAGAGATAAGTGTGTGTGAAGCCGTCCTTCAGCTATTTTGTTGGGAACACAAAGTTTCTTTTCAGTTGCAAACTCCACTCCATACATATATATGGGGAGGTACTAGCTCCAACTCGGTTTTACAGTGAAAAATGCAGGAACTTCAAACCGGCACTAGGAAACAGACTGAGAAACCAGAGTAAAAGTTTCTCCAGCAAACCGTTCCCTTTGTGCTAGATGAACGAACGTCTCTCCACATACTCAGTTCTGAGAGATAAGTGTGTGTGAAAGCCGTCCTTCACCTAGCATGTTGGGAACACAAAGTTTCTTTTCAGTTGCAAACTCCAATCCATACATATATATGGGGAGGTACTAGCTCCAACTCGGTTTTACAGTGAAAATTGCAGGAACATCAAACCGGCACTAGGAAACAGACTGAGAAACCAGAGTAAATGTTTCTCCTGCAACCCGTTCCATTTGAGCTAGATGAACGAACGTCTCTCCACATGCTCATTTCTGAGAGATATGTGTGTGTGAAAGCCATCCTTCACCTAGCTTGTTGGGAACACAAAGTTTCTTTTCAGTTGCAAACACCACTCCATACATATATATGGGTAGGTACTAGCTCCAACTCGGTTTTACATTGAAAACTGCAGGAACTTCAAACCGGCACTAGGAAACAGACTGAGAAACCAGCGTAAAAGTTTCTCCTGCAACCCGTTCCCTTTGTTCTAGATGTACGAACGTCTCTCCCCATGCTCAGTTCTGAGAGATAAGTGTGTGTGGAAGCCATCCTTCACCTAGCTTGTTGGGAACACAAAGTTTCTTTTCATTTGCAAAGTCCACTCCATACATATATATGGGGAGGTACGAGCTCCAACTCGGTTTTACAGTGAAAACTGCAGGAACTTCAAACCGGCACTTGGAAAAAGACTGAGAAACCAGAGTAAACGTTTCTCCTGCAACCCGTTCCTTTTTTGTTAGATGAACGAATGTCTCTCCACATGGTCAGTTCTGAGAGATAAGTGTGTGTGAAGCCGTCCTTCAGCTATTTTGTTGGGAACACAAAGTCTCTTTTCAGTTGCAAACTCCACTCCATACATATATATGGGGAGGTACTAGCTCCAACTCGGTTTTACACTGAAAACTGCAGGAACTTCAAACAGGCACTAGGAAACAGACTGAGAACCCAGAGTAAAAGTTTCTCCTGCAACCCGTTCCCATTGTGCTAGATGAACGAATGTCTCTCCACATGATAAGTTCTGACAGATATGTGTGTGTGTAAGCCGTCCTTCACCTAGATTGTTGGGAACACAATGTTTCTTTTCTGTTGCAAACTCCAATCCATACATATATATAGGGAGGTACTAGCTCCAACTCGGTTTTACAGTGAAAACTGCAGGAAATTCAAACAGGCACTAGGAAACAGACTGAGAACCCAGAGTAAAAGTTTCTCCTGCAACCCGTTCCCATTGTGCTAGATGAACGAATGTCTCTCCACATGATAGGTTCTGACAGATATGTGTGTGTGTAAGCCGTCCTTCACCTAGATTGTTGGGAACACAATGTTTCTTTTCTGTTGCAAACTCCAATCCATACATATATATAGGGAGGTAATAGCTCCAACTCGGTTTTACAGTGAAAAATGCAGGAACATCAAACCGGCACTAGGAAACAGACTGTGATACCAGAGTAAAAGTTTCTCCTGCAACCCGTTCCCTTTGTGCTAGTTGAACGAATGTCTCTCCACATGCTCAGTTCTGAGAGATAAGTGAGTGTGAAAGCCGTACTTCACCTAGCTTGTTGGGAACCCAAAGTTTCTTTTCAGTTGCAAACTCCAGTCCATACATATATATGGGGAGGTACTAGCTCCAACTCGGTTATACAGTGAAAACTGCAGGAACTTCAAACCGGCACTAGGAAACAGACTGAGAAACCAGCGTAAAAGTTTCTCCTGCAACCCGTTCCCTTTGTTCTAGATGAACGAACGTCTCTCCCCATGCTCAGTTCTGAGAGATAAGTGTGTGTGAAAGCCGTCCTTCACCTAGCTTGTTGGGAGCACAAAGTTTCTTTTCACTTGCAAACTCCACTCCATACATATATATGGGGAGGTACTAGCTCCAACTCGGTTTTACAGAGAAAACTGCAGAAACTTCAAACCGGGACTAGGAAACAGACTGAGAATCCAGAGTAAAAGTTTCTCATGCAACCCGTTCCCTTTGTGCTAGATGAACGAATGTCTCTCCACATGCTCAGTTCTGAGAGATAAGTGTGTGTGAAAGCCGTCCTTCAACTTGCTTGTTGGGAACACAAAGTTTCTTTTCAGATGGAAACTCCACTCCATACATATATATGGGGAGGTGCTAGCTCCAAATCGGTTTTACAGTGAAAACTGCAGGAACTTCAAACCGGGACTAGGAAACAAACTGAGAAACCAGAGTAAAATTTTTTCCTGCAACCCGTTCCCTTTGTGCTAGATGAACGAACGTCTCTCCACATGCTCAGTTCTGAGAGATAAGTGTGTGTGAAAGCCGTCCTTCACTAGCTTGTTGGGAACACAAAGTTTCTTTCAATTGCAAACTCCACTCCATACATACATATGGGGAAGTACTAGCTCCAACTCGGTTTTACAGTGAAAACTGCAGGAACTTCAAACCGGCACTAGGAAACAGACTGAGAAACTAGAGTAAATTTTCTACCGCAACCGGTTCCCTTTGTGCGAGATGAACGAACGTCTCTCCACATGATCAGTTCTGAGAGATATGTGTGTGTGTGTAAGCCGTCCTTCACATAGATTGTTGGGAACACAAAGTTTCTTTTCATTTGCAAACTATACTCCATACATATATATGGGGAGGTACGAGCTCCAACTCGGTTTTACAGTGAAAACTGCAGGAACTTCAAACAGGCACTAGGAAACAGACTGAGAACCCAGAGTAAAAGTTTCTCCTTCAACCCGTTCCCTTTCTGCTAGATGAACGAAAGTCTCTCCAAATGCTCAGATCTGAGAGATAAGTGTGTGTGAAAGCCGTCCTTCACCAAGCTTGTTGGGAACACAAAGTTTCTTTTCACTTGCAAACACCAATCCATACATATATATGGGGAGGTTCTAGCTCCAACTCGGTTTTGCAGTGAAAACTGCAGGAACTTCAAACCGGCACTACGAAACAGACTGAGAAACCAGAGTAAATGTTTCTCCTGCAACCCGTTCCATTTGAGCTAGATGAACGAACGTCTCTCCACATGCTCAATTCTGAGAGATATGTGTGTGTGAAAGCCGTCCTTCACCTATCTTGTTGGGAACACAAAGTCTCTTTTCAGTTGCAAACTCCACTCCATACATATATATGGGGAGGTACTAGCTCCAACTCGGTTTTACAGTGAAAACTGCAGGAACTTCAAACAGGCACTAGGAAACAGACTGAGAACCCAGAGTAAAAGTTTCTCCTTCAACCCGTTCCCTTTCTGCTAGATGAACGAACGTCTCTCCACATGCTCAGTTCTGATAAGTGCGTGTGAAAGCCGTCCTTCACCTAGCTTGTTGGGAACACAGTTTCTTTTCACTTGCAAACTCCAATACATACATATAAATGGGGAGGTGCTAGCTCCAACTACGTTTTACAGTGAAAACTGCAAGAATTTCAAACCGGCACTAGGAAACAGTCTGAGAAACCAGAGTAAAAGTTTCTCCTGCAACCCATTCCATTTGAGGTAGATGAACGAAAGTCTCACCACATGCTCAATTCTGAGAGATATGTGTGTGTGAAAGCCGTCCTTCACCCAGCTTGTTGGGAACACAAAGTTTCTTTTAAGTTGCAAACTCCACTCCATACATATATATGGGGAGGTACTAGCTCCAACTCGGTTTTACAGTGAAAACTGCAGGAACTTCAAACCGGCACTAGGAAACAGACTGAGAAACCAGAGTAAAAGTTTCTCCTGCAACCCTTTCCCATTGTGCTAGATGAACGAACGTCTCTCCACATGCTCAGTTCTGAGAGATAAGTGTGTGTGAAAGCCGTCCTTCACCTAGCTTGTTGGGAACACAAAGTTTCTTTTCAGTTGCAAACTCCACTCCATACATATATATGGGGAGGTAATAGCTCGAACTCGGTTTTACAGTGAAAACTGCAGGAACTTCAAACCGGCACTAGGAAACAGACTGAGAAACCAGAGTAAAAGTTTCTCCTGCAACCCGTTCCCTTTGTGCTAGATGAACGAACGTCTCTCCACATACTCAGTTCTGAGAGATAAGTGTTTGTGAAAGCCGTCCTTCACCTAGCTTGTTGGGAACACAAAGTTTCTTTTCAGTTGCAAACTCCAATCCATACATATATATGGGGAGGTACTAGCTCCAACTCGGTTTTACAGTGAAAACTGCAGGAAATTCAAACCGGCACTAGGAAACAGTCTGAGAAACCAGAGTAAATGTTTCTCCTGCAACCCGTTCCATTTGAGCTAGATGAACGATCGTCTCTCCACATGCTCAGTTCTGAGAGATATGTGTGTGTGAAAGCCGTCCTTCACCTAGCTTGTTGGGAACACAAAGTTTCTTTTCAGTTGCAAACACCACTCCATACATATATATGGGTAGGTACTAGCTCCAACTCCGTTTTACAGTGATAACTGCAGGAAATTCAAACCGGCACTAGGAAACAGACTGAGAAACCAGAGTAAAATTTCTCCTGCATCCCGTTCCATTTGGCTAGATGAACGAACGTCTCTCCACATGCTCAGTTCTGAGAGATAAGTGTGTGTGAAAGCCGTCCTTCACCTAGCTTGTTGGGAACCCAAAGGTTCTTTTCAGTTGCAAATTCCACTCCATAAATATATATGGGGAGGTACTACCTCCAACTCGGTTTTACAGTGAAAACTGCAGAAACTTCAAACCGGCACTAGGAAACAGACTGAAAACCAGAGTAAAAGTTTCTCCTGCAACCCGTTCCCATTGTGCTAGATGAAAGAATGTCTCTCCACATGATAAGCTCTGAGAGATATGTGTGTGTGTAAGTCGTCCTTCACCTAGATTGTTGGGAACACAATGTTTCTTTTCTGTTGCAAACTCCACTCCATACATATATATAGGGAGGTAATAGCTCCAACTCATTTTTACAGTGAAAAATGCAGGAACATCAAACCGGCACTAGGAAACAGACTGTGAAACCAGAGTAAAAGTTTCTCCTGCAACCCGTTCCCTTTGTGCTAGTTGAACGAATGTCTCTCCACATGCTCAGTTCTGACAGATAAGTGAGTGTGAAAGCCGTACTTCACCTAGCTTGTTGGGAACCCAAACTTTCTTTTCAGTTGCAAACTCCACTCCATACATATATATGGGGAGGTACTAGCTCGAACTCGGCTTTACAGTGAAAATTGCAGGAACTTCAAACCGGCACTAGGAAACAGACTGAGAAAACAGAGTAAAAGTTTCTCCTGCAACCCGTTCCCTTTGTGCTAGATGAACGAACGTCTCTCCACATACTCAGTTCTGAGAGATAAGTGTGTTTGAAAGCCGTCCTTCAACTAGCTTGTTGGGAACACAAAGTTTCTTTTCAGTTGCAAACTCCAATCCATACATATATATGGGGAGGTACTAGCTCCAACTCGGTTTTACAGTGAAAACTGCAGGAACTTCAAACCGGCACTAGGAAACAGACTGAGAAACCAGAGTAAATGTTTCTCCTGCAACCCGTTCCATTTGAGCTAGATGAACGAACGTCTCTCCACATGCTCAGTTCTGAGAGATAAGTGTGTGTGAAAGCCGTCCTTCACCTAGCTTGTTGGGAACCCAAAGGTTCTTTTCAGTTGCAAATTCCACTCCATAAATATATATGGGGAGGTACTACCTCCAACTAGGTTTTACAGTGAAAACTGCAGAAACTTCAAACCGGCACTAGGAAACAGACTGAAAACCAGAGTAAAAGTTTCTCCTGCAACCCGTCCCATTGTGCTAGATGAACGAATGTCTCTCCACATGATAAGTTCTGAGAGATATGTGTGTGTGTAAGTCGTCCTTCACCTAGATTTTTGGGAACACAATGTTTCTTTTCTGTTGCAAACTCCACTCCATACATATATATAGGGAGGTAATAGCTCCAACTCGGTTTTACAGTGAAAAATGCAGGAACATCAAACCGGCACTAGGAAACAGACTGTGAAACCAGAGTAAAAGTTTCTCCTGCAACCCGTTCCCTTTGTGCTAGTTGAACGAATGTCTCTCCACATGCTCAGTTCTGACAGAAAAGTGAGTGTGAAAGCCGTACTTCACCTAGCTTGTTGGGAACCCAAAGTTTCTTTTCAGTTGCAAACACCACTCCATACATATATATGGGGAGGTACTAGCTCCAACTCTGTTTTACAGTGAAAACTGCAGGAACTTCAAACCGGCACTAGGAAACAGACTGAGAAACCAGAGTATATGTTTCTCCTGCAACCCGTTCCCATTGTGCTAGATGAACGAACGTCTCTCCACATGCTCAGTTCTGAGAGATAAGTGTGTGTGAAAGCCGTCCTTCACCTAGCTTTTTGGGAACACAAAGTTCCTTTTCAGTTGCAAACTCCACTCCATACATATATATGGGGAGGTACTAGCTCGAACTCGGCTTTACAGTGAAAATTGCAGGAACTTCAAACCGGCACTAGGAAACAGACTGAGAAACCAGAGTAAAAGTTTCTCCTGCAACCCGTTCCCTTTGTGCTAGATGAACGAACGTCTCTCCACATACTCAGTTCTGAGAGATAAGTGTGTGTGAAAGCCGTCCTTCACCTAGCTTGTTGGGAACACAAAGTTTCTTTTCAGTTGCAAACACCACTCCATACATATATATGGGTAGGTACTAGCTCCAACTCCGTTTTACAGTGATAACTGCAGGAAATTCAAACCGGCACTAGGAAACAGACTGAGAAACCAGAGTAAAAGTTTCTCCTGCATCCCGTTCCATTTGGCTAGATGAACGAACGTCTCTCCACATGCTCAGTTCTGAGAGATAAGTGTGTGTGAAAGCCGTCCTTCACCTAGCTTGTTGGGAACCCAAAGGTTCTTTTCAGTTGCAAATACCACTCCATAAATATATATGGGGAGGTACTAGCTCCAACTCGGTTTTACAGTGAAAACTGCAGAAAATTCAAACCGGCACTAGGAAACAGACTGAAAACCAGAGTAAAAGTTTCTCCTGCAACCCGTTCCCATTGTGCTAGATGAACGAATGTCTCTCCACATGCTCAGTTCTGACAGATAAGTGAGTGTGAAAGCCGTACTTCACCTAGCTTGTTGGAAACCCAAAGTTTCTTTTCAGTTGCAAACACCACTCCATACATATATATGGGGAGGTACTAGCTCCAACTCGGTTTTACAGTGAAAACTGCAGGAACTTCAAACCGGCACTAGGAAACAGACTGAGAAACAAGCATAAAAGTTTCTCCTGCAACCCGTTCCATTTGTTCTAGATGAACGAACGTCTCTCCCCATGCTAAGTTCTGAGAGATAAGTGTGTGTGAAAGCCGTCCTTCACCTAGCTTGTTGGGAGCACAAAGTTTCTTTTCACTTGCAAACTCCACTCCATACATACATATGGGGAGGTACTAGCTCCAACTCCGTTTTACAGAGAAAACTGCAGGAACTTCAAACCGGGACTAGGAAACAGACTGAGAAACCAGAGTAAAAGTTTCTCCTGCAAACCGTTCCCATTGTGCTAGATGAACGAACGTCTCTCCACATGCTCAGTTCTGAGAGATAAGTGTGTGTGAAAGCCGTCCTTCTCCTAGCTTGTTGGGAACACAAAGTTTCTTTTCAGTTGCAAACTCCACTCCATACATATATATGGGGAGGTACTAGCTCGAACTCGGTTTTACAGTGAAAACTGCAGGAACTTCAAACCGGCACTAGGAAACAGACTGACAAACCAGAGTAAAAGTTTCTCCTGCAACCCGTTCCCTTTGTGCTAGATGAACGAAAGTCTCTCCACATACTCAGTTCTGAGAGATAAGTGTGTGTGAAAGCCGTCCTTCACCTAGCTTGTTGGGAACACAAAGTTTCTTTTCAGTTGCAAACTCCAATCCATACATATATAAGGGGAGGTACTAGCTCCAACTCTGTTTTACAGTGAAAACTGCAGGAACTTCAAACCGGCACTAGGAAACAGACTGAGAAACCAGAGTAAAAGTTTCTCCTGCAACCCGTTCCCTTTGTGCTAGATGAACGAACGTCTCTCCACATGCTCAGTTCTGAGAGATATGTGTGTGTGAAAGCCGTCCTTCACCTAGCTTGTTGGGAACACAAAGTTTCTTTTCAGTTGCAAACACCACTCCATACATATATATGGGTTGGTACTAGCTCCAACTCGGTTTTACAGTGATAACTGCAGGAAATTCAAACCGGCACTAGGAAACAGACTGAGAAACCAGAGTAAAAGTTTCTCCTGCATCCCGTTCAATTTGGCTAGATGAACGAACGTTTCTCCACATGCTCAGTTCTGAGAGATAAGTGTGTGTGAAAGCCGTCCTTCACCTAGCTTGTTGGGAACACAAAGGTTCTTTTCAGTTGCAAATTCCACTCCATAAATATATATGGGGAGGTACTACCTCCAACTCGGTTTTACAGTGAAAACTGCAGAAACTTCAAACCGGCACTAGGAAACAGACTGAAAACCAGAGTAAAAGTTTCTCCTGCAAACCGTTCCCATTGTGCTAGATGAACGAATGTCTCTCCACATGATAAGTTCTGAGAGATATGTGTGTGTGTAAGCCGTCCTTCACCTAGATTGTTGGAAACACAATGTTTCTTTTCTGTTGCAAACTCCACTCCATACATATATATAGGGAGGTAATAGCTCCAACTCGGTTTTACAGTGAAAAATGCAGGAACATCAAACCGGCACTAGGAAACAGACTGTGAAACCAGAGTAAAAGTTTCTCCTGCAACCCGTTCCCTTTGTGCTAGTTGAACGAATGTCTCTCCACATGCTCAGTTCTGACAGATAAGTGAGTGTGAAAGCCGTACTTCACCTAGCTTGTTGGGAACCCAAAGTTTCTTTTCAGTTGCAAACACCACTCCATACATATATATGGGGAGGTACTAGCTCCAACTCGGTTTTACAGTGAAAACTGCAGGAACTTCAAACCGGCACTAGGAAACAGACTGAGAAACCAGCGTAAAAGTTTCTCCTGCAACCCGTTCCATTTGTTCTTGATGAACGAACGTCTCTCCCCATGCTCAGTTCTGAGAGATAAGTGTGTGTGAAAGCCGTCCTTCACCTAGCTTGTTGGGAGCACAAAGTTTCTTTTCACTTGCAAACTCCACTCCATACATACATATGGGGAGGTACTAGCTCCAACTCGGTTTTACAGAGAAAACTGCAGGAACTTCAAACCGGGACTAGGAAACAGACTGAGAAACCAGAGTAAAAGTTTCTCCTGCAACCCGTTCCCTTTGTGCTAGATGAACGAACGTCTCTCCACATGCTCAGTTCTGAGAGATAAGTGTGTGTGAAAGCCGTCCTTCACCTAGCTTGTTGGGAACACAAAGTTTCTTTTCAGTTGAAAATTCCACTCCATACATATATATGGGGAGGTTCTATCTCCAAGATGGTTTTACAGTTAAAACTGCAGAAAATTCAAACTGGCACTAGGAAAAAGACTGAGAAACCAGAGTAAAAGTGCCCCCTGCAAACCTTTCCCTTTGTGCTAGATGAACGAACGTCTCTCCACATGCTCAGTTCTGAGAGATAAGTGTGTGTGAAAGCCGTCCTTCACCTAGCTTGTTGGGAACACATAGTTTCTTTTCAGGTGCAAACTCCAATCCATACATATATATGGGGAGGTACTAGCTCCAACTCGGTTTTACAGTGAAAACTGCAGGAACTTCAAACCGGCACTAGGAAACAGACTGAGAAACCAGAGTAAAAGTTTCTCCTGCAACCCGTTCCATTTGAGCTAGATGAACGAACGTCTCTCCACATGCTCGATTCTGAGAGATATGTGTGTGTGAAAGCCGTCCTTCACCTAGCTTGTTGGGAACACAAAGTTTCTTTTCAGTTGCAAACTCCACTCCATACATATATATGGGGAGGTACTAGCTCCAACTCGTTTTTACAGTGAAAACTGCAGGAATTTCAAACCGGCACTAGGAAACAGACTGAGAAACCAGAGTAAAAGTTTCTCCTGCAACCCGTTCACATTGTGCTAGATGAACGAATGTCTCTCCACGTGATAAGTTCTGAGAGATATGTGTGTGTGTAAGCCGTCCTTCACCTAGATTGTTGGGAACACAAAGTTTCTTTTCAGTTGAAAATTCCACTCCATACATATATATGGGGAGGTACAAGCTCCAACATGGTTTTACTGTTAAAACTGCAGGAACTTAAAACCGGCACTAGGAAACAGACTGAGAAACCAGAGTAAAAGTGCCTCCTGCAAACCTTTCCCTTTGTGCTAGATGAACGAACGTCTCTCCACATGCTCAGTTCTGAGAGATAAGTGTGTGTGAAAGCCGTCCTTCACCTAGCTTGTTGGGAACACATAGTTTCTTTTCAGTTGCAAACTCCACTCCATACATATATATGGGGAGGTACTAGCTCCAACTCGGTTTTACAGTGAAAACTGCAGGAACTTCAAACCGGCACTAGGAAACAGACTGAGAAACCAGAGTAAAAGTTTCTCCTGCAACCCGTTCCATTTGAGCTAGATGAACGAACGTCTCTCTACATGCTCAGTTCTGAGAGATATGTGTGTGTGAAAGCCGTCCTTCACCTAGCTTGTTGGGAACACAAAGTTTCTTTTCAGTTGCAAACACCACTCCATACATATATATGGTGAGGTACTAGCTCCAACTCGGTTTTACAGTGAAAACTGCAGGAAATTCAAACCGGCACTAGGAAACAGACTGAGAAACCAGAGTAAAATTTCTCCTGCAACCCGTTCCCATTGTGCTAGATGAACGAATGTCTCTCCACATGATAAGTTCTGAGAGATATGTGTGTGTGTAAGCCGTCCTTCACCTAGATTGTTGGGAACACAAAGTTTCTTTTCAGTTGCAAACTCCACTCCATACATATATATAGGGAGGTAATAGCTCCAACTCGGTTTTACACTGAAAACTGCAGGAACTTCAAACCGGCACTAGGAAACAGACTGAGAAACCATAGTAAAAGTTTCTCCTGCAACCCGTTCCCTTTGTGCTAGATATACGAACGTCTCTCCACATGCTCAGTTCTGAGAGAAAGTGTGTGTGAAATCCGTAGTTCACCTATTTTGTAGGGAACACAAATTTTATTTTCAGTTGCAAACTCCACTCCATACATATATATGGGGAGGTACTAGCTCCAACTCGGTTTTACAGTGAAAACTGCAGGAACTTCAAACCGGCACTAGGAAACAGACTGAGAAACCAGAGTAATAGTTTCTCCTGCAACCCGTTCCCTTTGAGCTAGATGAACGAACGTCTCTCCACATGCTCAGATCTGAGAGATAAGTGTGTGTGAAAGCCGTCCTTCAACTAGCTTGTTGGGAACTCAAAGTTTCTTTCCAGTAGCAAACTCCAATCCATACATATATAGGGGAGGTACTAGCTCCAACTCGGTTTTACAGTGAAAACTGCAGGAACTTCAAACCGGGACTAGGAAACAGACTTAGAAACCAGAGTAAAAGTTTCTCCTGCAACCCGTTCCCTTTGTGCTAGATGAACGAACGTCTCTCCACATGCTCAGTTCTGAGAGATAAGTGTGTGTGAAAGCCGTCCTTCACCTAGCTTGTTGAGAACACAAAGATTCTTTTCAGTTGAAAATTCCACTCCATACATATATATGGGGAGGTACTAGCTCCAACTCGGTTTTACAGTGAAAACTGCAGGAACTTCAAACCGGCACTAGGAAACAGACTGAGAAACCAGAGTAAAAGTGCCTCCTGCAAACCTTTCTCTTTGTGCTAGATGAACGAACGTCTCTCCACATGCTCAGTTCTGAGAGATAACTGTGTGTGAAAGCCGTCCTTCACCTAGCTTGTTGGGAACACAAAGTTTCTTTTCAGTTGCAAACTCCACTCCATACATATATATGGGGAGGTACTAGCTCCAACTCGGTTTTACAGTGAAAACTGCAGGAACTTCAAACCGGCACTAGGAAACAGACTGAGAAACCAGAGTAAAAGTTTCTCCTGCAACCCGTTCCATTTGAGCTAGATGAACGAACGTCTCTCCACATGCTCAGTTCTGAGAGATATGTGTGTCTGAAAGCCGTCCTTCACCTAGCTTGTTGGGAAAACAAAGTTTCTTTTCAGTTGCAAACACCACTCCATACATATATATGGGGAGGTACTAGCTCCAACTCGGTTTTACAGTGAAAACTGCAGTAACTTCAAACCGGGACTAGGAAACAGACTGAGAAACCAGAGTAAAAGTTTCTCCTGCAAACCGTTCCCTTTGTGCTAGATGAACGAACGTCTCTCCACATGCTCAGTTCTGAGAGATAAGTGTGTGTGAAAGCCGTCCTTCACCTTGCTTGTTGGGAACCCATAGTTTCTTTTCAGTTGCAAATTCCACTCCATGAATATATATGGGGAGGTACTACCTCCAACTCGTTTTTACAGTGAAAACTGCAGGAACTTCAAACCGGCACTAGGAAACAGACTGAGAAACCAGAGTAAAAGTTTCTCCTGCAACCCGTTCCCATTGTGCTAGATGAACGAATGTCTCTCCACATGATAAGTTCTGAGAGATATGTGTGTGTGTAAGCCGTCCTTCACCTAGATTGTTGGGAACACAAAGTTTCTTTTCAGTTGCAAACTCCACTCCATACATATATATGGGGAGGTGCAAGCTCCAACTCGGTTTTACAGTGAAAACTGCAGGAACTTCAAACCGGCACTAGGAAACAGACTGAGAAACCATAGTAATAGTTTCTCCTGCAACCCGTTCCCTTTGTGCTAGATGAACGAACGTCTCTCCACATGCTCAGTTCTGAGAGAAAAGTGTGTGTGAAATCCGTAGTTCACCTAGTTTGTAGGGAACACAAAGTTTCTTTCCAGTTGCAAACTCCACTCCAAACATATATAGGGGAGGCACTAGTTCCAACTCGGTTTTACAGTGAAAGCTGCAGGAACTTCAAACCGGCACTAGGAAACAGACTGAGAAACCAGAGTAAAAGTTTCTACTTCAACCCGTTCCCTTTGTGCTAGATGAACGAACGTATCTCCACATGATAAGTTCTGAGAGATAAGTGTGTGTGAAAGCCTTCCTTCACTACCTTGTTGGGAACACAAAGTTTCTTTTCAATTGCAAACTCCACTCCATACATACATATCGGGAGGTACTAGCTCCAACACGGTTTTACAGTGAAAACTGCTGGAACTTCAAACCGGCACTAGGAAACAGACTGAGAAACCAGAGTAAAAGTTTCTCCTGCAACCGGTTCCCTTTGTGCTAGATGAACGAACGTCTCTCCACATGATCAGTTCTGAGAGATAAGTGTGTGTGAAAGCCGTCCTTCACCTAGCTTGTTGGGAACACAAAGTTTCTTTTCAGTTGCAAACTCCACTCCATACATATATATGGGTAGTTGCTAGCTCCAACTCGGTTTTACAGTGAAAACTGCAGAAAATTCAAACCGGCACTAGGAAACAGACTGAGAAACAAGAGAAAATGTTTCTAATTCAACCCGTTCCCTTTCTGCTAGATGAACGAACCTCTCTCCACATGCTCAGTTCTGAGAGAAAAGTGTCTGTGAAAGCCGTCCTTCAACAAGCTTGTTGGGAACAGAAAGTTTCTTTTCACTTGCAAACTCCAATCCATACATATATATGGGGAGGTTCTAGCCCCAACTCGGTTTTACAGTGAAAACTGCAGGAACTTCAAACCGGCACTAGGAAACAGACTGAAAAACCAGAGTAAATGTTTCTACTGCAACCCGTTCCATTTGAGCTAGATGAACGAACGTCTCTCCACATGCTCAGTTCTGAGAGAAAAGTGTCTGTGAAAGCCGTCCTTCACCTAGCTTGTTGGGAACACAAAGTTTCTTTTCAGTTGCAAACTCCACTCCCTACATATATATGGGGTGGTACTAGCTCCAACTCGGTTTTACAGTGAAAACTGCAGGAACTTCAAACCGGCACAAGGAAACAGACTGAGAAACCAGAGTAAAAGTTTCTCCTTCAACCCGTTCCCTTTCTGCTAGATGAACGAACGTCTCTCCATATGCTCAGTTCTGATAGATAAGTGCGTGTGAAAGCCGTCCTTCACCTAGCTTGTTGGGAACACAAAGTTTCTTTTCAGTTTCAAACTCCAATCCATACATATATATGGGTAGTTTCTAGCTCCAACTCGGTTTTACAGTGAAAACTGCAGAAAATTCAAACCGGCACTAGGAAACAGACTGAGAAACCAGAGAAAATGTTTCTAATTCCACCCGTTCCCTTTCTGCTAGATGAACGAACGTCTCTCCACATGCTCAGTTCTGAGAGATAATTGTGTGTGAAAGGCGTCCTTCACCTAGCTTGTTGGGAACACAAAGTTTCTTTTCAGTTGAAAATACCACTCCATACATATATATGGGGAGGTACTAGCTCCAACTCGGTTTTACAGTGAAAACTGCAGGAACTTCAAACCGGCACTAGGAAACAGACTGAGAAACCAGAGTAAAAGTTTCTCCTGCAACCCGTTCCCTTTGTGCTAGATGAACGAACGTCTCTCCACATGATAAGTTCTGAGAGATATGTGTGTGTGTAAGCCGTCCTACACCTAGATTGTTGGGAACACAAAGTTTCTTTTCAGTTGCAAACACCAATCCATACATATATATGGGGAGGTACTAGCTCCAACTCGGTTTTACAGTGAAAACTGCAGGAACTTCAAACCGGCACTAGGAAACATACTGAGAAATAGAGTAATAGTTTCTCCTGCAACCCGTTCCCTTTGTGCTAAATGAACGAACGTCTCTCCACATGCTCAGTTCTGAGAGATAAGTGTGTGTGAAAGCCGTAGTTAACCTAGTTTGTAGGGAACACAAAGATTATTTTCAGTTGCAAACTCCACTCCATACATATATATGGGGAGGTACTAGCTCCAACTCGGTTTTACAGTGAAAACTGCAGGAACTTCAAACCGGCACTAGGAAACAGACTGAGAAACCAGAGTAATAGTTTCTCCTGCAACCCGTTCCCTTTGAGCTAGATGAACGAACGTCTCTCCACATGCTCAGTTCTGAGAGATAAGTGTGTGTGCAAGCCTTCCTTCACCTAGCTTGTTGGGAACACAAAGTTTCTTTCCAGTTGCAAACTCCACTCCATACAAATATAGGGGAGGTACTAGTTCCAACTCGGTTTTACAGTGAAAGCTGCAGGAACTTCAAACCGGCACTAGGAAACAGACCTAGAAACCAGAGTAAAAGTTTCTACTTCAACCCGTTCCCTTTGTGCTAGATGAACGAACGTATCTCCACATGATAAGTTCTGAGAGATAAGTGTGTGTGAAGCCGTCCTTCACCTAGCTTGTTGGGAACACAAAGTTTCTTTCCAGTTGCAAACTCCACTCCATACATATATAGGGGAGGTACTAGTTCCAACTCGGTTTTACAGTGAAAGCTGCAGGAACTTCAAACCGGCACTAGGAAACAGACTGAGAAACCAGAGTAAATGTTTCTACTTCAACCCGTTCCCTTTGTGCTAGATGAACGAACGTCACTCCACTTGCTCATTTCTGAGAGATAAGTGTGTGTGAAAGCCGTCCTTCACCTAGCTTGTTGGGAACACATAGTTTCTTTTCAGTGGCAAAATCCAATCCATACATATATAGGGGAGGTACTAATTCCAACTCGATTTTACAGTGAAAATTGCAGGAATTTCAAACCGGCACTAGGAAACAGACTGAGAAACCAGAGTAAAAGTTTCACCTGCAACCCGTTCCCTTTGTGCTTGATGAACGAGCGTCTGTCCACATGCTCAGTTCTGAGAGATAAGTGTGTGTGAAAGCCGTCCTTCACCTAGCTTGTTGGGAACACATAGTTTCTTTTCAGTTGCAAACTCCAATCCATAAATATATATGGGGAGGTACTAGATCAAACTCCGCTTTACTAGCAAACTGTAGGAACTTCAAAACGGCACTAGGAAACAGACTAAGAAACCAGAGTAAAAGTTCCTCCTGCAACCCGTTCCCTTTGTGCTAGATGAACGAACGTCTCTCCACATGCTCAGTTCTGAGAGATAAGTGTGTGTGAAAGCCGTCCTTCACCTAGCTTGTTGGGAACACAAAGATTCTTTGCAGTTGCAAAATCCACTCCATATATATATATTGGGGAGGTACTAGCTCCAACTCGGTTTTACAGTGAAAACTGCAGGAACTTCAAACCGGCACTAGGAAACAGACTGAGAAACCAGAGTAAAAGTTTCTCCAGCAACCCGTTCCATTTATGCTAGATGAACGAACGTCTATCCACATGCTCAGTTCTGAGAGAAAATTGTGTGTGAAAGCCGTCCTTCACCTAGCTTGTTGGGAACACAAAGTTTCTTTTCAGTTGTAAACTCCACTCCATACATATATATGGGGAGCTACTAGATCCAACTCGGTTTTACAGTGAAAACTGCAGGAATTTCAAACCGGCACTAGGAAACAGACTGAGGAACCAGAGAAAAAGTTTCCCCTGCAACCCTTTCCTTTTGTGCTAGATGAACGAACGTCTCTCCACATGCTCAGTTCTGAGAGATAATTGTGTGTGAAAGCCGTCCTTCACCTAGCTTGTTGGGAACACAAAGATTCTTTGCAGTTGCAAAATCCACTCCATACATATGTATGGGGAGGTACTAGCTCCAACTCTTTTTTACAATGAAAATTGCAGGAACTTCAAACCGGCACTAGGAAACAGACTGAGAAACCAGAGTAAAAGTTTCCCCTGCAACCCATTCCCATTGTGCAGGATGAACGAACGTCTCTCCACATGCTCATTTCTGAGAGATAAGTGTGTGTTAAAGCCGTCCTTCACCAAGCTTGTTGGGAACTCAAAGTTTCTTTTCAGTTGCAAACTCCACTCCATACATATATATGGGGAGGTACTAGCTCCAAATCGGTTTTACAGTGAAAACTGCAGGAACTTCAAACCGGCACTACGAAACAGACTGAGAAACCAGAGTAAAAGTTTCTCCTGCAACCCGTTCCATTTGAGCTAGATGAACGAACGTCTCTCCACATGCTCAGTTCTGAGAGATATGTGTGTGTGAAAGCCGTCCTTCACCTAGCTTGTTGGGAAAACAAAGTTTCTTTTCAGTTGCAAACACCACTCCATACATATATATGGGGAGGTACTAGCTCCAACTCGGTTTTACAGTGAAAACTGCAGTAACTTCAAACCGGGACTAGGAAACAGACTGAGAAACCAGAGTAAAAGTTTCTCCTGCAAACCGTTCCCTTTGTGCTAGATGAACGAACGTCTCTCCACATGCTCAGTTCTGAGAGATAAGTGTGTGTGAAAGCCGTCCTTCACCTTGCTTGTTGGGAAACCATAGTTTCTTTTCAGTTGCAAATTCCACTCCATGAATATATATGGGGAGGTACTACCTCCAACTCGTTTTTACAGTGAAAACTGCAGGAAATTCAAACCGGCACTAGGAAACAGACTGAGAAACCAGAGTAAAAGTTTCTCCTGCAACCCGTTCCCATTGTGCTAGATGAACGAATGTCTCTCCACATGATTAGTTCTGAGAGATATGTGTGTGTGTAAGCCGTCCTTCACCTAGATTGTTGGGAACACAAAGTTTCTTTTCAGTTGCAAACTCCACTCCATACATATATATGGGGAGGTGCTAGCTCCAACTCGGTTTTACAGTGAAAACTGCAGGAACTTCAAACCGGCACTAGGAAACAGACTGAGAAACCATAGTAATAGTTTCTCCTGCAACCCGTTCCCTTTGTGCTAGATGAACGAACGTCTCTCCACATGCTCAGTTCTGAGAGAAAAGTGTGTGTGAAATCCGTAGTTCACCTAGTTTGTAGGGAACACAAAGTTTATTTTCAGTTGCAAACTCCACTCCATACATATATATGAGGAGGTACTATCTCCAACTCGGTTTTACAGTGAAAACTGCAGGAACTTCAAACCGGCACTAGGAAACAGACTGAGAAACAAGAGTAATAGTTTCTCCTGCAACCCGTTCCCTTTGAGCTAGATGAACGAACGTCTCTCCACATGCTCAGATCTGAGAGATAAGTGTGTGTGAAAGCCGTCCTTCACCTAGCTTGTTGGGAACACAAAGTTTCTTTCCAGTTGCAAACTCCACTCCAAACATATATAGGGGAGGCACTAGTTCCAACTCGGTTTTACAGTGAAAGCTGCAGGAACTTCAAACCGGCACTAGGAAACAGACTGAGAAACCAGAGTAAAAGTTTCTACTTCAACCCGTTCCCTTTGTGCTAGATGAACGAACGTATCTCCACATGATAAGTTCTGAGAGATAAGTGTGTGTGAAAGCCTTCCTTCACTACCTTGTTGGGAACACAAAGTTTCTTTTCAATTGCAAACTCCACTCCATACATACATATCGGGAGGTACTAGCTCCAACACGGTTTTACAGTGAAAACTGCTGGAACTTCAAACCGGCACTAGGAAACAGACTGAGAAACCAGAGTAAAAGTTTCTCCTGCAACCGGTTCCCTTTGTGCTAGATGAACGAACGTCTCTCCACATGATCAATTCTGAGAGATATGTGTGTGTGTAAGCCGTCCTTCACCTAGATTATAGGGAACACAAAGTTTCTTTTCAGTTGCAAACTCCAATCCATACATATATATGGGGAGGTACGAGCTCCACTTCGGTTTTACAGTGAAAACTGCAGGAACTTCAAACCGGCGCTAGGAAACAGACTGAGAAACCAGAGTGAAATTTCTCCTGCAACAGGTTCCTTTTTTGTTAGATGAACGAACGTCTCTCCACATGCTCAGTTCTGAGAGATAAGTGTGTGTGAAAGCCGTCCTTCACCTAGCTTGTTGGGAACACAAATTTTCTTTTTAGTTGCAAACTCCACTCCATACATATATATGGGTAGTTGCTAGCTCCAACTCGGTTTTACAGTGAAAACTGCAGAAAATTCAAACCGGCACTAGGAAACAGACTGAGAAACAAGAGAAAATGTTTCTAATTCAACCCGTTCCCTTTCTGCTAGATGAACGAACCTCTCTCCACATGCTCAGTTCTGAGAGAAAAGTGTCTGTGAAAGCCGTCCTTCAACAAGCTTGTTGGGAACAGAAAGTTTCTTTTCACTTGCAAACTCCAATCCATACATATATATGGGGAGGTTCTAGCCCCAACTCGGTTTTACAGTGAAAACTGCAGGAACTTCAAACCGGCACTAGGAAACAGACTGAAAAACCAGAGTAAATGTTTCTACTGCAACCCGTTCCATTTGAGCTAGATGAACGAACGTCTCTCCACATGCTCAGTTCTGAGAGAAAAGTGTCTGTGAAAGCCGTCCTTCACCTAGCTTGTTGGGAACACAAAGTTTCTTTTCAGTTGCAAACTCCACTCCCTACATATATATGGGGTGGTACTAGCTCCAACTCGGTTTTACAGTGAAAACTGCAGGAACTTCAAACCGGCACAAGGAAACAGACTGAGAAACCAGAGTAAAAGTTTCTCCTTCAACCCGTTCCCTTTCTGCTAGATGAACGAACGTCTCTCCATATGCTCAGTTCTGATAGATAAGTGCGTGTGAAAGCCGTCCTTCACCTAGCTTGTTGGGAACACAAAGTTTCTTTTCAGTTTCAAACTCCAATCCATACATATATATGGGTAGTTTCTAGCTCCAACTCGGTTTTACAGTGAAAACTGCAGAAAATTCAAACCGGCACTAGGAAACAGACTGAGAAACCAGAGAAAATGTTTCTAATTCCACCCGTTCCCTTTCTGCTAGATGAACGAACGTCTCTCCACATGCTCAGTTCTGAGAGATAATTGTGTGTGAAAGGCGTCCTTCACCTAGCTTGTTGGGAACACAAAGTTTCTTTTCAGTTGAAAATACCACTCCATACATATATATGGGGAGGTACTAGCTCCAACTCGGTTTTACAGTGAAAACTGCAGGAACTTCAAACCGGCACTAGGAAACAGACTGAGAAACCAGAGTAAAAGTTTCTCCTGCAACCCGTTCCCTTTGTGCTAGATGAACGAACGTCTCTCCACATGATAAGTTCTGAGAGATATGTGTGTGTGTAAGCCGTCCTACACCTAGATTGTTGGGAACACAAAGTTTCTTTTCAGTTGCAAACACCACTCCATACATATATATGGGGAGGTACTAGCTCCAACTCGGTTTTACAGTGAAAACTGCAGGAACTTCAAACCGGCACTAGGAAACATACTGAGAAATAGAGTAATAGTTTCTCCTGCAACCCGTTCCCTTTGTGCTAAATGAACGAACGTCTCTCCACATGCTCAGTTCTGAGAGATAAGTGTGTGTGAAAGCCGTAGTTAACCTAGTTTGTAGGGAACACAAAGATTATTTTCAGTTGCAAACTCCACTCCATACATATATATGGGGAGGTACTAGCTCCAACTCGGTTTTACAGTGAAAACTGCAGGAACTTCAAACCGGCACTAGGAAACAGACTGAGAAACCAGAGTAATAGTTTCTCCTGCAACCCGTTCCCTTTGAGCTAGATGAACGAACGTCTCTCCACATGCTCAGTTCTGAGAGATAAGTGTGTGTGCAAGCCTTCCTTCACCTAGCTTGTTGGGAACACAAAGTTTCTTTCCAGTTGCAAACTCCACTCCATACAAATATAGGGGAGGTACTAGTTCCAACTCGGTTTTACAGTGAAAGCTGCAGGAACTTCAAACCGGCACTAGGAAACAGACCTAGAAACCAGAGTAAAAGTTTCTACTTCAACCCGTTCCCTTTGTGCTAGATGAACGAACGTATCTCCACATGATAAGTTCTGAGAGATAAGTGTGTGTGAAGCCGTCCTTCACCTAGCTTGTTGGGAACACAAAGTTTCTTTCCAGTTGCAAACTCCACTCCATACATATATAGGGGAGGTACTAGTTCCAACTCGGTTTTACAGTGAAAGCTGCAGGAACTTCAAACCGGCACTAGGAAACAGACTGAGAAACCAGAGTAAACGTTTCTACTTCAACCCGTTCCCTTTGTGCTAGATGAACGAACGTCACTCCACTTGCTCATTTCTGAGAGATAAGTGTGTGTGAAAGCCGTCCTTCACCTAGCTTGTTGGGAACACATAGTTTCTTTTCAGTGGCAAAATCCAATCCATACATATATAGGGGAGGTACTAATTCCAACTCGATTTTACAGTGAAAATTGCAGGAATTTCAAACCGGCACTAGGAAACAGACTGAGAAACCAGAGTAAAAGTTTCACCTGCAACCCGTTCCCTTTGTGCTTGATGAACGAGCGTCTGTCCACATGCTCAGTTCTGAGAGATAAGTGTGTGTGAAAGCCGTCCTTCACCTAGCTTGTTGGGAACACATAGTTTCTTTTCAGTTGCAAACTCCAATCCATAAATATATATGGGGAGGTACTAGATCCAACTCCGCTTTACTAGCAAACTGTAGGAACTTCAACCCCGCACTAGAAAACAGACTGAGAAACCAGAGTAAAAGTTCCTCCTGCAACCCGTTCCCTTTGTGCTAGATGAACGAACGTATCTCCACATGCTCAGTTCTGAGAGATAACTGTGTGTGAAAGCCGTCCTTCACCTAGCTTGTTGGGAACACAAAGATTCTTTGCAGTTGCAAAATCCACTCCATATATATATATGGGGAGGTACTAGATCCAACTCCGCTTTACTAGCAAACTGTAGGAACTTCAAAACGGCACTAGGAAACAGACTGAGAAACCAGAGTAAAAGTTTCTCCTGCAACCCGTTCCTTTGTGGTAGATGAACGAACGTCTCTCCACATGCTCAGTTCTGAGAGATAAGTGTGTGTGAAAGCCGTTCTTCAATTAGCTTGTTGGGAACACAAAGTTTCTTTTCAGTTGCGAACTCCACACCATACATATATATGGGGAGGTACGAGCTCCAACACGGTTTTACAGTGAAAAGTGCAGGAACTTCAAACCGGCACTAGGAAACAGACTGAGAATCCAGAGGAAATGTTTCACCTGCAACCCGTTCCTTTTGTGCTAGATGAACGAACGTCTCTCCACATGCTCAGTTCTGAGAGATAAGTGTGTGTGAAAGCCGTCCTTCACCTAGCTTGTTGGGAACACAAAGATTCTTTGCAGTTGCAAAATCCACTCCATATATATATATTGGGGAGGTACTAGCTCCAACTCGGTTTTACAGTGAAAACTGCAGGAACTTCAAACCGGCACTAGGAAACAGACTGAGAAACCAGAGTAAAAGTTTCTCCAGCAACCCGTTCCCTTTATGCTAGATGAACGAACGTCTATCCACATGCTCAGTTCTGAGAGAAAATTGTGTGTGAAAGCCGTCCTTCACCTAGCTTGTTGGGAACACAAAGTTTCTTTTCAGTTGTAAACTCCACTCCATACATATATATGGGGAGCTACTAGATCCAACTCGGTTTTACAGTGAAAACTGCAGGAATTTCAAACCGGCACTAGGAAACAGACTGAGGAACCAGAGAAAAAGTTTCCCCTGCAACCCTTTCCTTTTGTGCTAGATGAACGAACGTCTCTCCACATGCTCAGTTCTGAGAGATAATTGTGTGTGAAAGCCGTCCTTCACCTAGCTTGTTGGGAACACAAAGATTCTTTGCAGTTGCAAAATCCACTCCATACATATGTATGGGGAGGTACTAGCTCCAACTCTTTTTTACAATGAAAATTGCAGGAACTTCAAACCGGCACTAGGAAACAGACTGAGAAACCAGAGTAAAAGTTTCCCCTGCAACCCGTTCCCATTGTGCAGGATGAACGAACGTCTCTCCACATGCTAATTTCTGAGAGATAAGTGTGTGTTAAAGCCGTCGTTCACCAAGCTTGTTGGGAACTCAAAGTTTCTTTTCAGTTGCAAACTCCACTCCATACATATATATGGGGAGGTACTAGTTCCAACTCGGTTTTACAGTGAAAACTGCAGGAACTTCAAACCGGCACTAGGAAACAGACTGAGAAACCAGAGTAAAAGTTTCTCCTGCAACCCGTTCCTTTTGTGCTAGATGAACGAACGTCTCTCCACATGCTATGTTCTGAGAGATAAGTGTGTGTGAAAGCCGTCCTTCACCTAGCTTGTTGGGAACCCAAAGTTTCTTTTCAGTTGCAAACTCCACTCCATACATATATATGGGGAGGTACTAGATCCAACTCCGCTTTACTAGCAAACTGTAGGAACTTCAACCCGGCACTTGGAAACAGACTGAGAAACCAGAGTAAAGTTTCTCCTGCAACCCGTACACTTTGAGCTAGATGAACGAACGTCTCTCCACATGCTCAGTTCTGAGAGATAAGTGTGTGTGAAAGCCGTCCTTCAACTAGCTTGTTGGGAACACAAAGTTTCTTTTCATTTGCAAACACCACTCCATACATATATATGGGGTGGTACGAGCTCCAACTCGTTTTTACAGTGAAAACTGCAGGAACTTCAAACCGGCACTAGGAAACAGACTGAGAAACCAGAGGAAAAGTTTCACCTGCAACCCGTTCCAATTGTGCTAGATGAACGAACGTCTCTCCACATGCTCAATTCTGAGAAATATGTGTGTGTGAAAGCCGTCCTTCACATAGCTTGTTGGGAACCCAAATTTTCTTTTCAATTGCAAATTCCAATCCATACATATATATGGGGATGTACTAGATCCAACTGGTTTTACAGTGCAAACTGTAGGATCTTCAACCCGGCACTAGGAAACAGACTGAGAAACCAGAGTAAAAGTTTCTCCTGCAACCCATTCCATTTGTGCTATATGAATGAACGTCTCTCCACATGCTGATTTCTGAGAGATAAGTGTGTGTGAATGCCGTCCTTCACCTAGATTTTTGGGAACTCAAAGTTTCTTTCCATTTGCAAACACCACTCCATACATATATATGGGGAGGTACTAGTTCCAACTCGGTTTTACAGTGAAAACTGCAGGAACTTCAAACCGGCACTAGGAAACAGACTGAGAAACCAGAGTAAAAGTTTCTCCTGCAACCCGTTCCTTTTGTGCTAGATGAACGAACGACTCTCCACATGCTCAGTTCTGAGAGATAACTGTGTGTGAAAGCCGTCCTTCACCTAGCTTGTTGGGAATCCAAAGTTTCTTTTCAGTTGCAAACTCCACTCCATAAATATATATGGGGAGGTACTAGAACCAACTCCGCTTTACTAGCAAACTGTAGGAACTTCAACCCGGCACTAGGAAACAGACTGAGAAACCAGAGTAAAAGTTTCTCCTGCAACCCGTTCACTTTGAGCTAGATGAACGAACGTCTCTACACATGCTCAGTTCTGAGAGATAAGTGTGTGTGAAAGCCGTCATTCTACTACCTTGTTGGGAACACAAAGTTTCTTTTCAGTTGCAAACTCCACTCCATACATATATATGGGGAGGTACGAGCTCCAACTCGTTTTTACAGTGAAAACTGCATGAACTTCAAACCGGCACTAGGAAACAGACTGAGAAACCAGAGGAAAAGTTTCACCTGCAACCCGTTCCATTTGTGCTAGATGAACGAACGTCTCTCCACATGCTCAGTTCTGAGAGATAAGTGTGTGTGAAAGCCGTCCTTCACCTAGCTTGTTGGGAACACAAAGATTCTTTGCAGTTGCAAAATCCACTCCATATATATATATGGGGAGGTACTAGCTCCAACTCGGTTTTACAGTGAAAACTGCAGGAACTTCAAACCGGCACTAGGAAACAGACTGAGAAACCAGAGTAAAAGTTTCTCTTGCAACCCGTTCCCTTTATGCTAGATGAACGAACGTCTCTCCACATGCTCAGTTCTGAGAGAAAAGTGTGTGTGAAAGCCGTCCTTCACCTAGCTTGTGGGAACACAAAGATTCTTTGCAGTTGCAAAATCCACTCCATATATATATATGGGGAGGTACTAGCTCCAACTCGGTTTTACAGTGAAAACTGCAGGAACTTCAAACCGGCACTAGGAAACAGACTGAGTATCCAGAGTATAAGTTTCCCCTGCAACCCGTTCCCTTTGAGCTAGATGAACGAACGTCTCTCCACATGCTCATTTCTGAGAGATAAGTGTGTGTTAAAGCCGTCCTCCACCTAGCTTGTTGGGAACTCAAAGTATCTTTTCAGTTGCAAACTCCACTCCATATATATATATGGGGAGGTACTAGTTCCAACTCGGTTTTACAGTGAAAACTGCAGGAACTTCAAACCGGCACTAGGAAACAGACTGAGAAACCAGAGTAAAAGTTTCTCCTGCAACCCGTTCCCTTTGTGCTAGATGAACGAATGTCTCTCCACATGTTCAGTTCTGAGAGATAAGTGTGTGTGAAAGCCGTCCTTCAATTAGCTTGTTGGGAACCCAAAGTTTCTTTTCAGTTGCAAACTCCACTCCATACATATATATGGGGAGGTACTAGTTCCAACTCGGTTTTACAGTGAAAACTGCAGGAAATTCAAACCGGCACTAGGAAACAGACTGAGAAACCAGAGTAAAAGTTTCTCCTGCAACCCGTTCCCTTTGTGCTAGATGAACGAATGTCTCTCCACATGTTCAGTTCTGAGAGATAAGTGTGTGTGAAAGCCGTCCTTCACCTAGCTTGTTGGGAACCCAAAATTTCTTTTTAGTTGCAAACTCCACTCCATACATATATATGGGGATGTACTGGATCCAACCCCGTTTTACAGTGCAAACTGTAGGAACTTCAACCCGGCACTAGGAAACAGACTGAGAGACCAGAGTAAATGTTTCTCCTGCAACCCGTTCCCTTTGTGCTAGATGAACGAACGTCTCTCCACATGCTCAGTTCTGAGAGATATGTGTGTTTGAAAGCCGTCCTTCACCTAGCTTGTTGGGAACACAAAGTTTCTTTTCAGTTGCAAACTCCACTCCATACATATATATGGGGAGGTACTAGCTCCAACTCGATTTTACAGTGAAAACTGCAGGAACATCAAACCGGCTCTAGGAAACAGACTGAGAAACCAGAGTAATAGTTTCACCTGCAACCCGTTCCCTTTGTGCTAGATGAACGAACGTCTCTCCACATGCTCAGTTCTGTGAGGTAAGTGTGTGTGAAAGCCGAACTTCAACTAGCTTGTTGGGAACACAAAGTTTCTTTTCACTTGTTAACTCCACTTCATACATAACCATGGGGAGGTACTTGCTCCAACTCGATTTTACAGTGAAAACTGCAGGAACTTCAAACTGGCACTAGGAAACAGACTGAGAAACCAGAGTAATAGTTTCTCCTGCAACCCGTTCCCTTTGAGCTAGATGAACGAAGGTCTCTCCACATGCTCAGTTCTGAGAGATAAGTGTGTGTGAAAGCAGTACTTCAACTAGCTTTTTGGGAACACAAAGTTTCTTTTCAGTGGCAAACTCCATTCCATACATATATATGGGGAGGTACTAGTTCCAACACGGTTTACAGTGAAAACTGCTGGTACTTCAAACCGGCACTAGGAAACAGACTGAGAAACCAGAGTAAAAGTTTCTCCTGCAACCCGTTCCCTTTGTGCTAGATGAACGAACGTCTCTCCACATGCTCATTTCTGAGATATAAGTGAGTGTGAAAGCCGTCCTTCACCTAGGTTGTTGGGAACCCAAAGTTTCTTTTCAGTTGCAAATTCCACTCCATACATATATATGGGGAGGTAGTAGCTCCAACTCGTTTTTACGGTGAAAACTGCAGGAACTTCAAACCGGCACTAGGAAACAGACTGAGAAACCAGCGTAAAAGTTTCCCCTGCAACCCGTTCCCTTTGAGCTAGATGAACGAACGTCTCTCCACATGCTCAGTTCTGAGAGATAAGTGTGTGTGAAAGCCGTCCTTCACCTATCTTGTTGGGAACCCAAAGTTTCTTTTCATTTGCAAACTCCACTCCATACATATATATGGGGAGGTACTAGTACCAACTCGGTTTTACAGTGAAAACTGCAGGAACTTCAAACCGGCACTAGGAAACAGACTGAGAAACCAGAGTAAAAGTTTATCCTGCAACCCGTTCCCTTTGTGCTCGATGAACAAAAGTCTCTCCAAATGCTCAGTTCTGAGAGATAAGTGTGTGTGAAAGCCGTCCTTCACCTAGCTTGTTGGGAACCCAAAGTTACATTTCAGTTGCAAACTCCACTCCATACATATATAAGGGGATGTACTAGATCCAACTCCGCTTTACAGTGCAAACTGTAGGAACTGCAACCCGGCACTAGGAAACAGACTGAGAAACCAGAGTAAAAGTTTCTCCTGCAACCCGTTCCCTTTGTGCTAGATGAACGAACGTCTCTCCACATGCTCATTTCTGAGAGATAAGTGTGTGTGAAAGCCGTCCTTCACCTAGCTAGTTGGGAAAACAAAGTTTATTCTCAGTTGCAAACTCCACTCCATACATATATACGGGGAGGTACTAGCTCCAACTCGGTTTTAGTGTGAAAATTGCAGGAACTTCAAACCGGCAATAGGAAACAATCTGAGAAACTAGAGTAAAAGTTTCTCCTGCAACCCGTTCCCTTTGTGCTAGATGAACGAACGTCTCTCCACATGCTCAGTTCTGAGAGATAAGTGTGTGTGAAAGCCGTCATTCACCTATCTAGTTGGGAACCCAAAGTTTCTTTTAAGTTCCAAACTCCACTCCATACATATATATGGGGATGTACTAGATCCAACTCCTTTTTACAGTGCAAAGTGTAGGAACTTCAACCCGGCACTAGGAAACAGACTGAGAAACCAGAGTAAAAGTTTCTCCTGCAACCCGTTCCCTTTGTGCTAGATGAACGAACGTCTCTCCACATGCTCAGTTCTGAGAGATAAGTGTGTGTGAAAGCCGTCCTTCACCTAGCTTGTTGGGAACCCAAAGTTTATTTTCAGTTGCAAACTCCACTCCATACATATATATGGGGAGGTACTAGCTCCAACTCGGTTTTACAGTGAAAACTGCAGGAACTTCAAACCGGCACTAGGAAACAGACTGTGAAACCAGAGTAAAAGTTTCTCCTGCAAACCGTTCCCTTTATGCTAGATGAACGAACGTCTCTCCACATGCTCATTTCTGAGAGATAAGTGTGTGTGAAAGCCGTCCTTCACCTAGCTTGTTGGGAACCCAAAGTTTCTTTTCAGTTGCAAATTCCAATCCATACATATATATGGGGATGTACTAGATCCAACCCCCTTTTACAGTGCAAACTGTAGGAACTTCAACCCGGCACTAGGAAACAGACTGAGAAACCAGAGTAAAAGTTTCTCCTGCAACCCGTTCCCTTTGTGCTAGATGAACGAACGTCTCTCCACATGCTCATTTCTGAGAGATATGTGTGTGTGAAAGCCGTCCTTCAACTAGCTTGTTGGGAACACAAAGTTTCTTTTCACTTGCAAACTCAACTCCATACATATATATGGGGAGGTACTAGCTCCAACTCGTTTTTACAGTGAAACCTGCAGGAACTTCAAACCGGCACTAGGAAACAGACTGAGAATCCAGTGTAAATGTTTCCCCTTCAACCCGTTCCCTTTGAGCTAGATGAACGAAAGTCTCTCCAAATGCTCAGTTCTGAGAGATAAGCGTGTGTGAAAGCCGTCCTTCACCTAGCTTGTTGGGAACACAAAGTTTCTTTTCAGTTGCAAACTCCACTCCATACATATATATGGGGAGGTACTATTTCCAACTCGGTTTTACAGTGAAAACTGCAGGAACATCAAACCGGCACTAGGAAATAAAGTGAGAAACCAGAGTAAAAGTTTCTGCTGCAACCCGTTCCCTTTGTGCAGGATGAACGAACGTCTCTCCACATGCTCATTTCTGAGAGATAATTGTGTGTGAAATCCGTCCTTCACATATCTTGTTGGGAACCCAAAATTTCTTTTCAGTTGCAAACTCCAATCCATTCATATATATGGGGATAAACTAGATCCAACTCGGTTTTACAGTGCAAACTGTAGGAACTTCAACCCGGCACTAGGAAACAGACTGAGAAACCAGAGTAAATGTTTCTCCTGCAACCCGTTCGCTTTGTGCTTGATGAACGAACGTCTCTCCACATGCTCATTTCTGAGAGAGAAGTGTGTGTGAAAGCCGTCCTTCACCTAGCTTGTTGGGAACACAAAGATACTTTTCAGTTGCAAACTCCAATCCATACATATATATGGGGAGGTAATAGCTCCAACTCGGTTTTACAGTGAAAACTGCAGGAACTTCAAACCGGCACTAGGAAACAGACTGAGAAACCAGAGTAAAATTTTCAAATGCAACCCGTTCCCTTTGTGCTAGATGAACGAACGTCTCTCCACATGCTCAGTTCTGAGAGATAAGTGTGTTTGAAAGCCGTGCTTCACATAGTTTGTTGGGAACACAAAGTTTCTTTTCACTTGCTAATTCCACTCCATATATATATATGGGGAGGTACTAGCTCCAACTCGGTTTTACAGTGAAAACTGCAGGAACTTCAAACCGGCACTAGGAAACAGACTGAGAAACCATAGTAAAAGTTTCCCCTGCAACCCGTTCCATTTGAGCTAGATGAACGAACGTCTCTCCAAATGCTCAGTTCTGAGAGATAATTGTGTGTGAAAGCCGTCCTTCACCTAGCTTGTTGGGAAACCAAAGTTTCTTTTCAGTTGCAAACTCCACTCCATACATATATATGGGGAGGTACTAGTTCCAACTCGGTTTTACAGTGAAAACTGCAGGAACTTCAAACCGGCACTAGGAAACAGACTGAGAAACCAGAGTAAAAGTTTCTCCTGCAACCCGTTCCCTTTGTGCTAGATGAACGAACGTCTCTCCACATGCTCAGTTCTGAGAGATATGTGTGTGTGAAAGCCGTCCTTCACCTATCTTGTTGGGAACCCAAAGTTTCTTTTCAGTTGCAAACTCCACTCCATACATATATATGGAGATGTACTAGATCCAAATCCGTTTTACAGTGCAAACTTTAGGAACTTCAACCCGGCACTAGGAAACAGAATGTGAAACCAGAGTAAAAGTTTCTCCTGCAACCCGTTCCTTTTGTGCTAGATGAACGAACGTCTCTCTACATGCTCAGTTCTGAGAGATAACTGTGTGTGAAAGAAATCCTTCACCTAGCTTGTTCGGAACACAAAGTTTCTTTTCAGTAGCAAACTCCACTCCATATATATATATGGGGAGGTACTAGCTCCAACTCGGTATTACAGTGATAAACTGCAGGAACTTCATACCGGCCCTAGGAAACAGACTGAAAAACCAGAGTAAAATTTCTCCTGCAACCCGTTCCCTTTGAGCTAGATGAACGAACGTCTCTCCACATGCTCAGTTCTGAGAGATAAGTGTGTGTGAAAGCCGTCCTTCACCTATCTTGTTGGGAACCCAAAGTTTCTTTTCAGTTGCAAACTCCACTCCATACATATATATGGGGAGGTACTAGTTCCAACTCGGTTTTACAGTGAAAACTGCAGGAAATTCAAACCGGCACTAGGAAACAGACTGAGAAACCAGAGTAAAAGTGTCTCCTGCAACCCGTTCCTTTGAGCTAGGTGAACGAACGTCTCTCCACATGCTCAGTTCTGAGAGATAATTGTGTGTGAAAGCCGTCCTTCACCTAGCTTGTTGGGAACCCAAAGTTTCTTTTCAGTTGCAAACCCCACTCCAAACATATATATGGGGAGGTACTAGTTCCAACTCGGTTTTACAGTGAAAACTGCAGGAACTTCAAACCGGCACTAGGAAACAGACTGAGAAACCAGAGTAAAAGTGTCTCCTGCAAACCGTTCCATTTGTGCTAGATGAACGACCGTCTCTCCACATGCTCAGTTCTGAGAGATAAGTGTGTGTGAAAGCCGTCCTTCACCTAGCTTGTTGGGAACCCAAAGTTTCTTTTCAGTTGCAAACTCCACTCCATACATATATATGGGGATGTACTAGATCCAACCCCCTTTTACAGTGCTAACTGTAGGAACTTCAACCCGGCACTAGGAAACAGACTGTGAAACCAGAGTAAAAGTTTCCCCTGCAACCCGTTCCCTTTGTGCTAGATGAACGAACGTCTCTCCACATGCTCATTTCTGAGAGATATGTGTGTGTGAAAGCCGTCCTTCAACTAGCTTGTTGGGAACACAAAGTTTCTTTTCATTTGCAAACTCCACTCCATACATATATATGGGGAGGTACTAGTTCCAACTCGGTTTTACAGTGAAAACGGCAGGAACGTCAAACCGGCACTAGGAAACAGACTGAGAAACCAGAGTAAAAGTTTCTCCTGCAACCCGTTCCCTTTGTGCTCGATGAACAAAAGTCTCTCCAAATGCTCAGTTCTGAGAGATAAGTGTGTGTGAAAGCCGTCCTTCACCTAGCTTGTTGGGAACCCAAAGTTTCTTTTAAGTTGCAAACTCCACTCCATACATATATATGGGGATGTACTAGATCCAACTCCGGTTTACAGTGCAAACTGTAGGAACTGCAACCCGGTACTAGGAAACAGACTGAGAAACCAGAGTAAAAGTTTCTCCTGCAACCCGTTCCCTTTGTGCTAGATGAACGAACGTCTCTCCACATGCTCATTTCTGAGAGATAAGTGTGTGTGAAAGCCGTCCTTCACCTAGATAGTTGGGAAAACAAAGTTTATTCTCAGTTGCAAACTCCACTCCATACATATATACGGGGAGGCACTAGCTCCAACTCGGTTTTAGTGTGAAAATTGCAGGAACTTCGAACCGGCACTAGGAAACAATCTGAGAAACCAGAGTAAAAGTTTCTCCTGCAACCCGTTCCCTTTGTGCTAGATGAACGAACGTCTCTCCTCATGCTCAGTTCTGAGAGATAAGTGTGTGTGAAAGCCGTCATTCACCTATCTTGTTGGGAACCCAAAGTTTCTTTTAAGTTGCAAACTCCACTCCATACATATATATGGGGATGTACTAGATCCAACTCCGGTTTACAGTGCAAACTGTAGGAACTGCAACCCGGCACTAGGAAACAGACTGAGAAACCAGAGTAAAAGTTTCTCCTGCAACCCGTTCCCTTTGTGCTAGATGAACGAACGTCTCTCCACATGCTCATTTCTGAGAGATAAATGTGTGTGAAAGCCGTCCTTCACGTAGATAGTTGGGAAAACAAAGTTTATTCTCAGTTGCAAACTCCACTCCATACATATATACGGGGAGGTACTAGCTCCAACTCGGTTTTAGTGTGAAAATTGCAGGAACTTCAAACCGGCACTAGGAAACAATCTGAGAAACCAGAGTAAAAGTTTCTCCTGCAACCCGTTCCCTTTGTGCTAGATGAACGAACGTCTCTCCACATGCTCAGTTCTGAGAGATAAGTGTGTGTGAAAGCCGTCATTCACCTATCTAGTTGGGAACCCAAAGTTTCTTTTAAGTTGCAAACTCCACTCCATACATATATATGGGGATGTACTAGATCCAACTCCGTTTTACAGTGCAAAGTGTAGGAACTTCAACCCGGCACTAGGAAACAGACTGAGAAACCAGAGTAAAAGTTTCTCCTGCAACCCGTTCCCTTTGTGCTAGATGAACGAACGTCTCTCCACATGCTCAGTTCTGAGAGATAAGTGTGTGTGAAAGCCGTCCTTCACCTAGCTTGTTGGGAACCCAAAGTTTATTTTCAGTTGCAAACTCCACTCCATACATATATATGGGGAGGTACTAGCTCCAACTCGGTTTTACAGTGAAAACTGCAGGAACTTCAAACCGGCACTAGGAAACAGACTGTGAAACCAGAGTAAAAGTTTCTCCTGCAAACCGTTCCCTTTATGCTAGATGAACGAAAGTCTCTCCACATGCTCATTTCTGAGAGATAAGTGTGTGTGAAAGCCGTCCTTCACCTATCATGTTGGGAACCCAAAGTTTCTTTTCAGTTGCAAACACCAATCCATACATATATATGGGGATGTACTAGATCCAACCCCCTTTTACAGTGCAAACTGTAGGAACTTCAACCCGGCACTAGGAAACAGACTGTGAAACCAGAGTAAAAGTTTCCCCTGCAACCCGTTCCCTTTGTGCTAGATGAACGAACGTCTCTCCACATGCTCATTTCTGAGAGATATGTGTGTGTGAAAGCCGTCCTTCAACTAGCTTGTTGGGAACACAAAGTTTCTTTTCACTTGCAAACTCAACTCCATACATATATATGGGGAGGTACTAGCTCCAACTCTTTTTACAGTGAAACCTGCAGGAACTTCAAACCGGCACTAGGAAACAGACTGAGAATCCAGTGTAAATGTTTCCCCTTCAACCCGTTCCCTTTGAGCTAGATGAACGAAAGTCTCTCCAAATGCTCAGTTCTGAGAGATAAGCGTGTGTGAAAGCCGTCCTTCACCTAGCTTGTTGGGAACACAAAGTTTCTTTTCAGTTGCAAACTCCACTCCATACATATATATGGGGAGGTACTATTTCCAACTCGGTTTTACAGTGAAAACTGCAGGAAATTCAAACCGGCACTAGGAAACAGACTGAGAAACCAGAGTAAAAGTTTCCCCTGCAACCCGTTCCATTTGAGCTAGATGAACGAACGTCTCTCCAAATGCTCAGTTCTGAGACATAATTGTGTGTGAAAGCCGTCCTTCACCTAGCTTGTTGGGAACCCAAAGTTTCTTTTCAGTTGCAAACTCCACTCCATACATATATATGGGGAGGTACTAGTTCCAACTCGGTTTTACAGTGAAAACTGCAGGAACTTCAAACCGGCACTAGGAAACAGACTGAGAAACCAGAGTAAAAGTTTCTCCTGCAACTCGTTCCCTTTGTGCTAGATGAACGAACGTCTCTCCACATGCTCAGTTCTGAGAGATAACTGTGTGTGAAAGCCGTCCTTCACCTAGCTTGTTGGGAACACAAAGTTTCTTTTCAGTAGCAAACTCCACTCCATATATATATATGGGGAGGTACTAGCTCCAACTCGGTTTTACAGTGAAAACTGCAGGAACTTCATACCGGCCCTAGGAAACAGACTGAGATACCAGAGTAAAAGTTTCTCCTGCAACCCGTTCCATTTGAGCTAGATGAACGAACGTCTCTCCACATGCTCATTTCTGAGAGATAAGTGTGTGTGAAAGCCGTCCTTCACCTATCTTGTTGGGAACCCAAAGTTTCTTTTCAGTTGCAAACTCCACTCCATGCATATATATGGGGAGGTACTAGTTCCAACTCGGTTTTACAGTGAAAACTGCAGGAAATTCAAACCGGCACTAGGAAACAGACTGAGAAACCAGAGTAAAAGTTTCTCCTGCAACCCGTTCCCTTTGTGCTAGATGAACGAACGTCTCTCCACATGTTCAATTCTGAGAGATAAGTGTGTGTGAAAGCCGTCCTTCACCTAGCTTGTTGGGAACCCAAAATTTCTTTTTAGTTGCAAACTCCACTCCATACATATATATGGGGATGTACTGGATCCAAATACGTTTTACAGTGCAAACTGTAGGAACTTCAACCCGGCACTAGGAAACAGAATGAGAAACCAGAGTAAAAGTTTCTCCTGCAACCCGTTCCTTTTGTGCTAGATGAACGAACGTCTCTCTACATGCTCAGTTCTGAGAGATAACTGTGTGTGAAAGCCGTCCTTCACCTAGCTTGTTGGGAACACAAAGTTTCTTTTCAGTAGCAAACTCCACTCCATATATATATATGGGGAGGTACTAGCTCCAACTCGGTATTACAGTGATAAACTGCAGGAACTTCATACCGGCCCTAGGAAACAGACTGAAAAACCAGAGTAAAAGTTTCTCCTGCAACCCGTTCCCTTTGAGCTAGATGAACGAACGTCTCTCCACATGCTCAGTTCTGAGAGATAAGTGTGTGTGTAAGCCGTCCTTCACCGAGCTTGTTGGGAACACAAAGTTTACTTTCAGTTGCAAACTCCACTCCATACATATATATGGGGAGGTACTAGCTCCAACTCGGTTTTACAGTGAAAAATGCAGGAACTTCAAACCGGCACTAGGAAACAGACTGAGAAACCAGAGTAAAAGTTTCTCCTGCAACCCGTTCCATTTGAGCTAGATGAACGAACGTCTCTCCACATGCTCATTTCTGAGAGATAAGTGTGTGTGAAAGCCGTCCTTCACCTATCTTGTTGGGAACCCAAAGTTTCTTTTCAGTTGCAAACTCCACTCCATGCATATATATGGGGAGGTACTAGTTCCAACTCGGTTTTACAGTGAAAACTGCAGGAAATTCAAACCGGCACTAGGAAACAGACTGAGAAACCAGAGTAAAAGTTTCTCCTGCAACCCGTTCCCTTTGTGCTAGATGAACGAACGTCTCTCCACATGTTCAATTCTGAGAGATAAGTGTGTGTGAAAGCCGTCCTTCACCTAGCTTGTTGGGAACCCAAAATTTCTTTTTAGTTGCAAACTCCACTCCATACATATATATGGGGATGTACTGGATCCAAATACGTTTTACAGTGCAAACTGTAGGAACTTCAACCCGGCACTAGGAAACAGAATGAGAAACCAGAGTAAAAGTTTCTCCTGCAACCCGTTCCTTTTGTGCTAGATGAACGAACGTCTCTCTACATGCTCAGTTCTGAGAGATAACTGTGTGTGAAAGCCGTCCTTCACCTAGCTTGTTGGGAACACAAAGTTTCTTTTCAGTAGCAAACTCCACTCCATATATATATATGGGGAGGTACTAGCTCCAACTCGGTATTACAGTGATAAACTGCAGGAACTTCATACCGGCCCTAGGAAACAGACTGAAAAACCAGAGTAAAAGTTTCTCCTGCAACCCGTTCCCTTTGAGCTAGATGAACGAACGTCTCTCCACATGCTCAGTTCTGAGAGATAAGTGTGTGTGAAAGCCGTCCTTCACCTATCTTGTTGGGAACCCATAGTTTCTTTTCCGTTGCAAACTCCACTCCATACATATATATGGGGAGGTACTAGTTCCAACTCGGTTTTACAGTGAAAACTGCAGGAAATTCAAACCGGCACTAGGAAACAGACTGAGAAACCAGAGTAAAAGTTTCTCCTGCAACCCGTTCACTTTGTGCTAGATGAACGATTGTCTCTCCACATGTTCAGTTCTGAGAGATAAGTGTGTGTGAAAGCCGTCCTTCACCTAGCTTGTTGGGAACCCAAAATTTCTTTTTAGTTGCAAACTCCACTCCATACATATATATGGGGATGTACTGGATCCAACTCCGTTTTACAGTGCAAACTGTAGGAACTTCAACCCGGCACTAGGAAACAGACTGAGAAACCAGAGAAAATGTTTCTCCTGCAACCCGTTCCCGTTGTGCTAGATGAACGAACGTCTCTCCACATGCTCAGTTCTGAGAGATATGTGTGTGTGAAAGCCGTCCTTCAAATAGCTTGTTGGGAACACAAAGTTTCTTTTCAGTTGCAAACTCCACTCCATACATATATATGGGGAGGTACTAGCTCCAAATCCGTTTTACAGTGAAAACTGCAGGAACTTCAACCCGGCACTAGAAAACAGACTGAGAAACCAGAGTAAAAGTGTCTCCTGCAACCCGTTCCTTTGAGCTAGGTGAACGAACGTCTCTCCACATGCTCAGTTCTGAGAGATAATTGTGTGTGAAAGCCGTCCTTCACCTAGCTTGTTGGGAACCCATAGTTTCTTTTCAGTTGCAAACTCCATTCCAAACATATATATGGGGAGGTACTAGTTCCAACTCGGTTTTACAGTGAAAACTGCAGGAACTTCAAACCGGCACTAGGAAACAGACTGAGAAACCAGAGTAAAAGTGTCTCCTGCAAACCGTTCCCTTTGTGCTAGATGAACGACCGTCTCTCCACATGCTCAGTTCTGAGAGATAAGTGTGTGTGAAAGCCGTCCTTCACCTAGCTTGTTGGGAACCCAAAGTTTCTTTTCAGTTGCAAACTCCACTCCATACATATATATGGGGATGTACTAGATCCAACCCCCTTTTACAGTGCAAACTGTAGGAACTTCAACACGGCACTAGGAAACAGACTGAGAAACCAGAGAAAAAGTTTCTCCTGCAACCCGTTCCCTTTGTGCTAGATGAACGAACGTCTCTCCACAGGCTCATTTCTGAGAGAGAAGTGTGTGTGAAAGCCGTCCTTCACCTAGCTTGTTGGGAACACAAAGATATTTTTCAGTTGCAAACTCCACTACATACATATATATGGGGAGGTAATAGCTCCAACTCGGTTTTACAGTGAAAACTGCAGGATCTTCAAACCGGCACTAGGAAACAGACTGAGAAACCAGAGTAAAAGTTTCAAATGCAACCCGTTCCCTTTGTGCTAGATGAACGAACGTCTCTCCACATGCTCAGTTCTGAGAGATAAATGTGTGTGAAAGCCGTCCTTCACGTAGATAGTTGGGAAAACAAAGTTTATTCTCAGTTGCAAACTCCACTCCATACATATATACGGGGAGGTACTAGCTCCAACTCGGTTTTAGTGTGAAAATTGCAGGAACTTCAAACCGGCACTAGGAAACAATCTGAGAAACCAGAGTAAAAGTTTCTCCTGCAACCCGTTCCCTTTGTGCTAGATGAACGAACGTCTCTCCACATGCTCAGTTCTGAGAGATAAGTGTGTGTGAAAGCCGTCATTCACCTATCTAGTTGGGAACCCAAAGTTTCTTTTAAGTTGCAAACTCCACTCCATACATATATATGGGGATGTACTAGATCCAACTCCGTTTTACAGTGCAAAGTGTAGGAACTTCAACCCGGCACTAGGAAACAGACTGAGAAACCAGAGTAAAAGTTTCTCCTGCAACCCGTTCCCTTTGTGCTAGATGAACGAACGTCTCTCCACATGCTCAGTTCTGAGAGATAAGTGTGTGTGAAAGCCGTCCTTCACCTAGCTTGTTGGGAACCCAAAGTTTATTTTCAGTTGCAAACTCCACTCCATACATATATATGGGGAGGTACTAGCTCCAACTCGGTTTTACAGTGAAAACTGCAGGAACTTCAAACCGGCACTAGGAAACAGACTGTGAAACCAGAGTAAAAGTTTCTCCTGCAAACCGTTCCCTTTATGCTAGATGAACGAAAGTCTCTCCACATGCTCATTTCTGAGAGATAAGTGTGTGTGAAAGCCGTCCTTCACCTATCATGTTGGGAACCCAAAGTTTCTTTTCAGTTGCAAACACCAATCCATACATATATATGGGGATGTACTAGATCCAACCCCCTTTTACAGTGCAAACTGTAGGAACTTCAACCCGGCACTAGGAAACAGACTGAGAAACCAGAGTAAAAGTTTCTCCTGCAACCCGTTCCCTTTGTGCTAGATGAACGAACGTCTCTCCACATGCTCATTTCTGAGAGATATGTGTGTGTGAAAGCCGTCCTTCAACTAGCTTGTTGGGAACACAAAGTTTCTTTTCACTTGCAAACTCAACTCCATACATATATATGGGGAGGTACTAGCTCCAACTCGTTTTTACAGTGAAACCTGCAGGAACTTCAAACCGGCACTAGGAAACAGACTGAGAATCCAGTGTAAATGTTTCCCCTTCAACCCGTTCCCTTTGAGCTAGATGAACGAAAGTCTCTCCAAATGCTCAGTTCTGAGAGATAAGCGTGTGTGAAAGCCGTCCTTCACCTAGCTTGTTGGGAACACAAAGTTTCTTTTCAGTTGCAAACTCCACTCCATACATATATATGGTGAGGTACTATTTCCAACTCGGTTTTACAGTGAAAACTGCAAGAACTTCAAACCGGCACTAGGAAATAAAGTGAGAAACCAGAGTAAAAGTTTCTGCTGCAACCCGTTCCCTTTGTGCAGGATGAACGAACGTCTCTCCACATGCTCATTTCTGAGAGATAATTGTGTGTGAAAGCCGTCCTTCACATAGCTTGTTGGGAACCCAAAATTTCTTTTCAGTTGCAAACTCGAATCCATACATATATATGGGGATGAACTAGATCCAACTCGGTTTTACAGTGCAAACTGTAGGAACTTCAACCCGGCACTAGGAAACAGACTGAGAAACCAGAGTAAAAGTTTCTCCTGCAACCCGTTCGCTTTGTGCTTGATGAACGAACGTCTCTCCACATGCTCAGTTCTGAGAGAGAAGTGTGTGTGAAAGCCGTCCTTCACCTAGCTTGTTGGGAACACAAAGATACTTTTCAGTTGCAAACTCCAATCCATACATATATATGGGGAGGTAATAGCTCCAACTCGGTTTTACAGTGAAAACTGCAGGAACTTCAAACCGGCACTAGGAAACAGACTGAGAAACCAGAGTAAAAGTTTCAAATGCAACCCGTTCCCTTTGTGCTAGATGAACGAACGTCTCTCCACATGCTCAGTTCTGAGAGATAAGTGTGTTTGAAAGCCGTGCTTCACATAGCTTGTTGGGAACACAAAGTTTCTTTTCACTTGCAAATTCCACTCCATACATATATATGGGGAGGTACTAGCTCCAACTCGTTTTTACAGTGAAAACTGCAGGAAATTCAAACCGGCACTAGGAAACAGACTGAGAAACCAGAGTAAAAGTTTCCCCTGCAACCCGTTCCATTTGAGCTAGATGAACGAACGTCTCTCCAAATGCTCAGTTCTGAGACATAATTGTGTGTGAAAGCCGTCCTTCACCTAGCTTGTTGGGAACCCAAAGTTTCTTTTCAGTTGCAAACTCCACTCCATACATATATATGGGGAGGTACTAGTTCCAACTCGGTTTTACAGTGAAAACTGCAGGAACTTCAAACCGGCACTAGGAAACAGACTGAGAAACCAGAGTAAAAGTTTCTCCTGCAACTCGTTCCCTTTGTGCTAGATGAACGAACGTCTCTCCACATGCTCAGTTCTGAGAGATAACTGAGTGTGAAAGCCGTCCTTCACCTAGCTTGTTGGGAACACAAAGTTTCTTTTCAGTAGCAAACTCCACTCCATATATATATATGGGGAGGTACTAGCTCCAACTCGGTTTTACAGTGAAAACTGCAGGAACTTCATACCGGCCCTAGGAAACAGACTGAGATACCAGAGTAAAAGTTTCTCCTGCAACCCGTTCCCTTTGAGCTAGATGAACGAACGTCTCTCCACATGCTCATTTCTGAGAGATAAGTGTGTGTGAAAGCCGTCCTTCACCTATCTTGTTGGGAACCCAAAGTTTCTTTTCAGTTGCAAACTCCACTCCATGCATATATATGGGGAGGTACTAGTTCCAACTCGGTTTTACAGTGAAAACTGCAGGAAATTCAAACCGGCACTAGGAAACAGACTGAGAAACCAGAGTAAAAGTTTCTCCTGCAACCCGTTCCCTTTGTGCTAGATGAACGAACGTCTCTCCACATGTTCAGTTCTGAGAGATAAGTGTGTGTGAAAGCCGTCCTTCACCTAGCTTGTTGGGAACCCAAAATTTCTTTTTAGTTGCAAACTCCACTCCATACATATATATGGGGATGTACTGGATCCAAATACGTTTTACAGTGCAAACTGTAGGAACTTCAACCCGGCACTAGGAAACAGAATGAGAAACCAGAGTAAAAGTTTCTCCTGCAACCCGTTCCTTTTGTGCTAGATGAACGAACGTCTCTCTACATGCTCAGTTCTGAGAGATAACTGTGTGTGAAAGCCGTCCTTCACCTAGCTTGTTGGGAACACAAAGTTTCTTTTCAGTAGCAAACTCCACTCCATATATATATATGGGGAGGTACTAGCTCCAACTCGGTATTACAGTGATAAACTGCAGGAACTTCATACCGGCCCTAGGAAACAGACTGAAAAACCAGAGTAAAAGTTTCTCCTGCAACCCGTTCCCTTTGAGCTAGATGAACGAACGTCTCTCCACATGCTCAGTTCTGAGAGATAAGTGTGTGTGAAAGCCGTCCTTCACCTATCTTGTTGGGAACCCATAGTTTCTTTTCAGTTGCAAACTCCACTCCATACATATATATGGGGAGGTACTAGTTCCAACTCGGTTTTACAGTGAAAACTGCAGGAAATTCAAACCGGCACTAGGAAACAGACTGAGAAACCAGAGTAAAAGTTTCTCCTGCAACCCGTTCACTTTGTGCTAGATGAACGATTGTCTCTCCACATGTTCAGTTCTGAGAGATAAGTGTGTGTGAAAGCCGTCCTTCACCTAGCTTGTTGGGAACCCAAAATTTCTTTTTAGTTGCAAACTCCACTCCATACATATATATGGGGATGTACTGGATCCAACTCCGTTTTACAGTGCAAACTGTAGGAACTTCAACCCGGCACTAGGAAACAGACTGAGAAACCAGAGAAAATGTTTCTCCTGCAACCCGTTCCCGTTGTGCTAGATGAACGAACGTCTCTCCACATGCTCAGTTCTGAGAGATATGTGTGTGTGAAAGCCGTCCTTCAAATAGCTTGTTGGGAACACAAAGTTTCTTTTCAGTTGCAAACTCCACTCCATACATATATATGGGGAGGTACTAGCTCCAAATCCGTTTTACAGTGAAAACTGCAGGAACTTCAACCCGGCACTAGAAAACAGACTGAGAAACCAGAGTAAAAGTGTCTCCTGCAACCCGTTCCTTTGAGCTAGGTGAACGAACGTCTCTCCACATGCTCAGTTCTGAGAGATAATTGTGTGTGAAAGCCGTCCTTCACCTAGCTTGTTGGGAACCCATAGTTTCTTTTCAGTTGCAAACTCCACTCCATACATATATATGGGGAGGTACTAGTTCCAACTCGGTTTTACAGTGAAAACTGCAGGAACTTCAAACCGGCACTAGGAAACAGACTGAGAAACCAGAGTAAAAGTTTCTCCTGCAACTCGTTCCCTTTGTGCTAGATGAACGAACGTCTCTCCACATGCTCAGTTCTGAGAGATAACTGAGTGTGAAAGCCGTCCTTCACCTAGCTTGTTGGGAACACAAAGTTTCTTTTCAGTAGCAAACTCCACTCCATATATATATATGGGGAGGTACTAGCTCCAACTCGGTTTTACAGTGAAAACTGCAGGAACTTCATACCGGCCCTAGGAAACAGACTGAGATACCAGAGTAAAAGTTTCTCCTGCAACCCGTTCCCTTTGAGCTAGATGAACGAACGTCTCTCCACATGCTCATTTCTGAGAGATAAGTGTGTGTGAAAGCCGTCCTTCACCTATCTTGTTGGGAACCCAAAGTTTCTTTTCAGTTGCAAACTCCACTCCATGCATATATATGCTGAGGTACTAGTTCCAACTCGGTTTTACAGTGAAAACTGCAGGAAATTCAAACCGGCACTAGGAAACAGACTGAGAAACCAGAGTAAAAGTTTCTCCTGCAACCCGTTCCCTTTGTGCTAGATGAACGAACGTCTCTCCACATGTTCAGTTCTGAGAGATAAGTGTGTGTGAAAGCCGTCCTTCACCTAGCTTGTTGGGAACCCAAAATTTCTTTTTAGTTGCAAACTCCACTCCATACATATATATGGGGATGTACTGGATCCAAATACGTTTTACAGTGCAAACTGTAGGAACTTCAACCCGGCACTAGGAAACAGAATGAGAAACCAGAGTAAAAGTTTCTCCTGCAACCCGTTCCTTTTGTGCTAGATGAACGAACGTCTCTCTACATGCTCAGTTCTGAGAGATAACTGTGTGTGAAAGCCGTCCTTCACCTAGCTTGTTGGGAACACAAAGTTTCTTTTCAGTAGCAAACTCCACTCCATATATATATATGGGGAGGTACTAGCTCCAACTCGGTATTACAGTGATAAACTGCAGGAACTTCATACCGGCCCTAGGAAACAGACTGAAAAACCAGAGTAAAAGTTTCTCCTGCAACCCGTTCCCTTTGAGCTAGATGAACGAACGTCTCTCCACATGCTCAGTTCTGAGAGATAAGTGTGTGTGAAAGCCGTCCTTCACCTATCTTGTTGGGAACCCATAGTTTCTTTTCAGTTGCAAACTCCACTCCATACATATATATGGGGAGGTACTAGTTCCAACTCGGTTTTACAGTGAAAACTGCAGGAAATTCAAACCGGCACTAGGAAACAGACTGAGAAACCAGAGTAAAAGTTTCTCCTGCAACCCGTTCACTTTGTGCTAGATGAACGATTGTCTCTCCACATGTTCAGTTCTGAGAGATAAGTGTGTGTGAAAGCCGTCCTTCACCTAGCTTGTTGGGAACCCAAAATTTCTTTTTAGTTGCAAACTCCACTCCATACATATATATGGGGATGTACTGGATCCAACTCCGTTTTACAGTGCAAATTGTAGGAACTTCAACCCGGCACTAGGAAACAGACTGAGAAACCAGAGAAAATGTTTCTCCTGCAACCCGTTCCCGTTGTGCTAGATGAACGAACGTCTCTCCACATGCTCAGTTCTGAGAGATATGTGTGTGTGAAAGCCGTCCTTCAAATAGCTTGTTGGGAACACAAAGTTTCTTTTCAGTTGCAAACTCCACTCCATACATATATATGGGGAGGTACTAGCTCCAAATCCGTTTTACAGTGAAAACTGCAGGAACTTCAACCCGGCACTAGAAAACAGACTGAGAAACCAGAGTAAAAGTGTCTCCTGCAACCCGTTCCTTTGAGCTAGGTGAACGAACGTCTCTCCACATGCTCAGTTCTGAGAGATAATTGTGTGTGAAAGCCGTCCTTCACCTAGCTTGTTGGGAACCCATAGTTTCTTTTCAGTTGCAAACTCCATTCCAAACATATATATGGGGAGGTACTAGTTCCAACTCGGTTTTACAGTGAAAACTGCAGGAACTTCAAACCGGCACTAGGAAACAGACTGAGAAACCAGAGTAAAAGTGTCTCCTGCAAACCGTTCCCTTTGTGCTAGATGAACGACCGTCTCTCCACATGCTCAGTTCTGAGAGATAAGTGTGTGTGAAAGCCGTCCTTCACCTAGCTTGTTGGGAACCCAAAGTTTCTTTTCAGTTGCAAACTCCACTCCATACATATATATGGGGATGTACTAGATCCAACCCCCTTTTACAGTGCAAACTGTAGGAACTTCAACCCGGCACTAGGAAACAGACTGAGAAACCAGAGAAAAAGTTTCTCCTGCAACCCGTTCCCTTTGTGCTAGATGAACGAACGTCTCTCCACAGGCTCATTTCTGAGAGAGAAGTGTGTGTGAAAGCCGTCCTTCACCTAGCTTGTTGGGAACACAAAGATATTTTTCAGTTGCAAACTCCACTACATACATATATATGGGGAGGTAATAGCTCCAACTCGGTTTTACAGTGAAAACTGCAGGAACTTCAAACCGGCACTAGGAAACAGACTGAGAAACCAGAGTAAAAGTTTCAAATGCAACCCGTTCCCTTTGTGCTAGATGAACGAACGTCTCTCCACATGCTCAGTTCTGAGAGATAAGTGTGTTTGAAAGCCGTGCTTCACATAGCTTGTTGGGAACACAAAGTTTCTTTTCACTTGCAAATTCCACTCCATACATATATATGGGGAGGTACTAGCTCCAACTCGTTTTTACAGTGAAAACTGCAGGAACTTCAAACCGGCACTAGGAAACAGACTGAGAAACCAGAGTAAAAGTTTCCCCTGCAACCCGTTCCATTTGAGCTAGATGAACGAAAGTCTCTCCAAATGCTCAGTTCTGAGAGATAAGCGTGTGTGAAAGCCGTCCTTCACCTAGCTTGTTGGGAACACAAAGTTTCTTTTCAGTTGCAAACTCCACTCCATACATATATATGGGGAGGTACTATTTCCAACTCGGTTTTACAGTGAAAACTGCAGGAACTTCAAACCGGCACTAGGAAATAAAGTGAGAAACCAGAGTAAAAGTTTCTGCTGCAACCCGTTCCCCTTGTGCAGGATGAACGAACGTCTCTCCACATGCTCATTTCTGAGAGATAATTGTGTGTGAAAGCCGTCCTTCACATAGCTTGTTGGGAACCCAAAATTTCTTTTCAGTTGCAAACTCCAATCCATACATATATATGGGGATGAACTAGATCCAACTCGGTTTTACAGTGCAAACTGTAGGAACTTCAACCCGGCACTAGGAAACAGACTGAGAAACCAGAGTAAAAGTTTCTCCTGCAACCCGTTCGCTTTGTGCTTGATGAACGAACGTCTCTCCACATGCTCAGTTCTGAGAGAGAAGTGTGTGTGAAAGCCGTCCTTCACCTAGCTTGTTGGGAACACAAAGATACTTTTCAGTTGCAAACTCCAATCCATTCATATATATGGGGAGGTAATAGCTCCAACTCGGTTTTACAGTGAAAACTGCAGGAACTTCAAACCGGCACTAGGAAACAGACTGAGAAACCAGAGTAAAAGTTTCAAATGCAACCCGTTCCCTTTGTGCTAGATGAACGAACGTCTCTCCACATGCTCAGTTCTGAGAGATAAGTGTGTTTGAAAGCCGTGCTTCACATAGCTTGTTGGGAACACAAAGTTTCTTTTCACTTGCAAATTCCACTCCATACATATATATGGGGAGGTACTAGCTCCAACTCGTTTTTACAGTGAAAACTGCAGGAACTTCAAACCGGCACTAGGAAACAGACTGAGAAACCAGAGTTAAAGTTTCCCCTGCAACCCGTTCCATTTGAGCTTGATGAACGAACGTCTCTCCAAATGCTCAGTTCTGAGACATAATTGTGTGTGAAAGCCGTCCTTCACCTAGCTTGTTGGGAACCCAAAGTTTCTTTTAAGTTGCAAACTCCACTCCATATATATATATATGGGGAGGTACTAGTTCCAACTCGGTTTTACAGTGAAAACTGCAGGAACTTCAAACCGGCACTAGGAAACAGACTGAGAAACCACAGTAAAAGTTTCTCCTGCAACTCGTTCCCTTTGTGCTAGATGAACGAACGTCTCTCCACATGCTCAGTTCTGAGAGATATGTGTGTGTGAAAGCCGTCCTTCACCTATCTTGTTGGGAACCCAAAGTTTCTTTTCAGTTGCAAACTCCACTCCATACATATATAAGGGGATGTACTAGATCCAAATCCGTTTTACAGTGCAAACTTTAGGAACTTCAACTCGGCACTTGGAAACAGACTGAGAAACCAGAGTAAAAGTTTCTCCTGCAACCCGTTCCTTTTGTGCTAGATGAACGAACGTCTCTCTACATGCTCAGTTCTGAGAGATAACTGTGTGTGAAAGCCGTCCTTCACCTAGCTTGTTGGGAACACAAAGTTTCTTTTCAGTAGCAAACTCCACTCCATATATATATATGGGGAGGTACTAGCTCCAACTCGGTTTTACAGTGAAAACTGCAGGAACTTCATACCGGCCCTAGGAAACAGACTGAGATACCAGAGTAAAAGTTTCTCCTGCAACCCGTTCCCTTTGAGCTAGATGAACGAACGTCTCTCCACATGCTCATTTCTGAGAGATAAGTGTGTGTGAAAGCCGTCCTTCACCTATCTTGTTGGGAACCCAAAGTTTCTTTTCAGTTGCAAACTCCACTCCATGCATATATATGGGGAGGTACTAGTTCCAACTCGGTTTTACAGTGAAAACTGCAGGAACTTCAAACCGGCACTAGGAAACAGACTGAGAAACCAGAGTAAAAGTTTCTCCTGCAACCCGTTCCCTTTGTGCTAGATGAACGAACGTCTCTCCACATGTTCAGTTCTGAGAGATATGTGTGTGTGAAAGCCGTCCTTCACCTAGCTTGTTGGGAACCCAAAATTTCTTTTTAGTTGCAAACTCCACTCCATACATATATATGGGGATGTACTGGATCCAAATACGTTTTACAGTGCAAACTGTAGGAACTTCAACCCGGCACTAGGAAACAGAATGCGAAACCAGAGTAAAAGTTTCTCCTGCAACCCGTTCCTTTTGTGCTAGATGAACGAACGTCTCTCTACATGCTCAGTTCTGAGAGATAACTGTGTGTGAAAGCCGTCCTTCACCTAGCTTGTTGGGAACACAAAGTTTCTTTTCAGTAGCAAACTCCACTCCATATATATATATGGGGAGGTACTAGCTCCAACTCGGTATTACAGTGATAAACTGCAGGAACTTCATACCGGCCCTAGGAAACAGACTGAAAAACCAGAGTAAAAGTTTCTCCTGCAACCCGTTCCCTTTGAGCTAGATGAACGAACGTCTCTCCACATGCTCAGTTCTGAGAGATAAGTGTGTGTGAAAGCCGTCCTTCACCTATCTTGTTGGGAACCCATAGTTTCTTTTCAGTTGCAAACTCCACTCCATACATATATATGGGGAGGTACTAGTTCCAACTCGGTTTTACAGTGAAAACTTCAGGAAATTCAAACCGGCACAAGGAAACAGACTGAGAAACCAGAGTAAAAGTTTCTCCTGCAACCCGTTCCCTTTGTGCTAGATGAACGATTGTCTCTCCACATGTTCAGTTCTGAGAGATAAGTGTGTGTGAAAGCCGTCCTTCACCTAGCTTGTTGGGAACCCAAAATTTCTTTTTAGATGCAAACTCCACTCCATACATATATATGGGGATGTACTGGATCCAACTCCGTTTTACAGTGCAAACTGTAGGAACTTCAACCCGGCACTAGGAAACAGACTGAGAAACCAGAGAAAATGTTTCTCCTGCAACCCGTTCCCGTTGTGCTAGATGAACGAACGTCTCTCCACATGCTCAGTTCTGAGAGATATGTGTGTGTGAAAGCCGTCCTTCAAATAGCTTGTTGGGAACACAAAGTTTCTTTTCAGTTGCAAACTCCACTCCATACATATATATGGGGAGGTACTAGTTCCAACTCGGTTTTACAGTGAAAACTGGAGGAACTTCAAACCGGCACTAGGAAACAGACTGAGAAACCAGAGTAAAAGTGTCTCCTGCAAACCGTTCCCTTTGTGCTAGATGAACGACCGTCTCTCCACATGCTCAGTTCTGAGAGATAAGTGTGTGTGAAAGCCGTCCTTCACCTAGCTTGTTGGGAACCCAAAGTTTCTTTTCAGTTGCAAACTCCACTCCATACATATATATGGGGATGTACTAGATCCAACCCCCTTTTACAGTGCAAACTGTAGGAACTTCAACCCGGCACTAGGAAACAGACTGAGAAACCAGAGAATAAGTTTCTCCTGCAACCCGTTCCCTTTGTGCTAGATGAACGAACGTCTCTCCACAGGCTCAGTTCTGAGAGAGAAGTGTGTGTGAAAGCCTTCCTTCACCTAGCTTGTTGGGAACACAAAGATATTTTTCAGTTGCAAACTCCACTACATACATATATATGGGGAGGTAATAGCTCCAACTCGGTTTTACAGTGAAAACTGCAGGAACTTCAAACCGGCACTAGGAAACAGACTGAGAAACCAGAGTAAAAGTTTCAAATGCAACCCGTTCCCTTTGTGCTAGATGAACGAACGTCTCTCCACATGCTCAGTTCTGAGAGATAAGTGTGTTTGAAAGCCGTGCTTCACATAGCTTGTTGGGAACACAAAGTTTCTTTCACTTGCAAATTCCACTCCATACATATATATGGGGAGGTACTAGCTCCAACTCGTTTTTACAGTGAAAACTGCAGGAACTTCAAACCGGCACTAGGAAACAGACTGAGAAACCAGAGTAAAAGTTTCCCCTGCAACCCGTTCCATTTGAGCTAGATGAACGAACGTCTCTCCAAATGCTCAGTTCTGAGACATAATTGTGTGTGAAAGCCGTCCTTCACCTAGCTTGTTGGGAACCCAAAGTTTCTTTTCAGTTGCAAACTCCACTCCATACATATATATGGGGAGGTACTAGTTCCAACTCGGTTTTACAGTGAAAACTGCAGGAACTTCAAACCGGCACTAGGAAACAGACTGAGAAACCAGAGTAAAAGATTCTCCTGCAACCCGTTCCTTTTGTGCTAGATGAACGAACGTCTCTCTACATGCTCAGTTCTGAGAGATAACTGTGTGTGAAAGCCGTCCTTCACCTAGCTTGTTGGGAACACAAAGTTTCTTTTCAGTAGCAAACTCCACTCCATATATATATATGGGGAGGTACTAGCTCCAACTCGGTTTTACAGTGAAAACTGCAGGAACTTCATACCGGCCCTAGGAAACAGACTGAGATACCAGAGTAAAAGTTTCTCCTGCAACCCGTTCCCTTTGAGCTAGATGAACGAACGTCTCTCCACATGCTCATTTCTGAGAGATAAGTGTGTGTGAAAGCCGTCCTTCACCTATCTTGTTGGGAACCCAAAGTTTCTTTTCAGTTGCAAACTCCACTCCATGCATATATATGGGGAGGTACTAGTTCCAACTCGGTTTTACAGTGAAAACTGCAGGAAATTCAAACCGGCACTAGGAAACAGACTGAGAAACCAGAGTAAAAGTTTCTCCTGCAACCCCTTCCCTTTGTGCTAGATGAACGAACGTCTCTCCACATGTTCAGTTCTGAGAGATAAGTGTGTGTGAAAGCCGTCCTTCACCTAGCTTGTTGGGAACCCAAAATTTCTTTTTAGTTGCAAACTCCACTCCATACATATATATGGGGATGTACTGGATCCAAATCCGTTTTACAGTGCAAACTGTAGGAACTTCAACCCGGCACTAGGAAACAGACTGAGAAACCAGAGTAAATGTTTCTCCTGCAACCCGTTCCCGTTGTGCTAGATGAACGAACGTCTCTCCACATGCTCAGTTCTGAGAGATATGTGTGTGTGAAAGCCGTCCTTCACCTAGCTTGTTGGGAACACAAAGTTTCTTTTCAGTTGCAAACTCCACTCCATACATATATATGGGGAGGTACTAGCTCCAAATCCGTTTTACAGTGAAAACTGCAGGAACTTCAAACCGGCACTAGGAAACAGACTGAGAAACCAGAGTAAAAGTGTCTCCTGCAACCCGTTCCTTTGAGCTAGGTGAACGAACGTCTCTCCACATGCTCAGTTCTGAGAGATAAGTGTGTTTGAAAGCCGTGCTTCACATAGCTTGTTGGGAACACAAAGTTTCTTTTCACTTGCAAATTCCACTCCATACATATTTATGGGGAGGTACTAGCTCCAACTCGTTTTTACAGTGAAAACTGCAGGAACTTCAAACCGGCACTAGGAAACAGACTGAGAAACCAGAGTAAAAGTTTCCCCTGCAACTCGTTCCATTTGAGCTAGATGAACGAACGTCTCTCCAAATGCTCAGTTCTGAGAGATAATTGTGTGTGAAAGCCGTCCTTCACCTAGCTTGTTGGGAACCCAAAGTTTCTTTTCAGTTGCAAACTCCACTCCATACATATATATGGGGAGGTACTAGTTCCTGCTCGGTTTTACAGTGAAAACTGCAGGAACTTCAAACCGGCACTAGGAAACAGACTGAGAAACCAGAGTAAAAGTTTCTCCTGCAACCCGTTCCCTTTGTGCTAGATGAACGAACGTCTCTCCACATGCTCATTTCTGAGAGAGAAGTGTGTGTGAAAGCCGTCCTTCACCTAGCTTGTTGGGAACACAAAGATATTTTTCAGTTGCAAATTCCACTACATACATATATATGGGGAGGTAATAGCTCCAACTCGGTTTTACAGTGAAAACTGCAGGAACTTCAAACCGGCACTAGGAAACAGACTGAGAAACCAGAGTAAAAGTTTCAAATGCAACCCGTTCCCTTTGTGCTAGATGAACGAACGTCTCTCCACATGCTCAGTTCTGAGACATAATTGTGTGTGAAAGCCGTCCTTCACCTAGCTTGTTGGGAACCCAAAGTTTCTTTTCAGTTGCAAACTCCACTCCATACATATATATGGGGAGGTACTAGTTCCAACTCGGTTTTACAGTGAAAACTGCAGGAACTTCAAACCGGCACTAGGAAACAGACTGAGAAACCAGAGTAAAAGTTTCTCCTGCAACTCGTTCCCTTTGTGCTAGATGAACGAACGTCTCTCCACATGCTCAGTTCTGAGAGATATGTGTGTGTGAAAGCCGTCCTTCACCTATCTTGTTGGGAACCCAAAGTTTCTTTTCAGTTGCAAACTCCACTCCATACATATATAAGGGGATGTACTAGATCCAAATCCGTTTTACAGTGCAAACTTTAGGAACTTCAACTCGGCACTAGGAAACAGACTGAGAAACCAGAGTAAAAGTTTCTCCTGCAACCCGTTCCTTTTGTGCTAGATGAACGAACGTCTCTCTACATGCTCAGTTCTGAGAGATAACTGTGTGTGAAAGCCGTCCTTCACCTAGCTTGTTGGGAACACAAAGTTTCTTTTCAGTAGCAAACTCCACTCCATATATATATATGGGGAGGTACTAGCTCCAACTCGGTTTTACAGTGAAAACTGCAGGAACTTCATACCGGCCCTAGGAAACAGACTGAGATACCAGAGTAAAAGTTTCTCCTGCAACCCGTTCCCTTTGAGCTAGATGAACGAACGTCTCTCCACATGCTCAGTTCTGAGAGATAAGTGTGTGTGAAAGCCGTCCTTCACCTATCTTTTTGGGAACCCAAAGTTTCTTTTCAGTTGCAAACTCCACTCCATGCATATATATGGGGAGGTACTAGTTCCAACTCGGTTTTACAGTGAAAACTGCAGGAAATTCAAACCGGCACTAGGAAACAGACTGAGAAACCAGAGTAAAAGTTTCTCCTGCAACCCGTTCCCTTTGTGCTAGATGAACGAACGTCTCTCCACATGTTCAGTTCTGAGAGATAAGTGTGTGTGAAAGCCGTCCTTCACCTAGCTTGTTGGGAACCCAAAATTTCTTTTTAGTTGCAAACTCCACTCCATACATATATATGGGGATGTACTGGATCCAAATCCGTTTTACAGTGCAAACTGTAGGAACTTCAACCCGGCACTAGGAAACAGACTGAGAAACCAGAGTAAATGTTTCTCCTGCAACCCGTTCCCTTTGTGCTAGATGAACGAACGTCTCTCCACATGCTCAGTTCTGAGAGATATGTGTGTGTGAAAGCCGTCCTTCACCTAGCTTGTTGGGAACACAAAGTTTCTTTTCAGTTGCAAACTCCACTCCATACATATATATGGGGAGGTACTAGCTCCAAATCCGTTTTACAGTGAAAACTGCAGGAACTTCAAACCGGCACTAGGAAACAGACTGAGAAACCAGAGTAAAAGTGTCTCCTGCAACCCGTTCCTTTGAGCTAGGTGAACGAACGTCTCTCCACATGCTCAGTTCTGAGAGATAATTGTGTGTGAAAGCCGTCCTTCACCTAGCTTGTTGGGAACCCAAAGTTTCTTTTAAGTTGCAAACTCCACTCCAAACATATATATGGGTAGGTACTAGTTCCAACTCGGTTTTACAGTGAAAACTACAGGAACTTCAAACCGGCACTAGGAAACAGACTGAGAAACCAGAGTAAAAGTTTCTCCTGCAAACCGTTCCCTTTGTGCTAGATGATCGACCGTCTCTCCACATGCTCAGTTCTGAGAGATAAGTGTGTGTGAAAGACGTCCTTCACCTAGCTTGTTGGGAACACAAGTTTCTTTTCAGTTGCAAACTCCACTAAATACATATATATGGGGATGTACTAGATCCAACCCCCTTTTACAGTGCAAACTGTAGGAACTTCAACCCGGCACTAAGACACAGACTGAGAAACCAGAGTAAAAGTTTCTCCTGCAACCCGTTCCATTTGTGCTAGATGAACCAACGTCTCTTCACATGCTCATTTCTGAGAGAGAAGTGTGTGTGAAAGCCGTCCTTCACCTAGCTTGTTGGGAACCCAAAGTTTCTTTTCAGTTGCAAACACCACTCCATACATATATATGGGGAGGTACTAGCTCCAACTCGACTTTACAGTGAAAACTGCAGGAACATCAAACCGGCACTAGGAAACAGACTGAGAAACCAGAGTAATAGTTTCACCTGCAACCCGTTCCCTTTGTGCTAGATGAACGAACGTCTCTCCACATGCTCAGTTCTGAGAGTTAAGTGTGTGTGAAAGCCGTACTTCAACTAGCTTGTTGGGAACACAAAGTTTCTTTTCACTTGCAAATTGCACTCCATACATAACCATGGGGAGGTACTAGCTCCAACTCCTTTTTACAGTGAAAACTGCAGGAACTTCAAACCGGCACTAGGAAACAGACTGAGAAACCAGAGTAAAAGATTCTCCTGCAACCCGTTCCATTTGAGCTAGATGAACGAAGGTCTCTCCACATGCTCAGTTCTGACAGATAAGTGTGTGTGAAAGCCGTACTTCAAATAGCTTGTTGGGAACACAAAGTTTCTTTTCAGTGGCAAACTCCATTCCATACATATATATGGGGAGGTACTAGTTCCAACACGGTTTACAGTGAAAACTGCTGGTACTTCAAACCGGCACTAGGAAACAGAATGAGAAACCAGAGAAAAAGTTTCTCCTGCAACCCGTTCCCTTTGAGCTAGATGAACGAACGTCTCTCCACATGTTCAGTTCTGAGAGATAAGTGTGTGTGAAAGCCGTCGTTCACCTAGCTTGTTGGGAACCCAAAATTTCTTTTTAGATGCAAACTCCACTCCATACATATATATGGGGATGTACTGGATCCAAATCCTTTTTACAGTGCAAACTGTAGGAACTTCAACCCGGCACTAGGAAACAGACTGAGAAACCAGAGTAAATGTTTCTCCTGCAACCCGTTCTCTTTGTGCTAGATGAACGAACGTCTCTCCACATGCTCAGTTCTGAGAGATATGTGTGTGTGAAAGCCGTCCTTCACCTAGCTTGTTGGGAACACAAAGTTTCTTTTCAGTTGCAAACTCCACTCCATACATATATATGGGGAGGTACTAGCTCCAAATCCGTTTTACAGTGAAAACTGCAGGAACTTCAAACCGGCACTAGGAAACAGACTGAGAAACCAGAGTAAAAGTGTCTCCTGCAACCCGTTCCTTTGAGCTAGGTGAACGAACGTCTCTCCACATGCTCAGTTCTGAGAGATAATTGTGTGTGAAAGCCGTCCTTCACCTAGCTTGTTGGGAACCCAAAGTTTCTTTTCAGTTGCAAACTCCACTCCATACATATATATGGGGAGGTACTAGTTCCTGCTCGGTTTTACAGTGAAAACTGCAGGAACTTCAAACCGGCACTAGGAAACAGACTGAGAAACCAGAGTAAAAGCTTCTCCTGCAACCCGTTCCCTTTGTGCTAGATGAACGAACGTCTCTCCACATGCTCATTTCTGAGAGAGAAGTGTGTGTGAAAGCCGTCCTTCACCTAGCTTGTTGGGAACACAAAGATATTTTTCAGTTGCAAATTCCACTACATACATATATATGGGGAGGTAATAGCTCCAACTCGGTTTTACAGTGAAAACTGCAGGAACTTCAAACCGGCACTAGGAAACAGACTGAGAAACCAGAGTAAAAGTTTCAAATGCAACCCGTTCCCTTTGTGCTAGATGAACGAACGTCTCTCCACATGCTCAGTTCTGAGACATAATTGTGTGTGAAAGCCGTCCTTCACCTAGCTTGTTGGGAACCCAAAGTTTCTTTTCAGTTGCAAACTCCACTGCATACATATATATGGGGAGGTACTAGTTCCAACTCGGTTTTACAGTGAAAACTGCAGGAACTACAAACCGGCACTAGGAAACAGACTGAGAAACCAGAGTAAAAGTTTCTCCTGCAACTCGTTCCCTTTGTGCTAGATGAACGAACGTCTCTCCACATGCTCAGTTCTGAGAGATATGTGTGTGTGAAAGCCGTCCTTCACCTATCTTGTTGGGAACCCAAAGTTTCTTTTCAGTTGCAAACTCCACTCCATACATATATAAGGGGATGTACTAGATCCAAATCCGTTTTACAGTGCAAACTTTAGGAACTTCAACTCGGCACTAGGAAACAGACTGAGAAACCAGAGTAAAAGTTTCTCCTGCAACCCGTTCCTTTTGTGCTAGATGAACGAACGTCTCTCTACATGCTCAGTTCTGAGAGATAACTGTGTGTGAAAGCCGTCCTTCACCTAGCTTGTTGGGAACACAAAGTTTCTTTTCAGTAGCAAACTCCACTCCATATATATATATGGGGAGGTACTAGCTCCAACTCGGTTTTACAGTGAAAACTGCAGGAACTTCATACCGGCCCTAGGAAACAGACTGAGATACCAGAGTAAAAGTTTCTCCTGCAACCCGTTCCCTTTGAGCTAGATGAACGAACGTCTCTCCACATGCTCAGTTCTGAGAGATAAGTGTGTGTGAAAGCCGTCCTTCACCTATCTTGTTGGGAACCCAAAGTTTCTTTTCAGTTGCAAACTCCACTCCATGCATATATATGGGGAGGTACTAGTTCCAACTCGGTTTTACAGTGAAAACTGCAGGAAATTCAAACCGGCACTAGGAAACAGACTGAGAAACCAGAGTAAAAGTTTCTCCTGCAACCCGTTCCCTTTGTGCTAGATGAACGAACGTCTCTCCACATGTTCAGTTCTGAGAGATAAGTGTGTGTGAAAGCCGTCCTTCACCTAGCTTGTTGGGAACCCAAAATTTCTTTTTAGTTGCAAACTCCACTCCATAAATATATATGGGGATGTACTGGATCCAAATCCGTTTTACAGTGCAAACTGTAGGAACTTCAACCCGGCACTAGGAAACAGACTGAGAAACCAGAGTAAATGTTTCTCCTGCAACCCGTTCCCTTTGTGCTAGATGAACGAACGTCTCTCCACATGCTCAGTTCTGAGAGATATGTGTGTGTGAAAGCCGTCCTTCACCTAGCTTGTTGGGAACACAAAGTTTCTTTTCAGTTGCAAACTCCACTCCATACATATATATGGGGAGGTACTAGCTCCAAATCCGTTTTACAGTGAAAACTGCAGGAACTTCAAACCGGCACTAGGAAACAGACTGAGAAACCAGAGTAAAAGTGTCTCCTGCAACCCGTTCTTTGAGCTAGGTGAACGAACGTCTCTCCACATGCTCAGTTCTGAGAGATAATTGTGTGTGAAAGCCGTCCTTCACCTAGCTTGTTGGGAACCCAAAGTTTCTTTTAAGTTGCAAACTCCACTCCAAACATATATATGGGTAGGTACTAGTTCCAACTCGGTTTTACAGTGAAAACTACAGGAACTTCAAACCGGCACTAGGAAACAGACTGAGAAACCAGAGTAAAAGTTTCTCCTGCAAACCGTTCCCTTTGTGCTAGATGATCGACCGTCTCTCCACATGCTCAGTTCTGAGAGATAAGTGTGTGTGAAAGACGTCCTTCACCTAGCTTGTTGGGAACACAAGTTTCTTTTCAGTTGCAAACTCCACTAAATACATATATATGGGGATGTACTAGATCCAACCCCCTTTTACAGTGCAAACTGTAGGAACTTCAACCCGGCACTAAGACACAGACTGAGAAACCAGAGTAAAAGTTTCTCCTGCAACCCGTTCCATTTGTGCTAGATGAACCAACGTCTCTTCACATGCTCATTTCTGAGAGACAAGTGTGTGTGAAAGCCGTCCTTCACCTAGCTTGTTGGGAACCCAAAGTTTCTTTTCAGTTGCAAACTCCACTCCATACATATATATGGGGAAGTACTAGACCCAAATCCGTTTTACAGTGCAAACTGTAGGAACTTCAACCCGGCACTAGGAAACAGACTGAGAAACCAGAGTAAAAGTTTCTCCTGCATCCCGTTCCCTTTTTGCTAGATGAACGAACGTCTCTCCACATGCACAGTTCTGAGAGTATTGTGTGTGTGAAAGCCGTCCTTCACCTAGCTTGTTGGGAACCCAAAGTTTCTTTTCAGTTGCAAACACCACTCCATACATATATATGGGGAGGTACTAGCTCCAACTCGATTTTACAGTGAAAACTGCAGGAACATCAAACCGGCACTAGGAAACAGACTGAGAAACCAGAGTAATAGTTTCACCTGCAACCCGTTCCCTTTGTGCTAGATGAACGAACGTCTCTCCACATGCTCAGTTCTGAGAGTTAAGTGTGTGTGAAAGCCGTACTTCAACTAGCTTGTTGGGAACACAAAGTTTCTTTTCACTTGCAAACTCCACTCCATACATAACCATGGGGAGGTACTAGCTCCAACTCCTTTTTACAGTGAAAACTGCAGGAACTTCAAACCGGCACTAGGAAACAGACTGAGAAACCAGAGTAAAAGATTCTCCTGCAACCCGTTCCATTTGAGCTAGATGAACGAACGTCTCTCCACATGCTCAGTTCTGAGAGATATGTGTGTGTGAAAGCCGTCCTTCACCTAGCTTGTTGGGAACACAAAGTTTCTTTTCAGTTGCAAACTCCACTCCATACATATATATGGGGAGGTACTAGCTCCAAATCCGTTTTACAGTGAAAACTGCAGGAACTTCAAACCGGCACTAGGAAACAGACTGAGAAACCAGAGTAAAAGTGTCTCCTGCAACCCGTTCCTTTGAGCTAGGTGAACGAACGTCTCTCCACATGCTCAGTTCTGAGAGATAATTGTGTGTGAAAGCCGTCCTTCACCTAGCTTGTTGGGAACCCAAAGTTTCTTTTCAGTTGCAAACTCCACTCCATACATATATATGGGGAGGTACTAGTTCCTGCTCGGTTTTACAGTGAAAACTGCAGGAACTTCAAACCGGCACTAGGAAACAGACTGAGAAACCAGAGTAAAAGCTTCTCCTGCAACCCGTTCCCTTTGTGCTAGATGAACGAACGTCTCTCCACATGCTCATTTCTGAGAGAGAAGTGTGTGTGAAAGCCGTCCTTCACCTAGCTTGTTGGGAACACAAAGATATTTTTCAGTTGCAAATTCCACTACATACATATATATGGGGAGGTAATAGCTCCAACTCGGTTTTACAGTGAAAACTGCAGGAACTTCAAACCGGCACTAGGAAACAGACTGAGAAACCAGAGTAAAAGTTTCAAATGCAACCCGTTCCCTTTGTGCTAGATGAACGAACGTCTCTCCACATGCTCAGTTCTGAGACATAATTGTGTGTGAAAGCCGTCCTTCACCTAGCTTGTTGGGAACCCAAAGTTTCTTTTCAGGTGCAAACTCCACTGCATACATATATATGGGGAGGTACTAGTTCCAACTCGGTTTTACAGTGAAAACTGCAGGAACTACAAACCGGCACTAGGAAACAGACTGAGAAACCAGAGTAAAAGTTTCTCCTGCAACTCGTTCCCTTTGTGCTAGATGAACGAACGTCTCTCCACATGCTCAGTTCTGAGAGATATGTGTGTGTGAAAGCCGTCCTTCACCTATCTTGTTGGGAACCCAAAGTTTCTTTTCAGTTGCAAACTCCACTCCATACATATATAAGGGGATGTACTAGATCCAAATCCGTTTTACAGTGCAAACTTTAGGAACTTCAACTCGGCACTAGGAAACAGACTGAGAAACCAGAGTAAAAGTTTCTCCTGCAACCCGTTCCTTTTGTGCTAGATGAACGAACGTCTCTCTACATGCTCAGTTCTGAGAGATAACTGTGTGTGAAAGCCGTCCTTCACCTAGCTTGTTGGGAACACAAAGTTTCTTTTCAGTAGCAAACTCCACTCCATATATATATATGGGGAGGTACTAGCTCCAACTCGGTTTTACAGTGAAAACTGCAGGAACTTCATACCGGCCCTAGGAAACAGACTGAGATACCAGAGTAAAAGTTTCTCCTGCAACCCGTTCCCTTTGAGCTAGATGAACGAACGTCTCTCCACATGCTCAGTTCTGAGAGATAAGTGTGTGTGAAAGCCGTCCTTCACCTATCTTGTTGGGAACCCAAAGTTTCTTTTCAGTTGCAAACTCCACTCCATGCATATATATGGGGAGGTACTAGTTCCAACTCGGTTTTACAGTGAAAACTGCAGGAAATTCAAACCGGCACTAGGAAACAGACTGAGAAACCAGAGTAAAAGTTTCTCCTGCAACCCGTTCCCTTTGTGCTAGATGAACGAACGTCTCTCCACATGTTCAGTTCTGAGAGATAAGTGTGTGTGAAAGCCGTCCTTCACCTAGCTTGTTGGGAACCCAAAATTTCTTTTTAGTTGCAAACTCCACTCCATAAATATATATGGGGATGTACTGGATCCAAATCCGTTTTACAGTGCAAACTGTAGGAACTTCAACCCGGCACTAGGAAACAGACTGAGAAACCAGAGTAAATGTTTCTCCTGCAACCCGTTCCCTTTGTGCTAGATGAACGAACGTCTCTCCACATGCTCAGTTCTGAGAGATATGTGTGTGTGAAAGCCGTCCTTCACCTAGCTTGTTGGGAACACAAAGTTTCTTTTCAGTTGCAAACTCCACTCCATACATATATATGGGGAGGTACTAGCTCCAAATCCGTTTTACAGTGAAAACTGCAGGAACTTCAAACCGGCACTAGGAAACAGACTGAGAAACCAGAGTAAAAGTGTCTCCTGCAACCCGTTCTTTGAGCTAGGTGAACGAACGTCTCTCCACATGCTCAGTTCTGAGAGATAATTGTGTGTGAAAGCCGTCCTTCACCTAGCTTGTTGGGAACCCAAAGTTTCTTTTAAGTTGCAAACTCCACTCCAAACATATATATGGGTAGGTACTAGTTCCAACTCGGTTTTACAGTGAAAACTACAGGAACTTCAAACCGGCACTAGGAAACAGACTGAGAAACCAGAGTAAAAGTTTCTCCTGCAAACCGTTCCCTTTGTGCTAGATGATCGACCGTCTCTCCACATGCTCAGTTCTGAGAGATAAGTGTGTGTGAAAGACGTCCTTCACCTAGCTTGTTGGGAACACAAGTTTCTTTTCAGTTGCAAACTCCACTAAATACATATATATGGGGATGTACTAGATCCAACCCCCTTTTACAGTGCAAACTGTAGGAACTTCAACCCGGCACTAAGACACAGACTGAGAAACCAGAGTAAAAGTTTCTCCTGCAACCCGTTCCATTTGTGCTAGATGAACCAACGTCTCTTCACATGCTCATTTCTGAGAGACAAGTGTGTGTGAAAGCCGTCCTTCACCTAGCTTGTTGGGAACCCAAAGTTTCTTTTCAGTTGCAAACTCCACTCCATACATATATATGGGGAAGTACTAGACCCAAATCCGTTTTACAGTGCAAACTGTAGGAACTTCAACCCGGCACTAGGAAACAGACTGAGAAACCAGAGTAAAAGTTTCTCCTGCATCCCGTTCCCTTTTTGCTAGATGAACGAACGTCTCTCCACATGCACAGTTCTGAGAGTATTGTGTGTGTGAAAGCCGTCCTTCACCTAGCTTGTTGGGAACCCAAAGTTTCTTTTCAGTTGCAAACACCACTCCATACATATATATGGGGAGGTACTAGCTCCAACTCGATTTTACAGTGAAAACTGCAGGAACATCAAACCGGCACTAGGAAACAGACTGAGAAACCAGAGTAATAGTTTCACCTGCAACCCGTTCCCTTTGTGCTAGATGAACGAACGTCTCTCCACATGCTCAGTTCTGAGAGTTAAGTGTGTGTGAAAGCCGTACTTCAACTAGCTTGTTGGGAACACAAAGTTTCTTTTCACTTGCAAACTCCACTCCATACATAACCATGGGGAGGTACTAGCTCCAACTCCTTTTTACAGTGAAAACTGCAGGAACTTCAAACCGGCACTAGGAAACAGACTGAGAAACCAGAGTAAAAGATTCTCCTGCAACCCGTTCCATTTGAGCTAGATGAACGAAGGTCTCTCCACATGCTCAGTTCTGAGAGATAAGTGTGTGTGAAAGCCGTATTTCAAATAGCTTGTTGGGAACACAAAGTTTCTTTTCAGTGGCAAACTCCATTCCATACATATATATGGGGAGGTACTAGTTCCAACACGGTTTACAGTGAAAACTGCTGGTACTTCAAACCGGCACTAGGAAACAGAATGAGAAACCAGAGTAAAAGTTTCTCCTGCAACCCGTTCCCTTTGAGCTAGATGAACGAACGTCTCTCCACATGCTCATTTCTGAGAGATAAGTGTGTGTGAAAGCCGTCCTTCACCTATCTTGTTGGGAACCCAAAGTTTCTTTTCAGTTGCAACCTCCACTCCATACATATATATGGGGAGGTACTAGTTCCAACTCGGTTTTACATTGAAAACTGCAGGAAATTCAAACCGGCACTAGGAAACAGACTGAGAAACCAGCGTAAAAGTTTCTCCTGCAACCCGTTCCCTTTGTGCTAGATGAACGAACGTCTCTCCACATGTTCAGTTCTGAGAGATAAGTGTGTGTGAAAGCCGTCGTTCACCTAGCTTGTTGGGAACCCAAAATTTCTTTTTAGATGCAACCTCCACTCCATACATATATATGGGGATGTACTGGATCCAAATCCGTTTTACAGTGCAAACTGTAGGAACTTCAACCCGGCACTAGGAAACAGACTGAGAAACCAGAGTAAATGTTTCTCCTGCAACCCGTTCTCTTTGTGCTAGATGAACGAACGTCTCTCCACATGCTCAGTTCTGAGAGATATGTGTGTGTGAAAGCCGTCCTTCACCTAGCTTGTTGGGAACACAAAGTTTCTTTTCAGTTGCAAACTCCACTCCATACATATATATGGGGAGGTACTACCTCCAAATCCGTTTTACAGTGAAAACTGCAGGAACTTCAAACCGGCACTAGGAAACAGACTGAGAAACCAGAGTAAAAGTGTCTCCTGCAACCCGTTCCTTTGAGCTAGGTGAACGAACGTCTCTCCACATGCTCAGTTCTGAGAGATAATTGTGTGTGAAAGCCGTCCTTCAACTAGCTTGTTGGGAACCCAAAATTTCTTTTAAGTTGCAAACTCCACTCCAAACATATATATGGGTAGGTACTAGTTCCAACTCGGTTTTACAGTGAAAACTGCAGGAACTTCAAACCGGCACTAGGAAACAGACTGAGAAACCAGAGTAAAAGTTTCTCCTGCAAACCGTTCCCTTTGTGCTAGATGAACGAACGTCTCTCCACATGCTCAGTTCTGAGAGATAAGTGTGTGTGAAAGCCGTCCTTCACCTAGCTTGTTGGGAACACAAGTTTCTTTTCAGTTGCAAACTCCACTAAATACATATATATGGGGATGTACTAGATCCAACCCCCTTTTACAGTGCAAACTGTAGGAACTTCAACCCGGCACTAAGACAAAGACTGAGAAACCAGAGTAAAATTTTCTCCTGCAACCCGTTCCATTTGTGCTAGATGAACGAACGTCTCTTCACATGCTCATTTCTGAGAGAGAAGTGTGTGTGAAAGCCGTCCTTCACCTAGCTTGTTGGGAACCCAAAGTTTCTTTTCAGTTGCAAACTCCACTCCATACATATATATGGGGAAGTACTAGACCCAACTCCGTTTTACAGTGCAAACTGTAGGAACTTCAACCCGGCACTAGGAAACAGACTGAGAAACCAGAGTAATACTTTCTCCTGCAAACCGTTCCCTTTTTGCTAGATGAACGAACGTCTCTCCACATGCACAGTTCTGAGAGTATTGTGTGTGTGAAAGCCGTCCTTCACCTAGCTTGTTGGGAACCCAAAGTTTCTTTTCAGTTGCAAACCCCACTCCATACATATATATGGGGAGGTACTAGCTCCAACTCGATTTTACAGTGAAAACTGCAGGAACATCAAACCGGCACTAGGAAACAGACTGAGAAACCAGAGTAATAGTTTCACCTGCAACCCGTTCCCTTTGTGCTAGATGAACGAACGTCTCTCCACATGCTCAGTTCTGAGAGTTAAGTGTGTGTGAAAGCCGTACTTCAACTAGCTTGTTGGGAACACAAAGTTTCTTTTCACTTGCAAACTCCACTCCATACATAACCATGGGGAGGTACTAGCTCCAACTACTTTTTACAGTGAAAACTGCAGGAACTTCAAACCGGCACAAGGAAACAGACTGAGAAACCAGAGTAAAAGTTTCTCCTGCAACCCGTTCCTTTTGAGCTAGATGAACGAAGGTCTCTCCACATGCTCAGTTCTGAGAGATAAGTGTGTTTGAAAGCCGTACTTCAAATAGCTTGTTGGGAACACAAAGTTTCTTTTCAGTGGCAAACTCCATTCCATACATATATATGGGGAGGTACTAGTTCCAACACGGTTTACAGTGAAAACTGCTGGTACTAAAAACCGGCACTAGGAAACAGAATGACAAACCAGAGTAAAAGTTTCCCCTGCAACCCGTTCCCTTTGTGCTAGATGAACGAACGTCTCTCCACATGCTCAGTTCTGAGAGATAAGTGTGTGTGAAAGCCGTCCTTCACCTAGGTTGTTGGGAACCCAAAGTTTCTTTTCAGTTGCAAATTCCACTCCATACATATATATGGGGAGGTACTAGCTCCAACTCGTTTTTACGGTGAAAATTGAAGGAACTTCAAACCGGCACTAGGAAACAGACTGAGAAACCAGAGTAAAAGTTTCTCCTGCAACCCGTTCCCTTTGAGCTAGATGAACGAACGTCTCTCCACATGCTCAGTTCTGACAGACAAGTGTGTGTGAAAGCCGTACTTCAACTAGCTTGTAGGGAACCCAAAGTTTCTTTTCAGTTGCAAACTCCACTCTATACATATATATGGGGAGGTACAAGTTCCAACTCGGTTTTACAGTGAAAACTGCAGGAACTTCAAACCGGCACTAGGAAACAGACTGAGAAACCAGCGTAAAAGTTTACCCTGCAACCCGTTCCCTTTGAGCTAGATGAACGAACGTCTCTCCACATGCTCAGTTCTGAGAGATAAGTGTGTGTGAAAGCCGTCCTTCACCTAGGTTGTTGGGAACCCAAAGTTTCTTTTCATTTGCAAACTCCACTCCATACATATATATGGGGAGGTACAAGTTCCAACTCGGTTTTACAGTGAAAACTGCAGGAACTTCAAACTGGCACTAGGAAACAGACTGAGAAACCAGAGTATAAGTTTCTCCTGCAACCCGTTCCCTTTGTGCTCGATGAACAAAAGTCTCTCCAAATGCTCAGTTCTGAGAGATAAGGGTGTGTGAAAGCCATCCTTCACCTAGCTTGTTGGGAACCGAAGTTTCTTTTCAGTTGCAAACTCCACTCCATATATATATATGGGGATGTACTAGATCCAACTCCGGTTTACAGTGCAAACTGTAGGAACTGCAACCCGGCACTAGGAAACAGACTGAGAAACCAGAGTAAAAGTTTCTCCTGCAACCCGTTCCATTTGTGCTAGATGAACGAACGTCACTCCACATGCTCAGTTCTGAGAGATAAGTGTGTGTGAAAGCCGTCCTTCACCTAGCTAGTTGGGAAAACAAAGTTTATTCTCAGTTGCAAACCCCACTCCATACATATATACGGGGAGGTACTAGCTCCAACTCGGTTTTAGTGTGAAAATTGCAGGAACTTCAAACCGGCACTAGGAAACAGACTGAGAAACCAGAGTAAAAGTTTCTCCTGCAAACCGTTCCCTTTGTGCTAGATGAACGAACGTCTCTCCACATGCTCATTTCTGAGAGATAAGTGTGTGTGAAAGCCGTCCTTCACCTAGCTTGTTGGGAACCCAAAGTTTCTTTTCAGTTGCAAACTCCACTCCATACATATATATGGGGATGTACTAGATCCAACCCCCTTTTACAGTGCAAACTGTAGGAACTTCAACCCGGCACTAGGAAACAGACTGAGAAACCAGAGTAAAAGTTTCTCCTGCAACACGTTCCCTTTGTGCTAGATGAACGAACGTCTCTCCACATGCTCATTTCTGAGAGATATGTGTGTGTGAAAGCCGTCCTTCAACTAGCTTGTTGGGAACACAAAGTTTCTTTTCAGTTGCAAACTCCACTCCATACATATATATGGGGAGGTACTAGCTCCAACTCGATTTTACAGTGAAAACTGCAGGAACATCAAACCGGCACTAGGAAACAGACTGAGATACCAGAGTAAAAGTTTTTCCTGCAACCCGTTTTCTTTCTGCTAGATGAACGAACGTCTCTCCACATGCTCAGTTCTGAGAGATAAGTGTGTGTGAAGGCCGTACTTCAACTAGCTTGTTGGGAACACAAAGTTTCTTTTCAGTGGCGAACTCCATTCCATACATATATATGGGGAGGTACTAGTTCCAACACGGTTTACAGTGAAAATTGCAGGAACTTCAAACCGGCACTAGGAAACAGACTGAGAAACCAGCGTAAAAGTTTCCCCTGCAACCCGTTCCCTTTGAGCTAGATGAACGAACGTCTCTCCACATGCTCAGTTCTGAGAGATAAGTGTGTGTGAAAGCCGTCCTTCACCTAGGTTGTTGGGAACCCAAAGTTTCTTTTCATTTGCAAACTCCACTCCATACATATATATGGGGAGGTACTAGTTCCAACTCGGTTTTACAGTGAAAACTGCAGGAAATTCAAACCGGCACTAGGAAACAAACTGAGAAACCAGAGTAAAAGTTTCTCCTGCAACCCGTTCCCTTTGTGCTCGATGAACAAAAGTCTCTCCAAATGCTCAGTTCTGAGAGATAAGGGTGTGTGAAATCCGTCCTTCACCTAGCTTGTTGGGAACCCAATGTTTCTTTTCAGTTGCAAACTCCACTCCATACATATATATGGGGATGTACTAGATCCAACTCCGGTTTACAGTGAAAACTGTAGGAACTGCAACCCGGCACTAGGAAACAGACTGAGAAACCAGAGTAAAAGTTTCTCCTGCAACCCGTTCCCTTTGTGCTAGATGAACGAACGTCTCTCCACATGCTCAGTTCTGAGAGATAAGTGTGTGTGAAACCCGTCCTTCACCTAGCTAGTTGGGAAAACAAAGTTTATTCTCAGTTGCAAACTCCACTCCATACATATATACGGGGAGGTACTAGCTCCAACTCGGTTTTAGTGTGAAAATTGCAGGAACTTCAAACCGGCACTAGGAAACAGACTGAGAAACCAGAGTAAAAGTTTCTCCTGCAAACCGTTCCCTTTGTGCTAGATGAACGAACGTCTCTCCACATGCTCATTTCTGAGAGATAAGTGTGTGTGAAAGCCGTCCTTCACCTAGCTTGTTGGGAACCCAAAGTTTCTTTTCAGTTGCAAACTCCACTCCATACATATATATGGGGATGTACTAGATCCAACCCCCTTTTACAGTGCAAACTGTAGGAACTTCAACCCGGCACTAGGAAACAGACTGAGAAACCAGAGTAAAAGTTTCTCCTGCAACACGTTCCCTTTGTGCTAGATGAACGAACGTCTCTCCACATGCTCATTTCTGAGAGATATGTGTGTGTGAAAGCCGTCCTTCAACTAGCTTGTTGGGAACACAAAGTTTCTTTTCAGTTGCAAACTCCACTCCATACATATATATGGGGAGGTACTAGCTCCAACTCGATTTTACAGTGAAAACTGCAGGAACATCAAACCGGCACTAGGAAACAGACTGAGATACCAGAGTAAAAGTTTTTCCTGCAACCCGTTTTCTTTCTGCTAGATGAACGAACGTCTCTCCACATGCTCAGTTCTGAGAGATAAGTGTGTGTGAAGGCCGTACTTCAACTAGCTTGTTGGGAACACAAAGTTTCTTTTCAGTGGCGAACTCCATTCCATACATATATATGGGGAGGTACTAGTTCCAACACGGTTTACAGTGAAAATTGCAGGAACTTCAAACCGGCACTAGGAAACAGACTGAGAAACCAGCGTAAAAGTTTCCCCTGCAACCCGTTCCCTTTGAGCTAGATGAACGAACGTCTCTCCACATGCTCAGTTCTGAGAGATAAGTGTGTGTGAAAGCCGTCCTTCACCTAGGTTGTTGGGAACCCAAAGTTTCTTTTCATTTGCAAACTCCACTCCATACATATATATGGGGAGGTACTAGTTCCAACTCGGTTTTACAGTGAAAACTGCAGGAAATTCAAACCGGCACTAGGAAACAAACTGAGAAACCAGAGTAAAAGTTTCTCCTGCAACCCGTTCCCTTTGTGCTCGATGAACAAAAGTCTCTCCAAATGCTCAGTTCTGAGAGATAAGGGTGTGTGAAATCCGTCCTTCACCTAGCTTGTTGGGAACCCAATGTTTCTTTTCAGTTGCAAACTCCACTCCATACATATATATGGGGATGTACTAGATCCAACTCCGGTTTACAGTGCAAACTGTAGGAACTGCAACCCGGCACTAGGAAACAGACTGAGAAACCAGAGTAAAAGTTTCTCCTGCAACCCGTTCCCTTTGTGCTAGATGAACGAACGTCTCTCCACATGCTCAGTTCTGAGAGATAAGTGTGTGTGAAACCCGTCCTTCACCTAGCTAGTTGGGAAAACAAAGTTTATTCTCAGTTGCAAACTCCACTCCATACATATATACGGGGAGGTACTAGCTCCAACTCGGTTTTACAGTGAAAACTGCAGGAACTTCAAACCGGCACTAGGAAACAGACTGAGAAACCAGAGTAAAAGTTTCTCCTGCAAACCGTTCCCTTTGTGCTAGATGAACGAACGTCTCTCCACATGCTCATTTCTGAGAGATAAGTGTGTGTGAAAGCCGTCCTTCACCTAGCTTGTTGGGAACCCAAAGTTTCTTTTCAGTTGCAAACTCCACTCCATACATATATATGGGGATGTACTAGATCCAACCCCCTTTTACAGTGCAAACTGTAGGAACTTCAACCCGGCACTAGGAAACAGACTGAGAAACCAGAGTAAAAGTTTCTCCTGCAACCCGTTCCCTTTGTGCTAGATGAACGAACGTCTCTCCACATGCTCATTTCTGAGAGATATGTGTGTGTGAAAGCCGTCCTTCAACTAGCTTGTTGGGAACACAAAGTTTCTTTTCAGTTGCAAACTCCACTCCATACATATATATGGGGAGGTACTAGCTCCAACTCGATTTTACAGTGAAAACAGCAGGAACATCAAACCGGCACTAGGAAACAGACTGAGATACCAGAGTAAAAGTTTTTCCTGCAACCCGTTCCCTTTGTGCTAGATGAACGAACGTCTCTCCACATGCTCAGTTCTGAGAGATAAGTGTGTGTGAAGGCAGTACTTCAACTAGCTTGTTGGGAACACAAAGTTTCTTTTCACTTGCAAACTCCACTCCATACATATATATGGGGAGGTACTAGCTCCAACTCGTTTTTACAGTGAAAACTGCAGGAACTTCAAACCGGCACTAGGAAACAGACTGAGAAACCAGAGTAAAAGTTTCTCCTGCAACCCGTTCCTTTTGAGCTAGATGAACGAAGGTCCCTCCACATGCTCAGTTCTGAGAGATAAGTGTGTGTGAAAGCCGTATTTCAACTAGCTTGTTGGGAACCCAAAGTTTCTTTTCAGTGGCAAACTCCATTCCATACATATATATGGGGAGGTACAAGTTCCAACACGGTTTACAGTGAGAACTGCAGGAACTGCAAACCGGCACTAGGAAACAGACTGAGAAACCAGCGTAAAAGTTTCCCCTGCAACCCGTTCCTTTTGTGCTAGATGAACGAACGTCTCTCCACATGCTCAGTTCTGAGAGATAAGTGTGTGTGAAAGCCGTCCTTCACCTAGGTTGTTGGGAACCCAAAGTTTCTTTTCATTTGCAAACTCCACTCCATACATATATATGGGGAGGTACTAGATCCAACTCGTTTTTACGGTGAAAACTGCAGGAACTTCAAACCGGCACTAGGAAACAGACTGAGAAACCAGAGTAATAGTTTCTCCTGCAATCCGTTCCCTTTGAGCTAGATGAACGAACGTCTCTCCACATGCTCAGTTCTGACAGATAAGGGTGTGTGAAAGCCGTCCTTCACCTAGCTTGTTGGGAACCCAAAGTTTCTTTTCAGTTGCAAACTCCACTCTATACATATATATGGGGAGGTACAAGTTCCAACTCGGTTTTACAGTGAGAACTGCAGGAACTTCAAACCGGCACTAGGAAACAGACTGAGAAACCAGAGTAAAAGTTTCTCCTGCAAACCGTTCCCTTTGTGCTAGATGAACGAACGTCTCTCCACATGCTCATTTCTGAGAGATAAGTGTGTGTGAAAGCCGTCCTTCACCTAGCTTGTTGGGAACCCAAAGTTTCTTTTCAGTTGCAAACTCCACTCCATACTTATATATGGGGATGTACTAAATCCAACCCCCTTTTACAGTGCAAACTGTAGGAACTTCAACCCGGCACTAGGAAACAGACTGAGAAACCAGAGTAAAAGTTTCTCCTGCAACCCGTTCCCTTTGTGCTAGATGAACGAACGTTTCTCCACATGCTCATTTCTGAGAGATATGTGTGTGTGAAAGCCGTCCTTCAACTAGCTTGTTGGGAACACAAAGTTTCTTTTCAGTTGCAAACTCCACTCCATACATATATATGGGGAGGTACTAGCTCCAACTCGGTTTTACAGTGAAAACTGCAGGAACATCAAACCGGCACTAGGAAACAGACTGAGATACCAGAGTAAAAGTTTCTCCTGCAACCCGTTCCCTTTGTGCTAGATGAACGAACGTCTCTCCACATGCTCAGTTCTGAGAGATAAGTGTGTGTTAAAGCCGTACTTCAACTAGCTTGTTGGGAACACAAAGTTTCTTTTCACTTGCAAACTCCACTCCATACATATATATGGGGAGGTACTAGCTCCAACTCGTTTTTACAGTGAAACCTGCAGGAACTTCAAACCGGCACTAGGACACAGACTGAGAATCCAGTGTAAAAGTTTCCCCTTCAACCCGTTCCCTTTGAGCTAGATGAACGAAAGTCTCTCCAAATGCTCAGTTCTGAGAGATAAGCGTGTGTGAAAGCCGTCCTTCACCTAGCTTGTTGGGAACACAAAGTTTCTTTTCAGTTGCAAACTCCACTCCATACATATATATGGGGAGGTACTATTTCCAACTCGGTTTTACAGTGAAAACTGCAGGAACTTCAAACCGGCACTAGGAAACAGATTGAGAAACCAGAGTAAAAGTTTCTCCCCCAAACCGTTCCCTTTGTGCTAGATGAAAGAACGTCTCTCCACATGCTCAGTTCTGAGAGATATGTGTGTGTGAAAGCCGTCCTTCACCTATCTTGTTGGGAACCCAAACTTTCTTTCCACTTGCAAACTCCTCTCCATACATATATATGGGGATGTACTATATCCAACTCCGTTTTACAGTGCAAACTGTAGGAACTTCAAACCGGCACTAGGAAACAGACTGAGAATCCAGTGTAAAAGTTTCCCTTTCAACCCGTTCCCTTTGAGCTAGATGAACGAAAGTCTCTCCAAATGATCAGTTCTGAGAGATAAGCGTGTGTGAAAGCCGTCCTTCACCTAGCTTGTTGGGAACACAAAGTTTCTTTTCAGATGCAAACTCCACTCCATACATATATATGGGGAGGTACTATTTCCAACTCGGTTTTACAGTGAAAACTGCAGGAACTTCAAACCGGCACTAGGAAACAGATTGAGAAACCAGAGTAAAAGTTTCTCCCCCAAACCGTTCCCTTTGTGCTAGATGAACGAACGTCTCTCCACATGCTCAGTTCTGAGAGAGATGTGTGTGTGTGTAAGCCGTCCTTCACCTATCTTGTTGGGAACCCAAACTTTCTTTTCACTTGCAAACTCCTCTCCATACATATATATGGGGATGTACTATATCCAACTCCGTTTTACAGTGCAAACTGTAGGAACTTCAAACCGGCACTAGGAAACAGACTGAGAAACCAGAGTAAAAGTTTCTCCTCCAAAACGTTCCCTTTGTGCTAGATGAACGAACGTCTCTCCACATCCTCAGTTCTGAGAGAAAATTGTGTGTGAAAGCCGTCCTTCACCTAGCTTGTTGGGAACACAAAGTTTTTTTTCAGTTGCAAACTCCACTCCACACATATATACGGAGAGGTACTAGCTCCAACTCGGTTTAACAGTGAAAACTGCAGGAACTTCAAACCGGCACTAGGAAACAGACTGAGATACCAGAGTAAAACTTTCCCCTGCAACGCGTTCCCTTTGTGTTAGATGAACGAACGTCTCTCCACATGCTCAGTTCTGAGAGATAATTGTGTGTGAAAGCCGTCCTTCACCTAGCTTGTTGGGAACCCAAAGTTTCTTTTCAGTTGCAAACTCCACTCCATACATATATATGGGGAGGTACTAGCTCCAACTCGGTTTTACAGTGAAAACTGCAGGAACTTCAAACCTGCACTAGGAAATAGACTGAGAAACCAGAGTAAAAGTTTCTCCTGCAAACCGTTCCCTTTGTGCTAGATGAACGAACGTCTCTCCACATGCTCATTTCTGAGAGATAAGTGTGTGTGAAAGCCGTCCTTCACCTAGCTTGTTGGGAACCCAAAGTTTCTTTTCAGTTGCAAACTCCACTCCATATATATATATGGGGATGTACTAGATCCAACCCCCTTTTACAGTGCAAACTGTAGGAACTTCAACCCGGCACTAGGAAACAGACTGAGAAACCAGAGTAAAAGTTTCTCCTGCAACCCGTTCCCTTTGTGCTAGATGAACGAACGTCTCTCCACATGCTCATTTCTGAGAGATATGTGTGTGTGAAAGCCGTCCTTCAACTAGCTTGTTGGGAACACAAAGTTTCTTTTCAGTTGCAAACTCCACTCCATACATATATATGGGGAGGTACTAGCTCCAACTCGATTTTACAGTGAAAACTGCAGGAACTTCAAACCGGCACTAGGAAACAGACTGAGAATCCAGTGTAAAAGTTTCCCCTTCAACCCGTTCCCTTTGAGCTAGATGAACGAAAGTCTCTCCAAATGCTCAGTTCTGAGAGATAAGCGTGTGTGAAAGCCGTCCTTCACCTAGCTTGTTGGGAACACAAAGTTTCTTTTCAGTTGCAAACTCCACTCCATACATATATATGGGGAGGTAATATTTCCAAATCGATTTTACAGTGAAAACTGCAGGAACTTCAAACCGGCACTAGGAAACAGATTGAGAAACCAGAGTAAAAGTTTCTCCTCCAAAACGTTCCCTTTGTGCTAGATGAACGAACGTCTCTCCACATCCTCAGTTCTGAGAGAAAATTGTGTGTGAAAGCCGTCCTTCACCTAGCTTGTTGGGAACACAAAGTTTTTTTTCAGTTGCAAACCCCACTCCACACATATATACGGAGAGGTACTAGCTCCAACTCGGTTTAACAGTGAAAACTGCAGGAACTTCAAACCGGCACTAGGAAACAGACTGAGATACCAGAGTAAAACTTTCCCCTGCAACGCGTTCCCTTTGTGCTAGATGAACGAACGTCTCTCCACATGCTCAGTTCTGAGAGATAAGTGTGTGTGAAAGCCGTACTTCACCTTGCTTGTTGGGAACACAAAGTTTATTTTCAGTTGCAAACTCCACTCCATACATATATATGGGGATGTACTAGATCCAACCCCCTTTTACAGTGCAAACTGTAGGAACTTCAACCCGGCACTAGGAAACAGACTGAGAAACCAGAGTAAAAGTTTCTCCTGCAACCCGTTCCCTTTGTGCTAGATGAACGAACGTCTCTCCACATGCTCATTTCTGAGAGATATGTGTGTGTGAAAGCCGTCCTTCAAATAGCTTGTTGGGAACACTAAGTTTCTTTTCAGTTGCAAACTCCACTCCATACATATATATGGGGAGGTACTAGCTCCAACTCGATTTTACAGTGAAAACTGCAGGAACTTCAAACCGGCACTAGGAAACAGACTGAGAATCCAGTGTAAAAGTTTCCCCTTCAACCCGTTCCCTTTGAGCTAGATGAACGAAAGTCTCTCCAAATGCTCAGTTCTGAGAGATAAGCGTGTGTGAAAGCCGTCCTTCACCTAGCTTGTTGGGAACACAAAGTTTCTTTTCAGTTGCAAACTCCACTACATACATATATATGGGGAGGTACTATTTCCAACTCGATTTTACAGTGAAAACTGCAGGAACTTCAAACCGGCACTAGGAAACAGATTGAGAAACCAGAGTAAAAGTTTCTCCTCCAAAACGTTCCCTTTGTGCTAGATGAACGAACGTCTCTCCACATCCTCAGTTCTGAGAGAAAATTGTGTGTGAAAGCCGTCCTTCACCTAGCTTGCTGGGAACACAAAGTTTTTTTTCAGTTGCAAACTCCACTCCACACATATATACGGAGAGGTACTAGCTCCAACTCGGTTTAACAGTGAAAACTGCAGGAACTTCAAACCGGCACTAGGAAACAGACTGAGATACCAGAGTAAAACTTTCCCCTGCAACGCGTTCCCTTTGTGCTAGATGAACGAACGTCTCTCCACATGCTCAGTTCTGAGAGATAAGTGTGTGTGAAAGCCGTACTTCACCTTGCTTGTTGGGAACACAAAGTTTCTTTTCAGTTGCAAACTCCACTCCATACATATATATGGGGATGTACTAGATCCAACCCCCTTTTACAGTGCAAACTGTAGGAACTTCAACCCGGCACTAGGAAACAGACTGAGAAACCAGAGTAAAAGTTTCTCCTGCAACCCGTTCCCTTTGTGCTAGATGAACGAACGTCTCTCCACATGCTCATTTCTGAGAGATATGTGTGTGTGAAAGCCGTCCTTCAACTAGCTTGTTGGGAACACAAAGTTTCTTTTCAGTTGCAAACTCCACTCCATACATATATATGGGGAGGTACTAGCTCCAACTCGATTTTATAGTGAAAACTGCAGGAACATCAAACCGGCACTAGGAAACAGACTGAGATACCAGAGTAAAAGTTTTTCCTGCAACCCGTTTTCTTTCTGCTAGATGAACGAACGTCTCTCCACATGCTCAGTTCTGAGAGATAAGTGTGTGTGAAGGCCGTACTTCAACTAGCTTGTTGGGAACACAAAGTTTCTTTTCAGTGGCGAACTCCATTCTATACATATATATGGGGAGGTACTAGTTCCAACACGGTTTACAGTGAAAATTGCAGGAACTTCAAACCGGCACTAGGAAACAGACTGAGAAACCAGCGTAAAAGTTTCCCCTGCAACCCGTTCCCTTTGAGCTAGATGAACGAACGTCTCTCCACATGCTCAGTTCTGAGAGATATGTGTGTGTGAAAGCCGTCCTTCACCTATCTTGTTGGGAACCCAAACTTTCTTTCCACTTGCAAACTCCTCTGATTACATATATATGGGGATGTACTATATCTAACTCCGTTTTACAGTGCAAACTGTAGGAACTTCAAACCGGCACTAGGAAACAGACTGAGAATCCAGTGTAAAAGTTTCCCCTTCAACCCGTTCCCTTTGAGCTAGATGAACGAAAGTCTCTCCAAATGATCAGTTCTGAGAGATAAGCGTGTGTGAAAGCCGTCCTTCACCTAGCTTGTTGGGAACACAAAGTTTCTTTTCAGATGTAAACTCCACTCCATACATATATATGGGGAGGTACTATTTCCAACTCGGTTTTACAGTGAAAACTGCAGGAACTTCAAACCGGCACTAGGAAACAGATTGAGAAACCAGAGTAAAAGTTTCTCCCCCAAACCGTTCCCTTTGTGCTAGATGAACGAACGTCTCTCCACATGCTCAGTTCTGAGAGAGATGTGTGTGTGTGTAAGCCGTTCTTCACCTATCTTGTTGGGAACCCAAACTTTCTTTTCACTTGCAAACTCCTCTCCATACATATATATGGGGATGTACTATATCCAACTCCGTTTTACAGTGCAAACTGTAGGAACTTCAAACCGGCACTAGGAAACAGACTGAGAAACCAGAGTAAAAGTTTCTCCTCCAAAACGTTCCCTTTGTGCTAGATGAACGAACGTCTCTCCACATCCTCAGTTCTGAGAGAAAATTGTGTGTGAAAGCCGTCCTTCACCTAGCTTGTTGGGAACACAAAGTTTTTTTTCAGTTGCAAACTCCACTCCACACATATATACGGAGAGGTACTAGCTCCAACTCGGTTTAACAGTGAAAACTGCAGGAACTTCAAACCGGCACTAGGAAACAGACTGAGATACCAGAGTAAAACTTTCCCCTGCAACGCGTTCCCTTTGTGTTAGATGAACGAACGTCTCTCCACATGCTCAGTTCTGAGAGATAATTGTGTGTGAAAGCCGTCCTTCACCTAGCTTGTTGGGAACCCAAAGTTTCTTTTCAGTTGCAAACTCCACTCCATACATATATATGGGGAGGTACTAGCTCCAACTCGGTTTTACAGTGAAAACTGCAGGAACTTCAAACCTGCACTAGGAAACAGACTGAGAAACCAGAGTAAAAGTTTCTCCTGCAAACCGTTCCCTTTGTGCTAGATGAACGAACGTCTCTCCACATGCTCATTTCTGAGAGATAAGTGTGTGTGAAAGCCGTCCTTCACCTAGCTTGTTGGGAACCCAAAGTTTCTTTTCAGTTGCAAACTCCACTCCATATATATATATGGGGATGTACTAGATCCAAACCCCTTTTACAGTGCAAACTGTAGGAACTTCAACCCGGCACTAGGAAACAGACTGAGAAACCAGAGTAAAAGTTTCTCCTGCAACCCGTTCCCTTTGTGCTAGATGAACGAACGTCTCTCCACATGCACATTTCTGAGAGATATGTGTGTGTGAAAGCCGTCCTTCAACTAGCTTGTTGGGAACACAAAGTTTCTTTTCAGTTGCAAACTCCACTCCATACATATATATGGGGAGGTACTAGCTCCAACTCGATTTTACAGTGAAAACTGCAGGAACGTCAAACCGGCACTAGGAAACAGACTGAGAATCCAGTGTAAAAGTTTCCCCTTCAACCCGTTCCCTTTGAGCTAGATGAACGAAAGTCTCTCCAAATGCTCAGTTCTGAGAGATAAGCGTGTGTGAAAGCCGTCCTTCACCTAGCTTGTTGGGAACACAAAGTTTCTTTTCAGTTGCAAACTCCACTCCATACATATATATGGGGAGGTACTATTTCCAACTCGATTTTACAGTGAAAACTGCAGGAACTTCAAACCGGCACTAGGAAACAGATTGAGAAACCAGAGTAAAAGTTTCTCCTCCGAAACGTTCCCTTTGTGCTAGATGAACGAACGTCTCTCCACATCCTCAGTTCTGAGAGAAAATTGTGTGTGAAAGCCGTCCTTCACCTAGCTTGTTGGGAACACAAAGTTTTTTTTCAGTTGCAAACTCCACTCCACACATATATACGGAGAGGTACTAGCTCCAACTCGGTTTAACAGTGAAAACTGCAGGAACTTCAAACCGGCACTAGGAAACAGACTGAGATACCAGAGTAAAACTTTCCCCTGCAACGCGTTCCCTTTGTGCTAGATGAACGAACGTCTCTCCACATGCTCAGTTCTGAGAGATAAGTGTGTGTGAAAGCCGTACTTCACCTTGCTTGTTGGGAACACAAAGTTTATTTTCAGTTGCAAACTCCACTCCATACATATATATGGGGAGGTACTAGCTCCAACTCGGTTTTACAGTGAAAACTGCAGGAACTTCAAACCGGCACGAGGAAACAGACTGAGAATCCAGAGTAAAAGTTTCTCCTGCAACCCGTTCCCTTTGAGCTAGATGAACGAACGTCTCTCCACATGCTCAGTTCTGAGAGATAATTGTGTGTGAAAGCCGTAATTCAACTAGCTTGTTAGGAACACAAAGTTTCTTTTAAGTGGCAAACTCCACTCCATACATATATATGGGGAGGTACTAGTTCCAACACGGTTTACAGTGAAAACTGCTGGAACTTCAAACCGGCACTAGGAAACAGACTGAGAAACCAGAGTAAATGTTTCTCCTGCAACCCGTTCCCTTTGTGCTAGATGAACGAACGTCTCTCCACATGCTCAGTTCTGAGAGATAAGTGTGTGTGAAAGCCGTCCTTCAACTAGCTTGTTGGTAACCCAAAGTTTCTTTTCAGTTGCAAACTCCACTCCATAGATATATAAGGGGAGGTACTAGCTCCAACTAGTTTTTACAGTGAAAACTGCAGGAAATTCAAACCGGCACTAGGAAACAGACTGAGAAACCAGAGTAAAAGTTTCACCTGCAACCCGTTCCCTTTGTGCTAGATGAACGAACGTCTCTCCACATGCTCAGTTCTGACAGATAAATGTGTGTGAAAGCCGTCCTTCAACTAGCTTGTTGGGAACTCAAAGTTTCTTTTCAGTTGCAAACCCCACTCTATACATATATATGGGGAGGTACAAGTTCCAACTCGGTTTTACAGTGAAAACTGCAGGAACTTCAAACCGGCACTAGGAAACAGACTGAGAAACCAGAGTAAAAGTTTCTCCTGCAACCCGTTCCCTTTGAGCTAGATGAACGAACGTCTCTCCACATGCTCATTTCTGAGAGATAAGTGTGTGTGAAAGCCGTCCTTCACCTAGGTTGTTGGGAACCCAAAGTTTCTTTTCATTTACAAACTCCACTCCATACATATATATGGGGAGGTACTAGTTCCAACTCGTTTTTACAGTGAAAAATGCAGGAACTTCAAACCGGCACTAGGAAACAGACTGAGAAACCAGAGTAAAAGTTTCTCCTGCAACCCGTTCCCTTTGTGCTAGATGAACGAACGTCTCTCCACATGCTCAGTTCTGAGAGATATGTGTGTGTGAAAGCCGTACTTCAATTACCTTGTTGGGAACCCAAAGTTTCTTTTCAGTTGCAAACTCCACTCCATACATATATATGGGGATGTACTAGATCCAACTCCGTTTTACAGTGCAAACTGTAGGAACTTCAACCCGGCACTAGGAAACAGACTGAGAAACCAGAGTAAAAGTTTCTCCTCCAAACCGTTCCCTTTGTGCTAGATGAACGAACGTCTCTCCACATGCTCAGTTCTGAGAGAAAATTGTGTGTGAAAGCCGTCCTTCACCTAGCTTGTTGGGAACACAAAGTTTCTTTTCAGTTGCAAACTCCTCTCCTCACATATATATGGAGAGGTACTAGCTCCAACTCGGTTTTACAGTGAAAACTGCAGGAACTTCAAACCGGCACTAGGAAACAGACTGAGATACCAGAGTAAAACTTTCCCCTGCAACGCGTTCCCTTTGTGCTAGATGAACGAACGTCTCTCCACATGCTCAGTTCTGAGAGATAAGTGTGTGTGAAAGCCGTACTTCACCTTGCTTGTTGGGAACAAAAAGTTTATTTTCAGTTGCAAACTCCACTCCATACATATATATGGGGAGGTACTAGCTCCAACTCGGTTTTACAGTGAAAACTGCAGGAACTTCAAACCGGCACTAGGAAACAGACTGAGAAACCAGAGTAAAAGTTTCTCCTGCAATCCGTTCCCTTTGAGCTAGATGAACGAACGTCTCTCCACATGCTCAGATCTGAGAGATAAGTGTGTGTGAAAGCCGTAATTCACCTAGCTTGTTGGGAACACAAAGTTTCTTTTCAGTGGCAAACTCCACTCCATACATATATATGGGGAGGTACTAGTTCCAACACGGTTTACAGTGAAAACTCCTGGAACTTCAAACCGGTACTAGGAAACAGACTGAGAAACCAGAGTAAAAGTTTCTCCTGCAACCCGTTCCCTTTGTGCTAGATGAACGAACGTCTCTCCACATGCTCAGTTCTGACAGATAAATGTGTGTGAAAGCCGTCCTTCAACTAACTTGTTCGGAACCCAATGTTACTTTTCAGTTGCAAACTCCACTCCATACATATATATGGGGAGGTACTAGTTCCAACTCTGTTTTACAGTGAAAACTGCAGGAACTTCAAACCGGCACTAGGAAACAGATTGAGAAACCAGAGTAAAAGTTTCTTCTGCAACCCGTTCCCTTTGTGCTAGATGAACGAACGTCTCTCCACATGCTCAGTTCTGAGAGATATGTGTGTGTGAAAGCCGTCCTTCACCTATCTTGTTGGGAACCCAAAGTTTTTTTCAGTTGCAAACTCCACTCCTCACATATATATGGAGAGGTACTAGCTCCAACTCGGTTTTACAGTGAAAACTGCAGGAACTTCAAACCGGCACTAGGAAACAGACTGAGAAACCAGAGTAAAAGTTTCTCCTGCAACCCGTTCCCTTTGAGCTAGATGAACGAACGTCTCTCCACATGCTCAGTTCTGAGAGATAATTGTGTGTGAAAGCCGTAATTCAACTAGCTTGTTAGGAACACAAAGTTTCTTTTAAGTGGCAAACTCCACTCCATACATATATATGGGGAGGTACTAGTTCCAACACGGTTTACAGTGAAAACTGCTGGAACTTCAAACCGGCACTAGGAAACAGACTGAGAAACCAGAGTAAATGTTTCTCCTGCAACCCGTTCCCTTTGTGCTAGATGAACGAACGTCTCTCCACATGCTCAGTTCTGAGAGATAAGTGTGTGTGAAAGCCGTCCTTCACCTAGGTTGTTGGGAACACAAAGTTTCTTTTCAGTTGCAAACTCCACTCCATACATATATATGGGGAGGTACTAGTTCCAACTCTGTTTTACAGTGAAAACTGCAGGAACTTCAAACCGGCACTAGGAAACAGATTGAGAAACCAGAGTAAAAGTTTCTTCTGCAACCCGTTCCCTTTGTGCTAGATGAACGAACGTCTCTCCACATGCTCAGTTCTGAGAGATATGTGTGTGTGAAAGCCGTCCTTCACCTATCTTGTTGGGAACCCAAAGTTTTTTTCAGTTGCAAACTCCACTCCTCACATATATATGGAGAGGTACTAGCTCCAACTCGGTTTTACAGTGAAAACTGCAGGAACTTCAAACCGGCACTAGGAAACAGACTGAGAAACCAGAGTAAAAGTTTCTCCTGCAACCCGTTCCCTTTGAGCTAGATGAACGAACGTCTCTCCACATGCTCAGTTCTGAGAGATAATTGTGTGTGAAAGCCGTAATTCAACTAGCTTGTTAGGAACACAAAGTTTCTTTTAAGTGGCAAACTCCACTCCATACATATATATGGGGAGGTACTAGTTCCAACACGGTTTACAGTGAAAACTGCTGGAACTTCAAACCGGCACTAGGAAACAGACTGAGAAACCAGAGTAAATGTTTCTCCTGCAACCCGTTCCCTTTGTGCTAGATGAACGAACGTCTCTCCACATGCTCAGTTCTGAGAGATAAGTGTGTGTGAAAGCCGTCCTTCAACTAGCTTGTTGGTAACCCAAAGTTTCTTTTCAGTTGCAAACTCCACTCCATAGATATATAAGGGGAGGTACTAGCTCCAACTAGTTTTTACAGTGAAAACTGCAGGAAATTCAAACCGGCACTAGGAAACAGACTGAGAAACCAGAGTAAAAGTTTCACCTGCAACACGTTCCCTTTGTGCTAGATGAACGAACGTCTCTCCACATGCTCAGTTCTGACAGATAAATGTGTGTGAAAGCCGTCCTTCAACTAGCTTGTTGGGAACTCAAAGTTTCTTTTCAGTTGCAAACCCCACTCTATACATATATATGGGGAGGTACAAGTTCCAACTCGGTTTTACAGTGAAAACTGCAGGAACTTCAAACCGGCACTAGGAAACAGACTGAGAAACCAGAGTAAAAGTTTCTCCTGCAACCCGTTCCCTTTGAGCTAGATGAACGAACGTCTCTCCACATGCTCATTTCTGAGAGATAAGTGTGTGTGAAAGCCGTCCTTCACCTAGGTTGTTGGGAACCCAAAGTTTCTTTTCATTTACAAACTCCACTCCATACATATATATGGGGAGGTACTAGTTCCAACTCGTTTTTACAGTGAAAAATGCAGGAACTTCAAACCGGCACTAGGAAACAGACTGAGAAACCAGAGTAAAAGTTTCTCCTGCAACCCGTTCCCTTTGTGCTAGATGAACGAACGTCTCTCCACATGCTCAGTTCTGAGAGATAAATGTGTGTGAAAGCCGTCCTTCACCTAGTTTGTTGGGAACCCAAAGATTCTTTTCAGTTGCTAACTCCACTCCATACTTATATATGGGGAGGTATTAGCTCCAACTCGTTTTTACAGTGAAAACTGCAGGAACTTCAAACCGGCCCTAGGAAACAGACTGAGAAACCAGAGTAAAAGTTTCTCCTGCAACCCGTTCCCTTTGTGCTAGATGAACGAACGTCTCTCCACATGCTCAGTTCTGAGAGATAAGTGTGTGTGAAAGCCGTCCTTCAACTAGCTTGTTGGGAACCCAAAGTTTCTTTTCAGTTGCAAACTCCACTCTATACATATATATGGGGAGGTACAAGTTCCAACTCGGTTTTACAGTGAAAACTGCAGGAACTTCAAACTGGCACTAGGAAACAGACTGAGAAACCAGAGTAAAAGTTTCCCCTGCAACCCGTTCCCTTTGAGCTAGATGAACGAACGTCTCTCCACATGCTCAGTTCTGAGAGATAAGTGTGTGTGAAAGCCGTCCTTCACCTAGGTTGTTGGGAACCCAAAGTTTCTTTTCATTTGCAAACTCCACTCCATACATATATATGGGGAGGTACTAGTTCCAACTCTGTTTTACAGTGAAAACTGCAGGAACTTCAAACCGGCACTAGGAAACAGATTGAGAAACCAGAGTAAAAGTTTCTTCTGCAACCCGTTCCCTTTGTGCTAGATGAACGAACGTCTCTCCACATGCTCAGTTCTGAGAGATATGTGTGTGTGAAAGCCGTCCTTCACCTACCTTGTTGGGAACCCAAAGTTTCTTTTCAGTTGCAAACTCCACTCCATACATATATATGGGGATGTACTAGATCCAACTCCGTTTTACAGTGCAAACTGTAGGAACTTCAACCCGGCACTAGGAAACAGACTGAGAAACCAGAGTAAAAGTTTCTCCTCCAAACCGTTCCCTTTGTGCTAGATGAACGAACGTCTCTCCACATGCTCAGTTCTGAGAGAAAATTTTGTGTGAAAGCCGTCCTTCACCTAGCTTGTTGGGAACACAAAGTTTCTTTTCAGTTGCAAACTCCTCTCCTCACATATATATGGAGAGGTACTAGCTCCAACTCGGTTTTACAGTGAAAACTGCAGGAACTTCAAACCGGCACTAGGAAACAGACTGAGATACCAGAGTAAAACTTTCCCCTGCAACGCGTTCCCTTTGTGCTAGATGAACGAACGTCTCTCCACATGCTCAGTTCTGAGAGATAAGTGTGTGTGAAAGCCGTACTTCACCTTGCTTGTTGGGAACAAAAAGTTTATTTTCAGTTGCAAACTCCACTCCATACATATATATGGGGAGGTACTAGCTCCAACTCGGTTTTACAGTGAAAACTGCAGGAACTTCAAACCGGCACTAGGAAACAGACTGAGAAACCAGAGTAAAAGTTTCTCCTGCAATCCGTTCCATTTGAGCTAGATGAACGAACGTCACTCCACATGCTCAGATCTGAGAGATAAGTGTGTGTGAAAGCCGTAATTCACCTAGCTTGTTGGGAACACAAAGTTTCTTTTCAGTGGCAAACTCCACTCCATACATATATATGGGGAGGTACTAGTTCCAACACGGTTTACAGTGAAAACTCCTGGAACTTCAAACCGGTACTAGGAAACAGACTGAGAAACCAGAGTAAAAGTTTCTCCTGCAACCCGTTCCCTTTGTGCTAGATGAACGAACGTCTCTCCACATGCTCAGTTCTGAGAGATAAGTGTGTGTGAAAGCCGTCCTTCACCTAGCTTGTTGGGAACCCAAAGTTTCTTTTCAGTTGCAAACTCCTCTCCATACATATATAAGGGGAGGTACTAGCTCCAACTCGTTTTTGCAGTGAAAACTGCAGGAAATTCAAACCGGCACTAGGAAACAGACTGAGAAACCAGAGTAAAAGTTTCTCCTGCAACCCGTTCCCTTTGTGCTAGATGAACGAACGTCTCTCCACATGCTCAGTTCTGACAGATAAATGTGTGTGAAAGCCGTCCTTCACCTAGCTAGTTGGGAACACAAAGTTTATTTTCATTTGCAAACTCCACTCCATACATATATATGGGGAGGTACTAGTTCCAACTCTGTTTTACAGTGAAAACTGCAGGAACTTCAAACCGGCACTAGGAAACAGATTGAGAAACCAGAGTAAAAGTTTCTTCTGCAACCCGTTCCCTTTGTGCTAGATGAACGAACGTCTCTCCACATGCTCAGTTCTGAGAGATATGTGTGTGTGAAAGCCGTCCTTCACCTATCTTGTTGGGAACCCAAAGTTTTTTTCAGTTGCAAACTCCACTCCTCACATATATATGGAGAGGTACTAGCTCCAACTCGGTTTTACAGTGAAAACTGCAGGAACTTCAAACCGGCACTAGGAAACAGACTGAGAAACCAGAGTAAAAGTTTCTCCTGCAAACCGTTCCCTTTGAGCTAGATGAACGAACGTCTCTCCACATGCTCAGATCTGAGAAATAAGTGTGTGTGAAAGCCGTAATTCACCTAGCTTGTTGGGAACACAAACAATCTTTTCAGTGGCAAACTCCACTCCATACATATATATGGGGAGGTAATAGTTCCAACACGGTTTACAGTGAAAACTGCTGGAAATTCAAACCGGCACTAGGAAACAGACTGAGAAAACAGAGTAAAAGTTTCTCCTGCAACCGGTTCCCTTTGAGCTAGATGAACGAACGTCTCTCCACATGCTCAGTTCTGAGAGATAAGTGTGTGTGAAAGCCGTCCTTCACCTAGGTTGTTGGGAACCCAAAGTTTCTTTTCATTTGCAAACTCCACTCCATACATATATATGGGGAGGTACTAGCTCCAACTAGGTTTTACAGTGAAAACTGCAGGAACTTCAAACCGGCACTAGGAAACAGACTGAGAAACCAGAGTAAAAGTTTCTCCTGCAACCCGTTCTCTTTGTGCTAGATGAACGAACGTCTCCCACATGCTCATTTCTTAGAGATAAGTGTGTGTGAAAGCCGTCCTTCACCTAGCTTGTTTGGAAAACAAAGTTTCTTTTCAGTTGCAAACTCCACTCCATACATATATATGGGGAGGTACTAGCTCCAACTCGGTTTTACTGTGAAAACTGCAGGAACTTCCAACCGGCACTAGGAAACAGACTGAGAAACCTGCGTAAAAGTTTGTCCTGCAACCCGTTCCCTTTGTGCTAGATGAACGAACGTCTCTCCACATGCTCAGTTCTGAGTGATAAGTGTGTGGGAAAGCCGACCTTCACGTAGCTTGTTGGGAACACAAAGTTCCTTTTCACTTGAAAACTCCACTCCATACATATATATGGGGAGGTACTAGCTCCAACTCGGTTTTACAGTGAAAACTGCAGGAACAACAAACCGGCACTAGGAAACAGATTGAGGAACCAGAGTAAAAGTTTCTCCTGCAACCCTTTCCTTTTGTGCTAGATGAACGAACTTCTTTCCACAGGCTAAGTTCTGAGAGATAAGTGTGTGTGAAAGCCGTCCTTAACCTAGCTTGTTGGGAACACAAAAATTCTTTTCAGTTGCAAACTCCACTCCATACTTATATATGGGGAGGTACTAGCTCCAAATCTGTTTTAGAGTGAAAACTGCAGGTACTTCAAACCGGCACTAGGAAACAGACTGAGAAACCAGAGTAAAAGTTTCTCCTTCAACCCGTTCCTTTTGTGCTAGATGAACGAACGTCTCTCCACATGCTCAGTTCTGAGAGATAAGTGTGTGTGAAAACCGTCCTTCACCTAGCTTGTTGTGAACACAAAGTTTCTTTTAATTTGCAAACTCCACTCCATATATATATATGGGGAGGTGCTAGCTCCAACTCGGTTTTACACTGAAAACTGCAGGAACTTCAAACCGGCACTAGGAAACAGACTGAGAAACCAGAGTAAAAGTTTCCCCTGCAACCCGTTCCCTTTGAGCTAGATGAACGAACGTCTCTCCACATGCTCAGTTCTGAGAGATAAGTGTGTGTGAAAGCCGTCCTTCACCTAGGTTGTTGGGAACACAAAGTTTCTTTTCAGTTGCAAACTCCACTCCATACATATATATGGGGAGGTACTAGTTCCAACTCTGTTTTACAGTGAAAACTGCAGGAACTTCAAACCGGCACTAGGAAACAGATTGAGAAACCAGAGTAAAAGTTTCTTCTGCAACCCGTTCCCTTTGTGCTAGATGAACGAACGTCTCTCCACATGCTCAGTTCTGAGAGATATGTGTGTGTGAAAGCCGTCCTTCACCTATCTTGTTGGGAACCCAAAGTTTTTTTCAGTTGCAAACTCCACTCCTCACATATATATGGAGAGGTACTAGCTCCAACTCGGTTTTACAGTGAAAACTGCAGGAACTTCCAACCGGCACTAGGAAACAGACTGAGAAACCAGAGTAAAAGTTTCTCCTGCAAACCGTTCCCTTTGAGCTAGATGAACGAACGTCTCTCCACATGCTCAGTTCTGAGAGAAAATTGTGTGTGAAAGCCGTCCTTCACCTAGCTTGTTGGGAACACAAAGTTTCTTTTCAGTTGCAAACTCCTCTCCTCACATATATATGGAGAGGTACTAGCTCCAACTCGGTTTTACAGTGAAAACTGCAGGAACTTCAAACCGGCACTAGGAAACAGACTGAGATACCAGAGTAAAACTTTCCCCTGCAACGCGTTCCCTTTGTGCTAGATGAACGAACGTCTCTCCACATGCTCAGTTCTGAGAGATAAGTGTGTGTGAAAGCCGTACTTCACCTTGCTTGTTGGGAACAAAAAGTTTATTTTCAGTTGCAAACTCCACTCCATACATATATATGGGGAGGTACTAGCTCCAACTCGGTTTTACAGTGAAAACTGCAGGAACTTCAAACCGGCACTAGGAAACAGACTGAGAAACCAGAGTAAAAGTTTCTCCTGCAATCCGTTCCATTTGAGCTAGATGAACGAACGTCTCTCCACATGCTCAGATCTGAGAGATAAGTGTGTGTGAAAGCCGTAATTCACCTAGCTTGTTGGGAACACAAAGTTTCTTTTCAGTGGCAAACTCCACTCCATACATATATATGGGGAGGTACTAGTTCCAACACGGTTTACAGTGAAAACTCCTGGAACTTCAAACCGGTACTAGGAAACAGACTGAGAAACCAGAGTAAAAGTTTCTCCTGCAACCCGTTCCCTTTGTGCTAGATGAACGAACGTCTCTCCACATGCTCAGTTCTGAGAGATAAGTGTGTGTGAAAGCCGTCCTTCACCTAGCTTGTTGGGAACCCAAAGTTTCTTTTCAGTTGCAAACTCCTCTCCATACATATATAAGGGGAGGTACTAGCTCCAACTCGTTTTTGCAGTGAAAACTGCAGGAAATTCAAACCGGCACTAGGAAACAGACTGAGAAACCAGAGTAAAAGTTTCTCCTGCAACCCGTTCCCTTTGTGCTAGATGAACGAACGTCTCTCAACATGCTCAGTTCTGACAGATAAATGTGTGTGAAAGCCGTCCTTCACCTAGCTAGTTGGGAACACAAAGTTTATTTTCATTTGCAAACTCCACTCCATACATATATATGGGGAGGTACTAGTTCCAACTCTGTTTTACAGTGAAAACTGCAGGAACTTCAAACCGGCACTAGGAAACAGATTGAGAAACCAGAGTAAAAGTTTCTTCTGCAACCCGTTCCCTTTGTGCTAGATGAACGAACGTCTCTCCACATGCTCAGTTCTGAGAGATATGTGTGTGTGAAAGCCGTCCTTCACCTATCTTGTTGGGAACCCAAAGTTTATTTCAGTTGCAAACTCCACTCCTCACATATATATGGAGAGGTACTAGCTCCAACTCGGTTTTACAGTGAAAACTGCAGGAACTTCAAACCGGCACTAGGAAACAGACTGAGAAACCAGAGTAAAAGTTTCTCCTGCAAACCGTTCCCTTTGAGCTAGATGAACGAACGTCTCTCCACATGCTCAGATCTGAGAAATAAGTGTGTGTGAAAGCCGTAATTCACCTAGCTTGTTGGGAACACAAACAATCTTTTCAGTGGCAAACTCCACTCCATACATATATATGGGGAGGTAATAGTTCCAACACGGTTTACAGTGAAAACTGCTGGAAATTCAAACCGGCACTAGGAAACAAACTGAGAAAACAGAGTAAAAGTTTCTCCTGCAACCGGTTCCCTTTGAGCTAGATGAACGAACGTCTCTCCACATGCTCAGTTCTGAGAGATAAGTGTGTGTGAAAGCCGTCCTTCACCTAGGTTGTTGGGAACCCAAAGTTTCTTTTCATTTGCAAACTCCACTCCATACATATATATGGGGAGGTACTAGCTCCAACTAGGTTTTACAGTGAAAACTGCAGGAACTTCAAACCGGCACTAGGAAACAGACTGAGAAACCAGAGTAAAAGTTTCTCCTGCAACCCGTTCTCTTTGTGCTAGATGAACGAACGTCTCCCACATGCTCATTTCTTAGAGATAAGTGTGTGTGAAAGCCGTCCTTCACCTAGCTTGTTTGGAAAACAAAGTTTCTTTTCAGTTGCAAACTCCACTCCATACATATATATGGGGAGGTACTAGCTCCAACTCGGTTTTACTGTGAAAACTGCAGGAACTTCCAACCGGCACTAGGAAACAGACTGAGAAACCTGCGTAAAAGTTTGTCCTGCAACCCGTTCCCTTTGTGCTAGATGAACGAACGTCTCTCCACATGCTCAGTTCTGAGTGATAAGTGTGTGGGAAAGCCGTCCTTCACGTAGCTTGTTGGGAACACAAAGTTCCTTTTCACTTGAAAACTCCACTCCATACATATATATGGGGAGGTACTAGCTCCAACTCGGTTTTACAGTGAAAACTGCAGGAACAACAAACCGGCACTAGGAAACAGATTGAGGAACCAGAGTAAAAGTTTCTCCTGCAACCCTTTCCTTTTGTGCTAGATGAACGAACTTCTTTCCACAGGCTAAGTTCTGAGAGATAAGTGTGTGTGAAAGCCGTCCTTAACCTAGCTTGTTGGGAACACAAAAATTCTTTTCAGTTGCAAACTCCACTCCATACTTATATATGGGGAGGTACTAGCTCCAAATCTGTTTTAGAGTGAAAACTGCAGGTACTTCAAACCGGCACTAGGAAACAGACTGAGAAACCAGAGTAAAAGTTTCTCCTTCAACCCGTTCCTTTTGTGCTAGATGAACGAACGTCTCTCCACATGCTCAGTTCTGAGAGATAAGTGTGTGTGAAAACCGTCCTTCACCTAGCTTGTTGTGAACACAAAGTTTCTTTTAATTTGCAAACTCCACTCCATATATATATATGGGGAGGTGCTAGCTCCAACTCGGTTTTACACTGAAAACTGCAGGAACTTCAAACCGGCACTAGGAAACAGACTGAGAAACCAGAGTAAAAGTTTCCCCTGCAACCCGTTCCCTTTGAGCTAGATGAACGAACGTCTCTCCACATGCTCAGTTCTGAGAGATAAGTGTGTGTGAAAGCCGTCCTTCACCTAGGTTGTTGGGAACACAAAGTTTCTTTTCAGTTGCAAACTCCACTCCATACATATATATGGGGAGGTACTAGTTCCAACTCTGTTTTACAGTGAAAACTGCAGGAACTTCAAACCGGCACTAGGAAACAGATTGAGAAACCAGAGTAAAAGTTTCTTCTGCAACCCGTTCCCTTTGTGCTAGATGAACGAACGTCTCTCCACATGCTCAGTTCTGAGAGATATGTGTGTGTGAAAGCCGTCCTTCACCTATCTTGTTGGGAACCCAAAGTTTTTTTCAGTTGCAAACTCCACTCCTCACATATATATGGAGAGGTACTAGCTCCAACTCGGTTTTACAGTGAAAACTGCAGGAACTTCAAACCGGCACTAGGAAACAGACTGAGATACCAGAGTAAAACTTTCCCCTGCAACGCGTTCCCATTGTGCTAGATGAACGAACGTCTCTCCACATGCTCAGTTCTGAGAGATAAGTGTGTGTGAAAGCCGTACTTCACCTTGCTTGTTGGGAACAAAAAGTTTATTTTCAGTTGCAAACTCCACTCCATACATATATATGGGGAGGTACTAGCTCCAACTCGGTTTTACAGTGAAAACTGCAGGAACTTCAAACCGGCACTAGGAAACAGACTGAGAAACCAGAGTAAAAGTTTCTCCTGCAATCCGTTCCATTTGAGCTAGATGAACGAACGTCTCTCCACATGCTCAGATCTGAGAGATAAGTGTGTGTGAAAGCCGTAATTCACCTAGCTTGTTGGGAACACAAAGTTTCTTTTCAGTGGCAAACTCCACTCCATACATATATATGGGGAGGTACTAGTTCCAACACGGTTTACAGTGAAAACTCCTGGAACTTCAAACCGGTACTAGGAAACAGACTGAGAAACCAGAGTAAAAGTTTCTCCTGCAACCCGTTCCCTTTGTGCTAGATGAACGAACGTCTCTCCACATGCTCAGTTCTGAGAGATAAGTGTGTGTGAAAGCCGTCCTTCACCTAGCTTGTTGGGAACCCAAAGTTTCTTTTCAGTTGCAAACTCCTCTCCATACATATATAAGGGGAGGTACTAGCTCCAACTCGTTTTTGCAGTGAAAACTGCAGGAAATTCAAACCGGCACTAGGAAACAGACTGAGATACCAGAGTAAAAGTTTCTCCTGCAACCCGTTCCCTTTGTGCTAGATGAACGAACGTCTCTCCACATGCTCAGTTCTGACAGATAAATGTGTGTGAAAGCCGTCCTTCACCTAGCTAGTTGGGAACACAAAGTTTATTTTCATTTGCAAACTCCACTCCATACATATATATGGGGAGGTACTAGTTCCAACTCAGTTTTACAGTGAAAACTGCAGGAACTTCAAACCGGCACTAGGAAACAGATTGAGAAACCAGAGTAAAAGTTTCTTCAGCAACCCGTTCCCTTTGTGCTAGATGAACGAACGTCTCTCCACATGCTCAGTTCTGAGAGATATGTGTGTGTGAAAGCCGTCCTTCACCTATCTTGTTGGGAACCCAAAGTTTTTTTCAGTTGCAAACTCCACTCCTCACATATATATGGAGAGGTACTAGCTCCAACTCGGTTTTACAGTGAAAACTGCAGGAACTTCAAACTGGCACTAGGAAACAGACTGAGAAACCAGAGTAAAAGTTTCTCCTGCAAACCGTTCCCTTTGAGCTAGATGAACGAACGTCTCTCCACATGCTCAGATCTGAGAAATAAGTGTGTGTGAAAGCCGTAATTCACCTAGCTTGTTGGGAACACAAACTATCTTTTCAGTGGCAAACTCCACTCCATACATATATATGGGGAGGTAATAGTTCCAACACGGTTTACAGTGAAAACTGCTGGAAATTCAAACCGGCACTAGGAAACAGACTGAGAAAACAGAGTAAAAGTTTCTCCTGCAACCGGTTCCCTTTGAGCTAGATGAACGAACGTCTCTCCACATGCTCAGTTCTGAGAGATAAGTGTGTGTGAAAGCCGTCCTTCACCTAGGTTGTTGGGAACCCAAAGTTTCTTTTCATTTGCAAACTCCACTCCATACATATATATGGGGAGGTACTAGCTCCAACTAGGTTTTACAGTGAAAACTGCAGGAACTTCAAACCGGCACTAGGAAACAGACTGAGAAACCAGAGTAAAAGTTTCTCCTGCAACCCGTTCCCTTTGTGCTAGATGAACGAACGTCTCCCACATGCTCATTTCTTAGAGATAAGTGTGTGTGAAAGCCGTCCTTCACCTAGCTTGTTTGGAAAACAAAGTTTCTTTTCAGTTGCAAACTCCACTCCATACATATATATGGGGAGGTACTAGCTCCAACTCGGTTTTACTGTGAAAACTGCAGGAACTTCCAACCGGCACTAGGAAACAGACTGAGAAACCTGCGTAAAAGTTTGTCCTGCAACCCGTTCCCTTTGTGCTAGATGAACGAACGTCTCTCCACATGCTCAGTTCTGAGTGATAAGTGTGTGGGAAAGCCGTCCTTCACGTAGCTTGTTGGGAACACAAAGTTCCTTTTCACTTGAAAACTCCACTCCATACATATATATGGGGAGGTACTAGCTCCAACTCGGTTTTACAGTGAAAACTGCAGGAACAACAAACCGGCACTAGGAAACAGATTGAGGAACCAGAGTAAAAGTTTCTCCTGCAACCCTTTCCTTTTGTGCTAGATGAACGAACTTCTTTCCACAGGCTAAGTTCTGAGAGATAAGTGTGTGTGAAAGCCGTCCTTAACCTAGCTTGTTGGGAACACAAAAATTCTTTTCAGTTGCAAACTCCACTCCATACATATATATGGGGAGGTACTAGCTCCAAATCTGTTTTAGAGTGAAAACTGCAGGTACTTCAAACCGGCACTAGGAAACAGACTGAGAAACCAGAGTAAAAGTTTCTCCTTCAACCCGTTCCTTTTGTGCTAGATGAACGAACGTCTCTCCACATGCTCAGTTCTGAGAGATAAGTGTGTGTGAAAACCGTCCTTCACCTAGCTTGTTGTGAACACAAAGTTTCTTTTAATTTGCAAACTCCACTCCATATATATATATGGGGAGGTGCTAGCTCCAACTCGGTTTTACACTGAAAACTGCAGGAACTTCAAACCGGCACTAGGAAACAGACTGAGAAACCAGAGTAAAAGTTTCCCCTGCAACCCGTTCCCTTTGAGCTAGATGAACGAACGTCTCTCCACATGCTCAGTTCTGAGAGATAAGTGTGTGTGAAAGCCGTCCTTCACCTAGGTTGTTGGGAACACAAAGTTTCTTTTCAGTTGCAAACTCCACTCCATACATATATATGGGGAGGTACTAGTTCCAACTCTGTTTTACAGTGAAAACTGCAGGAACTTCAAACCGGCACTAGGAAACAGATTGAGAAACCAGAGTAAAAGTTTCTTCTGCAACCCGTTCCCTTTGTGCTAGATGAACGAACGTCTCTCCACATGCTCAGTTCTGAGAGATATGTGTGTGTGAAAGCCGTCCTTCACCTATCTTGTTGGGAACCCAAAGTTTTTTTCAGTTGCAAACTCCACTCCTCACATATATATGGAGAGGTACTAGCTCCAACTCGGTTTTACAGTGAAAACTGCAGGAACTTCAAACCGGCACTAGGAAACAGACTGAGAAACCAGAGTAAAAGTTTCTCCTGCAAACCGTTCCCTTTGAGCTAGATGAACGAACGTCTCTCCACATGCTCAGATCTGAGAAATAAGTGTGTGTGAAAGCCGTAATTCACCTAGCTTGTTGGGAACACAAACTATCTTTTCAGTGGCAAACTCCACTCCATACATATATATGGGGAGGTAATAGTTCCAACACGTTTTACAGTGAAAACTGCTGGAAATTCAAACCGGCACTAGGAAACAGACTGAGAAAACAGAGTAAAAGTTTCTCCTGCAACCGGTTCCCTTTGAGCTAGATGAACGAACGTCTCTCCACATGCTCAGTTCTGAGAGATAAGTGTGTGTGAAAGCCGTCCTACACCTAGCTTGTTGGGAACACAAAGTTTCATTTCAGTTGCAAACTCCACTCCATACATATATATGGGGAGGTACTACCTCCAACACGGTTTTACAGTTAAAACTGCAGGAACTTCAAACAGGCACTAGGAATCAGACTGGGAAACCAGAGTAAAAGTTTCTCCTGCAACCCGTTCCTTTTTTCTTAGATGAACGAAAGTCTCTCCACTTGTTCAGTTCTGAGAGATAAGTGTGTGTGAAAGCCGTCCTTCACCTAGCTTGTTGGGAACACAAAGTTTCATTTCAGTTGCAAACTCCACTCCATACATATATATGGGGAGGTACTAGCTCCAACTCGGTTTTACAGTGAAAACTGCAGGAACTTCAAACCGGCACTAGGAAACAGACTGAGAAACCAGAGTAAAAGTTTCTCCTGCAACCCGTTCCATTTGAGCTAGATGAACGAACGTCTCTCCACATGCTCAGTTCTGAGATATATGTGTGTGTGAAAGCCGTTCTTCACCTAGCTAGTTGGGAACACAAAGTTTCTTTTCAGTTGCAAACTCCACTCCATACATATATATGGGGAGGTACTAGCTCCAACTCGGTTTTACAGTGAAAACTGCACGAAATTCAAACCGGCACAAGGAAACAGACTGAGAAACCAGAGTAAAAGTTTCTCCTGCAACCCGTTCCCTTTGTGCTAGATGAACGAATGTCTCTCCACATGCTCAGTTCTGAGAGATAAGTGTGTGTGAAAGCCTTCCTTCACCTAACTTGTTGGGAACCCAAAGTTTCTTTTCAGTTGCATACTCCACTCCATAAATATATATGGGGAGGTACTAGCTCCAACTCGGTTTTACAGTGAAAACTGCAGGAACTACAAACCGGCACTAGGAAACAGACTGAGAAACCAGAGTAAAAGTTTCTCCTGCAACCCGTTCCCATTGTGCTAGATGAACGAACGTCTCTCCACATGATAAGTTCTGAGAGATATGTGTGTGTGTAAGCCGTCCTTCACCTAGATTGTTGGGAACACAAAGTTTCTTTTCAGTTGCAAACTCCACTCCATACATATATATGGGGATATACTAGATCCAAATCCGTTTTACAGTGCAAACTGTAGGAACTTCAACACGGCACTAGGAAACATACTGAGAAACCAGAGTAAAAGTTTCCCCTACAACCCGTTCACTTTGAGCTAGATGAACGAACGTCTCTGCACATTCTCAGTTTTCAGAGATAAGTGTGTGTGAAAGCCGTCCTTCAACTAGATTGTTGGGAACACAAAGTTTCTTTTCAGTTGCAAACTCCACTCCATACATATATATGGGGAGGTACTAGCTCCAACTCTGTTTTACAGTGAAAACTGCAAGAACTTCAAACCGGCACTAGGAAACAGACTGAGAAACCAGAGTAAAAGTTTCTCCTGCAACCCGTTCCCTTTGAGCTAGATGAACGAACGTCTCTCCACATGCTCAGTTCTGAGAGATAAGTGTGTGTGAAAGCATCCTTTACCTAGCTTGTTGGGAACACAAAGATTCTTTGCAGTTGCAAAATCCACTCCATACATATATATGGGGAGGTACTAGCTCCAACTCGGTTTTACAGTGAAAACTGCAGGAACTACAAACCGGCACTAGGAAACAGACTGGAAACCAGAGTAATAGTTTCCCTGCAACCCGTTCCCTTTGTGCTAAGTGAATGAACGTCTCTTCACTTGCTCAGTTCTGAGAGAAAAGTGTGTGTGAAAGCCGTCCTTCACCTAGATTGTTGGGAACACAAAGTTTCTTTTCAGTTGCAAATTCCACTCCATACATATATATGGGGAGGTACTAGCTCCAAATCGGTTTTACAGTGAAAACTGCAGGAACTTCAAACCGGCACTAGGAAACAGACTGAGAAACCAGTGTAAATTTCCTCCTGCAACCCGTTCCCTTTGTGATAGATGAACGAACGTCTCTCCACAGGCTCAGTTCTGAGAGAAAATTGTGTGTGAAAGCCGTACTTCACCTAGCTTTTTGGGAACACAAAGTTTCTTTTCAGTTGCAAACTCCACTCCATACATATATATGGGGAGGTACTAGCTCCAACTCGGTTTTACAGTGAAAACTGCAGGAACATCTAGCCGGCACTAGGAAACAGACTGAGAAACCAGAGTAAAACTTTCTCCTGCAACCCGTTCCCTTTGTGCTAGATGAACGAACGTCCCTCCACATGCTCAGTTCTGAGAGATAAGTCTGTGTGAAAGCCGTCCTTCAAGTAGATTGTTGGGAACACAAAGTTTCTTTTCAGTTGCAAACTCCACTCCATACATATATACGGGGAGGTACTAGCTCCAACTCTGTTTTACAGTGAAAACTGCAAGAACTTCAAACCTGCACTAGGAAACAGACTGAGAAACCAGAGTAAAAGTTTCTCCTGCAACCCGTTCCCTTTGAGCTAGATGAACGAACGTCTCTCCACATGCTCAGTTCTGAGAGATAAGTGTGTGTGAAAGCCTCCTTTACCTAGCTTGTTGGGAACACAAAGATTCTTTGCAGTTGCAAAATCCACTCCATACATATATATGGGGAGGTACCAGCTCCAACTCGGTTTTACAGTGAAAAATGCAGGAACTACAAACCGGCACTAGGAAACAGACTGGAGACCAGAGTAACAGTTTCCCTGCAACCCGTTCCCTTTGTGCTAAGTGAATGAACGTCTCTTCACTTGCTCAGTTCTGAGAGAAAACTGTGTGTGAAAGCCGTCTTTCACCTAGCTTGTTGGGAACAGAAAGTTTCTTTTCACTTGCAAACTCCACTCCATACATATATATGGGGAGGTACTAGTTCCAAATCGGTTTTACAGTGAAAATTGCAGGAACTTCAAACCGGCACTAGGAAACAGACTGAGAAACCAGAGTAAATTTCCTCCTCCAACCCGTACCCTTTGTGATAGATGAACGAACGTCTCTCCACAGGCTCAGTTCTGTGAGAAAATTGTGTGTGAAAGCCGTACTTCACCTAGCTTTTTGGGAACACAAAGTTTCTTTTCAGTTGCAAACTCCACTCCATACATATATATGGGGAGGTATTAGCTCCAACTCGGTTTTACAGTGAAAACTGCAGGAACATCAAACCGGCACTAGGAAACAGACTGAGAAACCAGAGTAAAAGTTTCTCCTGCATCCCGTTCCCTTTGAGCTAGATGAACGAACGTCTCTCCACATGCTCAGTTCTGAGAGATATGTGTGTGTGAAAGCCGTCCTTCACCTAGCTTGTTGGGAACCCAAAGATTCTTTTCAGTTGCAAACTAAACTCCATACATATATATGGGGATGTACTAGATCCAACTCTGTTTTACAGTGCAAACTGTAGGAACTTCAACCCGGCACTAGGAAACAGACTGAGAATCCTGAGTAATAGTTTCTCCTGCAACCCGTTCCCTTTGAGCTAGATGAACGAACGTCTCTCCACATGCTCAGTTCTGAGAGATAAGTGTGTGTGAAAGCCGTCCTTCACCTAGCTTGTAGGGACCCAAGTTTCTTTTCACTTGCAAACTCCACTCCTTACATATATATGGGGATATACTAGATCCAAATCCGTTTTACAGTGCAAACTGTAGGAACTTCATCACGGCACTAGGAAACAGACTGAGAAACCAGATTAAAGTTTCCCTGCAACCCGTTCCCTTTGAGCTAGATGAACGAACGTCTCTCCACATGCTCAGTTCTGAGAGATAAGTGTGTGTGAAGCCGTCCTTCAGCTAGCTTGTTGGGAACCCAAATTTTCTTTTCAGTTGCAATCTCCACTCCATACATATGTATGGGGAGGTACTAGCTCCAATTCGGTTTTACAGTGAAAACTGCAGGAACTTCAAACCGGCACTAGGAAACAGACTGAGAAACCAGAGTAAATTTCCCCCTGCAAACCGTTCCCTTTGTGATAGATGAACGAACGTCTCTCCACATGCTCAGTTCTGAGATATATGTGTGTGTGAAAGCCGTTCTTCACCTAGCTTGTTGGGAACACAAAGTTTCTTTTCAGTTGCAAACTCCACTCCATACATATATATGGGGAGGTACTAGCTCCAACTCGGTTTTACAGTGAAAACTGCACGAAATTCAAACCGGCACAAGGAAACAGACTGAGAAACCAGAGTAAAAGTTTCCCCTGCAACCCGTTCCCTTTGTGCTAGATGAACGAATGTCTCTCCAAATGCTCAGTTCTGAGAGATAAGTGTGTGTGAAAGCCTTCCTTCACCTAGCTTGTTGGGAACCCAAAGTTTCTTTTCAGTTGCATACTCCAATCCATAAATATATATGGGGAGGTACTAGCTCCAACTCGGTTTTACAGTGAAAACTGCAGGAACTACAAACCGGCACTAGGAAACAGACTGAGAAACCAGAGTAAAAGTTTCTCCTGCAACCCGTTCCCATTGTGCTAGATGAACGAACGTCTCTCCACATGATAAGTTCTGAGAGATATGTGTGTGTGTAAGCCGTCCTTCACCTAGATTGTTGGGAACACAAAGTTTCTTTTCAGTTGCAAACTCCACTCCATACATATATATGGGGAGGTACTAGCTCCAACTCGGTTTTACAGTGAAAACTGCAGGAACTTCAATCCGGCACTAGGAAACAGACTGAGAAACCAGAGTAAATTTCCTCCTGCAACCCGTTCCCTTTGTGATAGATGAACGAACGTCTCTCCACAGGCTCAGTTCTGAGAGAAATGTGTGTGTGAAAGCCGTCCTTAACCTAGCTTGTTGGGAACCCAAAGTTTCTTTTCATTTGCAAACTCCACTCCATACATATATATGGGGATGTACTAGATCCAACTCCGTTTTACAGTGCAAACTTTAGGAACTTCAACCCGGCACTAGGAAACAGACTGAGAAACCAGCGTAAAAGTTTCTCCTGCAACCCGTTCCCTTTGTGCTAGATGAACGAACGTCTCTCCACATGCTCAGTTCTGAGAGATAAGTGTGTGTGAAAGCCGTCCTTCACCTAGATTGTTGGGACCCAAAGTTTCTTTTCAGTTGCAAACTCCACTCCATACATATATATGGGGATATACTAGATCCAACTCCGTTTTACAGTGCAAACTGTAGGTACTTCAACCCGGCACTAGGAAACAGACTGAGAAACCAGATTAAAGTTTCCCCTGCAAACCGTTCCATTTGAGCTAGATGAACGAACGTCTCTCCACATGCTCAGTTCTGAGAGATAAGTGTGTGTGAAAGCCGTCCTTCAACTAGCTTGTTGGGAACACAAAGTTCTTTTCAGTTGCAAAATCCACTCCATACATATATATGGGGAGGTACTAGCTCCAAATCGTTTTTACAGTGAAAACTGCAGGAACTTCAAACCGGCACTAGGAAACAGACTGAGAAACCAGAGTAAAAGTTTCCCCTACAACCCGTTCACTTTGAGCTAGATGAACGAACGTCTCTCCACATGCTCAGTTCTGAGAGATAAGTGTGTGTGAAAGCCGTCCTTCACCTAGATTGTTGGGAACACAAAGTTTCTTTTCAGTTGCAAACTCCACTCCATACATATATATGGGGAGGTACTAGCTCCAACTCGGTTTTACAGTGAAAACTGCAAGAACTTCAAACCGGCACTAGGAAACAGACGGAGAAACCAGAGTAAAAGTTTCTCCTGCAACCCGTTCCCTTTGAGCTATATAAACGAACGTCTCTCCACATGCTCAGTTCTGAGAGATAAGTGTGTGTGAAAGCATCCTTTACCTAGCTTGTTGGGAAGACAAAGATTCTTTGCAGTTGCAAAATCCACTCCATACATATATATGGGGAGGTACTAGCTCCAACTCGGTTTTACAGTGAAAACTGCAGGAACTACAAACCGGCACTAGGAAACAGACTGGAAACCAGAGTAATAGTTTCCCTGCAACCCGTTCCCTTTGTGCTAAGTGAATGAACGTCTCTTCACTTGCTCAGTTCTGAGAGAAAAGTGTGTGTGAAAGCCGTCCTTCACCTAGATGTTTGGGAACACAAAGTTTCTTTTCAGTTGCAAATTCCACTCCATACATATATATGGGGAGGTACTAGCTCCAAATCGGTTTTACAGTGAAAACTGCAGGAACTTCAAACCGGCACTAGGAAACAGACTGAGAAACCAGAGTAAATTTCCTCCTGCAACCCGTTCCCTTTGTGATAGATGAACGAACGTCTCTCCACAGGCACAGTTCTGAGAGAAAATTGTGTGTGAAACCCGTACTTCACCTAGCTTTTTGGGAACACAAAGTTTCTTTTCAGTTGCAAACTCCACTCCATACATATATATGGGGAGGTACTAGCTCCAACTCGGTTTTACAGTGAAAACTGCAAGAACTTCAAACCGGCACTAGGAAACAGACGGAGAAACCAGAGTAAAAGTTTCTCCTGCAACCCGTTCCCTTTGAGCTAGATAAACGAACGTCTCTCCACATGCTCAGTTCTGAGAGATAAGTGTTTGTGAAAGCATCATTTACCTAGCTTGTTGGGAAGACAAAGATTCTTTGCAGTTGCAAAATCCACTCCATACATATATATGGGGAGGTACTAGCTCCAACTCGGTTTTACAGTGAAAACTGCAGGAACTACAAACCTTCACTAGGAAACAGACTGGAAACCAGAGTAATAGTTTCCCTGCATACCGTTCCCTTTGTGCTAAGTGAATGAACGTCTCTTCACTTGCTCAGTTCTGAGAGAAAAGTGTGTGTGAAAGCCGTCCTTCACCTAGATGTTTGGGAACACAAAGTTTCTTTTCAGTTGCAAATTCCACTCCATACATATATATGGGGAGGTACTAGCTCCAAATCGGTTTTACAGTGAAAACTGCAGGAACTTCAAACCGGCACTAGGAAACAGACTGAGAAACCAGAGTAAATTTCCTCCTGCAACCCGTTCCCTTTGTGATAGATGAACGAACTTCTCTCCACAGTGACAGTTCTGAGAGAAAATTGTGTGTGAAACCCGTACTTCACCTAGCTTTTTGGGAACACAAAGTTTCTTTTCAGTTGCAAACTCCACTCCATACATATATATGGGGAGGTACTAGCTCCAACTCGGTTTTACAGTGAAAACTGCAGGAACATCAAACCGGCACTAGGAAACAGACTGAGAACCCAGAGTAAAAGTTTCTCCTGCATCCCGTTCCCTTTGAGCTAGATGAACGAACGTCTCTCCACATGCTCAGTTCTGAGAGATATGTGTGTGTGAAAGCCGTCCTTCACCTAGCTTGTTGGGAACCCAAAGTTTCTTTTCAGTTGCAAACTCCACTCCATACATATATATGGGGATGTACTAGATCCAACTCCGATTTACAGGGCAAACTGTAGGAACTTCAACACGGCACTAGGAAACAGACTGAGAAACCAGAGTAAAAGTTTCTCCTGCAACCCGTTCCCTTTGTGCTAGATGAACGAACGTCTTTCCACATGCTCATTTCTGAGAGTAAGTCTGTGTGAAAGCCGTCCTTCACCTAGCTTGTTGGGACCCAAAGTTTCTTTTCACTTGCAAACTCCACTCCATAAATATATATATGGGGTATACTAGATCCAAATCCGTTTTACAGTGCAAACTGTAGGAACTTCAACACGGCACTAGGAAACAGACTGAGAAACCAGAGTAAAAGTTTACCCTACAACCCGTTCACTTTGAGCTAGATGAACGAACGTCTCTGCACATGCTCAGTTCTGAGAGATAAGTGTGTGTGAAAGCCGTCCTTCAACTTGATTGTTGGGAACACAAAGTTTCTTTTCAGTTGCAAACTCCACTCCATACATATATATGGGGAGGTACTAGCTCCAACTCGGTTTTACAGTGAAAACTGCAAGAACTTCAAACCGGCACTAGGAAACAGACTGAGAAACCAGAGTAAAAGTTTCTCCTGCAACCCGTTCCCTTTGAGCTAGATGAACGAACGTCTCTCCACAGGCTCAGTTCTGAGAGAAAATTGTGTTTGAAAGCCGTACTTCACCTAGCTTTTTGGGAACACAAAGTTTCTTTTCAGTTGCAAACTCCACTCCATACATATATATGGGGAGGTATTAGCTCCAACTCGGTTTTACAGTGAAAACTGCAGGAACATCAAACCGGCACTAGGAAACAGACTGAGAAACCAGAGTAAAAGTTTCTCCTGCATCCCGTTCCCTTTGAGCTAGATGAACGAACGTCTCTCCACATGCTCAGTTCTGAGAGATATGTGTGTGTGAATGCCGTCCTTCACCTAGCTTGTTGGGAACCCAAAGTTTCTTTTCAGTTGCAAACTCCACTCCATACATATATATGGGGATGTACTAGATCCAACTCTGTTTTACAGTGCAAACTGTAGGAACTTCAACCCGGCACTAGGAAACAGACTGAGAAACCAGAGTAATAGTTTCTCCTGCAACCCGTTCCCTTTGTGCTAGATGAACGAACGTCTCTCCACATGCTCAGTTCTGAGAGATAAGTGTGTGTGAAAGCCGTCCTTCACGTAGCTTGTTGGGACCCAAAGTTTCTTTTCACTTGCAAACTCCACTCCTTACATATATATGGGGATATACTAGATCCAAATCCGTTTTACAGTGCAAACTGTAGGAACTTCAACACGGCACTAGGAAACAGACTGAGAAACCAGATTAAAGTTTCCCTGCAACCCGTTCCCTTTGAGCTAGATGAACGAACGTCTCTCCACATGCTCAGTTCTGAGAGATAAGTGTGTGTGAAGCCGTCCTTCAGCTAGCTTGTTGGGAACCCAAATTTTCTTTTCAGTTGCAAACTCCACTCCATACATATATATGGGGAGGTACTAGCTCCAATTCGGTTTTACAGTGAAAACTGCAGGAATTTCAAACAGGCACTAGGAAACAGACTGAGAAACCAGTGTAAATTTCCCCCTGCAAACCGTTCCCTTTGTGATAGATGAACGAGCGTCTCTCCACATGCTCTGTTCTGATAGATAAGTGTGTGTGAAAGCCGTCCTTCACCTAGCTTGTTGGGAACACAAAGTTTCTTTTCACTTGCAAACTCCCATCCATACATATATATGGGGAGGGGCTAGCTCCAACTAGATTTTACAGTGAAAACTGCAGGAACTTCAACCTGGCACTAGGAAACAGACTGAGAAAGCAGAGTAAAAGTTTCTCCTGCAACCCGTTCACTTTGTGCTAGATGAACGAACGTCTCTCCACATGCTCAGTTTGAGAGATAAGTGTGTGTGAAAGCCGTCCTTCACCTAGATTGTTGGGAACACAAAGTTCTTTTCAGTTGCAAAATCCACTCCATACATATATATGGGGAGGTACTAGCTCCAAATTGTTTTTACAGTGAAAACTGCAGGAACTTCAAACCGGCACTAGGAAACAGACTGAGAAACCAGAGTAAAAGTTTCCCCTACAACCCGTTCACTTTGAGCTAGATGAACGAACGTCTCTCCACATGCTCAGTTCTGAGAGATAAGTGTGTGTGAAAGCCGTCCTTCACCTAGATTGTTGGGAACACAAAGTTTCTTTTCAGTTGCAAACTCCACTCCATACATATATATGGGGAGGTACTAGCTCCAACTCGGTTTTACAGTGAAAACTGCAAGAACTTCAAACCGGCACTAGGAAACAGACTGAGAAACCAGCGTAAAAGTTTCTCCTGCAACCCGTTCCCTTTTAGCTAGATGAACGAACGTCTCCCCACATGCTCAGTTCTGAGAGATAAGTGTGTGTGAATGCCTCCTTTACCTAGAATGTTGGGAACACAAAATTTCTTTTCAGTTGCAAACTCCACTCCATATATATATATGGGGAGGTACTAGCTCCAAATCGGTTTTACAGTGAAAACTGCAGGAACTTCAAACCGGCACTAGGAAACAGACTGAGAAACCAGAGTAAATTTCCTCCTGCAACCCGTTCCCTTTGTGATAGATGAACGAACGTCTCTCCACAGGCTCAGTTCTGAGAGAAAATTGTGTGTGAAAGCCGTACTTCACCTAGCTTTTTGGGAACACAAAGTTTCTATTCAGTTGCAAACTCCACTCCATACATATATATGGGGAGGTACTAGCTCCAACTCGGTTTTACAGTGAAAACTGCAGGAACATCAAACCGGTACTAGGAAACAGACTGAGAAACCAGAGTAAAAGTTTCTCCTGCATCCCGTTCCATTTGAGCTAGATGAACGAACGTCTCTCCACATGCTCAGTTCTGAGAGATATGTGTGTGTGAAAGCCGTCCTTCACCTAGCTTGTTGGGAACCCAAAGTTTCTTTTCAGTTGCAAACTCCACTCCATACATATATATGGGGATGTACAAGATCCAACTCCGATTTACAGTGCAAACTGTAGGAACTTCAACCCGGCACTAGGAAACAGACTGAGAAACCAGAGTAAAAGTTTCTCCTGCAACCCTTTCCCTTTGTGCTAGATGAACGAACGTCTCTCCACATGCTCAGTTCTGAGAGATAAGTCTGTGTGAAAGCCGTCCTTCACCTAGCTTGTTTGGACCCAAATTTTCTTTTCACTTGCAAACTCCACTCCATACATATATATGGGGATATACTAGATCCAAATCCGTTTTACAGTGCACACTGTAGGAACTTCAACACGGCACTAGGAAACAGACTGAGAAACCAGAGTAAAAGTTTCCCCTACATCCCGTTCACTTTGAGCTAGATGAACGAACGTCTCTGCACATGCTCATTTCTGAGAGATAAGTGTGTGTGAAAGCCGTCCTTCAACTAGATTGTTGGGAACACAAAGTTCTTTTCAGTTGCAAACTCCACTCCATACATATATATGGGGAGGTACTAGCTCCAAATCGGTTTTACAGTGAAAATTGCAGGAACTTCAAACCGGCACTAGGAAACAGACTGAGAAACCAGAGTAAATTTCCTCCTCCAACCCGTTCCCTTTGTGATAGATGAACGAACGTCTCTCCACAGGCTCAGTTCTGAGAGAAAATTGTGTGTGAAAGCCGTACTTCACCTAGCTTTTTGGGAACACAAAGTTTCTTTTCAGTTGCAAACTCCACTCCATACATTTATATGGGGAGGTACTAGCTCCAACTCGGTTTTAAAGTGAAAACTGCAGGAACATCAAACCGGCACTAGGAAACAGACTGAGAAACCAGAGTAAAAGTTTCTCCGGCATCCCGTTCCCTTTGAGCTAGATGAACGAACGTCTCTCCACATGCTCATTTCTGAGAGATATGTGTGTGTGAAAGCCGTCCTTCAGCTAGCTTGTTGGGAACCCAAAGTTTCTTTTCAGTTGCAAAATACACTCCATACATATATATGGGGAGGTACTAGCTCCAATTCGGTTTTACAGTGAAAACTGCAGGAATTTCAAACCGGCACTAGGAAACAGACTGAGAAACCAGAGTAAATTTCCCCCTGCAAACCGTTCCCTTTGTGATAGATGAACGAACGTCTCTCCACATGCTCAGTTCTGATAGATAAGTGTGTGTGAAAGCCGTCCTTCACCTAGCTTGTTGGAAACACAAAGTTTCTTTTCACTTGCAAACTCCCATCCATACATATATATGGGGAGGTGCTAGCTCCAACTAGGTTTTACAGTGAAAACTGCAGGAACTTCAAACCGGCACTAGGAAACATACTGTGAAAGCAGAGTAAAAGTTTCTCCTGCAACCCGTTACTTTTGGGCTAGATGAACGAACGTCTCTCCACATTCTCCGTTCTGAGAGATAAGTGTGTGTGAAAGCCGTCCTTCACCTAGCTTGTTGGGAACACAAAGATTCTTTGCAGGTGCAAAATCCACTCCATACATATATAAGGGGAGGTACTAGCTCCAGCTCGGTTTTACAGTGAAATCTGCAGGAACTTCAAACCGGCACTAGGAAACAGACTGAGAAACCAGAGTAAAAGTTTCTCCTGAAACACGTTCCCTTTGTGCTAGATGAACAAACTTCTCTCCACATGCTCATTTCTGAGAGATAAGTGTGTGTGAAAGCCGTCCTTCACCTAGCTTGTTGGGAACCCAATGTTTCTTTTCAGTTGCAAACTCCACTCCATACATATATATGGGGAGGTAATAGCTCCAACTCGGTTTTACAGTGAAATCTGCAGGAACTTCAAACCGGCACTAGGAAACAGACTGAGAAACCAGAGTAAAAGTTTCTCCTGCAACCCGTTCCCTTTGTGCTAGATGAACGAACGTCTCTCCACATGCTCAGTTCTGAGAGAAAATTGTGTGTGAAAGCCGTCCTTCACCTAGCTTGTTGGGAACACAAAGTTTCTTTTCAGTTGCAAACTCCACTCCATACATATATATGGGGAGGTACTAGCTCCAACACGGTTTTACAGTGAAAACTGCAGGAACTTCAAACCGGCACTAGGAAACAGACTGAGAAACCAGAGTAAAAGTTTCTCCTGCAACCCGTTCCCTTTGAGCTAGATGAACGAAAGTCTCTCCACATGCTTAGTTCTGAGAGATAAGTGTGTGTGAAAGCCGTCCTTCACCTAGCTTGTTGGGAACCCAAAGTTTCTTTTCAGTTGCAAACCCCACTCCATACATATATATGGGGATGTACTAGATCCAACTCCGTTTTACAGTGCAAACTGTAGGAACTTAAACCCGGCACTAGGAGACAGACTGAGAAACCAGCGTAAAAGTTTCTCCTGCAACCCGTTCCCTTTGTGCTAGATGAACGAACGTCTCTCCACATGCTCAATTCTGAGAGATAAGTGTGTGTGAAAGCCGTCTTTCACCTAGCTTGTTGGGACCCAAAGTTTCTTTTCAGTTTCAAACTCCACTCCATACATATATATGGGGATATACTAGATCCAACTCCGTTTTACAGTGCAAACTGTAGGAACTTCAACACGGCACTAGGAAACAGACTGAGAAACCAAATTAAAGTTTCCCCTGCAAACCGTTCCCTTTGAGCTAGATGAACGAACGTCTCTCCACATGCTCACTTCTGAGAGATAAGTGTGTGTGAAAGCCGTCCTTCAACTAGCTTGTTGGGAACACAAAGTTCTTTTCAGTTGAAAAATCCACTCCATACATATATATGGGAAGGTACTAGCTCCAAATCGTTTTTACAGTGAAAACTGCAGGAACTTCAAACCGGCACTAGGAAACAGACTGAGAAACCAGAGTAAAAGTTTCCCCTACAACCCGTTCACTTTGAGCTAGATAAACGAACGTCTCTCCACATGCTCAGTTCTGAGAGATAAGTGTGTGTGAAAGCCGTCCTTCAACTAGATTGTTGGGAACACAAAGTTTCTTTTCAGTTGCAAACTCCACTCCATACATATATATGGGGAGGTACTAGCTCCAACTCGGTTTTACAGTGAAAACTGCTAGAACTTCAAACCGGCACTAGGAAACAGACTGAGAAACCAGAGTAAAAGTTTCTCCTGCATCCCGTTCCCTTTGAGCTAGATGAACGAACGTCTCTCCACATGCTCAGTTCTGAGAGATAAGTGTGTGTGAAAGCCTCCTTTACCTAGCTTGTTGGGAACACAAAGATTCTTTGCAGTTGCAAAATCCACTCCATACATATATATGGGGAGGTACTAGCTCCAACTCGGTTTTACAGTGAAAAATTCAGGAACTACAAACCGGCACTAGGAAACAGACTGGAAACCAGAGTAATAGTTTCCCTGCAACCCGTTCCCTTTGTGCTAAGTGAATGAACGTCTCTTCACTTGCTCAGTTCTGAGAGAAAAGTGTGTGTGAAAGCCGTCCTTCACCTAGCTTGTTGGGAACACAAAGTTTCTTTTCAGTTGCAAACTCCACTCCATACATATATATGGGGAGGTACTAGCTCCAAATAGGTTTTACAGTGAAAACTGCAGGAACTTCAAACCGACACTAGGAAACAGACTGAGAAACCACAGTAAATTTCCTCCTGCAACCCGTTCCCTTTGTGATAGATGAACGAACGTCTCTCCACAGGCTCTGTTCTGAGAGAAAGTTGTGTGTGAAAGCCGTACTTCACATAGCTTTTTGGGAACACAAAGTTTCTTTTCAGTTGCAAACTCCACTCCATACATATATATGGGGAGGTACTAGCTCCAACTCGGTTTTACAGTGAAAACTGCAGGAACATCAAACCGGCACTAGGAAACAGACTGAGAAACCAGAGTAAAAGTTTCTCCTGCATCCCGTTCCCTTTGAGCTAGATGAACGAACGTCTCTCCACATGCTCAGTTCTGAGAGATATGTGTGTGTGAAAGCCGTCCTTCACCTAGCATGTTGGGAACCCAAAGTTTCTTTTCAGTTGCAAACTCCACTCCATACATATATATGGGGAAGTACTAGATCCAACTCTGTTTTACAGTGCAAACCGTAGGAACTTCAACCCGGCACTAGGAAACAGACTGAGAAACCAGAGTAATAGTTTCTCCTGCAACCCGTTCCCTTTGTGCTAGATGAACGAACGTCTCTCCACATGCTCAGTTCTGAGAGATAAGTGTGTGTGAAAGCCGTCCTTCACCTAGCTTGTTGGGACCCAAAGTTTCTTTTCAGTTGCAAACTCCACTCCATACATATATATGGGAAGGTACTAGCTCCAAACCGTTTTTACAGTGAAAACTGCAGGAACTTCAACACGGCACTAGGAAACAGACTGAGAAACCAGAGTAAAAGTTTCCCCTACAACCCGTTCACTTTGAGCTAGATGAACGAACGTCTCTCCACATGCTCAGTTCTGAGAGATAAGTGTGTGTGAAAGCCGTCCTTCACCTAGATTGTTGGGAACACAAAGTTTCTTTTCAGTTGCAAACTCCACTCCATACATATATATGGGGAGGTACTAGCTCCAACTCGGTTTTACAGTGAAAACTGCAGGAACATCAAACCGGCACTAGGAAACAGACTGAGAAACCAGAGTAAAATTTCTCCTGCATCCCGTTCCCTTTGAGCTAGATGAACGAACGTCTCTCCACGTGCTCAGTTCTGAGAGATATGTGTGTGTAAAAGCCGTCCTTCACCTAGCTTGTTGGGAAACCAAAGATTCTTTTCAGTTGCAAACTCCACTCCATACATATATATGGGGATGTACTAGATCCAACTCCGATTTACAGTGCAAACTGTAGGAACTTCAACCCGGCACTAGGAAACAGACTGAGAAACCAGAGAAAAAGTTTCTCCTGCAACCCGTTCCCTTTGTGCTAGATGAACGAACGTCTCTCCACATGCTCAGTTCTGAGAGATAAGTGTGTGTGAAAGCCGTCCTTCACCTAGCTTGTTGGGACCCAAAGTTTCTTTTCACTTGCAAACTCCACTCCATACATATATATGGGGATATACTAGATCCAAATCCGTTTTACAGTGCAAACTGTAGGAACTTCAACACGGCACTAGGAAACAGACTGAGAAACCAGAGTAATAGTTTCTCCTGCAACCCGTTCCCTTTGTGCTAGATGAACGAACGTCTCTCCACATGCTCAGTTCTGAGAGATAAGTGTGTGTGAAAGCCGTCCTTCACCTAGCTTGTTGGGACCCAAAGTTTCTTTTCAGTTGCAAACTCCACTCCATACATATATATGGGAAGGTACTAGCTCCAAACCGTTTTTACAGTGAAAACTGCAGGAACTTCAACACGGCACTAGGAAACAGACTGAGAAACCAGAGTAAAAGTTTCTCCTACAACCCGTTCACTTTGAGCTAGATGAACGAACGTCTCTCCACATGCTCAGTTCTGAGAGATAAGTGTGTGTGAAAGCCGTCCTTCACCTAGATTGTTGGGAACACAAAGTTTCTTTTCAGTTGCAAACTCCACTCCATACATATATATGGGGAGGTACTAGCTCCAACTCGGTTTTACATTGAAAACTGCAGGAACATCAAACCGGCACTAGGAAACAGACTGAGAAACCAGAGTAAAATTTCTCCTGCATCCCGTTACCTTTGAGCTAGATGAACGAACGTCTCTCCACATGCTCAGTTCTGAGAGATATGTGTGTGTAAAAGCCGTCCTTCACCTAGCTTGTTGGGAAACCAAAGATTCTTTTCAGTTGCAAACACCACTCCATACATATATATGGGGATGTACTAGATCCAACTCCGATTTACAGTGCAAACTGTAGGAACTTCAACCCGGCACTAGGAAACAGACTGAGAAACCAGAGAAAAAGTTTCTCCTGCAACCCGTTCCCTTTGTGCTAGATGAACGAACGTCTCTCCACATGCTCAGTTCTGAGAGATAAGTGTGTGTGAAAGCCGTCCTTCACCTAGCTTGTTGGGACCCAAAGTTTCTTTTCACTTGCAAACTCCACTCCATACATATATATGGGGATATACTAGATCCAAATCCGTTTTACAGTGCAAACTGTAGGAACTTCAACACGGCACTAAGAAACAGACTGAGAAACCAGAGTAAAAGTTTCCCCTACAACCCGTTCACTTTGAGCTAGATGAACGAACGTCTCTCCACATGCTCAGTTCTGAGAGATAAGTGTGTGTGAAAGCCGTCCTTCAACTAGATTGTTGGGAACACAAAGTTTCTTTTCAGTTGCAAACTCCACTCCATACATATATATGGGGAGGTACTAGCTCCAACTCGGTTTTACAGTGAAAACTGCTAGAACTTCAAACCGGCACTAGGAAACAGACTGAGAAACCAGAGTAAAAGTTTCTCCTGCAACCCGTTCCCTTTGAGCTAGATGAACGAACGTCTCTCCACATGCTCAGTTCTGAGAGGTAAGTGTGTGTGAAAGCCTCCTTTACCTAGCTTGTTGGGAACACAAAGATTCTTTGCAGTTGCAAAATCCACTCCATACATATATATGGGGAGGTACTAGCTCCAACTCGGTTTTACAGTGAAAAATTCAGGAACTACAAACCGGCACTAGGAAACAGACTGGAAACCAGAGTAATAGTTTCCCTGCAACCCGTTCCCTTTATGCTAAGTGAATGAACGTCTCTTCACTTGCTCAGTTCTGAGAGAAAAGTGTGTGTGAAAGCCGTCCTTCACCTAGCTTGTTGGGAACACAAAGTTTCTTTTCAGTTGCAAACTCCACTCCATACATATATATGGGGAGGTACTAGCTCCAAATATGTTTTACAGTGAAAACTGCAGGAACTTCAAACCGACACTAGGAAACAGACTGAGAAACCACAGTAAATTTCCTCCTGCAACCCGTTCCCTTTGTGATAGATGAACGAACGTCTCTCCACAGGCTCTGTTCTGAGAGAAAGTTGTGTGTGAAAGCCGTACTTCACATAGCTTTTTGGGAACACAAAGTTTCTTTTCAGTTGCAAACTCCACTCTATACATATATATGGGGAGGTACTAGCTCCAACTCGGTTTTACAGTGAAAACTGCAGGAACATCAAACCGGCACTAGGAAACAGACTGAGAAACCAGAGTAAAAGTTTCTCCTGCATCCCGTTCCCTTTGAGCTAGATGAACGAACGTCTCTCCACATGCTCACTTCTGAGAGATATGTGTGTGTGAAAGCCGTCCTTCACCTAGCATGTTGGGAACCCAAAGTTTCTTTTCAGTTGCAAACTCCACTCCATACATATATATGGGGAAGTACTAGATCCAACTCTGTTTTACAGTGCAAACCGTAGGAACTTCAACCCGGCACTAGGAAACAGACTGAGAAACCAGAGTAATAGTTTCTCCTGCAACCCGTTCCCTTTGTGCTAGATGAACGAACGTCTCTCCACATGCTCAGTTCTGAGAGATAAGTGTGTGTGAAAGCCGTCCTTCACCTAGCTTGTTGGGACCCAAAGTTTCTTTTCAGTTGCAAACTCCACTCCATACATATATATGGGGATATACTAGATCCAAATCCGTTTTACAGTGCAAACTGTAGGAACTTCAACACGGCACTAGGAAACAGACTGAGAAACCAGATTAAAGTTTCCCTGCAACCCGTTCCCTTTGAGCTAGATGAACGAACGCCTCTCCACATGCTCAGTTCTGAGAGATAAGTGTGTGTGAAGCCGTCCTTCAGCTAGCTTGTTGGGAACCCAAATTTTCTTTTCAGTTGCAATCTCCACTCCATACATATATATGGGAAGGTACTAGCTCCAATTCGGTTTTACAGTGAAAACTGCAGGAACTTCAAACCGGCACTAGGAAACAAACTGAGAAACCAGAGTAAATTTCCCCCTGCAAACCGTTCCCTTTGTGATAGATGAACGAACGTCTCTCCACATGCTCAGTTCTGATAGATAAGTGTGTGTGAAAGCCGTCCTTAACCTAGCTTGTTGGGAACACAAAGTTTCTTTTCAGTTGCAAACTCCACTCCATACATATATATGGGGATGCACTAGATCCAACTCCGTTTTACAGTGCAAACTGTAGGAACTTCAACCCGGCACTAGGAAACAGACTGAGAAACCAGAGTACAAGTTTCTCCTGCAAACCGTTCCCTTTGTGCTAGATGAACGAACGTCTCTCCACATGCTCATTTCTGAGAGATAAGTGTGTGTGAAAGCCGTCCTTCACCTAGCTTGTTGGAAACACAAAGTTTCTTTTCAGTTGCAAACTCCACTCCATACATATATATGGGGAGGTACTAGCTCCAAATCGGTTTTACAGTGAAAACTGCAGGAACTTCAAACCGGCACTAGGAAACAGACTGAGAAACCAGAGAAAAAGTTTCTCCTGCAACACGTTCCCTTTGTGCTAGATGAACGAACGTCTATCCACATGCTCAGTTCTGAGAGATAAGTGCGTGTGAAAGCCGTCCCTCACCTAGCTTGTTGGGAACACAAAGTTTCTTTTCAGTTGCAAACTCCACTCCATACATATATATGGGGAGGTGCTAGCTCCAAATCGGTTTTACAGTGAAAACTGCAGGAACAACAAACCGGCACTAGGAAACAAATTGAGAAACCAGAGTAAAAGCTTCTCCTGCAACCCGTTTCCTTTGTGCAAGATAAACGAACTTCTCTCCACAGGCTAAGTTCTGAGAGATAAGTGTGTGTGAAAGCCGTCCTTCACCTAGCTTGTTGGGAACACAAAGTTTCTTTTCAGTTGCAAACTACACTCCATACATATATAAGGGGAGGTACTACCTCCTAACTCGGTTTTACAGTTAAAACTGCAGGAACTTCAAACAGGCACTAGGAATCAGACTGGGAAACCAGAGTAAATGTTTCCCTTCAACACATTCCCTTTGTGCTAGATGAACGAATGTCTCTCCCCATGCTCAGTTCTGACAGATATGTGTGTGTGAATGCCGTCCTTCACCTAGCTTGTTGGGAACACAAAGTTTCTTTTCATTTGCAAACTCCACTCCATACATATATATGGGGAGGTACTAGCTCCAACTCTGTTTTACAGTGAAAAATGCAGGAACATCAAACCGGCTCTAGGAAACAGACTGAGAAAACAGAGTACAAGTTTCTCCTGCAACCCGTTCACTTTGAGCTAGATGAACGAACGTCTCTCCACATGCCCAGTTCTGAGAGATAAGTATGTGTGAAAGCCGTACTTCACTTAGCTTGTTGGGAGCCCAAAGTTTCTTTTCAGTTGCAAACTCCACTCCATACATATATATGGTGTGGTACTAGTTCCAACTCGTTTTTACATTGAAAACTGCAGGAACTTCAAACACGCACTAGGAATCAGACTGAGAATCCAGAGTAAATTTCTTCCTGCAACCCGTTCCCTTTGTGCTAGATGAACGAAAGTCTCTCCTCATGCTCAGTTCTGAGAGATAAGTGTGTGTGAAAGCCGTCCTTCACCTTGCTTGTTGGGAACACAAAGATTCTTTGCAGTTGCAAAATCCAGTCCATACATATATATGGGGTGGTACTAGCTCCAACCCGGTTTTACAGTGAAAACTGCAGGAACTTCAAACCGGCACTAGGAAACAGACTGAGAAACCAGATTAATAGTTTCTCCTGCAAACAGTTCCCTTTGTGCTAGATGAACGAACGTCTCTCCACATGCTCAGTTCTGAGAGAAAAGTGTTTGTGAAAGCCGTCCTTCACCTAGCTTGTTGGGAACACAAAGTTTCTTTTCAGTTGCAAACTCCAATCCATACATATATATGGGGAGGTACTAGATCCAACTCGGTTTTACAGTGAAAATTGCAGGAACTTCAAACCGGCACTAGGAAACAGACTGAGAAACCTGCGTAAAAGTTTCTCCTGCAACCGGTTCCCTTTGTGCTAGATGAACGAACGTCTCTCCACATGCTCAGTTCTGAGAGATAAGTGTGTGTGAAAGCCGTCCTTCACCCAGCTTGTTGGGAACACAAAGTTTCTTTTCACTTGAAGACTCCAATCCATACATATATATGGGGAGGTACTAGCTCCAACTCGGTTTTACAGTGAAAATTGCAGGAACAACAAACCGGCACTAGGAAACAGATTGAGGAACCAGAGTAAAAGTTTCTCCTGCAAACCTTTCCTTTTGTGCTACATGAACGAGCTTCTTTCCACAGGCTAAGTTCTGAGAGATAAGACTGTGTGAAAGCCGTCCTTCACCTAGCTTGTTGGGAACACAAAAATTCTTTTCAGTTGCAAACTCCACTCCATACATATATATGGGGAGGTACTACCTCCAAATCTGTTTTACAGTGAAAACTGCAGGAACTTCAAACCAGCACTAGGAAACAGACTGAGAAACCAGAGTAATAGTTTCTCCTGCAACCCGATCCCTTTGTGCTAGATGAACGAACGTCTCTCCACATGCTCAGTTCTGAGAGATAAATGTGTGTGAAAGCCGTCCTTCACCTAGCTTGTTGGGAACCCAATGTTTCTTTTCAGTTGCAAACTCCGCTCCATACATATATATGGGGATGTACTAGCTCCAACTCGGTTTTACAGTGAAACTGCAGGAACTTCAAACCGGCGCTAGGAAACAGACTGAGAAACCAGAGTAAAAGTTTCTCCTGCAACCCGTTCCTTTGAGCTAGATGAACGAACGTCTCTCCACATGCTCAGATCTGAGAGAAAATTGTGTGTGAAAGCCGACCTTCACCTAGCTTGTTGGGAACACAAAGTTTCTTTTCACTTGCAAACTCCACTCCATACATATATATGGGGAGGTACTAGCTCCAAATCGGTTTTACAGTGAAAACTGCAGGAACTTCAAACCGGCACTAGGAAACAGACTGAGAAACCAGAGTAAAAGTTTCTCCTGCATCCCGTTCCATTTGAGCTAGATGAACGAACGTCTTTCCACATGCTCAGTTCTGAGAGATAAGTGTGTGTGAAAGCCTCCTTTACCTAGCTTGTTGGGAACACAAAGATTCTTTGCAGTTGCAAAATCCACTCCATACATATATATGGGGAGGTACTAGCTCCAACTCGGTTTTACAGTGAAAACTGCAGGAACTTCAAACCGGCACTAGGAAACAGACTGGAAACCAGAGTAATAGTTTCCCTGCAACCCGTTCCCTTTGTGCTAAGTGAATGAACGTCTCTCCACTTGCTCAGTTCTGAGAGAAAATTGTGTGTGAAAGCCGTCCTTCACATAGCTTGTTGGGAACACAAAGTTTCTTTTCAGTTGAAAACTCCAATCCATACATATATATCGGGAGGTCCTAGCTCCAAATCGTTTTTACAGTGAAAACTGCAGGAACTTCAAACCGGCACTAGGAAACAGACTGAGAAACCAGAGTAAATTTCCTCCTGCAACCCGTTCCCTTTGTGATAGATGAACGAACGTCTCTCCACAGGCTCAGTTCTGAGAGAAGAGTGTGTGTGATAGCCGTCCTTCACCTAGCTTGTTGGGAACCCAAAGTTTCTTTTCAGTTGCAAATCCACTCCATACATATATATGGGGATGTACTAGATCCAACTCCGTTTTACAGTGCAAACTGTAGGAACTTCAACCCGGCACTAGGAAACAGACTGAGATACCAGCGTAAAAGTTTCTCCTGCAACCCGTTCCCTTTGTGCTAGATGAACGAACGTCTCTCCACATGCTCAGTTCTGAGAGATAAGTGTGTGTGAAGCCGTCCTTCACCTAGCTTGTTGGGACCCAAAGTTTCTTTTCAGTTGCAAACTCCACTCCATACATATATATGGGGATATACTAGATCCAACTCCGTTTTACAGTGCAAACTGTAGGAACTTCAACCCGGCACTAGGAAACAGACTGAGAAAACAGATTAAAGTTTCCCCTGCAAACCGTTCAGTTTGAGCTAGATGAACGAACGTCTCTCCACATGCTCAGTTCTGAGAGATAAGTGTGTGTGAAAGCTGTCCTTCAACTAGCTTGTTGGGAACACAAAGTTCTTTTCAGTTGCAAAATCCACTCCATACATATATATGGGGAGGTTCTAGCTCCAAATCGTTTTTACAGTGAAAACTGCAGGAACTTCAAACCGGCACTAGGAAACAGACTGAGAAACCAGAGTAAAAGTTTCCCCTACAACCCGTTCATTTTGAGCTAGATGAACGAACGTCTCTCCACATGCTCAGTTCTGAGAGATAAGTGTGTGTGAAAGCCGTCCTTCACCTAGATTGTTGGGAACACAAAGTTTCTTTTCAGTTGCAAACTCCACTCCATACATATATATGGGGAGGTACTAGCTCCAACTCGGTTTTACAGTGAAAACTGCAAGAACTTCAAACCGGCACTAGGAAACAGACTGAGAAACCAGAGTAAAAGTTTCTCCTGCAACCCGTTCCCTTTGAGCTAGATGAACGAACGTCTCTCCACATGCTCAGTTCTGAGAGATAAGTGTGTGTGAAAGCCTCCTTTACCTAGCTTGTTGGGAACACAAAGATTCTTTGGAGTTGCAAAATCCACTCCATACATATATATGGGGAGGTACAAGCTCCAACTCGGTTTTACAGTGAAAACTGCAGGAACAACAAACCGGCACTAGGAAACAGACTGAGAAACCAGAGTAAAAGTTTCTCCTGCATCCCGTTCCCTTTGAGCTAGATGAACGAACGTCTCTCCACATGCTCAGTTCTGAGAGATATGTGTGTATGAAAGCCGTCCTTCACCTAGCTTGTTGGGAACCCAAAGTTTCTTTTCAGTTGCAAACTCCACTCCATACATATATATGGTGATGTACTAGATCCAACTCCGATTTACAGTGCAAACTGTAGGAACTTCAACCCGGCACTAGGAAACAGACTGAGAAACCAGCGTAAAAGTTTCTCCTGCAACACGTTCCATTTGTGCTAGATGAACGAAAGTCTCTCCACATGCTCAGTTCTGAGAGAAAAGTGTGTGTGAAAGCCGTCCTTCACCTAGCTTGTTGGGAACACAAAGATTCTTTGCAGGTGCAAAATTCACTCCATACATATATAAGGGGAGGTACTAGCTCCAGCTCGGTTTTACAGTGAAATCTGCAGGAACTTCAAACCGGCACTAGGAAACAGACTGAGAAACCAGAGTAAAAGTTTCTCCTGAAACCCGTTCCCTTTGTGCTAGATGAACAAACGTCTCTCCACATGCTCAGTTCTGAGAGATAAGTATGTGTGAAAGCCGTCCTTCACCTAGCTTGTTGGGAACCCAATGTTTCTTTTCAGTTGCAAACACCACTCCATACATATATATATGGAGGTAATAGCTCCAACTCGGTTTTACAGTGAAAACTGCAGGAACTTCAAACCGGCACTAGGAAACAGACTGAGAAACCAGAGTAATAGTTTCTCCTGCAACCCGTTCCCTTTGTGCTAGATGAACGAACGTCTCTCCACAGGGTCAGTTCTGAGAGAAAATTGTGTGTTAAAGCCGTCCTTCACCTAGCTTGTTTGGAACACAAAGTTTCTTTTAAGTTGCAAACTCCACTCCATACATATATATGGGGAGGTACTAGCTCCAACACGGTTTTACACTGAAAACTGCAGGAACTTCAAACCGGCACTAGGAAACAGACTGAGAAACCAGAGTAAAAGTTTCTCCTACAACCCGTTCCCTTTGAGCTAGATGAACGAACGTCTCTCCACATGCTCAGTTCTGAGAGATATGTGCGTGTGAAAGCCGTCCTTTACCTAGCTTGTTGGGAACACAAAGATTCTTTGCAGTTGCAAAATCCACTCCATACATATATATGGGGAGGTACTAGCTCCAACTCGGTTTTACAGTGAAAACTGCAGGATCTTCAAACCGGCACTAGGAAACAGACTGGAAACCAGAGTAATAGTTTCCCTGCAACCCTTTCCCTTTGTGCTAAGTGAATGAACGTCTCTCCACTTGCTCATTTCTGAGAGAAAGATGTGTGTGAAAGCCGTCCTTCAACTAGATTGTTGGGAACACAAAGTTTCTTTTCAGTTGCAAAATCCACTCCATACATATATATGGGGAGGTACTATCTCCAACTCGGTTTTACAGTGAAAACTGCAGGAACATCAAACCGGCACTAGGAAACAGACTGAGAAACCAGAGTAAAAGTTTCTCCTGCAACCCGTTCCCTTTGTGTTAGATGAACGAACGTCTGTCCACATGCTCAGTTCTGAGAGATAAGTGTGTGTGAAAGCCGTCCTTCACCTAGCTTGTTGGGAACACAAAGTTTCTTTTCAGTTGCAAACTCCACTCCATATATATATATGGGGAGGTACTAGCTCCAACACGGTTTTACAGAGAAAAATGCAGGAACATCAAACCGGCACTAGGAAACAGACTGAGAAACCAGAGTAAATGTTTCTAGTGCAAACCGTTCCCTTTGAGCTAGATGAACGAACGTCTCTCCACATGTTCAGTTCTCAGAGAAATGTGTGTGTGAAAGCCGTCCTTCACCTAGCTTGTTGGGAACCCAAAGTTTCTTTTCAGTTGCAAATTCCACTCCATACATATATATGGGGATGTACTAGATCCAACTCCGTTTTACAGTGCAAACTATAGGAACTTCAACACGGAACTAGGAAACAGACTGAGAAACCAGAGTAAAAGTTTCTCCTGCAACCCGTTCCCTTTGTGCTAGATGAACGAACGTCTCTCCACATGCTCAGTTCTGAGAGATATGTGTGTGTGAAAGCCGTCCTTCACCTAGCTTGTTTGGACTCAAAGTTTCTTTTCAGTTGCAAACTCCACTCCATACATATATATGGGGATATACTTGATCCAACTCCGTTTTACAGTGCAAACTTTAGGAACTTCAACCCGGCACTAGGAAACAGACTGAGAAACCAGATTAAAATTTCCCCTGCAACCCGTTCCCTTTGAGCTAGATGAACGAACGTCTCCCACATGCTCAGTTCTGAGAGATAAGTGCGTGTGAAAGCCGTCCCTCACCTAGCTTTTTGGGAACACAAAGTTTCTTTTCAGTTGCAAACTCCACTCCATACATATATATGGGGAGGTGCTAGCTCCAACTCGGTTTTACAGTGAAAACTGCAGGAACAACAAACCGGCACTAGGAAACAAATTGAGAAACCAGAGTAAAAGTTTCTCCTGCAACCCGTTCCCTTTGTGCAAGATAAACGAACGTCTCTCCACATGCTCAGTTCTGAGAGATAAGTGCGTGTGAAAGCCGTCCCTCACCTAGCTTTTTGGGAACACAAAGTTTCTTTTCAGTTGCAAACTACACTCCATACATATATAAGGGGAGGTAATACCTCCAACTCGGTTTTACAGTTAAAACTGCAGGAACTTCAAACCGGCACTAGGAAACAGACTGATAAACCAGAGTAAAAGTTTCTCCTGCAACCCGTTCCCTTTGTGCTAGACGAACGAACGTCTCCCACAGGCTCAGTTCTGAGAGAAAAGTGTGTGAGAAAGCCATCCTTCAACTAGCTTGTTGGGAAAACATAGTTTCTTTCCAGTTGCTAACTGCACTCCATACATATATATGGGGAGGTACTAGCTCCAACTCGGTTTTACAGTGAAAACTGCAGGAACTTCAAACCGGCACTAGGAAACAGACTGAGAAACCAGAGTAAATTTCCACCTGCAACCCGTTCCCTTTGTGATAGATGAACGAACGTCTCTCCACATGATCAGTTCTGAAAGATAAGTGTGTGTGAAAGCCGTCCTTCACCTAGCTTGTTGGGAACACAAAGATTCTTTTCACTTGCAAACTCCAATCCATACATATATATGGGGATGTACTAGATCCAACTCCGTTTTACAGTGCAAACTGTAGGAACTTCAACCCGGCACTAGGAAACAGACTGAGAAACCAGAGTAAAAGTTTCTCCTGCAAACCGTTCCCTTTGTGCTAGATGAACGAACGTCTCTCCACATGCTCAGTTCTGAGAGATAAGTGTGTGTGAAAGCCGTCCTTCACCTAGTTTGTTGGGACTCAAAGTTTCTTTTCAGTTGCAAACTCCACTCCATACATATATATGGGGATATACTAGTTCCAACTCCGTTTTACAGTGCAAACTGTAGGAACTTCAAACCGGCACTAGGAAACAGACTGAGAAACCAGATTAAAATTTCCCCTGCAACCCGTTCCCTTTGAGCTAGATGAACGAACGTCTCTCCACATGCTCAGTTCTGAGAGATAAGTGTGTGTGAAAGCCGTCCTTCACATAGCTTGTTGGGAACACAAAGTTTCTTTTCAGTTGCAAACCCCAGTCCATACATATATATGGGGAGGTACTATCTCCAAATCGTTTTTACAGTGAAAACTGCAGGAACTTCAAACAGGCACTAGGAAACAGACTGAGAACCCAGAGTAAAAGTTTCCCCTACAACCCGTTCACTTTGAGCTAGATGAACGAACGTCTCTCCTCATGCTCAGTTCTGAGAGATAAGTGTGTGTGAAAGCCGTCCTTCACCAATCTTGTTGGGAACCCAAATTTTCTTTTCAGTTGCAAACTCCACTCCATATATATATATGGGGATGTACTAGTACCAACTCTGTTTTACAGTGAAAACTGCAGGAACTTCAAACCGGCACTAGGAAACAGACTGAGAAACCAGAGTAAAAGTTTCTCCTGCAACCCGTTCCCTTTGTGCTAGATGAACGAACGTCTCTCCACAGGGTCAGTTCTGAGAGAAACGTGTGTGTGAAAGCCGTCCTTCACCTAGCTTGTTGGGAACACAAAGTTTCTTTTCAGTTGCAAACTCCACTCCATACATATATATGAGGAGGTACTAGCTCCAACTCGGTTTTACAGTGAAAACTGCAGGAACTTCAAACCGGCACTAGGAAACAGACTGAGAAACCAGAGTAAATTTCCCCCTGAAAACCTTTCCCTTTGTGATAGATGAACGAACGTCTCTCCACATGCTCAGTTCTGAAAGATAAGTGTGTGTGAAAGCCGTCCTTCACCTAGCTTGTTGGGAACCCAAAGTTTCTTTTCAGTTGCAAACTCCACTCCATACATATATATGGGGATGTACTAGATCCAACTCCGTTTTACAGTGCAAACTATAGGAACTTCAACACGGCACTAGGAAACAGACTGAGAAACCAGAGTAAAAGTTTCCCCTGCAACGCGTTCCCTTTGTGCTAGATGAACGAACGTCTCTCCACATGCTCAGTTCTGAGAGATATGTGTGTGTGAAAGCCGTCCTTCACCTAGCTTGTTTGGACTCAAAGATTCTTTTCATTTGCAAACTCCACTCCATACATATATATGGGGATATACTAGATCCAACTCCGTTTTACAGTGCAAACTGTAGGAACTTCAACCCGGCACTAGGAAACAGACTGAGAAACCAGAGTAATAGTTTCTCCTGCAACCCGTTCCCTTTGTGCTAGATGAACGAACGTCTCTCCACATGCTCAGTTCAGAGAGATAAGTGTGTGTGAAAGCCGTCCTTCACCAAGCTTGTTGGGACTCAAAGTTTCTTTTCAGTTTCAAAATCCACTCCGTACATATATATGGGGATATAATAGATCCAACTCCTTTTTACAGTGCAAACTGTAGGAACTTCAACCCGGCACTAGGAAACAGACTGAGAAACCAGAGTAAAAGTTTCTCCTGCAAACCGTTCCCTTTGTGCTAGATGAACGAACGTCTCTCCACATGCTCAGTTCTGAGAGATAAGTGTGTGTGAAAGCCGTCCTTCACCTAGCTTGTTGGGAACACAAAGTTTCTTTTCACTTGCAAACTCCCATCCATACATATATATGGGGAGGTGCTAGCTCCAACTAGGTTTTACAGTGAAAACTGCAGGAACTTCAAACCGGCACTAGAAAACAGACTGAGAAACCAGAGTAAAAGTTTCTCATGCAACGCGTTCCCTTTGAGCTAGATGAACGAACGTCTCTCCACATGTTCAGTTCTCAGAGATATGTGTGTGTGAAAGCCGTCCTTCACCTAGCTTGTTGGGAACCCAAAGTTTCTTTTCAGTTGCAAACTCCACTCCATACATATATATGGGGATGTACTAGATCCAACTCCGTTTTACAGTGCAAACTGTAGGAACTTCAACCCGGCACTAGGAAACAGACTGAGAAACCAGAGTAAAAGTTTCTCCTGCAAACCGTTCCCTTTGTGCTAGATGAACGAACGTCTCTCCACAGGCTAAGATCTGAGAGATAAATGTGTGTGAAAGCCGTCCTTCACCTAGCTTGTTGGGAACCCAAAGTTTCTTTTCATTTGCAAACTCCACTCCATACATATATATGGGGAGGTACTAGCTCCAACTCTGTTTTACAGTGAAAACTGCAGGAACTTCAAACAGGCACTAGGAAACAGACTGAGAAACCAGAGTAAAAGTTTCCCCTACAACCCGTTCACTTTGAGCTAGATGAACGAACGTCTCTCCTCATGCTCAGTTCTGAGAGATAAGTGTGTGTGAAAGCCGTCCTTCAACTAGCTTGTTGGGAACACAAATTTTCTTTTCAGTTGCAAATTCCACTCCATATATATATATGGGGAGGTACTAGTACCAACTCTGTTTTACAGTGAAAACTGCAGGAACTTCAAACCGGCACTAGGAAACAGACTGAGAAACCAGAGTAAAAGTTTCTCCTGCAACCCGTTCCCTTTGTGCTAGATGAACGAACGTCTCTCCACAGGGTCAGTTCTGAGAGAAACGTGTGTGTGAAAGCCGTCCTTCACCTAGCTTGTTGGGAACACAAAGTTTCTTTTCAGTTGCAAACTCCTCTCCATACATATATATGAGGAGGTACTAGCTCCAACTCGGTTTTACAGTGAAAACTGCAGGAACTTCAAACCGGCACTAGGAAACAGACTGAGAAACCAGAGTAAAAGTTTCTCCTGCAACCCGTTCCCTTTGTGCTAGATGAACGAACGTCTCTCCACAGGCTGAGTTCTGAGAGAAAAGTGTGTGTGAAAGCCGTCCTTCAACTAGCTTGTTGGGAACACATAGTTTCTTTTCAGTTGCAAACTCCACTCCATACATATATATGGGGAGGTACTAGCTCCAACTCGGTTTTACAGTGAAAACAGCAGGAACTTCAAACCGGCACTAGGAAACAGACTGAGAAACCAGAGTAAATTTCCTACTGCAACCCTTTCCCTTTGTGATAGATGAACGAACGTCTCTCCACATGATCAGTTCTGAAAGATAAGTGTGTGTGAAAGCCGTCCTTCACCTAGCTTTTTGGGAACACAAAGTTTCTTTTCAGTTGCATACTCCACTCCATATATATATATGGGGAGGTACAAGCTCCAACACGGTTTTACAGTGAAAACTGCAGCAACATCAAACCGGCACTAGGAAATAGACTAAGAAACCAGAGTAAATGTTTCTCCTGCAACCCGTTCTCTCTGAGCTAGATGAACGAACGTCTCTCCACATGTTCAGTTCTCAGAGATATGTGTGTGTGAAAGCCGTCCTTCAACTAGCTTGTTGGGAACCCAAAGTTTCTTTTCAGTTGCAAACTCCACTCCATACATATATATGGGGATGTACTAGATCCAACTCCGTTTTACAGTGCAAAATGTAGGAACTTCATCCCGGCACTAGGAAACAGACTGAGAAACCAGAGTAAAAGTTTCTCCTGCAAACCGTTCCCTTTGTGCTAGATGAACGAACGTCTCTCCACAGGCTAAGTTCTGAGAGATAAGTGTGTGTGAAAGCCGTCCTTCACCTAGCTTGTTGGGAACCCAAAGTTTCTTTTCATTTGCAAACTCCACTCCATACATATACATGGGGAGGTACTAGCTCCAACTCTGTTTTACAGTGAAAAATGCAGGAACATCAAAACGGCTCTAGGAAACAGACTGTGAAACCAGAGTAAAAGTTTCTCCTGCAACACGTTCCCTTTGTGCTAGATGAACGAATGTCTCTCCACATGCTCAGTTCTGAGAGATAAGTGGGTGTGAAAGCCGTATTTCACCTAGCTTGTTGGGTACACAAAGTTTCTTTTCAGTTGCAAACTCCACTCCATACATATATATGGGGAGGTAATAGCTCCAACTCGGTTTTACAGTGAAAACTGCAGGAACTTCAAACCAGTAATCGGAAACTGTCTGAGAAACCAGAGTAAAAGTGTCTCCTTCAACCCGTTCCCTTTGTGCTAGATGAACGAACGTCTCTCCACATGCTCATTTCTGAGACATAAGTGTGTGTGAAAGCCGTCCTTCACCTAGCTTGTTGGGAACACATAGTTTCTTTTCAGTTGCAAACTCCATTCCATACATATATATGGGGAGGTACTAGCTCCAAATCGGTTTTACAGTGAAAACTGCAGGAACTTCAAACCGGCACTAGGAAACAGACTGAGAAACCAGAGTAAAAGTTTCCCCTGCAACCCGTTCCCTTTGAGCTAGATAAACGAAAGTCTCTCCACATGCTCAGTTCTGAGAGATAAGTGTGTGTGAAAGCCGTCCTTCACCTAGCTTGTTGGGAACACAAAGTTTCTTTTCAGTTGCAAACTCCACTCCATACATATATAAGGGGAGGTAATACCTCCAACTCGGTTTTACAGTTAAACTGAAGGAACTTCAAACAGGCACTAGGAATCAGAGTGGGAAACCAGAGTAAATGTTTCCCCTTCAACCCATTCCCTTTGTGCTAGATGAACGAATGTCTCTCCACATGCTCAGTACTGAGAGATAAGTGTGTGTGAAAGCCGTCCTTCACCTAGCTTGTTGTGAACACAAAGTTTCTTTTCATTTGCAAACTCCACTCCATACATATATATGGGGAGGTACTAGCTCCAACTCTGTTTTACAGTGAAAAATGCAGGAACATCAAACCGGCTCTAGGAAACCGACTGTGAAATCAGAGTAAAATTTCCCCTGCAACCCGTTCCCTTTGTGCTAGATGAACGAACGTCTCTCCAAATGCTCAGTTCTGAGAGATAAGTGTGTGTGAAAGCCGTCCTTCAACTAGCTTGTTGGGAACACAAAGTTTCTTTTCAGTTGCAAACTCCACTCCATATATATATATTGGGAGGTACTATCTCTAACTCGGTTTTACAGTGAAAACTGCAGGAACTTCAAACCGGCACTAGGAAACAGACTGAGAAACCAGAGTAAAAGTTTCTCCTGCAACCCGTTCCCTTTGTGCTAGATGAACGATCGTCTCTCCACATGCTCAGTTCTGAGAGATAAGTGCGTGTGAAAGCCGTCACTCACCTAGCTTGTTGGGAACACAATGTTTCTTTTCAGTTGCAAACTCCACTCCATACATATATATGGGGAGGTGCTAGCTCCAACTCGGTTTTACAGTGAAAACTGCAGGAACAACAAACCGGCACTAGGAAACAAATTGAGAAACCAGAGTAAAAGTTTCTCCTGCAACCCGTTCCATTTGAGCTAGATGAACGAACGTCTCGCCACATGCTCATTTCTGAGAGATATGTGTGTGTGAAAGCCTTCCTTCACCTAGCTTGTTGGGAACACAAAGTTTCTTTTCAGTTGCAAACTCCACTCCATACATATATATGGTGAGGTACTAGCTCCAACTCGGTTTTACAGTGAAAACTGCAGGAACTTCAAACCGGCACTAGGAAACAGACTGAGAAACCAGAGTAAAAGTTTCTCTTGCAAACCGTTCCCTTTGTGCTAGATGAACGAACATCTCTCCACATGCTCAGTTCTGAGAGATATGTGTGTGTGAAAGCCGTCCTTCACCTAGCTTGTTGGGAACACAAAGCTTCTTTTCAGTTGATAATTCCACTCCATACATATATATGGGGAGGTACTAGCTCCAACTCGGTTTTACAGTGAAAACTGCAGGAACTTCAAACCGGCACTAGGAAACAGACTGAGAAACCAGAGTAAAAGTTTCACCTGCAACACGTTCCCTTTGTGCTAGATGAACGAAAGTCTCTCCACATGCTCAGTTCTGAGATATAAGTGTGTGTGAAAGCCGTCCTTCATCTAGCTTGTTGGGAACACAAAGTTTCTTTTCAGTTGCAAACTCCACTCCATACATATATATGGGGAGGTACAAGCTCCAACTCGGTTTTACAGTGAAAACTGCAGGAACTTCAAACCGGCACTAGGAAACAGACTGAGAAACCAGAGTAAAAGTTTCTCCTGCAACCCGTTCCATTTGAGCTAGATGAACGAACGTCTCTCCACATGCTCAGTTCTGAGATATATGTGTGTGTGAAAGCCGTCCTTCACCTAGCTTGTTGTGAACACAAAGTTTCTTTTCAGTTGCAAACTCCACTCCATACATATATATGGGGAGGTCCTAGCTCCAACTCGGTTTTACAGTGAAAACAGCAGGATCTTCAAACCGGCACTAGGAAACAGACTGAGAAACCAGAGTAAAAGTTTCTCCTGCAACCCGTTCCCTTTGAGCTAGATGAACGAACGTCTCTCCACATGCTCAGTTCTGAGAGATAAGTGTGTGTGAAAGCCGTCCTTCACCTAGCTTGTTGGGAACCCAAAGATTCTTTTCAGTTGCAAACTCCACTCCATACTTATATATGGGGAGGTACAAGTTCCAACTCGGATTTACAGTGAAAACTGCAGGAACTTCAAACCGGCACTAGGAAACAGACTGAGAAACCAGAGTAAAAGTTTCTCCTTCAACCCGTTCCCTTTGTGCTAGATGAACGATCGTCTCTCCACATGCTCAGTTCTGAGAGATAAGTGCGTGTGAAAGCCGTCCCTCACCTAGCTTGTTGGGAACACAAAGTTCCTTTTCAGTTGCAAACTCCACTCCATACATATATATGGGGAGGTGCTAGCTCCAACTCGGTTTTACAGTGAAAACTGCAGGAACAACAAACCGGCACTAGGAAACAAATTGAGAAACCAGAGTAAAAGTTTCTCCTGCAACCCGTTCCTTTGTGCTAGATGAACGAACGTCTCTCCACAGGCTAAGTTCTGAGAGATAAGTGTGTGTGAAAGCAGTCCTTCACCTAGCTTGTTGGGAACATAAAGTTTCTTTTCAGTTGCAAACTCCACTCCTTACATATATATGGGGAGGTGCTAGCTCCAACTCGGTTTTACAGTGAAAACTGCAGGAACAACAAACCGGCACTAGGAAACAAATTGAGAAACCAGAGTAAAAGTTTCTCCTGCAACCCGTTCCCTTTGTGCTAGATGAACGAACGTCTCTCCACATGCTCAGTTCTGAGAGATAAGTGTGTGTGAAAGCCGTCCTTCAACTAGCATGTTGAGAACACAAAGTTTCTTTTCAGTTGCAAACTCCACTCCATACATATATAAGGGGAGGTACTACCTCCAACACGGTTTTACAGTTAAAACTGAAGGAACTTCAAACAGGCACTAGGAATCAGACTGGGAATCCAGAGTAAATGTTTCCCCTTCAACCCATTCCCTTTTTGCTAGATGAACGAATGTATCTCCACATGCTCAGTTCTGAGAGATAAGTGTGTGTGAAAGCCGTCCTTCACCTAGCTTGTTGGGAACACAAAGTTTCTTTTCATTTGAAACTCCACTCCATACATATATATGGGGAGGTACTAGCTCCAACTCTGTTTTACAGTGAAAAATGCAGGAACATCAAACCGGCTCTAGGAAACAGACTGTGAAACCAGAGTAAAAGTTTCTCCTGCAAACGTTTCCCTTTGTGCTAGATGAACGAATGTCTCTCCACATGCTCAGTTCTGAGAGATAAGTGTGTGTGAAAGCCGTCCTTCAACTAGCTTGTTGGGAACACAAAGTTTCTTTTCATTTGCAAACTCCACTCCATACATACATATGGGGAGGAACTAGCTCCAACTCGGTTTTACAGAGAAAACTGCACTAACTTCAAACCGGCACTAGGAAACAGACTGAGAAACCAGAGTAAAAGTTTCTCCTGCAACCCGTTCCCTTTGTGCTAGATGAACGAACGTCTCTCCACATGATCAATTCTCAGATATATGTGTGTGTGTAAGCCGTACTTCAAATAGATTTTTGGGAGCACAAAGTTTCTTTTCTTTGCAAACTCCACTCCATACATATATATGGGGAGGTATGAGCTCCAACTCGGTTTTAAAGTGAAAACTGCAGGAACTTCAAACCGGCACTAGGAAACAGACTGAGAAACCAGAGTAAAAGTTTCTCCTGCAATCCGTTCCTTTTTTCTTAGATGAACGAAAGTCTCTCCACTTGTTCAGTTCTGAGAGATAAGTGTGTGTGAAAGCCGTCCTTCACCTAGCTTGTTGGGAACACAAAGTTTCTTTTCAGTTGCAAACTCCACTCCATACATATATATGGGGAGGTACTAGCTCCAACTCGGTTTTACAGTGAAAACTGCAGGAACTTCAAACCGGCACTAGGAAACAGACTGAGAAACCAGAGTAAAAGTTTCTCCTGCAACCCGTTCCATTTGAGCTAGATGAACGAACGTGTCGCCACATGCTCATTTCTGAGAGATATGTGTGTGTGAAAGCCTTCCTTCACCTAGCTTGTTGGGAACACAAAGTTTCTTTTCAGTTGCAAACTCCACTCCATACACATATATGGTGAGGTACTAGCTCCAACTCGGTTTTACAGTGAAAACTGCAGGAACTTCAAACCGGCACTAGGAAACAGACTGAGAAACCAGAGTAAAAGTTTCTCCTGCAACCCGTTCCCTTTGTGCTAGATGAACGAACATCTCTCCACATGCTCAGTTCTGAGAGATAAGTGTGTGTGAAACCGTCCTTCACCTAGCTTGTTGGGAACACAAAGCTTCTTTTCAGTTGATAATTCCACTCCATACATATATATGGGGAGGTACTAGCTCCAACTCGGTTTTACAGTGAAAACTGCAGGAACTTCAAACCGGCACTAGGAAACAGACTGAGAAACCAGAGTAAAAGTTTCACCTGCAACCCGTTCCCTTTGTGCTAGATGAACGAACGTCTCTCCACATGCTCAGTTCTGAGATATAAGTGTGTGTGAAAGCCGTCCTTCATCTAGCTTGTTGGGAACACAAAGTTTCTTTTCAGTTGCAAACTCCACTCCATACATATATTTGGGGAGGTACAAGCTCCAACTCGGTTTTACAGTGAAAACTGCAGGAACTTCAAACCGGCACTAGGAAACAGACTGAGAAACCAGAGTAAAAGTTTCTCCTGCAACCCGTTCCATTTGAGTTAGATGAACGAACGTTTCTCCACATGCTCAGTTCTGAGATATATGTGTGTGTGAAAGCCGTCCTTCACCTAGCTTGTTGGGAACACAAAGTTTCTTTTCAGTTGCAATCTCCACTCCATACATATATATGGGGAGTTCCTAGCTCCAACTCGGTTTTACAGTGAAAACTGCAGGAACTTCAAACCGGCACTAGGAGACAGACTGAGAAACCAGAGTAATAGTTTCTCCTGCAACCCGTTCCCTTTGTGCTAGATGAACGAACGTCTCTCCACATGCTCAGTTCTGAGAGATAAGTGTGTGTGAAAGCCGTCCTTCACCTAGCTTGTTGGGACCCAAAGTTTCTTTTCAGTTGCAAACTCCACTCCATACATATATATGTGGATATACTAGATCCAACTCCGTTTTACAGTGCAAACTGTAGGAACTTCAACCCGGCACTAGGAAACAGACTGAGAAACCAGATTAAAGTTTCCCCTGCAAATCGTTCCCTTTGTGCTAGATGAACGAATGTCTCTCCACATGCTCAGATCTGAGAGATAAGTGTGTGTGAAAGCCGTCCTTCAACTAGCTTGTTGGGAACACAAAGTTTCTTTTCATTTGCAAACTCCACTCCGTACATACATATGGGGAGGAACTAGCTCCAACTCGGTTTTACAGTGAAAACTGCAGGAACTTCAAACCGGCACTAGGAAACAGACTGAGAAACCAGAGTAAAAGTTTCTCCTGCAACCCGTTCCCTTTGTGCTAGATGAACGAACGTCTCTCCACATGATCAATTCTCAGAGATATGTGTGTGTGTAAGCCGTACTTCAAATAGATTTTTGGGAGCACAAAGTTTCTTTTCTTTGCATACTCCACTCCATACATATATATGGGGAGGTATGAGCTCCAACTCGGTTTTAAAGTGTAAACTGCAGGAACTTCAAACCGGCACTAGGAAACAGACTGAGAAACCAGAGTAAAAGTTTCTCCTGAAATCCGTTCCTTTTTTCTTAGATGAACGAAAGTCTCTCCACTTGTTCAGTTCTGAGAGATAAGTGTGTGTGAAAGCCGTCCTTCACCTAGCTTGTTGGGAACACAAAGTTTCTTTTCAGTTGCAAACTCCACTCCATACATATATATGGGTAGGTGCTAGCTCCAACTCGGTTTTACAGTGAAAACTGCAGAAAATTCAAACCGGCACTAGGAAACAGACTGTGAAACCAGAGTAAATGTTTCTCCTGCAACCCGTTCCCTTTGAGCTAGATGAACGAACGTCTATCCACATGCTCAGTTCTGATAGATAAGTGTGTGTGAAAGCCGTCCTTCACCAATCTTGTTGGGAACACAAAGTTTCTTTTCACTTGCAAACTCCAATCCATACATATATATGGGGAGGATCTAGCTCCAACTCGTTTTTACAGTGAAAACTGCAGGAACTTCAAACCGGAACTAGGAAACAGACTGAGAAACCAGAGTAAAAGTTTCTCCTTCAAACCGTTCCCTTTCTGCTAGATGAACGATCGTCTCTCCATATGCTCATTTCTGATAGATAAGTGCGTGTGAAAGACGTCCTTCACCTAGCTTGTTGGGAACAAAAAGTTTCTTTTCACTTGCAAGCTCCAATCCATAAATATATATGGGGATGTGCTAGCTCCAACTAGGTTTTACAGTGAAAATTGCAGGGACTTCAAACCGGCTCTAGGAAACAGACTGAGAAACCAGAGTAAAAGTTTCTCCTGCAACCCGTTCCATTTGAGCTAGATGAACGAACGTGTCGCCACATGCTCATTTCTGAGAGATATGTGTGTGTGAAAGCCTTCCTTCACCTAGCTTGTTGGGAACACAAAGATTCTTTTCAGTTGCAAACTCCACTCCATACACATATATGGTGAGGTACTAGCTCCAACTCGGTTTTACAGTGAAAACTGCAGGAACTTCAAACCGGCACTAGGAAACAGACTGAGAAACCAGAGTAAAAGTTTCTCCTGCAACCCGTTCCCTTTGTGCTAGATGAACGAACATCTCTCCACATGCTCAGTTCTGAGAGATAAGTGTGTGTGAAACCGTCCTTCACCTAGCTTGTTGGGAACACAAAGTTTCTTTTCAGTTGCAAACTCCACTCCATACATATATTTGGGGAGGTACAAGCTCCAACTCGGTTTTACAGTGAAAACTGCAGGAACTTCAAACCGGCACTAGGAAACAGACTGAGAAACCAGAGTAAAAGTTTCTCCTGCAACCCGTTCCATTTGAGTTAGATGAACGAACGTTTCTCCACATGCTCAGTTCTGAGATATATGTGTGTGTGAAAGCCGTCCTTCACCTAGCTTGTTGGGAACACAAAGTTTCTTTTCAGTTGCAAACTCCACTCCATACATATATATGGGGAGTTCCTAGCTCCAACTCGGTTTTACAGTGAAAACTGCAGGAACTTCAAACCGGCACTAGGAGACAGACTGAGAAACCAGAGTAATAGTTTCTCCTGCAACCCGTTCCCTTTGTGCTAGATGAACGAACGTCTCTCCACATGCTCAGTTCTGAGAGATAAATGTGTGTGAAAGCCGTCCTTCACCTAGCTTGTTGGGAGCCCAATGTTTCTTTTCAGTTGCAAACTCCACTCCATACATATATATGGGGATGTACTAGCTCCAACTCGGTTTTACAGTGAAACTGCAGGAACTTCAAACCAGCGCTAGGAAACAGACTGAGAAACCAGAGTAAAAGTTTCTCCTGCAACCCGTTCCTTTGTGCTAGATGAACGAACGTCTCTCCACATGCTCAGTTCTGAGAGAAAATTGTGTGTGAAAGCCGTCCTTCACCTAGCTTGTTGGGAACACAAAATTTCTTTTCACTTGCAAACTCCACTCCATACATATATATGGGGATGTACTAGTTCCAAATCGGTTTTACAGTGAAAACTGGAGGAACTTCAAACCGGCACTAGGAAACAGACTGAGAAACCAGAGTAAAAGTTTCTCCTGCATCCCGTTCCATTTGAGCTAGATGAACGAACGTCTCTCCACATGCTCAGTTCTGAGAGATAAGTGTGTGTGAAAGCCTCCTTTACCTAGCTTGTTGGGAACACATGATTCTTTGCAGTTGCAAATTCCACTCCATACATATATATGGGGAGGTAATAGTTCCAACTCGGTTTTACAGTGAAAACTGCAGGAACTTCAAACCGCACTAGGAAACAGACTGGAAACCAGAGTAATAGTTTCCCTGCAACCCGTTCCCTTTGTGCTAAGTGAATGAACGTCTCTCCACTTGCTCAGTTCTGAGAGAAAATTGTGTGTGAAAGCCGTCCTTCACCTAGCTTGTTGGGAACACAAAGTTTCTTTTCAGTTGCAAACTCCACTCCATACATATATATGGGGAGGTCCTAGATCCAAATCGGTTTTACAGTGTAAACTGCAGGAACTTCAAACCGGCACTAGGAAACAGACTGAGAAACCAGAGTAAATTTCCTCCCGCAAACCGTTCCCTTTGTGATAGATGAACGAACGTCTCTCCACAGGCTCAGTTCTGAGAGAAAAGTGTGTGTGAAAGCCGTCCTTCACCTAGCTTGTTGGGAACCCAAAGTTTCTTTTCAGTTGCAAACTCCACTCCATACATATATATGGTGATTTACTAGATCCAACTCCGTTTTACAGTGCAAACTGTAGGAACTTCAACCCGGCACTAGGAAACAGACTGAGATACCAGCGTAAAAGTTTCTCCTGCAACCCGTTCCCTTTGTGCTAGATGAACGAACGTCTCTCCACATGCTCAGTTCTGAGAGATAAGTGTGTGTGAAAGCCGTCCTTCACCTAGCTTGTTGGGACCCAAAGTTTCTTTTCAGTTGCAAACTCCACTCCATACATATATATGTGGATATACTAGATCCAACTCCGTTTTACAGTGCAAACTGTAGGAACTTCAACCCGGCACTAGGAAACAGACTGAGAAACCAGATTAAAGTTTCCCCTGCAAATCGTTCCCTTTGTGCTAGATGAACGAATGTCTCTCCACATGCTCAGATCTGAGAGATAAGTGTGTGTGAAAGCCGTCCTTCAACTAGCTTGTTGGGAACACAAAGTTTCTTTTCATTTGCAAACTCCACTCCGTACATACATATGGGGAGGAACTAGCTCCAACTCGGTTTTACAGTGAAAACTGCAGGAACTTCAAACCGGCACTAGGAAACAGACTGAGAAACCAGAGTAAAAGTTTCTCCTGCAACCCGTTCCCTTTGTGCTAGATGAACGAACGTCTCTCCACATGATCAATTCTCAGAGATATGTGTGTGTGTAAGCCGTACTTCAAATAGATTTTTGGGAGCACAAAGTTTCTTTTCTTTGCAAACTCCACTCCATACATATATATGGGGAGGTATGAGCTCCAACTCGGTTTTAAAGTGAAAACTGCAGGAACTTCAAACCGGCACTAGGAAACAGACTGAGAAACCAGAGTAAAAGTTTCTCCTGCAATCCGTTCCTTTTTTCTTAGATGAACGAAAGTCTCTCCACTTGTTCAGTTCTGAGAGATAAGTGTGTGTGAAAGCCGTCCTTCACCTAGCTTGTTGGGAACACAAAGTTTCTTTTCAGTTGCAAACTCCACTCCATACATATATATGGGTAGGTGCTAGCTCCAACTCGGTTTTACAGTGAAAACTGCAGAAAATTCAAACCGGCACTAGGAAACAGACTGAGAAACCAGAGTAAATGTTTCTCCTGCAACCCGTTCCCTTTGAGCTAGATGAACGAACGTCTCTCCACATGCTCAGTTCTGATAGATAAGTGTGTGTGAAAGCCGTCCTTCACCAATCTTGTTGGGAACACAAAGTTTCTTTTCACTTGCAAACTCCAATCCATACATATATATGGGGAGGATCTAGCTTCAACTCGTTTTTACAGTGAAAACTGCAGGAACTTCAAACCGGAACTAGGAAACAGACTGAGAAACCAGAGTAAAAGTTTCTCCTTCAAACCGTTCCCTTTCTGCTAGATGAACGATCGTCTCTCCATATGCTCATTTCTGATAGATAAGTGCGTGTGAAAGACGTCCTTCACCTAGCTTGTTGGGAACAAAAAGTTTCTTTTCACTTGCAAGCTCCAATCCATAAATATATATGGGGATGTGCTAGCTCCAACTAGGTTTTACAGTGAAAATTGCAGGGACTTCAAACCGGCTCTAGGAAACAGACTGAGAAACCAGAGTAAAAGTTTCTCCTGCAACCCGTTCCATTTGAGCTAGATGAACGAACGTGTCGCCACATGCTCATTTCTGAGAGATATGTGTGTGTGAAAGCCTTCCTTCACCTAGCTTGTTGGGAACACAAAGTTTCTTTTCAGTTGCAAACTCCACTCCATACACATATATGGTGAGGTACTAGCTCCAACTCGGTTTTACAGTGAAAACTGCAGGAACTTCAAACCGGCACTAGGAAACAGACTGAGAAACCAGAGTAAAAGTTTCTCCTGCAACCCGTTCCCTTTGTGCTAGATGAACGAACATCTCTCCACATGCTCAGTTCTGAGAGATAAGTGTGTGTGAAACCGTCCTTCACCTAGCTTGTTGGGAACACAAAGCTTCTTTTCAGTTGATAATTCCACTCCATACATATATATGGGGAGGTACTAGCTCCAACTCGGTTTTACAGTGAAAACTGCAGGAACTTCAAACCGGCACTAGGAAACAGACTGAGAAACCAGAGTAAAAGTTTCACCTGCAACCCGTTCCCTTTGTGCTAGATGAACGAACGTCTCTCCACATGCTCAGTTCTGAGATATAAGTGTGTGTGAAAGCCGTCCTTCATCTAGATTGTTGGGAACACAAAGTTTCTTTTCAGTTGCAAACTCCACTCCATACATATATTTGGGGAGGTACAAGCTCCAACTCGGTTTTACAGTGAAAACTGCAGGAACTTCAAACCGGCACTAGGAAACAGACTGAGAAACCAGAGTAAAAGTTTCTCCTGCAACCCGTTCCATTTGAGTTAGATGAACGAACGTTTCTCCACATGCTCAGTTCTGAGATATATGTGTGTGTGAAAGCCGTCCTTCACCTAGCTTGTTGGGAACACAAAGTTTCTTTTCAGTTGCAATCTCCACTCCATACATATATATGGGGAGTTCCTAGTTCCAACTCGGTTTTACAGTGAAAACTGCAGGAACTTCAAACCGGCACTAGGAGACAGACTGAGAAACCAGAGTAATAGTTTCTCCTGCAACCCGTTCCCTTTGTGCTAGATGAACGAACGTCTCTCCACATGCTCAGTTCTGAGAGATAAGTGTGTGTGAAAGCCGTCCTTCACCTAGCTTGTTGGGACCCAAAGTTTCTTTTCAGTTGCAAACTCCACTCCATACATATATATGTGGATATACTAGATCCAACTCCGTTTTACAGTGCAAACTGTAGGAACTTCAACCCGGCACTAGGAAACAGACTGAGAAACCAGATTAAAGTTTCCCCTGCAAATCGTTCCCTTTGTGCTAGATGAACGAATGTCTCTCCACATGCTCAGATCTGAGAGATAAGTGTGTGTGAAAGCCGTCCTTCAACTAGCTTGTTGGGAACACAAAGTTTCTTTTCATTTGCAAACTCCACTCCGTACATACATATGGGGAGGAACTAGCTCCAACTCGGTTTTACAGTGAAAACTGCAGGAACTTCAAACCGGCACTAGGAAACAGACTGAGAAACCAGAGTAAAAGTTTCTCCTGCAACCCGTTCCCTTTGTGCTAGATGAACGAACGTCTCTCCACATGATCAATTCTCAGAGATATGTGTGTGTGTAAGCCGTACTTCAAATAGATTTTTGGGAGCACAAAGTTTCTTTTCTTTGCATACTCCACTCCATACATATATATGGGGAGGTATGAGCTCCAACTCGGTTTTAAAGTGAAAACTGCAGGAACTTCAAACCGGCACTAGGAAACAGACTGAGAAACCAGAGTAAAAGTTTCTCCTGCAATCCGTTCCTTTTTTCTTAGATGAACGAAAGTCTCTCCACTTGTTCAGTTCTGAGAGATAAGTGTGTGTGAAAGCCGTCCTTCACCTAGCTTGTTGGGAACACAAAGTTTCTTTTCAGTTGCAAACTCCACTCCATACATATATATGGGTAGGTGCTAGCTCCAACTCGGTTTTACAGTGAAAACTGCAGAAAATTCAAACCGGCACTAGGAAACAGACTGAGAAACCAGAGTAAATGTTTCTCCTGCAACCCGTTCCCTTTGAGCTAGATGAACGAACGTCTATCCACATGCTCAGTTCTGATAGATAAGTGTGTGTGAAAGCCGTCCTTCACCAATCTTGTTGGGAACACAAAGTTTCTTTTCACTTGCAAACTCCAATCCATACATATATATGGGGAGGATCTAGCTCCAACTCGTTTTTACAGTGAAAACTGCAGGAACTTCAAACCGGAACTAGGAAACAGACTGAGAAACCAGAGTAAAAGTTTCTCCTTCAAACCGTTCCCTTTCTGCTAGATGAACGATCGTCTCTCCATATGCTCATTTCTGATAGATAAGTGCGTGTGAAAGACGTCCTTCACCTAGCTTGTTGGGAACAAAAAGTTTCTTTTCACTTGCAAGCTCCAATCCATAAATATATATGGGGATGTGCTAGCTCCAACTAGGTTTTACAGTGAAAATTGCAGGGACTTCAAACCGGCTCTAGGAAACAGACTGAGAAACCAGAGTAAAAGTTTCTCCTGCAACCCGTTCCATTTGAGCTAGATGAACGAACGTGTCGCCACATGCTCATTTCTGAGAGATATGTGTGTGTGAAAGCCTTCCTTCACCTAGCTTGTTGGGAACACAAAGATTCTTTTCAGTTGCAAACTCCACTCCATACACATATATGGTGAGGTACTAGCTCCAACTCGGTTTTACAGTGAAAACTGCAGGAACTTCAAACCGGCACTAGGAAACAGACTGAGAAACCAGAGTAAAAGTTTCTCCTGCAACCCGTTCCCTTTGTGCTAGATGAACGAAAATCTCTCCACATGCTCAGTTCTGAGAGATAAGTGTGTGTGAAACCGTCCTTCACCTAGCTTGTTGGGAACACAAAGCTTCTTTTCAGTTGATAATTCCACTCCATACATATATATGGGGAGGTACTAGCTCCAACTCGGTTTTACAGTGAAAACTGCAAGAACTTCAAACCGGCACTAGGAAACAGACTGAGAAACCAGAGTAAAAGTTTCACCTGCAACCCGTTCCCTTTGTGCTAGATGAACGAACGTCTCTCCACATGCTCAGTTCTGAGATATAAGTGTGTGTGAAAGCCGTCCTTCATCTAGCTTGTTGGGAACACAAAGTTTCTTTTCAGTTGCAAACTCCACTCCATACATATATTTGGGGAGGTACAAGCTCCAACTCGGTTTTACAGTGAAAACTGCAGGAACTTCAAACCGGCACTAGGAAACAGACTGAGAAACCAGAGTAAAAGTTTCTCCTGCAACCCGTTCCATTTGAGTTAGATGAACGAACGTTTCTCCACATGCTCAGTTCTGAGATATATGTGTGTGTGAAAGCCGTCCTTCACCTAGCTTGTTGGGAACACAAAGTTTCTTTTCAGTTGCAAACTCCACTCCATACATATATATGGGGAGTTCCTAGCTCCAACTCGGTTTTACAGTGAAAACTGCAGGAACTTCAAACCGGCACTAGGAGACAGACTGAGAAACCAGAGTAATAGTTTCTCCTGCAAACCGTTCCCTTTGTGCTAGATGAACGAACGTCTCTCCACATGCTCAGTTCTGAGAGATAAATGTGTGTGAAAGCCGTCCTTCACCTAGCTTGTTGGGAGCCCAATGTTTCTTTTCAGTTGCAAACTCCACTCCATACATATATATGGGGATGTACTAGCTCCAACTCGGTTTTACAGTGAAACTGCAGGAACTTCAAACCAGCGCTAGGAAACAGACTGAGAAACCAGAGTAAAAGTTTCTCCTGCAACCCGTTCCTTTGTGCTAGATGAACGAACGTCTCTCCACATGCTCAGTTCTGAGAGAAAATTGTGTGTGAAAGCCGTCCTTCACCTAGCTTGTTGGGAACACAAAATTTCTTTTCACTTGCAAACTCCACTCCATACATATATATGGGGATGTACTAGTTCCAAATCGGTTTTACAGTGAAAACTGGAGGAACTTCAAACCGGCACTAGGAAACAGACTGAGAAACCAGAGTAAAAGTTTCTCCTGCATCCCGTTCCATTTGAGCTAGATGAACGAACGTCTCTCCACATGCTCAGTTCTGAGAGATAAGTGTGTGTGAAAGCCTCCTTTACCTAGCTTGTTGGGAACACAAGATTCTTTGCAGTTGCAAATTCCACTCCATACATATATATGGGGAGGTAATAGTTCCAACTCGGTTTTACAGTGAAAACTGCAGGAACTTCAAACCGCACTAGGAAAAAGACTGGAAACCAGAGTAATAGTTTCCCTGCAACCCGTTCCCTTTGTGCTAAGTGAATGAACGTCTCTCCACTTGCTCAGTTCTGAGAGAAAATTGTGTGTGAAAGCCGTCCTTCACCTAGCTTGTTGGGAACACAAAGTTTCTTTTCAGTTGCAAACTCCACTCCATACATATATATGGGGAGGTCCTAGATCCAAATCGGTTTTACAGTGTAAACTGCAGGAACTTCAAACCGGCACTAGGAAACAGACTGAGAAACCAGAGTAAATTTCCTCCCGCAAACCGTTCCCTTTGTGATAGATGAACGAACGTCTCTCCACAGGCTCAGTTCTGAGAGAAAAGTGTGTGAGAAAGCCGTCCTTCACCTAGCTTGTTGGGAACCCAAAGTTTCTTTTCAGTTGCAAACTCCACTCCATACATATATATGGTGATTTACTAGATCCAACTCCGTTTTACAGTGCAAACTGTAGGAACTTCAACCCGGCACTAGGAAACAGACTGAGATACCAGCGTAAAAGTTTCTCCTGCAACCCGTTCCCTTTGTGCTAGATGAACGAACGTCTCTCCACATGCTCAGTTCTGAGAGATAAGTGTGTGTGAAAGCCGTCCTTCACCTAGCTTGTTGGGACCCAAAGTTTCTTTTCAGTTGCAAACTCCACTCCATACATATATATGTGGATATACTAGATCCAACTCCGTTTTACAGTGCAAACTGTAGGAACTTCAACCCGGCACTAGGAAACAGACTGAGAAACCAGATTAAAGTTTCCCCTGCAAATCGTTCCCTTTGTGCTAGATGAACGAATGTCTCTCCACATGCTCAGATCTGAGAGATAAGTGTGTGTGAAAGCCGTCCTTCAACTAGCTTGTTGGGAACACAAAGTTTCTTTTCATTTGCAAACTCCACTCCGTACATACATATGGGGAGGAACTAGCTCCAACTCGGTTTTACAGTGAAAACTGCAGGAACTTCAAACCGGCACTAGGAAACAGACTGAGAAACCAGAGTAAAAGTTTCTCCTGCAACCCGTTCCCTTTGTGCTAGATGAACGAACGTCTCTCCACATGATCAATTCTCAGAGATATGTGTGTGTGTAAGCCGTACTTCAAATAGATTTTTGGGAGCACAAAGTTTCTTTTCTTTGCATACTCCACTCCATACATATATATGGGGATGTATGAGCTCCAACTCGGTTTTACAGTGAAAACTGCAGGAACTTCAAACCGGCACTAGGAAACAGACTGAGAAACCAGAGTAAAAGTTTCTCCTGCAATCCGTTCCTTTTTTCTTAGATGAACGAAAGTCTCTCCACTTGTTCAGTTCTGAGAGATAAGTGTGTGTGAAAGCCGTCCTTCACCTAGCTTGTTGGGAACACAAAGTTTCTTTTCAGTTGCAAACTCCACTCCATACATATATATGGGTAGGTGCTAGCTCCAACTCGGTTTTACAGTGAAAACTGCAGAAAATTCAAACCGGCACTAGGAAACAGACTGAGAAACCAGAGTAAATGTTTCTCCTGCAACCCGTTCCCTTTGAGCTAGATGAACGAACGTCTCTCCACATGCTCAGTTCTGATAGATAAGTGTGTGTGAAAGCCGTCCTTCACCAAGCTTGTTGGGAACACAAAGTTTCTTTTCACTTGCAAACTCCAATCCATACATATATATGGGGAGGATCTAGCTTCAACACGTTTTTACAGTGAAAACTGCAGGAACTTCAAACCGGAACTAGGAAACAGACTGAGAAACCAGAGTAAAAGTTTCTCCTTCAAACCGTTCCCTTTCTGCTAGATGAACGAACGTCTCTCCATATGCTCAGTTCTGATAGATAAGTGCGTGTGAAAGACGTCCTTCACCTTGCTTGTTGGGAACAAAAAGTTTCTTTTCACTTGCAAGCTCCAATCCATAAATATATATGGGGATGTGCTAGCTCCAACTAGGTTTTACAGTGAAAATTGCAGGGACTTCAAACCGGCTCTAGGAAACAGACTGAGAAACCAGAGTAAAAGTTTCTCCTGCAACCCGTTCCATTTGAGCTAGATGAACGAACGTCTCGCCACATGCTCATTTCTGAGAGATATGTGTGTGTGAAAGCCTTCCTTCACCTAGCTTGTTGGGAACACAAAGTTTCTTTTCAGTTGCAAACTCCACTCCATACATATATATGGTGAGGTACTAGCTCCAACTCGGTTTTACAGTGAAAACTGCAGGAACTTCAAACCGGCACTAGGAAACAGACTGAGAAACCAGAGTAAAAGTTTCTCCTGCAACCCGTTCCCTTTGTGCTAGATGAACGAACATCTCTCCACATGCTCAGTTCTGAGAGATAAGTGTGTGTGAAAGCCGTCCTTCACCTAGCTTGTTGGGAACACAAAGCTTCTTTTCAATTGATAATTCCACTCCATACATATATATGGGGAGGTACTAGCTCCAACTCGGTTTTACAGTGAAAACTGCAGGAACTTCAAACCGGCACTAGGAAACAGACTGAGAAACCAGAGTAAAAGTTTCACCTGCAACCCGTTCCCTTTGTGCTAGATGAACGAACGTCTCTCCACATGCTCAGTTCTGAGATATAAGTGTGTGTGAAAGCCGTCCTTCATCTAGCTTGTTGGGAACACAAAGTTTCTTTTCAGTTGCAAACTCCACTCCATACATATATATGGGGAGGTACAAGCTCCAACTCGGTTTTACAGTGAAAACTGCAGGAACTTCAAACCGGCACTAGGAAACAGACTGAGAAACCAGAGTAAAAGTTTCTCCTGCAACCCGTTCCATTTGAGCTAGATGAACGAACGTCTCTCCACATGCTCAGTTCTGAGATATATGTGTGTGTGAAAGCCGTCCTTCACCTAGCTTGTTGGGAACACAAAGTTTCTTTTCAGTTGCAAACTCCACTCCATACATATATATGGGGAGGTCCTAGCTCCAACTCGGTTTTACAGTGAAAACTGCAGGAACTTCAAACCGGCACTAGGAAACAGACTGAGAAACCAGAGTAATAGTTTCTCCTGCAACCCGTTCCCTTTGTGCTAGATGAACGAACGTCTCTCCACATGCTCAGTTCTGAGAGATAAATGTGTGTGAAAGCCGTCCTTCAACTAGCTTGTTGGGAGCCCAATGTTTCTTTTCAGTTGCAAACTCCACTCCATACATATATATGGGGACGTACTAGCTCCAACTCTGTTTTACAGTGAAACTGCAGGAACTTCAAACCGGCGCTTGGAAACAGACTGAGAAACCAGAGTAAAAGTTTCTCCTGCAACCCGTTCCTTTGAGCTAGATGAACGAACGTCTCTCCACATGCTCAGTTCTGCGAGAAAATTGTGTGTGAAAGCCGTCCTTCACCAAGCTTGTTGGGAACACAAAATTTCTTTTCACTTGCAAACTCCACTCCATACATATATATGGGGAGGTACTAGCTCCAAATCGGTTTTACAGTGAAAACTGCAGGAACTTCAAACCGGCACTAGGAAACAGACTGAGAAACCAGAGTAAAAGTTTCTCCTGCATCCCGTTCCATTTGAGCTAGATTAACGAACGTCTCTCCACATGCTCAGTTCTGAGAGATAAGTGTGTGTGAAAGCCTCCTTTACCTAGCTTGTTGGGAACACAAAGATTCTTTGCAGTTGCAAAATCCACTCCATACATATATATGGGGAGGTACTAGTTTCAACTCGGTTTTACAGTGAAAACTGCAGGAACTTCAAACCGGCACTAGGAAACAGACTGGAAACCAGAGTAATAGTTTCCCTGCAACCCGTTCCCTTTGTGCTAAGTGAATGAACGTCTCTCCACTTGCTCAGTTCTGAGAGAAAATTGTGTGTGAAAGCCGTCCTTCACCTAGCTTGTTGGGAACACAAAGTTTCTTTTCAGTTGCAAACTCCACTCCATACATATATATGGGGAGTTCCTAGATCCAAATCGGTTTTACAGTGAAAACTGCAGGAACTTCAAACCGGCACTAGGAAACAGACTGAGAAACCAGAGTAAATTTCCTCCTGCAAACCGTTCCCTTTGTGATAGATGAACGAACGTCTCTCCACAGGCTCAGTTCTGAGAGAAAAGTGTGTGTGAATGCCGTCCTTCACCTAGCTTGTTGGGAACCCAAAGTTTCTTTTCAGTTGCAAACTCCACTCCGTAAATATATATGGTGATTTACTAGATCCAACTCCGTTTTACAGTGCAAACTGTAGGAACTTCAACCCGGCACTAGGAAACAGACTGAGATACCAGCGTAAAAGTTTCTCCTGCAACCCGTTCCCTTTGAGCTAGATGAACGAACGTCTCTCCACATGCTCAGTTCTGAGAGATATGTGTGTGTGAAAGCCTCCTTTACCTAGCTTGTTGGGAACACAAAGATTCTTTGCAGTTGCAAACTCCACTCCATACATATATATGGGGAGGTACTAGCTCCAACTCGGTTTTACAGTGAAAACTGCAGGAACTTGAAACCGGCACTAGGAAACAGACTGAGAAACCAGAGTAAAAGTTTCCCCTACATCCAGTTCACTTTGAGCTAAATGAACGAACGTCTCTCCACATGCTCAGTTCTGAGAGATAAGTGTGTGTGAAAGCCGTCCTTCAACTAGATTGTTGGGAACACAAAGTTTCTTTTCAGTTGCAAACTCCACTCCATACATATATATGGGGAGGTACTAGCTCCAACTCGGTTTTACAGTGAAAACTGCAAGAACTTCAAACTGGCACTAGGAAACAGACTGAGAAACCAGAGTAAAAGTTTCTCCTGCAACCCGTTCCCTTTGAGCTAGATGAACGAACGTCTCTCCACATGCTCAGTTCTGAGAGATATGTGTGTGTGAAAGCCTCCTTTACCTAGCTTGTTGGGAACACAAAGATTCTTTGCAGTTGCAAATTCCACTCCATACATATATATGGGGAGGTACTAGCTCCAACTCGGTTTTACAGTGAAAACTGCAGGAACTTGAAACCGGCACTAGGAAACAGACTGAGAAACCAGAGTAAATTTCCTCCTGCAACCCGTTCCCTTTGTGATAGATGAACGAACGTCTCTCCACAGGCTCAGTTCTGAGAGAAAATTGTGTGTTAAAGCCGTACTTCACCTAGCTTTTTGGGAACACAAAGTTTCTTTTCAGTTGCAAACTCCACTCCATACATATATATGGGGAGGTACTAGCTCCAACTCGGTTTTACAGTGAAAACTGCAGGAACATCAAACCGGCACTAGGAAACAGACTGAGAAACCAGAGTAAAAGTTTCTCCTGCATCCCGTTCCCTTTGAGCTAGATGAACGAACGTCTCTCCACATGCTCAGTTCTGAGAGATATGTGTGTATGAAAGCCGTCCTTCACCTAGCTTGTTGGGAACCCAAAGTTTCTTTTCAGTTGCAAAATCCACTCCATATATATATATGGGTAGGTACTAGTTCCAACTCGGTTTTACAGTGAAAACTGCAGGAACTTCAAACCGGCACTAGGAAACAGACTGGAAACCAGAGTAATAGTTTCCCTGCAACCCGTTCCCTTTGTGCTAAGTGAATGAACGTCTCTCCACTTGCTCAGTTTTGAGAGAAAATTGTGTGTGAAAGCCGTCCTTCACCTAGCTTGTTGGGAACACAAAGTTTCTTTTCAGTTGAAAACTCCACTCCATACATATATATGGGGAGGTCCTAGATCCAAATCGGTTTTACAGTGAAAACTGCAGGAACTTCAAACCGGCACTAGGAAACAGAATGAGAAACCAGAGTAAATTTCCTCCTGCAAACCGTTCCCTTTGTGATAGATGAACGAACGTCTCTCCACAGGCTCAGTTCTGAGAGAAAAGTGTGTGTGAAAGCCGTCCTTCACCTAGCTTGATGGGAACCCAAAGTTTCTTTTCAGTTGCAAACTCCACTCCATACATATATATGGTGATGTACTAGATCCAACTCCGTTTTACAGTGCAAACTGAAGGAACTTCAACCCGGCACTAGGAAGCAGACTGAGATACCAGCGTAAAAGTTTCTCCTGCAACCCGTTCCCTTTGTGCTAGATGAACGAACGTCTCTCCACATGCTCAGTTCTGAGAGATAAGTGTGTGTGAAAGCCGTCCTTCACCTAGCTTGTTGGGACCCAAAGTTTCTTTTCAGTTGCAAACTCCACTCCATACATATATATGGGGAGGTACTAGCTCCAACTCGGTTTGACAGTGAAAACTGCAGGAACTTCAAACCGGCACTAGGAAACAGACTGAGAAAGCAGAGAAAAAGTGTCTCCTGCAACACGTTCCCTTGGTGCTAGATGAACGAACGTCTCTCCACTTGCTCAGTTCTGAGAGATAAGTGTGTGTGAAAGCCGTCCTTCACCTAGCTTGTTGGGAACACAAAGTTTCTTTTCAGGTGCAAACTCCAATCCATACATATATAAGGGGAGGTACTAGCTCCAAATCGGTTTTACAGTGAAAATTGCAGGAACTTCAAACCGGCACTAGGAAACAGACTGAGAAAGCAGAGAAAAAGTGTCTCCTGCAACCCGTTCCCTTGGTGGTAGATGAACGAACGTCTCTCCACTTGCTCAGTTCCGAGAGATAAGTGTGTTTGAAAGCCGTCCTTCAACTAGCTTGTTGGGAACACAAAGTTTCTTTTCAGTTGCAAACTCCATTCCATACATATATATGGGGAGGTACTAGCTCCAACTCGGTTTTACAGTGAAAACTGCAGGAACTTCAAACCGGCACTAGGAAACAGACTGAGAAAGCAGAGAAAAACTGTCTCCTGCAACCCGTTCCCTTGGGGCTAAATGAACGAACGTCTCTCCACTTGCTCATTTCTGAGAGATAAGTGTGTGTGAAAGCCGTCCTTCACCAAGCTTATTGGGAACACAAAGTTTCTTTTCAGTTGCAAACTCCATTCCTTACATATATATGGGGAGGTACTAGCTCCAAATCGGTTTTACAGTGAAAACTGCAGGAACTTCAAACCGGCACTAGGAAACAGACTGAGAAAGCAGAGAAAAAGTGTCTCCTGCAACCCGTTCCCTTGGTGGTAGATGAACGAACGTCTCTCCACTTGCTCAGTTCCGAGAGATAAGTGTGTTTGAAAGCCGTCCTTCAACTAGCTTGTTGGGAACACAAAGTTTCTTTTCAGTTGCAAACTCCATTCCGTACATATATATGGGGAGGTACTAGCTCCAACTCGGTTTTACAGTGAAAACTGCAGGAACTTCAAACCGGCACTAGGAAACAGACTGAGAAAGCAGAGAAAAATTGTCTCCTGCAACCCGTTCCCTTGGGGCTAAATGAACGAACGTCTCTCCACTTGCTCATTTCTGAGAGATAAGTGTGTGTGAAAGCCGTCCTTCACCAAGCTTATTGGGAACACAAAGTTTCTTTTCAGTTGCAAACTCCATTCCTTACATATATATGGGGAGGTACTAGCTCCAAATCGGTTTTACAGTGAAAACTGCAGGAACTTCAAACCGGCACTAGGAAACAGACTGAGAAAGCACAGAAAAAGTGTCTCCTGCAACCCGTTCCCTTGGTGCTAGATGAACGAACGTCTCTCCACTTGCTCAGTTCTGAGAGTTAAGTGTCTGTGAAAGCGGACCTTCTCCTAGCTTGTTGGGAACACAAAGTTTCTTTTCAGTTGCAAACTCCATTCCATACATATATATGGGGAGGTACTAGCTCCAACTCGGTTTTACAGTGAAAACTGCAGGAACTTCAAACCGGCACTAGGAAACAGACTGAGAAAGCAGAGAAAAAGTGTCTCCTGCAACCCGTTCCCTTGGTGCTAGATGAACGAACGTCTCTCCACTTGCTCAGTTCTGAGAGATAAGTGTGTGTGAAAGCCGTCCTTCACCTAGCTTGTTGGGAACACAAAGTTTCTTTTCAGTTGCAAACTCCATTCCAAACATATATATGGGGAGGTACTAGCTCCAACTCGGTTTTAAAGTGAAAACTACAGGAACATCAGACCGTCACTAGGAAACAGACTGAGAATGCAGAGAAAAAGTTTCTCCTGCAACACGTTCCCTTGGTGCTAGATGAACGAACGTCTCTCCACTTGCTCAGTTCCGAGAGATAAGTGTGTTTGAAAGCCGTCCTTCAACTAGCTTGTTGGGAACACAAAGTTTCTTTTCAGTTGCAAACTCCATTCCATACATATATATGGGGAGGTACTAGCTCCAACTCGGTTTTACAGTGAAAACTGCAGGAACTTCAAACCGGCACTAGGAAACAGACTGAGAAAGCAGAGATAAAGTTTCTCCTGCAACCCGTTCCCTTGGTGCTAGATGAACGAACTTCTCTACACTTGCTCAGTTCCAAGATATAAGTGTGTGTGAAAGCCGTCCTTCACCTAGCTTGTTGGGAACACAAAGTTTCTTTTCAGGTGCAAACTCCTTTCCGTACATATATATGGGGAGGTACTAGCTCCAACTCGGTTTTACAGTGAAAACTGCAGGAACTTCAGACCGGCACTAGGAAACAGACTGATAAAGCAGAGAAAAAGTGTCTCCTGCAACACGTTCCCTTGGTGCTAGATGAACGAACGTCTCTCCACTTGCTCAGTTCTGAGAGATAAGTGTGTGTGAAAGCCGTCCTTCACCTAGCTTGTTGGGAACACAAAGTTTCTTTTCAGGTGCAAACTCCATTCCATACATATATATGGAGAGGTACTAGCTCCAACTCGGTTTTATAGTGAAAACGGAAGGAACTTCAAACCGGCACTAGGAAACAGACTGAGAAAGCAGAGAAAAAGTGTCTCCTGCAACCCGTTCCCTTGGTGCTAGATGAACGAACGTCTCTCCACTTGCTCAGTTCTGAGAGATAAGTGTGTGTGAAAGCCGTCCTTCACCTAGCTTGTTGGGAACACAAAGTTTCTTTTCAGTTGCAAACTCCATTCCATACATATATATGGGGAGGTACTAGCTCCAACTCGGTTTGACAGTGAAAACTGCAGGAACTTCAAACCGGCACTAGGAAACAGACTGAGAAACCAGAGTAAATTTCCTCCTGCAACCCGTTCCCTTTGTGATAGATGAACGAACGTCTCTCCACAGGCTCAGTTCTGAGAGAAAATTGTGTGTTAAAGCCGTACTTCACCTAGCTTTTTGGGAACACAAAGTTTCTTTTCAGTTGCAAACTCCACTCCATACATATATATGGGGAGGTACTAGCTCCAACTCGGTTTTACAGTGAAAACTGCAGGAACATCAAACCGGCACTAGGAAACAGACTGAGAAACCAGAGTAAAAGTTTCTCCTGCATCCCGTTCCCTTTGAGCTAGATGAACGAACGTCTCTCCACATGCTCAGTTCTGAGAGATATGTGTGTATGAAAGCCGTCCTTCACCTAGCTTGTTGGGAACCCAAAGTTTCTTTTCAGTTGCAAAATCCACTCCATATATATATATGGGTAGGTACTAGTTCCAACTCGGTTTTACAGTGAAAACTGCAGGAACTTCAAACCGGCACTAGGAAACAGACTGGAAACCAGAGTAATAGTTTCCCTGCAACCCGTTCCCTTTGTGCTAAGTGAATGAACGTCTCTCCACTTGCTCAGTTTTGAGAGAAAATTGTGTGTGAAAGCCGTCCTTCACCTAGCTTGTTGGGAACACAAAGTTTCTTTTCAGTTGAAAACTCCACTCCATACATATATATGGGGAGGTCCTAGATCCAAATCGGTTTTACAGTGAAAACTGCAGGAACTTCAAACCGGCACTAGGAAACAGAATGAGAAACCAGAGTAAATTTCCTCCTGCAAACCGTTCCCTTTGTGATAGATGAACGAACGTCTCTCCACAGGCTCAGTTCTGAGAGAAAAGTGTGTGTGAAAGCCGTCCTTCACCTAGCTTGATGGGAACCCAAAGTTTCTTTTCAGTTGCAAACTCCACTCCATACATATATATGGTGATGTACTAGATCCAACTCCGTTTTACAGTGCAAACTGAAGGAACTTCAACCCGGCACTAGGAAGCAGACTGAGATACCAGCGTAAAAGTTTCTCCTGCAACCCGTTCCCTTTGTGCTAGATGAACGAACGTCTCTCCACATGCTCAGTTCTGAGAGATAAGTGTGTGTGAAAGCCGTCCTTCACCTAGCTTGTTGGGACCCAAAGTTTCTTTTCAGTTGCAAACTCCACTCCATACATATATATGGGGATATACTAGATCCAACTCCGTTTTACAGTGCAAACTGTAGGAACTTCAACCCGGCACTAGGAAACAGACTGAGAAACCAGATTAAAATTTCCCCTGCAAACCGTTCCCTTTGAGCTAGATGAACGAACGTCTCTCCACATGCTCAGTTCTGAGAGATAAGTGTGTGTGAAAGCTGTCCTTCAACTAGCTTGTTGGGAACACAAAGTTCTTTTCAGTTGCATAATCCACTCCATACATATATATGGGTAGGTACTAGCTCCAAATCGTTTTTACAGTGAAAACTGCAGGAACATCAAACCGGCACTAGGAAACAGACTGAGAAACCAGAGTAAAAGTTTCCCCTACAACCCGTTCACTTTGAGCTAGATGAACGAACGTCTCTCCACTTGCTCAGTTCTGAGAGATAAGTGTGTGTGAAAGCCGTCCTTCAACTAGATTGTTGGGAACACAAAGTTTCTTTTCAGTTGCAAACTCCACTCCATACATATATATGGGGAGGTACTAGCTTCAACTCGGTTTTACAGTGAAAACTGCAAGAACTTCAAACTGGCACTAGGAAACAGACTGAGAAACCAGAGTAAAAGTTTCTCCTGCAACCCGTTCCCTTAGAGCTAGATGAACGAACGTCTCTCCACATGCTCAGTTCTGAGAGATAAGTGTGTGTGAAAGCCTCCTTTACCTAGCTTGTTGGGAACACAAAGATTCTTTGCAGTTGCAAAATCCACTCCATACATATATATGGGGAGGTACTAGCTCCAACACGGTTTTAGAGTGAAAACTGCAGGAACATCAAACCGGCACTAGGAAACAGACTGAGAAACCAGAGTAAATTTCAACCTGCAACCCGTTCCCTTTGTGATAGATGAACGAACGTCTCTCCACAGGCTCAGTTCTGAGAGAAAATTGTGTGTTAAAGCCGTACTTCACCTAGCTTTTTGGGAACACAAAGTTTCTTTTCAGTTGCAAACTCCACTCCATACATATATATGGGGAGGTACTAGCTCCAACTCGGTTTTACAGTGAAAACTGCAGGAACATCAAACCGGCACTAGGAAACAGACTGAGAAACCAGAGTAAAAGTTTCTCCTGCATCCCGTTCCCTTTGAGCTAGATGAACGAACGTCTCTCCACATGCTCAGTTCTGAGAGATATGTGTGTATGAAAGCCGTCCTTCACCTAGCTTGTTGGGAACCCAAAGTTTCTTTTCAGTTGTAAACTCCAATCCATACATATATATGGGGATGTACTAGATCCAACTCCGATTTACAGTGCAGTCTGTAGGAACTTCAACCCGATACTAGGAAACAGACTGAGAAACCAGAGTAAAAGTTTCTCCTGCAACCCGTTCCCTTTGTGCTAGATGAACGAACGTATCTCCACATGCTCTGTTCTGAGAGATAAGTGTGTGTGAAAGCCGTCCTTCACCTAGCTTGTTGGGACCCAAAGTTTCTTTTCACTTGCAAACTCCACTCCATACATATATATGGGGATATACTAGATCCAAATCCCTTTTACAGTGCAAACTGTAGGAACTTCAACACGGCACTAGGAAACAGACTGAGAAACCAGAGTAAAAGTTTCTCCTGCAACCCGTTCCCTTTGAGCTTGATGAACGAACTTCTCTCCACATGCTCAGTTCTGAGAGATAAGTGTGTGTGAAAGCCTCCTTTACCTAGCTTGTTGGGAACACAAAGATTCTTTGCAGTTGCAAAATCCACTCCATACATATATATGGGGAGGTACTAGCTCCAACTCGGTTTTACAGTGAAAAATCAGGAACTACAAACCGGCACTAGGAAACAGACTGGAAACCAGAGTAATAGTTTCCCTGCAACCCGTTCCCTTTGTGCTAAGTGAATGAACGTCTCTTCACTTGCTCAGTTCTGAGAGAAAAGTGTGTGTGAAAGCCGTCCTTCACCTAGCTTGTTGGGAACACAAAGTTTCTTTTCAGTTGCAAACTCCACTCCATACATATATATGGGGAGGTACTAGCTCCAAATCGCTTTTACAGTGAAAAATGCAGGAACTTCAAACCGGCACTAGGAAACAGACTGAGAAACCAGAGTAAAAGTTTCTCCTGCATCCCGTTCCCTTTGAGCTAGATGAAAGAACGTCTCTCCACATGCTCAGTTCTGAGAGATATGTGTGTGTGAAAGCCGTCCTTCACCTAGCTTGTTGGGAACCCAAAGTTTCTTTTCATTTGCAAACTCCACTCCATACATATACATGGGGATGTACTAGATCCAACTCCGTTTTACAGTGCAAACTGTAGGAACTTCAACCCGGCACTAGGAAACAGACTGAGAAACCAGAGTAATAGTTTCTCCTACCACCCGTTCCCTTTGTGCTAGATGAACGGACGTCTCTACACATGCTCAGTTCTGAGAGATAAGTGTGTGTGAAAGCCGTCCTTCACCTAGCTTGTTGGGACCCAAAGTTTCTTTTCACTTGCAAACTCCACTCCATACATATATATGGGGATATACTAGATCCAAATCCGTTTTACAGTGCAAACTGTAGGAACTTCAACACGGCACTAGGAAACAGACTGAGAAACCAGATTAAAGTTTCCCTGCAACCCGTTCCCTTTGAGCTAGATGAACGAACGTCTCTCCACATGCTCAGTTCTGAGAGATAAGTGTGTGTGAAGCCGTCCTTCACCTAGTTTGTTGGGAACACAAAGTTTCTTTTCACTTGCAAACTCCCATCCTTACATATATATGGGGAGGTGCTAGCTCCAACTAGGTTTTACAGTGAAATCTGCAGGAACTTCAAACCGGCACTAGGAAACAGACTGAGAAACCAGAGTAAAAGTTTCTCCTGAAACCCGTTCCCTTTGTCCTAGATGAACAAACGTCTCTCCACATGCTCAGTTCTGAGAGATAAGTGTGTGTGAAAGCCGTTCTTCACCTAGCTTGTTCGGAACCCAATGTTTCTTTTCAGTTGCAAACTCCACTCCATACATATATATGGGGAGGTAATAGCTCCAACTCGGTTTTACAGTGAAAACTGCAGGAACTTCAAACCGGCACTAGGAAACAGACTGAGAAACCAGAGTAAAAGTTTCTCCTGCAACCCGTTCCCTTTGTGCTAGATGAACGAACGTCTCTCCACATGCTCAGTTCTGAGAGAAAATTGTGTGTGAAAGCCGTCCTTCACCTAGCTTGTTGGGAACACAAAGATTCTTTTCAGTTGCAAACTCCACTCCATACATATATATGCGGAAGTACTAGCTCCAACACGGTTTTACAGTGAAAACTGCAGGAACTTCAAACCGGCACTAGGAAACAGACTGAGAAACCAGAGTAAAAGTTTCTCCTGCAACCCGTTCCCTTTGAGCTAGATGAACGAACGTCTCTCCACATGCTCAGTTCTGAGAGATAAGTGCGTGTGAAAGCCGTCCTTTACCTAGCTTGTTGGGAACACAAAGATTCTTTGCAGTTGCAAAATCCACTCCATACTTATATAAGGGGAGGTACTAGCTCCAACTCGGTTTTACAGTGAAAACTGCAGGATCTTCAAACCGGCACTAGGAAACAGACTGGAAACCAGAGTAATAGTTTCCCTGCAACCCGTTCCCTTTGTGCTAAGTGAATGAACGTCTCTCCACTTGCTCATTTCTGAGAGAAAAGTGTGTGTGAAAGCCGTCCTTCAACTAGCTTGTTGGGAACACAAAGTTTCTTTTCAGTTGCAAAATCCACTCCATACATATATATGGGGAGGTACTAGCTCCAACTCGGTTTTACAGTGAAAACTGCAGGAACATCTAACCGGCACTAGGAAACAGACTGAGGAACCAGAGTAAAAGTTTCTCCTGCAACCCGTTCCTTTTGTGCTAGATGAACGAACGTCTCTCCACATGCTCAGTTCTGAGAGATAAGTGTGTGTGAAAGCCGTTCTTCACCTAGCTTGTTGGGAACACAAAGATTCTTTGCAGGTGCAAATTCCACTCCATACATATATATGGGGAGGTACTAGATCCAACTCGGTTTTACAGTGAAATCTGCAGAAACTTCAAACCGGCACTAGGAAACAGACTGATAAACCAGAGTAAAAGTTTCTCCTGCAACCCGTTCCCTTTGAGCTAGATGAACGAACGTCTCTCCACATGCTCAGTTCTGAGAGATAAGTGTGTGTGAAAGCCGTCCTTCACCTAGCTTGTTGGGAACCCAAAGTTTCTTTTCAGTTGCAAACTCCACTCCATAAATATATATGGGGATGTACTAGATCCAACTCTGTTTTACATTGGAAAATGTAGGAAATTCAACCCGGCACTAGGAAACAGACTGAGAAACCAGAGTAAAAGTTTCTCCTGCAACCCGTTCCCTTTGTGCTAGATGAACGATCGTCTCTCCACAGGCTCAGTTCTGAGAGAAATGTGTGTGTGAAAGCCGTCCTTCACCTAGCTTGTTTGGACTCAAAGTTTCTTTTCAGTTGCAAACCCCACTCCATACTTATATATGGGGATATACTAGATCCAACTCAGTTTTACAGTGCAAACTGTAGGAACTTCAACCCGGCACTAGGAAACAGACTGAGAAACCAGATTAAAATTTCCCCTGCAACCCGTTCCCTTTGAGCTAGATGAACGAACGTCTCTCCACATGCTCAGTTCTGAGAGATAAGTGTGTGTGAAAGCCGACCTTCACCTAGCTTGTTGGGAACACAAAGTTTCTTTTCAGTTGCAAACTCCACTCCATACATATATATCGGGAGGTACTATCTCCAAATCGTTTTTACAGTGAAAACTGCAGGAACTTCAAACCGGCACTTGGAAACAGACTGAGAAACCAGAGTAAAAGTTTCCCCTACAACCCGTTCAATTTGAGCTAGATGAACGAACATCTCTCCACATGCTCAGTTCTGAGAGATAAGTGTGTGTGAAAGCCTTCCTTCACCTATCTTGTTGGGAACCCAAATTTTCTTTTCAGTTGCAAACTCCACTCCATATATATATATGTTGAGGTTCTAGTTCCAACTCGGTTTTACAGTGAAAACTGCAGGAACTTCAAACCGGCACTAGGAAACAGACTGAGAAACCAGAGAAATAGTTTCTCCTGCAACCCGTTCCCTTTGTGCTAGATGAACGAACGTCTCTCCACAGGGTCAGTTCTGAGAGAAACGTGTGTGTGAAAGCCGTCCTTCACCTAGCTTGTTGGGAAAACATAGTTTCTTTTCAGTTGCAAACTCCACTCCATACATATATATGGGGAGGTACTAGCTCCAACTCTGTTTTACAGTGAAAACTGCAGGAACTTCAAACCGGCACTAGGAAACAGACTGAGAAACCAGAGTAAATTTCCCCCTGCAAACCGTTCCCTTTGTGATAGATGAACGAACGTCTCTCCACATGCTCAGTTCTGATAGATAAGTGTGTGTGAAAGCCGTCCTTCACCTAGCTTGTTGGGAACACAAAGTTTCTTTTCACTTGCAAACTCCCATCCATACATATATAAGGGGAGGTGCTAGCTCCAACTAGGTTTTACAGTGAAAACTGCAGGAAATTCAAACCGGCACTAGGAAACAGACTGTGAAAGCAGAGTAAAAGTTTCTCCTGCAACCCGTTCCTTTTGTGCTCGATGAACGAACGTCTCTCCACATGCTCAGTTCTGAGAGATAAGTGTGTGTGAAAGCCGTCCTTCACCTAGCTTGTTGGGAACACAAAGATTCTTTGCATGTGCAAAATCCTCTCCATACATATATAAGGGGAGGTACTAGCTCCTACTCGGTTTTACATTGAAATATGAAGGAACTTCAAACACGCACAAGGAAACAGACTGAGAAACCAGAGTAAAATTTCACCTGCAACCCGTTCCCTTTGTGCTAGATGAACGTACGTCTGTCCACATGCTCAGTTCTGAGAGATAAGTGTGTGTGAAAGCCGTAGTTCACCTAGTTTGCAGGGAACACAAAGTTTATTTTCAGTTGCAAACACCACTCCATATATATATATGGGGAGGTACTAGCTCCACCTCGCTTTTACAGTGAAAACTGCAGGAACTTCAAACCGGCACTAGGAAACAGACTGAGAAATCAGAGTAATAGTTTCTCCTGCAACCCGTTCCTTTTGAGCTAGATGATCGAACGTCTCTCCACATGCTCAGTTCTGAGAGATAAGTGTGTTTGAAAGCCGACCTTCACCTAGCTTGTTGAGAACCCAAAGTTTCTTTTCAGTTTGAAACTCCACTCCATACATATATAGGTGAGGTACTAGTTCCAACTCGGTTTTACAGTGAAAACTGCAGGAACTTCAAACCGGCACTAGGAAAAAGACTGAGAAAACAGAGTAAAAATTTCTCCTTCAACCCGATCCCTTTGTGCTAGTTAAACGAACGTCTCTCCACATGCTCATTTGTGAGAGATAAGTGTGTGTGAAAGCCGTCCTTCAACTAGCTTGTTGGGAACACAAAGTTTCTTTTCAGTTGCAAACTCCACTCCATACATATATATGGGGAGGTACTAGCTCCAACTCGGTTTTACAGTGAAAACTGCAGGAACTTCAAACCGGCACTAGGAAGCAGACTGAGAAACCAGAGTAAAAGTTTCTCCTGCAACCCGTTCCATTTGTGCTAGATGAACGAACGTCTCTCCACATGCTCAGTTCTGAGAGATAAGTGTGTGTGAAAGCCGTCCTTCAACTAGCTTGTTGGGAACACAAAGTTTCTTTTCAGTTGCAAACTCCACTCCATACATATATATGGGGAGGTACTAGCTCCAACTCGGTTTTACAGTGAAAACTGCAGGAACTTCAAACCGGCACTAGGAAACAGACTGAGAAACAAGAGTAAAAGTTACTCCTGCATACCGTTCCCTTTGTGCTAGATGAACGAACGTCTCTCCACTTGCTCAGTTGTGAGAGATAAGTGTGTGTGAAAGCTGTCCTTCACCTAGCTTGTTGGGAACACAAAGTTTCTTTTCAGTTGCAAACTCCACTCCATACATATATATGGGGAGGTACTAGCTCCAACTCGGTTTTACAGTGAAAACTGCAGGAACTTCAAACCGGCACTAGGAAACAGACTGAGATACCAGAGAAATAGTTTCTCCTGCAAACCGTTCCCTTTGTGCTAAGTGAATGAACGTCTCTCCACTTGCTCATTTCTGAGAGAAAAGTGTGTGTGAAAGCCGTCCTTCAACTAGCTTGTTGGGAACACAAAGTTTCTTTTCAGTTGCAAAATCCACTCCATACATATATATGGGGAGGTACTAGCTCCAACTCGGTTTTACAGTGAAAACTGCAGGAACATCAAACCGGCACTAGGAAACAGACTGAGAAACCAGAGTAAAAGTTTCTCCTGCAACCCGTTCCCTTTGACCTAGATGAACGAACTTCTCTGCACATGCTCAGTTCTGAGAGATAAGTGTGTGTGATAGCCGTCCTTCACCTAGCTTGTTGGGAACCCAAAGTTTCTTTTCAGTTGCAAACTCCACTCCATACATATATATGGGGATGTACTAGATCCAACTCCGTTTTACAGTGCAAACTGTAAGAACTTCAACCCGGCACTAGGAAACAGACTGAGAAACCAGAGAAAAAGTTTCTCCTGCAACCCGCTCCCTTTGTGCTATATGAACGAACGTCTCTCCACATGCTCAGTTCTGAGAGATAATTGTGTGTGAAAGCCGTCCTTCACCTAGCTTGTTGGGACCCAAATTTTCTTTTCAGTTGAAAACTCCACTCCATACATATATATGGGGATATACTAGATCCAACTGCGTTTTAAAGTGCAAACTGTAGGAACTTCAACCCGGCACTAGGAAACAGACTGAGAAACCAGAGTAAAAGTTTCTCCTGCAAACCGTTCCTTTTGTGCTAGATGAACGAACGTCTCTCCACATGCTCAGTTCTGAGAGATAATTGTGTGTGAAAGCCGTCCTTCACCTAGCTTGTTGGGAACACAAAGTTTCTTTTCACTTGCAAACTCCCATCCATACAGATATATGGGGAGGGGCTAGCTCCAACTAGGTTTTACAGTGAAAACTGCAGGAACTTCAAACCGGCACTAGGAAACAGACTGAGAAACCAGAGTAAAAGTTTTTCCTGCAACCCGTTCCCTTTGTGCTAGAAGAACGAACGTCTCTCCACAGGCTCAGTTCTGAGAGAAAAGTGTGTGAGAAAGCCGTCCTTCAACTAGCTTGTTGGGAACACATAGTTTCTTTTCAGTTGCAAACTCCACTCCATACATATATATGGGGAGGTACTAGCTCCAACTCGGTTTTACAGTGAAAACTGCAGGATCTTCAAACCGGCACAAGGAAACAGACTGAAAACCAGAGTAAAATTTTCTCCTGCAAACCGTTCCCTTTGTGCTAGATGAACGAACGTCTCTCCACATGCTCAGTTCTGAGAGATAAGTGTGTGTGAAAGCCGTCCTTCACCTAGCTTGTTGGGACTCAAAGTTTCTTTTCAGTTGCAAACTCCACTCCATACATATATATGGGGATGTACTAGATCCAACTCCGTTTTACAGTGCAAACTGTAGGAACTTCAACCCGGCACTAGGAATCAGACTGAGAAACCAGAGTAAAAGTTTCTAATGCAAACCGTTCCCTTTGTGCTACATGAACGAACGTCTCTCCACATGCTCAGTTCTGAGAGATAAGTGTGTGTGAAAGCCGTCCTTCACCTAGCTTGTAGGGACTCAAAGTTTCTTTTCAGTTGCAAACTCCACTCCATACATATATATGGGGATATACTAGATCCAACTCCGTTTTACAGTGCAAACTGTAGGAACTTCAACCCGGCACTAGGAAACAGACTGAGAAACCAGATTAAAATTTCCCCTGCAACCCGTTCCCTTTGAGCTAGATGAACGAACGTCTCTCCACATGCTCATTTCTGAGAGATAAGTGTGTGTGAAAGCCGTCCTTCACCAACTTGTTGGGAACACAAAGTTTCTTTTCAGTTGCAAACTCCACTCCATACATATATATGGGGAGGTACTATCTCCAAATCGTTTTTACAGTGAAAACTGCAGGAACTTCAAACCGGCACTAGGAAACAGACTGAGAAACCAGAGTAAAAGTTTCCCCTACAACCCGTTCACTTTGAGCTAGATGAACGAACTTCTCTCCACATGCTCATTTCTGAGAGATAAGTGTGTGTGAAAGCCGTCCTTCACCTATCTTGTTGGGAACCCAAATTTTCTTTTCAGTTGCTAACTCCACTCCATATATATATATGGGGAGGTACTAGTTCCAACTCGGTTTTACAGTGAAATCTGCAGGAACTTCAAAACGGCACTAGGAAACAGACTAAGAAACCAGAGTAAAAGTTTCTCCTGCAACCCGTTCCCTTTGTGCTAGATGAACGAACGTCTCTCCACAGGGTCAGTTCTGAGAGAAACGTGTGTGTGAAAGCCGTCCTTTACCTAGCTTGTTGGGAACACAAAGTTCCTTTTCAGTTGCAAACTCCACTCCTTACTTATATATGGGGAGGTACTATCTCCAACTCGGTTTAACAGTGAAAACTGCAGGAACTTCAAAGCGGCACTAGGAAACAGACTGAGAAACCAGAGTAAATTTCCCCCTGCAAACCGTTCCCTTTGTGATAGATGAACGAACGTCTCTCCACATGCTCAGTTCTGATAGATAAGTGTGTGTGAAAGCCGTCCTTCACCTAGCTTGTTGGGAACACAAAGATTCTTTTAACTTGCAAACTCCCATCCATACATATATATGGGGAGGTGCTAGCTCCAAATAGGTTTTACAGTGAAAACTGCAGGAACATCAAACCGGCACTAGGAAACAGACTGTGAAAGCAGAGTAAAAGTTTCTCCTGCAACCCGTTCCTTTTGGGCTCGATGAACGAACGTCTCTCCACATGCTCAGTTCTGAGAGATAAGTGTGTGTGAAAGCCGTACTTCAACTAGCTTGTTGGGAACACAAAGATTCTTTGCATGTGCAAATCCTCTCCATACATATATAAGGGGAGGTACTAGCTCCTACTCGGTTTTACAGTGAAATCTGCAGGAACTTCAAACAGGCACAAGGAAACAGTCTGAGAAACCAGAGTAAAAGTTTCTCCTGCAACCCGTTCCCTTTGTGCTAGATGAACGAACGTCTGTCCACATGCTCAGTTCTGAGAGATAAGTGTGTGTGAAAGCCGTAGTTCACCTAGTTTGTAGGGAACACAAAGTTTATTTTCAGTTGCAAACACCACTCCATACATATATATGGGGAGGTACTAGTTCCAACTCCGTTTTACAGTGAAAACTGCAGGAACTTCAAACCGGCACTAGGAAACAGACTGGAAACCAGAGTAATAGTTTCCCTGCAACCTGTTCCCTTTGTGCTATGTGAATGATAGTCTCTCCACTTGCTCAATTCTGAGAGAAAAGTGTGTGTGAAAGCCGTACTTCACCTAGTTTGTTGGGAACACAAAGTTTCTTTTCAGTTGCAAACTCCACTCCATACATATATATGGGGAGGTACTAGCTCCAAATCGGTTTTACAGTGAAAACTGCAGGAACTTCAAACCGGCACTAGGAAACAGACTGAGAAACCAGAGTAAAAGTTTCTCCTGCAACCCGTTCACTTTGAGCTAGATGAACGAACGTCTCTCCACATGCTCAGTTCTGAGAGATAAGTGTGTGTGAAAGCCGCCCTTTACCTAGCTTGTTGGGAACACAAAGATTCTTTGCAGTTGCAAAATCCACTCCATACATATATATGGGGAGGTACTAGCTCCAACTAGGTTTTACAGTGAAAACTGCAGGAACTTCAAACCGGCACTAGGAAACAGACTGGAAACCAGAGTAATAGTTTCCTGCAACCCGTTCCCTTTGTGCTATGTGAATGATAGTCTCTCCACTTGCTCAATTCTGAGAGAAAAGTGTGTGTGAATGCCGTACTTCACCTAGCTTGTTGGGAACACAAAGTTTCTTTTCAGTTGCAAACTCCACTCCATACATATATATGGGGAGGTACTAGCTCCAAATCGGTTTTACAGTGAAAACTGCAGGAACTTCAAACCGGCACTAGGAAACAGACTGATAAACCAGAGTAAAAGTTTCTCCTGCAACCCGTTCCCTTTGAGCTAGATGAACGAACGTCTCTCCACATGCTCAGTTCTGAGAGATAAGTGTGTGTGAAAGCCGTCCTTCAACTAGCTTGTTGGGAACCCAAAGTTTCTTTTCAGTTGCAAACTCCACTCCATACATATATATGGGGATGTACTAGATCCAACTCTGTTTTACATTGGAAACTGTAGGAACTTCAACGCGGCACTAGGAAACAGACTGAGAAACCAGAGTAAAAGTTTCTCCTGCAACCCGTTCCCTTTGTGCTAGATGAACGATCGTCTCTCCACAGACTCAGTTCTGAGAGAAAAGTGTGTGTGAAAGCCGTCCTTCACCTAGCTTGTTTGGACTCAAAGTTTCTTTTCAGTTGCAAACTCCACTCCATACTTATATATGGGGATATACTAGATCCAACTCCGTTTTACAGTGCAAACTGTAGGAACTTCAACCCGGCACTAGGAAACAGACTGAGAAACCAGATTAAAATTTCCACTGCAAACCGTTCCCTTTGAGCTAGATGAACGAACGTCTCTCCACATGCTCAGTTCTGAGAGATAAGTGTGTGTGAAAGCAGCCCTTCACCTAGCTTGTTGGGAACACAAAGTTTCTTTTCAGTTGCAAACTCCACTCCATACATATATATGGGGAGGTACTATCTCCAAATCGTTTTTACAGTGAAAACTGCAGGAACTTCAAACCGGCACTTGGAAACAGACTGAGAAACCAGAGTAAAAGTTTCCCCTACAACCCGTTCAATTTGAGCTAGATGAACGAACATCTCTCCACATGCTCAGTTCTGAGAGATAAGTGTGTGTGAAAGCCTTCCTTCACATATCTTGTTGGGAACCCAAATTTTCTTTTCAGTTGCAAACTCCACTCCATATATATATATGTTGAGGTTCTAGTACCAACTCGGTTTTACAGTGAAAACTGCAGGAACTTCAAACCGGCACTAGGAAACAGACTGAGAAACCAGAGAAAAAGTTTCTCCTGCAACCCGTTCCCTTTGTGCTAGATGAACGAACGTCTCTCCACAGGGTCAGTTCTGAGAGAAACGTGTGTGTGAAAGCCGTCCTTCAGCTAGCTTGTTGTGAAAACATAGTTTCTTTTCAGTTGCAAACTCCACTCCATACATATATATGGGGAGGTACTAGCTCCAACTCTGTTTTACAGTGAAAACTGCAGGAACTCAAACCGGCACTAGGAAACAGACTGAGAAACCAGAGGAAATTTCCCCCTGCAAACCGTTCCCTTTGTGATAGATGAACGAACGTCTCTCCACATGCTCAGTTCTGATAGATAAGTGTGTGTGAAAGCCGTCCTTCACCTAGCTTGTTGGGAACACAAAGTTTCTTTTCACTTGCAAACTCCCATCCATACATATATAAGGGGAGGTGCTAGCTCCAACTAGGTTTTACAGTGAAAACTGCAGGAAATTCAAACCGGCACTAGGAAACAGACTGTGAAAGCAGAGTAAAAGTTTCTCCTGCAACCCGTTCCTTTTGTGCTCGATGAACGAACGTCTCTCCACATGCTCAGTTCTGAGAGATAAGTGTGTGTGAAAGCCGTCCTTCACCTAGCTTGTTGGGAACACAAAGATTCTTTGCATGTGCAAAATCCTCTCCATACATATATAAGGGGAGGTACTAGCTCCTACTCGGTTTTACATTGAAATATGAAGAAACTTCAAACACGCACAAGGAAACAGACTGAGAAACCAGGGTAAAATTTCACCTGCAACCCGTTCCCTTTGTGCTAGATGAACGTACGTCTGTCCACATGTTCAGTTCTGAGAGATAAGTGTGTGTGAAAGCCGTAGTTCACCTAGTTTGCAGGGAACACAAAGTTTATTTTCAGTTGCAAACACCACTCCATATATATATATGGGGAGGTACTAGCTCCACCTCGCTTTTACAGTGAAAACTGCAGGAACTTCAAACCGGCACTAGGAAACAGACTGAGAAATCAGAGTAATAGTTTCTCCTGCAACACGTTCCTTTTGAGCTAGATGAACGAACGTCTCTCCACATGCTCAGTTCTGAGAGATAAGTGTGTTTGAAAGCCGACCTTCACCTAGCTTGTTGAGAACCCAAAGTTTCTTTTCAGTTTGAAACACCACTCCATACATATATAGGGGAGGTACTAGTTCCAACTCGGTTTTACAGTGAAAACTGCAGGAACTTCAAACCGGCACTAGGAAACAGACTGAGAAAACAGAGTAAAAGTTTCTCCTTCAACCCGATCCCTTTGTGTTAGATAAACGAACGTCTCTCCACATGCTCATTTGTGAGAGATAAATGTGTGTGAAAGCCGTCCTTCAACTAGCTTGTTGGGAACACAAAGTTTCTTTTCAGTTGCAAACTCCACTCCATACATATATATGGGGAGGTACTAGCTCCAACTCGGTTTTACAGTGAAAACTGCAGGAACTTCAAACCGGCACTAGGAAGCAGACTGAGAAACCAGAGTAAAAGTTTCTCCTGCAACCCGTTCCCTTTGTGCTAGATGAACGAACGTCTCTCCACATGCTCAGTTCTGAGAGATAAGTGTGTGTGAAAGCCGTCCTTCAACTAGCTTGTTGGGAACACAAAGTTTCTTTTCAGTTGCAAACTCCACTCCATACATATATATGGGGAGGTACTAGCTCCAACTCGGTTTTACAGTGAAAACTGCAGGAACTTCAAACCGGCACTAGGAAACAGACTGAGAAACAAGAGTAAAAGTTACTCCTGCATACCGTTCCGTTTGTGCTAGATGAACGAACGTCTCTCCACATGCTCAGTTGTGAGAGATATGTGTGTGTGAAAGCCGTCCTTCACCTAGCTTGTTGGGAACACAAAGTTTCTTTTCAGTTGCAAACTCCACTCCATACATATATATGGGGAGGTACTAGCTCCAACTCGGTTTTACAGTGAAAACTGCAGGAACTTCAAACCGGCACTAGGAAACAGACTGAGAAACAAGAGTAAAAGTTACTCCTGCATACCATTCCCTTTGTGCTAGATGAACGAACGTCTCTCCACTTGCTCAGTTGTGAGAGATAAGTGTGTGTGAAAGCCGTCCTTCACCTAGCTTGTTGGGAACACAAAGTTTCTTTTCAGTTGCAAACTCCACTCCATACATATATATGGGGAGGTACTAGCTCCAACTCGGTTTTACAGTGAAAACTGCAGGAACTTCAAACCGGCACTAGGAAACAGACTGAGACACCAGAGAAATAGTTTCTCCTGCAAACCGTTCCCTTTGTGCTAGATGAACGAACTTCTCTCCACATGCTCAGTTCTGAGAGATAAGTGTGTATGAAAGCCGTCCTTCACCTAGCTTGTTGGGAACACAAAGTTTCTTTTCAGTTGCAAAATCCACTCCATACATATATATGGGGAGGTACTAGCTCCAACTCGGTTTTACAGTGAAAACTGCAGGAACTTCAAACCGGCACTTGGATACAGACTGAGAAACCAGAGTAAAAGTTTCTCCTGCAACCCGTTCCCTTTGTGCTAGATGAACGAACGCCTCTCCACATGCTCAGTTCTGAGACATAAGTATGTGTGAAAGCCGTCCTTCACCTAGCTTGTTGGGAACACAAAGTTTCTTTTCAGTTGCAAACTCCACTCCATACATATATATGGGGAGGTACTAGCTCCAACTCGGTTTTACAGTGAAAACTGCAGGAACTTCAAACCGGCACTAGGAAACAGACTGAGAAACAAGAGTAAAAGTTACTCCTGCATACCGTTCCCTTTGTGCTAGATGAACGAACGTCTCTCCACATGCTCATTTGTGAGAGATAAGTGTGTGTGAAAGCCGTCCTTCACCTAGCTTGTTGGGAACACAAAGTTTCTTTTCAGTTGCAAACTCCACTCCATACATATATATGGGGAGGTACTAGCTCCAATTCGGTTTTACAGTGAAAACTGCAGGAACTTCAAACTGGCACTAGGAAACAGACTGAGAAACCAGAGTAAAAGTTTCTCCTGCAACCCGTTCCATTGGGCGAGATGAACGAAACTCTCTCCACATGCTCAGTTCTGAGAGATAAGTGTGTGTGAAAGCCGTCCTTCACCTAGCTTGTTGGGAACCGAAAGTTTCTTTTCAGTTGCAAACTCCACTCCATACATATATATGGGGATTTACTAGATCCAACTCCGATTTACAGTGCAAACTGTTGGAACTTCAATCTGGCACTAGTAAACAGACTGAGAAACCAGAGGAAACGTTTCTCCAGCAACCCGTTCTATTTGTGCTAGATGAACAAACGTCTCTCCACATGCTCAGTTCTTAGAGATTAGTGGGTGTGAAAGCCGTACTTCAACTAGCTTGTTGGGAACACAAAGTTTCTTTTCAGTTGCAAACTCCAATCCATACATATATATGGGGAGGTACTAGCTCCAACACGGTTTTACAGTGAAAACTGCAGGAACTTCCAACCGGCACTAGGAAACAGACTGAGAAACCAGAGTAAAAGTTTCTCCTGCAACCCGTTCACTTTGTGCTAGATGTACGAACGTCTCTCCACATGCTCAGTTCGGAGAGATAAGTGTGTGTGAAAGCCGTCCTTCACCTAGCTAGTTGGGAACACAAAGTTTCTTTTCAGTTGCAAACTCCACTCCATACATATATATGGGGAGGTACTAGCTCCAACTCGGTTTTACAGTGAAAACTGCAGGTACTTCAAACCGGCACTAGGATACAGACTGAGAAACCAGAGTAAAAGATTCTCCTTCACCCCTTTCCCTTTGTGCTAGATGAACGAACTTCTCTCCACATGCTCAGTTCTGAGAGATAAGTGTGTGTGAAAGCCGTCCTTCACCTAGCTTGTTGGGAACACAAAGTTTCTTTACAGTTGCAAACTCCACTCCATACATATATATGGGGAGGTACTAGCTCCAACTCGGTTTTACAGTGAAAACTGCAGGAACTTCAAACCGGCACTAGGAAACAGACTGAGAAACAAGAGTAAAAGTTACTCCTGCATACCGTTCCATTTGTGCTAGATGAACGAACGTCTCTCCACATGCTCAGTTGTGAGAGATAAGTGTGTGTGAAAGCCGTCCTTCACCTAGCTTGTTGGGAACACAAAGTTTCTTTTCAGTTGCAAACTCCACTCCATACATATATATGGGGAGGTACTAGCTCCAACTCGGTTTTACAGTGAAAACTGCAGGAAATTCAAACCGGCACTAGGAAACAGACTGAGAAACCAGAGAAAAAGTTTCTCCTGCAACCCGTTCCATTGTGCTAGATGAACGAAACTCTCTCCACATGCTCAGTTCTGAGAGATATGTGTGTGTGAAAGCCGTCCTTCACCTAGCTAGTTGGGAACCCAAAGTTTCTTTTCAGTTGCAAACTCCACTCCATACATATATATGGGGATTTACTAGATCCAACTCCGTTTTACAGTGCAAACTGTTGGAAATTCAAACCGGCACTAGGAAACAGACTGAGAAACGAGAGGAAACGTTTCTCCAGCAACCCGTTCCATTTGTGCTAGATGAACGAACGTCTCTCCACATGCTCATTTCTTAGAGATTAGTGGGTGTGAAAGCCGTACTTCACCTAGCTTGTTGGGAACACAAAGATTCTTTTCAGTTGCAAACTCCACTCCATACATATATATGGGGAGGTACTAGCTCCAACTCGGTTTTACAGTGAAAACTGCAGGAACTTCCAACCGGCACTAGGAAACAGACTGAGAAACCAGAGTAAAAGTTTCTCCTGCAACCCGTTCCCTTTGTGCTAGATGAACGAACGTCTCTCCACATGCTCAGTTCTGAGAGACAAGTGTGTGTGAAAGCCGTACTTCAAATAGCTTTTTGGGAACACAAAGTTTCTTTTCAGTTGCAAACTCTACTCCATACATATATATGGGGAGGTACTAGCTCCAACTCGGTTTTACAGTGAAAACTGCAGGAACTTCAAACCGGCACTAGGAAACAGACTGAGACACCAGAGTAAAAGTTTCTCCTGCAACCCGTTCCCTTTGAGCTAGATGAACGAACGTCTCTCCACATGCTCAGTTCTGAGAGATAAGTGTGCGTGAAAGCCGTCCTTCACCTAGCTTTTTGGGAACACAAAGTTTCTTTTCAGTTGCAAACCCCACTCCATACATATATATGAGGAGGTACTAGATCCAACTCGGTTTTACAGTGAAAACTGCAGGAACTTCAAACCGGCACTAGGAAACAGACTGAGAAACCAGAGTAAAACTTCCTCCTGCAACCCGTTCCCTTTGAGCTAGATGAACGAACATCTCTCCACATGCTCAGTTCTGAGAGATAAGTGTGTGTGAAAGCCGTCCTTCACCTAGCTTGTTGGGAACCCAAAGATTCTTTTCAGTTGCAAACTCCACTCCATACATATATATGGGGATGTACTAGATCCAACTCTGTTTTACAGTGCAAACTGTAGGAACTTCACCCCGGCATTAGGAAACAGACTGAGAAACCAGAGTAATAGTTTCTCCTGCAACCCGTTCCCTTTGTGCTAGATGAACGAACGTCTCTCCACATGCTCAGTTCTGAGAGAAAAGTGTGTGTGAAAGCCGTACTTCACCTAGCTTGTTGGGAACACAAAGTTTCTTTTCAGTTGCAAACTCCACTCCATACATATGTACGGGAGGTACTAGCTTCAACTCGGTTTTACAGTGAAAACTGCAGGAAATTCAAACCGTCACTAGGAAACAGACTGAGAAACCAGAGAAAAAGTTTCTCCTGCAAACCGTTCCCTTTGTGCTAGATGAACGAACATCTCTCCACATGCTCAGTTCTGAGAGATAACTGTGTGTGAAAGCCGTCCTTCAACTAGCTTGTTGGGAACACAAGGATTCTTTTCAGTTGCAAACTCCATTCCATACATATATATGGGGAGGTACTAGCTCGAAATCGGTTTTACAGTGAAAACTGCAGGAACTTCAAACCGACACCAGGAAACAGACTGAGAAACCAGAGTAAAAGTTTCTCCTGCAAACCTTTCCCTTTGTGCTAAATGAACGAACGTCTCTCCACATGCTCAGTTCTGAGAGATAAGTGTGTGTGAAAGCCGTACTTCACCTAGCTTGTTGGGAACACAAAGTTTCTTTTCAGATGCAAACTCCACTCCATACATATATATTAGGAGGTACTAGCTCCAACTCGGTTTTACAGTGAAAACTGCAGGAACTTCAAACCGGCACTAGGAAACAGACTGAGAAACCAGAGTAAAAGTTTCTCCTGCAACCCGTTCCCTTTGAGCCAGATGAACGAACGTCTCTCCACATGCTCAGTTCTGAGATATAAGTGTGTGTGAAAGCCGTCCTTCACCTAGCTTGTTGGGAACCCAAAGATTCTTTTTAGTTGCAAACTCCAATCCATACATACATATGGGGAGGTACTAGTTCCAAATCGGTTTTACAGTGAAAACTGCAGGAACTTCAAACCGGCACTAGGAAACAGACTGAGAAACCAGAGAAAAGTTTCTCCTGCAACCCGTTCCCTTTGTGCTAGATGAACGAAAGTCTCTCCACATACTCACTTCTGAGAGATAAGTGGGTATGAAAGCCGTCCTTCACCTAGCTTGTTGGGAACACAAAGTTTCTTTTCAGTTGCAAACTCCACTCCATACATATATATGGGGGGGTACTAGCTCCAACTCGGTTTTACAGTGAAAACAGCAGGAACTTCAAACCGGCACTAGGAAACAGACTGAGAAACCAGAGTAAAAGTTTCTCCTGCAACACGTTCCCTTTGTGCTAGATGAAAGAACGTCTCTCCACATGCTCAGTTCTTAGAGATAAGTGTGTGTGAAATCCGTCCTTCACCTAGCTTGTTGGGAACACAAAGATTCTTTTCAGTTGCAAACTCCAATCCATACATATATATGGGGAGGTACTAGTTCCAAATCGGTTTTACAGTGAAAACTGCAGGAACTTCAAACCGGCACTAGGAAACAGACTGATAAACCAGAGTAAATGTTTCTCCTTCAACCCGTTCCATTTGTGCTGGATGAACGAACGTCTCTCCTCATGCTCTGTTCTGAGAGATAAGTGTGTGTGAAAGCCGTACTTCAACTAGCATGTTGGGAACCCAAAGTTTCTTTTCAGTTGCAAACTCCACTCCATTCATATATAAGGGTATGTACTAGATCCAAATCCGTTTTACAGTGCACACTGTAGGAACATCAACGCGGCACTAGGAAACAGACTGAAAAACCAGAGTAAAAGTTTCTCCTGCAACCCGTTCCCTTTGTGCTAGATGAACAAACGTCTCTCTACATGCTCAGTTCTGAGAGATAAGTGGGTGTGAAAGCCGTACTTCACCTAGCTTGTTGGGAACACAAAGTTTCTTTTCAGTTGCAAACTCCACTCCATACATATATATGGGGAGGTACTAACTCCAAATCGATTTTACAGTGAAAACTACAGGAACTTCAAACCGGCACTAGGAAACAGACTGAGAAACCAGAGTAAAAGTTTCTCCTGCAACCCGTTCACTTTGTGCTAGATGAACGAACGTCTCTCCACATGCTCAGTTCTGAGAGATAAGTGTGTGTGAAAGCCGTCCTTCACCTAGCTTGTTGGGAACCCAAAGATTCTTTTCAGTTGCAAACCCCACTCCATACATATATATGAGGAGGTACTAGATCCAACTCGGTTTTACAGTGAAAACTGCAGGAACTTCAAACCGGCACTAGGAAACAGACTGAGAATCCAAAGTAAAAGTTTCTCCTGCAACCCGTTCCCTTTGTGCTAGATGAACGAAAGTCTCTCCACATTCCCATTTCCGAGATATAAGTGTGTGTGAAAGCCGTACTTCACCTAGCTTGTTGGGAACACAAAGATTCTTTTCAGTTGCAAACTCCACTCCATACATATATATGGGGAGGTACTAGCTCCAACTCGGTTTTACAGTGAAAACTGCAGGAACTTCAAACCGGCACTAGGAAACAGACTGAGAAACCAGAGTAAAAGTTTCTCCTGCAACCCGTTCCCTTTGAGCTAAATGAACGAACATCTCTCCACATGCTCAGTTCTGAGAGATAAGTGTGTGTGAAAGCCGTCCTTCACCTAGCTTGTTGGGAACCCAAAGATTCTTTTCAGTTGCAAACTCCACTCCATACATATATATGGGGATGTACTAGATCCAACTCCGTTTTACAGTGCAAACTGTAGGAACTTCACCCCGGCACTAGGAAACAGACTGAGAAACCAGAGTAATAGTTTCTCCTGCAACCCGTTCCCTTTGAGCTAGATGAACGAACGTCTCTCCACATGCTCAGTTCTGAGAGATAAATGTGTGTGAAAGCCTTCTTTCACCTAGCTTGTTGGGAACACAAAGTTTCTTTTCAGTTGCAAACTCCACTCGATACATATATATGGGGAGGTACTAGCTCCAACACGGTTTTACAGTGAAAAATGCAGGAACTTCAAACCGGCACTAGGAAATAGACTGAGAAACAATAGTAAAATTTTCTCCTGCAACCCGTTCCCTTTGTGCTAGATGAACGAACGTCTCTCCACATGCTCAGTTCTGAGAGAAAAGTGTGTGTGAAAGCCGTACTTCACCTAGCTTGTTGGGAACACAAAGTTTCTTTTCAGTTGCAAACTCCACTCCATACATATGTAGGGGAGGTACTAGCTCCAACTCGGTTTTACAGTGAAAACTGCAGGAACATCAAACCGTCACTAGGAAACAGACTGAGAAACCAGAGTAAAAGTTTCTCCTGCAACCCGTTCCCTTTGTGCTAGATGAACGAACATGTCTCCACATGCTCAGTTCTGAGAGATAACTGTGTGTGAAAGCCGTCCTTCACCTAGCTTGTTGGGAACACAAGGTTCCTTTTCAGTTGCAAACTCCACTCCATACATATATATGGGGAGGTACTAGCTCCAACTCGGTTTTACAGTGAAAACTGCAGGAACTTCAAACCGGCACTAGGAAACAGACTGAGAAACCAGAGTAATAGTTTCTCCTGCATCCCGTTCCCTTTGAGCTAGATGAACGAACGTCTCTCCACATGCTCAGTTCTGAGAGAAATATGTGTGTGAAAGCCGTCCTTCTCCTAGCTTGTTGGGAACCCAAAGTTTCTTTTCAGGTGCAAACTCCTCTCCATTCATATATATGGGTATGTACTAGATCGAACTCCGTTTTACAGTGAAAACTGCAGGAACTTCAAACCGGCACTAGGAAACAGACTGAGAAACCAGAGTAAAAGTTTCTCCTGCAACCCTTTCCCTTTAAGCTAAATGAACGAACATCTCTCCACATGCTCAGTTCTGAGAGATATGTGTGTGTGAAAGCCGTCCTTCACCTAGCTTGTTGGGAACCCAAAGATTCTTTTCAGTTGCAAACTCCACTCCATACATATATATGGGGTTGTACTAGATCCAACAACGTTTTACAGTGCAAATTGTAGGAACTTCACCCCGGCACTAGGAAACAGACTGAGAAACCAGAGTAATAGTTTCTCCTGCATCCCGTTCCCTTTGTGCTAGATGAACGAACGTCTCTCCACATGCTCAGTTCTGAGAGATATCTGTGTGTGAATGCCGTCCTTCACCTAGCTTGTTGGGAACACAAGGTTTCTTTTCAGTTGCAATCTCCATTCCATACATATATATGTGGAGGTACTAGCTCGAAATCGGTTTTAAAGTGAAAACTGCAGGAACTTCAAACCGGCACCAGGAAACAGACTGAGAAACCAGAGTAAAAGTTTCTCCTGCAAACCGTTCCCTTTGTGCTAGATGAACGAACGTCTCTCCACATGCTCAGTTCTGAGAGATAAGTGTGTGTGAAAGCCGTACTTCACATATCTTGTTGGGAACACAAAGTTTCTTTTCAGTTGAAAACTCCACTCCATACATATATATGGGGAGGTACTAGCTCCAACTCGGTTTTACAGTGAAAACTGCAGGAACTTCAAACCGGCACTAGGAAACAGACTGAGAAACCAGAGTAAAAGTTTCTCCTGCAACCCGTTCCCTTGGAGCTAGATGAACGAACGTCTCTCCACATGCTCAGTTCTGAGAGAAATTTGTGTGTGAAAGCCGTCCTTCACCTAGCTTGTTGGGAACCCAAAGATTCTTTTCATTTGCAAACTCCACTCCATACATATATATGGGGAGGTACTAGTTCCAAATCGGTTTTACAGTGAAAACTGCAGGAACTTCAAAACGGCACTAGGAAACAGACTGAGAAACCAGAGTAAAAGTTTCTCCTGCAACCCGTTCCCTTTGAGCTAGATGAACGAACGTCTCTCCACATGCTCAGTTCTGAGAGATAATTGTGTGTGAAAGCCGTCCTTCACCTAGATTGTTGGGAACCCAAAGATTCTTTTCAGTTGCAAACTCCAATCCATACATATATATGGGGATGTACTAGTTCCAAATCGGTTTTACAGTGAAAACTGCAGGAACTTCAAACCGGCACTAGGAAACAGACTGAGAAACCAGAGTAAAAGGTTCTCCTTCAACCCGTTCCATTTGTGCTAGATGAACGAACGTCTCTCCACATGCTCAGTTCTGAGAGATAAGTGTGTGTGAAAGCCGTCCTTCACCTAGCTTGTTGGGAACCCAAAGTTTCTTTTCAGTTGCAAACTCCACTCCATACATATATATGGGGATGTACTAGATCCAACTCCGTTTTACAGTGCAAACTTTAGGAACTTCAACGCGGCACTAGGAAACAGACTGAGAAACCAGAGTAAAAGTTTCTCCTGCATCCCGTTCCCTTTGTGCTAGATGAACGAACGTCTATCCACATGCTCAGTTCTGAGAGATAAGTGGGTGTGAAAGCCGTACTTCATCTAGCTTGTTGGGAACACAAAGTTTCTTTTCAGTTGCAAACTCCACTCCATACATATATATGGGGATGTACTAGATCCAACTCCGTTTTACAGTGCAAACTGTAGGAACTTCAACGCGGCACTAGGAAACAGACTGAGAAACCAGAGTAAAAGTTTCCCCTACAACCCGTTCCATTTGTGCTAGATGAACGAACGTCTCTCCACATGCTGAGTTCAGAGAGATAAGTTGGTGTGAAAGCCGTCCTTCACCTAGCTTGTTGGGAACACAAAGATTCTTTTCAGTTGCAAACTCTACTCCATACATATATATGGGGAGGTACTAGTTCCAACACGGTTTTACAGTGAAAACTGCAGGAACTTCAAACCGGAACTAGGAAACAGACTGAGAAACCAGAGTAAAATTTCCCCTTCAACCCGTTCCCTTTGTGCTAGATGAAAGAACGTCTCTCCACATGCTCAGTTCTGACAGATAAGTGTGTGTGAAAGCCGTCCTTCACCTAGCTTGCTGGGAACCCAAAGTTTCTTTTCATTTGCAAACTCCACTCCATACATATATATGGGGAGGTACTAGCTCCAACTCTGTTTTACAGTGAAAACTGCTGGAACTTCAAACCGGCACTAGGAAACAGACTGAGATACCAGAGTAAATGTTTCTCCTGCAACACGTTCCCTTTGTGCTTGATGAACGAACGTCTCTCCACATGCTCATTTCTGAGAGATATGTGTGTGTGAAAGACGTCTTTCACCTAGCTTGTTGTGAACACAAAGTTTCTTTTCAGTTGCAAACTCCACTCCATACATATATATGGGGAGGTACTAGCTCCAACTCGGTTTTACAGTGAAAACTGCAGGAACTTCAAACCGGCACTAGGAAACAGACTGAGAAACCAGAGTAAAAGTTTCTCCTGCAACCCGCTACATTGGGCTAGATGAACGAAACTCTCTCCACATGCTCAGTTCTGAGAGATAAGTGTGTGTGAATGCCGTCCTTCAACTAGCATGTTGGGAACCCAAAGTTTCTTTTCAGTTGCAAACTCCACTTCATACATATATATGGGGATTTACTAGATCCAACTCCATTTTACAGTGCAAACTGTTGGAACTTCAACCCGGCACTAGGAAACAGACTGAGAGACCAGAGTAAAAGTTTCTCCTGCAACCCGTTCCCTTTGAGCTAGATGAACGAACGTCTCTCCACATGCTCAGTTCTGAGAGATAAGTGTGTGTGAAAGCCGTCCTTCACCTAGCTTGTTGGGAACCCAAAGATTCTTTTCAGTTGCAAATTCCACTCCATACATATATATGGGGAGGTACTAGTTCCAACTCGGATTTACAGTGAAAACTGCAGGAACTTCAAAACGGCACTAGGAAACAGACTGAGAAACCAGAGTAATAGTTTCTCCTTCAACCCGTTCCCTTTGTGCTAGATGAACGAACGTCTCTCCACATGCTCAGTTCTGAGAGATAAGTGTGTGTGAAAGCCGTCCTTCACTTAGCTTGTTGGGAACCCAAAGTTTCTTTTCAGTTGCAAACTCCACTCCATACATATATATGGGGATGTACTAGATCCAACTCCGTTTTACAGTGCAAATTGTAGGAACTTCACCCCGGCACTAGGAAACAGACTGAGAAACCAGAGTAATAGTTTCTCCTGCATCCCGTTCCCTTTGTGCTAGATGAACGAACGTCTCTCCACATGCTCAGTTCTGAGAGATAAGTGTGTGTGAAAGCCGTCCTTCACCTAGCTTGTTGGGAACCCAAAGATTCTTTTCAGTTGCAAACCCCACTCCATACATATATATGAGGAGGTACTAGATCCAACTCGGTTTTACAGTGAAAACTGCAGGAACTTCAAACCGGCACTAGGAAACAGACTGAGAATCCAAAGTAAAAGTTTCTCCTGCAACCCGTTCCCTTTGTGCTAGATGAACGAAAGTCTCTCCACATTCCCATTTCCGAGATATAAGTGTGTGTGAAAGCCGTACTTCACCTAGCTTGTTGGGAACACAAAGATTCTTTTCATTTGCAAACTCCACTCCATACATATATATGGGGAGGTACTAGCTCCAACTCGGTTTTACAGTGAAAACTGCAGGAACTTCAAACCGGCACTAGGAAACAGACTGAGAAACCAGAATATAAGTTTCTCCTGCAACCCGTTCCCTTTGAGCTAAATGAACGAACATCTCTCCACATGCTCATTTCTGAGAGATAAGTGTGTGTGAAAGCCGTCCTTCACCTAGCTTGTTGGGAACCCAAAGATTCTTTTCAGTTGCAAACTCCACTCCATACATATATATGGGGATGTACTAGATTCAACTCCGTTTTACAGTGCAAACTGTAGGAACTTCACCCCGGCACTAGGAAACAGACTGAGAAACCAGAGTAATAGTTTCTCCTGCAACCCGTTCCCTTTGAGCTAGATGAACGAACGTCTCTCCACATGCTCAGTTCTGAGAGATAAATGTGTGTGAAAGCCTTCTTTCACCTAGCTTGTTGGGAACACAAAGATTCTTTTCAGTTGCAAACTCCACTCCATACATATATATGGGGAGGTACTAGCTCCAACACGGTTTTACAGTGAAAAATGCAGGAACTTCAAACCGGCACTAGGAAATAGACTGAGAAACAAGAGTAAAATTTTCTCCTGCAACCCGTTCCCTTTGTGCTAGATGAACGAACGTCTCTCCACATGCTCAGTTCTGAGAGAAAAGTGTGTGTGAAAGCCGTACTTCACCTAGCTTGTTGGGAACACAAAGTTTCTTTTCAGTTGCAAACTCCACTCCATACATATGTAGGGGAGGTACTAGCTCCAACTCGGTTTTACAGTGAAAACTGCAGGAACTTCAAACCGTCACTAGGAAACAGACTGAGAAACCAGAGTAAAAGTTTCTCCTGCAACCCGTTCCCTTTGAGCTAGATGAACGAACATGTCTCCACATGCTCAGTTCTGAGAGATAACTGTGTGTGAAAGCCGTCCTTCACCTAGCTTGTTGGGAACACAAGGTTTCTTTTCAGTTGCAAACTCCACTCCATACATATATATGGGGTGGTCCTAGCTCCAACTCGGTTTTACAGTGAAAACTGCAGGAACTTCAAACCGGCACTAGGAAACAGACTGAGAAACCAGAGTAAAAGTTTCTCCTGCATCCCGTTCCCTTTGAGCTAGATGAACGAACGTCTCTCCACATGCTCAGTTCTGAGAGATAAGTGGGTGTGAAAGCCGTACTTCACCTAGCTTGTTGGGAACCCAAAGTTTCTTTTCAGTTGCAAACTCCTCTCCATTCATATATATGGGTATGTACTAGATCGAACTCCGTTTTACAGTGCAAACTGTAGGAACTTCAAACCGGCACTAGGAAACAGACTGAGAATCCAAAGTAAAAGTTTCTCCTGCAACCCGTTCCCTTTGTGCTAGATGAACGAAAGTCTCTCCACATTCTCAGTTCCGAGATATAAGTGTGTGTGAAAGCCGTACTTCACCTAGCTTGTTGGGAACACAAAGATTCTTTTCAGTCGCAAACTCCACTCCATACATATATATGGAGGTACTAGCTCCAACTCGGTTTTACAGTGAAAACTGCAGGAACTTCAAACCGGCACTAGGAAACAGACTGAGAAACCAGAGTAAAAGTTTCTCCTGCAACCCTTTCCCTTTAAGCTGAATGAACGAACATCTCTCCACATGCTCAGTTCTGAGAGATATGTGTGTGTGAAAGCCGTCCTTCACCTAGCTTGTTGGGAACCCAAAGATTCTTTTCAGTTGCAAACTCCACTCCATACATATATATGGGGATGTACTAGATCCAACAACGTTTTACAGTGCAAATTGTAGGAACTTCACCCCGGCACTAGGAAACAGACTGAGAAACCAGAGTAATAGTTTCTCCTGCATCCCGTTCCCTTTGTGCTAGATGAACGAACGTCTCTCCACATGCTCAGTACTGAGAGATAACTGTGTGTGAATGCCGTCCTTCACCTAGCTTGTTGGGAACACAAGGTTTCTTTTCAGTTGCAATCTCCATTCCATACATATATATGTGGAGGTACTAGCTCGAAATCGGTTTTAAAGTGAAAACTGCAGGAACTTCAAACCGGCACCAGGAAACAGACTGAGAAACCAGAGTAAAAGTTTCTCCTGCAAACCGTTCCCTTTGTGCTAGATGAACGAACGTCTCTCCACATGCTCAGTTCTGAGAGAAATTTGTGTGTGAAAGCCGTACTTCAACTAGCTTGTTGGGAACCCAAAGATTCTTTTCATTTGCAAACTCCACTCCATACATATATATGGGGAGGTACTAGTTCCAAATCGGTTTTACAGTGAAAACTGCAGGAACTTCAAAACGGCACTAGGAAACAGACTGAGAAACCAGAGTAAAAGTTTCTCCTGCAACCCGTTCCCTTTGAGCTAGATGAACGAACGTCTCTCCACATGCTCAGTTCTGAGAGATAATTGTGTGTGAAAGCCGTCCTTCACCTAGATTGTTGGGAACCCAAAGATTCTTTTCAGTTGCAAACTCCAATCCATACATATATATGGGGATGTACTAGTTCCAAATCGGTTTTACAGTGAAAACTGCAGGAACTTCAACCCGGCACTAGGAAACAGACTGAGAAACCAGAGTAAAAGGTTCTCCTTCAACCCGTTCCATTTGTGCTAGATGAACGAACGTCTCTCCACATGCTCAGTTCTGAGAGATAAGTGTGTGTGAAAGCCGAACTTCACCTAGCTTGTTGGGAACCCAAAGTTTCTTTTCAGTTGCAAACTCCACTCCATACATATATATGGGGATGTACTAGATCCAACTCCGTTTTACAGTGCAAACTGTAGGAACTTCAACGCGGCACTAGGAAACAGACTGAGAAACCAGAGTAAAAGTTTCTCCTGCATCCCGTTCCCTTTGTGCTAGATGAACGAACGTCTATCCACATGCTCAGTTCTGAGAGATAAGTGGGTGTGAAAGCCGTACTTCATCTAGCTTGTTGGGAACACAAAGTTTCTTTTCAGTTGCAAACTCCACTCCATACATATATATGGGGATGTACTAGATCCAACTCCGTTTTACAGTGCAAACTGTAGGAACTTCAACGCGGCACTAGGAAACAGACTGAGAAACCAGAGTAAAAGTTTCTCCTGCATCCCGTTCCCTTTGTGCTAGATGAACGAACGTCTCTCCACATGCTGAGTTCAGAGAGATAAGTTGGTGTGAAAGCCGTCCTTCACCTAGCTTGTTGGGAACACAAAGATTCTTTTCAGTTGCAAACTCTACTCCATACATATATATGGGGAGGTACTAGTTCCAACACGGTTTTACAGTGAAAACTGCAGGAACTTCAAACCGGAACTAGGAAACAGACTGAGAAACCAGAGTAAAATTTCCCCTTCAACCCGTTCCCTTTGTGCTAGATGAAAGAACGTCTCTCCACATGCTCAGTTCTGACAGATAAGTGTGTGTGAAAGCCGTCCTTCACCTAGCTTGCTGGGAACCCAAAGTTTCTTTTCATTTGCAAACTCCACTCCATACATATATATGGGGAGGTACTAGCTCCAACTCTGTTTTACAGTGAAAACTGCTGGAACTTCAAACCGGCACTAGGAAACAGACTGAGATACCAGAGTAAATGTTTCTCCTGCAACACGTTCCCTTTGTGCTTGATGAACGAACGTCTCTCCACATGCTCATTTCTGAGAGATATGTGTGTGTGAAAGACGTCTTTCACCTAGCTTGTTGTGAACACAAAGTTTCTTTTCAGTTGCAAACTCCACTCCATACGTATATATGGGGAGGTACTATCTCCAACTCGGTTTTACAGTGAAATCTGCAGGAACTTCAAACCGGCACTAGGAAACAGACTGAGAAACCAGAGTAAAAGTTTCTCCTGCAACCCGTTCCCTTTGTGCTAGATGAACGAACGTCTCTCCACATGCTCAGTTGTGAGAGATAAGTATGTGTGAAAGCCGTACTTCACCTAGCTTGTTGGGAACACAAAGTTTCTTTTCAGTTGCAAACTCCACTCCATACATATATATGGGGAGGTACTAGCTCCAACTCGGTTTTACAGTGAAAACTGCAGGAACTTCAAACCGGCACTAGGAAACAGACTGAGAAACCAGAGTAAAAGTTTCTCCTGCAACCCGCTACATTGGGCTAGATGAACGAAACTCTCTCCACATGCTCAGTTCTGAGAGATAAGTGTGTGTGAATGCCGTCCTTCAACTAGCATGTTGGGAACCCAAAGTTTCTTTTCAGTTGCAAACTCCACTTCATACATATATATGGGGATTTACTAGATCCAACTCCATTTTACAGTGCAAACTGTTGGAACTTCAACCCGGCACTAGGAAACAGACTGAGAGACCAGAGTAAAAGTTTCTCCTGCAACCCGTTCCCTTTGAGCTAGATGAACGAACGTCTCTCCACATGCTCAGTTCTGAGAGATAAGTGTGTGTGAAAGCCGTCCTTCACCTAGCTTGTTGGGAACCCAAAGATTCTTTTCAGTTGCAAATTCCACTCCATACATATATATGGGGAGGTACTAGTTCCAACTCGGATTTACAGTGAAAACTGCAGGAACTTCAAAACGGCACTAGGAAACAGACTGAGAAACCAGAGTAATAGTTCCTCCTTCAACCCGTTCCCTTTGTGCTAGATGAACGAACGTCTCTCCACATGCTCAGTTCTGAGAGATAAGTGTGTGTGAAAGCCGTCCTTCACTTAGCTTGTTGGGAACCCAAAGTTTCTTTTCAGTTGCAAACTCCACTCCATACATATATATGGGGATGTACTAGATCCAACTCCGTTTTACAGTGCAAATTGTAGGAACTTCACCCCGGCACTAGGAAACAGACTGAGAAACCAGAGTAATAGTTTCTCCTGCATCCCGTTCCCTTTGTGCTAGATGAACGAACGTCTCTCCACATGCTCAGTTCTGAGAGATAAGTGTGTGTGAAAGCCGTCCTTCACCTAGCTTGTTGGGAACCCAAAGATTCTTTTCAGTTGCAAACCCCACTCCATACATATATATGAGGAGGTACTAGATCCAACTCGGTTTTACAGTGAAAACTGCAGGAACTTCAAACCGGCACTAGGAAACAGACTGAGAATCCAAATTAAAAGTTTCTCCTGCAACCCGTTCCCTTTGTGCTAGATGAACGAAAGTCTCTCCACATTCCCATTTCCGAGATATAAGTGTGTGTGAAAGCCGTACTTCACCTAGCTTGTTGGGAACACAAAGATTCTTTTCATTTGCAAACTCCACTCCATACATATATATGGGGAGGTACTAGCTCCAACTCGGTTTTACAGTGAAAACTGCAGGAACTTCAAACCGGCACTAGGAAACAGACTGAGAAACCAGAATATAAGTTTCTCCTGCAACCCGTTCCCTTTGAGCTAAATGAACGAACATCTCTCCACATGCTCAGTTCTGAGAGATAAGTGTGTGTGAAAGCCGTCCTTCACCTAGTTTGTTGGGAACCCAAAGATTCTTTTCAGTTGCAAACTCCACTCCATACATATATATGGGGATGTACTAGATTCAACTCCGTTTTACAGTGCAAACTGTAGGAACTTCACCCCGGCACTAGGAAACAGACTGAGAAACCAGAGTAATAGTTTCTCCTGCAACCCGTTCCCTTTGAGCTAGATGAACGAACGTCTCTCCACATGCTCAGTTCTGAGAGATAAATGTGTGTGAAAGCCTTCTTTCACCTAGCTTGTTGGGAACACAAAGATTCTTTTCAGTTGCAAACTCCACTCCATACATATATATGGGGAGGTACTAGCTCCAACACGGTTTTACAGTGAAAAATGCAGGAACTTCAAACCGGCACTAGGAAATAGACTGAGAAACAAGAGTAAAATTTTCTCCTGCAACCCGTTCCCTTTGTGCTAGATGAACGAACGTCTCTCCACATGCTCAGTTCTGAGAGAAAAGTGTGTGTGAAAGCCGTACTTCACCTAGCTTGTTGGGAACACAAAGTTTCTTTTCAGTTGCAAACTCCACTCCATACATATGTAGGGGAGGTACTAGCTCCAACTCGGTTTTACAGTGAAAACTGCAGGAACTTCAAACCGTCACTAGGAAACAGACTGAGAAACCAGAGTAAAAGTTTCTCCTGCAACCCGTTCCCTTGAGCTAGATGAACGAACATGTCTCCACATGCTCAGTTCTGAGAGATAACTGTGTGTGAAAGCCGTCCTTCACCTAGCTTGTTGGGAACACAAGGTTTCTTTTCAGTTGCAAACTCCACTCCATACATATATATGGGGAGGTACTAGCTCCAACTCGGTTTTACAGTGAAAACTGCAGGAACTTCAAACCGGCACTAGGAAACAGACTGAGAAACCAGAGTAAAAGTTTCTCCTGCATCCCGTTCCCTTTGAGCTAGATGAACGAACGTCTCTCCACATGCTCAGTTCTGAGAGAAATATGTGTGTGAAAGCCGTCCTTCACCTATCTTGTTGGGAACCCAAAGTTTCTTTTCAGTTGCAAACTCCTCTCCATTCATATATATGGGTATGTACTAGATCGAACTCCGTTTTACAGTGCAAACTGTAGGAACTTCAAACCGGCACTAGGAAACAGACTGAGAATCCAAAGTAAAAGTTTCTCCTGCAACCCGTTCCCTTTGTGCTAGATGAACGAAAGTCTCTCCACATTCTCAGTTCCGAGATATAAGTGTGTGTGAAAGCCGTACTTCACCTAGCTTGTTGGGAACACAAAGATTCTTTTCAGTTGCAAACTCCACTCCATACATATATATGGAGGTACTAGCTCCAACTCGGTTTTACAGTGAAAACTGCAGGAACTTCAAACCGGCACTAGGAAACAGACTGAGAAACCAGAGTAAAAGTTTCTCCTGCAACCCTTTCCCTTTAAGCTGAATGAACGAACATCTCTCCACATGCTCAGTTCTGAGAGATATGTGTGTGTGAAAACCGTCCTTCACCTAGCTTGTTGGGAACCCAAAGATTCTTTTCAGTTGCAAACTCCACTCCATACATATATATGGGGATGTACTAGATCCAACAACGTTTTACAGTGCAAATTGTAGGAACTTCACCCCGGCACTAGGAAACAGACTGAGAAACCAGAGTAATAGTTTCTCCTGCATCCCGTTCCCTTTGTGCTAGATGAACGAACGTCTCTCCACATGCTCAGTACTGAGAGATAACTGTGTGTGAATGCCGTCCTTCACCTAGCTTGTTGGGAACACAAGGTTTCTTTTCAGTTGCAATCTCCATTCCATACATATATATGTGGAGGTACTAGCTCGAAATCGGTTTTAAAGTGAAAACTGCAGGAACTTCAAACCGGCACCAGGAAACAGACTGAGAAACCAGAGTAAAAGTTTCTCCTGCAAACCGTTCCCTTTGTGCTAGATGAACGAACGTCTCTCCACATGCTCAGTTCTGAGAGAAATTTGTGTGTGAAAGCCGTACTTCAACTAGCTTGTTGGGAACCCAAAGATTCTTTTCATTTGCAAACTCCACTCCATACATATATATGGGGAGGTACTAGTTCCAAATCGGTTTTACAGTGAAAACTGCAGGAACTTCAAAACGGCACTAGGAAACAGACTGAGAAACCAGAGTAAAAGTTTCTCCTGCAACCCGTTCCCTTTGAGCTAGATGAACGAACGTCTCTCCACATGCTCAGTTCTGAGAGATAATTGTGTGTGAAAGCCGTCCTTCACCTAGATTGTTGGGAACCCAAAGATTCTTTTCAGTTGCAAACTCCAATCCATACATATATATGGGGATGTACTAGTTCCAAATCGGTTTTACAGTGAAAACTGCAGGAACATCAACCCGGCACTAGGAAACAGACTGAGAAACCAGAGTAAAAGGTTCTCCTTCAACCCGTTCCATTTGTGCTAGATGAACGAACGTCTCTCCACATGCTCAGTTCTGAGAGATAAGTGTGTGTGAAAGCCGACCTTCACCTAGCTTGTTGGGAACCCAAAGTTTCTTTTCAGTTGCAAACTCCACTCCATACATATATATGGGGATGTACTAGATCCAACTCCGTTTTACAGTGCAAACTGTAGGAACTTCAACGCGGCACTAGGAAACAGACTGAGAAACCAGAGTAAAAGTTTCTCCTGCATCCCGTTCCCTTTGTGCTAGATGAACGAACGTCTATCCACATGCTCAGTTCTGAGAGATAAGTGGGTGTGAAAGGCGTACTTCATCTAGCTTGTTGGGAACACAAAGTTTCTTTTCAGTTGCAAACTCCACTCCATACATATATATGGGGATGTACTAGATCCAACTCCGTTTTACAGTGCAAACTGTAGGAACTTCAACGCGGCACTAGGAAACAGACTGAGAAACCAGAGTAAAAGTTTCTCCTGCATCCCGTTCCCTTTGTGCTAGATGAACGAACGTCTCTCCACATGCTGAGTTCAGAGAGATAAGTTGGTGTGAAAGCCGTCCTTCACGTAGCTTGTTGGGAACACAAAGATTCTTTTCAGTTGCAAACTCCACTCCATACATATATATGTGGAGGTACTAGTTCCAACACGGTTTTACAGTGAAAACTGCAGGAACTTCAAACCGGCACTAGGAAACAGACTGAGAAACCAGAGTAAAATTTCCCCTTCAACCCGTTCCCTTTGTGCTAGATGAAAGAACGTCTCTCCACATGCTCAGTTCTGACAGATAAGTGTGTGTGAAAGCCGTCCTTCACCTAGCTTGTTGGGAACCCAAAGTTTCTTTTCAGTTGCAAACACCACTCCATACATATATATGGGGAGGTACTAGCTCCAACTCTGTTTTACAGTGAAAACTGCTGGAACTTCAAACCGGCACTAGGAAACAGACTGAGATACCAGAGTAAATATTTCTCCTGCAACACGTTCCCTTTGTGCTTGATGAACGAACGTCTCTCCACATGCTCATTTCTGAGAGATATGTGTGTGTGAAAGACGTCTTTCACCTAGCTTGTTGTGAACACAAAGTTTCTTTTCAGTTTCAAACTCCACTCCATACGTATATATGGGGAGGTACTATCTCCAACTCGGTTTTACAGTGAAAACTGCAGGAACTTCAAACCGGCACTAGGAAACAGACTGAGAAACCAGAGTAAAAGTTTCTCCTGCAACCCGTTCCCTTTGTGCTAGATGAACGAACGTCTCTCCACATGCTCAGTTGTGAGAGATAAGTATGTGTGAAAGCCGTACTTCACCTAGCTTGTTGGGAACACAAAGTTTCTTTTCAGTTGCAAACTCCACTCCATACATATATATGGGGAGGTACTAGCTCCAACTCGGTTTTACAGTGAAAACTGCAGGAACTTCAAACCGGCACTAGGAAACAGACTGAGAAACCAGAGTAAAAGTTTCTCCTGCAACCCGCTACATTGGGCTAGATGAACGAAACTCTCTCCACATGCTCAGTTCTGAGAGATAAGTGTGTGTGAATGCCGTCCTTCATCTAGCATGTTGGGAACCCAAAGTTTCTTTTCAGTTGCAAACTCCACTTCATACATATATATGGGGATTTACTAGATCCAACTCCATTTTACAGTGCAAACTGTTGGAACTTCAACCCGGCACTAGGAAACAGACTGAGAGACCAGAGTAAAAGTTTCTCCAGCAACCCGTTCCATTTGTGCTAGATGAACGAACGTCTCTCCACATGCTCAGTTCTGAGTGATTAGTGGGTGTGAAAGCCGTACTTCACCTAGATTGTTGGGAACCCAAAGTTTATTTTTAGTTGCAAACTCCACTCCATACATATATATGGGGATTTACTAGATCCAACTCCGTTTTACAGTGCAAACTGTTGGAACTTCAACACGGCACTAGGAAACAGACTGAGAAACCAGAGTAATAGTTTCTCCTGCAACCCGTTCCCTTTGTGCTAGATGAACGAACGTCTATCCACATGCTCAGTTCTGAGAGATAAGTGTGTGTGAAAGCCGTATTTCACCTAGCTTGTTGGGAACACAAAGTTTCTTTTCAGTTGCAAACTCCACTCCATACATATATATGGGGAGGTACTAACTCCAACTCGGTTTTACAGTGAAAACTGCAGGAACTTCAAACCGGCACTAGGAAACAGACTGAGAAATCAGAGTAAAAGTTTCTCCTGCAACCCGTTCCCTTTGTGCTAGATGAACGAACGTCTCTCCACATGCTCAGTTCTGAGAGAAAAGTGTGTGTGAAAGCCGTACTTCACCTAGCTTGTTGGGAACACAAAGTTTCTTTCCAGTTGCAAACTCCACTCCATACATATGTAGGGGAAGTACTAGCTCCAACTCGGTTTTACAGTGAAAACTGCAGGAACTTCAAACCGGCACTAGGAAACAGACTGAGAAACCAGAGTAAATGTTTCTCCTGCAACCCGTTCCCTTTGAGCTAGATGAACGAACGTCTCTCCACATGCTCAGTTCTGAGAGATAAGTGTGTGTGAAAGCCGTCCTTCACCTAGCTTGTTGGGAACCCAAAGATTCTTTTCAGTTGCAAATTCCACTCCATACATATATATGGGGAGGTACTAGTTCCAACTCGGATTTACAGTGAAAACTGCAGGAACTTCAAAACGGCACTAGGAAACAGACTGAGAAACCAGAGTAATAGTTTCTCCTTCAACCCGTTCCCTTTGTGCTAGATGAACGAACGTCTCTCCACATGCTCAGTTCTGAGAGATAAATGTGTGTGAAAGCCTTCTTTCACCTAGCTTGTTGGGAACACAAAGTTTCTTTTCAGTTGCAAACTACACTCCATACATATATATGGGGAGGTACTAGCTCCAACTCGGTTTTACAGTGAAAAATGCAGGAACTTCAAACCGGCACTAGGAAATAGACTGAGAAACAAGAGTAAAAGTTTCCCCTGCAAACCGTTCCCTTTGTGCTAGATGAACGAACGTCTCTCCACATGCTCAGTTCTGAGAGAAAAGTGTGTGTGAAAGCCGTACTTCACCTAGCTTGTTGGGAACACAAAGTTTCTTTTCAGTTGCAAACTCCACTCCATACATATGTAGGGGAGGTACTAGCTCCAACTCGGTTTTACAGTGAAAACTGCAGGAACTTCAAACCTTCACTAGGAAACAGACTGAGAAACCAGAGTAAAAGTTTCTCCTGCAACCCGTTCCCTTTTTGCTAGATGAACGAACATCTCTCCACATGCTCAGTTCTGAGAGATAACTGTGTGTGAATGCCGTCCTTCACCTAGCTTGTTGGGAACACAAGGTTTCTTTTCAGTTGCAATCTCCATTCCATACATATATATGGGGAGGTACTAGCTCGAAATCGGTTTTACAGTGAAAACTGCAGGAACTTCAAACCGGAACCAGGAAACAGACTGAGAAACCAGAGTAAAAGTTTCTCCTGCAAACCGTTCCCTTTGTGCTAGATGAACGAACGTCTCTCCACATGCTCAGTTCTGAGAGATAAGTGTGTGTGAAAGCCGTACTTCACATAGCTTGTTGGGAACACAAAGTTTCTTTTCAGTTGCAAACTCCACTCCATACATATATATGGGGAGGTACTAGCTACAACTCGGTTTTACAGTGAAAACTGCAGGAACTTCAAACCGGCACTAGGAAACAGACTGAGAAACCAGAGTAAAAGTTTCTCCTGCAACCCGTTCCCTTTGAGCTAGATGAACGAACGTCTCTCCACATGCTCAGTTCTGAGAGAAATTTGTGTGTGAAAGCCGTCCTTCACCTAGCTTGATGGGAACCCAAAGATTCTTTTCATTTGCAAACTCCACTCCATACATATATATGGGGAGGTACTAGTTCCAAATCGGTTTTACAGTGAAAACTGCAGGAACTTCAAACCGGCACTAGGAAACAGACTGAGAAACCAGAGTAAAAGTTTCTCCTGCAACCCCTTCCCTTTGAGCTAGATGAACGAACGTCTCTCCACATGCTCAGTTCTGAGAGATAATTGTGTGTGAAAGCCGTCCTTCACCTAGATTGTTGGGAACCCAAAGATTCTTTTCAGTTGCAAACTCCAATCCATACATATATATGGGGATGTACTAGTTCCAAATCGGTTTTACAGTGAAAACTGCAGGAACTTCAAACCGGCACTAGGAAACAGACTGAGAAACCAGAGTAAAAGGTTCTCCTTCAACCCGTTCCATTTGTGCTAGATGAACGAACGTCTCTCCACATGCTCAGTTCTGAGAGATAAGTGTGTGTGAAAGCCGTCCTTCACCTAGCTTGTTGGGAACCCAAAGTTTCTTTTCAGTTGCAAACTCCACTCCATACATATATATGGCGATGTACTAGATCCAACTCCGTTTTACAGTGCAAACTGTAGGAACTTCAACGCGGCACTAGGAAACAGACTGAGAAACCAGAGTAAAAGTTTCTCCTGCATCCCGTTCCCTTTGTGCTAGATGAACGAACATCTATCCACATGCTCAGTTCTGAGAGATAAGTGGGTGTGAAAGCCGTACTTCATCTAGCTTGTTGGGAACACAAAGTATCTTTTCAGTTGCAAACTCCACTCCATACATATATATGGGGAGGTACTAGCTCCAACTCGGTTTTACAGTGAAAACTGCAGGAACTTCAAACCGGCACTAGGAAACAGACTAAGAAAACAGAGTAAAAGTTTTTCCTGCAACCCGTTCCCTTTGAGCTAGATGAACGAACGTCTCTCCACATGCTCAGTTCTGAGAGAAATTTGTGTGTGAAAGCCGTCCTTCACCTAGCTTGATGGGAACCCAAAGATTCTTTTCATTTGCAAACTCCACTCCATACATATATATGGGGAGGTACTAGTTCCAAATCGGTTTTACAGTGAAAACTGCAGGAACTTCAAACCGGCACTAGGAAACAGACTGAGAAACCAGAGTAAAAGTTTCTCCTGCAACCCCTTCCCTTTGAGCTAGATGAACGAACGTCTCTCCACATGCTCAGTTCTGAGAGATAATTGTGTGTGAAAGCCGTCCTTCACCTAGATTGTTGGGAACCCAAAGATTCTTTTCAGTTGCAAACTCCAATCCATACATATATATGGGGATGTACTAGTTCCAAATCGGTTTTACAGTGAAAACTGCAGGAACTTCAAACCGGCACTAGGAAACAGACTGAGAAACCAGAGTAAAAGGTTCTCCTTCAACCCGTTCCATTTGTGCTAGATGAACGAACGTCTCTCCACATGCTCAGTTCTGAGAGATAAGTGTGTGTGAAAGCCGTCCTTCACCTAGCTTGTTGGGAACCCAAAGTTTCTTTTCAGTTGCAAACTCCACTCCATACATATATATGGCGATGTACTAGATCCAACTCCGTTTTACAGTGCAAACTGTAGGAACTTCAACGCGGCACTAGGAAACAGACTGAGAAACCAGAGTAAAAGTTTCTCCTGCATCCCGTTCCCTTTGTGCTAGATGAACGAACATCTATCCACATGCTCAGTTCTGAGAGATAAGTGGGTGTGAAAGCCGTACTTCATCTAGCTTGTTGGGAACACAAAGTATCTTTTCAGTTGCAAACTCCACTCCATACATATATATGGGGAGGTACTAGCTCCAACTCGGTTTTACAGTGAAAACTGCAGGAACTTCAAACCGGCACTAGGAAACAGACTAAGAAAACAGAGTAAAAGTTTTTCCTGCAACCCGTTCCCTTTGTGCTAGATGAACGAACGTCTCTCCACATGCTCAGTTCTGAGAGAAAAGTGTGTGTGAAAGCCGTCCTTCAACTAGCTTGTTGTGAACACAAAGTTTCTTTTCAGTTGCAAACCCCACTCCATACATATATATGGGGAGGTACAATCTCCAAATCGGTTTTACAGTGAAAACGGCAGGAACTTCAAACCGGCACTAGAAAACAGACTGAGAAACCAGAGTAAATGTTTCTCCTGCAACCCGTTCCCTTTGAGCTAGATGAACGAACGTCTCTCCACATGCTCAGTTCTGAGAGATAAGTGTGTGTGAAAGCCGTCCTTCACCTAGATTGTTGGGAACCCAAAGATTCTTTTCAGTTGCAAACTCCACTCCATACATATATATGGGGATGTACTAGATCCAACTCCGTTTTACAGTGCAAACTGTAGGAACTTCAACGCGGCACTAGGAAACAGACTGAGAAACCAGAGTAAAAGTTTCTCCTGCATCCCGTTCCCTTTGTGCTAGATGAACGAACGTCTCTCCACATGCTGAGTTCAGAGAGATAAGTTGGTGTGAAAGCCGTCCTTCACGTAGCTTGTTGGGAACACAAAGATTCTTTTCAGTTGCAAACTCCACTCCATACATATATATGTGGAGGTACTAGTTCCAACACGGTTTTACAGTGAAAACTGCAGGAACTTCAAACCGGCACTAGGAAACAGACTGAGAAACCAGAGTAAAATTTCCCCTTCAACCCGTTCCCTTTGTGCTAGATGAAAGAACGTCTCTCCACATGCTCAGTTCTGACAGATAAGTGTGTGTGAAAGCCGTCCTTCACCTAGCTTGTTGGGAACCCAAAGTTTCTTTTCAGTTGCAAACACCACTCCATACATATATATGGGGAGGTACTAGCTCCAACTCTGTTTTACAGTGAAAACTGCTGGAACTTCAAACCGGCACTAGGAAACAGACTGAGATACCAGAGTAAATATTTCTCCTGCAACACGTTCCCTTTGTGCTTGATGAACGAACGTCTCTCCACATGCTCATTTCTGAGAGATATGTGTGTGTGAAAGACGTCTTTCACCTAGCTTGTTGTGAACACAAAGTTTCTTTTCAGTTTCAAACTCCACTCCATACGTATATATGGGGAGGTACTATCTCCAACTCGGTTTTACAGTGAAAACTGCAGGAACTTCAAACCGGCACTAGGAAACAGACTGAGAAACCAGAGTAAAAGTTTCTCCTGCAACCCGTTCCCTTTGTGCTAGATGAACGAACGTCTCTCCACATGCTCAGTTGTGAGAGATAAGTATGTGTGAAAGCCGTACTTCACCTAGCTTGTTGGGAACACAAAGTTTCTTTTCAGTTGCAAACTCCACTCCATACATATATATGGGGAGGTACTAGCTCCAACTCGGTTTTACAGTGAAAACTGCAGGAACTTCAAACCGGCACTAGGAAACAGACTGAGAAACCAGAGTAAAAGTTTCTCCTGCAACCCGCTACATTGGGCTAGATGAACGAAACTCTCTCCACATGCTCAGTTCTGAGAGATAAGTGTGTGTGAATGCCGTCCTTCATCTAGCATGTTGGGAACCCAAAGTTTCTTTTCAGTTGCAAACTCCACTTCATACATATATATGGGGATTTACTAGATCCAACTCCATTTTACAGTGCAAACTGTTGGAACTTCAACCCGGCACTAGGAAACAGACTGAGAGACCAGAGTAAAAGTTTCTCCAGCAACCCGTTCCATTTGTGCTAGATGAACGAACGTCTCTCCACATGCTCAGTTCTGAGAGATTAGTGGGTGTGAAAGCCGTACTTCACCTAGATTGTTGGGAACCCAAAGTTTATTTTTAGTTGCAAACTCCACTCCATACATATATATGGGGATTTACTAGATCCAACTCCGTTTTACAGTGCAAACTGTTGGAACTTCAACACGGCACTAGGAAACAGACTGAGAAACCAGAGTAATAGTTTCTCCTGCAACCCGTTCCCTTTTTGCTAGATGAACGAACGTCTATCCACATGCTCAGTTCTGAGAGATAAGTGTGTGTGAAAGCCGTATTTCACCTAGCTTGTTGGGAACACAAAGTTTCTTTTCAGTTGCAAACTCCACTCCATACATATATATGGGGAGGTACTAACTCCAACTCGGTTTTACAGTGAAAACTGCAGGAACTTCAAACCGGCACTAGGAAACAGACTGAGAAATCAGAGTAAAAGTTTCTCCTGCAACCCGTTCCCTTTGTGCTAGATGAACGAACGTCTCTCCACATGCTCAGTTCTGAGAGAAAAGTGTGTGTGAAAGCCGTACTTCACCTAGCTTGTTGGGAACACAAAGTTTCTTTCCAGTTGCAAACTCCACTCCATACATATGTAGGGGAAGTACTAGCTCCAACTCGGTTTTACAGTGAAAACTGCAGGAACTTCAAACCGGCACTAGGAAACAGACTGAGAAACCAGAGTAAATGTTTCTCCTGCAACCCGTTCCCTTTGAGCTAGATGAACGAACGTCTCTCCACATGCTCAGTTCTGAGAGATAAGTGTGTGTGAAAGCCGTCCTTCACCTAGCTTGTTGGGAACCCAAAGATTCTTTTCAGTTGCAAATTCCACTCCATACATATATATGGGGAGGTACTAGTTCCAACTCGGATTTACAGTGAAAACTGCAGGAACTTCAAAACGGCACTAGGAAACAGACTGAGAAACCAGAGTAATAGTTTCTCCTTCAACCCGTTCCCTTTGTGCTAGATGAACGAACGTCTCTCCACATGCTCAGTTCTGAGAGATAAATGTGTGTGAAAGCCTTCTTTCACCTAGCTTGTTGGGAACACAAAGTTTCTTTTCAGTTGCAAACTACACTCCATACATATATATGGGGAGGTACTAGCTCCAACTCGGTTTTACAGTGAAAAATGCAGGAACTTCAAACCGGCACTAGGAAATAGACTGAGAAACAAGAGTAAAAGTTTCCCCTGCAAACCGTTCCCTTTGTGCTAGATGAACGAACGTCTCTCCACATGCTCAGTTCTGAGAGAAAAGTGTGTGTGAAAGCCGTACTTCACCTAGCTTGTTGGGAACACAAAGTTTCTTTTCAGTTGCAAACTCCACTCCATACATATGTAGGGGAGGTACTAGCTCCAACTCGGTTTTACAGTGAAAACTGCAGGAACTTCAAACCTTCACTAGGAAACAGACTGAGAAACCAGAGTAAAAGTTTCTCCTGCAACCCGTTCCCTTTTTGCTAGATGAACGAACATCTCTCCACATGCTCAGTTCTGAGAGATAACTGTGTGTGAATGCCGTCCTTCACCTAGCTTGTTGGGAACACAAGGTTTCTTTTCAGTTGCAATCTCCATTCCATACATATATATGGGGAGGTACTAGCTCGAAATCGGTTTTACAGTGAAAACTGCAGGAACTTCAAACCGGCACCAGGAAACAGACTGAGAAACCAGAGTAAAAGTTTCTCCTGCAAACCGTTCCCTTTGTGCTAGATGAACGAACGTCTCTCCACATGCTCAGTTCTGAGAGATAAGTGTGTGTGAAAGCCGTACTTCACATAGCTTGTTGGGAACACAAAGTTTCTTTTCAGTTGCAAACTCCACTCCATACATATATATGGGGAGGTACTAGCTACAACTCGGTTTTACAGTGAAAACTGCAGGAACTTCAAACCGGCACTAGGAAACAGACTGAGAAACCAGAGTAAAAGTTTCTCCTGCAACCCGTTCCCTTTGAGCTAGATGAACGAACGTCTCTCCACATGCTCAGTTCTGAGAGAAATTTGTGTGTGAAAGCCGTCCTTCACCTAGCTTGATGGGAACCCAAAGATTCTTTTCATTTGCAAACTCCACTCCATACATATATATGGGGAGGTACTAGTTCCAAATCGGTTTTACAGTGAAAACTGCAGGAACTTCAAACCGGCACTAGGAAACAGACTGAGAAACCAGAGTAAAAGTTTCTCCTGCAACCCCTTCCCTTTGAGCTAGATGAACGAACGTCTCTCCACATGCTCAGTTCTGAGAGATAATTGTGTGTGAAAGCCGTCCTTCACCTAGATTGTTGGGAACCCAAAGATTCTTTTCAGTTGCAAACTCCAATCCATACATATATATGGGGATGTACTAGTTCCAAATCGGTTTTACAGTGAAAACTGCAGGAACTTCAAACCGGCACTAGGAAACAGACTGAGAAACCAGAGTAAAAGGTTCTCCTTCAACCCGTTCCATTTGTGCTAGATGAACGAACGTCTCTCCACATGCTCAGTTCTGAGAGATAAGTGTGTGTGAAAGCCGTCCTTCACCTAGCTTGTTGGGAACCCAAAGTTTCTTTTCAGTTGCAAACTCCACTCCATACATATATATGGCGATGTACTAGATCCAACTCCGTTTTACAGTGCAAACTGTAGGAACTTCAACGCGGCACTAGGAAACAGACTGAGAAACCAGAGTAAAAGTTTCTCCTGCATCCCGTTCCCTTTGTGCTAGATGAACGAACATCTATCCACATGCTCAGTTCTGAGAGATAAGTGGGTGTGAAAGCCGTACTTCATCTAGCTTGTTGGGAACACAAAGTATCTTTTCAGTTGCAAACTCCACTCCATACATATATATGGGGAGGTACTAGCTCCAACTCGGTTTTACAGTGAAAACTGCAGGAACTTCAAACCGGCACTAGGAAACAGACTAAGAAAACAGAGTAAAAGTTTTTCCTGCAACCCGTTCCCTTTGTGCTAGATGAACGAACGTCTCTCCACATGCTCAGTTCTGAGAGAAAAGTGTGTGTGAAAGCCGTCCTTCAACTAGCTTGTTGTGAACACAAAGTTTCTTTTCAGTTGCAAACCCCACTCCATACATATATATGGGGAGGTACAATCTCCAAATCGGTTTTACAGTGAAAACGGCAGGAACTTCAAACCGGCACTAGAAAACAGACTGAGAAACCAGAGTAAATGTTTCTCCTGCAACCCGTTCCCTTTGAGCTAGATGAACGAACGTCTCTCCACATGCTCAGTTCTGAGAGATAAGTGTGTGTGAAAGCCGTCCTTCACCTAGATTGTTGGGAACCCAAAGATTCTTTTCAGTTGCAAACTCCACTCCATACATATATATGGGGAGGTACTAGTTCCAATTCGGCTTTACAGTGAAAACTGCAGGAACTTCAAACCGGCACTAGGAAACAGACTGAGAAACCAGAGTAAAAGTTACTCCTTCAAACCGTTCCCTTTGTGCTAGATGAACGAACGTCTCTCCACATGCTCAGTTCTGAGAGATAAGTCTGTGTGAAAGCCATCCTTCACCTAGCTTGTTGGGAACCCAAAGTTTCTTTTCAGTTGCAAACTCCACTCCATACATATATATGGGGATGTACTAGATCCAACTCCTATTTACAGTGCAAACTGTAGGAACTTCAACCCGGCACTAGGAAACAGACTGAGAAACCAGAGTAAAAGTTTCTCCTGCAACCCGTTCCCTTTGTGCTAGATGAACGAACGTCTCTCCACATGCTCAGTTCAGAGAGATAAGTTGGTGTGAAAGCCGTCCTTCACCCAGCTTGTTGGGAACACAAAGATTCTTTTCAGTTGCAAACTCCACTCCATACATATATATGGGGAGGTACTAGTTCCAACACGGTTTTACACTGAAAACTGCAGGAACTTCAAACCGGCACTAGGAAACAGACTGAGAAACCAGAGTAAAATTTCCCCTTCAACCCGTTCCCTTTGTGCTAGATGAAAGAACGTCTCTCCACATGCTCAGTTCTGACAGATAAGTGTGTGTGAAAGCCGTCCTTCACCTAGCTTGTTGGGAACCCAAAGTTTCTTTTCAGTTGCAAACTCCACTCCATACATATATATGGGGAGGTACTAGCTCCAACTCTGTTTTACAGTGAAAACTGCTGAAACTTCAAACCGGCACTAGGAAACAGACTGAGATACCAGAGTAAATGTTTCTCCTGCAACACGTTCCCTTTGTGCTTGATGAACGAACGTCTCTCCACATGCTCATTTCTGAGAGATATGTGTGTGTGAAAGACGTCTTTCACTTAGCTTGTTGTGAACACAAAGTTTCTTTTCAGTTGCAAACTCCACTCCATACGTATATATGGGGAGGTACTATCTCCAACTCGGTTTTACAGTGAAAACTGCAGGAACTTCAAACCGGCACTAGGAAACAGACTGAGAAACCAGAGTAAAAGTTTCTCCTGCAACCCGTTCCCTTTGTGCTAGATGAACGAACGTCTCTCCACATGCTCAGTTGTGAGAGATAAGTATGTGTGAAAGCCGTCCTTCACCTAGCTTGTTGGGAACAAAAAGTTTCTTTTCAGTTGCAAACTCCACTCCATACATATATATGGGGAGGTACTAGCTCCAACTCGGTTTTACAGTGAAAACTGCAGGAACTTCATACCGGCACTAGGAAACAGACTGAGAGACCAGAGTAAAAGTTTCTCCAGCAACCCGTTCCATTTGTGCTAGATGAACGAACGTCTCTCCAAATGCTCAGTTCTGAGAGATAAGTGTGTGTGAAAGCCGTATTTCACCTAGCTTGTTGGGAAAACAAAGTTTCTTTTCAGTTGCAAACTCCACTCCATACATATATATGGGGAGGTACTAACTCCAACTCGGTTTTACAGTGAAAACTGCAGGAACTTCAAACCGGCACTAGGAAACAGACTGAAAAACCAGAGTAAAAGTTTCTCCTGCAACCCTTTCCCTTTGTGCTAGATGAACGAACGTCTCTCCACATGCTCAGTTCTGAGAGAAAAGTGTGTGTGAAAGCCATACTTCACCTAGCTTGTTGGGAACACAAAGTTTCTTTCCAGTTGCAAACTCCACTCCATACATATGTAGGGGAAGTACTAGCTCCAACTCGGTTTTACAGTGAAAACTGCAGGAACTTCAAACCGGCACTAGGAAACAGACTGAGAAACCAGAGTAAAAGTTTTTCCTGCAACCCGTTCCCTTTGAGCTAGATGAACGAACGTCTCTCCACATGCTCAGTTCTGAGAGATAAGTGTGTGTGAAAGCCGTCCTTCACCTAGCTTGTTGGGAACCCAAAGATTCTTTTCAGTTGCAAATTCCACTCCATACATATATAAGGGGAGGTACTAGTTCCAACTCGGATTTACAGTGAAAACTGCAGGAACTTCAAAACGGCACTAGGAAACAGACTGAGAAACCAGAGTAATAGTTTCTCCTTCAACCCGTTCCCTTAGTGCTAGATGAACGAACGTCTCTCCACATGCTCAGTTCTGAGAGATAAGTGTGTGTGAAAGCCGTCCTTCACTTAGCTTGTTGGGAACCCAAAGTTTCTTTTCAGTTGCATACTCCACTCCATACATATATATGGGGATGTACTAGATCCAACTCCGTTTTACAGTGCATAATGTAGGAACTTCAACCCGGCACTTGAAAACAGACTGAGAAAACAGAGAAAAAGTTTCTCCTTCAACCAGTTCCCTTTGTGCTAGATGAACGAACGTCTCTCCACATGCTCATTTCTGAGAGATAAGTGTGTGTGAAAGCCGTCCTTCACCTAGCTTGTTGGGCACATAAGTTTCTTTTCAGTTGCAAACTCCACTCCATACGTATATATGGGGAGGTACGAGCTCCAACTCGGTTTTACAGTGAAAACTGCAGGAACTTCAAACCGGCACTAGGAAACAGACTGAGAAACGAGAGTAAAAGTTTCACCTGCAAACTCTTCACTTTGTGCTAGATGAACGAACGTCTCTCCACATGCTCATATCTGAGAGATAAGTGTGTGTGAAAGCCGTACTTCACCTAGCTTGTTGGGAACACAAAGTTTCTTTTCAGTTGCAAACTCCACTCCATATATATATATGGGAAGGTACTAGCTCCAACTCGGTTTTACACTGAAAACTGCAGGAACTTCAAACCGGCACTAGGAAACTGACTGAGAAACCAGAGTAAAAGTTTCTCCAGCAACCCGTTCCAATTGTGCTAGATGAACGAACGTCTCTCCACATGCTCAGTTCTGAGAGATTAGTGGGTGTGAAAGCCGTCCTTCACCTAGCTTGTTGGGAACACAAAGTTTCTTTCCAGTTGCAAACTCCACTCCATACATATGTAGGGGAAGTACTAGCTCCAACTCGGTTTTACAGTGAAAACTGCAGGAACTTCAAACCGGCACTAGGAAACAGACTGAGAAACCAGAGTAAAAGTTTCTCCTGCAACCCGTTCCCTTTGAGCTAGATGAACGAACGTCTCTCCACATGCTCAGTTCTGAGAGATAAGTGTGTGTGAAAGCCGTCCTTCACCTAGCTTGTTGGGAACCCAAAGATTCTTTTCAGTTGCAAATTCCACTCCATACATATATATGGGGAGGTACTAGTTCCAACTCGGATTTACAGTGAAAACTGCAGGAACTTCAAAACGGCACTAGGAAACAGACTGAGAAACCAGAGTAATAGTTTCGCCTTCAACCCGTTCCCTTTGTGCTAGATGAACGAACGTCTCTCCACATGCTCAGTTCTGAGAGATAAGTGTGTGTGAAAGCCGTCCTTCACCTAGCTTGTTGGGAACCCAAAGTTTCTTTTCAGTTGCAAACTCCACTCCATACATATATATGGGGATTTACTAGATCCAACTCCGTTTCACAGTGCAAACTGTTGGAACTTCAACACGGCACTAGGAAACAGACTGAGAAACCAGAGTAATAGTTACTTCTGCAACCTGTTCCCTTTGTGCTAGATGAACGAACGTCTCTCCACATGCTCATTTCTGAGAGATAAGTGTGTGTGAAAGCCGTCCTTCACCTAGCTTGTTGGGAACATAAGTTTCTTTTCAGTTGCAAACTCCACTCCATACGTATATATGGGGAGGTACGAGCTCCAACTCGGTTTTACAGTGAAAACTGCAGGAACTTCAAACCGGCACTAGGAAACAGACTGAGAAACGAGAGTAAAAGTTTCTCCTGCAACCTGTTCACTTTGTGCTAGATGAACGAACGTCTCTCCACATGCTCAGTTCTGAGAGAAAAGTGTGTGTGAAAGCCGTACTTCACCTAGCTTGTTGGGAACACAAAGTTTCTTTCCAGTTGCAAACTCCACTCCATACATATGTAGGGGAAGTACTAGCTCCAACTCGGTTTTACAGTGAAAACTGCAGGAACTTCAAACCGGCACTAGGAAACAGACTGAGAAAACAGAGTAAAAGTTTCTCCTGCAACCCGTTCCCTTTGAGCTAGATGAACGAACGTCTCTCCACATGCTCAGTTCTGAGAGATAAGTGTGTGTGAAAGCCGTCCTTCACCTAGCTTGTTGGGAACCCAAAGATTCTTTTCAGTTGCAAATTCCACTCCATACATATATATGAGGAGGTACTAGTTCCAACTCGGATTTACAGTGAAAACTGCAGGAACTTCAAACCGGCACTAGGAAACTGACTGAGAAACCAGAGTAAAAGTTTCTCCTTCAACCAGTTCCCTTTGTGCTAGATGAACGAACGTCTCTCCACATGCTCATTTCTGAGAGATAAGTGTGTGTGAAAGCCGTCCTTCACCTAGCTTGTTGGGAACCCAAAGTTTCTTTTCAGTTGCAAACTCCACTCCATACATATATATGGGGATGTACTAGATCCAAATCCGTTTTACAGTGCAAAATGTAGGAACTTCAACCCGGCACTTGAAAACAGACTGAGAAAACAGAGAAAAAGTTTCTCCTTCAACCAGTTCCCTTTGTGCTAGATGAACGAACGTCTCTCCACATGCTCATTTCTGAGAGATAAGTGTGTGTGAAAGCCGTCCTTCACCTAGCTTGTTGGGAACCCAAAGTTTCTTTTCAGTTGCAAACTCCACTCCATACGTAAATATGGGGAGGTACGAGCTCCAACTCGGTTTTACACTGAAAACTGCAGGAACTTCAAACCGGCACTAGGAAACAGACAGAGAAACGAGAGTAAAAGTTTCTCCTGCAACCTGTTCACTTTGTGCTAGATGAACGAACGTCTCTCCACATGATCAGTTCTGAGAGATAAGTGTGTGTGAAAGCCGTACTTCACCTAGCTTGTTGGGAACACAAAGTTTCTTTTCAGTTGCAAACTCCACTCCAAACATATATATGCGGAGGTACTAGCTCCAACTCGGTTTTACAGTAAAAACTGCAGGAACTTCAAACCGGCACTAGGAAACAGACTGAGAAACCAGAGTAAAAGTTTCTCCTGCAACCCGCTACATTGGGCTAGATGAACGAAACTCTCTCCACATGCTCAGTTCTGAGAGATAAGTGTGTGTGAATGCCGTCCTTCACCTAGCTTGTTGGGAACCCAAAGTTTCTTTTCAGTTGCAAACTCCACTCCATACATATATATGGGGATTTACTAGATCCAACTCCATTTTACAGTGCAAACTGTTGGAACTTCAACCCGGCACTAGGAAACAGACTGAGAGACCAGAGTAAAAGTTTCTCCAGCAACCCGTTCCATTTGTGCTAGATGAACGAACGTCTCTCCACATGCTCAGTTCTGAGAGATTAGTGGGTGTGAAAGCCGTACTTCACCTAGATTGTTGGGAACCCAAAGTTTATTTTTAGTTGCAAACTCCACTCCATACATATATATGGGGATTTACTAGATCCAACTCCGTTTTACAGTGCAAACTGTTGGAACTTCAACACGGCACTAGGAAACAGACTGAGAATCCAGAGTAATAGTTTCTCCTGCAACCCGTTCCCTTTGTGCTAGATGAACGAACGTCTCTCCACATGCTCAGTTCTGAGAGATAAGTGTGTGTGAAAGCCGTATTTCACCTAGCTTGTTGGGAAAACAAAGTTTCTTTTCAGTTGCAAACTCCACTCCATACATATATATGGGGAGGTACTAACTCCAACTCGGTTTTACAGTGAAAACTGCAGGAACTTTAAAACGGCACTAGGAAACAGACTGAGAAACCAGAGTAATAGTTTCTCCTTCAACCCGTTCCCTTAGTGCTAGATGAACGAACGTCTCTCCACATGCTCAGTTCTGAGAGATAAGTGTGTGTGAAAGCCGTCCTTCACTTAGCTTGTTGGGAACCCAAAGTTTCTTTTCAGTTGCAAACTCCACTCCATACATATATATGGGGATGTACTAGATCCAATTCCGTTTTACAGTGCATAATGTAGGAACTTCAACCCGGCACTTGAAAACAGACTGAGAAAACAGAGAAAAAGTTTCTCCTTCAACCAGTTCCCTTTGTGCTAGATGAACGAACGTCTCTCCACATGCTCATTTCTGAGAGATAAGTGTGTGTGAAAGCCGTCCTTCACCTAGCTTGTTGGGAACATAAGTTTCTTTTCAGTTGCAAACTCCACTCCATACGTATATATGGGGAGGTACGAGCTCCAACTCGGTTTTACAGTGAAAACTGCAGGAACTTCAAACCGGCACTAGGAAACAGACTGAGAAACGAGAGTAAAAGTTTCTCCTGCAACCTGTTCACTTTGTGCTAGTAGAACGAACGTCTCTCCACATGCTCAGATCTGAGAGATAAGTGTGTGTGAAAGCCGTACTTCACCTAGCTTGTTGGGAACACAAAGTTTCTTTTCAGTTGCAAACTCCACTCCATATATATATATGGGAAGGTACTAGCTCCAACTCGGTTTTACACTGAAAACTGCAGGAACTTCAAACCGGCACTAGGAAACTGACTGAGAAACCAGAGTAAAAGTTTCTCCAGCAACCCGTTCCAATTGTGCTAGATGAACGAACGTCTCTCCACATGCTCAGTTCTGAGAGATTAGTGGGTGTGAAAGCCGTACTTCACCTAGATTGTTGGGAACCCAAAGTTTATTTTTAGTTGCAAACTCCACTCCATACATATATATGGGGATTTACTAGATCCAACTCCGTTTTACAGTGCAAACTTTTGGAACTTCAACACGGCACTAGGAAACAGACTGAGAAACCAGAGTAATAGTTTCTCCTGCAACCCGTTCCCTTTGTGCTAGATGAACGAACGTCTCTCCACATGCTCATTTCTGAGAGATAAGTGTGTGTGAAAGCCGTCCTTCACCTAGCTTGTTGGGAACATAAGTTTCTTTTCAGTTGCAAACTCCACTCCATACGTATATATGGGGAGGTACGAGCTCCAACTCGGTTTTACAGTGAAAACTGCAGGAACTTCAAACCGGCACTAGGAAACAGACTGAGAAACGAGAGTAAAAGTTTCTCCTGCAACCTGTTCACTTTGTGCTAGATGAACGAACGTCTCTCCACATGCTCAGTTCTGAGAGAAAATTGTGTGTGAAAGCCGTACTTCACCTAGCTTGTTGGGAACACAAAGTTTCTTTTCAGTTGCAAACTCCACTCCATACATATGTAGGGGAAGTACTAGCTCCAACTCGGTTTTACAGTGAAAACTGCAGGAATTTCAAACCGGCACTAGGAAAATGACTGAGAAAACAGAGTAAAAGTTTCTCCTGCAACCCGTTCCCTTTGAGCTAGATGAACGAACGTCTCTCCACATGCTCAGTTCTGAGAGATAAGTGTGTGTGAAAGCCGTCCTTCACCTAGCTTGTTGGGAACCCAAAGATTCTTTTCAGTTGCAAATTCCACTCCATACATATATATGGGGAGGTACTAGTTCCAACTCGGATTTACAGTGAAAACTGCAGGAACATCAAAACGGCACTAGGAAACAGACTGAGAAACCAGAGTAATAGTTTCTCCTTCAACCCGTTCCCTTTGTGCTAGATGAACGAACGTCTCTCCACATGCTCAGTTCTGAGAGATAAGTGTGTGTGAAAGCCGTCCTTCACCTAGCTTGTTGGGAACCTAAAGTTTCTTTTCAGTTGCAAACTCCACTCCATACATATATATGGGGATGTACTAGATCCAACACCGTTTTACAGTGCATAATGTAGGAACTTCAACCCGGCACTTGAAAACAGACTGAGAAAACAGAGAAAAAGTTTCTCCTTCAACCAGTTCCCTTTGTGCTAGATGAACGAACGTCTCTCCACATGCTCATTTCTGAGAGATAATGTGTGTGAAAGCCGTCCTTCACCTAGCTTGTTGGGAACATAAGTTTCTTTTCAGTTGAAACTCCACTCCATACGTATATATGGGGAGGTACGAGCTCCAACTCGGTTTTAGAGTGAAAACTGCAGGAACTTCAAACCGGCACTAGGAAACAGACTGAGAAACCAGAGTAAAAGTTTCTCCTGCAATCCGTTCCCTTTGAGCTAGATGAACGAACGTCTCTCCACATGCTCAGATCTGAGAGATAATAGTGTGTGACAGCCGTCCTTCACCTAGCTTGTTGATAACCCAAGGATTCTTCTCAGTTGCAAACTCCACTCCATATATATATATGGGGTGGTACTAGTTCCAACTCTGTTTTACAGTGAAAACTGCAGGAACTTCAAACCGGCACTAGGAAACTGACTGAGAAACCAGAGTAAAAATTTCTCCTTCAACCCGTTACCTTTGTGGTAGATGAACGAACGTCTCTCCACATGCTCAGTTCTGAGAGATAAGTGTGTGTGAAAGCCGTCCTTCACCTAGCTTGTTGAGAATCCAATGTTTCTTTTCAGTTGCAAACTCCACTCGATACATATATATGGGGATGTACTTGCTCAAACTCCGTTTTACAGTGAAAACTGCAGGAACTTCAAACCGGCACTAGGAAACAGACTGAGAAACCAGAGTAAATGTTTCTAATGCAACCCGTTCCCTTTGTGCTAGATGAAAGAAATTCTAACCACATGCTCAGTTCTTAGAGATAAGTGTGTGTGAAAGCCGTCCTTCACCTAGTTTGTTGGGAACACAAAGTTTCTTTTCAGTTGCATACTCCACTCCATACATATATATGGGGACGTACTAGCTCCAACTCGGTTTTACAGTGAAAACTGCAGGAACTTCAAACGGGCACTAGGAAACAGACTGAGAAACCAGAGTAAAAGTTTCTCCTGCAACCCGTTCCCTTTGTCCTAGATGAACGAACGTCTCTCCACATGCTCGGTTCTGAGAGATAAGTGTATTTGAAAGCCGTACTTCACCTAGCTTGTTGGGAACACAAAGTTTCTTTTCAGTTGCAAACTCCACTCCATACATATATATGGGGAGGTACTAGCTCCAACTCAGTTTTACAGTGAAAACTGCAGGAACTTCAAACCGGCACTAGGAAACATACTGAGAAACCAGAGTAAAATTTTCTTCTGCAACCCGTTACAATTGTGCTAGATGAACGAACGTCTCTCCACATGCTCAGTTCTGAGAGATAAGTGTGTGTGAAAGCCGTACTTCAAATAGATTTTTGGGAACACAAAGTTTCTTTTCAGTTGCAAACTCCACTCCATACATATCTATGGGGAGGTACTAGCTCCAACTCGGTTTTACAGTGAAAACTGCAGGAATTTCAAACCGGCACTAGGAAAATGACTGAGAAAACAGAGTAAAAGTTTCTCCTGCAACCCGTTCCCTTTGAGCTAGATGAACGAACGTCTCTCCACATGCTCAGTTCTGAGAGATAAGTGTGTGTGAAAGCCGTCCTTCACCTAGCTTGTTGGGAACCCAAAGATTCTTTTCAGTTGCAAATTCCACTCCATACATATATATGGGGAGGTACTAGTTCCAACTCGGATTTACAGTGAAAACTGCAGGAACATCAAAACGGCACTAGGAAACAGACTGAGAAACCAGAGTAATAGTTTCTCCTTCAACCCGTTCCCTTTGTGCTAGATGAACGAACGTCTCTCCACATGCTCAGTTCTGAGAGATAAGTGTGTGTGAAAGCCGTCCTTCACCTAGCTTGTTGGGAACCTAAAGTTTCTTTTCAGTTGCAAACTCCACTCCATACATATATATGGGGATGTACTAGATCCAACACCGTTTTACAGTGCATAATGTAGGAACTTCAACCCGGCACTTGAAAACAGACTGAGAAAACAGAGAAAAAGTTTCTCCTTCAACCAGTTCCCTTTGTGCTAGATGAACGAACGTCTCTCCACATGCTCATTTCTGAGAGATAATGTGTGTGAAAGCCGTCCTTCACCTAGCTTGTTGGGAACATAAGTTTCTTTTCAGTTGAAACTCCACTCCATACGTATATATGGGGAGGTACGAGCTCCAACTCGGTTTTAGAGTGAAAACTGCAGGAACTTCAAACCGGCACTAGGAAACAGACTGAGAAACCAGAGTAAAAGTTTCTCCTGCAATCCGTTCCCTTTGAGCTAGATGAACGAACGTCTCTCCACATGCTCAGATCTGAGAGATAATAGTGTGTGACAGCCGTCCTTCACCTAGCTTGTTGATAACCCAAGGATTCTTCTCAGTTGCAAACTCCACTCCATATATATATATGGGGTGGTACTAGTTCCAACTCTGTTTTACAGTGAAAACTGCAGGAACTTCAAACCGGCACTAGGAAACTGACTGAGAAACCAGAGTAAAAATTTCTCCTTCAACCCGTTACCTTTGTGGTAGATGAACGAACGTCTCTCCACATGCTCAGTTCTGAGAGATAAGTGTGTGTGAAAGCCGTCCTTCACCTAGCTTGTTGAGAATCCAATGTTTCTTTTCAGTTGCAAACTCCACTCGATACATATATATGGGGATGTACTTGCTCAAACTCCGTTTTACAGTGAAAACTGCAGGAACTTCAAACCGGCACTAGGAAACAGACTGAGAAACCAGAGTAAATGTTTCTAATGCAACCCGTTCCCTTTGTGCTAGATGAAAGAAATTCTAACCACATGCTCAGTTCTTAGAGATAAGTGTGTGTGAAAGCCGTCCTTCACCTAGTTTGTTGGGAACACAAAGTTTCTTTTCAGTTGCATACTCCACTCCATACATATATATGGGGACGTACTAGCTCCAACTCGGTTTTACAGTGAAAACTGCAGGAACTTCAAACGGGCACTAGGAAACAGACTGAGAAACCAGAGTAAAAGTTTCTCCTGCAACCCGTTCCCTTTGTCCTAGATGAACGAACGTCTCTCCACATGCTCGGTTCTGAGAGATAAGTGTATTTGAAAGCCGTACTTCACCTAGCTTGTTGGGAACACAAAGTTTCTTTTCAGTTGCAAACTCCACTCCATACATATATATGGGGAGGTACTAGCTCCAACTCAGTTTTACAGTGAAAACTGCAGGAACTTCAAACCGGCACTAGGAAACATACTGAGAAACCAGAGTAAAATTTTCTTCTGCAACCCGTTACAATTGTGCTAGATGAACGAACGTCTCTCCACATGCTCAGTTCTGAGAGATAAGTGTGTGTGAAAGCCGTACTTCAAATAGATTTTTGGGAACACAAAGTTTCTTTTCAGTTGCAAACTCCACTCCATACATATCTATGGGGAGGTACTAGCTCCAACTCGGTTTTACAGTGAAAACTGCAGGAACTTCAAACCGGCACTAGGAAAAAGACTGAGAAACCAGAATAAAAGTATCTCCTGCAACCCTTTCCCTTTGAGCTAGATGAACGAACGTCTCTCCACATGCTCAGTTCTGAGAGATATGTGTGTGTGAAAGCCGTCCTTCACCTAGCTTGTTGGGAACAAAAAGATTCTTTTCAGTTGCAAACTCCACTCCATACATATATATGGGGAGGTACTAGCTCCAACTCGGTTTTACAGTGAAAACTGCAGGAACTTCAAACCGGCACTAGGAAACAGACTGAGAAACCAGAGTAAAAGTTTCTCCTGCAACCCGTTCCCTTTGAGCTAGATGAACGAACGTCTCTCCACATGCTCAGTTCTGAGAGATAATAGTGTGTGACAGCCGTCCTTCACCTAGCTTGTTGGGAACCCAAGGATTCTTCTCAGTTGCAAACTCCACTCCATAAATATATATGGGGTGGTACTAGTTCCAACTCGGTTTTACAGTGAAAAGTGCAGGAACTTCAAACCAGCACTAGGAAACAGACTGAGAAACCAGAGTAAAAATTTCTCCTTCAACCCGTAACCTTTGTGGTAGATGAACGAACGTCTCTCCACATGCTCAGTTCTGAGAGATAAGTGTGTGTGAAAGCCGTCCTTCACCTAGCTTGTTGAGAATCCAATGTTTCTTTTCAGTTGCAAACTCCACTCGATACATATATATGGGGATGTACTTGCTCAAACTCCGTTTTACAGTGAAAACTGCAGGAACTTCAAACCGGCACTAGGAAACAGACTGAGAAACCAGAGTAAATGTTTCTCCTGCAACCCGTTCCCTTTGTGCTAGATGAAAGAAATTCTAACCACATGCTCAGTTCTTAGAGATAAGTGTGTGTGAAAGCCGTCCTTCACCTAGTTTGTTGGGAACACAAAGTTTCTTTTCAGTTGCAAACTCCACTCCATACATATCTATGGGGAGGTACTAGCTCCAACTCGGTTTTACAGTGAAAACTGCAGGAACTTCAAACCGGCACTAGGAAACAGACTGAGAAACCAGAATAAAAGTATCTCCTGCAACCCTTTCCCTTTGAGCTAGATGAACGAACGTCTCTCCACATGCTCAGTTCTGAGAGATAAGTGTGTGTGAAAGCCGTCCTTCACCTAGCTTGTTGGGAACACAAAGTTTCTTTTCAGTTGCAAACTCCACTCCATACATATATATGGGGAGGTACTAGCTCCAACTCGGTTTTACAGTGAAAACTGTAGGAACTTCAAACCGGCACTAGGAAACAGACTGAGAAACCAGAGTAATAGTTTCTCCTGCAAACCGTTCCCTTTGTGCTAGATGAACGAACATCTCTCCACATGCTCAGTTCTGAGAGATAAGTGTGTGTGAAAGCCGTCCTTCACCTAGCTTGTTGGGAACAAAAAGATTCTTTTCAGTTGCAAACTTCACTCCATACATATATATGGGGAGGTACTAGCTCCAACTCGGTTTTACAGTGAAAACTGCAGGAACTTAAAACCGGCACTAGGAAACAGACTGAGAAACCAGAGTAAAAGTTTCTCCTGCAACCCGTTCCCTTTGAGCTAGATTAACGAACGTCTCTCCACATGCTCGGTTCTGAGAGATAAGTGTGTGTGAAAGCCGTCCTTCACCTAGCTTGTTGGGAACCCAAAGTTTCTATTCAGTTGCAAACTCCAATCCATACATATATATGGGGATGTACTAGATCCAACTCCGTTTTACAGTGCAAACTGTAGGAACTTCAACCCGGCACTAGGAAACAAACTGAGAAACCAGAGTAAATGTTTCACCTGCAACCCTTTCCCTTTGTGCTAGATGAACGAACCTCTCTCCACATGCTCAGTTCTGAGAGAAATTTGTGTGTGAAAGCCGTACTTCAACTAGCTTGTTGGGAACACAAAGTTTCTTTTCAGTTGCAAACTCCACTCCATACATATATATGGGGAGGTACTAGCTCCAACTCGGTTTTACAGTGAAAACTGCAGGAACTTCAAACCGGCACTAGGAAACAGACTGAGAAACCAGAGTAAAAGTTTCTCCTGCAACCCGTTCCCTTTGTGTTAGATGAACGAACGTCTCTCCACATGCTCAGTTCTGAGAGATAAGTGTGTGTGAAAGCCGTCCTTCACCTAGCTTGTTGGGAACACAAAGTTTCTTTTCAGTTGCAAACTCCACTCCATACATATATATGGGGAGGTACTAGCTCCAACTCGGTTTTACAGTGAAACTGCAGGAACTTCAAACCGGCACTAGGAAACAGACTGAGAAACCAGAGTAAAAGTTCCTCCTACAACCCTTTCCCTTTGTGCTAGATGAACGAAAGTCTCTCCACATGCTTAGTTCTTAGAGAAAAGTGTGTGTGAAAGCCGTACATCACCTAGCTTGTTGGGAACCCAAAGTTTCTTTTCAGTTGCAAACTCCACTCCATACATATATATGGGGATGTACTAGATCCAACTCCGTTTTACAGTGCAAAATGTAGGAACTTATACCCGGCACTAGGAAACAGACTGAGAAACCAGGGTAAAAGTTTTTCCTATATCCCGTTCATTTGTGCTAGATGAACGAACGTCTCTCCACATGCTCAGATCTGAGAGATAAGTGTGTGTGAAAGCCGCCCTTCACCTAGCTTTTTGGGAACACAAAGTTTCTTTTCAGTTGCAAACTTCACTCCATACATATATATGGGGAGGTACTAGCTCCAACTCGGTTTTACAATGAAAACTGCAGGAACTTAAAACCGGCACTAGAAAACAGACTGAGAAACCAGAGAAAAACTTTCTCCTTCAACCAGTTCCCTTTGTGCTAGATGAACGAACGTCTCTCCACATGCTCATTTCTGAGAGATAAGTGTGTGTGAAAGCCGTCCTTCACATAGCTTGTTGGGAACACTAAGTTTCTTTTCATTTGCAAAATCCACACCATACGTATATATGGGGAGGTACGAGCTCCAACTCGGTTTTACAGTGAAAACTGCAGGAACTTCAAACCGGTACTAGGAAACAGACTGAGAATACAGAGTAAAAGTTTCTCCTACAACCCGTTCCTTTTGTGCTAGATGAACGAAAGTCTCTCCACATGCTCAGTTCTGAGACAAAAGTGTGTGTGAAAGCCGTAATTCACCTAGCTTGTTGGGAACCCAAAGTTTCTTTTCAGTTGCAAACTCCACTCCATACATATATATGGGGATGTACTAGATCCAACTCCGTTTTACAGTGCAAAATGCAGGAAATTCAACCCGGCACTAGGAAACAGACTGAGAAACCAGAGTAAAAGTTTTTCCTGCAACCCGTTCCTTTGTGCTAGATGAACGAACGTCTCCCCACATGCTCAGTTCTGAGAGATAAGTGTGTGTGAAAGCCGTCCTTCACCTAGCTTGTTGGGAACACAAAGTTTCTTTTCAGTTGCAAACTCCAATCCATACGTATATATGGGGAGGTATTAGCTCCAACTCGGATTTACAGTGAAAACTGCAGGAACATCAAACCGGCACTAGGAAACAGACTGAGAAACCAGAGTAAAAGTTTCTCCTGCAACCCGTTCCTTTGAGCTAGATGAACGAACGTCTATCCACATGCTCAGTTCTGAGAGATAATTGTGTGTGAAAGCCGTCCTTCACCTAGCTTGTTGGGAACCCAAAGATTCTTCTCAGTAGCAAACTCCACTCCATACATATATATGGGGTGGTACTAGTTCCAAATCGGTTTTAGAGTGAAAAATGCAGGAACTTCAAACCGGCTCTAGGAAACAGACTGAGAAACCAGAGTAAAATTTTCTCCTTCAACCCGTTCCCTTTGTGCTAGATGAACGAACGTCTCTCCACATGCTCAGTTCTGAGAGATAAGTGTGGGTGAAGCCATCCTTCACCTAGCTTGTTGGGAACCCAAAGTTTCTTTTCAGTTGCAAACGCCACTCCATACATATATATGGGGATGTACTAGATCCAACACCGTTTTACAGTGCAAACTGTAGGAACTTCAACCCGGCACTAGAAAACAGACTGAGAAACCAGAGTAAAAGTTTCTCCTGCAACCCGTTCCCTTTGTGCTAGATGAACGAACGTCTCTCCACATACTCAGTTCTGAGAGATTAGTGTATGTGAAAGCCGTACTTCAACTAGCTTGTTGGGAACACAAAGTTTCTTTTCAGTTGCAAACTCCACTCAATACATATATATGGGGAGGTACTAGCTCCAACTCGGTTTTACAGTGAAAACTGCAGGAACTTCAAACCGGCACTAGAAAACAGACTGAGAAAAGAGAGTAAAATTTTCTCCTGCAACCCGTTACAATTGTGCTAGATGAACGAACGTCTCTCCACATGCTCAGTTCTGAGAGATAACTGTGTGTGAAAGCCGTACTTCAAATAGATTTTTGGGAACCCAAAGTTTCTTTTCAGTTGCAAACTCCACTCCATACATATATATGGGGAGGTACTAGCTCCAACACTCTTTTACAGTGAAAACTGCAGGAACTTCAAACCGGCACTAGGAAACAAACTGAGAAACCAGAGTAAATGTTTCACCTGCAACCCTTTCCCTTTGTGCTAGATGAACGAACCTCTCTCCACATGCTCAGTTCTGAGAGAAATTTGTGTGTGAAAGCCGTACTTCAACTAGCTTGTTGGGAACACAAAGTTTCTTTTCAGTTGCAAACTCCACTCCATACATATATATGGGGAGGTACTAGCTCCAACTCGGTTTTACAGTGAAAACTGCAGGAACTTCAAACCGGCACTAGGAAACAGACTGAGAAACCAGAGTAAAAGTTTCTCCTGCAACCCGTTCCCTTTGTGTTAGATGAACGAACGTCTCTCCACATGCTCAGTTCTGAGAGATAAGTGTGTGTGAAAGCCGTCCTTCACCTAGCTTGTTGGGAACACAAAGTTTCTTTTCAGTTGCAAACTCCACTCCATACATATATATGGGGAGGTACTAGCTCCAACTCGGTTTTACAGTGAAACTGCAGGAACTTCAAACCGGCACTAGGAAACAGACTGAGAAACCAGAGTAAAAGTTCCTCCTACAACCCTTTCCCTTTGTGCTAGATGAACGAAAGTCTCTCCACATGCTTAGTTCTTAGAGAAAAGTGTGTGTGAAAGCCGTACATCACCTAGCTTGTTGGGAACCCAAAGTTTCTTTTCAGTTGCAAACTCCACTCCATACATATATATGGGGATGTACTAGATCCAACTCCGTTTTACAGTGCAAAATGTAGGAACTTATACCCGGCACTAGGAAACAGACTGAGAAACCAGGGTAAAAGTTTTTCCTATATCCCGTTCATTTGTGCTAGATGAACGAACGTCTCTCCACATGCTCAGATCTGAGAGATAAGTGTGTGTGAAAGCCGCCCTTCACCTAGCTTTTTGGGAACACAAAGTTTCTTTTCAGTTGCAAACTTCACTCCTTACATATATATGGGGAGGTACTAGCTCCAACTCGGTTTTACAATGAAAACTGCAGGAACTTAAAACCGGCACTAGAAAACAGACTGAGAAACCAGAGAAAAACTTTCTCCTTCAACCAGTTCCCTTTGTGCTAGATGAACGAACGTCTCTCCACATGCTCATTTCTGAGAGATAAGTGTGTGTGAAAGCCGTCCTTCACATAGCTTGTTGGGAACACTAAGTTTCTTTTCATTTGCAAAATCCACACCATACGTATATATGGGGAGGTACGAGCTCCAACTCGGTTTTACAGTGAAAACTGCAGGAACTTCAAACCGGTACTAGGAAACAGACTGAGAATACAGAGTAAAAGTTTCTCCTACAACCCGTTCCTTTTGTGCTAGATGAACGAAAGTCTCTCCACATGCTCAGTTCTGAGACAAAAGTGTGTGTGAAAGCCGTAATTCACCTAGCTTGTTGGGAACCCAAAGTTTCTTTTCAGTTGCAAACTCCACTCCATACATATATATGGGGATGTACTAGATCCAACTCCGTTTTACAGTGCAAAATGCAGGAAATTCAACCCGGCACTAGGAAACAGACTGAGAAACCAGAGTAAAAGTTTTTCCTGCAACCCGTTCCTTTGTGCTAGATGAACGAACGTCTCCCCACATGCTCAGTTCTGAGAGATAAGTGTGTGTGAAAGCCGTCCTTCACCTAGCTTGTTGGGAACACAAAGTTTCTTTTCAGTTGCAAACTCCAATCCATACGTATATATGGGGAGGTATTAGCTCCAACTCGGATTTACAGTGAAAACTGCAGGAACATCAAACCGGCACTAGGAAACAGACTGAGAAACCAGAGTAAAAGTTTCTCCTGCAACCCGTTCCTTTGAGCTAGATGAACGAACGTCTATCCACATGCTCAGTTCTGAGAGATAATTGTGTGTGAAAGCCGTCCTTCACCTAGCTTGTTGGGAACCCAAAGATTCTTCTCAGTAGCAAACTCCACTCCATACATATATATGGGGTGGTACTAGTTCCAAATCGGTTTTAGAGTGAAAAATGCAGGAACTTCAAACCGGCTCTAGGAAACAGACTGAGAAACCAGAGTAAAATTTTCTCCTTCAACCCGTTCCCTTTGTGCTAGATGAACGAACGTCTCTCCACATGCTCAGTTCTGAGAGATAAGTGTGGGTGAAGCCATCCTTCACCTAGCTTGTTGGGAACCCAAAGTTTCTTTTCAGTTGCAAACGCCACTCCATACATATATATGGGGATGTACTAGATCCAACACCGTTTTACAGTGCAAACTGTAGGAACTTCAACCCGGCACTAGAAAACAGACTGAGAAACCAGAGTAAAAGTTTCTCCTGCAACCCGTTCCCTTTGTGCTAGATGAACGAACGTCTCTCCACATACTCAGTTCTGAGAGATTAGTGTATGTGAAAGCCGTACTTCAACTAGCTTGTTGGGAACACAAAGTTTCTTTTCAGTTGCAAACTCCACTCAATACATATATATGGGGAGGTACTAGCTCCAACTCGGTTTTACAGTGAAAACTGCAGGAACTTCAAACCGGCACTAGAAAACAGACTGAGAAAAGAGAGTAAAATTTTCTCCTGCAACCCGTTACAATTGTGCTAGATGAACGAACGTCTCTCCACATGCTCAGTTCTGAGAGATAACTGTGTGTGAAAGCCGTACTTCAAATAGATTTTTGGGAACCCAAAGTTTCTTTTCAGTTGCAAACTCCACTCCATACATATATATGGGGAGGTACTAGCTCCAACACTCTTTTACAGTGAAAACTGCAGGAACTTCAAACCGGCACTAGGAAACAGACTGAGAAACCAGAATAAAAGTATCTCCTGCAACCCTTTCCCTTTGACCTAGATGAAAGAACGTCTCTCCACATGCTCCGTCTGAGAGATTAGTGTGTGTGAAAGCCGTTCTTCACCTAGCTTGTTGGGAACACAAAGTTTCTTTTCAGTTGCAAACTCCACTCCATACATATATATGGGTAGGTACTAGATCCAACTCGGTTTTACAGTGAAAACTGCAGGAACTTCAAACCGGCACTAGGAAACAGACTGAGAAACCAGAGTAATAGTTTCTCCTGCAAACCGTTCCCTTTGTGCTAGATGAACGAAAGTCTCTCCACATGCTCAGTTCTGAGATATAAGTGTGTGTGAAAGCCGTCCTTCACCTAGCTTGTTGGGAACACAAAGATTCTTTTCAGTTGCAAACTCCACTCCATACATATATATGGGGAGGTACTAGCTCCAACTCGGTTTTACAGTGAAAACTGCAGGAACTTCAAACCGGCACTAGGAAAAAGACTGAGAAACCAGAGTAAAAGTTTCTCCTGCAACCCGTTCCCTTTGAGCTAGATTAACGAACGTCTCTCCACATGCTCCGTTCTGAGAGATAAGTGTGTGTGAAAGCCGTCCTTCACCTAGCTTGTTGGGAACCCAAAGTTTTTTTTCAGTTGCAAACTCCAATCCATACATATATATGGGGATGTACTAGATCCAACTCCGTTTTACAGTGCAAACTGTAGGAACTTCAACCCGGCACTAAGAAACAGACTGAGAAACCAGAGTAAAAGTTTCTCCTGCAAACTTTTCCCTTTGTGCTAGATGAACGAACGTCTCTCCACATGCTCAGTTCTGAGAGAAATGTGTGTGTGAAAGCCGTACTTCACCTAGCTTGTTGGGGACACAAAGTTTCTTTTCAATTTCAAACTCCACTCCATACATATATATGGGGAGGTACTAGCTCCAACTCGGTTTTACAGTGAAAACTGCAGGAACTTCAAACCGGCACTAGGAAACAGACTGAGAAACCAGAGTAAAAGATTCTCCTGCAACCCGTTCCCTTTGTGCTAGATAAACGAACGTCTCTCCACATGCTCAGTTCTGAGAGATAAGTGTGTGTGAATGCCGTCCTTCACCTAGCTTGTTGGGAACCCAAAGTTTCTTTTCAGTTGCAAACTCCACTCCATACATATATATGGGGATTTATTAGATCCAACTCCGTTTTACAGTGCAAACTGTTGGAACTTCAACCCGGCACTAGGAAAAAGACTGAGAAACCAGAGTAAAAGTTTTTCCAGCAACCCGTTCCATTTGTGCTAGATGAACGAACGTCTCTCCACATGTTCAGTTCTGAGAGATTAGTGGGTGTGAAAGCCGTACTTCACCTAGAATGTTGGGAACCCAAAGTTTATTTTTAGTTGCAAACCCCACTCCATACATATATATGGGGATTTACTAGATCCAACTCCGTTTTACAGTGCAAACTGTTGGAACTTAAATCCGGCACTAGGAAACAGACTGAGAAACCAGAGTAATAGTTTCTCCTGCAACCCGTTCCCTTTGTGCTAGATGAACGAACGTCTCTCAACATGCTCAGTTCTTAGAGATAACTGTGTGTGAAAGCCGTATTTCACCTAGCTTGTTGGGAACACAAAGATTCTTTTCAGTTGCAAACTCCACTCCATACATATATATGCGGAGGTACTAGCTCCAACTCGGGTTTACAGTGAAAACTGCAGGAACTTCAAACCGGCACAAGGAAACAGACTGAGAAACCAGAGTAAAAGTTTCTCCTGCAACCCGTTCCCTTTGTGCTAGATGAACGAACGTCTCTCCACATGCTCAGTTCTGAGAGATAAGTGTGTGTGAAAGCCGTCCTTCACCTAGCTTTTTGGGAACACAAAGTTTCTTTTCAGTTGCAAACTCCACTCCATACATATATATGGGGAGGTACTAGCTCCAACTCGGTTTTACAGAGAAACTGCAGGAACTTCAAACCGGCACTAGGAAACAGACTGAGAAACCAGAGTAAAAGTTCCTCCTACAACCCTTTCCCTTTGTGCTAGATGAACGAAAGTCTCTCCACATGCTTAGTTCTGAGAGAAAAGTGTGTGTGAAGCCGTACTTCACCTAGCTTGTTGGGAACCCAAAGTTTCTTTTCAGTTGCAAACTCCTCTCCATACATATATATGGGGATGTACTAGATCCAACTCCGTTTTACAGTGCAAAATGTAGGAACTTCTACCCTGCACTAGGAAACAGACTGAGAAACCAGAGTAAAATTTTCTCCTGCAACCCGTTACAATTGTGCTAGATGAACGAACGTCTCTCCACATGCTCAGTTCTGAGAGATAAGTGTGTGTGAAAGCCGTACTTCAAATAGATTTTTGGGAACACAAAGTTTCTTTTCAGTTGCAAACTCCACTCCATACATATCTATGGGGAGGTACTAGCTCCAACTCGGTTTTACAGTGAAAACTGCAGGAACTTCAAACCGGCACTAGGAAACAGACTGAGAAACCAGAATAAAAGTATCTCCTGCAACCCTTTCCCTTTGAGCTAGATGAACGAACGTCTCTCCACATGCTCAGTTCTGAGAGATAAGTGTGTGTGAAAGCCGTCCTTCACCTAGCTTGTTGGGAACACAAAGTTTCTTTTCAGTTGCAAACTCCACTCCATACATATATATGGGGAGGTACTAGCTCCAACTCGGTTTTACAGTGAAAACTGTAGGAACTTCAAACCGGCACTAGGAAACAGACTGAGAAACCAGAGTAATAGTTTCTCCTGCAAACCGTTCCCTACGTGCTAGATGAACGAACGTCTCTCCACATGCTCAGTTCTGAGAGATAAGTGTGTGTGAAAGCCGTCCTTCACCTAGCTTGTTGGGAACAAAAAGATTCTTTTCAGTTGCAAACTCCACTCCATACATATATATGGGGAGGTACTAGCTCCAACTCGGTTTTACAGTGAAAACTGCAGGAACTTCAAACCGGCACTAGGAAACAGACTGAGAAACCAGAGTAAAAGTTTCTCCTGCAACCCGTTCCCTTTGAGCTAGATTAACGAACGTCTCTCCACATGCTCGGTTCTGAGAGATAAGTGTGTGTGAAAGCCGTCCTTCACCTAGCTTGTTGGGAACCCAAAGTTTCTATTCAGTTGCAAACTCCAATCCATACATATATATGGGGATGTACTAGATCCAACTCCGTTTTACAGTGCAAACTGTAGGAACTTCAACCCGGCACTAGGAAACAAACTGAGAAACCAGAGTAAATGTTTCTCCTGCAACCCTTTCCCTTTGTTCTAGATGAACGAACGTCTCTCCACATGCTCAGTTCTGAGAGAAATTTGTGTGTGAAAGCCGTACTTCAACTAGCTTGTTGGGAACACAAAGTTTCTTTTCAGTTGCAAACTCCACTCCATACATATATATGGGGAGGTACTAGCTCCAACTCGGTTTTACAGTGAAAACTGCAGGAACTTCAAACCGGCACTAGGAAACAGACTGAGAAACCAGAGTAAAAGTTTCTCCTGCAACCCGTTCCCTTTGTGCTAGATGAACGAACGTCTCTCCACATGCTCAGTTCTGAGAGATATGTGTTTGTGAAAGCCGTCCTTCACCTAGCTTGATGGGAACACAAAGTTTCTTTTCAGTTGCAAACTCCACTCCATACATATATATGGGGAGGTACTAGCTCCAACTCGGTTTTACAGTGAAACTGCAGGAACTTCAAACCGGCACTAGGAAACAGACTGAGAAACCAGAGTAAAAGTTCCTCCTACAACCCTTTCCCTTTGTGCTAGATGAACGAAAGTCTCTCCACATGCTTAGTTCTGAGAGAAAAGTGTGTGTGAAAGCCGTACTTCACCTAGCTTGTTGGGAACCCAAAGTTTCTTTTCAGTTGCAAACTCCACTCCATACATATATAAGGGGATGTACTAGATCCAACTCCGTTTTACAGTGCAAAATGTAGGAACTTCTACCCGGCACTAGGAAACAGACTGAGAAACCAGGGTAAAAGTTTTTCCTGCATCCCGTTCATTTGTGCTAGATGAACGAACGTCTCACCACATGCTCAGATCTGAGAGATAAGTGTGTGTGAAAGCCGCCCTTCACCTAGCTTGTTGGGAACCCAAAGATTCTTCTCAGTAGCAAACTCCACTCCATACATATATATGGGGTGGTACTAGTTCCAACTCGGTTTTAGAGTGAAAAATGCAGGAACTTCAAACCGGCTCTAGGAAACAGACTGAGACACCAGAGACAAATTTTCTCCTTCAACCCGTTCCCTTTGTGCTAGATGAACGAACGTCTCTCCACATGCTCAGTTCTGAGAGATAAGTGTGTGTGAAGCCATCCTTCACCTAGCTTGTTGGGAACCCAAAGTTTCTTTTCAGTTGCTAACTCCACTCCATACATATATATGGGGATGTACTAGATCCAACACCGTTTTACAGTGCAAACTGTAGGAACTTCAACCCGGCACTAGAAAACAGACTGAGAAACCAGAGTAAAAGTTTCTCCTGCAACCCGTTCCCTTTGTGCTAGATGAACGAACGTCTCTCCACATACTCAGTTCTGAGAGATAAGTGTATGTGAAAGCCGTACTTCAACTAGCTTGTTGGGAACACAAAGTTTCTTTTCAGTTGCAAACTCCACTCAATACATATATATGGGGAGGTACTAGCTCCAACTCGGTTTTACAATGAAAACTGCAGGAACTTCAAACCGGCACTAGAAATCAGACTGAGAAAAGAGAGTAAAATTTTCTCCTGCTACCCGTTACAATTGTGCTAGATGAACGAACGTCTCTCCACATGCTCAGTTCTGAGAGATAACTGTGTGTGAAAGCCGTACTTCAAATAGATTTTTGGGAACCCAAAGTTTCTTTTCAGTTGCAAACTCCACTCCATACATATATATGGGTAGGTACTAGCTCCAACAATGTTTTACAGTGAAAACTGCAGGAACTTCAAACCGGCACTAGGAAACAGACTGAGAAACCAGAATAAAAGTATCTCCTGCAACCCTTTCCCTTTGTTCTAGATGAACGAACGTCTCTCCACATGCTCAGTTCTGAGAGAAATTTGTGTGTGAAAGCCGTATTTCACCTAGCTTGTTGGGAACACAAAGATTCTTTTCAGTTGCAAACTCCACTCCGTACATATATATGGGGATTTATTAGATCCAACTCCGTTTTACAGTGCAAACTGTTGGAACTTCAACCCGGCACTAGGAAAAAGACTGAGAAACCAGAGTAAAAGTTTTTCCAGCAACCCGTTCCATTTGTGCTAGATGAACGAACGTCTCTCCACATGTTCAGTTCTGAGAGATTAGTGGGTGTGAAAGCCGTACTTCACCTAGAATGTTGGGAACCCAAAGTTTATTTTTAGTTGCAAACCCCACTCCATACATATATATGGGGATTTACTAGATCCAACTCCGTTTTACAGTGCAAACTGTTGGAACTTCAATCCGGCACTAGGAAACAGACTGAGAAACCAGAGTAATAGTTTCTCCTGCAACCCGTTCCCTTTGTGCTAGATGAACGAACGTCTCTCCACATGCTCAGTTCTTAGAGATAACTGTGTGTGAAAGCCGTATTTCACCTAGCTTGTTGGGAACACAAAGATTCTTTTCAGTTGCAAACTCCACTCCATACATATATATGCGGAGGTACTAGCTCCAACTCGGGTTTACAGTGAAAACTGCAGGAACTTCAAACCGGCACAAGGAAACAGACTGAGAAACCAGAGTAAAAGTTTCTCCTGCAACCCGTTCCCTTTGTGCTAGATGAACGAACGTCTCTCCACATGCTCAGTTCTGAGAGATAAGTGTGTGTGAAAGCCGTCCTTCACCTAGCTTTTTGGGAACACAAAGTTTCTTTTCAGTTGCAAACTCCTCTCCATACATATATATGGGGATGTACTAGATCCAACTCCGTTTTACAGTGCAAAATGTAGGAACTTCTACCCTGCACTAGGAAACAGACTGAGAAACCAGAGTAAAATTTTCTCCTGCAACCCGTTACAATTGTGCTAGATGAACGAACGTCTCTCCACATGCTCAGTTCTGAGAGATAAGTGTGTGTGAAAGCCGTACTTCAAATAGATTTTTGGGAACACAAAGTTTCTTTTCAGTTGCAAACTCCACTCCATACATATCTATGGGGAGGTACTAGCTCCAACTCGGTTTTACAGTGAAAACTGCAGGAACTTCAAACCGGCACTAGGAAACAGACTGAGAAACCAGAATAAAAGTATCTCCTGCAACCCTTTCCCTTTGAGCTAGATGAACGAACGTCTCTCCACATGCTCAGTTCTGAGAGATAAGTGTGTGTGAAAGCCGTCCTTCACCTAGCTTGTTGGGAACACAAAGTTTCTTTTCAGTTGCAAACTCCACTCCATACATATATATGGGGAGGTACTAGCTCCAACTCGGTTTTACAGTGAAAACTGTAGGAACTTCAAACCGGCACTAGGAAACAGACTGAGAAACCAGAGTAATAGTTTCTCCTGCAAACCGTTCCCTACGTGCTAGATGAACGAACGTCTCTCCACATGCTCAGTTCTGAGAGATAAGTGTGTGTGAAAGCCGTCCTTCACCTAGCTTGTTGGGAACAAAAAGATTCTTTTCAGTTGCAAACTCCACTCCATACATATATATGGGGAGGTACTAGCTCCAACTCGGTTTTACAGTGAAAACTGCAGGAACTTCAAACCGGCACTAGGAAACAGACTGAGAAACCAGAGTAAAAGTTTCTCCTGCAACCCGTTCCCTTTGAGCTAGATTAACGAACGTCTCTCCACATGCTCGGTTCTGAGAGATAAGTGTGTGTGAAAGCCGTCCTTCACCTAGCTTGTTGGGAACCCAAAGTTTCTATTCAGTTGCAAACTCCAATCCATACATATATATGGGGATGTACTAGATCCAACTCCGTTTTACAGTGCAAACTGTAGGAACTTCAACCCGGCACTAGGAAACAAACTGAGAAACCAGAGTAAATGTTTCTCCTGCAACCCTTTCCCTTTGTTCTAGATGAACGAACGTCTCTCCACATGCTCAGTTCTGAGAGAAATTTGTGTGTGAAAGCCGTACTTCAACTAGCTTGTTGGGAACACAAAGTTTCTTTTCAGTTGCAAACTCCACTCCATACATATATATGGGGAGGTACTAGCTCCAACTCGGTTTTACAGTGAAAACTGCAGGAACTTCAAACCGGCACTAGGAAACAGACTGAGAAACCAGAGTAAAAGTTTCTCCTGCAACCCGTTCCCTTTGTGCTAGATGAACGAACGTCTCTCCACATGCTCAGTTCTGAGAGATATGTGTTTGTGAAAGCCGTCCTTCACCTAGCTTGATGGGAACACAAAGTTTCTTTTCAGTTGCAAACTCCACTCCATACATATATATGGGGAGGTACTAGCTCCAACTCGGTTTTACAGTGAAACTGCAGGAACTTCAAACCGGCACTAGGAAACAGACTGAGAAACCAGAGTAAAAGTTCCTCCTACAACCCTTTCCCTTTGTGCTAGATGAACGAAAGTCTCTCCACATGCTTAGTTCTGAGAGAAAAGTGTGTGTGAAAGCCGTACTTCACCTAGCTTGTTGGGAACCCAAAGTTTCTTTTCAGTTGCAAACTCCACTCCATACATATATAAGGGGATGTACTAGATCCAACTCCGTTTTACAGTGCAAAATGTAGGAACTTCTACCCGGCACTAGGAAACAGACTGAGAAACCAGGGTAAAAGTTTTTCCTGCATCCCGTTCATTTGTGCTAGATGAACGAACGTCTCACCACATGCTCAGATCTGAGAGATAAGTGTGTGTGAAAGCCGCCCTTCACCTAGCTTGTTGGGAACCCAAAGATTCTTCTCAGTAGCAAACTCCACTCCATACATATATATGGGGTGGTACTAGTTCCAACTCGGTTTTAGAGTGAAAAATGCAGGAACTTCAAACCGGCTCTAGGAAACAGACTGAGACACCAGAGTCAAATTTTCTCCTTCAACCCGTTCCCTTTGTGCTAGATGAACGAACGTCTCTCCACATGCTCAGTTCTGAGAGATAAGTGTGTGTGAAGCCATCCTTCACCTAGCTTGTTGGGAACCCAAAGTTTCTTTTCAGTTGCTAACTCCACTCCATACATATATATGGGGATGTACTAGATCCAACACCGTTTTACAGTGCAAACTGTAGGAACTTCAACCCGGCACTAGAAAACAGACTGAGAAACCAGAGTAAAAGTTTCTCCTGCAACCCGTTCCCTTTGTGCTAGATGAACGAACGTCTCTCCACATACTCAGTTCTGAGAGATAATTGTATGTGAAAGCCGTACTTCAACTAGCTTGTTGGGAACACAAAGTTTCTTTTCAGTTGCAAACTCCACTCAATACATATATATGGGGAGGTACTAGCTCCAACTCGGTTTTACAATGAAAACTGCAGGAACTTCAAACCGGCACTAGAAATCAGACTGAGAAAAGAGAGTAAAATTTTCTCCTGCTACCCGTTACAATTGTGCTAGATGAACGAACGTCTCTCCACATGCTCAGTTCTGAGAGATAACTGTGTGTGAAAGCCGTACTTCAAATAGATTTTTGGGAACCCAAAGTTTCTTTTCAGTTGCAAACTCCACTCCATACATATATATGGGTAGGTACTAGCTCCAACAATGTTTTACAGTGAAAACTGCAGGAACTTCAAACCGGCACTAGGAAACAGACTGAGAAACCAGAATAAAAGTATCTCCTGCAACCCTTTCCCTTTGAGCTAGATGAAAGAACGTCTCTCCACATGCTCCGTCTGAGAGATAAGTGTGTGTGAAAGCCGTACTTCACCTAGCTTGTTGGGAACACAAAGTTTCTTTTCAGTTGCAAACTCCACTCCATACATATATATGGGTAGGTACTACATCCAACACGGTTTTACAGTGAAAACTGCAGGAACTTCAAACCGGCACTAGGAAACAGACTGAGAAACCAGAGTAATAGTTTCTCCTGCAAACCGTTCCCTTTGTGCTAGATGAACGAAAGTCTCTCCACATGCTCAGTTCTGAGATATAAGTGTGTGTGAAAGCCGTCCTTCACCTAGCTTGTTGGGAACACAAAGATTCTTTTCAGTTGCAAACTCCACTCCATACATATATATGGGGAGGTACTAGCTCCAACTCGGTTTTACAGTGAAAATTGCAGGAACTTCAAACCGGCACTAGGAAAAAGACTGAGAAACCAGAGTAAAAGTTTCTCCTGCAACCCGTTCCCTTTGAGCTAGATTAACGAACGTCTCTCCACATGCTCGGTTCTGAGAGATAAGTGTGTGTGAAAGCCGTCCTTCACCTAGCTTGTTGGGAACCCAAAGTTTCTTTTCAGTTGCAAACTCCAATCCATACATATATATGGGGATGTACTAGATCCAACTCCGTTTTACAGTGCAAACTGTAGGAACTTCAACCCGGCACTAAGAAACAGACTGAGAAACCAGAGTAAAAGTTTGTCATGCAAACCTTTCCCTTTGTGCTAGATGAACGAACGTCTCTCCACATGCTCAGTTCTGAGAGAAATGTGTGTGTGAAAGCCGTACTTCACCTAGCTTGTTGGGGACACAAAGTTTCTTTTCAATTGCAAACTCCACTCCATACATATATATGGGGAGGTACTAGCTCCAACTCGGTTTTACAGTGAAAACTGCAGGAACTTCAAACCGGCACTAGGAAACAGACTGAGAAACCAGAGTAAAAGTTTCTCCTGCAACCCGTTCCCTTTGTGCTAGATAAACGAACGTCTCTCCACATGCTCAGTTCTGAGAGATAAGTGTGTGTGAATGCCGTCCTTCACCTAGCTTGTTGGGAACCCAAGGTTTCTTTTCAGGTGCAAACTCCACTCCATACATATATATGGGGATTTACTAGATCCAACTCCGTTTTACAGTGCAAACTGTTGGAACTTCAACACGGCACTAGGAAAAAGACTGAGAAACCAGAGTAAAAGTTTTTCCAGCAACCCGTTCCATTTGTGCTAGATGAACGAACGTCTCTCCACATGTTCAGTTCTGAGAGATTAGTGGGTGTGAAAGCCGTACTTCACCTAGAATGTTGGGAACCCAAAGTTTATTTTTAGTTGCAAACTCCACTCCATACATATATATGGGGATTTACTAGATCCAACTCCGTTTTACAGTGCAAACTGTTGGAACTTCAATCCGGCACTAGGAAAAAGACTGAGAAACCAGAGTAATAGTTTCTCCTGCAACCCGTTCCCTTTGTGCTAGATGAACGGACGTCTCTCCACATGCTGAGTTCTTAGAGATAACTGTGTGTGAAAGCCGTATTTCACCTAGCTTGTTGGGAACACAAAGATTCTTTTCAGTTGCAAACTCCACTCCATACATATATATGGGGAGGTACTAGCTCCAACTCGGTTTTACAGTGAAAACTGCAGGATCTTCAAACCGGCACAAGGAAACAGACTGAGAAACCAGAGTAAAAGTTTCTCCTGCAACCCGTTCCCTTTGTGCTAGATGAACGAACGTCTCTCCACATGCTCAGTTCTGAGAGATAAGTGTGTGTGAAAGCCGTCCTTCACCTAGCTTGTTGGGAACACAAAGTTTCTTTTCAGTTGCAAACTCCACTCCATACATATATATGGGGAGGTACTAGCTCCAACTCGGTTTTACAGAGAAACTGCAGGAACTTCAAACCGGCACTAGGAAACAGACTGAGAAACCAGAGTAAAAGTTCCTCCTACAACCCTTTCCCTTTGTGCTAGATGAACGAAAGTCTCTCCACATGCTTAGTTCTGAGAGAAAAGTGTGTGTGAAAGCCGTACTTCACCTAGCTTGTTGGGAACCCAAAGTTTCTTTTCAGTTGCAAACTCCACTCCATACATATATATGGGGATGTACTAGATCCAACTCCGTTTTACAGTGCAAAATGTAGGAACTTCTACCCGGCACTAGGAAACAGACTGAGAAACCAGAGTAAAAGTTTTTCCTGCATCCCGTTCATTTGTGCTAGATGAACGAACGTCTCTCCACATGCTCAGATCTGAGAGATAAGTGTGTGTGAAAGCCGCCCTTCACCTAGATTTTTGGGAACACAAAGTTTCTTTTCAGTTGCAAACTTCACTCCATACATATATATGGGGAGGTTCTAGCTCCAACTCGGTTTTACAGTGAAAACTGCAGGAACTTAAAACCGGCACTAGAAAACAGACTGAGAAACCAGAAAAAAACTTTCTCCTTCAACCAGTTCCCTTTGTCCTAGATGAACGAACGTCTCTCCACATGCTCATTTCTGAGAGATAAGTGTGTGTGAAAGCCGTCCTTCACATAGCTTGTTGGGAACACTAAGTTTCTTTTCATTTGCAAACTCCAAACCATACGTATATATGGGGAGGTATGAGCTCCAACTCGGTTTTACAGTGAAAACTGCAGGAACTTCAAACCGGTACTAGGAAACAGACTGAGAATCCAGAGTAAAAGTTTCTCCTACAACCCGTTCCTTTTGTGCTAGATGAACGAAAGTCTATCCACATGCTCAGTTCTGAGACAAAAGTGTGTGTGAAAGCCGTAATTCACCTAGCTTGTTGGGAACCCAAAGTTTCTTTTCTTTTGCAAACTCCACTCCATACATATATATGGGGATGTACTAGATCCAACTCCGTTTTACAGTGCAAAATGCAGGAACTTCAACCCGGCACTAGGAAACAGACTGAGAAACCAGAGTAAAAGTTTTTCCTGCAAACCGTTCCCTTTGTGCTAGATGAACGAAAGTCTCTCCACATGCTCAGTTCTGAGATATAAGTGTGTGTGAAAGCCGTCCTTCACCTAGCTTGTTGGGAACACAAAGATTCTTTTCAGTTGCAAACTCCACTCCATACATATATATGGGGAGGTACTAGCTCCAACTCGGTTTTACAGTGAAAATTGCAGGAACTTCAAACCGGCACTAGGAAAAAAACTGAGAAACCAGAGTAAAAGTTTCTCCTGCAACCCGTTCCCTTTGAGCTAGATTAACGAACGTCTCTCCACATGCTCCGTTCTGAGAGATAAGTGTGTGTGAAAGCCGTCCTTCACCTAGCTTGTTGGGAACCCAAAGTTTCTTTTCAGTTGCAAACTCCAATCCATACATATATATGGGGATGTACTAGATCCAACTCCGTTTTACAGTGCAAACTGTAGGAACTTCAACCCGGCACTAAGAAACAGACTGAGAAACCAGAGTAAAAGTTTGTCATGCAAACCTTTCCCTTTGTGCTAGATGAACGAACGTCTCTCCACATGCTCAGTTCTGAGAGAAATGTGTGTGTGAAAGCCGTACTTCACCTAGCTTGTTGGGGACACAAAGTTTCTTTTCAATTGCAAACTCCACTCCATACATATATATGGGGAGGTACTAGCTCCAACTCGGTTTTACAGTGAAAACTGCAGGAACTTCAAACCGGCACTAGGAAACAGACTGAGAAACCAGAGTAAAAGTTTCTCCTGCAACCCGTTCCCTTTGTGCTAGATAAACGAACGTCTCTCCACATGCTCAGTTCTGAGAGATAAGTGTGTGTGAATGCCGTCCTTCACCTAGCTTGTTGGGAACCCAAGGTTTCTTTTCAGTTGCAAACTCCACTCCATACATATATATGGGGATTTACTAGATCCAACTCCGTTTTACAGTGCAAACTGTTGGAACTTCAACACGGCACTAGGAAAAAGACTGAGAAACCAGAGTAAAAGTTTTTCCAGCAACCCGTTCCATTTGTGCTAGATGAACGAACGTCTCTCCACATGTTCAGTTCTGAGAGATTAGTGGGTGTGAAAGCCGTACTTCACCTAGAATGTTGGGAACCCAAAGTTTATTTTTAGTTGCAAACTCCACTCCATACATATATATGGGGATTTACTAGATCCAACTCCGTTTTACAGTGCAAACTGTTGGAACTTCAATCCGGCACTAGGAAAAAGACTGAGAAACCAGAGTAATAGTTTCTCCTGCAACCCGTTCCCTTTGTGCTAGATGAACGGACGTCTCTCCACATGCTGAGTTCTTAGAGATAACTGTGTGTGAAAGCCGTATTTCACCTAGCTTGTTGGGAACACAAAGATTCTTTTCAGTTGCAAACTCCACTCCATACATATATATGGGGAGGTACTAGCTCCAACTCGGTTTTACAGTGAAAACTGCAGGATCTTCAAACCGGCACAAGGAAACAGACTGAGAAACCAGAGTAAAAGTTTCTCCTGCAACCCGTTCCCTTTGTGCTAGATGAACGAACGTCTCTCCACATGCTCAGTTCTGAGAGATAAGTGTGTGTGAAAGCCGTCCTTCACCTAGCTTGTTGGGAACACAAAGTTTCTTTTCAGTTGCAAACTCCACTCCATACATATATATGGGGAGGTACTAGCTCCAACTCGGTTTTACAGAGAAACTGCAGGAACTTCAAACCGGCACTAGGAAACAGACTGAGAAACCAGAGTAAAAGTTCCTCCTACAACCCTTTCCCTTTGTGCTAGATGAACGAAAGTCTCTCCACATGCTTAGTTCTGAGAGAAAAGTGTGTGTGAAAGCCGTACTTCACCTAGCTTGTTGGGAACCCAAAGTTTCTTTTCAGTTGCAAACTCCACTCCATACATATATATGGGGATGTACTAGATCCAACTCCGTTTTACAGTGCAAAATGTAGGAACTTCTACCCGGCACTAGGAAACAGACTGAGAAACCAGAGTAAAAGTTTTTCCTGCATCCCGTTCATTTGTGCTAGATGAACGAACGTCTCTCCACATGCTTAGATCTGAGAGATAAGTGTGTGTGAAAGCCGCCCTTCACCTAGATTTTTGGGAACACAAAGTTTCTTTTCAGTTGCAAACTTCACTCCATACATATATATGGGGAGGTTCTAGCTCCAACTCGGTTTTACAGTGAAAACTGCAGGAACTTAAAACCGGCACTAGAAAACAGACTGAGAAACCAGAAAAAAACTTTCTCCTTCAACCAGTTCCCTTTGTCCTAGATGAACGAACGTCTCTCCACATGCTCATTTCTGAGAGATAAGTGTGTGTGAAAGCCGTCCTTCACATAGCTTGTTGGGAACACTAAGTTTCTTTTCATTTGCAAACTCCAAACCATACGTATATATGGGGAGGTATGAGCTCCAACTCGGTTTTACAGTGAAAACTGCAGGAACTTCAAACCGGTACTAGGAAACAGACTGAGAATCCAGAGTAAAAGTTTCTCCTACAACCCGTTCCTTTTGTGCTAGATGAACGAAAGTCTATCCACATGCTCAGTTCTGAGACAAAAGTGTGTGTGAAAGCCGTAATTCACCTAGCTTGTTGGGAACCCAAAGTTTCTTTTCTTTTGCAAACTCCACTCCATACATATATATGGGGATGTACTAGATCCAACTCCGTTTTACAGTGCAAAATGCAGGAACTTCAACCCGGCACTAGGAAACAGACTGAGAAACCAGAGTAAAAGTTTTTCCTGCAACCCGTTCTTTGTGCTAGATGAACGAACGTCTCCCCACATGCTCAGTTCTGAGAAATAAGTGTGTGTGAAAGCCGTCCTTCACCTAGCTTGTTGGGAACACAAAGTTTCTTTTCAGTTGCAAACTCCAATCCATACGTATATATGGGGATGTACGAGCTCCAACAATGTTTTACAGTGAAAACTGCAGGAACATCAAACCGGCACTAGGAAACAGACTGAGAAACCAGAGTAAAAGTTTCTCCTGCAACATGTTCACTTTGTGCTAGATGAACGAACGTCTCTCCACATGCTCAGTTCTGAGATATAAGTGTGTGTGAAAGCCGTACTTCACCTAGCTTGTTGGGAACACAAAGTTTCTTTTCAGTTGCAAACTCCACTCCATACATATATAGGGGAGGTATTAGCTCCAACTCGGATTTACAGTGAAAACTGCAGGAACATCAAACCGGCACTAGGAAACAGAGTGAGAAAACAGAGTAAAAGTTTCTCCTGCAACCCGTTCCCTTTGTGCTAGATGAACGAACGTCTCTCCACATACTCATTTCTGAGAGATAAGTGTATGTGAAAGCCGTACTTCACCTAGCTTGTTGGGAACACAAAGTTTCTTTTCAGTTGCAAACTCCACTCCATACATATATATGGGGAGGTACTAGATCCAACTCGGCTTTACAGTGAAAACTGCAGGAACTTCAAACCGGCACTAGAAAACAGACTGAGAAACCAGAGTAAAATTTTCTCCTGCAACCCGTTACAATTGTGCTAGATGAACGAACGTCTCTCCACATGCTCAGTTTTGAGAGATAACTGTGTGTGAAAGCCGTACTTCAAATAGATTTTTGGGAACCCAAAGTTTCTTTACAGTTGCAAACTTCACTCCATACATATATATGGGGAGGTACTAGCTCCAACACTGTTTTACAGTGAAAACTGCAGGAACTTCAAACCGGCACAAGGAAACAGACTGAGAAACCAGAATAAAAGTATCTCCTGCAACCCTTTCCCTTTGAGCTAGATGAAAGAACGTCTCTCCACATGCTCCGTTCTGAGAGATAAGTGTGTGTGAAAGCCGTTCTTCACCTAGCTTGTTGGGAACACAAAGTATCTTTTCAGTTGCAAACTCCACTCCATACATATATATGGGTAGGTACTAGATCCAACTCGGTTTTACAGTGAAAACTGCAGGAACTTCAAACCGGCACTAGGAAACAGACTGAGAAACCAGAGTAATAGTTTCTCCTGCAAACCGTTCCCTTTGTGCTAGATGAACGAAAGTCTCTCCACATGCTCAGTTCTGAGAGATAAGTGTGTGTGAAAGCCGTCCTTCACATAGCTTGTTGGGAACACAAAGATTCTTTTCAGTTGCAAACTCCACTCCATACATATATATGGGGAGGTACTAGCTCCAACTCGGTTTTACAGTGAAAACTGCAGGAACTTCAAACCGGCACTAGGAAAAAGACTGAGAAACCAGAGTAAAAGTTTCTCCTGCAACCCGTTCCCTTTGAGCTAGATTAACGAACGTCTCTCCACATGCTCCGTTCTGAGAGAAAAGTGTGTGTGAAAGCCGTCCTTCACCTAGCTTGTTGGGAACCCAAAGTTTCTTTTCAGTTGTAAACTCCAATCCATACATATATATGGGGATGTACTAGATCCAACCCCCTTTTACAGTGCAAACTGTAGGAACTTCAACCCGGCACTAGGAAACAGACTGAGAAACCAGAGTAAAAGTTTCTCCTGCAAACCTTTCCCTTTGTGCTAGATGAACGAACGTCTCTCCACATGCTCATTTCTGAGAGAAATTTGTGTGTGAAAGCCGTACTTCACCTAGCTTGTTGGGGACACAAAGTTTCTTTTCAATTGCAAACTCCACTCCATACATATATATGGGGAGGTACTAGCTCCAACTCGGTTTTACAGTGAAAACTGCAGGAACTTCAAACCGGCACTAGGAAACAGACTGAGAAACCAGAGTAAAAGTTTCTCCTGCAACCCGTTCCCTTTGTGCTAGATAAACGAACGTCTCTCCACATGCTCAGTTCTGAGAGATAAGTGTGTTTGAATGCCGTCCTTCACCTAGCTTGTTGGGAACCCAAAGTTTCTTTTCAGTTGCAAACTCCAATCCATACATATATATATGGATTTACTAGATCCAACTCCGTTTTACAGTGCAAACTGTTGGAACTTCAACCCGGCACTAGGAAACAGACTGAGAAACCAGAGTAAAAGTTTTTCCAGCAACCCGTTCCATTTGTGCTAGATGAACGAACGTCTCTCCACATGCTCAGTTCTGAGAGATTAGTGGGTGTGAAAGCCGTACTTCACCTATAATGTTGGGAACCCAAAGTTTATTTTTAGTTGCAAACTCCACTCCATACATATATATGGGGAGGTACTAGCTCCAACTCGGTTTTACAGTGAAGACTGCAGGAACTTCAAACCGGCACAAGGAAACAGACTGAGAAACCAGAGTAAAAGTTTCTCCTGCAACCCGTTCCCTTTGTGCTAGATGAACGAACGTCTCTCCACATGCTCAGTTCTGAGAGAGAAGTGTGTGTGAAAGCCGTACTTCATCTAGCTTGTTGGGAACACAAAGTTTCTTTTCAGTTGCAAACTCCACTCCATACATATGTAGGGGAGGTACTAGCTCCAACTCGGTTTTACAGTGAAAAATGCAGGAACTTCAAACCGGCACTAGGAAACAGACTGAGAGACCAGAGTAAAAGTTTCTCCTGCAACCCGTTCCCTTTGAGCTAGATGAACGAACGTCTCTCCACATGCTCAGTTCTGAGAGATAAGTGTGTGTGAAAGCCGTCCTTCACCTAGCTTGTTGGGAACCCAAAGATTCTTTTCAGTTGCAAATTCCACTCCATACATATATATGGGGAGGTACTAGTTCCAACTCGGATTTACAGTGAAAACAGCATGAACTTCAAAACGGCACTAGGAAACAGACTGAGAAACCAGAGTAAAAGTTTCTCCTTCAACCCGTTCCCTTTGTGCTAGATGAACGAACGTCTCTCCACATGCTCAGTTCTGAGAGATAAGTGTGTGTGAAAGCCGTCCTTCACCTAGCTTGTTGGGAACCCAAAGTTTCTTTTCAGTTGCAAACTCCACTCCATACATATATATGGGGATGTACTAGATCCAACTCCGATTTACAGTGCAAAATGTAGGAACTTCAACCCGGCACTTGAAAACAGACTGAGAAAACAGAGAATAAGTTTCTCCTTCAACCAGTTCCCTTTGTGCTAGATGAACGAACGTCTCTCCACATGCTCATTTCTGAGAGATAAGTGTGTGTGAAAGCCGTCCTTCACCTAGCTTGTTGGGAACCCAAAGTTTCTTTTCATTTGCAAATTCCACTCCATACGTATATATGAGAAGCTACGAACTCCAACTCGGTTTTACAGTGGAAACTGCAGGAACTTCAAACCGGCACTAGGAAACAGACTGAGAAACCAGAGTAAAAGTTTCTCCTGCAATCCGTTCCCTTTGAGCTAGATGAACGAACGTCTCTCCACATGCTCAGATCTGAGAGATAAGTGTGTGTGAAAGCCGTCCTTCACCTAGCTTGTTGGGAACCCAAGGATTCTTCTCAGTTGCAAACTCCACTCCATATATATATATGGGTTGGTACTAGTTCCAACTCGGTTTTACAGTGAAAACTGCAGGAACTTCAAACCGGCACTAGGAAACAGACTGAGAAACCAGAGTAAAAGTTTCACCTGCAACCCGTTACCTTTGTGGTAGATGAACGAACGTCTCTCCACATGCTCAGTTCTGAGAGATAAGTGTGTTTGAAAGCAGTCCTTCACCTAGCTTGTTGAGAATCCAATGTTTCTTTTCAGTTGCAAACTCCACTCCATACATATATATGGGGATGTACTTGCTCCAACTCCGTTTTACAGTGAAAAATGCAGGAACTTCAAACCGGCACTAGGAAACAGACTGAGAAACCAGAGTAAATGTTTCTCCTGCAACCCGTTCCCTTTGTGCTAGATGAAAGAAATTCTAACCACATGCTCAGTTCTTAGAGATAATTGTGTGTGAAAGCCATCCTTCACCTATCTTGTTGGGAACACAAAGTTTCTTTTCAGTTGCATACTCCACTCCATACATATATATGGGGACGTACTAGCTCCAACTCGGTTTTACAGTGAAAACTGCAGGAACTTCAAACCGGCACTAGGAAACAGACTGAGAAACCAGAGTAAAAGTTTCCCTGCAAACCGTTCCCTTTGTCCTAGATGAACGAACGTCTCTCCACATGCTCAGTTCTGAGAGATAAGTGTGTGTGAAAGCCGTACTTCAAATAGATTTTTGGGAACACAAAGTTTCTTTTCAGTTGCAAACTCCACTCCATACATATATATGGGCAGGTACTTGCTCGAACTCGGTTTTACAGTGAAAACTGCAGGAACTTCAAACCGGCACTAGGAAACAGACTGAGAAACCAGAATAAAAGTAACTCCTGCAACCCTTTCCCTTTGAGCTAGATGAACGAACGTCTCTCCACATGCTCAGTTCTGAGAGATAAGTGTGTGTGAAAGCCGCCCTTCACCTAGCTTGTTGGGAACACAAAGTTTCTTTTCAGTTGCAAACTCCACTCCATAAATATATATGGGGAGGTACTAGCTCCAACTCGGTTTTACAGTGAAAACTGCAGGAACTTCAAACCGGCACTAGGAAACAGACTGAGAAACCAGAGTAATACTTTCTCCTGCAAACCGTTCCCTTTGTGCTAGATGAACCAAAGTCTCTCCACATGCTCAGTTCTGAGAGATAAGTGTGTGTGAAAGCCGTCATTCACCTAGCTTGTTGGGAACACAAAGATTTTTTTCAGTAGCAAACTCCACTCCATACATATATATGGGGAGTTACTAGCTCCAACTCGGTTTTACAGTGAAAACTGCAGGAACTTCAAACCGGCACTAGGAAAAAGAGTGAGAAACCAGAGTAAAAGTTTCTCCTGCAACCCGTTCCCTTTGAGTTAGATTAACGAACGTCTCTCCACATGCTCGGTTCTGAGAGATAAGTGTTTGTGAAAGCCGTCCTTCACCTAGCTTGTTGGGAACCCAATGTTTCTTTTCAGTTGCAAACTCCAATCCATACATATATATGGGGATGTACTAGATCCAACTCCGTTTTACAGTGCAAACTGTAGGAACTTCAACCCGGCACTAGGAAACAGACTGAGAAACCAGAGTATATGTTTCTCCTGCAACCCTTTTCCTTTGTGCTAGATGAACGAACGTCTCTCCACATGCTCAGTTCTGAGAGAAATGTGTGTGTGAAAGCCGTACTTCACCTAGCTTGTTGGGAACACAAAGTTTCTTTTCAGTTGCAAACTCCACTCCATACATATATATGGGGAGGTACTAGCTCCAACTCGGTTTTACAGTGAAAACTGCAGGAACTTCAAACCGGCACTAGGAAACAGACTGAGAAAGCAGAGTAAATGTTTCTCCTGCAACACGTTCCCTTTGTGCTAGATGAACGAACGTCTCTCCACATGCTCAGTTCTGAGAGATAAGTGTGTGTGAAAGCCGTCCTTCACCCAGCTTGTTGGGAACACAAACTTTCTTTTCAGTTGCAAACTCCACTCCATATATATATATGGGGAGGTAATAGCTCCAACTCGGTTTTACAGTGAAACTGCAAGAACTTCAAACCGGCACTAGGAAACAGACTGAGAAACCAGAGTAAAAGTTCCTCCTACAACCCGTTCCCTTTGTGCTAGATGAACGAAAGTCTCTCCACATGCTTAGTTCTGAGAGAAAAGTGTGTGTGAAAGCCGTACTTCACCTAGCTTGTTGGGAACCCAAAGTTTCTTTTCAGTTGAAAACTCCACTCCATACATATATATGGGGATGTACTGGATCCAACTCCGTTTTACACTGCAAAATGTAGGAACTTCAACCCGGCACTAGGAAACAGACTGAGAAACCAGAGTAAAAGTTTTTCCTGCAAGCCGTTCCTTTGTGCTAGATGAACGAACGTCTCTCCACATGCTCAGATCTGAGAGATAAGTGTGTGTGAAAGCCGTCCTTCACCTAGCTTTTTGGGAACACAAAGTTTCTTTTCAGTTGCAAACTTCACTCCATACATATATATGGGGAGGTACTGGCTCCAACGCGGTTTTACAGTGAAAACTGCAGGAACTTCAAACCGGCACTAGTAAACAGACTGAGAAACCAGAGAAAAACATTCCCCTTCTACCAGTTCCCTTTGTGCTAGATGAACGAACGTCTCTCCACATGCTCAATTCTGAGAGATAAGTGTGTGTGAAAGCCGTCCTTCACATAGCTTGTTGGGAACACTAAGTTTGTTTTCAGTTGCAAACTCCACACCATACGTATATATGGGGAGGTACGAGCTCCAACTCGGTTTTACAGTGAAAACTGCAGGAAGATCAAACCGGCACTAGGAAACAGACTGAGAATCCAGAGTAAAAGTTTCTCCTACAACCCGTTCCCTTTGTGCTAGATGAACGAAAGTCTCTCCACATGCTCAGTTCTGAGACAAAAGTGTGTGTGAAAGCGGTACTTCACCTAGCTTGTTGGGAACACAAAGTTTCTTTTCAGTTGCAAACTCCACTCCATACGTATATATGGGGAGGTACGAGCTCCAAATCGGTTTTACAGTGAAAAATGCAGGAACTTCAACCCGGCACTAGAAAACAGACTGATAAACCAGAGTAAAAGTTTCTCCTGCAACCCGTTCCCTTTGTGCTAGATGAACGAACGTCTCTCCACATGCTAAGTTCTGAGAGAAATGTGTGTGTGAAAGCCGTACTTCACCTAGCTTGTTGGGAACACAAAGTTTCTTTTCAGTTGCAAAATTCACTCCATACATATATATGGGGAGGTACTAGCTCCAACTCGGTTTTACAGTGAAAACTGCAGGAACTTCAAACCGGCACTAGAAAACAGACTGAGAAACCAGAGAAAAACTTTCTCCTTCAACCAGTTCCCTTTGTGCTAGATGAACGAACGTCTCTCCACATGCTCATTTCTGAGAGATAAGTGTGTGTGAAAGCCGTCCTTCACCTAGCTTGTTGGAAACCCAAAGTTTCTTTTCAGTAGCAAACTCCAGTGCATACGTATATATGGGGAGGTACGAGCTCCAACTCGGTTTTACAGTGAAAACTGCAGGAAATTCAAACCGGCACTAGGAAACAGACTGAGAAACGAGAGTAAATCTTTCTCCTGCAACCTGTTCAGTTTGTGCTAGATGAACGAACGTCTCTCCACATGCTCAGTTCTGAGAAATAAGTGTGTGTGAAAGCCGTACTTCACCTAGCTTGTTGGGAACACAAAGTTTCTTTTCAGTTGCAAACTCCACTCCATACATATATATGGGAAGGTACTAGCTCCAACTCGGTTTTACACTGAAAACTGCAGGAACTTCAAACCGGCACTAGGAAACAGACTGAGAAACCAGAGTAAAAGTTTCTCCTGCAACCTGTTCCCTTTGTGCTAGATGAACGAACGTCTCTCCACATGCTCAGTTCTGAGAGAAAAGTGTGTGTGAAAGCCGTCATTCACCTAGCTTGTTGGGAACACAAAGTATCTTTTCAGTTGCAAACTCCAGTCCATACATATGTAGGGGAGGTACTAGCTCGAACTCGGTTTTACAGTGAAAACTGCAGGAAATTCAAACCGGCACTAGGAAACAGACTGAGAAACCAGAGTAAAAGTTTCTCCTGCAACCCGTTCCCTTTGAGCTAGATGAACGAACGTCTCTCCACATGCTCAGTTCTGAGAGATAAGTGTGTGTGAAAGCCTTCCTTCACCTAGCTTGTTGGGAACCCAAAGATTCTTTCCAGTTGCAAATTCCACTCCATAAATATATATGGGGTGGTACTAGTTCCAAATCGGATTTACAGTGAAAACTGCAGGAACTTCAAACCGGCACTAGGAAACAGACTGAGAAACCAGAGTAAAAGTTTCACTTTCAACCCGTTCCCTTTGTGCTAGATAAACGAACGTCTCTCCACATGCTCAGTTCTGAGAGATAAGTGTGTGTGAAAGCCGTCCTTCACCTAGCTTGTTGGGAACCCAAAGATTCTTTTCAGTTGCAAACTCCACTCCATACATATATGTGGGGATGTACTAGATCCAACTCCGTTTTACAGTGCAAAATGTAGGAACTTCAACCCGGCACTTGAAAACAGACTGAGAAAACAGAGAAAAAGTTTCTCCTTCAACCAGTTCCCTTTGTGCTAGATGGACGAACGTCTCTCCACATGCTCATTTCTGAGAGATAAGTGTGTGTTAAAGCCGTCCTTCACCTATCTTGTTGGGAACCCAAAGTTTCTTTTCAGTTGCAAACTCCACTCCATACGTATATATGGGGAGGTACGAGCTCCAACTCGATTTTACAGTGAAAACTGCAGGAACTTCAAACCGGCACTAGGAAACAGACAGAGAAACGAGAGTAAAAGTTTCTCCTGCAAACTGTTCACTTTGTGCTAGATGAACGAACGTCTCTCCACATGCTCAGTTCTGAGAGATAAGTGTGTGTGAAAACCGTCCTTCCCCTAGCTTGTTGGGAACCCAAAGTTTCTTTTCAGTTGCAAACTCCACTCCATACATATATATGGGGAGGTACTAGCTCCAACTCGGTTTTACAGTGAAAACAGCTGGAACTTCAAACCGGCACTAGGAAACAGACTGAGAAACCAGAGTAAAAGTTTCTCCTTCAACCCGTTCCCTTTTTGGTAGATGAACGAAAGTCTCTCCACATGCTCAGTTCTGAGAGATAAGTGTGTGTGAAAGCCGTCCTTCACCTAGCTTGTTGGGAACCCAAAGTTTCTTTTCAGTTGCAAACTCCACTCCATACATATATATGGGGATGTAGTAGATCCAACTCCGTTTTGCAGTGCAAATTGTAGGAACTTCAACCCGGCACTAGGAAACAGACTGAGAAACCAGAGTAAAAGTTTCTCCTGCAACACGTTCCCTTTGTGCTTGATGAACGAACGTCTCTCCACATGCTCATTTCTGAGAGATATGTGTGTGTGAAAGACGTCTTTCACCTAGCTTGTTGTGAACACAAAGTTTCTTTTCAGTTGCAAACCCCACTCCATACGTATATATGGGGAGGTACTAGCTCCAACTCGGTTTTACCGTGAAAACTGCAGGAACTTCAAACTTGCACTAGGAAACAGACTGAGAAACCAGAGTAAAAGTTTCTCCTGCAACCCGTTCCCTTTGTGCTAGATGAACGAACGTCTCTCCACATGCTCAGTTGTGAGAGATAAGTATGTGTGAAAGCCGTCCTTCACCTAGCTTGTTGGGAACACAAAGTTTCTTTTCAGTTGCAAACTCCACTCCATACATATATATGGGGAGGTACTAGCTCCAACTCGGTTTTACAGTGAAAACTGCAGGAACTTCAAACCGGCACTAGGAAACAGACTGAGAAACCAGAGTAAAAGTTTCTCCTGCAACCCGCTACATTGGGCTAGATGAACGAAACTCTCTCCACATGCTCAGTTCTGAGAGATATGTGTGTGTGAATGCCGTCCTTCAACTAGCTTGTTGGGAACCCAAAGTTTCTTTTCAGTTGCAAAATCCACTCCATACATATATATGGGGATCTACTAGATCCAACTCCGTTTTACAGTGCAAACTGTTGGAACTTCAACCCGGCACTAGGAAACAGACTGAGAAACCAGAGTAAAAGTTTTTCCAGCAACCCGTTCCATTTGTGCTAGATGAACGAACGTCTCACCACATGCTCTGTTCTGAGAGATTAGTGGGTGTGAAAGCCGTACTTCACCTAGATTGTTGGGAACACAAAGTTTATTTTTTGTTGCAAAATCCACTCCATACATATATATGGGGATTTACTAGATCCAACTCCGTTTTACAGTGCAAACTGTTGGAACTTCAACCCGGCACTAGGAAACAGACTGAGAAACCAGAGTAAAAGTTTTTCCAGCAACCCGTTCCATTTGTGCTAGATGAACGAACGTCTCACCACATGCTCTGTTCTGAGAGATTAGTGGGTGTGAAAGCCGTACTTCACCTAGATTGTTGGGAACACAAAGTTTATTTTTTGTTGCAAAATCCACTCCATACATATATATGGGGATTTACTAGATCCAACTCCGTTTTACAGTGCAAACTGTTGGAACTTCAAACCGGCACTAGGAAACAGACTGAGAAACCAGAGTAAAAGTATCTCCTGCAACCCGTTCCCTTTGTGCTAGATGAACGAACGTCTCTCCACATGCTCAGTTGTGAGAGATAAGTGTGTGTGAAAGCCGTCCTTCACCTAGCTTGTTGGGAACCCAAGGATTCTTCTCAGTTGCAAACTCCACTCCATATATATATATGGGGTGGTACTAGTTCCAACTCGGTTTTACAGTGAAAACTGCAGGAACTTCAAACAAGCACTAGGAAACAGACTGAGAAACCAGAGTAAAAGTTTCACCTGCAACCCGTTACCTTTGTGGTAGATGAACGAACGTCTCTCCACATGCTCAGTTCTGAGAGATAAGTGTGTTTAAAAGCCGTCCTTCACCTAGCTTGTTGAGAATCCAATGTTTCTTTTCAGTTGCATACCCCACTCCATACATATATATGGGGATGTACTTGCTCCAACTCCGTTTTACAGTGAAAAATGCAGGAACTTCAAACCGGCACTAGGAAACAGACTGAGAAACCAGAGTAAATGTTTCTCCTGCAACCCGTTCCCTTTGTGCTAGATGAAAGAAATTCTAACCACATGCTCAGTTCTTAGAGATAATTGTGTGTGAATGCCGTCCTTCACCTATCTTGTTGGGAACACAAAGTTTCTTTTCAGTTGCATACTCCACTCCATACATATATATGGGGACGTACTAGCTCCAACTCGGTTTTACAGTGAAAACTGCAGGAACTTCAAACCGGCACTAGGAAACAGACTGAGAAACCAGAGTAAAAGTATCCCTGCAAACCGTTCCCTTTGTCCTAGATGAACGAACGTCTCTCCACATGCTCAGTTCTGAGAGATAAGTGTGTGTGAAAGCCGTACTTCAAATAGATTTTTGGGAACACAAAGTTTCTTTTCAGTTGCAAACTCCACTCCATACATATATATGGGGAGGTACTAGCTCCAACTCGGTTTTACAGTGAAAACTGCAGGAACTTCAAACCGGCACTAGGAAACAGACTGAGAAACCAGAATAAAAGTATCTCCTGCAACCCTTTCCCTTTGAGCTAGATGAACGAACGTCTCTCCACATGCTCAGTTCTGAGAGATAAGTGTGTGTGAAAGCCGTCCTTCACCTAGCTTGTTGGGAACACAAAGTTTCTTTTCAGTTGCAAACTCCACTCCATACATATATATGGGGAGGTACTAGCTCCAACTCGGTTTTACAGTGAAAACTGCAGGAACTTCAAACCGGCACTAGGAAACAGACTGAGAAACCAGAGTAATAGTTTCTCCTGCAAACCGTTCCCTTTGTGCTAGATGAACCAAAGTCTCTCCACATGCTCAGTTCTGAGAGATAAGTGTGTGTGAAAGCCGTCATTCACCTAGCTTGTTGGGAACACAAAGATTCTTTTCAGTAGCAAACTCCACTCCATACATATAAATGGGGAGTTACTAGCTCCAACTCGGTTTTACAGTGAAAACTGCAGGAACTTCAAACCGGCACTAGGAAAAAGAGTGAGAAAGCAGAGTAAAAGTTTCTCCTGCAACCCGTTCCCTTTGAGCTAGATTAAGGAACGTCTCTCCACATGCTCGGTTCTGAGAGATAAGTGTTTGTGAAAGCCGTCCTTCACCTAGCTTGTTGGGAACATAAGTTTCTTTTCAGTTGCAAACTCCAATCCATACATATATATGGGGATGTACTAGATCCAACTCCGTTTTACAGTGCAAACTGTAGGAACTTCAACCCGGCACTAGGAAACAGACTGAGAAATCAGAGTAAAAGTTTCTCCTGCAACCCTTTCCCTTTGTGCTAGATGAACGAACGTCTCTCCACATGCTCAGTTCTGAGAGAAATGTGTGTGTGAAAGCCGTACTTCACCTAGCTTGTTGGGAACACAAAGTTTCTTTTCAGTTGCAAACTCCACTCCATACATATATATGGGGAGGTACTAGCTCCAACTCGGTTTTACAGTGAAAACTGCAGGAACTTCAAACCGGCACTAGGAAACAGACTGAGAAACCAGAGTAAATGTTTCTCCTTCAACACGTTCCCTTTGTGCTAGATGAACGAACGTCTCTCCACATGCTCATTTCTGAGAGATAAGTGTGTGTGAAAGCCGTCCTTCACCTAGCTTGTTGGGAACCCAAAGTTTCTTTTCAGTTGCAAACTCCACTTCATACGTATATATGGGGAGGTACGAGCTCCAACTCGGTTTTACAGTGAAAACTGCAGGAACTTCAAACCGGCACTAGGAAACAGACTGAGAAACGAGAGAAAAAGTTTCTCCTGCAACCTGTTCACTTTGTGCTAGATGAACGAACGTCTCTCCACATGCTCAGTTCTGAGAGATAAGTGTGTGTGAAAGCCGTACTTCACCTAGCTTGTTGGGAACACAAAGTTTCTTTTCAGTTGCAAACTCCACTCCATACATATATATGGGAAGGTACTAGCTCCAACTCGGTTTTACACTGAAAACTGCAGGAACTTCAAACCGGCACTAGGAAACAGACTGAGAAACCAGAGTAAAAGTTTCTCCTGCAACCCGTTCCCTTTGTGCTAGATGAACGAACGTCTCTCCACATGCTCAGTTCTGAGAGAAAAGTGTGTGTGAAAGCCGTCATTCACCTAGCTTGTTGGGAACACAAAGTTTCTTTTCAGTTGCAAACTCCACTCCATACATATGTAGGGGAGGTACTAGCTCCAACTCGGTTTTACAGTGAAAACTGCAGGAACTTCAAACCGGCACTAGGAAACAGACTGAGAAACCAGAGTAAAAGTTTCCCCTGCAACCCGTTCCCTTTGAGCTAGATGAACGAACGTCTCTCCACATGCTCAGTTCTGGGAGATAAGTGTGTGTGAAAGCCGTCCTTCACCAAGCTTGTTGGGAACCCAAAGATTCTTTCCAGTTGCAAATTCCACTCCATAAATATATATGGGGAGGTACTAGTTCCAACTCGGATTTACAGTGAAAACTGCAGGAACTTCAAACCGGCACTAGGAAACAGACTGAGAAACCAGAGTAAAAGTTTCACTTTCAACCGTTCCCTTTGTGCTAGATGAAAGAACGTCTCTCCACATGCTCAGTTCTGAGAGATAAGTGTGTGTGAAAGCCGTCCTTCACCTAGCTTGTTGGGAACCCAAAGTTTCTTTTCAGTTGCAAACTCCACTCCATACATATATATGGGGAGGTACTAGCTCCAACTCGGTTTTACAGTGAAAACTGCAGGAACTTCAAACCGGCACTAGGAAACAGACTGAGAAACCAGAATAAAAGTATCTCCTGCAACCCTTTCCCTTTGAGCTAGATGAACGAACGTCTCTCCACATGCTCAGTTATGAGAGATAAGTGTGTGTGAAAGCCGTACTTCACCTAGCTTGTTGGGAACACAAAGTTTCTTTTCAGTTGCAAACTCCACTCCATACATATATATGGGAAGGTACTAGCTCCAACTCGGTTTTACACTGAAAACTGCAGGAACTTCAAAAGGCACTAGGAAACAGACTGAGAAACCAGAGTAAAAGTTTCTCCTGCAACCCGTTCCCATTGTGCTAGATGAACGAACGTCTCTCCACATGCTCAGTTATGAGAGATAAGTGTGTGTGAAAGCCGTCCTTCACCTACCTTGTTGGGAACCCAAAGTTTCTTTTCAGCTGCAAACTCCACTCTATACATATATATGGGGATGTACAAGATCCAACTCCGTTTTACAGTGCAAAATGTAGGAACTTCAACCCGGCACTTGAAAACAGACTGAGAAAACAGAGAAAAAGTTTCTCCTTCAACCAGTTCCCTTTGTGCTAGATGAACGAACGTCTCTCCACATGCTAATTTCTGAGAGAAAAGTGTGTGTGAAAGCCGTCCTTCACCTAGCTTGTTGGGAACCCAAAGTTTCTTTTCAGTTGCAAACTCCACTCCATACGTATATATGGGGAGGTACGAGCTCCAACTCGGTTTTACAGTGAAAACTGCAGGAAATTCAAACCGGCACTAGGAAACAGACTGAGAAACCAGAGTAAAAGTTTCTCCTGCAACCCGCTACATTGGGCTAGATGAACGAAACTCTCTCCACATGCTCAGTTCTGAGAGATAAGTGTGTGTGAATGCCGTCCTTCACCTAGCTTGTTGGGAACCCAAAGTTTCTTTTCAGTTGCAAACTCCACTCCATACATATATAAGGGGATTTACTAGATCCAACTCCTTTTTACAGTGCAAACTGTTGGAACTTCAACCCGGCACTAGGAAACAGACTGAGAAACCAGAGTAAAAGTTTTTCCAGCAACCCGTTCCATTTGTGCTAGATGAACGAACGTCTCTCCACATGCTCAGTTCTGAGAGATTAGTGGGTGTGAAAGCCGTACTTCACCTAGATTGTTGGGAACACAAAGTTTATTTTTAGTTGCAAAATCCACTCCATACATATATATGGGGATTTACTAGATCCAACTCTGTTTTACAGTGCAAATTGTTGGAACTTCAACCCGGCACTAGGAAACAGACTGAGAAACCAGAGTAAAAGTTTCTCCTGCAAACCGTTCCCTTTGTGCTAGATGAACGAACGTCTCTCCACATGCTCAGTTCTGAGAGATTAGTGGGTGTGAAAGCCGTACTTCACCTAGCTTGTTGGGAACACAAAGTTTCTTTTCAGTTGCAAACTCCACTCCATACATTTGTAGGGGAGGTACTAGCTCCAACTCGGTTTTACAGTGAAAACTGCAGGAACTTCAAACCGGCACTAGGAAACAGACTGAGAAACCAGAGTAAAAGTTTCCCCTTCAACCCGTTACCTTTGTGGTAGATGAACGAACGTCTCTCCACATGCTCAGTTCTGAGAGATAAGTGTGTGTGAAAGCCGTCCTTCACCTAGCTTTTTGAGAATCCAATGGTTCTTTTCAGTTGCAAACTCCACTCCATACATATATATGGGGATGTACTTGCTCCAACTCCGTTTTACAGTGAAAACTGCAGGAACTTCAAACCGGCACTAGGAAACAGACTGAGAAACGAGAGTAAAAGTTTCTCCTGCAACGTGTTCACTTTGTGCTAGATGAACGAACGTCTCTCCACATGCTCAGTTCTGAGAGATAAATGTGTGTGAAAGCCGTACTTCACCTAGCTTGTTGGGAACACAAAGTTTCTTTTCAGTTGCAAACTCCACTCCATACATATATATGGGAAGGTACTAGCTCCAACTCGGTTTTACACTGAAAACTGCAGGAACTTCAAAAGGCACTAGGAAACAGACTGAGAAACCAGAGTAAAAGTTTCTCCTGCAACCCGTTCCCATTGTGCTAGATGAACGAACGTCTCTCCACATGCTCAGTTATGAGAGATAAGTGTGTGTGAAAGCCGTCCTTCACCTACCTTGTTGGGAAGCCAAAGTTTCTTTTCAGCTGCAAACTCCACTCTATACATATATATGGGGATGTACAAGATCCAACTCCGTTTTACAGTGCAAAATGTAGGAACTTCAACCCGGCACTTGAAAACAGACTGAGAAAACAGAGAAAAAGTTTCTCCTTCAACCAGTTCCCTTTGTGCTAGATGAACGAACGTCTCTCCACATGCTCATTTCTGAGAGAAAAGTGTGTGTGAAAGCCGTCCTTCACCTAGCTTGTTGGGAACCCAAAGTTTCTTTTCAGTTGCAAACTCCACTCCATACGTATATATGGGGAGGTACGAGCTCCAACTCGGTTTTACAGTGAAAACTGCAGGAAATTCAAACCGGCACTAGGAAACAGACTGAGAAACCAGAGTAAAAGTTTCTCCTGCAACCCGCTACATTGGGCTAGATGAACGAAACTCTCTCCACATGCTCAGTTCTGAGAGATAAGTGTGTGTGAATGCCGTCCTTCACCTAGCTTGTTGGGAACCCAAAGTTTCTTTTCAGTTGCAAACTCCACTCCATACATATATAAGGGGATTTACTAGATCCAACACCTTTTTACAGTGCAAACTGTTGGAACTTCAACCCGGCACTAGGAAACAGACTGAGAAACCAGAGTAAAAGTTTTTCCAGCAACCCGTTCCATTTGTGCTAGATGAACGAACGTCTCTCCACATGCTCAGTTCTGAGAAATTAGTGGGTGTGAAAGCCGTACTTCACCTAGATTGTTGGGAACACAAAGTTTATTTTTAGTTGCAAACTCCACTCCATACATATGTAGGGGAGGTACTAGCTCCAACTCGGTTTTACAGTGAAAACTGCAGGAACTTCAAACCGGCACTAGGAAACAGACTGAGAATCCAGAGTAAAAGTTTCCCTGCAACCCGTTCCCTTTGAGCTAGATGAACGAACGTCTCTCCACATGCTCAGTTCTGAGAGAAAAGTGTGTGTGAAAGCCGTCCTTCACCTAGATTGTTGGGAACCCAAAGATTCTTTTCAGTTGCAAATTCCACTCCATACATATATATGGGGATGTACTTTTTCCAACTCGGATTTACAGTGAAAACTGCAGGAACTTCAAAACGGCACTAGGAAACAGACTGAGAAACCAGAGTAAAAGTTTCTCCTTCAACCCGTTCCCTTTGTGCTAGATGAACGAACGTCTCTCCACATGCTCAGTTATGAGAGATAAGTGTGTGTGAAAGCCGTCCTTCACCTAGCTTGTTGGGAACCCAAAGTTTCTTTTCAGTTGCAAACACCACTCCATACATATATATGGGGATGTACTAGATCCAACTCCGTTTTACAGTGCAAAATGTAGGAACTTCAACCCGGCACTTGAAAACAGACTGAGAAAACAGAGAAAAAGTTTCTCCTTCAACCAGTTCCCTTTGTGCTAGATGAACGAACGTCTCTCCACATGCTCATTTCTTAGAGAAAAGTGTGTGTGAAAGCCGTCCTTCACCTAGCTTGTTGGGAACCCAAAGTTTCTTTTCAGTTGCAAACTCCACTCCATACGTATATATGGGGAGGTACGAGCTCCAACTCGGTTTTACAGTGAAAACTGCAGGAACTTCAAACCGGCACTAGGAAACAGACTGAGAAACGAGAGTAAAAGTTTCTCCTGCAACGTGTTCACTTTGTGCTAGATGAACGAACGTCTCTCCACATGCTCAGTTCTGAGAGATAAGTGTGTGTGAAAGCCGTACTTCACCTAGCTTGTTGGGAACACAAAGTTTCATTTCAGTTGCAAACTCCACTCCGTACATATATATGGGAAGGTACTAGCTCCAACTCGGTTTTACACTGAAAACTGCAGGAACTTCAAACCGGCACTAGGAAACAGACTGAGAAACCAGAGTAAAAGTTTCTCCTGCAACCCGTTCCCTTTGTGTTAGATGAACGAACGTCTCTCCACATGCTCAGTTCTGACAGAAAAGTGTGTGTGAAAGCCGTCATTCACCTAGCTTGTTGGGAACACAAAGTTTCTTTTCAGTTGCAAACTCCACTCCATACATATGTAGGGGAGGTACTAGCTCCAACTCGGTTTTACAGTGAAAACTGCAGGAACTTCAAACCGGCACTAGGAAACAGACTGAGAAACCAGAGTAAAAGTTTCTCCTGCATCCCGTTCCATTTGAGCTAGATGAACGAACGTCTCTCCACATGCTCAGTTCTGAGAGATAAGTGTGTGTGAAAGCCGTCCTTCACCTAGCTTGTTGGGAACCCAAAGATTCTTTCCAGTTGCAAATTCCACTCCATACACATATATGGGGAGGTACTAGTTCCAACTCGTATTTACAGTGAAAACTGCAGGAAATTCAAACCGGAACTAGAAAACAGACTGAGAAACCAGAGTAAAAGTTTCTCCTTCAACCCGTTCCCTTTGTGCTAGATGAACGAACGTCTCTCCACATGCTCAATTCTGAGAGATAAATGTGTGTGAAAGCCGTCCTTCACCTAGCTTGTTGGGAACCCAAAGTTTCTTTTCAGTTGCAAACTCCACTCCATACATATATATGGGGATGTACTAGATCCAAATCCGTTTTACAGTGCAAAATGTAGGAACTTCAACCCGGCACTTGAAAACAGACTGAGAAAACAGAGAAAAAGTTGCTCCTTCAACCAGTTCCCTTTGTGCTAGATGAACGAACGTCTCTCCACATGCTCATTTCTGAGAGATAAGTGTGTGTGAAAGCCGTCCTTCACCTAGCTTGTTGGGAACCCAAAGTTTCTTTTCAGTTGAAACTCCACTCCATACGTATATATGGGGAGGTACGAGCTCCAACTCGGTTTTACAGTGAAAACTGCAGGAACTTCAAACCGGCACTAGGAAACAGACAGAGAAACGAGAGTAAAAGTTTCTCCTGCAAACTGTTCACTTTGTGCTAGATGAACGAACGTCTCTCCACATGCTCAGTTCTGAGAGATAAGTGTGTGTGAAAGCCGTCCTTCACCTAGCTTGTTGGGAACACAAAGTTTCTTTTCAGTTGCAAACTCCACTCCATACATATATATGGGGAGGTACTAGCTCCAACTCCGTTTTACAGTGCAAACTGTAAGAACTTCAACCCGGCACTAGGAAACAGACTGAGAAACCAGAGTAAAAGTTTCTCCTGCAATCCGTTCCCTTTGAGCTAGATGAACGAACGTCCCTCCACATGCTCAGATTTGAGAGATAAGTGTGTGTGAAAGCCGTCCTTCACCTAGCTTGTTGGGAACCCAAGAATTCTTCTCAGTTGCAAACTCCAATCCATATATATATATGGGGTGGTACTAGTTCCAAATCGGTTTTACAGTGAAAACTGCAGGAACTTCAAACCGGCACTAGGAAACAGACTGAGAAACCAGAGTAAAAGTTTCCCCTTCAACCCGTTAATTTGTGGTAGATGAACGAACGTCTCTCCACATGCTCAGTTCTGAGAGATAAGTGTGTGTGAAAGCCGTCCTTCACCTAGCTTTTTGAGAATCCAATGGTTCTTTTCAGTTGCAAACTCCACTCCATACATATATATGGGGATGTACTTGCTCCAACTCCGTTTTACAGTGAAAACTGCAGGAACTTCAAACCGGCACTAGGAAACAGACTGAGAAACCAGAGTAAATGTTGCACCTGCAACCCGTTCCCTTTGTGCTAGATGAAAGAAATTCTAACCACATGCTCAGTTCTTAGAGATAAGTGTGTGTGAAAGCCGTCCTTCACCTAGCTTGTTTGGAACACAAAGTTTCTTTTCAGTTGCATACCCCACTCCATACATATATATGGGGACGTACTAGCTCCAACTCGGTTTTACAGTGAAAACTGCAGGAACTTCAAACCGGCACTAGGAAACAGACTGAGAAACCAGAGTAAAAGTTTCTCCTGCAATCCGTTCCCTTTGTCCTAGATGAACGAACGTCTCTCCACATGCTCGGTTCTGAGAGATAATTGTATGTGAAAGCCGAACTTCACCCAGCTTGTTGGGAACACAAAGTTTCTTTTCAGTTGCAAACTCCACTCCATACATATATATGGGGAGGTACTAGCTCCAACTCTGTTTTACAGTGAAAACTGCAGGAACTTCAAACCGGCACTAGGAAACAGACTGAGAAACCAGAGTAAAAGTTTCTCCTGCAACCCGCTACATTGGGCTAGATGAACGAAACTCTCTCCACATGCTCAGTTCTGAGAGATAAGTGTGTGTGAATGCCGTCCTTCACCTAGCTTGTTGGGAACCCAAAGTTTCTTTTCAGTTGCAAACTCCACTCCATACATATATATGGGGATTTACTAGATCCAACTCCGTTTTACAGTGCAAACTGTTGGAACTTCAACCCGGCACTAGGAAACAGACTGAGAAACCAGAGTAAAAGTTTTTGCAGCAACCCGTTCCATTTGTGCTAGATGAACGAACGTCTCTCCACATGCTCAGTTCTGAGAGATTTGTGGGTGTGAAAGCCGTACTTCACCTAGATTGTTGGGAACACAAAGTTTATTTTTAGTTGCAAAATCCACTCCATACATATATATGGGGATTTACTAGATCCAACTCCGTTTTACAGTGCAAACTGTTGGAACTTCAACCCGGCACTAGGAAACAGACTGAGAAACCAGAGTAATAGTTTCTCCTGCAACCCGTTCCCTTTGTGCTAGATGAACGAACGTCTCTCCACATGCTCAGTTCTGAGAGATAAGTGTGTGTGAAAGCCGTATTTCACCTAGCTTGTTGGGAAAACAAAGTTTCTTTTCAGTTGCAAACTCCACTCCATACATATATATGGGGAGGTACTAGCTCCAACTCGGTTTTACAGTGAAAACTGCAGGAACTTCAAACCGGCACAAGGAAACAGACTGAGAAACCAGAGTAAAAGTTTCTCCTGCAACCCGTTCCCTTTGTGCTGGATGAACGAACGTCTCTCCACATGCTCAGTTCTGAGAGAAAAGTGTGTGTGAAAGCCGTACTTCACCTAGCTTGTTGGGAACAAAAAGTTTCTTTTCAGTTGCAAACTCTACTCCATACATATGTAGGGGAGGTACTAGCTCCAACTCGCTTTTACAGTGAAAACTGCAGGAACTTCAAACCGGCACTAGGAAACAGACTGAGAAACCAGAGTAAAAGTTTCTCCTGCAACCCGTTCCCTTTGAGCTAAATGAACGAACGTCTCTCCACATGCTCATTTCTGAGAGAAAAGTGTGTGTGAAAGCCGTCCTTCACCTAGCTTGTTGGGAACCCAAAGTTTCTTTTCAGTTGCAAACTCCACTCCATACGTATATATGGGGAGGTACGAGCTCCAACTCGGTTTTACAGTGAAAACTGCAGGAAATTCAAACCGGCACTAGGAAACAGATGAGAAACCAGAGTAAAACTTTCTCCTGCAACCCGCTACATTGGGCTAGATGAACGAAACTCTCTCCACATGCTCAGTTGTGAGAGATAAGTGTGTGTGAATGCCGTCCTTCACCTAGCTTGTTGGGAACCCAAAGTTTCTTTTCAGTTGCAAACTCCACTCCATACATATATAAGGGGATTTACTTGATCCAACTCCTTTTTACAGTGCAAACTGTTGGAACTTCAACACGGCACTAGGAAACAGACTGAGAAACCAGAGTAAAAGTTTTTCCAGCAACCCGTTCCATTTGTGCTAGATGAACGAACGTCTCTCCACATGCTCAGTTCTGAGAGATTAGTGGGCGTGAAAGCCGTACTTCACCTAGATTGTTGGGAACACAAAGTTTATTTTTAGTTGCAAAATCCACTCCATACATATATATGGGGATTTACTAGATCCAACTCCGTTTTACAGTGCAAACTGTTGGAACTTCAACCCGGCACTAGGAAACAGACTGAGAAACCAGAGTAAAAGTTTCTCCTGCAACCCGTTCCTTTTGTGCTAGATGAACGAACGTCTCTCCACATGCTCAGTTCTGAGAGAAAAGTGTGTGTGAAAGCCGTACTTCACCTAGCTTGTTGGGAACACAAAGTTTCTTTTCAGTTGCAAACTCCACTCCATACATATGTAGGGGAGGTACTAGCTCCAACTCGGTTTTACAGTGAAAACTGCAGGAACTTCAAACCGGCACTAGGAAACAGACTGAGAAACCAGAGTAAAAGTTTCCCCTTCAACCCGTTACCTTTGTGGTAGATGAACGAACGTCTCTCCACATGCTCAGTTCTGAGAGATAAGTGTGTGTGAAAGCCGTCCTTCACCTAGCTTTTTGAGAATCCAATGGTTCTTTTCAGTTGCAAACTCCACTCCATACATATATATGGGGATGTACTTGCTCCAACTCCGTTTTACAGTGAAAACTGCAGGAACTTCAAACCGGCACTAGGAAACAGACTGAGAAACCAGAGTAAATGTTGCACCTGCAACCCGTTCCCTTTGTGCTAGATGAAAGAAATTCTAACCACATGCTCAGTTCTTAGAGATAAGTGTGTGTGAAAGCCGTCCTTCACCTAGCTTGTTTGGAACACAAAGTTTCTTTTCAGTTGCATACTCCACTCCATACATATATATGGGGACGTACTAGCTCCAACTCGGTTTTACAGTGAAAACTGCAGGAACTTCAAACCGGCACTAGGAAACAGACTGAGAAACCAGAGTAAAAGTTTCTCCTGCAATCCGTTCCCTTTGTCCTAGATGAACGAACGTCTCTCCACATGCTCGGTTCTGAGAGATAAGTGTATGTGAAAGCCGTACTTCACCTAGCTTGTTGGGAACACAAAGTTTCTTTTCAGTTGCAAACTCCACTCCATACATATATATGGGGAGGTACTAGCTCCAACTCTGTTTTACAGTGAAAACTGCAGGAACTTCAAACCGGCACTAGGAAACAGACTGAGAAACCAGAGTAAAAGTTTCTCCTGCAACCCGCTACATTGGGCTAGATGAACGAAACTCTCTCCACATGCTCAGTTCTGAGAGATAAGTGTGTGTGAAAGCCGTCCTTCACCTAGCTTGTTGGGAACCCAAAGTTTCTTTTCAGCTGCAAACTCCACTCTATATATATATATGGGGATGTACAAGATCCAACTCCGTTTTACAGTGCAAAATGTAGGAACTTCAACCCGGCACTTGAAAACAGACTGAGAAAACAGAGAAAAAGTTTCTCCTTCAACCAGTTCCCTTTGTGCTAGATGAACGAACGTCTCTCCACATGCTCATTTCTGAGAGAAAAGTGTGTGTGAAAGCCGTCCTTCACCTAGCTTGTTGGGAACCCAAAGTTTCTTTTCAGTTGCAAACTCCACTCCATACGTATATATGGGGAGGTACGAGCTCCAACTCGGTTTTACAGTGAAAATTGCAGGAAATTCAAACCGGCACTAGGAAACAGACTGAGAAACCAGAGTAAAAGTTTCTCCTGCAACCCGCTACATTGGGCTAGATGAACGAAACTCTCTCCACATGCTCAGTTCTGAGAGATAAGTGTGTGTGAATGCCGTCCTTCACCTAGCTTGTTGGGAACCCAAAGTTTCTTTTCAGTTGCAAACTCCACTCCATACATATATAAGGGGATTTACTAGATCCAACTCCTTTTTACAGTGCAAACTGTTGGAACTTCAACCCGGCACTAGGAAACAGACTGAGAAACCAGAGTAAAAGTTTTTCCAGCAACCCGTTCCATTTGTGCTAGATGAACGAACGTCTCTCCACATGCTCAGTTCTGAAAGATTAGTGGGTGTGAAAGCCGTACTTCACCTAGATTGTTGGGAACACAAAGTTTATTTTTAGTTGCAAAATCCACTCCATACATATATATGGGGATTTACTAGATCCAACTCCGTTTTACAGTGAAAACTGCAGGAACTTCAACCCGGCACTAGGAAACAGACTGAGAAACCAGAGTAAAAGTTTCTCCTGCAACCCGTTCCCTTTGTGCTAGATGAACGAACGTCTCTCCACATGCTCAGTTCTGAGAGAAAAGTGTGTGTGAAAGCCGTACTTCACCTAGCTTGTTGGGAACACAAAGTTTCTTTTCAGTTGCAAACTCCACTCCATACATATGTAGGGGAGGTACTAGCTCCAACTCGGTTTTACAGTGAAAACTGCAGGAACTTCAAACCGGCACTAGGAAACAGACTGAGAAACCAGAGTAAAAGTTTCCCTGCAACCCGTTCCCTTTGAGCTAGATGAACGAACGTCTCTCCACATGCTCAGTTCTGAGAGAAAAGTGTGTGTGAAAGCCGTCCTTCACCTAGATTGTTTGGAACCCAAAGAATCTTTTCAGTTGCAAATTCCACTCCATACATATATATGGGGATGTACTATTTCCAACTCGGATTTACAGTGAAAACTGCAGGAACTTCAAAACGGCACTAGGAAACAGACTGAGAAACCAGAGTAAAAGTTTCTCCTTCAACCCGTTCCCTTTGTGCTAGATGAACGAACGTCTCTCCACATGCTCAGTTATGAGAGATAAGTGTGTGTGAAAGACGTCCTTCACCTAGCTTGTTGGGAACCCAAAGTTTCTTTTCAGTTGCAAACACCACTCCATACATATATATGGGGATGTACTAGATCCAACTCCGTTTTACAGTGCAAAATGTAGGAACTTCAACCCGGCACTTTAAAACAGACTGAGAAAACAGAGAAAAAGTTTCTCCTTCAACCAGTTCCCTTTGTGCTAGATGAACGAACGTCTCTCCACATGCTCATTTCTGAGAGATAAGTGTGTGTGAAAGCCGTCCTTCACCTAGCTTGTTGGGAACCCAAAGTTTCTTTTCAGTTGCAAACTCCACTCCATACGTATATATGGGGAGGTACGAGGTCCAACTCGGTTTTACAGTGAAAACTGCAGGAACTTCAAACCGGCACTAGGAAACAGACTGAGAAACGAGAGTAAAAGTTTCCCTGCAACGTGTTCACTTTGTGCTAGATGAACGAACGTCTCTCCACATGCTCAGTTCTGAGAGATAAGTGTGTGTGAAAGCCGTACTTCACCTAGCTTGTTGGGAACACAAAGATTCTTTTCAGTTGCAAACTCCACTCCTTACATATATATGGGAAGGTACAAGCTCCAACTCGGTTTTACACTGAAAACTGCAGGAACTTCAAACCGGCACTAGGAAACAGACTGAGAAACCAGAGTAAAAGTTTCTCCTGTAACCCGTTCCCTTTGTGCTAGATGAACGAACGTCTCTCCACATGCTCAGTTATGAGAGATAAGTGTGTGTGAAAGCCGTCCTTCACCTAGCTTGTTGGGAACCCAAAGTTTCTTTTCAGCTGCAAACTCCACTCTATACATATATATGGGGATGTACAAGATCCAAGTCCGTTTTACAGTGCAAAATGTAGGAACTTCAACCCGGCACTTGAAAACAGACTGAGAAAACAGAGAAAAAGTTTCTCCTTCAACCAGTTCCCTTTGTGCTAGATGAACGAACGTCTCTCCACATGCTCATTTCTGAGAGAATAGTGTGTGTGAAAGCCGTCCTTCACCTAGCTTGTTGGGAACCCAAAGTTTCTTTTCAGTTGCAAACTCCACTCCATACGTATATATGGGGAGGTACGAGCTCTAACTCGGTTTTACAGTGAAAACTGCAGGAAATTCAAACCGGCACTAGGAAACAGACTGAGAAAACAGAGTAAAAGTTTCTCCTGCAACCCGCTACATTGGGCTAGATGAACGAAACTCTCTCCACATGCTCAGTTCTGAGAGATAAGTGTGTGTGAATGCCGTCCTTCACCTAGCTTGTTGGGAACCCAAAGTTTCTTTTCAGTTGCAAACTCCACTCCATACATATATAAGGGGATTTACTAGATCCAACTCCTTTTTACAGTGCAAACTGTTGGAACTTCAACCCGGCACTAGGAAACAGACTGAGAAACCAGAGGAAAAGTTTTTCCAGCAACCCGTTCCATTTGTGCTAGATGAACGAACGTCTCTCCACATGCTCAGTTCTGAAAGTTTAGTGGGTGTGAAAGCCGTACTTCACCTAGATTGTTGGGAACACAAAGTTTATTTTTAGTTGCAAAATCCACTCCATACATATATATGGGGATTTACTAGATCCAACTCCGTTTTACAGTGCAAACTGTTGGAACTTCAACCCGGCACTAGGAAACAGACTGAGAAACCAGAGTAAAAGTTTCTCATGCAACCCGTTCCCTTTGTGCTAGATGAACGAACGTCTCTCCACATGCTCAGTTCTGAGAGAAAAGTGTGTGTGAAAGCCGTACTTCACCTAGCTTGTTGGGAACAAAAAGTTTCTTTTCAGTTGCAAACTCCACTCCATACATATGTAGGGGATGTACTATTTCCAACTCGGATTTACAGTGAAAACTGCAGGAACTTCAAAACGGCACTAGGAAACAGACTGAGAAACCAGAGTAAAAGTTTCTCCTTCAACCCGTTCCCTTTGTGCTAGATGAACGAACGTCTCTCCACATGCTCAGTGATGAGGGATAAGTGTGTGTGAAAGCCGTCCTTCACCTAGCTTGTTGGGAACCCAAAGTTTCTTTTCAGTTGCAAACACCACTCCATACATATATATGGGGATGTACTAGATCCAACTCCGTTTTACAGTGCAAAATGTAGGAACTTCAACCCGGCACTTGAAAACAGACTGAGAAAACAGAGAAAATGTTTCTCCTTCAACCAGTTCCCTTTGTGCTAGATGAACGAAAGTCTCTCCACATGCTCATTTCTTAGAGAAAAGTGTGTGTGAAAGCCGTCCTTCACCTAGCTTGTTGGGAACCCAAAGTTTCTTTTCAGTTGCAAACTCCACTCCATACGTATATATGGGGAGGTACGAGCTCCAACTCGGTTTTACAGTGAAAACTGCAGGAACTTCAAACCGGCACTAGGAAACAGACTGAGAAACGAGAGTAAAAGTTTCTCCTACAACGTGTTCACTTTGTGCTAGATGAACGAACGTCTCTCCACATGCTCAGTTCTGAGAGATAAGTGTGTGTGAAAGCCGTACTTCACTTAGCTTATTGGGAACACAAAGTTTCTTTTCAGTTGCAAACTCCACTCCATACATATATATGGGAAGGTACTAGCTCCAACTCGGTTTTACAGTGAAAACTGCAGGAAATTCAAACCGGCACTAGGAAACAGACTGAGAAACCAGAGTAAAAGTTTCTCCTGCAACCCGTTCCCTTTGTGCTAGATGAACGAACGTCTCTCCACATGCTCAGTTCTGACAGAAAAGTGTGTGTGAAAGCCGTCATTCACCTAGCTTGTTGGGAACACAAAGTTTCTTTTCAGTTGCAAACTCCACTCCATACATATGTAGGGGAGGTACTAGCTCCAACTCGGTTTTACAGTGAAAACTGCAGGAACTTCAAACCGGCACTAGGAAACAGACTGAGAAACCAGAGTAAAAGTTTCTCCTGCAACCCGTTCCCTTTGAGCTAGATGAACGAACGTCTCTCCACATTCTCAGTTCTGAGAGATAAGTGTGTGTGAAAGCCGTCCTTCACCTAGCTTGTTGGGAACCCAAAGATTCTTTCCAGTTGCAAATTCCACTCCATACATATATATGGGGAGGTACTAGTTTCAACTCGGATTTACAGTGAAAACTGCAGGAATTTCAAACCGGCACTAGGAAACAGACTGAGAAACCAGAGTAAAAGTTTCTCCTTCAACCCGTTCCCTTTGTGCTAGATGAACGAACGTCTCTCCACATGCTCAATTCTGAGAGATAAATGTGTGTGAAAGCCGTCCTTCACCTAGCTTGTTGGGAACCCAAAGTTTCTTTTCAGTTGCAAACTCCACTCCATACATATATATGGGGATGTACTAGATCCAACTCCGTTTTACAGTGAAAACTGCAGGAACTTCAAACCGGCACTAGGAAACAGACTGAGAAACCAGAGTAAAAGTTTCCCCTTCAACCCGTTAGACTTGTGGTAGATGAACGAACGTCTCTCCACATGCTCAGTTCTGAGAGATAAGTGTGTGTGAAAGCCGTCCTTCACCTAGCTTTTTGAGAATCCAATGGTTCTTTTCAGTTGCAAACTCCACTCCATACATATATATGGGGATGTACTTGCTCCAACTCCGTTTTACAGTGAAAACTGCAGGAACTTCAAACCGGCACTAGGAAACAGACTGAGAAACCAGAGTAAATGTTGCACCTGCAACCCGTTCCCTTTGTGCTAGATGAAAGAAATTCTAACCACATGCTCAGTTCTTAGAGATAAGTGTGTGTGAAAGCCGTCATTCACCTAGCTTGTTGGGAACACAAAGTTTCTTTTCAGTTGCAAACTCCACTCCATACATATGTAGGGGAGGTACTAGCTCCAACTCGGTTTTACAGTGAAAACTGCAGGAACTTCAAACCGGCACTAGGAAACAGACTGAGAAACCAGAGTAAAAGTTTCTCCTGCAACCCGTTCCCTTTGAGCTAGATGAACGAACGTCTCTCCACATGCTCAGTTCTGAGAGATAAGTGTGTGTGAAAGCCGTCCTTCACCTAGCTTGTTGGGAACCCAAAGATTCTTTCCAGTTGCAAATTCCACTCCATACATATATATGGGGAGGTACTAGTTTCAACTCGGATTTACAGTGAAAACTGCAGGAACTTCAAACCGGCACTAGGAAACAGACTGAGAAACCAGAGTAAAAGTTTCTCCTTCAACCCGTTCCCTTTGTGCTAGATGAACGAACGTCTCTCCACATGCTCAATTCTGAGAGATAAATGTGTGTGAAAGCCGTCCTTCACCTAGCTTGTTGGGAACCCAAAGTTTCTTTTCAGTTGCAAACTCCACTCCATACATATATATGGGGATGTACTAGATCCAACTCCGTTTTACAGTGAAAACTGCAGGAACTTCAAACCGGCACTAGGAAACAGACTGAGAAACCAGAGTAAAAGTTTCCCCTTCAACCCGTTAGACTTGTGGTAGATGAACGAACGTCTCTCCACATGCTCAGTTCTGAGAGATAAGTGTGTGTGAAAGCCGTCCTTCACCTAGCTTTTTGAGAATCCAATGGTTCTTTTCAGTTGCAAACTCCACTCCATACATATATATGGGGATGTACTTGCTCCAACTCCGTTTTACAGTGAAAACTGCAGGAACTTCAAACCGGCACTAGGAAACAGACTGAGAAACCAGAGTAAATGTTGCACCTGCAACCCGTTCCCTTTGTGCTAGATGAAAGAAATTCTAACCACATGCTCAGTTCTTAGAGATAAGTGTGTGTGAAAGCCGTCATTCACCTAGCTTGTTTGGAACACAAAGTTTCTTTTCAGTTGCATACTCCACTCCATACATATATATGGGGACGTACTAGCTCCAACTCGGTTTTACAGTGAAAACTGCAGGAACTTCAAACCGGCACTAGGAAACAGACTGAGAAACCAGAGTAAAAGTTTCTCCTGCAATCCGTTCCCTTTGTCCTAGATGAACGAACGTCTCTCCACATGCTCGGTTCTGAGAGATAAGTGTATGTGAAAGCCGTACTTCACCTTGCTTGTTGGGAACACAAAGTTTCTTTTCAGTTGCAAACTCCACTCCATACATATATATGGGGAGGTACTAGCTCCAACTCTGTTTTACAGTGAAAACTGCAGGAACTTCAAACCGGCACTAGGAAACAGACTGAGAAACCAGAGTAAAATTTTCTCCTGCAACCCGTTACAATTGTGCTAGATGAACGAACGTCTCTCCACATGCTCAGTTCTGAGAGATAAGTGTATGTGAAAGCCGTACTTCAAATAGATTTTTGGGAACACAAAGTTTCTTTTCAGTTGCAAACTCCATTCCATACATATATATGGGGAGGTACTAGCTCCAACTCGGTTTTACAGTGAAAACTGCAGGAACTTCAAACCGGCACTAGGAAACAGACTTCGAAACCAGAATAAAAGTATCTCCTGCAACCCTTTCCCTTTGAGCTAGATGAACGAACGTCTCTCCACATGCTCAGTTCTGAGAGATAAGTGTGTGTGAAAGCCGTACTTCACCTAGCTTGTTGGGAACACAAAGATTCTTTTCAGTTGCAAACTCCACTCCATACATATATATGGGGAGGTACTAGCCCCAATTCGGTTTTACAGTGAAAACTGCAGGAACTTCAAACCGGCACTAGGAAAAAGACTGAGAAACCAGAGTAAAAGTTTCTCCTGCAACCCGTTCCCTGTGAGCTAGATTAACGAACGTCTCTCCACATGCTCGGTTCTGAGAGATAAGTGTGTGTGAAAGCCGTCCTTCACCTAGCTTGTTGGGAACCCAAAGTTTATTTTCAGTTGCAAACTCCAATCCATACATATATATGGGGATGTACTAGATCCAACTTTGTTTTACAGTGCAAATTGTAGGAACATCAACCCGGCACTAGGAAACAGACTGAGAAACCAGAGTAAAAGTTTCTCCTACAACCCTTTCCCTTTGTGCTAGATGAACGAACGTCTCCCACATGCTCAGTTCTGAGAGAAATGTGTGTGTGAAAGCCGTACTTCACCTAGCTTGTTGGGAACACAAAGTTTCTTTTCAGTTGCAAACTCCACTCCATACATATATATGGGGAAGTACTAGCTCCAACTCGGTTTTACAGTGAAACTGCAGGAACTTCAAACCGGCAATAGGAAACAGACTGAGAAACCAGAGAAAAAGTTCCTCCTACAACCCGTTCCCTTTGTGCTAGATGAACGAAAGTCTCTCCACATGCTTAGTTCTGAGAGAAAAGTGTGTGTGAAAGCAGTACTTCACCTAGCTTGTTGGGAACCCAAAGTTTCTTTTCAGTTGCAAACTCCACTCCATACATATATATGGGGATGTACTAGATCCAACTCCGTTTTACAGTGTAAAATATAGGAACTTCAACCCGGCACTAGGAAACAGACTGAGAAACCAGAGTAAAAGTTTTTCCTGCAACCCGTTCCTTTGTGCTAGATGAACGAACGTCTCTACACATGCTCATTTCTGAGAGATAAGTGTGTGTGAAAGCCGTCCTTCACCTAGCTTTTTGGGAACACAAAATTTCTTTTCAGTTGCAAACTTCACTCCATACATATATATGGGGAGGTACTAGCTCCAACTCGGTTTTACAGTGAAAACTGCAGGAACTTCAAACGGGCACTAGAAAACATACTGAGAAACCAGAGAAAAACTTTCTCCTTCAACCAGTTCCCTTTGTGCTAGATGAACGAAAGTCTCTCCACATGCTCATTTCTGAGAGATAAGTGAGTGTGAAAGCCGTCCTTCACATAGCTTGTTGGGAACACTAAGTTTCCTTTCAGTTGCAAATTCCACACCATACGTATATATGGGGAGGTACGAGCTCCAACTCGGTTTTACAGTGAAAACTGCAGGAACTTCAAACCGGCACTAGGAAACAGACTGAGAATCCAGAGTAAAAGTTTCTCCTACAACCCGTTCCCTTTGTGCTAGATGAACGAAAGTCTCTCCACATGCTCAGTTCTGAGACAAAAGTGTGTGTGAATGCCGTACTTCACCTAGCTTGTTGGGAACCCAAAGTTTCTTTTCAGTTGCAAACTCCACTCCAAACATATATATGGGGATGTACTAGATCCAACTCCGTTTTACAGTGCAAAATGTTGGAACTTCAACCCGGCACTAGGAAACAGACTGAGAAACCAGAGTAAAAGTTTTCCCTGCAACCCGTTCCTTTGTGCTCGATTAACGAACGTCTCCCCACATGCTCAGTTCTGAGAGATAAGTGTGTGTGAAAGCCGTCCTTCACCTAGCTTGTTGGGAACACAAAGTTTCTTTTCAGTTGCAAACTCCACTCCATACGTATATATGGGGAGGTACGAGCTCCAAATCGGTTTTACAGTGAAAACTGCAGGAACATCAAACCGGCACTAGGAAACAGACTGAGAAACCAGAGTAAAAGATTCTCCTGCAACATGTTCACTTTGTGCTAGATGAACGAACGTCTCTCCACATGCTCAGTTCTGAGATATAAGTGTGTGTGAAAGCCGTACTTCACCTAGCTTGGTGGGAACACAAAGTTTCTTTTCAGTTGCAAACTCCACTCCATACATATATATGGTTAGGTATTAGCTCCAACTCGGATTTACAGTGAAAACTGCAGGAACTTCAAACCGGCACTAGGAAACAGACTGAGAAACCAGAGTAAAAGTTTCTCCTGCAACCCGTTCCCTTTGAGCAAGATGAACGAACGTCTCTCCACATGCTCAGTTCTGAGAGATAAGTGTGTGTGAAAGCCGTCCTTCAACTAGCTTGTTGGGAACCCAAAGATTCTTTTTAGTTGCAAATTCCACTCCATACATATATATGGGGAGGTACTAGTTCCAACTCGGATTTACAGTGAAACTGCAGGAACTTCAAACCGGCACTAGGAAACAGACTGAGAAACCAGAGTAAAAGTTTCTCCTGCAACCCGTTCCCTTTGAGCTAGATGAACGAACGTCTCTCCACATGCTCAGTTCTGAGAGATAAGTGTGTGTGAAAGCCGTCCTTCACCTAGCTTGTTGGGAACCCAAAGATTCTTTCCAGTTGCAAATTCCACTCCATACATATATATGGGGAGGTACTAGTTTCAACTCGGATTTACAGTGAAAACTGCAGGAACTTCAAACCGGCACTAGGAAACAGACTGAGAAACCAGAGTAAAAGTTTCTCCTTCAACCCGTTCCCTTTGTGCTAGATGAACGAACGTCTCTCCACATGCTCAATTCTGAGAGATAAATGTGTGTGAAAGCCGTCCTTCACCTAGCTTGTTGGGAACCCAAAGTTTCTTTTCAGTTGCAAACTCCACTCCATACATATATATGGGGATGTACTAGATCCAACTCCGTTTTACAGTGAAAACTGCAGGAACTTCAAACCGGCACTAGGAAACAGACTGAGAAACCAGAGTAAAAGTTTCCCCTTCAACCCGTTAGCCTTGTGGTAGATGAACGAACGTCTCTCCACATGCTCAGTTCTGAGAGATAAGTGTGTGTGAAAGCCGTCCTTCACCTAGCTTTTTGAGAATCCAATGGTTCTTTTCAGTTGCAAACTCCACTCCATACATATATATGGGGATGTACTTGCTCCAACTCCGTTTTACAGTGAAAACTGCAGGAACTTCAAACCGGCACTAGGAAACAGACTGAGAAACCAGAGTAAATGTTGCACCTGCAACCCGTTCCCTTTGTGCTAGATGAAAGAAATTCTAACCACATGCTCAGTTCTTAGAGATAAGTGTGTGTGAAAGCCGTCATTCACCTAGCTTGTTTGGAACACAAAGTTTCTTTTCAGTTGCATACTCCACTCCATACATATATATGGGGACGTACTAGCTCCAACTCGGTTTTACAGTGAAAACTGCAGGAACTTCAAACCGGCACTAGGAAACAGACTGAGAAACCAGAGTAAAAGTTTCTCCTGCAATCCGTTCCCTTTGTCCTAGATGAACGAACGTCTCTCCACATGCTCGGTTCTGAGAGATAAGTGTATGTGAAAGCCGTACTTCACCTTGCTTGTTGGGAACACAAAGTTTCTTTTCAGTTGCAAACTCCACTCCATACATATATATGGGGAGGTACTAGCTCCAACTCTGTTTTACAGTGAAAACTGCAGGAACTTCAAACCGGCACTAGGAAACAGACTGAGAAACCAGAGTAAAATTTTCTCCTGCAACCCGTTACAATTGTGCTAGATGAACGAACGTCTCTCCACATGCTCAGTTCTGAGAGATAAGTGTATGTGAAAGCCGTACTTCAAATAGATTTTTGGGAACACAAAGTTTCTTTTCAGTTGCAAACTCCATTCCATACATATATATGGGGAGGTACTAGCTCCAACTCGGTTTTACAGTGAAAACTGCAGGAACTTCAAACCGGCACTAGGAAACAGACTTCGAAACCAGAATAAAAGTATCTCCTGCAACCCTTTCCCTTTGAGCTAGATGAACGAACGTCTCTCCACATGCTCAGTTCTGAGAGATAAGTGTGTGTGAAAGCCGTACTTCACCTAGCTTGTTGGGAACACAAAGATTCTTTTCAGTTGCAAACTCCACTCCATACATATATATGGGGAGGTACTAGCCCCAATTCGGTTTTACAGTGAAAACTGCAGGAACTTCAAACCGGCACTAGGAAAAAGACTGAGAAACCAGAGTAAAAGTTTCTCCTGCAACCCGTTCCCTTTGAGCTAGATTAACGAACGTCTCTCCACATGCTCGGTTCTGAGAGATAAGTGTGTGTGAAAGCCGTCCTTCACCTAGCTTGTTGGGAACCCAAAGTTTATTTTCAGTTGCAAACTCCAATCCATACATATATATGGGGATGTACTAGATCCAACTTTGTTTTACAGTGCAAATTGTAGGAACTTCAACCCGGCACTAGGAAACAGACTGAGAAACCAGAGTAAAAGTTTCTCCTACAACCCTTTCCCTTTGTGCTAGATGAACGAACGTCTCCCACATGCTCAGTTCTGAGAGAAATGTGTGTGTGAAAGCCGTACTTCACCTAGCTTGTTGGGAACACAAAGTTTCTTTTCAGTTGCAAACTCCACTCCATACATATATATGGGGAAGTACTAGCTCCAACTCGGTTTTACAGTGTAAAATATAGGAACTTCAACCCGGCACTAGGAAACAGACTGAGAAACCAGAGTAAAAGTTTTTCCTGCAACCCGTTCCTTTGTGCTAGATGAACGAACGTCTCTACACATGCTCATTTCTGAGAGATAAGTGTGTGTGAAAGCCGTCCTTCACCTAGCTTTTTGGGAACACAAAATTTCTTTTCAGTTGCAAACTTCACTCCATACATATATATGGGGAGGTACTAGCTCCAACTCGGTTTTACATTGAAAACTGCAGGAACTTCAAACGGGCACTAGAAAACATACTGAGAAACCAGAGAAAAACTTTCTCCTTCAACCAGTTCCCTTTGTGCTAGATGAACGAAAGTCTCTCCACATGCTCATTTCTGAGAGATAAGTGAGTGTGAAAGCCGTCCTTCACATAGCTTGTTGGGAACACTAAGTTTCCTTTCAGTTGCAAATTCCACACCATACGTATATATGGGGAGGTACGAGCTCCAACTCGGTTTTACAGTGAAAACTGCAGGAACTTCAAACCGGCACTAGGAAACAGACTGAGAATCCAGAGTAAAAGTTTCTCCTACAACCCGTTCCCTTTGTGCTAGATGAACGAAAGTCTCTCCACATGCTCAGTTCTGAGACAAAAGTGTGTGTGAATGCCGTACTTCACCTAGCTTGTTGGGAACCCAAAGTTTCTTTTCAGTTGCAAACTCCACTCCAAACATATATATGGGGATGTACTAGATCCAACTCCGTTTTACAGTGCAAAATGTTGGAACTTCAACCCGGCACTAGGAAACAGACTGAGAAACCAGAGTAAAAGTTTTCCCTGCAACCCGTTCCTTTGTGCTCGATTAACGAACGTCTCCCCACATGCTCAGTTCTGAGAGATAAGTGTGTGTGAAAGCCGTCCTTCACCTAGCTTGTTGGGAACACAAAGTTTCTTTTCAGTTGCAAACTCCACTCCATACGTATATATGGGGAGGTACGAGCTCCAAATCGGTTTTACAGTGAAAACTGCAGGAACATCAAACCGGCACTAGGAAACAGACTGAGAAACCAGAGTAAAAGTTTCTCCTGCAACATGTTCACTTTGTGCTAGATGAACGAACGTCTCTCCACATGCTCAGTTCTGAGATATAAGTGTGTGTGAAAGCCGTACTTCACCTAGCTTGGTGGGAACACAAAGTTTCTTTTCAGTTGCAAACTCCACTCCATACATATATATGGTTAGGTATTAGCTCCAACTCGGATTTACAGTGAAAACTGCAGGAACTTCAAACCGGCACTAGGAAACAGACTGAGAAACCAGAGTAAAAGTTTCTCCTGCAACCCGTTCCCTTTGAGCAAGATGAACGAACGTCTCTCCACATGCTCAGTTCTGAGAGATAAGTGTGTGTGAAAGCCGTCCTTCAACTAGCTTGTTGGGAACCCAAAGATTCTTTTTAGTTGCAAATTCCACTCCATACATATATATGGGGAGGTACTAGTTCCAAATCGGATTTACAGTGAAACTGCAGGAACTTCAAAACGGCACTAGGAAACAGACTGAGAATCCAGAGTAAAAGTTACTCCTTCAACCCGTTCCCTTTGTGCTAGATGAACGAACGTCTCTCCACATGCTCAGTTCTCAGAGATAAGTGTGTGTGAAAGCCGTCCTTCACCTAGCTTGTTGGGAACCCAAAGTTTCTTTTCAGTTGCAAACTCCACTCCATACATATATATGGGGATGTACTAGTTCCAACTCCGTTTTACAGTGCAAAATGTAGGAACTTCAACCCGGCACTTGAAAACAGACTGAGAAAACAGAGAAAAAGTTTCCCCTTCAACCAGTTCCCTTTGTGCTAGATGAACGAACGTCTCTCCACATGCTCATTTCTGAGAGATAAGTGTGTGTGAAAGCCGTCCTTCACCTAGCTTGTTGGGAACCCAAAGTTTCTTTTCAGTTGCAAACTCCACTCCATACGTATATATGGGGAGGTACGAGCTCCAACTCGGTTTTACAGTGAAAACTGCAGGAACTTCAAACCGGCACTAGGAAACAGACTGAGAAACGAGAGTAAAATTTTCTCCTGCAACGGGTACACTTTGTGCTAGATGAACGAACGTCTCTCCACATGCTCAGTTCTGAGAGATAAGTGTGTGTGAAAGCCGTACTTCACCTAGCTTGTTGGGAACACAAAGTTTCTTTTCAGTTGCAAACTCCACTCCATACATATATATGGGAAGGTACTAGCTCCAACTCGGTTTTACACTGAAAACTGAAGGAACTTCAAACCGGCACTAGGAAACAGACTGAGAAACCAGAGTAAAAGTTTCTCCTGCAACCCGTTCCCTTTGTGCTAGATGAACGAACGTCTCTCCACATGCTCAGTTCTGAGAGATAAGTGTGTGTGAAAGCCGTCCTTCACCTAGCTTGTTGGGAACCCAAAGATTCTTTCCAGTTGCAAACTCCACTCCATACATATATATGGGGATGTACTAGATCCAACTCCGTTTTACAGTGCAAAATGTTGGAACTTCAACCCGGCACTAGGAAACAGACTGAGAAACCAGAGTAAATGTTTCTCCTGCAACCCGTTCCCTTTGTGCTAGATGAAAGAAATTCTAACCACATGCTCAGTTCTTAGAGATAAGTGTGTGTGAAAGCCGTCCTTCACCTAGCTTGTTGGGAACCCAAAGTTTCTTTTCAGTTGCAAACTCCACTCCATACATATATATGGGGATGTACTAGTTCCAACTCCGTTTTACAGTGCAAAATGTAGGAACTTCAACCCGGCACTTGAAAACAGACTGAGAAAACAGAGAAAAAGTTTCTCCTTCAACCAGTTCCGTTTGTGCTAGATGAACGAACGTCTCTCCACATGCTCATTTCTGAGAGATAAGTGTGTGTGAAAGCCGTCCTTCACCTAGCTTGTTGGGAACCCAAAGTTTCTTTTCAGTTGCAAACTCCACTCCATACATATATATGGGGAGGTCCGAGCTCCAACTCTGTTTTACAGTGAAAACTGCAGGAACTTCAAACCGGCACTAGGAAACAGACAGAGAAACGAGAGTAAAAGTTTCTCCTGCAACCTGTTCACTTTGTGCTAGATGAACGAACGTCTCTCCACATGCTCAGTTCTGAGAGATAAGTGTGTGTGAAAGCCGTACTTCACCTAGCTTGTTGGGAACACAAAGTTTCTTTTCAGTTGCAAACTCCACTCCATACATATATATGGGGAGGTACTAGCTCCAACTCGGTTTTACAGTGAAAACTGCAGGAACTTCAAACCGGTAGTAGGAAACAGACTGAGAAACCAGAGTAAAAGTTTCTCCTTCAACCCGTTACTTTTGTGGTAGATGAACGAACGTCTCTCCACATGCTCAGTTCTGAGAGATAAGTGTGTGTGAAAGCCGTCCTTCACCTAGCTTGTTGAGAATCCAATGTTTCTTTTCAGTTGCAAACTCCACTCCATACATATATATGGGGATGTACTTGCTCCAACTCCGTTTTACAGTGAAAACTGCAGGAACTTCAAACCGGCACTAGGAAACAGACTGAGAAACGAGAGTAAAATTTTCTCCTGCAACGTGTACACTTTGTGCTAGATGAACGAACGTCTCTCCACATGCTCAGTTCTGAGAGATAAGTGTGTGTGAAAGCCGTACTTCACCTAGCTTGTTGGGAACACAAAGTTTCTTTTCAGTTGCAAACTCCACTCCATACATATATATGGGAAGGTACTAGCTCCAACTCGGTTTTACACTGAAAACTGAAGGAACTTCAAACCGGCACTAGGAAACAGACTGAGAAACCAGAGTAAAAGTTTCTCCTGCAACCCGTTCCCTTTGTGCTAGATGAACGAACGTCTCTCCACATGCTCAGTTCTGGGAGAAAAGTGTGTGTGAAAGCCGTCATTCACCTAGCTTGTTGGGAACACAAAGTTTCTTTTCAGTTGCAAACTCCACTCCATATATATGTAGGGGAGGTACTAGCTCCAACTCGGTTTTACAGTGAAAACTGCAGGAACTTCAAACCGGCACTAGGAAACAGTCTGAGAAACCAGAGTAAAAGTTTCTCCTGCAACCCGTTCCCTTTGAGCTAGATGAACGAACGTCTCTCCACATGCTCAGTTTTGAGAGATAAGTGTGTGTGAAAGCCGTCCTTCACCTAGCTTGTTGGGAACCCAAAGATTCTTTCCAGTTGCAAATTCCACTCCATACATATATATGGGGAGGTACTAGTTCCAAATCGGATTTACAGTGAAAACTGCAGGATCTTCAAACCGTCACTAGGAAACAGACTGAGAAACCAGAGTAAAAGTTTCTCCTTCAACCCGTTCCCTTTGTGCTAGATGAACGAACGTCTCTCCACATGCTCAGTTCTGAGAGATAAGTGTGTGTGAAAGCCGTCCTTCACCTAGCTTGTTGGGAACCCAAAGTTTCTTTTCATTTGCAAACCCCACTCCATACATATATATGGGGATGTACTAGATCCAACTCCGTTTTACAGTGCAAAATGTAGGAACTTCAACCTGGCACTTGAAAACAGACTGAGAAAACAGAGAAAAAGTTTCTCCTTCAACCAGTTCCGTTTGTGCTAGATGAACGAACGTCTCTCCACATGCTCATTTCTGAGAGTTAAGTGTGTGTGAAAGCCGTCCTTCACCTAGCTTGTTGGGAACCCAAAGTTTCTTTTCAGTTGCAAACTCCACTCCATACATATATATGGGGAGGTCCGAGCTCCAACTCTGTTTTACAGTGAAAACTGCAGGAACTTCAAACCGGCACTAGGAAACAGACAGAGAAACGAGAGTAAAAGTTTCTCCTGCAACCTGTTCACTTTGTGCTAGATGAACGAACGTCTCTCCACATGCTCAGTTCTGAGAGATAAGTGTGTGTGAAAGCCGAACTTCACCTAGCTTGTTGGGAACACAAAGTTTCTTTTCAGTTGCTAACTCCACTCCATACATATATATGGGGAGGTACTAGCTCCAACTCGGTTTTACAGTGAAAACTGCAGGAACTTCAAACCGGTACTAGGAAACAGACTGAGAAACCAGAGTAAAAGTTTCTCCTTCAACCCGTTACTTTTGTGGTAGATGAACGAACGTCTCTCCACATGCTCAGTTCTGAGAGATAAGTGTGTGTGAAAGCCGTCCTTCACCTAGCTTGTTGAGAATCCAATGTTTCTTTTCAGTTGCAAACTCCACTCCATACATATATATGGGGATGTACTTGCTCCAACTCCGTTTTACAGTGAAAACTGCAGGAACTTCAAACCGGCACTAGGAAACAGACTGAGAAACCAGAGTAAATGTTTCTCCTGCAACCCGTTCCCTTTGTGCTAGATGAAAGAAATTCTAACCACATGCTCAGTTCTTAGAGATAAGTGTGTGTGAAAGCCATCCTTCACCTAGCTTGTTGGGAACACAAAGTTTCTTTTCAGTTGCATACTCCACTCCAAACATATATATGGGGACGTACTAGCTCCAACTCGGTTTTACAGTGAAAACTGCAGGAACTTCAAACGGGCACTAGGAAACAGACTGAGAAACCAGAGTAAAAGTTTCTCCTGCAACCCGTTCCATTTGTCCTAGATGAACGAACGTCTCTCCACATGCTCGGTTCTGAGAGATAAGTGTATGTGAAAGCCGTACTTCACCTAGCTTGTTGGGAACACAAAGTTTCTTTTCAGTTGCCAACTCCACTCCATACATATATATGGGGAGGTACTAGCTCCAACTCGGCTTTACAGTGAAAACTGCAGGAACTTCAAATCGGCACTAGGAAAAGGACTGAGAATCCAGAGTAAAAGTTTCTCCTGCAACCCGTTCCCTTTGAGCTAGATGAACGAACGTCTCTCCACATGCTCAGTTCTGAGAGATAAGTGTGTGTGAAAGCCGTCCTTCACCTAGCTTGTTGGGAACACAAAGTTTCTTTTCAGTTGCAAACTCCACTCCATACATATGTATGGGGAGGTACTAGCTCCAACTCGGTTTTACAGTGAAACTGCAGGAACTTCAAACCGGCACTAGTAAACAGACTGAGAAACCAGAGTAAAAGTTCCTCCTACAACCCGTTCCCTTTGTGCTAGATGAACGAAAGTCTCTCCACATGCTTTGTTCTGAGAGAAAAGTGTGTTTGAAAGCCGTACTTCACCTAGCTTGTTGTTAACCCAAAGTTTCTTTTCAGTTGCAAACTCCACTCCATACATATATATGGGGATGTACTAGATCCAACTCCGTTTTACAGTGCAAAATGTAGGAACTTCAACAAGGCACTAGGAAACAGACTGAGAAACCAGAGTAAAAGTTTTTCCTGCAACCCGTTCCTTTGTGCTAGATGAACGAACGTCTCTCCACATGCTCAGTTCTGAGATATAAGTGTGTGTGAAAGCCGTACTTCACCTAGCTTGTTGGGAACACAAAGTTTCTTTTCAGTTGCAAACTCCACTCCATACATATATATGGGGAGGTATTAGCTCCAACTCGGATTTACAGTGAAAACTGCAGGAACTTCAAACCGGCACTAGGAAACAGACTGAGAAACCAGAGTAAAAGTTTCTCCTGCAACCCGTTCCCTTTGAGCTAGATGAACGAAAGTCTATCCACATGCTCAGTTCTGAGAGATAAGTGTGTGTGAAAGCCGTCCTTCACCTAGCTTGTTGGGAACCAAAAATTCTTCTCAGTAGCAAACTCCACTCCATACATATATATGGGGTGGTAATAGTTCCAACTCGGTTTTACAGTGAAAAATGCAGGAACTTCAAACCGGCTCTAGGAAACAGACTGAGAAACCAGAGTAAAATTTTCTCCTTCAACCCGTTCCCTTTGTGCTAGATGAACGAACGTCTCTCCACATGCTCTGTTCTGAGAGATAAGTGTGTGTGAAAGCCGTCCTTCACCTAGCTTGTTGGGAACACAAAGTTTCTTTTCAGTTGCTAACTCCACTCCATACATATATATGGGGATGTACTAGATCCAACACCGTTTTACAGTGCAAACTGTAGGAACTTCAACCCGGCACTAGAAAACAGACTGAGAAACCAGAGTAAAAGTTTCTCCTGCAACCCGTTCCCTTTGTGCTAGATGAACGAACGTCTCTCCACATACTCAGTTCTGAGAGGTAATTGTGTGTGAAAGAAGTCCTTCACCTAGCTTGTTGGGAACACAATGTTTCTTTTCAGTTGCAAACTCCACTCCATACATATATATGGGGAAGTACTAGCTCCAACTCGTTTTTACAGTGAAAACTGCAGGAACTTAAAACCGGCACTAGGAAACAGACTGAGAAACAAGAGTAAAGGTTTCTCCTGCAACCCGTTCCATTTGTGCTAGATGAACCAACGTCTCTCCACATGCTCAGTTCTGAGAGATAATTGTGCGCGAAAGCCGTCCTTCACATAGCTTGTTGGGAACACAAAGTTTCTTTTCAGATCAAGCTCCACTCCATACATATATATGGAGAGGTACTAGCTCCAACTCGGTTTTACAGTGAAAACTGCAGGAACTTCAAACCGGCACTAGGAAACAGACTGAGAATCCAGAGTAAAAGTTTCTCCTGCAATCCGTTCCCTTTGAGCTAGATGAACGAACGTCTCTCCACATGCTCAGATCTGAGAGATAAGTGTGTGTGAAAGCCGTCCTTCACCTAGCTTGTTGGGAACCCAAAGATTCTTCTCAGTAGCAAACTCCACTCCATATATATATATGGGTTGGTACTAGTTCCAACTCGGTTTTACAGTGAAAACTGCAGGAACTTCAAACCGGCACTAGGAAACAGACTGAGAAACCAGAGTAAAAGTTTCTCCTTCAACCCGTTACTTTTGTGGTAGATGAACGAACGTCTCTCCACATGCTCAGTTCTGAGAGATAAGTGTGTGTGAAAGCCGTCCTTCACCTAGCTTGTTGAGAATCCAATGTTTCTTTTCAGTTGCAAACTCCACTCCATACATATATATGGGGATGTACTTGCTCCAACTCCGTTTTACAGTGAAAACTGCAGGAACTTCAAACCGGCACTAGGAAACAGACTGAGAAACCAGAGTAAATGTTTCTCCTGCAACCCGTTCCCTTTGTGCTAGATAAAAGAAATTCTAACCACATGCTCAGTTCTTAGAGATAAGTGCGTGTGAAAGCCGTCCTTCACCTAGCTTGTTGGGAACACAAAGTTTCTTTTCAGTTGCATACTCCACTCCATACATATATATGGGGAGGTACTAGCTCCAACTCGGTTTTACAGTGAAAACTGCAGGAACTTCAAACGGGCACTAGGAAACAGACTGAGAAACCAGAGTAAAAGTTTCTCCTGCAACCCGTTCCATTTGTCCTAGATGAACGAACGTCTCTCCACATGCTCGGTTCTGAGAGATAAGTGTATGTGAAAGCCGTACTTCACCTAGCTTGTTGGGAACACAAAGTTTCTTTTCAGTTGCCAACTCCACTCCATACATATATATGGGGAGGTACTAGCTCCAACTCGGTTTTACAGTGAAAACTGCAGGAACTTCAAACCGGCACTAGGAAACAGACTGAGAAACCAGAGTAAAATTTTCTCCTGCAACCCGTTACAATTGTGCTAGATGAACGAACGTCTCTCCACAAGCTCAGTTCTGAGAGATAAGTGTGTGTGAAAGCCATACTTCAAATAGATTTTTGGGAACACAAAGTTTTTTTCAGTTACAATCTCCACTCCATACATATATATGGGGAGGTACTAGCTCCAACTCGGTTTTACAGTGAAAACTGCAGGAACTTCAAACCGGCACTAGGAAACAGACTGAGAAACCAGAATAAAAGTATCTCCTGCAACACTTTCCTTTTGAGATAGATGAACGAACGTCTCTCCACATGCTCAGTTCTGAGAGATAAGTGTGTGTGAAAGCCGTCCTTCAACTAGCTTGTTGGGAACACAAAGATTCTTTTCAGTTGCAAACTCCACTCCATACATATATATGGGGAGGTACTAGCTCCAACTCGTTTTTACAGTGAAAACTGCAGGAACTTCAAACCGGCACTAGGAAAAGGATTGAAAAACCAGAGTAAAAGTTTCTCCTGCAACCCGTTCCCTTTGAGCTAGATGAACGAACGTCTCTCCACATGCTCACTTCTGAGAGATAAGTGTGTGTGAAAGCCGTCCTTCACCTAGCTTGTTGGGAACACAAAGTTTCTTTTCAGTTGCAAACTCCACTCCATACATATATATGGGGAGGTACTAGCTCCAACTCGGTTTTACAGTGAAACTGCAGGAACTTCAAACCGGCACTAGGAAACAGACTGAGAAACCAGAGTAAAAGTTTCTCCTACAACCCGTTCCCTTTGTGCTAGATGAACGAAAGTCTCTCCACATGCTTAGTTCTGAGAGAAAAGTGTGTGTGAAAGCCGTACTTCACCTAGCTTGTTGTTAACCCAAAGTTTCTTTTCAGTTGCAAACTCCACTCCATACATATATATGGGGATGTACTAGATCCAACTCCGTTTTACAGTGCAAAATGTAGGAACTTCAACAAGGCACTAGGAAACAGACTGAGAAACCAGAGTAAAAGTTTTTCCTGCAACCCGTTCCTTTGTGCTAGATGAACGAACGTCTCTCCACATGCTCAGATCTGAGAGATAAGTGTGTGTGAAAGCCGTCCTTCACCTAGCTTTTTGGGAACACAAAGTTTCTTTTCAGTTGCAAACTTCACTCCATATATATATAAGGGGAGGTACTAGCTCCAACTCGGTTTTACAGTGAAAACTGCAGGAACTTCAAACCGGCACTAGAAAACAGACTGAGAAACCAGAGAAAAACTTTCTCCTTCAACCAGTTCCTTTTGTGCTAGATGAACGAACGTCTCTCCACATGCTCATTTCTGAGAGATAAGTGTGTGTGAAAGCCGTCCTTCAAATAGCTTGTTGGGAACACTATGTTTCTTTTCAGTTGCAAACTCCACACCATACGTATATATGGGGAGGTACGAGCTCCTACTCGGTTTTACAGTGAAAACGGCAGGAACTTCAAACCGGCACTAGGAAACAGACTGAGAATCCAGAGAAAAAGTTTCTCCTACAACCCGTTCCCTTTGTGCTAGATGAACGAAAGTCTCTCCACATGCTCAGTTCTGAGACAAAGTGTGTGTGAAAGCCGTACTTCACCTAGCTTGTTGGGAACCCAAAGTTTCTTTTCAGTTGCAAACTCCACTCCATACATATATATGGGGATGTACTAGATCCAACTCCGTTTTACAATGCAAAATGTAGGAACTTCAACCCGGCACTAGGAAACAGACTGAGAAACCAGAGTAAAAGTTTTTCCTGCAACCCGTTCCTTTGTGCTAGATGAACGAACGTCTCCCCACATGCTCAGTTCTGAGAGATAAGTGTGTGTGAAAGCCGTCCTTCACCTAGCTTGTTGGGAAAACAAAGTTTCTTTTCAGTTGCAAACTCCACTCCATACGTATATATGGGGAGGTAAGAGCTCCAACTCGGTTTTACAGTGAAAACTGCAGGAACATCAAACCGGCACTAGGAATCAGACTGAGAAACCAGAGTAAAAGTTTCTCCTGCAACATGTTCCCTTTGTGCTAGATGAACGAACGTCTCTCCACATGCTCAGTTCTGAGATATAAGTGTGTGTGATAGCCGTACTTCACCTAGCTTGTTGGGAACACAAAGTTTCTTTTCAGTTGCAAACTCCACTCCATACATATATATGGGGAGGTATTAGCTCCAACTCGGATTTACAGTGAAAACTGCAGGAACTTCAAACCGGCACTAGGAAACAGACTGAGAAACCAGAGTAAAAGTTTCTCCTGCAACCCGTTCCCTTTGAGCTAGATGAACGAAAGTCTATCCACATGCTCAGTTCTGAGAGATAAGTGTGTGTGAAAGCCGTCCTTCACCTAGCTTGTTGGGAACCCAAAATTCTTCTCAGTAGCAAACTCAACTCCATACATATATATGGGGTGGTAATAGTTCCAACTCGGTTTTACAGAGAAAAATGCAGGAACTTCAAACCGGCTCTAGGAAACAGACTGAGAAACCAGAGTAAAATTTTCTCCTTCAACCCGTTCCTTTTGTGCTAGATGAACGAACGTCTCTCCACATGCTCAGTTCTGAGAGATAAGTGTGTGTGAAAGCCATCCTTCACCTAGCTTGTTGGGAACACAAAGTTTCTTTTCAGTTGCTAACTCCACTCCATACATATATATGGGGATGTACTAGATCCAACACCGTTTTACAGTGCAAACTGTAGGAACTTCAACCCGGCACTAGAAAACACACTGAGAAACCAGAGTAAAAGTTTCTCCTGCAACCCGTTCCCTTTGTGCTAGATGAACGAACGTCTCTCCACATACTCAGTTCTGAGAGGTAATTGTGTGTGAAAGAGGTCCTTCACCTAGCTTGTTGGGAACACAATGTTTCTTTTCAGTTGCAAACTCCACTCCATACATATATATGGGAAGGTACTAGCTCCAACTCGTTTTTACAGAGAAAACTGCAGGAACTTCAACCCGGCACTAGGAAACAGACTGAGAAACAAGAGTAAAGGTTTCTCCTGCAACCCGTTCCATTTGTGCTAGATGAACGAACGTCTCTCCACATGCTCAGTTCTGAGAGGTAATTGTGCGCGAAAGCCGTCCTTCACATAGCTTGTTGGGAACACAAAGTTTCTTTTCAGATCAAGCTCCACTCCATACATATATATGGAGAGGTACTAGCTCCAACTCGGTTTTACAGTGAAAACTGCAGGAACTTAAACCCGGCACTAGGAAACAGACTGAGAAACCAGAGTAAAAGTTTCTCTTTCAAACCGTTCCATTTGTGCTAGATGAGCGAACGTCTCTCCACCTGCTCAGTTCTGAGAGATAAGTGAGTGTGAATGCCGTCCTTCAACTAGCTTGTTTGGAACCCAAAGTTTCTTTTCAGTTGCAAACTCCACTCCATACATATATATGGGGAGGTACTAGCTCCAACACGGTTTTACAGTGAAAACTGCAGGAACTTCAAACCGGCACTAGGAAACAGACTGAGAAACTAGAGTAAAAGTTTCCCCTGCAACACGTTTCCTTTGTGATAGATAAACGAACGTCTCTCCACATACTCAGAACTGAGAGAGAATTGTGTGTGAAAGCCGTCCTTAAACTAGCATGCTGGGAACACAAATTTTCTTTTCATTTGCAAACTCCAATCCATACGTATATATGGGGAGGTACGAGCTCCAACTCGGTTTTACAGTGCAAACTGCAGGATCTTCAAACCGGGACTAGGAAACAGACTGAGAAACCAGAGTAAAAGTTTCTCCTGCCACCCGTTCCTTTTGTGCTAGATGAACGAACGTCTATCCACATGCTCAGTTCTGAGAGATAAGTGTGTGTGAAAGCCGTCCTTCACCTAGCTTGTTGGGAACACAAAGTTTCTTTTCTGTTGCAAACTCCATTCCATACATATATATGGGGAGGTACTAGTTCCAACTCGGTTTTACAGTGAAAACTGCAGGAACTTCAAACCGGCACTAGGAAACAGACTGAGAAACCAGAGAAAAGTTTCTCCTTCAACCCGTTCAATTTGTGTTAGATGAACGAACGTCTTTCCACATGCTAAGTTCTGAGAGATATGTGTGTGTGAAAGCCGTCCTTCAAATCGCTTGTTGGGAATACAAAGTTTCTTTTCAGTTGCAAACTCCACTCCATACATATATATGGGGACGTACTAGCTCCAACTCGGTTTTACAGTGAAAACTGCAGGAACTTCAAACCGGCACTAGGATACAGACTGAGAAACCAGAGTAAAAGTTTCTCCTGCAACCCGTTCCCTTTGTGCTAGATGAACGAACGTCTCTCCACATGCTCAGTTCTGAGAGATAAGTGTGTGTGAAAGCCGTCCTTCACCTAGCTTGTTGGGAACACAAAGATTCTTTTCAGTTGCAAATTCCACTCCATACAAATATATGTTGAGGTACTAGCTCCAACTCGGTTTTACAGTGAAAACTGCAGGAACTTCAAACCGGCACTAGGAAACAGACTGAGAATCCAGAGTAAAATTTTCTCCTGCAACCCGTTCACTTTGTGCTAGATGAACGAATGTCTCTTCACATGATCAGTTCTGAGAGATATGTGTGTGTTTAAGCCGTCCTTCACATAGATTGTTGGGAACACAAAGTTTCTTTTCAGTTGCAAACCCCTCTCCATACATATATATGGGGAGGTACAAGCTCCAACTCGATTTTACAGTGAAAACTGCAGGAAATTCAAACCGACACTAGGAAACAGACTGAGAATCCAAAGTAAAAGTTTGTCCTGCAACCCGTTCCCTTTGTGCTAGATGAACGAACGTCTCTCCACATGCTCAGTTCTGAGAGAAAAGTGTGTGTGAAAGCCGTACTTCACCTAGCTTGTTGGGAACACAAAGTTTCTTTTCAGTTGCAAACTCCACTCCATACATATGTAGGGGAGGTACTAGCTCCAACTCGGTTTTACAGTGAAAACTGCAGGAACTTCAAACCGTCACTAGGAAACAGACTGAGAAACCAGAGTAAAAGTTTCTCCTGCAACCCGTTCCCTTTGTGCTAGATGAACGAACGTCTCTCCACATGCTCAGTTCTGAGAGATAAGTGGGTGTGAAAGCCGTCCTTCAACTAGCTTGTTGGGAACACAAAGATTCTTTTCAGTTGCAAACTCCACTCCATACATATATATGGGGAGGTACTAGCTCCAACTCGGTTTTACAGTGAAAACTGCAGGAACTTCAAACCGGCACTAGGAAAAGGACTGAGAAACCAGAGTAAAAGTTTCTCCTGCAACCCGTTCCCTTTGAGCTAGATGAACGAACGTCTCTCCACATGCTCAGTTCTGAGAGATAAGTGTGTGTGAAAGCCGTCCTTCACCTAGCTTGTTGGGAACCCAAAGTTTCTTTTCAGTTGCAAAATCCACTCCATACATATATATGGGGAGGTACTAGCTCCAACTCGGTTTTACAGTGAAACTGCAGGAACTTCAAACCGGCACTAGGAAACAGACTGAGAAACCAGAGTAAAAGTTCCCCCTACAACCCGTTCCCTTTGTGCTAGATGAACGAAAGTCTCTCCACATGCTTAGTTCTGAGAGAAAAGTGGGTGTGAAAGCCGTACTTCACCTAGCTTGTTGTTAACCCAAAGTTTCTTTTCAGTTGCAAACTCCACTCCATACATATATATGGGGATGTACTAGATCCAACTCCGTTTTACAGTGCAAAATGTAGGAACTTCAACAAGGCACTAGGAAACAGACTGAGAAACCAGAGTAAAAGTTTTTCCTGCAACCCGTTCCTTTGTGCTAGATGAACGAACGTCTCTCCACATGCTCAGATCTGAGAGATAAGTGTGTGTGAAAGCCGTCCTTCACCTAGCTTTTTGGGAACACAAAGTTTCTTTTCAGTTGCAAACTTCACTCCATATATATATAAGGGGAGGTACTAGCTCCAACTCGGTTTTACAGTGAAAACTGCAGGAACTTCAAACCGGCACTAGGAAACAGACTGAGAAACCAGAGAAAAACTTTCTCCTTCAACCAGTTCCTTTTGTGCTAGATGAACGAACGTCTCTCCACATGCTCATTTCTGAGAGATAAGTGTGTGTGAAAGCCGTCCTTCACATAGCTTGTTGGGAACACTAAGTTTCTTTTCAGTTGCAAACTCCACACCATACGTATATATGGGGAGGTACGAGCTCCAACTCGGTTTTACAGTGAAAACTGCAGGAACTTCAAACCGGCACTAGGAAACAGACTGAGAATCCAGAGAAAAAGTTTCTCCTAAAACCCGTTCCCTTTGTGCTAGATGAACGAAAGTCTCTCCACATGCTCAGTTCTGAGACAAAAGTGTGTGTGAAAGCCGTACTTCACCTAGCTTGTTGGGAACCCAAAGTTTCTTTTCAGTTGCAAACTCCACTCCATACATATATATGGGGATGTACTAGATCCAACTCCGTTTTACAATGCAAAATGTAGGAACTTCAACCCGGCACTAGGAAACAGACTGAGAAACCAGAGTAAAAGTTTTTCCTGCAACCCGTTCCTTTGTGCTAGATGAACGAACGTCTCCCCACATGCTCAGTTCTGAGAGATAAGTGTGTGTGAAAGCCGTCCTTCACCTAGCTTGTTGGGAACACAAAGTTTCTTTTCAGTTGCAAACTCCACTCCATACGTATATATGGGGAGGTAAGAGCTCCAACTCGGTTTTACAGTGAAAACTGCAGGAACATCAAACCGGCACTAGGAATCAGACTGAGAAACCAGAGTAAAAGTTTCTCCTGCAACATGTTCCCTTTGTGCTAGATGAACGAACGTCTCTCCACATGCTCAGTTCTGAGATATAAGTGTGTGTGATAGCCGTACTTCACCTAGCTTGTTGGGAACACAAAGTTTCTTTTCAGTTGCAAACTCCACTCCATACATATATATGGGGAGGTATTAGCTCCAACTCGGATTTACAGTGAAAACTGCAGGAACTTCAAACCGGCACTAGGAAACAGACTGAGAAACCAGAGTAAAAGTTTCTCCTGCAACCCGTTCCCTTTGAGCTAGATGAACGAAAGTCTATCCACATGCTCAGTTCTGAGAGATAAGTGTGTGTGAAAGCCGTCCTTCACCTAGCTTGTTGGGAACCCAAAATTCTTCTCAGTAGCAAACTCCACTCCATACATATATATGGTGTGGTAATAGTTCCAACTCGGTTTTACAGAGAAAAATGCAGGAACTTCAAACCGGCTCTAGGAAACAGACTGAGAAACCAGAGTAAAATTTTCTCCTTCAACCCGTTCCTTTTGTGCTAGATGAACGAACGTCTCTCCACATGCTCAGTTGTGAGAGATAAGTGTGTGTGAAAGCCATCCTTCACCTAGCTTGTTGGGAACACAAAGTTTCTTTTCAGTTGCTAACTCCACTCCATACATATATATGGGGATGTACTAGATCCAACACCGTTTTACAGTGCAAACTCTAGGAACTTCAACCCGGCACTAGAAAACACACTGAGAAACCAGAGTAAAAGTTTCTCCTGCAACCCGTTCCCTTTGTGCTAGATGAACGAACGTCTCTCCACATACTCAGTTCTGAGAGGTAATTGTGTGTGAAAGAAGTCCTTCACCTAGCTTGTTGGGAACACAATGTTTCTTTTCAGTTGCAAACTCCACTCCATACATATATATGGGAAGGTACTAGCTCCAACTCGTTTTTACAGAGAAAACTGCAGGAACTTCAAACCGGCACTAGGAAACAGACTGAGAAACAAGAGTAAAGGTTTCTCCTGCTACCCGTTCCATTTGTGCTAGATGAACGAACGTCTCTCTACATGCTCAGTTCTGAGAGATAATTGTGCGCGAAAGCCGTCCTTCACATAGCTTGTTGGGAACACAAAGTTTCTTTTCAGATCAAGCTCCACTCCATACATATATATGGAGAGGTACTAGCTCCAACTCGGTTTTACAGTGAAAACTGCAGGAACTTCAAACCGGCACTAGGAAACAGACTGAGAAACCAGAGTAAAAGTTTCTCCTTCAAACCGTTCCATTTGTGCTAGATGAGCGAACGTCTCTCCACCTGCTCAGTTCTGAGAGATAAGTGAGTGTGAATGCCGTCCTTCAACTAGCTTGTTGGGAACCCAAAGTTTCTTTTCAGTTGCAAACTCCACTCCATACATATATATGGGGAGGTACTAGCTCCAACACGGTTTTACAGTGAAAACTGCAGGAACTTCAAACCGGCACAAGGAAACAGACTGAGAAACTAGAGTAAAAGTTTCCCCTGCAACACGTTTCCTTTGTGATAGATAAACGAACGTCTCTCCACATACTCAGAACTGAGAGAGAATTGTGTGTGAAAGCCGTCCTTCAACTAGCATGCTGGGAACACAAACTTTCTTTTCATTTGCAAACTCCAATCCATACGTATATATGGGGAGGTACGAGCTCCAACTCGGTTTTACAGTGCAAACTGCAGGATCTTCAAACCGGGACTAGGAAACAGACTGAGAAACCAGAGTAAAAGTTTCTCCTGCCAACCGTTCCTTTTGTGCTAGATGAACGAACGTCTATCCACATGCTCAGTTCTGAGAGATAAGTGTGTGTGAAAGCCGTCCTTCACCTAGCTTGTTGGGAACCCAAAGTTTCTTTTCAGTTGCAAAATCCACTCCATACATATATATGGGGAGGTACTAGCTCCAACTCTGTTTTACAGTGAAACTGCAGGAACTTCAAACCGGCACTAGGAAACAGACTGAGAAACCAGAGTAAAAGTTCCTCCTACAACCCGTTCCCTTTGTGCTAGATGAACGAAAGTCTCTCCACATGCTTAGTTCTGAGAGAAAAGTGGGTGTGAAAGCCGTACTTCACCTAGCTTGTTGGGAACACAAAGTTTCTTTTCAGTTGCAAACTCCACTCCATACATATATATGGGGATGTACTAGATCCAACTCCGTTTTACAGTGCAAAATGTAGGAACTTCAACAAGGCACTAGGAAACAGACTGAGAAACCAGAGTAAAAGTTTTTCCTGCAACCCGTTCCTTTGTGCTAGATGAACGAACGTATTTCCACATGCTCAGATCTGAGAGATAAGTGTGTGTGAAAGCCGTACTTCACATAGCTTGTTGGGAACACAAAGTTTCTTTTCAGTTGCAAACTTCACTCCATATATATATAAGGGGAGGTACTAGCTCCAACTCGGTTTTACAGTGAAAACTGCAGGAACTTCAAACCGGCACTAGGAAACAGACTGAGAAACCAGAGAAAAACTTTCTCCTTCAACCAGTTCCTTTTGTGCTAGATGAACGAACGTCTCTCCACATGCTCATTTCTGAGAGATAAGTGTGCGTGAAAGCCGTCCTTCACATAGCTTGTTGGGAACACTAAGTTTCTTTTCAGTTGCAAACTCCACACCATACGTATATATGGGGAGGTACGAGCTCCAACTCGGTTTTACAGTGAAAACTGCAGGAACTTCAAACCGGCACTAGGAAACAGACTGAGAATCCAGAGAAAAATTTCTCCTAAAACCCGTTCCCTTTGTGCTAGATGAACGAAAGTCTCTCCACATGCTCAGTTCTGAGACAAAAGTGTGTGTGAAAGCCGTACTTCACCTAGCTTGTTGGGAACCCAAAGTTTCTTTTCAGTTGCAAACTCCACTCCATACATATATATGGGGATGTACTAGATCCAACTCCGTTTTACAATGCAAAATGTAGGAACTTCAACCCGGCACTAGGAAACAGACTGAGAAACCAGAGTAAAAGTTTTTCCTGCAACCCGTTCCTTTGTGCTAGATGAACGAACGTCTCCCCACATGCTCAGTTCTGAGAGATAAGTGTGTGTGAAAGCCGTCCTTCACCTAGCTTGTTGGGAACACAAAGTTTCTTTTCAGTTGCAAACTCCACTCCATACGTATATATGGGGAGGTAAGAGCTCCAACTCGGTTTTACAGTGAAACTGCAGGAACATCAAACCGGCACTAGGAATCAGACTGAGAAACCAGAGTAAAAGTTTCTCCTGCAACATGTTCCCTTTGTGCTAGATGAACGAACGTCTCTCCACATGCTCAGTTCTGAGATATAAGTGTGTGTGATAGCCGTACTTCACCTAGCTTGTTGGGAACACAAAGTTTCTTTTCAGTTGCAAACTCCACTCCATACATATATATGGGGAGGTATTAGCTCCAACTCGGATTTACAGTGAAAACTGCAGGAACTTCAAACCGGCACTAGGAAACAGACTGAGAAACCAGAGTAAAAGTTTCTCCTGCAACCCGTTCCCTTTGAGCTAGATGAACGAAAGTCTATCCACATGCTCAGTTCTGAGAGATAAGTGTGTGTGAAAGCCGTCCTTCACCTAGCTTGTTGGGAACCCAAAATTCTTCTCAGTAGCAAATTCCACTCCATACATATATATGGGGTGGTAATAGTTCCAACTCGGTTTTACAGAGAAAAATGCAGGAACTTCAAACCGGCTCTAGGAAACAGACTGAGAAACCAGAGTAAAATTTTCTCCTTCAACCCGTTCCTTTTGTGCTAGATGAACGAACGTCTCTCCACATGCTCAGTTCTGAGAGATAAGTGTGTGTGAAAGCCATCCTTCACATAGCTTGTTGGGAACACAAAGTTTCTTTTCAGTTGCTAACTCCACTCCATACATATATATGGGGATGTACTAGATCCAACACCGTTTTACAGTGCAAACTGTAGGAACTTCAACCCGGCACTAGAAAACACACTGAGAAACCAGAGTAAAAGTTTCTCCTGCAACCCGTTCCCTTTGTGCTAGATGAACGAACGTCTCTCCACATACTCAGTTCTGAGAGGTAATTGTGTGTGAAAGAAGTCCTTCACCTAGCTTGTTGGGAACACAATGTTTCTTTTCAGTTGCAAACTCCACTCCATACATATATATGGGAAGGTACTAGCTCCAACTCGTTTTTACAGAGAAAACTGCAGGAACTTCAAACCGGCACTAGGAAACAGACTGAGAAACAAGAGTAAAGGTTTCTCCTGCAACCCGTTCCATTTGTGCTAGATGAACGAACGTCTCTCCACATGCTCAGTTCTGAGAGATAATTGTGCACGAAAGCCGTCCTTCACATAACTTGTTGGGAACACAAAGTTTCTTTTCAGATCAAGCTCCACTCCATACATATATATGGAGAGGTACTAGCTCCAACTCGGTTTTACAGTGAAAACTGCAGGAACTTAAACCCGGCACTAGGAAACAGACTGAGAAACCAGAGTAAAAGTTTCTCCTTCAAACCGTTCCATTTGTGCTAGATGAGCGAACGTCTCTCCACCTGCTCAGTTCTGAGAGATAAGTGAGTGTGAATGCCGTCCTTCAACTAGCTTGTTGGGAACCCAAAGTTTCTTTTCAGTTGCAAACTCCACTCCATACATATATATGGGGAGGTACTAGCTCCAACACGGTTTTACAGTGAAAACTGCAGGAACTTCAAACCGGCACTAGGAAACAGACTGAGAAACTAGAGTAAAAGTTTCCCCTGCAACACGTTTCCTTTGTGATAGATAAACGAACGTCTCTCCACATACTCAGAACTGAGAGAGAATTGTGTGTGAAAGCCGTCCTTCAACTAGCATGCTGGGAACACAAATTTTCTTTTCATTTGCAAACTCCAATCCATACGTATATATGGGGAGGTACGAGCTCCAACTCGGTTTTACAGTGCAAACTGCAGGATCTTCAAACCGGGACTAGGAAACAGACTGAGAAACCAGAGTAAAAGTTTCCCCTGCCACCCGTTCCATTTGTGCTAGATGAACGAACGTCTCTCCACATGCTCAGTTCTTAGAGATTAGTGGGTGTGAAAGCCGTACTTCACCTAGCTTGTTGGGAACACAAAGTTTCTTTTCAGTTGCAAACTCCACTCCATACATATATATGGGGAGGTACTAGCTCCAACTCGGTTTTACAGTGAAAACTGCAGGAACTTCCAACCGGCACTAGGAAAAAGACTGAGAAACCAGAGTAAAAGTTTCTCCTGCAACCCGTTCCCTTTGTGCTAGATGAACGAACGTCTCTCCACATGCTCAGTTCTGAGAGATAAGTGTGTGTGAAAGCCGTCCTTCACCTAGCTTGTTGGGAACACAAAGATTCTTTTCAGTTGCAAATTCCACTCCATACAAATATAAGTTGAGGTACTAGCTCCAACTCGGTTTTACAGTGAAAACTGCAGGAACTTCAAACCGGCACTAGGAAACAGACTGAGAATCCAGAGTAAAAGTTTCTCCTGCAACCCGTTCACTTTGTGCTAGATGAACGAATGTCTCTTCACATGATCAGTTCTGAGAGATATGTGTGTGTTTAAGCCGTCCTTCACATAGATTGTTGGGAACACAAAGTTTCTTTTCAGTTGCAAACCCCTCTCCATACATATATATGGGGAGGTACAAGCTCCAACTCGATTTTACAGTGAAAACTGCAGGAAATTCAAACCGACACTAGGAAACAGACTGAGAATCCAAAGTAAAAGTTTGTCCTGCAACCCGTTCCCTTTGTGCTAGATGAACGAACGTCTCTCCACATGCTCAGTTCTGAGAGAAAAGTGTGTGTGAAAGCCGTACTTCACCTAGCTTGTTGGGAACACAAAGTTTCTTTACAGTTGCAAACTCCACTCCATACATATGTAGGGGAAGTACTAGCTCCAACTCGGTTTTACAGTGAAAACTGCAGGAACTTCAAACCGTCACTAGGAAACAGACTGAGAAACCAGAGTAAAAGTTTCTCCTGCAACCCGTTCCCTTTGTGCTAGATGAACGAACGTCTCTCCACATGCTCAGTTCTGAGAGATAAGTGGGTGTGAAAGCCGTCCTTCACCTAGCTTGTTGGGAACACAAAGTTTCTTTTCAGTTGCAAACTCCACTCCATACATATATATGGGGAGGTACTAGCTCCAACTCGGTTTTACAGTGAAAACTGCAGGAACTTCAAACCGGCACTAGGAAACAGACTGAGAAAAGAGAGTAAAAGTTTCTCCTGCAACCCGTTCCCTTTGTGCTAGATGAACGAACGTCTCTCCACATGCTCAGTTCTGAGAGATAAGTGTGTGTGAAAGCCGTCCTTCAACTAGCTTGTTGGGAACACAAAGTTTCTTTTCAGTTGCAAACCCCACTCCATACATATATATGTGGAGGTACTATCTCCAAATCGGTTTTAAAGTGAAAACTGCAGGAACTTCAACGCGGCACTAGGAAACAGACTGAGAAACCAGAGTAAAAGTTTCTCCTGCAACCCGTTCCCTTTGTGCTAGATGAACGAACGTCTCTCCACATGCTCAGTTCTGAGAGATTAGTGGGTGTGAAAGCAGTCCTTCACCTAGCTTGTTGGGAACACAAAGTTTCTTTTCAGTTGCAAACTCTACTCCATACATATATATGGGGAGGTACTAGCTCCAACTCGGTTTTACAGTGAAAACTGCAGGAACTTCAAACCGGCACTAGGAAACAGACTGAGAACCCAGAGTAAAAGTTTCTCCTGCAAACCGTTCCCTTTGTGCTAGATGAACGAACGTCTCTCCACATGCTCAGTTCTGAGAGATAAGTGTGTGTGAAAGCCGTACTTCACCTAGCTTGTTGGGAACACAAAGTTTCTTTTCAGTTGCAAACCCCACTCCATACATATATATGGGGAGGTACTAGCTCCAACTCGATTTTACAGTGAAAACTGCAGGAACTTCAAACCGGCACTAGGAAACAGACTGAGAAACCAGAGTAAAAGTTTCTCCTGCAACCCGTTCCCTTTGAGCTAGATGAACGAACGTCTCTCCACATGCTCAGTTCTGAGAGATAAGTGTGTGTGAAAGCCATCCTTCACCTAGATTGTAGGGAACCCAAAGATTCTTTTCAGTTGCAAACTCCAATCCATACATATATATGGGGAGGTACTAGTTCCAACTCGGCTTTACAGTGAAAACTGCAGGAACTTCAAACCGGCACTAGGAAACAGACTGAGAAACCAGAGTAAAAGTTACTCCTTCAACCCGTTCCATTTGTGCTAGATGAACGAACGTCTCTCCACATGCTCAGTTCTGAGAGATAATTGTGTGTGAAAGCCGTCCTTCACCTAGCTTGTTGGGAACCCAAAGTTTCTTTTCAGTTGCAAACTCCACTCCATACATATATATGGGGAGGTACTAGCTCCAACTCGGTTTTACAGTGAAAACTGCAGGAACTTCAAACCGGCACTAGGAAACAGACTGAGAACCCAGAGTAAAAGTTTCTCCTGCAAACCGTTCCCTTTGTGCTAGATGAACGAACGTCTCTCCACATGCTCATTTCTGAGAGATAAGTGTGTGTGAAAGCCGTACTTCACATAGCTTGTTGGGAACACAAAGTTTCTTTTCAGTTGCAAACCCCACTCCATACATATATATGGGGAGGTACTAGCTCCAACTCGATTTTACAGTGAAAACTCCAGGAACTTCAAACCGGCACTAGGAAACAGACTGAGAAACCAGAGTAAAAGTTTCCCCTGCAACCCGTTCCCTTTGAGCTAGATGAACGAACGTCTCTCCACATGCTCAGTTTTGAGAGATAATTGTGTGTGAAAGCCGTCATTCACATAGATTGTTGGGAACCCAAAGATTCTTTTCAGTTGCAAACTCCAATCCATACATAGAAATGGGAAGGTACTAGTTCCAAATCGGTTTTACAGTGAAAACTGCAGGAAATTCAAACCGGCACTAGGAAACAGACTGAGAAACCAGAGTAAAAGTTTCTCCTTCAACCCGTTCCATTTGTGCTGGATGAACGAACGTCTCTCCACATGCTCAGTTCTGAGAGATAATTGTGTGTGAAAGCCGTCTTTCACCTAGCTTGTTGGGAACCCAAAGTTTCTTTTCAGTTGCAAACTCCACTCCATACATATATATGGGGATGTACTAGATCCAACTCCGTTTTACAGTGTAAACTGTAGGAACTTCAACGCGGCACTAGGAAACAGACTGAGAAACCAGAGTAAAAGTTTCTCCTGCAACCCGTTCAATTTGTGCTAGATGAACGAACGTCTCTCCACATGCTCAGTTCTGAGAGATAAGTTTGTGTGAAAGCCGTCCTTCAACTAGCTTGTTGGGAACACAAAGTTTCTTTTCAGTTTCAAACCCCACTCCATACATATATATGGGGAAGTACTATCTCCAACTCGGTTTTAAAGTGAAAACTGCAGGAACTTCAAACCGGCACTTGAAAACAGACTGAGAAACCAGAGTAAAAGTTTCTCCTGCAACCCGTTCCCTTTGAGCTAGATGAACGAACGTCTCTCCACATGCTCAGTTCTGAGAGATAAGTGTGTGTGAAAGCCGTCCTTCACCTAGATTGTTGGGAACCCAAAGATTCTTTTCAGTTGCAAACTCCAATCCATACATATATATGGGGAGGTACTAGTTCCAACTCGGCTTTACAGTGAAAACTGCAGGAACTTCAAACCGGCACTAGGAAACAGACTGAGAAACCAGAGTAAAAGTTACTCCTTCAACCCGTTCCATTTGTGCTAGATGAACGAACGTCTCTCCACATGCTCAGTTCTGAGAGATAAGTGGGTGTGAAAGCCGTCCTTCACCTAGCTTGTTGGGAACACAAAGTTTCTTTTCAGTTGCAAACTCTACTCCATACATATATATGGGGAGGTACTAGCTCCAAGTCGGTTTTACAGTGAAAACTGCAGGAACTTCAAACCGGCACTAGGAAACAGACTGAGAACCCAGAGTAAAAGTTTCTACTGCAAACCGTTCCCTTTGTGCTAGATGAACGAACGTCTCTCCACATGCTCAGTTCTGAGAGATAAGTGTGTGTGAAAGCCGTACTTCACATAGCTTGTTGGGAACACAAAGTTTCTTTTCAGTTGCAAACCCCAATCCATACATATATATGGGGAGGTACTAGCTCCAACTCGATTTTACAGTGAAAACGGCAGGAACTTCAAACCGGCACTAGGAAACAGACTGAGAAACCAGAGTAAAAGTTTCTCCTGCAACCCGTTCCCTTTGAGCTAGATGAACGAACGTCTCTCCACATGCTCAGTTCTGAGAGATAATTCTGTGTGAAAGCCGTAATTCACATAGATTGTTGGGAACCCAAAGATACTTTTCAGTTGCAAACTCCAATCCATACATAGAAATGGGGAGGTACTAGTTCCAAATCTGTTTTACAGTGAAAACTGCAGGAACTTCAAACCGGCACTAGGAAACAGACTGAGAAACCAGAGTAAAAGTTTCTCCTTCAACCCGTTCCATTTGTGCTGGATGAACGAACGTCTCTCCACAAGCTCAGTTCTGAGAGATAAGTGTGTGTGAAAGCCGTACTTCACCTAGCTTGTTGGGAACACAAAGTTTCTTTTCAGTTGCAAACTCCACTCCATATATATGTAGGGGAGGTACTAGCTCCAACTCGGTTTTACAGTGAAAACTGCAGGAACTTCAAACCGGCACTAGGAAACAGACTGAGAAACCAGAGTAAAAGTTTCTCCTGCAACCCGTTCCCTTTGAGCTAGATGAACGAACGTCTCTCCACATGCTCAGTTCTGAGAGATAAGTGTGTGTGAAAGCCGTCCTTCACCTAGCTTGTTGGGAACACAAAGTATCTTTTCACTTGCAAACTCCACTCCATACATATATATGGGGAGGTACTAGTTCCAACTCGGATGTACAGTGAAAATTGCAGGAACTTCAAACCGGCACTAGGAAACAGACTGAGAAACCAGAGTAAAAGTTTATCCTTCAACCCGTTCCCTTTGTGCTAGATGAACGAACGTCTCTCCACATGCTCAGTTCTGAGAGATAAGTGTGTGTGAAAACCGTACTTCACCTAGCTTGTTGGGAAACCAAAGTTTCTTTTCAGTTGCAAACTCCACTCCATACATATATATGTGGATGTACTATATCCAAATCCGTTTTACAGTGCAAAATGTAGGAACTTCAACCCGGCACTTGAAAACAGACTGAGAAAACAGAGAAAAAGTTTCTCCTTCAACCAGTTCCCTTTGTGCTAGATGAACGAACGTCTCACCACATGCTCATTTCTGAGAGATAAGTGTGTGTGAAAGCCGTCCTTCAACTAGCTTGTTGGGAACCCAAAGTTTCTTTTCAGTTGCAAACTCCACTCCATACGTATATATGGGGAGGTACGAGCTCCAACTTGGTTTTACAGTGAAAACTGCAGGAACTTCATACCGGCACTAGGAAACAGACTGAGAAACGAGAGTAAAAGTTTCTCCTGCAACCTTTTCACTTTGTGCTAGATGAACGAACGTCTCTCCACATGCTCATTTCTGAGAGATAAGTGTGTGTGAAAGCCGTACTTCACCTAGTATGTTGGGAACACAAAGTTTCTTTTCAGTTGCAAACTCCACTCCATACATATATATGGGGAGGTACTAGCTCCAACACAGTTTCACCGTGAAAACTGCAGGAACTTCAAACCGGCACTAGGAAACAGACTGAGAAACCAGAGTAAAAGTTTCTCCTGCAAACCGTTCCCTTTGTGCTAGATGAACGAACGTCTCTCCACATGCTCAGTTCTGAGAGAAAAGTGTGTGTGAAAGCCGTACTTCACCTAGCTTGTTGGGAACACAAAGTTTCTTTTCAGTTGCAAACTCCACTCCATACATATGTAGGGGAGGTACTAGCTCCAACTCGGTTTTACAGTGAAAACTGCAGGAACTTCAAACCGGCACTAGGAAACAGACTGAGAAACCAGAGTAAAAGTTTCTCCTGCAACCCGTTCCCTTTGAGCTAGATGAACGAACCTCTCTCCACATGCTCAGTTCTGAGAGATAAATGTGTGTGAAAGCCGTCCTTCACCTAGCTTGTTGGGAACCCAAAGATTCTTTTCAGTTGCAAATACCACTCCATACTTATATATGGGGAGGTACTAGTTCCAACTCGGATTTACAGTGAAAACTGCAGGAACTTCAAACCGGCACTAGGAAACAGACTGAGAAACCAGAGTAAAAGTTTCCCTTCAACCCGATCCCTTTGTGCTAGATGAACGAACGTCTCTCCACATGCTCAGTTCTGAGAGATAAGTGTGTGTGAAAGCCGTCCTTCACCTAGCTTGTTGGGAACCCAAAGTTTCTTTTCAGTTGCAAACTCCAATCCATACATATATATGGGGTTGTACTAGATCCAACTCCGTTTTACAGTGCAAAATGTAGGAACTTCAACCCGGCACTTGAAAACAGACTGAGAAAACAGAGAAAAAGTTTCCCCTTCAACCAGTTCCCTTTGTGCTAGATGAACGAACGTCTCTCCACATGCTCATTTCTGAGAGATAAGTGTGTTTGAAAGCCGTCCTTCACCTAGCTTGTTGGGAACACAAAGTTTCTTTTCAGTTGCAAACTCCACTCCATACGTATATATGGGGAGGTACGAGCTCCAACTCGGTTTTACAGTGAAAACTGCAGGAACTTCAAACCGGCACTAGGAAACAGACTGAGAAACGAGAGTAAAAGTTTCTCCTGAAACCTGTTCACTTTGTGCTAGATGAACGAACGTCTCTCCACATGCTCATTTCTGAGAGATAAGTGTGTGTGAAAGCCGTACTTCAGCTAGCTTGTTGGGAACACAAAGTTTCTTTTCAGTTGCAAACTCCACTCCATACATATATATGGGGAGGTACTAGCTCCAACTCGGTTTTACAGTGAAAACTGCAGGAACTTCAAACCGGCACTAGGAAACAGACTGAAAAACCAGAGTAAAAGTTTCTCCTGCAACCCGTTCCCTTTGAGCTAGATGTACGAACGTCTCTCCACATGCTCAGTTCTGAGAGATAAGTGTGTGTGAAAGCCGTCCTTCACCTAGCTTGTTGGGAACCCAAAGATTCTTTTCAGTTGCAAACTCCACTCCATACATATATATGGTTTTGTACTAGATCCAACTCCGTTTTACAGTGCAAAATGTAGGAACTTCAACCCGGCACTTGAAAACAGACTGAGAAAACAGAGAAAAAGTTTCTCCTTCAAACAATTCCCTTTGTGCTAGATGAACGAACGTCTCTCCACATGCTCATTTCTGAGAGATAAGTGTGTTTGAAAGCCGTCCTTCACCTAGCTTGTTGGGAACCCAAAGTTTCTTTTCAGTTGCAAACTCCTCTCCATACATATATATGGGGATGTACTAGATCCATCTCCTTTTTACAGTGCAAACTGTAGGAACTTCAACCCGGCACTAGGAAACAGACTGAGAAACGAGAGTAAAAGTTTCTCCTGCAACCTGTTCACTTTGTGCTAGATGAACGAACGTCTCTACACATGCTCAGTTCTGAGAGATAAGTGGGTGTGAAAGCCGTCTTTCACCTAGCTTGTTGGGAACACTAAGTTTCTTTTCAGTAGCAAACTCCACTGCATAAATATATATGGGGAGGTACTAGCTCCAACTCGGTTTTACAGTGAAAACTGCAGGAACTTCAAACCGGCACTAGGAAACAGACTGAGAAACCCGAGTAAAAGTTTCTCCTGCAACCCGGTCCATTTGTGCTAGATGAACGAACGTCTCTCCACATGCTCAGTTCTGAGAGATAAGTGTGTGTTAAAGCCGTCCTTCACCTAGCTTGTTGGGAACACAAAGTTTCTTTTCAGTTGCAAACTCCACTCCATACATATATATGGGGAGGTACTAGCTCCAACTCGGTTTTACAGTGAAAACTGCAGGAACTTCAAACCGGCACTAAGAAACAGACTGAGAAACCAGAGTAAAAGTTTCTCCTGCAACCCGTTCCATTTGTGCTAGATGAACGAACGTCTCTGCACATGCTCAGTTCTGAGAGATAAGTGTGTGTAAAAGCCGTCCTTCACCTAGCTTGTTAGAAACACAAAGTTTCTTTTCAGTTGCAAACTCCACTCCATACATATATATGGGGATGTATTAGATCCAACTCCGTTTTACACTGCAAAATGTAGGAACTTCAACCCGGCACTTGAAAACAGACTGAGAAAACAGAGAAAAAGTTTCTCCTTCAACTATTTCCCTTTGTGCTAGATGAACGAACGTCTCTCCACATGCTCATTTCTGAGAGATAAGTGTGTGTGAAAGCCGTCCTTCAACTAGCTTGTTGGGAACCCAAAGTTTCTTTTCAGTTGCAAACTCCACTCCATACGTATATATGGGGAGGTACGAGCTCCAAATCGGTTTTACAGTGAAAACTGCAGGAACTTCAAACCGGCACTAGGAAACAGACTGAGAAACGAGAGTAAAAGTTTCTCCTGCAACCTGTTCACTTTGTGCTAGATGAACGAACGTCTCTCCACATGCTCAGTTCTGAGAGATAAGTGTGTGTGAAAGCCGTCCTTCACCTAGCTTGTTGGGAACACAAAGTTTCTTTTCATTTGCAAACACCATTCCATACATATATATGGGGAGGTACTAGCTCCAACTCGATTTTACAGTGAAAACTGCAGGAACTTCAAACCGGCACTAGGAAACAGACTGAGAAACCAGAGTAAAGTTTCTCCTGCAACCCGTTCCCTTTGTGCTAGATGAACGAACGTCTCTCCACATGCTCAGTCTGAGAGAAAAGTGTGTGTGAAAGCCGTACTTCACCTAGCTTGTTGGGAACACAAAGTTTCTTTTCAGTTGCAAACTCCACTCCATACATATGTAGGGGAGGTACTAGCTCCAACTCGGTTTTACAGTGAAAACTGCAGGAAATTCAAACCGGCACTAGGAAACAGAATGAGAAACCAGAGTAAAAGTTTCTCCTGCAACCCGTTCCCTTTGAGCTAGATGAACGAACGTCTCTCCACATGCTCAGTTCTGAGAGATAAGTGTGTGTGAAAGCCGTCCTTCACCTAGCTTGTTGTTAACCCAAAGATTCTTTTCAGTTGCAAATTCCACTCCATACATATATATGGGAATGTACTAGTTCCAACTCGGATTTAAAGTGAAAACTGCAGGAACTTCAAACCGGCACTAGGAAAAAGACTGAGAAACCAGAGTAAAAGTTTCTCCTTCAACCCGTTCCCTTTGTGCTAGATGAACGAAAGTCTCTCCACATGCTCAGTTCTGAGAGATAAGTGTGTGTGAAAGCCGTCCTTCACCTAGCTTGTTGGGAACCCAAAGTTTCTTTTCAGCTGCAAACTCCACTCCATACATATATGTGGGGATATACAAGATCCAACTCCGTTTTACAGTGCAAAATGTAGGAACTTCAACCCGGCACTTGAAAACAGACTGAGAAAATAGAGAAAAAGTTTCTCCTTCAACCAGTTCCCTTTGTGCTAGATGAACGAACGTCTCTCCACATGCTCATTTCTGAGAGATAAGTGTGTGTGAAAGCCGTACTTCAAATAAATTTTTGGGAACACAAAGTTTCTTTTCAGTTGCAAACTCCACTCCATACATATATATGGGGAGGTACTAGCTCCAACTCGGTTTTACAGTGAAACCTGCAGGAACTTCAAACCGGCACTAGGAAACACACTGAGAAACCAGAATAAAAGTATCTCCTGCAACCATTTCCCTTTGAGCTAGATGAACGAACGTCTCTCCACATGCTCAGTTCTGAGAGATAAGTGTGTGTAAAAGCCGTCCTTCACCTAGCTTGTTGGGAACACAAAGTTTCTTTTCAGTTGCAAACTCCACTCCATACATATATATGGGGAGGTACTAGCTCCAACTCGGTTTTACAGTGAAAACTGCAGGAACTTCAAACCGGCACTAGGAAACAGACTGAGAAACCAGAGTAAAAGTTTCTCCTGCAACCCGTTCCCTTTGTGCTGGATGAACGAACGTCTCTCCACATGCTCAGTTCTGAGAGATAAGTGTGTGTGAAAGCCGTCCTTACACCTAGCTTGTTGGGAACACAAAGATTCTTTTCAGTTGCAAATTCCACTCCATACATATATATGGGGAGGTACTAGCTCGAACTCGGTTTTACAGTGAAAACTGCAGGAACTTCAAACCGGCACTAGGAAAAAGACTAAGAAACCAGAGTAAAAGTTTCTCCTGCAACCCGTTCCCTTTGAGCTAGATTAACGAACGTCTCTCCACATGCTCGGTTCTGAGAGATAAGTGTGTGTGAAAGCCGTCCTTCACCTAGCTTGTTGGGATCCCAAAGATTCTTTTCAGTTGCAAACTCCACTCCTTACATATATATGGGGAGGTAGTTGTTCCAAATCTGTTTTACAGTGAAAACTGCAGGAACTTCAAACCGGCACTAGGAAACAGACTGAGAAACCAGAGTAAAAGTTTCTCCTGCCACCCGTTCCCTTTGAGCTAGATGAACGAACGTCTCTCCACATGCTCAGTTCTGAGGGATAAGTGTGTGTGAAAGCCGTCCTTCACCTAGCTTGTTGGGAACCCAAAGATTCTTTTCAGTTGCAAATTCCACTCCATACTTATATATGGGGAGGTACTAGTTCCAACTCGGATTTACAGTGAAAACTGCAGGAACTTCAAACCGGCACTAGGAAACAGACTGAGAAACCAGAGTAAAAGTTTCTCCTTCAACCCGTTCCCTTTGTGCTAGATGAACGAACGTCTCTCCACATGCTCAGTTCTGAGAGATAAGTGTGTGTGAAAGCCGTCCTTCACCTAGCTTGTTGGGAACCCAAAGTTTCTTTTCAGTTGCAAACTCCACTCCATACATATATATGGTGTTGTACTAGATCCAACTCCGTTTTACAGTGCAAAATGTAGGAACTTCAACCCGGCACTTGAAAACAGACTGAGAAAACAGAGAAAAAGTTTCTCCTTCAAACAGTTCCCTTTGTGCTAGATGAACGAACGTCTCTCCACATGCTCATTTCTGAGAGATAAGTGTGTTTGAAAGCCGTCCTTCACCTAGCTTGTTGGGAACACAAAGTTTCTTTTCAGTTGCAAACTCCACTCCATACGTATATATGGGGAGGTACGAGCTCCAACTCGGTTTTACAGTGAAAACTGCAGGAACTTCAAACCGGCACTAGGAAACAGACTGAGAAACGAGAGTAAAAGTTTCTCCTGCAACCTGTTCACTTTGTGCTAGATGAACGAACGTCTCTCCACATGCTCAGTTCTGAGAGATAAGTGTGTGTGAAAGCCGTACTTCACCTAGCTTGTTGGGAACCCAAAGTTTCTTTTCAGTTGCAAACTCCTCTCCATACATATATATGGGGATGTACTAGATCCATCTCCTTTTTACAGTGCAAACTGTAGGAACTTCAACCCGGCACTAGGAAACAGACTGAGAAACGAGAGTAAAAGTTTCTCCTGCAACCTGTTCACTTTGTGCTAGATGAACGAACGTCTCTACACATGCTCAGTTCTGAGAGATAAGTGGGTGTGAAAGCCGTCATTCACCTAGCTTGTAGGGAACACTAAGTTTCTTTTCAGTAGCAAACTCCACTGCATACATATATATGGGGAGGTACTAGCTCCAACTCGGTTTTACAGTGAAAACTGCAGGAACTTCAAACCGGCACTAGGAAACAGACTGAGAAACCCGAGTAAAAGTTTCTCCTGCAACCCGATCCATTTGTGCTAGATGAACGAACGTCTCTCCACATGCTCAGTTCTGAGAGATAAGTGTGTGTTAAAGCCGTCCTTCACCTAGCTTGTTGGGAACACAAAGTTTCTTTTCAGTTGCAAACTCCACTCCATACATATATATGGGGAGGTACTAGCTCCAACTCGGTTTTACAGTGAAAACTGCAGGAACTTCAAACCGGCACTAAGAAACAGACTGAGAAACCAGAGTAAAAGTTTCTCCTGCAACCCGTTCCATTTGTGCTAGATGAACGAACGTCTCTCCACATGCTCAGTTCTGAGAGATAAGTGTGTGTAAAAGCCGTCCTTCACCTAGCTTGTTAGAAACACAAAGTTTCTTTTAAGTTGCAAACTCCACTCCATACAAATTTATGGGGAGGTACTAGCTCCAACTCGGTTTTACAGTGAAAATTGCAGGAATTTCAAACCGGCACTAGGAAACAGACTGAGAAACCAGAGTAAAAGTTTCTCCTGCAACCCGTTCCTTTTGTGCTAGATGAACGAACGTCTCTCCACATGCTCAGTTCTGAGAGATAAGTTGGTGTGAAAGCCGTCCTTCACCTAGCTTGTTGGGAACACAAGGATTCTTTTCAGTTGCAAACTCCACTCCATACATATATATGGGAAGGTACTAGCTCGAAATCGGTTTTACAGTGAAAACTGCAGGAACTTCAAACCGGCACTAGGAAACAGACAGAGAAACCAGAGTAAAAGTTTCTCCTGCAAACCGTTCCCTTTGTGCTAGATGAAAGAAAGTCTCTCCACATGTTCAGTTCTGAGAGATAAGTGTGTGTGAAAGCCGTACTTCACCTAGCTTGTTGGGAACACAAAGTTTCTTTTAGGTTGCAAACTCCACTCCATACATATATATGGGGAGGTACTAGCTACAACTCGATTTTACAGTGAAAACTGCAGGAACTTCAAACCGGCACTAGGAAACAGACTGAGAAACCAGAGTAAAAGTTTCTCCTTCAACCCGTTCCCTTTGTGCTAGATGAACGAACGTCTCTCCACATGCTCAGTTCTGAGAGATAAGTGTGTGTGAAAGCCCTCCTTCACCTAGCTTGGGGGAACCCAAAATTTCTTTTCAGTTGCAAACTCCACTCCATACATATATATGGGGTTGTACTAGATCTAACTCCGTTTTACAGTGCAAAATGTAGGAACTTCAACCCGGCATTAGGAAACAGACTGAGAAACCAGAGTAAAAGTTTCTCCAGCAACCCGTTCCATTTGTGCTAGATGAACGAACGTCTCTCCACATGCTCAGTTCTGAGAGATTATTGGGTGTGAAAGCCGTACTTCACCTAGATTGTTGGGAACCCAAAGTTTATTTTCAGTTGCAAACTCTACTCCATACATATATATGGGGATTTACTAGATCCAACTCCGTTTTACAGTGCAAAATGTTGGAACTTCAACCCGGCATTAGGAAACAGACTGAGAAACCAGAGTAATAGTTTCTCCTGCAACCCGTTCCCTTTGTGCTAGATGAACGAACGTATCTCCACATGCTCAGTTCTGAGAGATAAGTGTGTGTGAAAGCCGTACTTCACCTAGCTTGTTGGGAACACAAAGTTTCTTTTCAGTTGCAAACTCCACTCCATACATATGTAGGGGAGTTACAAGCTCCAACTCGGTTTTACAGTGAAAACTGCAGGAACTTCAAACCGGCACTAGGAAACAGACTGAGAAACCAGAGTAAAAGTTTCTCCTGCAACCCGTTCCCTTTGAGCTAGATGAACGAACGTCTCCCACATGCTCAGTTCTGAGAGATAAGTGTGTGTGAAAGCCGTCCTTCACCTAGCTTGTTGGGAACCCAAAGATTCTTTTCAGTTGCAAACTCCACTCCATACATATATATGGGGAGGTACTAGTTCCAACTCGGATTTACAGTGAAAATTGCAGGAACTTCAAACCGGCACTAGGAAACAGACTGAGAAACCAGAGTAAAAGTTTCTCCTACAACCCGTTCCCTTTGTGCTGGATGAACGAACGTCTCTCCACATGCTCAGTTCTGAGAGATAAGTGTGTGTGAAAGCCGTACTTAACCTAGCTTGTTGGGAACCCAAAGATCCTTTTCAGTTGCAAAATCCACTCCATACATATATATGGGGATGTACTAGATCCAAATCCGTTTTACAGTGCAAAATGTAGGAACTTCAACCCGGCACTTGAAAACAGACTGAGAAAACAGAGAAAAAGTTTCTCCTTCAACCAGTTCCCTTTGTGCTAGATGAACGAACGTCTCTCCACATGCTCATTTCTGAGAGATAAGTGTGTGTGAAAGCCGTCCTTCAACTTGCTTGTTGGGAACCCAAAGTTTCTTTTCAGTTGCAAACTCCACTCCATACGTATATATGGGGAGGTACGAGCTCCAACTCGGATTTACAGTGAAAACTGCAGGAACTTCAAACCGGCACTAGGAAACAGACTGAGAAACCAGAGAAAAAGTTTCTCCTGCAACCCGTTCCCTTTGTGCTAGATGAACGAACGTCTCTCCACATGCTCAGTTCTGAGAGAAAAGTGTGTGTGAAAGCCGTACTTCACCTAGCTTGTTGGGAACACAAAGTTTCTTTTCAGTTGCAAACTCCACTCCATACATATGTAGGGGAGGTACTAGCTCCAACTCGGTTTTACAGTGAAAACTGCAGGAACTTCAAACCGGCACTAGGAAACAGACTGAGAAACCAGAGTAAAAGTTTCTCCTGCAACCCGTTCCCTTTGAGCTAGATGAACGAACGTCTCTCCACATGCTCAGTTCTGAGAGATAAGTGTGTGTGAAAGCCGTCCTTCACCTAGCTTGTTGGGAACCCAAAGATTCTTTTCAGTTGCAAACTCCACTCCATACTTATATATGGGGAGGTACAAGTTCCAACTCTGATTTACAGTGAAAACTGCAGGAACTTCAAACCGGCACTAGAAAACAGACTGAGAAACCAGAGTAAAAGTTTCTCCTTCAACACGTTCCCTTTGAGCTAGATGAACGAACGTCTCTCCACATGCTCAGTTCTGAGAGATAAGTGTGTGTGAAAGCCGTCCTTCACCTAGCTTGTTGGGAACCCAAAGTTTCTTTTCAGTTGCAAAGTCCACTCCATACATATATATGGGGTTGTATTAGATCCAACTCCGTTTTACAGTGCAAAATGTAGGAACTTCAACCCGACACTTGAAAACAGACTGAGAAAATAGAGAAAAAGTTTCTCCTTCAACCAGTTCCCTTTGTGCTAGATGAACGAACGTCTCTCCACATGCTCATTTCTGAGAGATAAGTGTGTGTGAAAGCCGTCCTTCAACTAGCTTGTTGGGAACCCAAAGTTTCTTTTCAGTTGCAAACTCCACTCCATACGTATATATGGGGAGGTACGAGCTCCAACTCGGTTTTACAGTGAAAACTGCAGGAACTTCAAACCGGCACTAGGAAACAGACTGAGAACCCAGAGTAAAAGTTTCTCCTGCAACATGTTCACTTTGTGCTAGATGAAAGAACGTCTCTCCACATGCTCATTTCTGAGAGATAAGTGTGTGTGAAAGCCGTACTTCAACTAGCTTGTTGGGAACACAAAGTTTCTTTTCAGTTGCAAACTCCACTCCACATATATATATGGGGAGGTACTAGCTCCAACTCGATTTTACAGTGAAAACTGCAGGAACTTCAAACCGGCACTAGGAAACAGACTGAGAAACCAAAGAAAAAGTTTCTCCTGCAACCCGTTCCCTTTGTGCTAGATGAACGAAAGTCTCTCCACATGCTAAGTTCTGAGAGAAAAGTGTGTGTGAAAGCCGTACTTCACCTAGCTTGTTGGGAACACAAAGTTTCTTTTCAGTTGCAAACTCCACTCCATACATATGTAGGGGAGGTACTAGCTCCAACTCGGTTTTACAGTGAAAACTGCAGGAACTTCAAACCGGCACTAGGAAACAGACAGAGAAACCAGAGTAAAAGTTTCTCCTGCAAACCGTTCCCTTTGTGCTAGATGAAAGAAAGTCTCTCCACATGCTCAGTTCTGAGAGATAAGTGTGTGTGAAAGCCGTACTTCACCTAGCTTGTTGGGAACACAAAGTTTCTTTTAGGTTGCAAACTCCACTCCATACATATATATGGGGAGGTACTAGCTACAACTCGATTTTACAGTGAAAACTGCAGGAACTTCAAACCGGCACTAGGAAACAGACTGAGAAACCAGAGTAAAAGTTTCTCCTTCAACCCGTTCCCTTTGTGCTAGATGAACGAACGTCTCTCCACATGCTCAGTTCTGAGAGATAAGTGTGTGTGAAAGCCCTCCTTCACCTAGCTTGGGGGAACCCAAAGTTTCTTTTCAGTTGCAAACTCCACTCCATACATATATATGGGGTTGTACTAGATCTAACTCCGTTTTACAGTGCAAAATGTAGGAACTTCAACCCGGCACTTGAAAACAGACTGAGAAAATAGAGAAAAAGTTTCTCCTTCAACCAGTTCCCTTTGTGCTAGATGAACGAACGTCTCTCCACATGCTCATTTCTGAGAGAAAAGTGTGTGTGAAAGCCGTCCTTCACCTAGCTTGTTGGGAACCCAAAGTTTCTTTTCAGTTGCAAACTCCACTCCATACATCTATATGGGGATTTACTAGATCCAACTCCGTTTTACAGTGCAAACTGTTGGAACTTCATCCCGGCACTAGGAAACAGACTGAGAAACCAGAGTAAAAGTTTCTCCAGCAACCCGTTCCATTTGTGCTAGATGAACGAACGTCTCTCCACATGCTCAGTTCTGAGAGATTATTGGGTGTGAAAGCCGTACTTCACCTAGATTGTTGGGAACCCAAAGTTTATTTTCAGTTGCAAACTCTACTCCATACATATATATGGGGATTTACTAGATCCAACTCCGTTTTACAGTGCAAAATGTTGGAACTTCAACCCGGCATTTGGAAACAGACTGAGAAACCAGAGTAATAGTTTCTCCTGCAACCCGTTCCCTTTGTGCTAGATGAACGAACGTATCTCCACATGCTCAGTTCTGAGAGATAAGTGTGTGTGAAAGCCGTACTTCACCTAGCTTGTTGGGAACACAAAGTTTCTTTTCAGTTGCAAACTCCACTCCATACATATGTAGGGGAGTTACAAGCTCCAACTCGGTTTTACAGTGAAAACTGCAGGAACTTCAAACCGGCACTAGGAAACAGACTGAGAAACCAGAGTAAAAGTTTCTCCTGCAACCCGTTCCCTTTGAGCTAGATGAACGAACGTCTCCCACATGCTCAGTTCTGAGAGATAAGTGTGTGTGAAAGCCGTCCTTCACCTAGCTTGTTGGGAACCCAAAGATTCTTTTCAGTTGCAAACTCCACTCCATACATATATATGGGGAGGTACTAGTTCCAACTCGGATTTACAGTGAAAATTGCAGGAACTTCAAACCGGCACTAGGAAACAGACTGAGAAACCAGAGTAAAAGTTTCTCCTACAACCCGTTCCCTTTGTGCTGGATGAACGAACGTCTCTCCACATGCTCAGTTCTGAGAGATAAGTGTGTGTGAAAGCCGTACTTCACCTAGCTTGTTGGGAACCCAAAGATCCTTTTCAGTTGCAAACTCCACTCCATACATATATATGGGGATGTACTAGATCCAAATCCGTTTTACAGTGCAAAATGTAGGAACTTCAACCCGGCACTTGAAAACAGACTGAGAAAACAGAGAAAAAGTTTCTCCTTCAACCAGTTCCCTTTGTGCTAGATGAACGAACGTCTCTCCACATGCTCATTTCTGAGAGATAAGTGTGTGTGAAAGCCGTCCTTCAACTAGCTTGTTGGGAACCCAAAGTTTCTTTTCAGTTGCAAACTCCACTCCATACGTATATATGGGGAGGTACGAGCTCCAACTCGGATTTACAGTGAAAACTGCAGGAACTTCAAACCGGCACTAGGAAACAGACTGAGAAACCAGAGAAAAAGTTTCTCCTGCAACCCGTTCCCTTTGTGCTAGATGAACGAACGTCTCTCCACATGCTCAGTTCTGAGAGAAAAGTGTGTGTGAAAGCCGTACTTCACCTAGCTTGTTGGGAACACAAAGTTTCTTTTCAGTTGCAAACTCCACTCCATACATATGTAGGGGAGGTACTAGCTCCAACTCGGTTTTACAGTGAAAACTGCAGGAACTTCAAACCGGCACTAGGAAACAGACTGAGAAACCAGAGTAAAAGTTTCCCTGCAACCCGTTCCCTTTGAGCTAGATGAACGAACGTCTCTCCACATGCTCAGTTCTGAGAGATAAGTGTGTGTGAAAGCCGTCCTTCACCTAGCTTGTTGGGAACCCAAAGATTCTTTTCAGTTGCAAACTCCACTCCATACTTATATATGGGGAGGTACAAGTTCCAACTCTGATTTACAGTGAAAACTGCAGGAACTTCAAACCGGCACTAGAAAACAGACTGAGAAACCAGAGTAAAAGTTTCTCCTTCAACCCGTTCCCTTTGAGCTAGATGAACGAACGTCTCTCCACATGCTCAGTTCTGAGAGATAAGTGTGTGTGAAAGCCGTCCTTCACCTAGCTTGTTGGGAACCCAAAGTTTCTTTTCAGTTGCAAACTCCACTCCATACATATATATGGGGTTGTACTAGATCCAACTCCGTTTTACAGTGCAAAATGTAGGAACTTCAACCCGACACTTGAAAACAGACTGAGAAAATAGAGAAAAAGTTTCTCCTTCAACCAGTTCCCTTTGTGCTAGATGAACGAACGTCTCTCCACATGCTCATTTCTGAGAGATAAGTGTGTGTGAAAGCCGTCCTTCAACTAGCTTGTTGGGAACCCAAAGTTTCTTTTCAGTTGCAAACTCCACTCCATACGTATATATGGGGAGGTACGAGCTCCAACTCGGTTTTACAGTGAAAACTGCAGGAACTTCAAACCGGCACTAGGAAACAGACTGAGAACCCAGAGTAAAAGTTTCTCCTGCAACCTGTTCACTTTGTGCTAGATGAAAGAACGTCTCTCCACATGCTCATTTCTGAGAGATAAGTGTGTGTGAAAGCCGTACTTCACCTAGCTTGTTGGGAACACAAAGTTTCTTTTCAGTTGCAAACTCCACTCCACATATATATATGGGGAGGTACTAGCTCCAACTCGATTTTACAGTGAAAACTGCAGGAACTTCAAACCGGCACTAGGAAACAGACTGAGAAACCAAAGAAAAAGTTTCTCCTGCAACCCGTTCCCTTTGTGCTAGATGAACGAAAGTCTCTCCACATGCTCAGTTCTGAGAGAAAAGTGTGTGTGAAAGCCGTACTTCACCTAGCTTGTTGGGAACACAAAGTTTCTTTTCAGTTGCAAACTCCACTCCATACATATGTAGGGGAGGTACTAGCTCCAACTCGGTTTTACAGTGAAAACTGCAGGAACTTCAAACCGGCACTAGGAAACAGAATGAGAAACCAGAGTAAAAGTTTCTCCTGCAACCCGTTCCCTTTGAGCTAGATGAACGAACGTCTCTCCACATGCTCAGTTCTGAGAGATAAGTGTGTGTGAAAGCCGTCCTTCACTTAGCTTGTTGGGAACCCAAAGATTCTTTTCAGTTGCAAACTCCACTCCATACATATATATGGGGAGGTACTAGCTCCAACTCGGTTTTACAGTGAAAACTGCAGGAACTTCAAACCGGCACTAGGAAACAGACTGAAAAACCAGAGTAAAAGTTTCTCCTGCAACCCGTTCCCTTTGAGCTAGATGTACGAACGTCTCTCCACATGCTCAGTTCTGAGAGATAAGTGTGTGTGAAAGCCGTCCTTCACCTAGCTTGTTGGGAACCCAAAGATTCTTTTCAGTTGCAAACTCCACTCCATACATATATATGGTTTTGTACTAGATCCAACTCCGTTTTACAGTGCAAAATGTAGGAACTTCAACCCGGCACTTGAAAACAGACTGAGAAAACAGAGAAAAAGTTTCTCCTTCAAACAATTCCCTTTGTGCTAGATGAACGAACGTCTCTCCACATGCTCATTTCTGAGAGATAAGTGTGTTTGAAAGCCGTCCTTCACCTAGCTTGTTGGGAACACAAAGTTTCTTTTCAGTTGCAAACTCCTCTCCATACATATATATGGGGATGTACTAGATCCATCTCCTTTTTACAGTGCAAACTGTAGGAACTTCAACCCGGCACTAGGAAACAGACTGAGAAACGAGAGTAAAAGTTTCTCCTGCAACCTGTTCACTTTGTGCTAGATGAACGAACGTCTCTACACATGCTCAGTTCTGAGAGATAAGTGGGTGTGAAAGCCGTCTTTCACCTAGCTTGTTGGGAACACAAAGTTTCTTTTCAGTTGCAAACTCCACTCCATACATATATATGGGGAGGTACTAGCTCCAACTCGGTTTTACAGTGAAAACTGCAGGAACTTCAAACCGGCACTAGGAAACAGACTGAGAAACCAGAGTAAAAGTTTCTCCTGCAACCCGTTCCCTTTGTGCTAGATGAACGAACGTCTCTGCACATGCTCAGTTCTGAGAGATAAGTGTGTGTAAAAGCCGTCCTTCACCTAGCTTGTTAGAAACACAAAGTTTCTTTTCAGTTGCAAACTCCACTCCATACATATATATGGGGATGTATTAGATCCAACTCCGTTTTACACTGCAAAATGTAGGAACTTCAACCCGGCACTTGAAAACAGACTGAGAAAACAGAGAAAAAGTTTCTCCTTCAACTATTTCCCTTTGTGCTAGATGAACGAACGTCTCTCCACATGCTCAGTTCTGAGAGATAAGTGTGTGTTAAAGCCGTCCTTCACCTAGCTTGTTGGGAACACAAAGTTTCTTTTCAGTTGCAAACTCCACTCCATACATATATATGGGGAGGTACTAGCTCCAACTCGGTTTTACAGTGAAAACTGCAGGAACTTCAAACCGGCACTAGGAAACAGACTGAGAAACCAGAGTAAAAGTTTCTCCTGCAACCCGTTCCATTTGTGCTAGATGAACGAACGTCTCTGCACATGCTCAGTTCTGAGAGATAAGTGTGTGTAAAAGCCGTCCTTCACCTAGCTTGTTAGAAACACAAAGTTTCTTTTCAGTTGCAAACTCCACTCCATACATATATATGGGGATGTATTAGATCCAACTCCGTTTTACACTGCAAAATATAGGAACTTCAACCCGGCACTTGAAAACAGACTGAGAAAACAGAGAAAAAGTTTCTCCTTCAACTATTTCCCTTTGTGCTAGATGAACGAACGTCTCTCCACATGCTCATTTCTGAGAGATAAGTGTGTGTGAAAGCCGTCCTTCAACTAGCTTGTTGGGAACCCAAAGTTTCTTTTCAGTTGCAAACTCCACTCCATACGTATATATGGGGAGGTACGAGCTCCAAATCGGTTTTACAGTGAAAACTGCAGGAACTTCAAACCGGCACTAGGAAACAGACTGAGAAACGAGAGTAAAAGTTTCTCCTGCAACCTGTTCACTTTGTGCTAGATGAACGAACGTCTCTCCACATGCTCAGTTCTGAGAGATAAGTGTGTGTGAAAGCCGTCCTTCACCTAGCTTGTTGGGAACACAAAGTTTCTTTTCATTTGCAAACACCATTCCATACATATATATGGGGAGGTACTAGCTCCAACTCGATTTTACAGTGAAAACTGCAGGAACTTCAAACCGGCACTAGGAAACAGACTGAGAAACCAGAGTAAAGTTTCTCCTGCAACCCGTTCCCTTTGTGCTAGATGAACGAACGTCTCTCCACATGCTCAGTCTGAGAGAAAAGTGTGTGTGAAAGCCGTACTTCACCTAGCTTGTTGGGAACACAAAGTTTCTTTTCAGTTGCAAACTCCACTCCATACATATGTAGGGGAGGTACTAGCTCCAACTCGGTTTTACAGTGAAAACTGCAGGAAATTCAAACCGGCACTAGGAAACAGAATGAGAAACCAGAGTAAAAGTTTCTCCTGCAACCCGTTCCCTTTGAGCTAGATGAACGAACGTCTCTCCACATGCTCAGTTCTGAGAGATAAGTGTGTGTGAAAGCCGTCCTTCACCTAGCTTGTTGTTAACCCAAAGATTCTTTTCAGTTGCAAATTCCACTCCATACATATATATGGGAATGTACTAGTTCCAACTCGGATTTAAAGTGAAAACTGCAGGAACTTCAAACCGGCACTAGGAAAAAGACTGAGAAACCAGAGTAAAAGTTTCTCCTTCAACCCGTTCCCTTTGTGCTAGATGAACGAAAGTCTCTCCACATGCTCAGTTCTGAGAGATAAGTGTGTGTGAAAGCCGTCCTTCACCTAGCTTGTTGGGAACCCAAAGTTTCTTTTCAGCTGCAAACTCCACTCCATACATATATGTGGGGATATACTAGATCCAACTCCGTTTTACAGTGCAAAATGTAGGAACTTCAACCCGGCACTTGAAAACAGACTGAGAAAATAGAGAAAAAGTTTCTCCTTCAACCAGTTCCCTTTGTGCTAGATGAACGAACGTCTCTCCACATGCTCATTTCTGAGAGATAAGTGTGTGTGAAAGCCGTACTTCACCTAGCTTGTTGGGAACCCAAAGTTTCATTTCAGTTGCAAACTCCACTCCATACGTATATGTGAGGAGGTACGAGCTCCAACTCGGTTTTACAGTGAAAACTGCAGGAACTTCAAACCGGCACTAGGAAACAGACTGAGAAACCAGAGTAAAAGTTTCTCCTGCATCCCGTTCCCTTTGTCCTAGATGAACGAACGTCTCTCCAAATGCTCGGTTCTGAGAGATAGGTGTATGTGAAAGCCGTCCTTCACCTAGCTTGTTGGGAACACAAACTTTCTTTTCAGTTGCAAACTCCTCTCCATACATATATATGGGGAGGTACTAGCTCCAACTCGGTTTTACAGTGAAAACTGCAGGAACTTCAAACCGGCACTAGGAAACAGACTGAAAAACCAGAGTAATATTTTCTCCTGCAAACCGTTACAATTGTGCTAGATGAACGAACGTCTCTCCACATGCTCAGTTCTGAGAGAAAAGTGTGTGTGAAAGCCGTACTTCAAATAAATTTTTGGGAACACAAAGTTTCTTTTCAGTTGCAAACTCCACTCCATACATATATATGGGGAGGTACTAGCTCCAACTCGGTTTTACAGTGAAACCTGCAGGAACTTCAAACCGGCACTAGGAAACACACTGAGAAACCAGAATAAAAGTATCTCCTGCAACCATTTCCCTTTGAGCTAGATGAACGAACGTCTCTCCACATGCTCAGTTCTGAGAGATAAGTGTGTGTAAAAGCCGTCCTTCACCTAGCTTGTTGGGAACACAAAGTTTCTTTTCAGTTGCAAACTCCACTCCATACATATATATGGGGAGGTACTAGCTCCAACTCGGTTTTACAGTGAAAACTGCAGGAACTTCAAACCGGCACTAGGAAACAGACTGAGAAACCAGAGTAAAAGTTTCTCCTGCAACCCGTTCCCTTTGTGCTGGATGAACGAACGTCTCTCCACATGCTCAGTTCTGAGAGATAAGTGTGTGTGAAAGCCGTCCTTACACCTAGCTTCTTGGGAACACAAAGATTCTTTTCAGTTGCAAATTCCACTCCATACATATATATGGGGAGGTACTAGCTCGAACTCGGTTTTACAGTGAAAACTGCAGGAACTTCAAACCGGCACTAGGAAAAAGACTAAGAAACCAGAGTAAAAGTTTCTCCTGCAACCCGTTCCCTTTGAGCTAGATTAACGAACGTCTCTCCACATGCTCGGTTCTGAGAGATAAGTGTGTGTGAAAGCCGTCCTTCACCTAGCTTGTTGGGATCCCAAAGATTGTTTTCAGTTGCAAACTCCACTCCTTACATATATATGGGGAGGTAGTTGTTCCAAATCTGTTTTACAGTGAAAACTGCAGGAACTTCAAACCGGCACTAGGAAACAGACTGAGAAACCAGAGTAAAAGTTTCTCCTGCCACCCGTTCCCTTTGAGCTAGATGAACGAACGTCTCTCCACATGCTCAGTTCTGAGGGATAAGTGTGTGTGAAAGCCGTCCTTCACCTAGCTTGTTGGGAACCCAAAGATTCTTTTCAGTTGCAAATTCCACTCCATACTTATATATGGGGAGGTACTAGTTCCAACTCCGATTTACAGTGAAAACTGCAGGAACTTCAAACGGGCACTAGGAAACAGACTGAGAAACCAGAGTAAAAGTTTCTCCTTCAACCCGTTCCCTTTGTGCTAGATGAACGAACGTCTCTCCACATGCTCAGTTCTGAGAGATAAGTGTGTGTGAAAGCCGTCCTTCACCTAGCTTGTTGGGAACCCAAAGTTTCTTTTCAGTTGCAAACTCCACTCCATACATATATATGGTGTTGTACTAGATCCAACTCCGTTTTACAGTGCAAAATGTAGGAACTTCAACCCGGCACTTGAAAACAGACTGAGAAAACAGAGAAAAAGTTTCTCCTTCAAACAGTTCCCTTTGTGCTAGATGAACGAACGTCTCTCCACATGCTCATTTCTGAGAGATAAGTGTGTTTGAAAGCCGTCCTTCACCTAGCTTGTTGGGAACACAAAGTTTCTTTTCAGTTGCAAACTCCACTCCATACGTATATATGGGGAGGTACGAGCTCCAACTCGGTTTTACAGTGAAAACTGCAGGAACTTCAAACCGGCACTAGGAAACAGACTGAGAAACGAGAGTAAAAGTTTCTCCTGCAACCTGTTCACTTTGTGCTAGATGAACGAACGTCTCTCCACATGCTCAGTTCTGAGAGATAAGTGTGTGTGAAAGCCGTACTTCACCTAGCTTGTTGGGAACCCAAAGTTTCTTTTCAGTTGCAAACTCCTCTCCATACATATATATGGGGATGTACTAGATCCATCTCCTTTTTACAGTGCAAACTGTAGGAACTTCAACCCGGCACTAGGAAACAGACTGAGAAACGAGAGTAAAAGTTTCTCCTGCAACCTGTTCACTTTGTGCTAGATGAACGAACGTCTCTACACATGCTCAGTTCTGAGAGATAAGTGGGTGTGAAAGCCGTCATTCACCTAGCTTGTTGGGAACACTAAGTTTCTTTTCAGTAGCAAACTCCACTGCATACATATATATGGGGAGGTACTAGCTCCAACTCGGTTTTACAGTGAAAACTGCAGGAACTTCAAACCGGCACTAGGAAACAGACTGAGAAACCCGAGTAAAAGTTTCTCCTGCAACCCGATCCATTTGTGCTAGATGAACGAACGTCTCTCCACATGCTCAGTTCTGAGAGATAAGTGTGTGTTAAAGCCGTCCTTCACCGAGCTTGTTGGGAACACAAAGTTTCTTTTCAGTTGCAAACTCCACTCCATACATATATATGGGGAGGTACTAGCTCCAACTCGGTTTTACAGTGAAAACTGCAGGAACTTCAAACCGGCACTAAGAAACAGACTGAGAAACCAGAGTAAAAGTTTCTCCTGCAACCCGTTCCATTTGTGCTAGATGAACGAACGTCTCTCCACATGCTCAGTTCTGAGAGATAAGTGTGTGTAAAAGCCGTCCTTCACCTAGCTTGTTAGAAACACAAAGTTTCTTTTAAGTTGCAAACTCCACTCCATACAAATTTATGGGGAGGTACTAGCTCCAACTCGGTTTTACAGTGAAAATTGCAGGAATTTCAAACCGGCACTAGGAAACAGACTGAGAAACCAGAGTAAAAGTTTCTCCTGCAACCCGTTCCTTTTGTGCTAGATGAACGAACGTCTCTCCACATGCTCAGTTCTGAGAGATAAGTTGGTGTGAAAGCCGTCCTTCACCTAGCTTGTTGGGAACACAAGGATTCTTTTCAGTTGCAAACTCCACTCCATACATATATATGGGAAGGTACTAGCTCGAAATCGGTTTTACAGTGAAAACTGCAGGAACTTCAAACCGGCACTACGAAACAGACAGAGAAACCAGAGTAAAAGTTTCTCCTGCAAACCGTTCCCTTTGTGCTAGATGAAAGAAAGTCTCTCCACATGCTCAGTTCTGAGAGATAAGTGTGTGTGAAAGCCGTACTTCACCTAGCTTGTTGGGAACACAAAGTTTCTTTTAGGTTGCAAACTCCACTCCATACATATATATGGGGAGGTACTAGCTACAACTCGATTTTACAGTGAAAACTGCAGGAACTTCAAACCGGCACTAGGAAACAGACTGAGAAACCAGAGTAAAAGTTTCTCCTTCAACCCGTTCCCTTTGTGCTAGATGAACGAACGTCTCTCCACATACTCAGTTCTGAGAGATAAGTGTGTGTGAAAGCCCTCCTTCACCTAGCTTGGGGGAACCCAAAATTTCTTTTCAGTTGCAAACTCCACTCCATACATATATATGGGGTTGTACTAGATCTAACTCCGTTTTACAGTGCAAAATGTAGGAACTTCAACCCGGCATTAGGAAACAGACTGAGAAACCAGAGTAAAAGTTTCTCCAGCAACCCGTTCCATTTGTGCTAGATGAACGAACGTCTCTCCACATGCTCAGTTCTGAGAGATTATTGGGTGTGAAAGCCGTACTTCACCTAGATTGTTGGGAACCCAAAGTTTATTTTCAGTTGCAAACCCTACTCCATACATATATATGGGGATTTACTAGATCCAACTCCGTTTTACAGTGCAAAATGTTGGAACTTCAACCCGGCATTAGGAAACAGACTGAGAAACCAGAGTAATAGTTTCTCCTGCAACCCGTTCCCTTTGTGCTAGATGAACGAACGTATCTCCACATGCTCAGTTCTGAGAGATAAGTGTGTGTGAAAGCCGTACTTCACCTAGCTTGTTGGGAACACAAAGTTTCTTTTCAGTTGCAAACTCCACTCCATACATATGTAGGGGAGTTACAAGCTCCAACTCGGTTTTACAGTGAAAACTGCAGGAACTTCAAACCGGAACTAGGAAACAGACTGAGAAACCAGAGTAAAAGTTTCTCCTGCAACCCGTTCCCTTTGAGCTAGATGAACGAACGTCTCCCACATGCTCAGTTCTGAGAGATAAGTGTGTGTGAAAGCCGTCCTTCACCTAGCTTGTTGGGAACCCAAAGATTCTTTTCAGTTGCAAACTCCACTCCATACATATATATGGGGAGGTACTAGTTCCAACTCGGATTTACAGTGAAAATTGCAGGAACTTCAAACCGGCACTAGGAAACAGACTGAGAAACCAGAGTAAAAGTTTCTCCTACAACCCGTTCCCTTTGTGCTGGATGAACGAACGTCTCTCCACATGCTCAGTTCTGAGAGATAAGTGTGTGTGAAAGCCGTACTTAACCTAGCTTGTTGGGAACCCAAAGATCCTTTTCAGTTACAAACTCCACTCCATACATATATATGGGGATGTACTAGATCCAAATCCGTTTTACAGTGCAAAATGTAGGAACTTCAACCCGGCACTTGAAAACAGACTGAGAAAACAGAGAAAAAGTTTCTCCTTCAACCAGTTCCCTTTGTGCTAGATGAACGAACGTCTCTCCACATGCTCATTTCTGAGAGATAAGTGTGTGTGAAAGCCGTCCTTCAACTTGCTTGTTGGGAACCCAAAGTTTCTTTTCAGTTGCAAACTCCACTCCATACGTATATATGGGGAGGTACGAGCTCCAACTCGGATTTACAGTGAAAACTGCAGGAACTTCAAACCGGCACTAGGAAACAGACTGAGAAACCAGAGAAAAAGTTTCTCCTGCAACCCGTTCCCTTTGTGCTAGATGAACGAACGTCTCTCCACATGCTCAGTTCTGAGAGAAAAGTGTGTGTGAAAGCCGTACTTCACCTAGCTTGTTGGGAACACAAAGTTTCTTTTCAGTTGCAAACTCCACTCCATACATATGTAGGGGAGGTACTAGCTCCAACTCGGTTTTACAGTGAAAACTGCAGGAACTTCAAACCGGCACTAGGAAACAGACTGAGAAACCAGAGTAAAAGTTTCTCCTGCAACCCGTTCCCTTTGAGCTAGATGAACGAACGTCTCTCCACATGCTCAGTTCTGAGAGATAAGTGTGTGTGAAAGCCGTCCTTCACCTAGCTTGTTGGGAACCCAAAGATTCTTTTCAGTTGCAAACTCCACTCCATACTTATATATGGGGAGGTACAAGTTCCAACTCTGATTTACAGTGAAAACTGCAGGAACTTCAAACCGGCACTAGAAAACAGACTGAGAAACCAGAGTAAAAGTTTCTCCTTCAACCCGTTCCCTTTGAGCTAGATGAACGAACGTCTCTCCACATGCTCAGTTCTGAGAGATAAGTGTGTGTGAAAGCCGTCCTTCACCTAGCTTGTTGGGAACCCAAAGTTTCTTTTCAGTTGCAAAGTCCACTCCATACATATATATGGGGTTGTACTAGATCCAACTCCGTTTTACAGTGCAAAATGTAGGAACTTCAACCCGACACTTGAAAACAGACTGAGAAAATAGAGAAAAAGTTTCTCCTTCAACCAGTTCCCTTTGTGCTAGATGAACGAACGTCTCTCCACATGCTCATTTCTGAGAGATAAGTGTGTGTGAAAGCCGTCCTTCAACTAGCTTGTTGGGAACCCAAAGTTTCTTTTCAGTTGCAAACTCCACTCCATACGTATATATGGGGAGGTACGAGCTCCAACTCGGTTTTACAGTGAAAACTGCAGGAACTTCAAACCGGCACTAGGAAACAGACTGAGAACCCAGAGTAAAAGTTTCTCCTGCAACCTGTTCACTTTGTGCTAGATGAAAGAACGTCTCTCCACATGCTCATTTCTGAGAGATAAGTGTGTGTGAAAGCCGTACTTCACCTAGCTTGTTGGGAACACAAAGTTTCTTTTCAGTTGCAAACTCCACTCCACATATATATATGGGGAGGTACTAGCTCCAACTCGATTTTACAGTGAAAACTGCAGGAACTTCAAACCGGCACTAGGAAACAGACTGAGAAACCAAAGAAAAAGTTTCTCCTGCAACCCGTTCCCTTTGTGCTAGATGAACGAAAGTCTCTCCACATGCTCAGTTCTGAGAGAAAAGTGTGTGTGAAAGCCGTACTTCACCTAGCTTGTTGGGAACACAAAGTTTCTTTTCAGTTGCAAACTCCACTCCATACATATGTAGGGGAGGTACTAGCTCCAACTCGGTTTTACAGTGAAAACTGCAGGAACTTCAAACCGGCACTAGGAAACAGACAGAGAAACCAGAGTAAAAGTTTCTCCTGCAAACCGTTCCCTTTGTGCTAGATGAAAGAAAGTCTCTCCACATGCTCAGTTCTGAGAGATAAGTGTGTGTGAAAGCCGTACTTCACCTAGCTTGTTGGGAACACAAAGTTTCTTTTAGGTTGCAAACTCCACTCCATACATATATATGGGGAGGTACTAGCTACAACTCGATTTTACAGTGAAAACTGCAGGAACTTCAAACCGGCACTAGGAAACAGACTGAGAAACCAGAGTAAAAGTTTCTCCTTCAACCCGTTCCCTTTGTGTTAGATGAACGAACGTCTCTCCACATGCTCAGTTCTGAGAGATAAGTGTGTGTGAAAGCCCTCCTTCACCTAGCTTGGGGGAACCCAAAGTTTCTTTTCAGTTGCAAACTCCACTCCATACATATATATGGGGTTGTACTAGATCTAACTCCGTTTTACAGTGCAAAATGTAGGAACTTCAACCCGGCACTTGAAAACAGACTGAGAAAATAGAGAAAAAGTTTCTCCTTCAACCAGTTCCCTTTGTGCTAGATGAACGAACGTCTCTCCACATGCTCATTTCTGAGAGAAAAGTGTGTGTGAAAGCCGTCCTTCACCTAGCTTGTTGGGAACCCAAAGTTTCTTTTCAGTTGCAAACTCCACTCCATACATCTATATGGGGATTTACTAGATCCAACTCCGTTTTACAGTGCAAACTGTTGGAACTTCATCCCGGCACTAGGAAACAGACTGAGAAACCAGAGTAAAAGTTTCTCCAGCAACCCGTTCCATTTGTGCTAGATGAACGAACGTCTCTCCACATGCTCAGTTCTGAGAGATTATTGGGTGTGAAAGCCGTACTTCACCTAGATTGTTGGGAACCCAAAGTTTATTTTCAGTTGCAAACTCTACTCCATACATATATATGGGGATTTACTAGATCCAACTCCGTTTTACAGTGCAAAATGTTGGAACTTCAACCCGGCATTAGGAAACAGACTGAGAAACCAGAGTAATAGTTTCTCCTGCAACCCGTTCCCTTTGTGCTAGATGAACGAACGTATCTCCACATGCTCAGTTCTGAGAGATAAGTGTGTGTGAAAGCCGTACTTCACCTAGCTTGTTGGGAACACAAAGTTTCTTTTCAGTTGCAAACTCCACTCCATACATCTGTAGGGGAGTTACAAGCTCCAACTCGGTTTTACAGTGAAAACTGCAGGAACTTCAAACCGGCACTAGGAAACAGACTGAGAAACCAGAGTAAAAGTTTCTCCTGCAACCCGTTCCCTTTGAGCTAGATGAACGAACGTCTCCCACATGCTCAGTTCTGAGAGATAATTGTGTGTGAAAGCCGTCCTTCACCTAGCTTGTTGGGAACCCAAAGATTCTTTTCAGTTGCAAACTCCACTCCATACATATATATGGGGAGGTACTAGTTCCAACTCGGATTTACAGTGAAAATTGCAGGAACTTCAAACCGGCACTAGGAAACAGACTGAGAAACCAGAGTAAAAGTTTCTCCTACAACCCGTTCCCTTTGTGCTGGATGAACGAACGTCTCTCCACATGCTCAGTTCTGAGAGATAAGTGTGTGTGAAAGCCGTACTTCACCTAGCTTGTTGGGAACCCAAAGATCCTTTTCAGTTGCAAACTCCACTCCATACATATATATGGGGATGTACTAGATCCAAATCCGTTTTACAGTGCAAAATGTAGGAACTTCAACCCGGCACTTGAAAACAGACTGAGAAAACAGAGAAAAAGTTTCTCCTTCAACCAGTTCCCTTTGTGCTAGATGAACGAACGTCTCTCCACATGCTCATTTCTGAGAGATAAGTGTGTGTGAAAGCCGTCCTTCAACTAGCTTGTTGGGAACCCAAAGTTTCTTTTCAGTTGCAAACTCCAATCCATACGTATATATGGGGAGGTACGAGCTCCAACTCGGATTTACAGTGAAAACTGCAGGAACTTCAAACCGGCACTAGGAAACAGACTGAGAAACCAGAGAAAAAGTTTCTCCTGCAACCCGTTCCCTTTGTGCTAGATGAACGAACGTCTCTCCACATGCTCAGTTCTGAGAGAAAAGTGTGTGTGAAAGCCGTACTTCACCTAGCTTGTTGGGAACACAAAGTTTCTTTTCAGTTGCAAACTCCACTCCATACATATGTAGGGGAGGTACTAGCTCCAACTCGGTTTTACAGTGAAAACTGCAGGAACTTCAAACCGGCACTAGGAAACAGACTGAGAAACCAGAGTAAAAGTTTCTCCTGCAACCCGTTCCCTTTGAGCTAGATGAACGAACGTCTCTCCACATGCTCAGTTCTGAGAGATAAGTGTGTGTGAAAGCCGTCCTTCACCTAGCTTGTTGGGAACCCAAAGATTCTTTTCAGTTGCAAACTCCACTCCATACTTATATATGGGGAGGTACAAGTTCCAACTCTGATTTACAGTGAAAACTGCAGGAACTTCAAACCGGCACTAGAAAACAGACTGAGAAACCAGAGTAAAAGTTTCTCCTTCAACCCGTTCCCTTTGAGCTAGATGAACGAACGTCTCTCCACATGCTCAGTTCTGAGAGATAAGTGTGTGTGAAAGCCGTCCTTCACCTAGCTTGTTGGGAACCCAAAGTTTCTTTTCAGTTGCAAACTCCACTCCATACATATATATGGGGTTGTACTAGATCCAACTCCGTTTTACAGTGCAAAATGTAGGAACTTCAACCCGACACTTGAAAACAGACTGAGAAAATAGAGAAAAAGTTTCTCCTTCAACCAGTTCCCTTTGTGCTAGATGAACGAACGTCTCTCCACATGCTCATTTCTGAGAGATAAGTGTGTGTGAAAGCCGTCCTTCAACTAGCTTGTTGGGAACCCAAAGTTTCTTTTCAGTTGCAAACTCCACTCCATACGTATATATGGGGAGGTACGAGCTCCAACTCGGTTTTACAGTGAAAACTGCAGGAACTTCAAACCGGCACTAGGAAACAGACTGAGAACCCAGAGTAAAAGTTTCTCCTGCAACCTGTTCACTTTGTGCTAGATGAAAGAACGTCTCTCCACATGCTCATTTCTGAGAGATAAGTGTGTGTGAAAGCCGTACTTCACCTAGCTTGTTGGGAACACAAAGTTTCTTTTCAGTTGCAAACTCCACTCCACATATATATATGGGGAGGTACTAGCTCCAACTCGATTTTACAGTGAAAACTGCAGGAACTTCAAACCGGCACTAGGAAACAGACTGAGAAACCAAAGAAAAAGTTTCTCCTGCAACCCGTTCCCTTTGTGCTAGATGAACGAAAGTCTCTCCACATGCTCAGTTCTGAGAGAAAAGTGTGTGTGAAAGCCGTACTTCACCTAGCTTGTTGGGAACACAAAGTTTCTTTTCAGTTGCAAACTCCACTCCATACATATGTAGGGGAGGTACTAGCTCCAACTCGGTTTTACAGTGAAAACTGCAGGAACTTCAAACCGGCACTAGGAAACAGAATGAGAAACCAGAGTAAAAGTTTCTCCTGCAACCCGTTCCCTTTGAGCTAGATGAACGAACGTCTCTCCACATGCTCAGTTCTGAGAGATAAGTGTGTGTGAAAGCCGTCCTTCACTTAGCTTGTTGGGAACCCAAAGATTCTTTTCAGTTTCAAACTCCACTCCATACTTATATATGGGGAGGTACAAGTTCCAACTCGGATTTACAGTGAAAACTGCAGGAACTTCAAACCGGCACTAGGAAACAGACTGAGAAACCAGAGTAAAAGTTTCTCCTTCAACCCGTTCCCTTTGTGCTAGATGAACGAACGTCTCTCCACATGCTCAGTTCTGAGAGATAAGTGTGTGTGAAAGCCCTCCTTCACCTAGCTTGGGGGAACCCAAAGTTTCTTTTCAGTTGCAAACTCCACTCCATACATATATATGGGGTTGTACTAGATCCAACTCCGTTTTACAGTGCAAAATGTAGGAACTTCAACCCGGCACTTGAAAACAGACTGAGAAAATAGAGAAAAAGTTTCTCCTTCAACCAGTTCCCTTTGTGCTAGATGAACGAACGTCTCTCCACATGCTCAGTTCTGAGAGATAAGTGTGTGTGAAAGCCGTATTTCACCTAGCTTGTTGGGAACACAAAGTTTCTTTTCAGTTGCAAACTCCACTCCATACATATGTAGGGGAGGTACTAGCTCCAACTCGGTTTTACAGTGAAAACTGCAGGAACTTCAAACCGGCACTAGGAAACAGACTGAGAAACCAGAGTAAAAGTTTCTCCTGCAACCCGTTCCCTTTGAGCTAGATGAACGAACGTCTCTCCACATGCTCAGTTCTGAGAGATAAGTGTGTGTGAAAGCCGTCCTTCACCTAGCTTGTTGGGAACCCAAAGATTCTTTTCAGTTGCAAACTCCACTCCATACATATATATGGGGAGGTACTAGTTCCAACTCGGATTTACAGTGAAAATTGCAGGAACTTCAAACCGGCACTAGGAAACAGACTGAGAAACCAGAGTAAAAGTTTCTCCTTCAACCCGTTCCCTTTGTGCTGGATGAACGAACGTCTCTCCACATGCTCAGTTCTGAGAGATAAGTGTGTGTGAAAGCCGTACTTCACCTAGCTTGTTGGGAACCCAAAGTTTCTTTTCAGTTGCAAACTCCACTCCATACATATATATGGGGATGTACTAGATCCAACTCCGTTTTACAGTGCAAAATGTAGGAACTTCAACCCGGCACTAGAAAACAGACTGAGAAACCAGAGTAAAAGTTTCTCCTGCAACCCGTTCCCTTTGTGCTAGATGAACGAACGTCTCTCCACATGCTCATTTCTGAGAGATAAGTGTGTGTGAAAGCCGTCCTTCAACTAGCTTGTTGGGAACCCAAAGTTTCTTTTCAGGTGCAAACTCCACTCCATACATATGTAGAGGAGGTACTAGCTCCAACTCGGTTTTACAGTGAAAACTGCAGGAACTTCAAACCGGCACTAGGAAACAGACTGAGAAACCAGAGTAAAAGTTTCTCCTGCAACCCGTTCCCTTTGAGCTAGATGAACGAACGTCTCTCCACATGCTCAGTTCTGAGAGATAAGTGTGTGTGAAAGCCGTCCTTCACCTAGCTTGTTGGGAACCCAAAGATTCTTTTCAGTTGCAAACTCCACTCCATACTTATATATGGGGAGGTACAAGTTCCAACTCGGATTTACAGTGAAAACTGCAGGAACTTCAAACCGGCACTAGGAAACAGACTGAGAAACCAGAGTAAAAGTTTCTCCTTCAACCCGTTCCCTTTGTGCTAGATGAACGAACGTCTCTCCACATGCTCAGTTCTGAGAGATAAGTGTGTGTGAAAGCCGTCCTTCACCTAGCTTGTTGGGAACCCAAAGTTTCTTTTCAGTTGCAAACTCCACTCCATACATATATATGGGGTTGTACTAGATCCAACTCCGTTTTACAGTGCAAAATGTAGGAACTTCAACCCGGCACTTGAAAACAGACTGAGAAAATAGAGAAAAAGTTTCTCCTTCAACCAGTTCCCTTTGTGCTAGATGAACGAACGTCTCTCCACATGCTCATTTCTGAGAGAGAAGTGTGTGTGAAAGCCGTCCTTCAACTAGCTTGTTGGGAACCCAAAGTTTCTTTTCAGTTGCAAACTCCACTCCATACGTATATATGGGGAGGTACGAGCTCCAACTCGGTTTTACAGTGAAAACTGCAGAAACTTCAAACCGGCACTAGGAAACAGACTGAGAAACCAAAGAAAAAGTTTCTCCTGCAACCCGTTCCCTTTGTGCTAGATGAACGAACGTCTCTCCACATGCTCAGTTCTGAGAGAAAAGTGTGTGTGAAAGCCGTACTTCACCTAGCTTGTTGGGAACACAAAGTTTCTTTTCAGTTGCAAACTCCACTCCATACATATGTAGGGGAGGTACTAGCTCCAACTCGGTTTTACAGTGAAAACTGCAGGAACTTCAAACCAGCACTAGGAAACAGAATGAGAAACCAGAGTAAAAGTTTCTCCTGCAACCCGTTCCCTTTGAGCTAGATGAACGAACGTCTCTCCACATGCTCAGTTCTGAGAGATAAGTGTGTGTGAAAGCCGTCCTTCACCTAGCTTGTTGGGAACCCAAAGATTCTTTTCATTTGCAAACTCCACTCCATACTTATATATGGGGAGGTACAAGTTCCAACTCGGATTTACAGTGAAAACTGCAGGAACTTCAAACCGGCACTAGGAAACAGACTGAGAAACCAGAGTAAAAGTTTCTCCTTCAACCCGTTCCCTTTGTGCTAGATGAACGAACGTCTCTCCACATGCTCAGTTCTGAGAGATAAGTGTGTGTGAAAGCCCTCCTTCACCTAGCTTGGGGGAACCCAAAGTTTCTTTTCAGTTGCAAACTCCACTCCATACATATATATGGGGTTGTACTAGATCCAACTCCGTTTTACAGTGGAAAATGTAGGAACTTCAACCCGGCACTTGAAAACAGACTGAGAAAATAGAGAAAAAGTTTCTCCTTCAACCAGTTCCCTTTGTGCTAGATGAACGAACGTCTCTCCACATGCTCATTTCTGAGACATAAGTGTGTGTGAAAGCCGTCCTTCAACTAGCTTGTTGGGAACCCAAAGTTTCTTTTCAGTTGCAAACTCCACTCCATACGTATATAAGGGGAGGTACGAGCTCCAACTCGGTTTTACAGTGAAAACTGCAGGAACTTCAAACCGGCACTAGGAAACAGACTGAGAAACCAGAGAAAAAGTTTCTCCTGCAACCCGTTCCCTTTGTGCTAGATGAACGAACGTCTCTCCACATGCTCAGTTCTGAGAGAAAAGTGTGTGTGAAAGCCGTACTTCACCTAGCTTGTTGGGAACACAAAGTTTCTTTTCAGTTGCAAACTCCACTCCATACATATGTAGAGGAGGTACTAGCTCCAACTCGGTTTTACAGTGAAAACTGCAGGAACTTCAAACCGGCACTAGGAAACAGACTGAGAAACCAGAGTAAAAGTTTCTCCTGCAACCCGTTCCCTTTGAGCTAGATGAACGAACGTCTCTCCACATGCTCAGTTCTGAGAGATAAGTGTGTGTGAAAGCCGTCCTTCACCTAGCTTGTTGGGAACCCAAAGATTCTTTTCAGTTGCAAACTCCACTCCATACTTATATATGGGGAGGTACAAGTTCCAACTCGGATTTACAGTGAAAACTGCAGGAACTTCAAACCGGCACTAGGAAACAGACTGAGAAACCAGAGTAAAAGTTTCTCCTTCAACCCGTTCCCTTTGTGCTAGATGAACGAACGTCTCTCCACATGCTCAGTTCTGAGAGATAAGTGTGTGTGAAAGCCGTCCTTCACCTAGCTTGTTGGGAACCCAAAGTTTCTTTTCAGTTGCAAACTCCACTCCATACATATATATGGGGTTGTACTAGATCCAACTCCGTTTTACAGTGCAAAATGTAGGAACTTCAACACGGCACTTGAAAACAGACTGAGAAAATAGAGAAAAAGTTTCTCCTTCAACCAGTTCCCTTTGTGCTAGATGAACGAACGTCTCTCCACATGCTCATTTCTGAGAGATAAGTGTGTGTGAAAGCCGTCCTTCAACTAGCTTGTTGGGAACCCAAAGTTTCTTTTCAGTTGCAAACTCCACTCCATACGTATATATGGGGAGGTACGAGCTCCAACTCGGTTTTACAGTGAAAACTGCAGGAACTTCAAACCGGCACTAGGAAACAGACTGAGAACCCAGAGTAAAAGTTTCTCCTGCAACCTGTTCACTTTGTGCTAGATGAACGAACGTCTCTCCACATGCTCATTTCTGAGAGATAAGTGTGTGTGAAAGCCGTACTTCACCTAGCTTGTTGGGAACACAAAGTTTCTTTTCAGTTGCAAACTCCACTCCTTACATATATATGGGGAGGTACTAGCTCCAACTCGATTTTACAGTGAAAACTGCAGGAACTTCAAACCGGCACTAGGAAACAGACTGAGAAACCAAAGAAAAAGTTTCTCCTGCAACCCGTTCCCTTTGTGCTAGATGAACGAACGTCTCTCCACATGCTCAGTTCTGAGAGAAAAGTGTGTGTGAAAGCCGTACTTCACCTAGCTTGTTGGGAACACAAAGTTTCTTTTCAGTTGCAAACTCCACTCCATACATATGTAGGGGAGGTACTAGCTCCAACTCGGTTTTACAGTGAAAACTGCAGGAACTTCAAACCGGCACTAGGAAACAGAATGAGAAACCAGAGTAAAAGTTTCTCCTGCAACCCGTTCCCTTTGAGCTAGATGAACGAACGTCTCTCCACATGCTCAGATCTGAGAGATAAGTGTGTGTGAAAGCCGTCCTTCACCTAGCTTGTTGGGAACCCAAAGATTCTTTTCAGTTGCAAACTCCACTCCATACTTATATATGGGGAGGTACAAGTTCCAAATCGGATTTACAGTGAAAACTGCAGGAACTTCATACCGGCACTAGGAAACAGACTGAGAAACCAGAGTAAAAGTTTCTCCTTCAACCCGTTCCCTTTGTGCTAGATGAACGAACGTCTCTCCACATGCTCAGTTCTGAGAGATAAGTGTGTGTGAAAGCCCACCTTCACCTAGCTTGGGGGAACCCAAAGTTTCTTTTCAGTTGCAAACTCCACTCCATACATATATATGGGGTTGTACTAGATCCAACTCCGTTTTACAGTGCAAAATGTAGGAACTTCAACCCGGCACTTGAAAACAGACTGAGAAAATAGAGAAAAAGTTTCTCCTTCAACCAGTTCCCTTTGTGCTAGATGAACGAACGTCTCTCCACATGCTCAGTTCTGAGAGATAAGTGTGTGTGAAAGCCGTACTTCACCTAGCTTGTTGGGAACCCAAAGTTTCTTTTCAGTTGCAAACTCCACTCCATACATATATATGGGGATGTACTAGATCCAACTCCGTTTTACAGTGCAAAATGTAGGAACTTCAACCCGGCACTTGAAAACAGACTGAGAAAACAGAGAAAAAGTTTCTCCTTCAACCAGTTCCCTTTGTGCTAGATGAACGAACGTCTCTCCACATGCTCATTTCTGAGAGATAAGTGTGTGTGAAAGCCGTCCTTCAACTAGCTTGTTGGGAACCCAAAGTTTCTTTTCAGTTGCAAACTCCACTCCATACGTATATATGGGGAGGTACGAGCTCCAACTCGGTTTTACAGTGAAAACTGCAGGAACTTCAAACCGGTACTAGGAAACAGATTGAGAAACCAGAGAAAAAGTTTCTCCTGCAACCCGTTCCCTTTGTGCTAGATGAACGAACGTCTCTCCACATGCTCAGTTCTGAGAGAAAAGTGTGTGTGAAAGCCGTACTTCACCTAGCTTGTTGGGAACACAAAGTTTCTTTTCAGTAGCAAACTCCACTCCATACATATGTAGAGGAGGTACTAGCTCCAACTCGGTTTTACAGTGAAAACTGCAGGAACTTCAAACCGGCACGAGGAAACAGACTGAGAAACCACAGTAAAAGTTTCTCCTGCAACCCGTTCCCTTTGAGCTAGATGAACGAACGTCTCTCCACATGCTCAGTTCTGAGAGATAAGTGTGTGTGAAAGCCGTCCTTCACTTAGCTTGTTGGGAACCCAAAGATTCTTTTCAGTTGCAAACTCCACTCCATACTTATATATGGGGAGGTACAAGTTCCAACTCGGATTTACAGTGAAAACTGCAGGAACTTTAAACCGGCACTAGGAAACAGACTGAGAAACCAGAGTAAAAGTTTCTCCTTCAACCCGTTCCCTTTGTGCTAGATGAACGAACGTCTCTCCACATGCTCAGTTCTGAGAGATAAGTGTGTGTGAAAGCCGTCCTTCACCTAGCTTGTTGGGAACCCAAAGTTTCTTTTCAGTTGCAAACTCCACTCCATACATTTATATGGGGTTGTACTAGATCCAACACCGTTTTACAGTGCAAAATATAGGAACTTCAACCCGGCACTTGAAAACAGACTGAGAAAATAGAGAAAAAGTTTCTCCTTCAACCAGTTCCCTTTGTGCTAGATGAACGAACGTCTCTCCACATGCTCATTTCTGAGAGAGAAGTGTGTGTGAAAGCCGTCCTTCAACTAGCTTGTTGGGAACCCAAAGTTTCTTTTCAGTTGCAAACTCCACTCCATACGTATATATGGGGAGGTACGAGCTCCAACTCGGTTTTACAGTGAAAACTGCAGAAACTTCAAACCGGCACTAGGAAACAGACTGAGAACCCAGAGTAAAAGTTTCTCCTGCAACCTGTTCACTTTGTGCTAGATGAACGAACGTCTCTCCACATGCTCATTTCTGAGAGATAAGTGTGTGTGAAAGCCGTACTTCACCTAGCTTGTTGGGAACACAAAGTTTCTTTTCAGTTGCAAACTCCACTCCATACATATATATGGGGAGGTACTAGCTCCAACTCGGTTTTACAGTGAAAACTGCAGGAACTTCAAACCGGCACTAGGAAACAGACTGAGAAACCAAAGAAAAAGTTTCTCCTGCAACCCGTTCCCTTTGTGCTAGATGAACGAACGTCTCTCCACATGCTCAGTTCTGAGAGAAAAGTGTGTGTGAAAACCGTACTTCACCTAGCTTTTTGGGAACACAAAGTTTCTTTTCAGTTGCAAACTCCACTCCATACATATGTAGGGGAGGTACTAGCTCCAACTCGGTTTTACAGTGAAAACTGCAGGAACTTCAAACCGGCACTAGGAAACAGAATGAGAAACCAGAGTAAAAGTTTCTCCTGCAACCCGTTCCCTTTGAGCTAGATGAACGAACGTCTCTCCACATGCTCAGTTCTGAGAGATAAGTGTGTGTGAAAGCCGTCCTTCACCTAGCTTGTTGGGAACCCAAAGATTCTTTTCAGTTGCAAACTCCACTCCATACTTATATATGGGGAAGTACAAGTTCCAACTCGGATTTACAGTGAAAACTGCAGGAACTTCAAACCGGCACTAGGAAACAGACTGAGAAACCAGAGTAAAAGTTTCTCCTTCAACCCGTTCCCTTTGTGCTAGATGAACGAACGTCTCTCCACATGCTCAGTTCTGAGAGATAAGTGTGTGTGAAAGCCCTCCTTCACCTAGCTTGGGGGAACCCAAAGTTTCTTCTCAGTTGCAAACTCCACTCCATACATATATATGGGGTTGTACTAGATCCAACTCCGTTTTACAGTGCAAAATGTAGGAACTTCAACCCGGCACTTGAAAACAGACTGAGAAAATAGAGAAAAAGTTTCTCCTTCAACCAGTTCCCTTTGTGCTAGATGAACGAACGTCTCTCCACATGCTCATTTCTGAGAGATAAGTGTGTGTGAAAGCCGTCCTTCAACTAGCTTGTTTTGAACCCAAAGTTTCTTTTCAGCTGCAAACTCCACTCATAAGTATATATGGGGAGGTACGAGCTCCAACACGGTTTTACACTGAAAACTGCAGGAACTTCAAACCGGCACTAGGAAACAGACTGAGAAACGAGAGTAAAAGTTTCTCCTGCAACCTGTTCCCTTTGTGCTAGATGAACGAACGTCTCTCCACATGCTCAGTTCTGAGAGATAAGTGTGTGTGAAAGCCGTACTTCACCTAGCTTGTTGGGAACACAAAGTTTCTTTTCAGTTGCAAACTCCACTCCATACATATATATAGGGAGGTACTAGCTCCAACTCGGTTTTACAGTGAAAACTGCAGGAACTTCAAACCGGCACTAGGAAACAGACTGAGAAACCAGAGTAAAAGTTTCTCCTGCAACCCGTTCCATTTGAGCTAGATTAACGAACGTCTCTCCACATGCTCGGTTCTGAGAGATAAGTGTGTGTGAAAGCCGTCCTTCACCAAGCTTGTTGGGATCCCAAAGATTCTTTTCAGTTGCAAACACCACTCCATACATATATATGGGGAGGTACTAGTTCCAAATCTGTTTTACAGTGAAAACTGCAGGAACTTCAAACCGGCATTAGGAAACAGACTGAGAAACCAGAGTAAAAGTTTTTCCTTCAACCCGTTCCCTTTGTGCTAGATGAACGAACGTCTCTCCATATGCTCAGTTCTGAGAGATAAGTGTGTGTGAAAGCCGTCCTTCACCTAGCTTGTTGGGAACCCAAAGTTTCTTTTCAGTAGCAAACTCCACTCCATACATATATATGGGGATGTACTATATCCAACTCCGTTTTACAGTGCAAAATGTAGGAACTTCAACCCGGCACTTGAAAACAGACTGAGAAAACAGAGAAAAAGTTTCTCCTTCAACCAGTTCCCTTTGTGCTAGATGAACGAACGTCTCTCCACATGCTCATTTCTGAGAGATAAGTGTGTGTGAAAGCCGTACTTCACCTAGCTTGTTGGGAACCCAAAGATTCTTTTCAGTTGCAAACTCCACTCCATACATATATATGGGGAGGTACTAGCTCCAACTCGGTTTTACAGTGAAAACTGCAGGAACTTCAAACCGGCACTAGGAAACAGACTGAGAAACCAAAGAAAAAGTTTCTCCTGCAACCCGTTCCCTTTGTGCTAGATGAAAGAACGTCTCTCCACATGCTCAGTTCTGAGAGAAAAGTGTGTGTGAAAGCCGTACTTCACCTAGCTTGTTGGGAACACAAAGTTTCTTTTCAGTTGCAAACTCCACTCCATACATATGTAGGGGAGGTACTAGCTCCAACTCGGTTTTACAGTGAAAACTGCAGGAACTTCAAACCGGCACTAGGAAACAGAATGAGAAACCAGAGTAAAAGTTTCTCCTGCAACCCGTTCCCTTTGAGCTAGATGAACGAACGTCTCTCCACATGCTCAGTTCTGAGAGATAAGTGTGTGTGAAAGCCCTCCTTCACCTAGCTTGGGGGAACCCAAAGTTTCTTTTCAGTTGCAAACTCCACTCCATACATATATATGGGGTTGTACTAGATCCAACTCCGTTTTACAGTGCAAAATGTAGGAACTTCAACCCGGCACTTGAAAACAGACTGAGAAAATAGAGAAAAAGTTTCTCCTTCAACCAGTTCCCTTTGTGCTAGATGAACGAACGTCTCTCCACATGCTCATTTCTGAGAGATAAGTGTGTGTGAAAGCCGTCCTTCAACTAGCTTGTTGGGAACCCAAAGTTTCTTTTCAGTTGCAAACTCCACTCCATACGTATATATGGGGAGGTACGAGCTCCAACTCGGTTTTACAGTGAAAACTGCAGGAACTTCAAAACGGCACTAGGAAACAGACTGAGAAACGAGAGTAAAAGTTTCTCCTGCAACCTGTTCCCTTTGTGCTAGATGAACGAACGTCTCTCCACATGCTCAGTTCTGAGAGATAAGTGTGTGTGAAAGCCGTACTTCACCTAGCTTGTTGGGAACACAAAGTTTCTTTTCAGTTGCAAACTCCACTCCATACATATATATAGGTAGGTACTAGCTCCAACTCGGTTTTACAGTGAAAACTGCAGGAACTTCAAACCGGCACTAGGAAACAGACTGAGAAACCAGAGTAAAAGTTTCTCCTGCAACCCGTTCCCTTTGAGCTAGATTAACGAACGTCTCTCCACATGCTCGGTTCTGAGAGATAAATGTGTGTAAAAGCCGTCCTTCACCTAGCTTGTTGGGAACCCAAAGTTTCTTTTCAGTAGCAAACTCCACTCCATACATATATATGGGGATGTACTATATCCAACTCCGTTTTACAGTGCAAAATGTAGGAACTTCAACCCGGCACTTGAAAACAGACTGAGAAAACAGAGAAAAAGTTTCTCCTTCAACCAGTTCCCTTTGTGCTAGATGAACGAACGTCTCTCCACATGCTCATTTCTGAGAGATAAGTGTGTGTGAAAGCCGTACTTCACCTAGCTTGTTGGGAACCCAAAGATTCTTTTCAGTTGCAAACTCCACTCCATACATATATATGGGGAGGTACTAGCTCCAACTCGGTTTTACAGTGAAAACTGCAGGAACTTCAAACCGGCACTAGGAAACAGACTGAGAAACCAAAGAAAAAGTTTCTCCTGCAACCCGTTCCCTTTGTGCTAGATGAAAGAACGTCTCTCCACATGCTCAGTTCTGAGAGAAAAGTGTGTGTGAAAGCCGTACTTCACCTAGCTTGTTGGGAACACAAAGTTTCTTTTCAGTTGCAAACTCCACTCCATACATATGTAGGGGAGGTACTAGCTCCAACTCGGTTTTACAGTGAAAACTGCAGGAACTTCAAACCGGCACTAGGAAACAGAATGAGAAACCAGAGTAAAAGTTTCTCCTGCAACCCGTTCCCTTTGAGCTACATGAACGAACGTCTCTCCACATGCTCAGTTCTGAGAGATAAGTGTGTGTGAAAGCCGTCCTTCACCTAGCTTGTTGGGAACCCAAAGATTCTTTTCAGTTGCAAACTCCATTCCATACTTATATATGGGGAGGTACAAGTTCCAACTCGGATTTACAGTGAAAACTGCAGGAACTTCAAACCGGCACTAGGAAACAGAATGAGAAACCAGAGTAAAAGTTTCTCCTTCAACCCGTTCCCTTTGTGCTAGATGAACGAACGTCTCTCCACATGCTCAGTTCTGAGAGATAAGTGTGTGTGAAAGCCCTCCTTCACCTAGCTTGGGGGAACCCAAAGTTTCTTTTCAGTTGCAAACTACACTCCATACATATATATGGGGTTGTACTAGATCCAACTCCGTTTTACAGTGCAAAATGTAGGAACTTCAACCCGGCACTTGAAAACAGACTGAGAAAATAGAGAAAAAGTTTCTCCTTCAACCAGTTCCCTTTGTGCTAGATGAACGAACGTCTCTCCACATGCTCATTTCTGAGAGATAAGTGTGTGTGAAAGCCGTCCTTCAACTAGCTTGTTGGGAACCCAAAGTTTCTTTTCAGTTGCAAACTCCACTCCATACGTATATATGGGGAGGTACGAGCTCCAACTCGGTTTTACAGTGAAAACTGCAGGAACTTCAAAACGGCACTAGGAAACAGACTGAGAAACGAGAGTAAAAGTTTCTCCTGCAACCTGTTCCCTTTGTGCTACATGAACGAACGTCTCTCCACATGCTCAGTTCTGAGAGATAAGTGTGTGTGAAAGCCGTACTTCACCTAGCTTGTTGGGAACACAAAGTTTCTTTTCAGTTGCAAACTCCACTCCATACATATATATAGGTAGGTACTAGCTCCAACTCGGTTTTACAGTGAAAACTGCAGGAACTTCAAACCGGCACTAGGAAACAGACTGAGAAACCAGAGTAAAAGTTTCTCCTGCAACCCGTTCCCTTTGAGCTAGATTAACGAACGTCTCTCCACATGCTCGGTTCTGAGAGATAAATGTGTGTGAAAGCCGTCCTTCACCAAGCTTGTTGGGATCCCAAATATTCTTTTCAGTTGCAAACACCACTCCATACATATATATGGGGAGGTACTAGTTCCAAATCTGTTTTACAGTGAAAACTGCAGGAACTTCAAACCGGCACTAGGAAACAGACTGAGAAACCAGAGTAAAAGTTTCTCCTGCAACCCGTTCCCTTTGAGCTAGATGAACGAACGTCTCTCCACATGCTCAGTTCTGAGAGATAAGTGTGTGTGAAAGCCGTCCTTCACCTAGCTTGTTGGGAACCCAAAGATTCTTTTCAGTTGCAAACTCCACTCCATACATATATATGGGGAGGTACTAGTTCCAACTCGGATTTACAGTGAAAATTGCAGGAACTTCAAACCGGCACTAGGAAACAGACTGAGAAACCAGAGTAAAAGTTTCTCCTTCAACCCGTTCCTTTGTGCTGGATGAACGAACGTCTCTCCACATGCTCAGTTCTGAGAGATAAGTGTGTGTGAAAGCCGTACTTCACCTAGCTTGTTGGGAACCCAAAGTTTCTTTTCAGTTGCAAACTCCACTCCATACATATATATGGGGATGTACTAGATCCAACTCCGTTTTACAGTGCAAAATGTAGGAACTTCAACCCGGCACTTGAAAACAGACTGAGAAAACAGAGAAAAAGTTTCTCCTTCAACCAGTTCCCTTTGTGCTAGATGAACGAACGTCTCTCCACATGCTCATTTCTGAGAGATAATTGTGTGTGAATGCCGTCCTTCAACTAGCTTGTTGGGAACCCAAAGTTTCTTTTAAGTTGCAAACTCCACTCCATACGTATATATGGGGAGGTACGAGCTCCAACTCGGTTTTACAGTGAAAACTGCAGGAACTTCAAACCGGCACTAGGAAACAGACTGAGAAACCAGAGAAAAAGTTTCTCCTGCAACCCGTTCCCTTTGAGCTAGATGAACGAACGTCTCTCCACATGCTCAGTTCTGAGAGAAAAGTGTGTGTGAAAGCCGTACTTCACCTAGCTTTTTGGGAACACAAAGTTTCTTTTCAGTTGCAAACTCCACTCCATACATATGTAGGGGAGGTACTAGCTCCAACTCGGATTTACAGTGAAAACTGCAGGAACTTCAAACCGGCACTAGGAAACAGAATGAGAAACCAGAGTAATAGTTTCTCCTTCAACCCGTTCACTTTGTGCTAGATGAACGAACGTCTCTCCACATGCTCAGTTCTGAGAGATAAGTGTGTGTGAAAGCCCTCCTTCACCTAGCTTGGGGGAACCCAAAGTTTCTTTTCAGTTGCAAACTCCACTCCATACATATATATGGGGTTGTACTAGATCCAACTCCGTTTTACAGTGCAAAATGTAGGAACTTCAACCCGGCACTTGAAAACAGACTGAGAAAATAGAGAAAAAGTTTCTCCTTCAACCAGTTCCCTTTGTGCTAGATGAACGAACGTCTCTCCACATGCTCATTTCTGAGAGATAAGTGTGTGTGAAAGCCGTCCTTCAACTAGCTTGTTGGGAACCCAAAGTTTCTTTTCAGTTGCAAACTCCACTCCATACGTATATATGGGGAGGTACGAGCTCCAACTCGGTTTTACAGTGAAAACTGCAGGAACTTCAAAACGGCACTAGGAAACAGACTGAGAAACGAGAGTAAAAGTTTCTCCTGCAACCTGTTCCCTTTGTGCTACATGAACGAACGTCTCTCCACATGCTCAGTTCTGAGAGATAAGTGTGTGTGAAAGCCGTACTTCACCTAGCTTGTTGGGAACACAAAGTTTCTTTTCAGTTGCAAACTCCACTCCATACATATATATAGGTAGGTACTAGCTCCAACTCGGTTTTACAGTGAAAACTGCAGGAACTTCAAACCGGCACTAGGAAACAGACTGAGAAACCAGAGTAAAAGTTTCTCCTGCAACCCGTTCCCTTTGAGCTAGATTAACGAACGTCTCTCCACATGCTCGGTTCTGAGAGATAAATGTGTGTGAAAGCCGTCCTTCACCAAGCTTGTTGGGATCCCAAATATTCTTTTCAGTTGCAAACACCACTCCATACATATATATGGGGAGGTACTAGTTCCAAATCTGTTTTACAGTGAAAACTGCAGGAACTTCAAACCGGCACTAGGAAACAGACTGAGAAACCAGAGTAAAAGTTTCTCCTGCAACCCGTTCCCTTTGAGCTAGATGAACGAACGTCTCTCCACATGCTCAGTTCTGAGAGATAAGTGTGTGTGAAAGCCGTCCTTCACCTAGCTTGTTGGGAACCCAAAGATTCTTTTCAGTTGCAAACTCCACTCCATACATATATATGGGGAGGTACTAGTTCCAACTCGGATTTACAGTGAAAATTGCAGGAACTTCAAACCGGCACTAGGAAACAGACTGAGAAACCAGAGTAAAAGTTTCTCCTTCAACCCGTTCCTTTGTGCTGGATGAACGAACGTCTCTCCACATGCTCAGTTCTGAGAGATAAGTGTGTGTGAAAGCCGTACTTCACCTAGCTTGTTGGGAACCCAAAGTTTCTTTTCAGTTGCAAACTCCACTCCATACATATATATGGGGATGTACTAGATCCAACTCCGTTTTACAGTGCAAAATGTAGGAACTTCAACCCGGCACTTGAAAACAGACTGAGAAAACAGAGAAAAAGTTTCTCCTTCAACCAGTTCCCTTTGTGCTAGATGAACGAACGTCTCTCCACATGCTCATTTCTGAGAGATAATTGTGTGTGAATGCCGTCCTTCAACTAGCTTGTTGGGAACCCAAAGTTTCTTTTAAGTTGCAAACTCCACTCCATACGTATATATGGGGAGGTACGAGCTCCAACTCGGTTTTACAGTGAAAACTGCAGGAACTTCAAACCGGCACTAGGAAACAGACTGAGAAACCAGAGAAAAAGTTTCTCCTGCAACCCGTTCCCTTTGAGCTAGATGAATGAACGTCTCTCCACATGCTCAGTTCTGAGAGAAAAGTGTGTGTGAAAGCCGTACTTCACCTAGCTTTTTGGGAACACAAAGTTTCTTTTCAGTTGCAAACTCCACTCCATACATATGTAGGGGAGGTACTAGCTCCAACTCGGATTTACAGTGAAAACTGCAGGAACTTCAAACCGGCACTAGGAAACAGAATGAGAAACCAGAGTAATAGTTTCTCCTTCAACCCGTTCACTTTGTGCTAGATGAACGAACGTCTCTCCACATGCTCAGTTCTGAGAGATAAGTGTGTGTGAAAGCCCTCCTTCACCTAGCTTGGGGGAACCCAAAGTTTCTTTTCAGTTGCAAACTCCACTCCATACATATATATGGGGTTGTACTAGATCCAACTCCGTTTTACAGTGCAAAATGTAGGAACTTCAACCCGGCACTTGAAAACAGACTGAGAAAATAGAGAAAAAGTTTCTCCTTCAACCAGTTCCCTTTGTGCTAGATGAACGAACGTCTCTCCACATGCTCATTTCTGAGAGATAAGTGTGTGTGAAAGCCGTCCTTCAACTAGCTTGTTGGGAACCCAAAGTTTCTTTTCAGTTGCAAACTCCACTCCATACGTATATATGGGGAGGTACGAGCTCCAACTCGGTTTTACAGTGAAAACTGCAGGAACTTCAAAACGGCACTAGGAAACAGACTGAGAAACGAGAGTAAAAGTTTCTCCTGCAACCTGTTCCCTTTGTGCTACATGAACGAACGTCTCTCCACATGCTCAGTTCTGAGAGATAAGTGTGTGTGAAAGCCGTACTTCACCTAGCTTGTTGGGAACACAAAGTTTCTTTTCAGTTGCAAACTCCACTCCATACATATATATAGGTAGGTACTAGCTCCAACTCGGTTTTACAGTGAAAACTGCAGGAACTTCAAACCGGCACTAGGAAACAGACTGAGAAACCAGAGTAAAAGTTTCTCCTGCAACCCGTTCCCTTTGAGCTAGATTAACGAACGTCTCTCCACATGCTCGGTTCTGAGAGATAAATGAGTGTGAAAGCCGTCCTTCACCAAGCTTGTTGGGATCCCAAATATTCTTTTCAGTTGCAAACACCACTCCATACATATATATGGGGAGGTACTAGTTCCAAATCTGTTTTACAGTGAAAACTGCAGGAACTTCAAACCGGCACTAGGAAACAGACTGAGAAACCAGAGTAAAAGTTTCTCCTGCAACCCGTTCCCTTTGAGCTAGATGAACGAACGTCTCTCCACATGCTCAGTTCTGAGAGATAAGTGTGTGTGAAAGCCGTCCTTCACCTAGCTTGTTGGGAACCCAAAGATTCTTTTCAGTTGCAAACTCCACTCCATACATATATATGGGGAGGTACTAGTTCCAACTCGGATTTACAGTGAAAATTGCAGGAACTTCAAACCGGCACTAGGAAACAGACTGAGAAACCAGAGTAAAAGTTTCTCCTTCAACCCGTTCCTTTGTGCTGGATGAACGAACGTCTCTCCACATGCTCAGTTCTGAGAGATAAGTGTGTGTGAAAGCCGTACTTCACCTAGCTTGTTGGGAACCCAAAGTTTCTTTTCAGTTGCAAACTCCACTCCATACATATATATGGGGATGTACTAGATCCAACTCCGTTTTACAGTGCAAAATGTAGGAACTTCAACCCGGCACTTGAAAACAGACTGAGAAAACAGAGAAAAAGTTTCTCCTTCAACCAGTTCCCTTTGTGCTAGATGAACGAACGTCTCTCCACATGCTCATTTCTGAGAGATAATTGTGTGTGAATGCCGTCCTTCAACTAGCTTGTTGGGAACCCAAAGTTTCTTTTAAGTTGCAAACTCCACTCCATACGTATATATGGGGAGGTACGAGCTCCAACTCGGTTTTACAGTGAAAACTGCAGGAACTTCAAACCGGCACTAGGAAACAGACTGAGAAACCAGAGAAAAAGTTTCTCCTGCAACCCGTTCCCTTTGAGCTAGATGAACGAACGTCTCTCCACATGCTCAGTTCTGAGAGAAAAGTGTGTGTGAAAGCCGTACTTCACCTAGCTTTTTGGGAACACAAAGTTTCTTTTCAGTTGCAAACTCCACTCCATACATATGTAGGGGAGGTACTAGCTCCAACTCGGATTTACAGTGAAAACTGCAGGAACTTCAAACCGGCACTAGGAAACAGAATGAGAAACCAGAGTAATAGTTTCTCCTTCAACCCGTTCACTTTGTGCTAGATGAACGAACGTCTCTCCACATGCTCAGTTCTGAGAGATAAGTGTGTGTGAAAGCCCTCCTTCACCTAGCTTGGGGGAACCCAAAGTTTCTTTTCAGTTGCAAACTCCACTCCATACATATATATGGGGTTGTACTAGATCCAACTCCGTTTTACAGTGCAAAATGTAGGAACTTCAACCCGGCACTTGAAAACAGACTGAGAAAATAGAGAAAAAGTTTCTCCTTCAACCAGTTCCCTTTGTGCTAGATGAACGAACGTCTCTCCACATGCTCATTTCTGAGAGATAAGTGTGTGTGAAAGCCGTCCTTCAACTAGCTTGTTGGGAACCCAAAGTTTCTTTTCAGTTGCAAACTCCACTCCATACGTATATATGGGGAGGTACGAGCTCCAACTCGGTTTTACAGTGAAAACTGCAGGAACTTCAAAACGGCACTAGGAAACAGACTGAGAAACGAGAGTAAAAGTTTCTCCTGCAACCTGTTCCCTTTGTGCTAGATGAACGAACGTCTCTCCACATGCTCAGTTCTGAGAGATAAGTGTGTGTGAAAGCCGTACTTCACCTAGCTTGTTGGGAACACAAAGTTTCTTTTCAGTTGCAAACTCCACTCCATACATATATATAGGTAGGTACTATCTCCAACTCGGTTTTACAGTGAAAACTGCAGGAACTTCAAACCGGCACTAGGAAACAGACTGAGAAACCAGAGTAAAAGTTTCTCCTGCAACCCGTTCCCTTTGAGCTAGATTAACGAACGTCTCTCCACATGCTCGGTTCTGAGAGATAAATGTGTGTAAAAGCCGTCCTTCACCTAGCTTGTTGGGAACCCAAAGTTTCTTTTCAGTAGCAAACTCCACTCCATACATATATATGGGGATGTACTATATCCAACTCCGTTTTACAGTGCAAAATGTAGGAACTTCAACCCGGCACTTGAAAACAGACTGAGAAAACAGAGAAAAAGTTTCTCCTTCAACCAGTTCCCTTTGTGCTAGATGAACGAACGTCTCTCCACATGCTCATTTCTGAGAGATAAGTGTGTGTGAAAGCCGTACTTCACCTAGCTTGTTGGGAACCCAAAGATTCTTTTCAGTTGCAAACTCCACTCCATACATATATATGGGGAGGTACTAGCTCCAACTCGGTTTTACAGTGAAAACTGCAGGAACTTCAAACCGGCACTAGGAAACAGACTGAGAAACCAAAGAAAAAGTTTCTCCTGCAACCCGTTCCCTTTGTGCTAGATGAAAGAACGTCTCTCCACATGCTCAGTTCTGAGAGAAAAGTGTGTGTGAAAGCCGTACTTCACCTAGCTTGTTGGGAACACAAAGTTTCTTTTCAGTTGCAAACTCCACTCCATACATATGTAGGGGAGGTACTAGCTCCAACTCGGTTTTACAGTGAAAACTGCAGGAACTTCAAACCGGCACTAGGAAACAGAATGAGAAACCAGAGTAAAAGTTTCTCCTGCAACCCGTTCCCTTTGAGCTAGATGAACGAACGTCTCTCCACATGCTCAGTTCTGAGAGATAAGTGTGTGTGAAAGCCGTCCTTCACCTAGCTTGTTGGGAACCCAAAGATTCTTTTCAGTTGCAAACTCCACTCCATACTTATATATGGGGAGGTACAAGTTCCAACTCGGATTTACAGTGAAAACTGCAGGAACTTCAAACCGGCACTAGGAAACAGAATGAGAAACCAGAGTAAAAGTTTCTCCTTCAACCCGTTCCCTTTGTGCTAGATGAACGAACGTCTCTCCACATGCTCAGTTCTGAGAGATAAGTGTGTGTGAAAGCCCTCCTTCACCTAGCTTGGGGGAACCCAAAGTTTCTTTTCAGTTGCAAACTCCACTCCATACATATATATGGGGTTGTACTAGATCCAACTCCGTTTTACAGTGCAAAATGTAGGAACTTCAACCCGGCACTTGAAAACAGACTGAGAAAATAGAGAAAAAGTTTCTCCTCCAACCAGTTCCCTTTGTGCTAGATGAACGAACGTCTCTCCACATGCTCATTTCTGAGAGATAAGTGTGTGTGAAAGCCGTCCTTCAACTAGCTTGTTGGGGAACCCAAAGTTTCTTTCAGTTGCAAACTCCACTCCATACGTATATATGGGGAGGTACGAGCTCCAACTCGGTTTTACAGTGAAAACTGCAGGAACTTCAAAACGGCACTAGGAAACAGACTGAGAAACGAGAGTAAAAGTTTCTCCTGCAACCTGTTCCCTTTGTGCTAGATGAACGAACGTCTCTCCACATGCTCAGTTCTGAGAGATAAGTGTGTGTGAAAGCCGTACTTCACCTAGCTTGTTGGGAACACAAAGTTTCTTTTCAGTTGCAAACTCCACTCCATACATATATATAGGTAGGTACTAGCTCCAACTCGGTTTTACAGTGAAAACTGCAGGAACTTCAAACCGGCACTAGGAAACAGACTGAGAAACCAGAGTAAAAGTTTCTCCTGCAACCCGTTCCCTTTGAGCTAGATTAACGAACGTCTCTCCACATGCTCGGTTCTGAGAGATAAATGTGTGTGAAAGCCGTCCTTCACCTAGCTTGTTGGGAACCCAAAGTTTCTTTTCAGTAGCAAACTCCACTCCATACATATATATGGGGATGTACTATATCCAACTCCGTTTTACAGTGCAAAATGTAGGAACTTCAACCCGGCACTTGAAAACAGACTGAGAAAACAGAGAAAAAGTTTCTCCTTCAACCAGTTCCCTTTGTGCTAGATGAACGAACGTCTCTCCACATGCTCATTTCTGAGAGATAAGTGTGTGTGAAAGCCGTACTTCACATAGCTTGTTGGGAACCCAAAGATTCTTTTCAGTTGCAAACTCCACTCCATACATATATATGGGGAGGTACTAGCTCCAACTCGGTTTTACAGTGAAAACTGCAGGAACTTCAAACCGGCACTAGGAAACAGACTGAGAAACCAAAGAAAAAGTTTCTCCTGCAACCCGTTCCCTTTGTGCTAGATGAAAGAACGTCTCTCCACATGCTCAGTTCTGAGAGAAAAGTGTGTGTGAAAGCCGTACTTCACCTAGCTTGTTGGGAACACAAAGTTTCTTTTCAGTTGCAAACTCCACTCCATACATATGTAGGGGAGGTACTAGCTCCAACTCGGTTTTACAGTGAAAACTGCAGGAACTTCAAACCGGCACTAGGAAAGAGAATGAGAAACCAGAGTAAAAGTTTCTCCTGCAACCCGTTCCCTTTGAGCTACATGAACGAACGTCTCTCCACATGCTCAGTTCTGAGAGATAAGTGTGTGTGAAAGCCGTCCTTCACCTAGCTTGTTGGGAACCCAAAGATTCTTTTCAGTTGCAAACTCCATTCCATACTTATATATGGGGAGGTACAAGTTCCAACTCGGATTTACAGTGAAAACTGCAGGAACTTCAAACCGGCACTAGGAAACAGAATGAGAAACCAGAGTAAAAGTTTCTCCTTCAACCCGTTCCCTTTGTGCTAGATGAACGAACGTCTCTCCACATGCTCAGTTCTGAGAGATAAGTGTGTGTGAAAGCCCTCCTTCACCTAGCTTGGGGGAACCCAAAGTTTCTTTTCAGTTGCAAACTCCACTCCATACATATATATGGGGTTGTACTAGATCCAACTCCGTTTTACAGTGCAAAATGTAGGAACTTCAACCCGGCACTTGAAAACAGACTGAGAAAATAGAGAAAAAGTTTCTCCTTCAACCAGTTCCCTTTGTGCTAGATGAACGAACGTCTCTCCACATGCTCATTTCTGAGAGATAAGTGTGTGTGAAAGCCGTCCTTCAACTAGCTTGTTGGGAACCCAAAGTTTCTTTTCAGTTGCAAACTCCACTCCATACGTATATATGGGGAGGTACGAGCTCCAACTCGGTTTTACAGTGAAAACTGCAGGAACTTCAAAACGGCACTAGGAAACAGACTGAGAAACGAGAGTAAAAGTTTCTCCTGCAACCTGTTCCCTTTGTGCTAGATGAACGAACGTCTCTCCACATGCTCAGTTCTGAGAGATAAGTGTGTGTGAAAGCCGTACTTCACCTAGCTTGTTGGGAACACAAAGTTTCTTTTCAGTTGCAAACTCCACTCCATACATATATATAGGTAGGTACTAGCTCCAACTCGGTTTTACAGTGAAAACTGCAGGAACTTCAAACCGGCACTAGGAAACAGACTGAGAAACCAGAGTAAAAGTTTCTCCTGCAACCCGTTCCCTTTGAGCTAGATTAACGAACGTCTCTCCACATGCTCGGTTCTGAGAGATAAATGTGTGTGAAAGCCGTCCTTCACCAAGCTTGTTGGGATCCCAAATATTCTTTTCAGTTGCAAACACCACTCCATACATATATATGCGGAGGTACTAGTTCCAAATCTGTTTTACAGTGAAAACTGCAGGAACTTCAAACCGGCACTAGGAAACAGACTGAGAAACCAGAGTAAAAGTTTCTCCTGCAACCCGTTCCCTTTGAGCTAGATGAACGAACGTCTCTCCACATGCTCAGTTCTGAGAGATAAGTGTGTGTGAAAGCCGTCCTTCACCTAGCTTGTTGGGAACCCAAAGATTCTTTTCAGTTGCAAACTCCACTCCATACATATATATGGGGAGGTACTAGTTCCAACTCGGATTTACAGTGAAAATTGCAGGAACTTCAAACCGGCACTAGGAAACAGACTGAGAAACCAGAGTAAAAGTTTCTCCTTCAACCCGTTCCTTTGTGCTGGATGAACGAACGTCTCTCCACATGCTCAGTTCTGAGAGATAAGTGTGTGTGAAAGCCGTACTTCACCTAGCTTGTTGGGAACCCAAAGTTTCTTTTCAGTTGCAAACTCCACTCCATACATATATATGGGGATGTACTAGATCCAACTCCGTTTTACAGTGCAAAATGTAGGAACTTCAACCCGGCACTTGAAAACAGACTGAGAAAACAGAGAAAAAGTTTCTCCTTCAACCAGTTCCCTTTGTGCTAGATGAACGAACGTCTCTCCACATGCTCATTTCTGAGAGATAATTGTGTGTGAATGCCGTCCTTCAACTAGCTTGTTGGGAACCCAAAGTTTCTTTTAAGTTGCAAACTCCACTCCATACGTATATATGGGGAGGTACGAGCTCCAACTCGGTTTTACAGTGAAAACTGCAGGAACTTCAAACCGGCACTAGGAAACAGACTGAGAAACCAGAGAAAAAGTTTCTCCTGCAACCCGTTCCCTTTGTGCTAGATGAACGAACGTCTCTCCACATGCTCAGTTCTGAGAGAAAAGTGTGTGTGAAAGCCGTACTTCACCTAGCTTTTTGGGAACACAAAGTTTCTTTTCAGTTGCAAACTCCACTCCATACATATGTAGGGGAGGTACTAGCTCCAACTCGGTTTTACAGTGAAAACTGCAGGAACTTCAAACCGGCACTAGGAAACAGAATGAGAAACCAGAGTAAAAGTTTCTCCTGCAACCCGTTCCCTTTGAGCTAGATGAACGAACGTCTCTCCACATGCTCAGTTCTGAGAGATAACTGTGTGTGAAAGCCGTCCTTCACCTAGCTTGTTGGGAACCCAAAGATTCTTTTCAGTTGCAAACTCCACTCCATACTTATATATGGGGAAGTACAAGTTCCAACTCGGATTTACAGTGAAAACTGCAGGAACTTCAAACCGGCACTAGGAAACAGACTGAGAAACCAGAGTAAAAGTTTCTCCTTCAACCCGTTCCCTTTGTGCTAGATGAACGAACGTCTCTCCACATGCTCAGTTCTGAGAGATAAGTGTGTGTGAAAGCCCTCCTTCACCTAGCTTGGGGGAACCCAAAGTTTCTTCTCAGTTGCAAACTACACTCCATACATATATATGGGGTTGTACTAGATCCAACTCCGTTTTACAGTGCAAAATGTAGGAATTTCAACCCGCACTTGAAAACAGACTGAGAAAATAGATAAAAAGTTTCTCCTTCAACCAGTTCCCTTTGTGCTAGATGAACGAACGTCTCTCCACATGCTCATTTCTGAGAGATAAGTGTGTGTGAAAGCCGTCCTTCAACTAGCTTGTTGGGAACCCAAAGTTTCTTTTCAGTTGCAAACTCTACTCCATACATATATATGGGGATTTACTAGATCCAACTCCGTTTTACAGTGCAAAATGTTGGAACTTCAACCCGGCATTAGGAAACAGACCGAGAAACCAGAGTAATAGTTTCTCCTGCAACCCGTTCCCATTGTGCTAGATGAACGAACGTATCTCCACATGCTCAGTTCTGAGAGATAAGTGTGTGTGAAAGCCGTACTTCAACTAGCTTGTTGGGAACACAAAGTTTCTTTTCAGTTGCAAACTCCACTCCATACATATGTAGGGGAGGTACTAGCTCCAACTCGGTTTTACAGTGAAAACTGCAGGAACTTCAAACCGGCACTAGGAAACAGACTGAGAAACCAGAGTAAAAGTTTCTCCTGCAACCCGTTCCCTTTGAGCTAGATGAACGAACGTCTCTCCACATGCTCAGTTCTGAGAGATAAGTGTGTGTGAAAGCCGTCCTTCACCTAGCTTGTTGGGAACCCAAAGATTCTTTTCAGTTGCAAACTCCACTCCATACATATATATGGGGAGGTACTAGTTCCAACTCGGATTTACAGTGAAAATTGCAGGAACTTCAAACCGGCACTAGGAAACAGACTGAGAAACCAGAGTAAAAGTTTCTCCTTCAACCCGTTCCCTTTGTGCTGGATGAACGAACGTCTCTCCACATGCTCAGTTCTGAGAGATAAGTGTGTGTGAAAGCCGTACTTCACCTAGCTTGTTGGGAACCCAAAGTTTCTTTTCAGTAGCAAACTCCACTCCATACATATATATGGGGATGTACTATATCCAACTCCGTTTTACAGTGCAAAATGTAGGAACTTCAACCCGGCACTTGAAAACAGACTGAGAAAACAGAGAAAAAGTTTCTCCTTCAACCAGTTCCCTTTGTGCTAGATGAACGAACGTCTCTCCACATGCTCATTTCTGAGAGATAAGTGTGTGTGAAAGCCGTACTTCACCTAGCTTGTTGGGAACCCAAAGATTCTTTTCAGTTGCAAACTCCACTCCATACATATATATGGGGAGGTACTAGCTCCAACTCGGTTTTACAGTGAAAACTGCAGGAACTTCAAACCGGCACTAGGAAACAGACTGAGAAACCAAAGAAAAAGTTTCTCCTGCAACCCGTTCCCTTTGTGCTAGATGAACGAACGTCTCTCCACATGCTCAGTTCTGAGAGAAAAGTGTGTGTGAAAGCCGTACTTCACCTAGCTTGTTGGGAACACAAAGTTTCTTTTCAGTTGCAAACTCCACTCCATACATATGTAGGGGAGGTACTAGCTCCAACTCGGTTTTACAGTGAAAACTGCAGGAACTTCAAACCGGCACTAGGAAACAGAATGAGAAACCAGAGTAAAAGTTTCTCCTGCAACCCGTTCCCTTTGAGCTAGATGAACGAACGTCTCTCCACATGCTCAGTTCTGAGAGATAAGTGTGTGTGAAAGCCGTCCTTCACCTAGCTTGTTGGGAACCCAAAGATTCTTTTCAGTTGCAAACTCCACTCCATACTTATATATGGGGAGGTACAAGTTCCAACTCGGATTTACAGTGAAAACTGCAGGAACTTCAAACCGGCACTAGGAAACAGAATGAGAAACCAGAGTAAAAGTTTCTCCTTCAACCCGTTCCCTTTGTGCTAGATGAACGAACGTCTCTCCACATGCTCAGTTCTGAGAGATAAGTGTGTGTGAAAGCCCTCCTTCACCTAGCTTGGGGGAACCCAAAGTTTCTTTTCAGTTGCAAACTCCACTCCATACATATATATGGGGTTGTACTAGATCCAACTCCGTTTTACAGTGCAAAATGTAGGAACTTCAACCCGGCACTTGAAAACAGACTGAGAAAATAGAGAAAAAGTTTCTCCTTCAACCAGTTCCCTTTGTGCTAGATGAACGAACGTCTCTCCACATGCTCATTTCTGAGAGATAAGTGTGTGTGAAAGCCGTCCTTCAACTAGCTTGTTGGGAACCCAAAGTTTCTTTTCAGTTGCAAACTCCACTCCATACGTATATATGGGGAGGTACGAGCTCCAACTCGGTTTTACAGTGTAAACTGCAGGAACTTCAAACCGGCACTAGGAAACAGACTGAGAAACGAGAGTAAAAGTTTATCCTGCAACCTGTTCCCTTTGTGCTAGATGAACGAACGTCTCTCCACATGCTCAGTTCTGAGAGATAAGTGTGTGTGAAAGCCGTACTTCACCTAGCTTGTTGGGAACACAAAGTTTCTTTTCAGTTGCAAACTCCACTCCATACATATATATAGGTAGGTACTAGCTCCAACTCGGTTTTACAGTGAAAACTGCAGGAACTTCAAACCGGCACTAGGAAACAGACTGAGAAACCAGAGTAAAAGTTTCTCCTGCAACCCGTTCCCTTTGAGCTAGATTAACGAACGTCTCTCCACATGCTCGGTTCTGAGAGATAAATGTGTGTGAAAGCCGTCCTTCACCAAGCTTGTTGGGATCCCAAATATTCTTTTCAGTTGCAAACACCACTCCATACATATATATGGGGAGGTACTAGTTCCAAATCTGTTTTACAGTGAAAACTGCAGGAACTTCAAACCGGCACTAGGAAACAGACTGAGAAACCAGAGTAAAAGTTTCTCCTGCAACCCGTTCCCTTTGAGCTAGATGAACGAACGTCTCTCCACATGCTCAGTTCTGAGAGATAAGTGTGTGTGAAAGCCGTCCTTCACCTAGCTTGTTGGGAACCCAAAGATTCTTTTCAGTTGCAAACTCCACTCCATACATATATATGGGGAGGTACTAGTTCCAACTCGGATTTACAGTGAAAATTGCAGGAACTTCAAACCGGCACTAGGAAACAGACTGAGAAACCAGAGTAAAAGTTTCTCCTTCAACCCGTTCCCTTTGTGCTGGATGAACGAACGTCTCTCCACATGCTCAGTTCTGAGAGATAAGTGTGTGTGAAAGCCGTACTTCACCTAGCTTGTTGGGAACCCAAAGTTTCTTTTCAGTTGCAAACTCCACTCCATACATATATATGGGGATGTACTAGATCCAACTCCGTTTTACAGTGCAAAATGTAGGAACTTCAACCCGGCACTTGAAAACAGACTGAGAAAACAGAGAAAAAGTTTCTCCTTCAACCAGTTCCCTTTGTGCTAGATGAACGAACGTCTCTCCACATGCTCATTTCTGAGAGATAAGTGTGTGTGAAAGCCGTCCTTCAACTAGCTTGTTGGGAACCCAAAGTTTCTTTTCAGTTGCAAACTCCACTCCATACGTATATATGGGGAGGTACGAGCTCCAACTCGGTTTTACAATGAAAACTGCAGGAACTTCAAACCGGCACTAGGAAACAGACTGAGAAACCAGAGAAAAAGTTTCTCCTGCAACCCGTTCCCTTTGTGCTAGATGAACGAACGTCTCTCCACATGCTCAGTTCTGAGAGAAAAGTGTGTGTGAAAGCCGTACTTCACCTAGCTTGTTGGGAACACAAAGTTTCTTTTCAGTTGCAAACTCCACTCCATACATATGTAGGGGAGGTACTAGCTCCAACTCGGTTTTACAGTGAAAACTGCAGGAACTTCAAACCGGCACTAGGAAACAGACTGAGAAACCAGAGTAAAAGTTTCTCCTGCAACCCGTTCACTTTGAGCTAGATGAACGAACGTCTCTCCACATGCTCAGTTCTGAGAGAAAAGTGTGTGTGAAAGCCGTCCTTCACCTAGCTTGTTGGGAACCCAAAGATTCTTTTCAGTTGCAAACTCCACTCCATACATATATATGGGGAGGTACAAGTTCCAACTCGGATTTACAGTGAAAACTGCAGGAACTTCAAACCGGCACTAGGAAACAGACTGAGAAACCAGAGTAAAAGTTTCTCCTTCAACCCGTTCCCTTTGTGCTAGATGAACGAACGTCTCTCCACATGCTCAGTTCTGAGAGATAAGTGTGTGTGAAAGCCGTCCTTCACCTAGCTTGTTGGGAACCCAAAGTTTCTTTTCAGTTGCAAACTCCACTCCATACATATATATGGGGTTGTACTAGATCCAACTCCGTTTTACAGTGCAAAATGTAGGAACTTCAACCCGGCACTTGAAAACACACTGAGAAAATAGAGAAAAAGTTTCTCCTTCAACCAGTTCCCTTTGTGCTAGATGAACGAACGTCTCTCCACATGCTCATTTCTGAGAGATAAGTGTGTGTGAAAGCCGTCCTTCAACTAGCTTGTTGGGAACCCAAAGTTTCTTTTCAGTTGCAAACTCCACTCCACACATATATATGGGGAGGTACGAGCTCCAACTCGGTTTTACAGTGAAAACTGCAGGAACTTCAAACCGGCACTAGGAAACAGACTGAGAAACCAAAGAAAAAGTTTCTCCTGCAACCCGTTCCCTTTGTGCTAGATGAACGAACGTCTCTCCACATGCTCAGTTCTGAGAGAAAAGTGTGTGTGAAAGCCGTACTTCACCTAGCTTGTTGGGAACACAAAGTTTCTTTCCAGTTGCAAACTCCACTCCATACATATGTAGGGGAGGTACTAGCTCCAACTCGTTTTTACAGTGAAAACTGCAGGAACTTCAAACCGGCACTAGGAAACAGAATGAGAAACCAGAGTAAAAGTTTCTCCTTCAACCCGTTCCCTTTGTGCTAGATGAACGAACGTCTCTCCACATGCTCAGTTCTGAGAGATAAGTGTGTGTGAAAGCCCTCCTTCACCTAGCTTGGGGGAACCCAAAGTTTCTTTTCAGTTGCAAACTCCGCTCCATACATATATATGGGGTTGTACTAGATCCAACTCCGTTTTACAGTGCAAAATGTAGGAACTTCAACCCGGCACTTGAAAACAGACTGAGAAAATAGAGAAAAAGTTTCTCCTTCAACCAGTTCCCTTTGTGCTAGATGAACGAACGTCTCTCCACATGCTCATTTCTGAGAGAGAAGTGTGTGTGAAAGCCGTCCTTCAACTAGCTTGTTGGGAACCCAAAGTTTCTTTTCAGTTGCAAACTCCACTCCATACGTATATATGGGGAGGTACGAGCTCCAACTCGGTTTTACAGTGAAAACTGCAGGAACTTCAAACCGGCACTAGGAAACAGACTGAGAAACGAGAGTAAAAGTTTCTCCTGCAACCTGTTCCCTTTGTGCTAGATGAACGAACGTCTCTCCACATGCTCAGTTCTGAGAGATAAGTGTGTGTGAGAGCCGTACTTCACCTAGCTTGTTGGGAACACAAAGTTTCTTTTCAGTTGCAAACTCCACTCCATACATATATATAGGGAGGTACTAGCTCCAACTCGGTTTTACAGTGAAAACTGGAGGAACTTCAAACCGGCACTTGGAAACAGACTGAGAAACCAGAGTAAAAGTTTCTCCTGCAACCCGTTCCCTTTGAGCTAGATGAACGAACGTCTCTCCACATGCTCGGTTCTGAGAGATAAGTGTGTGTGAAAGCCGTCCTTCACCAAGCTTGTTGGGATCCCAAAGATTCTTTTCAGTTGCAAACACCACTCCATACATATATATGGGGAGGTACTAGTTCCAAATCTGTTTTACAGTGAAAACTGCAGGAACTTCAAACCGGCACTAGGAAACAGACTGAGAAACCAGAGTAAAAGTTTTTCCTTCAACCCGTTCCCTTTGTGCTAGATGAACGAACGTCTCTCCATATGCTCAGTTCTGAGAGATAAGTGTGTGTGAAAGCCGTCCTTCACCTAGCTTGTTGGGAACCCAAAGTTTCTTTTCAGTTGCAAACTCCAATCCATACATATATATGGGGATGTACTAGATCCAACTCCGTTTTACAGTGCAAACTGTTGGAACTTCAACCCGGCACTAGGAAACAGAATGAGAAACCAGAGTAAAAGTTTCTCCTGCAACCCTTTCCCTTTGTGCTAGATGAACGAACGTCTCTCCACATGCTCAGTTCTGAGAGAAATGTGTGTGTGAAAGCCGTACTTCACCTAGCTTGTTGGGAACACAAAGTTTCTTTTCAGTTGCAAACTCCACTCCATACATATATATGGGGAGGTACTAACTCCAACTCGGTTTTACAGTGAAAACTGCAGGAACTTCAAACCGGCACTAGGAAACAGACTGAGAAACCAGAGTAAAAGTTTCTCCTGCAACACGTTCCCTTTGTGCTAGATGAACGAACGTCTCTCCACATGCTCAGTTCTGAGAGATAAGTGTGTGTGAAAGCCGTACTTCACCTAGCTTGTTGGGAAAACAAAGTTTCTTTTCAGTTGCAAACTCCACTCCATACATATATATGGGGAGGTACTAGCTCCAACTCGGTTTTACAGTGAAACTGCAGGAACTTCAACCCGGCACTAGGAAACAGACTGAGAAACCAGAGTAAAAGTTTCTCCTGCAACCCGTTCCTTTGTGCTAGATGAACGAACGTCTCCCCACATGCTCAGTTCTGAGAGATAAGTGTGTGTGAAAGCCGTGCTTCACCTATCTTTTTGGGATCCCAAAGTTTCTTTTCAGTTGCAAACTCCACTCCATACGTATATATGGGGAGGTACGAGCTCCAACTCGGTTTTACAGTGAAAACTGCAGGAACTTCATACCGGCACTAGGAAACAGACTGAGAAACCAGAGTAAAAGTTTTTCCTTCAACCCGTTCCCTTTGTGCTAGATGAACGAACGTCTCTCCATATGCTCAGTTCTGAGAGATAAGTGTGTGTGAAAGCCGTCCTTCACCTAGCTTGTTGGGAACCCAAAGTTTCTTTTCAGTTGCAAACTCCAATCCATACATATATATGGGGATGTACTAGATCCAACTCCGTTTTACAGTGCAAACTGTAGGAACTTCAAACCGGCACTAGGAAACAGAATGAGAAACCAGAGTAAAAGTTTCTCCTGCAACCCTTTCCCTTTGTGCTAGATGAACGAACGTCTCTCCACATGCTCAGTTCTGAGAGAAATGTGTGTGTGAAAGCCGTACTTCACCTAGCTTGTTGGGAACACAAAGTTTCTTTTCAGTTGCAAACTCCACTCCATACATATATATGGGGAGGTACTAACTCCAACTCGGTTTTACAGTGAAAACTGCAGGAACTTCAAACCGGCACTAGGAAACAGACTGAGAAACCAGAGTAAAAGTTTCTCCTGCAACACGTTCCCTTTGTGCTAGATGAACGAACGTCTCTCCACATGCTCAGTTCTGAGAGATAAGTGTGTGTGAAAGCCGTCCTTCACCTAGCTTGTTGGGAAAACAAAGTTTCTTTTCAGTTGCAAACTCCACTCCATACATATATATGGGGAGGTACTAGCTCCAACTCGGTTTTACAGTGAAACTGCAGGAACTTCAACCCGGCACTAGGAAACAGACTGAGAAACCAGAGTAAAAGTTTTTCCTGCAACCCGTTCCTTTGTGCTAGATGAACGAACGTCTCCCCACATGCTCAGTTCTGAGAGATAAGTGTGTGTGAAAGCCGTGCTTCACCTATCTTTTTGGGATCCCAAAGTTTCTTTTCAGTTGCAAACTCCACTCCATACGTATATATGGGGAGGTACGAGCTCCAACTCGGTTTTACAGTGAAAACTGCAGGAACTTCAAACCGGCACTAGGAAACAGACTGAGAAACGAGAGTAAAAGTTTCTCCTGCAACCTGTTCCCTTTGTGCTAGATGAACGAACGTCTCTCCACATGCTCAGTTCTGAGAGATAAGTGTGTGTGAAAGCCGTACTTCACCTAGCTTGTTGGGAACACAAAGTTTCTTTTCAGTTGCAAACTCCACTCCATACATATATATAGGGTGGTACTAGCTCCAACTCGGTTTTACAGTGAAAACTGGAGGAACTTCAAACCGGCACTTGGAAACAGACTGAGAAACCAGAGTAAAAGTTTCTCCTGCAACCCGTTCCCTTTGAGCTAGATGAACGAACGTCTCTCCACATGCTCGGTTCTGAGAGATAAGTGTGTGTGAAAGCCGTCCTTCACCAAGCTTGTTGGGATCCCAAAGATTCTTTTCAGTTGCAAACACCACTCCATACATATATATGGGGAGGTACTAGTTCCAAATCTGTTTTACAGTGAAAACTGCAGGAACTTCAAACCGGCACTAGGAAACAGACTGAGAAACCAGAGTAAAAGTTTTTCCTTCAACCCGTTCCCTTTGTGCTAGATGAACGAACGTCTCTCCATATGCTCAGTTCTGAGAGATAAGTGTGTGTGAAAGCCGTCCTTCACCTAGCTTGTTGGGAACCCAAAGTTTCTTTTCAGTTGCAAACTCCAATCCATACATATATATGGGGATGTACTAGATCCAACTCCGTTTTACAGTGCAAACTGTAGGAACTTCAACCCGGCACTAGGAAACAGAATGAGAAACCAGAGTAAAAGTTTCTCCTGCAACCCTTTCCCTTTGTGCTAGATGAACGAACGTCTCTCCACATGCTCAGTTCTGAGAGAAATGTGTGTGTGAAAGCCGTACTTCACCTAGCTTGTTGGGAACACAAAGTTTCTTTTCAGTTGCAAACTCCACTCCATACATATATATGGGGAGGTACTAACTCCAACTCGGTTTTACAGTGAAAACTGCAGGAACTTCAAACCGGCACTAGGAAACAGACTGAGAAACCAGAGTAAAAGTTTCTCCTGCAACACGTTCCCTTTGTGCTAGATGAACGAACGTCTCTCCACATGCTCAGTTCTGAGAGATAAGTGTGTGTGAAAGCCGTCCTTCACCTAGCTTGTTGGGAAAACAAAGTTTCTTTTCAGTTGCAAACTCCACTCCATACATATATATGGGGAGGTACTAGCTCCAACTCGGTTTTACAGTGAAACTGCAGGAACTTCAACCCGGCACTAGGAAACAGACTGAGAAACCAGAGTAAAAGTTTTTCCTGCAACCCGTTCCTTTGTGCTAGATGAACGAACGTCTCCCCACATGCTCAGTTCTGAGAGATAAGTGTGTGTGAAAGCCGTGCTTCACCTATCTTTTTGGGAACACAAAGTTTCTTTTCAGTTGCAAACGCCACTCCATACGTATATATGGGGAGGTACGAGCTCCAACTCGGTTTTACAGTGAAAACTGCAGGAACATCAAACCGGCACTAGGAAACAGACTGAGAAACGAGAGTAAAAGTTTCTCCTGCAACATGTTCACTTTGTGCTAGATGAACGAAAGTCTCTCCACATGCTCAGTTCTGAGATATAAGTGTGTGTGAAAGCCGTACTTCACCTAGCTTGTTGGGAACACAAAGTTTCTTTTCAGTTGCAAACTCCACTCCATACATATATATAGGGAGGTACTAGCTCCAACTCGGTTTTACAGTGAAAACTGGAGGAACTTCAAACCGGCACTAGGAAACAGACTGAGAAACCAGAGTAAAAGTTTCTCCTGCAACCCGTTCCCTTTGAGCTAGATTAACGAACGTCTCTCCACATGCTCGGTTCTGAGAGATAAGTGTGTGTGAAAGCCGTCCTTCACCAAGCTTGTTGGGATCCCAAAGATTCTTTTAAGTTGCAAACACCACTCCATACATATATATGGGGAGGTACTAGTTCCAAATCTGTTTTACAGTGAAAACTGCAGGAACTTCAAACCGGCACTAGGAAACAGACTGAGAAACCAGAGTAAAAGTTTTTCCTTCAACCCGTTCCCTTTGTGCTAGATGAACGAACGTCTCTCCATATGCTCAGTTCTGAGAGATAAGTGTGTGTGAAAGCCGTCCTTCACCTAGCTTGTTGGGAACCCAAAGTTTCTTTTCAGTTGCAAACTCCAATCCATACATATATATGGGGATGTACTAGATCCAACTCCGTTTTACAGTGCAAACTGTAGGAACTTCAACCCGGCACTAGGAAACAGAATGAGAAACCAGAGTAAAAGTTTCTCCTGCAATCCTTTCCCTTTGTGCTAGATGAACGAACGTCTCTCCACATGCTCAGTTCTGAGAGAAATGTGTGTGTGAAAGCCGTACTTCACCTAGCTTGTTGGGAACACAAAGTTTCTTTTCAGTTGCAAACTCCACTCCATACATATATATGGGGTGGTACTAACTCCAACTCGGTTTTACAGTGAAAACTGCAGGAACTTCAAACCGGCACTAGGAAACAGACTGAGAAACCAGAGTAAAAGTTTCTCCTGCAAAACGTTCCCTTTGTGCTAGATGAACGAACGTCTCTCCACATGCTCAGTTCTGAGAGATAAGTGTGTGTGAAAGCCGTCATTCACCTAGCTTGTTGGGAAAACAAAGTTTCTTTTCAGTTGCAAACTCCACTCCATACATATATATGGGGAGGTACTAGCTCCAACTCGGTTTTACAGTGAAACTGCAGGAACTTCAACCCGGCACTAGGAAACAGACTGAGAAACCAGAGTAAAAGTTTTTCCTGCAACCCGTTCCTTTGTGCTAGATGAACGAACGTCTCCCCACATGCTCAGTTCTGAGAGATAAGTGTGTGTGAAAGCCGTGCTTCACCTATCTTTTTGGGAACACAAAGTTTCTTTTCAGTTGCAAACTCCACTCCATACGTATATATGGGGATGTACGAGCTCCAACTCTGTTTTACAGTGAAAACTGCAGGAACATCAAACCGGCACTAGGAAACAGACTGAGAAACCAGAGTAAAAGTTTCTCCTGCAACATGTTCACTTTGTGCTAGATGAACGAATGTCTCTCCACATGCTCAGTTCTGAGATATAAGTGTGTGTGAAAGCCGTACTTCACCTAGCTTGTTGGGAACACAAAGTTTCTTTTCAGTTGAAAACTCCACTCCATACATATATATGGGGAGGTATTAGCCCCAACTCGGATTTACAGTGAAAACTGCAGGAACTTCAAACCGGCACTAGGAAACAGAATGAGACACCAGAGTAAAAGTTTCTCCTGCAACCCGTTCCCTTTGTGCTAGATGAACGAACGTCTCTCCACATACTCAATTCAGAGATGTAAATGTGTGTGAAAGCCGTCCTTCACCTAGCTTCTTGGGAACACAATGTTTCTTTTCAGTTGCAAACTCCACTCCATACATATATATGGGGAGGTACTAGCTCCAACTCGGTTTTACAGTGAAAACTGCAGGAACTTCAAACCGGCACTAGGAAACAGACTGAGAAACAAGAGTGAAGGTTTCTCCTGCATCCCATTCCATTTGTGCTAGATAAACGAACGTCTCTCCACATGCTCATTTCTAAGAGATAAGTGTGCGTTAAAGCCGTCCTTCTCCTAGCTTGTTGGGAACCCAAAGTTTCTTTTCAGTTCAAACTCCACTCCATATATATATATGGGGAGGTACTAGCTCCAACGCGGTTTTACAGTGAAAACTGCAGGAACTTCAAACCGGCACTAGGAAACAGACTGAGAAACCAGAGAATAAGTTTCTCCTTCAACCCGTTCCCTTTGTGCTAGATGAACGAACGTCTCTCCACATGCTCAGTTCTGAGAGATAAGTGTGTGTGAAAGCCATCCTTCACCTAGCTTGTTGGAAACCCAATGTTTCTTTTCAGTTGCTAAATCCACTCCATACATATATATGGGGATGTACTAGATCCAACACCGTTTTACAGTGCAAACTGTAGGAACTTCACCCCGGCACTAGAAAACAGACTGAGAAACCAGAGTAAATGTTTCTCCTGCAACCCGTTCCCTTTGTGCTAGATGAACGAACGTCTCTCCACATACTCAATTCAGAGATGTAAATGTGTGTGAAAGCCGTCCTTCACCTATCTTCTTGGGAACACAATGTTTCTTTTCAGTTGCAAACTCCACTCCATACATATATATGGGGAGGTACTAGCTCCAACTCGGTTTTACAGTGAAAACTGCAGGAACTTCAAACCGGCACTAGGAAACAGACTGAGAAACAAGAGTAAAGGTTTCTCCTGCATCCCGTTCCATTTGTGCTAGTTAATCGAACGTCTCTCCACATGCTCAGTTCTGAGTGATAAGTGTGCGTTAAAGCCGTCCTTCACCTAGCTTGTTAGGAACCCAAAGTTTCTTTTCAGTTCAAACTCCACTCCATATATATATATGGGGAGGTAATAACTCCAACTCGGTTTTACAGTGAAAACTGCAGGAACTTCAAACCGGCACTAGGAAACAGACTGAGAAACCAGAGTAAAAGTTTCTCCTGCAACACGTTCCCTTTGTGCTAGATGAACGAACGTCTCTCCACATGCTAAGTTCTGAGAGATAAGTGTGTGTGAAAGCCGTCCTTCACCTAGCTTGTTGGGAAAACAAAGTTTCTTTTCAGTTGCAAACTCCACTCCATACATATATATGGGGAGGTACTAGCTCCAACTCGGTTTTACAGTGAAACTGCAGGAACTTCAACCCGGCACTAGGAAACAGACTGAGAAACCAGAGTAAAAGTTTTTCCTGCAACCCGTTCCTTTGTGCTAGATGAACGAACGTCTCCCCACATGCTCAGTTCTGAGAGATAAGTGTGTGTGAAAGCCGTGCTTCACCTATCTTTTTGGGAACACAAAGTTTCTTTTCAGTTGCAAACTCCACTCCATACGTATATATGGGGAGGTACGAGCTCCAACTCGGTTTTACAGTGAAAACTGCAGGAACATCAAACCGGCACTAGGAAACAGACTGAGAAACGAGAGTAAAAGTTTCTCCTGCAACATGTTCACTTTGTGCTAGATGAACGAAAGTCTCTCCACATGCTCAGTTCTGAGATATAAGTGTGTGTGAAAGCCGTACTTCACCTAGATTGTTGGGAACACAAAGTTTCTTTTCAGTTGCAAACTCCACTCCATAAATATATATAGGGAGGTACTAGCTCCAACTCGGTTTTACAGTGAAAACTGGAGGAACTTCAAACCGGCACTAGGAAACAGACTGAGAAACCAGAGTAAAAGTTTCTCCTGCAACCCGTTCCCTTTGAGCTAGATTAACGAACGTCTCTCCACATGCTCGGTTCTGAGAGATAAGTGTGTGTGAAAGCCGTCCTTCACCAAGCTTGTTGGGATCCCAAAGATTCTTTTCAGTTGCAAACACCACTCCATACATATATATGGGGAGGTACTAGTTCCAAATCTGTTTTACAGTGAAAACTGCAGGAACTTCAAACCGGCACTAGGAAACAGACTGAGAAACCAGAGTAAAAGTTTTTCCTTCAACCCGTTCCCTTTGTGCTAGATGAACGAACGTCTCTCCATATGCTCAGTTCTGAGAGATAAGTGTGTGTGAAAGCCGTCCTTCACCTAGCTTGTTGGGAACCCAAAGTTTCTTTTCAGTTGCAAACTCCAATCCATACATATATATGGGGATGTACTAGATCCAACTCCGTTTTACAGTGCAAACTGTAGGAACTTCAACCCGGCACTAGGAAACAGAATGAGAAACCAGAGTAAAAGTTTCTCCTGCAACCCTTTCCCTTTGTGCTAGATGAACGAACGTCTCTCCACATGCTCAGTTCTGAGAGAAATGTGTGTGTGAAAGCCGTACTTCACCTAGCTTGTTGGGAACACAAAGTTTCTTTTCAGTTGCAAACTCCACTCCATACATATATATGGGGAGGTACTAACTCCAACTCGGTTTTACAGTGAAAACTGCAGGAACTTCAAACCGGCACTAGGAAACAGACTGAGAAACCAGAGTAAAAGTTTCTCCTGCAAAACGTTCCCTTTGTGCTAGATGAACGAACGTCTCTCCACATGCTCAGTTCTGAGAGATAAGTGTGTGTGAAAGCCGTCCTTCACCTAGCTTGTTGGGAAAACAAAGTTTCTTTTCAGTTGCAAACTCCACTCCATACATATATATGGGGAGGTACTAGCTCCAACTCGGTTTTACAGTGAAACTGCAGGAACTTCAACCCGGCACTAGGAAACAGACTGAGAAACCAGAGTAAAAGTTTTTCCTGCAACCCGTTCCTTTGTGCTAGATGAACGAACGTCTCCCCACATGCTCAGTTCTGAGAGATAAGTGTGTGTGAAAGCCGTGCTTCACCTATCTTTTTGGGAACACAAAGTTTCTTTTCAGTTGCAAACTCCACTCCATACGTATATATGGGGATGTACGAGCTCCAACTCTGTTTTACAGTGAAAACTGCAGGAACATCAAACCGGCACTAGGAAACAGACTGAGAAACCAGAGTAAAAGTTTCTCCTGCAACATGTTCACTTTGTGCTAGATGAACGAATGTCTCTCCACATGCTCAGTTCTGAGATATAAGTGTGTGTGAAAGCCGTACTTCACCTAGCTTGTTGGGAACACAAAGTTTCTTTTCAGTTGAAAACTCCACTCCATACATATATATGGGGAGGTATTAGCCCCAACTCGGATTTACAGTGAAAACTGCAGGAACTTCAAACCGGCACTAGGAAACAGAATGAGAAACCAGAGTAAAAGTTTCTCCTGCAACCCGTTCCCTTTGTGCTAGATGAACGAACGTCTCTCCACATACTCAATTCAGAGATGTAAATGTGTGTGAAAGCCGTCCTTCACCTAGCTTCTTGGGAACACAATGTTTCTTTTCAGTTGCAAACTCCACTCCATACATATATATGGGGAGGTACTAGCTCCAACTCGGTTTTACAGTGAAAACTGCAGGAACTTCAAACCGGCACTAGGAAACAGACTGAGAAACAAGAGTGAAGTTTTCTCCTGCATCAAATTCCATTTGTGCTAGATAAACGAACGTCTCTCCACATGCTCATTTCTAAGAGATAAGTGTGCGTTAAAGCCGTCCTTCTCCTAGCTTGTTGGGAACCCAAAGTTTCTTTTCAGTTCAAACTCCACTCCATATATATATATGGGGAGGTACTAGCTCCAACGCGGTTTTACAGTGAAAACTGCAGGAACTTCAAACCGGCACTAGGAAACAGACTGAGAAACCAGAGAATAAGTTTCTCCTTCAACCCGTTCCCTTTGTGCTAGATGAACGAACGTCTCTCCACATGCTCAGTTCTGAGAGATAAGTGTGTGTGAAAGCCATCCTTCACCTAGCTTGTTGGAAACCCAATGTTTCTTTTCAGTTGCTAAATCCACTCCATACATATATATGGGGATGTACTAGATCCAACACCGTTTTACAGTGCAAACTGTAGGAACTTCACCCCGGCACTAGAAAACAGACTGAGAAACCAGAGTAAATGTTTCTCCTGCAACCCGTTCCCTTTGTGCTAGATGAACGAACGTCTCTCCACATACTCAATTCAGAGATGTAAATGTGTGTGAAAGCCGTCCTTCACCTAGCTTCTTGGGAACACAATGTTTCTTTTCAGTTGCAAACTCCACTCCATACATATATATGGGGAGGTACTAACTCCAACTCGGTTTTACAGTGAAAACTGCAGGAACTTCAAACCGGCACTAGGAAACAGACTGAGAAACTAGAGTAAAAGTTTCCCCTGCAACACGTTTCCTTTGTGATAGATGAACGAACGTCTCTCCACATGCTCAGAACTGAGAGAGAATTGTGTGTGAAAGCCGTCCTTCAACTAGCTTGCTGGGAACACAAATTTTCTTTTCATTTGCAAACTCCAATCCATACGTATATATGGGGAGGTACGAGCTCCAACTCGGTTTTACAGTGCAAACTGCAGGATCTTCAAACCGGGACTAGGAAACAGACTGAGATACCAGAGTAAAAGTTTCTCCTGCAACCCGTTCCTTTTGTGCTAGATGAACGAACGTCTATCCACATGCTCAGTTCTGAGAGATAAGTGTGTGTGAAAGCCGTCCTTCACCTTGCTTGTTGGGAACACAAAGTTTCTTTTCTGTTGCAAACTCCACTCCATACATATATATGGGGTGGTATTAGTCCCAACTCGGTTTTACAGTGAAAACTGCAGGAACTTCAAACCGGCACTAGGAAACAGACTGAGAAACCAGAGTAAAATTTTCTCCTGCAACCCGTTACAATTGTGCTAGATGAACGAACGTCTCTCCACATGCTCAGTTCTGAGAGATAACTGTGTGTGAAAGCCGTACTTCAAATAGATTTTTGGGAACACAAAGTTTCTTTTCAGTTGCAAACTCCACTCCATACATATATATGGGGAGGTACTAGATCCAACTCCGTTTTACAGTGCAAACTGTTGGAACTTCAACCCGGCACTAGGAAACAGAATGAGAAACCAGAGTAAAAGTTTATCCTGCAACCCTTTCCCTTTATGCTAGATGAACGAACGTCTCTCCACATGCTCAGTTCTGAGAGAAATGTGTGTGTGAAAGCCGTACTTCACCTAGCTTGTTGGGAACACAAAGTTTCTTTTCAGTTGCAAACTCCACTCCATACATATATATGGGGAGGTACTAACTCCAACTCGGTTTTACAGTAGAAAACTGCAGGAACTTCAAACCGGCACTAGGAAACAGACTGAGAAACCAGAGTAAAAGTTTCTCCAGCAACACGTTCCCTTTGTGCTAGATGAACGAACGTCTCTCCACATGCTCAGTTCTGAGAGATAAGTGTGTGTGAAAGCCGTCCTTCACCTAGCTTGTTGGGAACCCAAAGTTTCTTTTCAGTTGCAAACTCCAATCAATACATATATATGGGTATGTACTAGATCCAACTCCGTTTTACAGTGCAAACTGTAGGAACTTCAACCCGGCACTAGGAAACAGAATGAGAAACCAGAGTAATAGTTTCTCCTGCAACCATTTCCCTTTGTGCTAGATGAACGAACGTCTCTCCACATGCTCAGTTCTGAGAGAAATGTGTGTGTGAAAGCCGTACTTCACCTAGCTTGTTGGGAACACAAAGTTTATTTCAGTTGCAAACTCCACTCCATACATATATATGGGGAGGTACTAACTCCAACTCGGTTTTACAGTGAAAACTGCAGAAACTTCAAACCGGCACTAGGAAACAGACTGAGAAACCAGAGTAAAAGTTTCTCCTGCAACACGTTCCCTTTGTGCTAGATGAACGAACGTCTCTCCACATGCTCAGTTCTGAGAGATAAGTGTGTGTGAAAGCCGTCGTTCACCAAGCTTGTTGGGAAAACAAAGTTTCTTTTCAGTTGCAAACTCCACTCCATACATATATATGGGGAGGTACTAGCTCCAACTCGGTTTTACAGTGAAACTGCAGGAAATTCAACCCGGCACTAGGAAACAGACTGAGAAACCAGAATATAAGTTTTTCCTGCAACCCTTTCCTTTGTGCTAGATGAACGAACGTCTCCCCACATGCTCAGTTCTGAGAGATAAGTGTGTGTGAAAGCCGTCCTTCACCTAGCTTTTTGGGAACACAAAGTTTCTTTTCAGTTGCAAACTCCACTCCATACGTATATATGGGGAGGTACGAGCTCCAACTCGGTTTTACAGTGAAAACTGCAGGAACATCAAACCGGCACTAGGAAACAGACTGAGAAACCAGAGTAAAAGTTTCTCCTGCAACATGTTCACTTTGTGCTAGATGAAAGAACGTCTCTCCACATGCTCAGTTCTGAGATATAAGTGTGTGTGAAAGCCGTACTTCACCTAGCATGTTGGGAACACAAAGTTTCTTTTCAGTTGAAAACTCCACTCCATACATATATATGGGGAGGTATTAGCTCCAACTCGGATTTACAGTGAAAACTGCAGGAACTTCAAACCGGCACTGGGAAACAGACTGAGAAACCAGAGTAAAAGTTTCTCCTGAAACCCGTTCCCTTTGAGCTAGATGAACGAACGTCTCTCCACATGCTCAGTTCTGAGTGATAAGTGTGTGTGAAAGCCGTCCTTCACGTAGCTTGTTGGGAACCCAAAGATTCTTCTCAGTAGCAAACTCCACTCCATACATATATATAGGGTGTTTCTAGTTCCAACTCGGTTTTACAGTGAAAAATGCAGGAACTTCAAACCGGCTCTAGGAAACAGACTGAGTAACCAGAGTAAAATTTCCCCTTCAACCCGTTCCTTTTTTGCTAGATGAACGAACGTCTCTCCACATGCTCAGTTCTGAGAGATAAGTGTGTGTGAAAGCCGTCCTTCACCTAGCTTTTTGGGAACACAATGTTTCTTTTCAGTTGCTAACTCCACTCCATACATATATATGGGGATGTACTAGACCCAACACCGTTTTACAGTGCAAACTGTAGGAACTTCAACCCGGCACTAGAAAACAGACTGAGAAACCAGAGTAAATGTTTCTCCTGCAACCCGTTCCCTTTGTGCTAGATGAACGAACGTCTCTCCACATACTCAATTCTGAGAGGTAAGTGTGTGTGAAAGCCGTCCTTCACCTAGCTTGTTGGGAACACAATGTTTCTTTTCAGTTGCAAACTCCACTCCATACATATATATGGGGAGGTACTAGCTCCAATTCGGTTTTACAGTGAAAACTGCAGGAACTTCAAACCGGCACTAGGAAACAGACTGAGAAACAAGAGTAAAGTTTTCTCCTGCATCCCGTTCCATTTGTGCTAGATAAACGAACGTCTCTCCACATGCTCAGTTCTGAGAGATAAGTGTGCGTTAAAGCCGTCCTTCACCTAGCTTGTTGGGAACCCAAAGTTTCTTTTCAGTTCAAACTCCACTCCATATATATATATGGGGAGGTACTAGCTCCAACTCGGTTTTACAGTGAAAACTGCAGGAACTTCAAACCGGCACTAGGAAACAGACTGAGAAACCAGAGAATAAGTTTCCCCTTCAACCCGTTCCCTTTGTGCTAGATGAACGAACGTGTCTCCACATGCTCATTTCTGAAAGATAAGTGTGTGTGAAAGCCGATCTTCACCTAGATTGTTGGGAACCCAAAGTTTCTTTTCAGTTGCAAACACCAATCCATACATATATATGGGGATGTACTAGATCCAATCCTTTTTACAGTGCAAATTGTAGGAACTTCAACCACGCACTAGGAAACAGACTGTGAAACCATAGTAAAAGTTTCTCCTGCAACCCGTTCCCTATGTGCTAGATGAACGAACGTCTCTCCACATGCTCATTTCTGAGAGATAAGTGTGTGTGAAAGCCGTCCTTCACATAGCATGTTGGGAACCCAAAGATTCTTTTCAATTGAAAACTCCACTCCTTACATATATATGGGGAGGTACTAGCTCCAACTCGGTTTTACAGTGAAAACTGCAGGAACTTAAAACCGGCACTAGGAAACAGACTGAGAAACCAGAGTAAAAGTTCCTCCTGCAAACCGTTCCCTCTGTGCTAGATGAACGAACGTCTCTCCACATGCTCATTTATGAGAGATAAGTGTGTTTGAAAGCCGTCCTTCACCTAGCTTGTTGGGAACACAAAGTTTCTTTTCAGTTGCCAACTCCACTCCATATATTTATATGGGGAAGTACAAGCTCCAACTCGGTTTTACAGTGAAAATTGCAGGTACTTCACACCGGCACTAGGAAACAGACTGATAAACCAGTGTAAAAGTTTCTCCTGCAAACCTTTCCCTTTGTGCTAGATGAACGAACATCTCTCCACATGCTCAGTTATGAGAGATAATTGTGTGTGAAATCCGTACTTCACCTAGCTTGTTGGGAACACAAAGTTTCTTTCCAGTTGCAAACTCCACTCCATACATATATAGGGGAGGTACTAGTTCCAACTCGGTTTTACAGTAAAAGCTGCAGGAACTTCAAACCGGCAGTAGGAAATAGACTGAGAAACCAGAGTAAAAGTTTCTACTTCAACCCGTTCCCTTTGTGCAAGATGAACGAACGTATCTCCACATGATAAGTTCTAGAGATAAGTGTGTGTGAAAGCCGTCCTTCACTAGCTTGTTGGGAACACAAAGTTACTTTTCAATTGCAAACTCCACTCCATACATACATATGGGGAGGTACTAGCTCAACTCGGTTTTACAGTGAAAACTGCAGGAACTTCAAACCGGCACTAGGAAACAGACTGAGAAACCAGAGTAAAAGTTTCTCCTTCAAACCGTTCAATTTGTGCTAGATCAACGAACTTCTCTCCACCTGCTCAGTTCTGAGAGATAAGTGAGTGTGAATGCCGTCCTTCACCTAGCTTGTTGGGACCCCAAAATTTTTTTTCATTTGCAAACTCCACTCCATACATATATATGGGGAGGTACTAGCTCCAACTCGGTTTTACAGTGAAAACTGCAGGAACTTCAAACCGGCACTAGGAAACAGACTGAGAAACTAGAGTAAAAGTTTCCCCTGCAACACGTTTCCTTTGTGATAGATGAACGAACGTCTCTCCACATGCTCAGAACTGAGAGAGAATTGTGTGTGAAAGCCGTCCTTCAACTAGCTTGCTGGGAACACAAATTTTCTTTTCATTTGCAAACTCCAATCCATATGTATATATGGGGAGGTACGAGCTCCAACTCGGTTTTACAGTGCAAACTGCAGGATCTTCAAACCGGGACTAGGAAACAGACTGAGAAACCAGAGTAAAAGTTTCTCCTGCAACCCGTTCTTTTTGTGCTAGATGAACGAACGTCTATCCACATGCTCAGTTCTGAGAGATAAGTGTGTGTGAAAGCCGTCCTTCACCTTGCTTGTTGGGAACACAAAGTTTCTTTTCTGTTGCAAACTCCACTCCATACATATATATGGGGTGGTACTAGTTCCAAATCGGTTTTACAGTGAAAACTGCAGGAACTTCAAACCGGCACTAGGAAACAGACTGAGAAACCAGAGTAAAATTTTCTCCTGCAACCCGTTACAATTGTGCTAGATGAACGAACGTCTCTCCACATGCTCAGTTCTGAGAGATAAGTGTGTGTGAAAGGCGTACTTCACCTAGCTTGTTGGGAACACAAAGTTTCTTTTCAGTTGCAAACTCCACTCCATACATATATATGGGGAGGTACTAGCTCCAACTCGGATTTACAGTGAAAACTGCAGGAACTTCAAACCGGCACTAGGAAACAGACTGAGAAACCAGAGTAAAAGTTTCTCCTGCAACCCTTTCCATTTGTGCTAGATGAACGAACGTCTCTCCACGTGCTCAGTTCTGAGAGATAAGTGTGTGTGAAAGCCGTCCTTCACCTAGCTTGTTGGGAACACAAAGATTCTTTTCAGTTGCAAATTCCACTCCATACATATATATGGTGAGGTACTAGCTCGAACTCGGTTTTACAGTGAAAACTGCAGGAACTTCAAACCGGCACTAGGAAAAAGATTGAGAAACCAGAGTAAAAGTTTCTCCTGCAACCCGTTCCCTTTGAGCTAGATTAACGAACGTCTCTCCACATGCTCGGTTCTGAGAGATAAGTGTGTGTGAAAGCCGTCCTTCACCTATCTTGTTGGGATCCCAAAGATTCTTTTCAGTTGCAAACTCCACTCCATACATATATATGGGGAGGTACTAGTTCCAAATCAGTTTTACAGTGAAACCTGCAGGAACTTCAAACCGGCACTAGGAAACAGACTGAGAAAAAAGAGTAAAAGTTTTTCCTACAACCCGTTCCCTTTGTGCTAGATGAACGAACGTCTCTCCATATGCTCAGTTCTGAGAGATAAGTGTGTGTGAAAGCCGTCCTTCACCTAGCTTGTTGGGAACCCAAAGTTTCTTTTCAGTTGCAAACACCAATCCATACATATATATGGGGATGTACTAGATCCAACTCCGTTTTACAGTGCAAACTGTAGGAACTTCAACCCGGCACTAGGAAACAGAATGAGAAACCAGAGTAAAAGTTTCTCCTGCAACAATTTCCCTTTGTGCTAGATGAACGAACGTCTCTCCACATGCTCAGTTCTGAGAGAAATGTGTGTGTGAAAGCCGTACTTCACCTAGCTTGTTGGGAACACAAAGTTTCTTTTCAGTTGCAAACTCCACTCCATACATATATATTGGGAGGTACTAACTCCAACTCGGTTTTACAGTGAAAACTGCAGGAACTTCAAACGGGCACTAGGAAACAGACTGAGAAACCAGAGTAAAAGTTTCTCCTTCAACCCTTTCCCTTTGTGCTAGATGAACGAACGTCTCTCCACATGCTCAGTTCTGAGAGATAAGTGTGTGTGAAAGCCGTCCTTCACCTAGCTTGTTGGGAACACATAGTTTCTTCTCAGTAGCAAACTCCACTCCATACATATATATGGGGTGGTACTAGTTCCAAATCGGTTTTACAGTGAAAAATGCAGGAACTTCAAACCGGCTCTAGGAAACAGACTGAGATACCAGAGTAAAATTTTCTCCTTCAACCCGTTCCCTTTGTGCTAGATGAACGAACGTCTCTCCACATGCTAAGTTCTGAGAGATAAGTGTGTGTGAAAGCCGTCCTTCACCTAGCTTGTTGGGAACCCAAAGTTTCTTTTCAGTTGCTAACTCCACTCCATACATATATAAGGGGATGTACTAGATCCAACACCGTTTTACAGTGCAAACTGTAGGAAATTCAACCCGGCACTAGAAAACAGACTGAGAAACCAGAGTAACATTTTTTCCTGCAACCCGTTCCCTTTGTGCTAGATGAACGAACGTCTCTCCACATACTCAGTTCTGAGAGGTAAGTGTGTGTGAAAGCCGTCCTTCAACTAGCTTGTTGGGAACACAATGTTTCTTTTCAGTAGCAAACTCCACTCCATACATATATATGGGGAGGTACTAGCTCCAACACGGTTTTACAGTGAAAACTGCAGGAACTTCAAACCGGCACTAGGAAACAGACTGAGAAACAAGAGTAAAAGTTTCTCCTGCATCCCGTTCCATTTGTGCTAGATAAACGAACGTCTCTCCACATGCTCAGTTCTGAGAGATAAGTGTGCGTTAAAGCCGTCCTTCACCTAGCTTGTTGGGAACCCAAAGTTTCTTTTCAGTTGCAAACTCCACTCCATATCTATATATGGGGAGGTACTAGCTCCAACTCGGTTTTACAGTGAAAACTGCAGGAACATCAAACCGGCACTAGGAAACAGACTGAGAAACCAGAGAATAAGTTTCTCCTGCAACCCGTACCCTTTGTGCTAGATGAACGAACGTGTCTCCACATGCCCATTTCTGAAAGATAAGTGTGTGTGAAAGCCTTCCTTCACCTAGCATGTTGGGAACCCAAAGATTCTTTTCAATTGAAAACTCCACTCCTTACATATATATGGGTAGGTACTAGCTCCAACTCGGTTTTACAGTGAAAAATGCAGGAAATTCTAACCGGCACTAGGAAACAGACTGAGAATCCAGAGTAAAAGTTTCTCCTTCAACCCGTTCCCTTTGTGCTAGATGAACGAACGTCTCTCCACATGCTCAGTTCTGAGAGATAATTGTGTGTGAAAGCCGTTCTTCACCTAGCTTGCTGGGAACCCAAAGTTTCTTTTCAGTTGCAAATTCCACTCCATGCATATATATGGGGATGTACTAGATCCAACTCCGTTTTACAGTGCAAACTGTAGGAACTTCAAACCGGCACTAGGAAACAGACTGAGAAACCAGAGTAAAAGTTTCTCCTGCAATCCTTTCCCTTTGTGCTAGATGAACGAACGTCTCTCCACATGCTCAGTTCTGATAGAAAAGTGTGTGTGAAGGCCGTACTTCACCTAGCTTGTTGGGAACACAAAGTTTCTTTTCAGTTGCAAACTCCACTCCATACATATATATGGGGAGGTACTAGCTCCAACTCGGTTTTACAGTGAAAACTGCAGGAACTTCAAACCGGCACTAGGAAACAGACTGAGAAACCAGAGTAAAAGTTTCTCCTGCAACCCGTTCAAATAGTGCTAGATGAACGAACGTCTCTCCACATGCTCAGTTCTGAGAGATAAGTGTGCGTTAAAGCCGTCCTTCACCTAGCTTGTTGGGAACCCAAAGGTTCTTTTCAGTTGCAAACTCCACTCCATACATATATATTGGGAGGTACTAGTTCCAACTCGGTTTTACAGTGAAAACTGCAGGAACTTCAAACCGGCACTAGGAAACAGACTGAGAAACCAGAGAAAAAGTTTCTCCTTCAACCCGTTCCCTTTGTGCTAGATGAACGAACGTCTCTCCACATGCTCATTTCTGAGAGTTATGTGTGTGTGAAAGCCGACTTTCACCTAGATTGTTGGGAACCCAAAGTTTCTTTTCAGTTGCAAACTCCAATCCATACATATATATGGGGATGTACTAGATCCAATTCGTTTTACAGTGCAAACTGTAGGAACTTCAACCCGGCACTAGAAAACAGACTGAGAAACCAGAGTAAATGTTTCTCCTGCAACTCGTTCCCTTTGTGCTAGATGAACGAACGTCTCTCCACATACTCAATTCTGAGAGGTAAGTGTGTGTGAAAGCCGTCCTTCACCTAGCTTGTTGGGAACACAATGTTTCTTTTCAGTTGCAAACTCCACTCCATACATATATATGGGGAGGTACTAGCTCCAACACGGTTTTACAGTGAAAACTGCAGGAACATCAAACCGGCACTAGGAAACAGACTGAGAATCCAGAGAATAAGTTTCTCCTGCAACCCGTACCCTTTGTGCTAGATGAACGAACGTGTCTCCACATGCTCATTTCTGAAAGATAAGTGTGTGTGAAAGCCTTCCTTCACCTAGCATGTTGGGAACCCAAAGATTCTTTTCAATTGAAAACTCCACTCCTTACATATATATGGGTAGGTACTAGCTCCAACTCGGTTTTACAGTGAAAAATGCAGGAACTTCAAACCGGCACTAGGAAACAGACTGAGAATCCAGAGTAAAAGTTTCTCTTTCAACCCGTTCCCTTTGTGCTAGATGAACGATCGTCTCTCCACATGCTCAGTTCTGAGAGATAATTGTGTGTGAAAGCCGTTCTTCACATAGCTTGCTGGGAACCCAAAGTTTCTTTTCAGTTGCAAATTCCACTCCATGCATATATATGGGGATGTACTAGATCCAACTCCGTTTTACAGTGCAAACTGTAGGAACTTCAACCCGGCACTAGGAAACAGACTGAGTAACCAGAGTAAAAGTTTCTCCTGCAATCCTTTCCCTTTGTGCTAGATGAACGAACGTCTCTCCACATGCTCAGTTCTGATAGAAAAGTGTGTGTGAAGGCCGTACTTCACCTAGCTTGTTGGGAACACAAAGTTTCTTTTCAGTTGCAAACTCCACTCCATACATATATATGGGGAGGTACTAGCTCCAACTCGGTTTTACAGTGAAAACTGCAGGAACTTCAAACCGGCACTAGGAAACAGACTGAGAAACCAGAGTAAAAGTTTCTCCTGCAACCCGTTCAAATAGTGCTAGATGAACGAACGTCTCTCCACATGCTCAGTTCTGAGAGATAAGTGTGCGTTAAAGCCGTCCTTCACCTAGCTTGTTGGGAACCCAAAGGTTCTTTTCAGTTGCAAACTCCACTCCATACATATATATTGGGAGGTACTAGTTCCAACTCGGTTTTACAGTGAAAACTGCAGCAACTTCAAACCGGCACTAGGAAACAGACTGAGAAACCAGAGAAAAAGTTTCTCCTTCAACCCGTTCCCTTTGTGCTAGATGAACGAACGTCTCTCCACATGCTCATTTCTGAGAGTTAAGTGTGTGTGAAAGCCGACTTTCACCTAGATTGTTGGGAACCCAAAGTTTCTTTTCAGTTGCAAACTCCAATCCATACATATATATGGGGATGTACTAGATCCAATCCGTTTTACAGTGCAAACTGTAGGAACTTCAACCCGGCACTAGAAAACAGACTGAGAAACCAGAGTAAATGTTTCTCCTGCAACCCTTTCCCTTTGTGCTAGATGAACGAACGTCTCTCCACATACTCAATTCTGAGAGGTAAGTGTGTGTGAAAGCCGTCCTTCACCTAGCGTGCTGGGAACACAATGTTTCTTTTCAGTTGCAAACTCCACTCCATACATATATATGGGGAGGTACTAGCTCCAATTCGGTTTTACAGTGAAAACTGCAGGAACTTCAAACCGGCACTAGGAAACAGACTGAGAAACAAGAGTAAAGTTTTCTCCTGCATCCCGTTCCATTTGTGCTAGATAAACGAACGTCTCTCCACATGCTCAGTTCTGAGAGATAATTGTGCGTTAAAGCCGTCCTTCACCTAGCTTGTTGGGAACCCAAAGTTTCTTTTCAGTTCAAACTCCACTCCATATATATATATGGGGAGGTACTAGCTCCAACTCGGTTTTACAGTGAAAACTGCAGGAACTTCAAACCGGCACTAGGAAACAGACTGAGAAACCAGAGAATAAGTTTCCCCTTCAACCCGTTCCCTTTGTGCTAGATGAACGAACGTGTCTCCACATGCTCATTTCTGAAAGATAAGTGTGTGTGAAAGCCGATCTTCACCTAGATTGTTGGGAACCCAAAGTTTCTTTTCAGTTGCAAACACCAATCCATACATATATATGGGGATGTACTAGATCCAACTCCGTTTTACAGTGCAAACTGTAGGAACTTCAACCAGTCACTAGGAAACAGACTGTGAAACCAGAGTAAACGTTTCTCCTGCAACCCGTTCCATTTGTGCTAGATGAACGAACGTCTCTCCACATGCTCATTTCTGAGAGATAAGTGTGTGTGGAAGCCTTCCTTCACTTAGCATGTTGGGAAACCAAAGATTCTTTTCAATTGAAAACTCCACTCCTTAAATATATATGGGTAGGTACTAGCTCCAACTCGATTTTACAGTGAAAACTGCAGGAACTTCAAACCGGCACTAGGAAACAGACTGAGAATCCAGAGTAAAAGTTTCTCCTTCAACCCGTTCCCTTTGTGCTAGATGAACGAACGTCTCTCCACATGCTCAGTTCTGAGAGATAAGTGTGTGTGAAAGCCGTCCTTCACCTAGCTTGTTGGGAACCCAAAGTTTCTTTTCAGTTGCAAACTCCACTCCATACATATATATGGGGTGGTACTAGCTCAAACTCGGTTTTACAGTGAAAACTGCAGGAACTTCAAACCGGCACTAGGAAACAGACTGAGAATCCAGAGAAAAAGTTTCTCCTGCAACCCGTTCCCTTTGTGATAGATGAACGAACGTCTCTCCACATGCTCAGTACTGAGAGTTAAGTGGGTGTGAAAGCCGTCCTTCACCTAGCTTGATTGGAACACAAAGTTTGTTTTCAGTTGCAAACTCCACTCCATACATATATATGTTGAGGTACTATCTCCAACTCTGTTTTACAGTGAAAACTGCCGGAACTTCAAACTGGCACTAGGAAACAGATTTAGAATCCACAGAAAAAGTTTCTCCTGCAACACTTTCCCTTTGTGCTAGATGAACGAACGTCTCTCCACATGCTCATTACTGAGAGATAATTGTGTGTGAAAGCCGTCCTTCACCTAGGTTGATTGGAACATAAAGTTTGTTTTCAGTTGCAAACTCCACTCCATACATATATATGGGGTGGTACTAGCTCCAACTCGATTTTACAGTGAAAACTGCAGGAACATCAAATCGGCACTAGGAAACAGACAGAGAATCCAGAGTAAAAGTTTCTCCTGCAAACCGTTCCATTTATGCTAGATGAACGAAAGTCTCTCCACATGCTCAGTTCTGAGAGATAATTGAGTGTGAAAGCCGTCCTTCCCAAGCTTGTTGGGAACACAAAGTTTCTTTTCAGTTGCAAACTCCACTCCATACATATATATGGGGAGGTGCTAGCTCCAACTCGGTTTTGCAGTGAAAACTGCAGGAACTTCAAACCGGCACTAGGAAACAGACTGAGAAATCAGAGTAAAAGTATCTCCTGCAACCCGTTCTCTTTGTGCTAGATGAACGAACGTCTCTCCACATGCTCAGTTCTGAGAGATAAGTGCGTGTGAAAGCCGTCCTTCAACTAGCTTGTTGGGAACACAAAGTTTCTTTTCAGTTGCAAACTCCACTCCATAAATATATATGGGGAGGTGCTAGCTCCAACACGATTTTACAGTGAAAACTGCAGGAACTTCAAACCGGCACTAGGAAACAGACTGAGAAACCAGAGTGAAAGTTTATCCTGCAACCCGTTCCCTTTGTGCTAGATGAACGAACGTATCTCCACATGCTCAGTTCTGAGAGATAAGTGTTTGTGAAAGCCGTCCTTCACCTAGCTTGTTTGGAACACAAAGTTTCTTTTCAGTAGCAAACTCCACTCCATACATATATATGGGGAGGTAATAGCTCCACCTCGGTTTTACAGTGAAAACTGCAGGAAGTTCAAACCGGCACTAGCAAACAGACTGAGAAACCAGAGTAAAAGTTACACCTGCAACCCGTTCCCTTTGTTCTAGATGAATGAAAGTCTCTCCACATGCTCAGTTCTGAGAGATAAGTGTGTGTGAAAGCCGTCCTTCACCTAGCTTATTGGGAACACAAAGTTTATTTTCAGTTGCAAACTCTACTCCATAAATATATATGGGGAGGTGCTAGCTCCAACACGGTTTTACAGTGAAAACTGCAGGAACTTCAAACCGGCACTAGGAAACAGACTGAGAAACCAGAGTGAAAGTTTCTACTGCAACCCCTTTCCCTTTGTGCTAGATGAACGAACGTCGCTCCACATGCTCAGTTCTGAAAGATATGTGTGTGTGAAAGCCGTCATTCACCTAGCTTGTTGGGAAAACAAAGTTTCTTTTCAGTTGCAAACTCCACTCCATACATATATATGGGGTGGTACTAGCTTCAAATCGGTTTACAGTGAAAACTGCAGGAATTTCAAACCGGCACTAGGAAACAGACTGAGAAACCAGAGTACAAGTTTCTCCTGCAACCCGTTCCCTTTGTGCTAGATGAACGAACGTCTCTCCACATGCTCAGTACTGAGAGTTAAGTGTGTGTGAAAGCCGTCCTTCACCTAGCTTGATTGGAACACAAAGTTTGTTTTCAGTTGCAAACTCCACTCCATACATATATATGTTGAGGTACTAGCTCCAACTCGGTTTTACAGTGAAAACTGCCGGAACTTCAAACTGGCACTAGGGAACAGATTTAGAATCCAGAGAAAAAGTTTCTCCTGCAACCCGTTCCCTTTGTGCTAGATGAACGAACGTCTCTCCACATGCTCATTACTGAGAGATAATTGTGTGTGAAAGCCGTCCTTCACCTAGGTTGATTGGAACATAAAGTTTGTTTTCAGTTGCAAACTCCACTCCATACATATATATGGGGTGGTACTAGCTCCAACTCGGTTTTACAGTGAAAACTGCAGGAACATCAAACCGGCACTAGGAAACAGACAGAGAATCCAGAGAAAAAGTTTCTCCTGCAACCCGTTCCCTTTGTGCTAGATGAACGAAAGTCTCTACACATGCTCAGTTCTGAGAGATAAGTGAGTGTGAAAGCCGTCCTTCACCAAGCTTGTTGGGAACACAAAGTTTCTTTTCAGTTGCAAACTCCACTCCTTAGATATATATGGGGAGGTGCTAGCTCCAACTCGGTTTTACAGTGAAAACTGCAGGAACTGCATACCGGCACAAGGAAACAGACTGAGAAACCAGAGTAAAAGTTTCTCCTGCAACCCGTTCCCTTTGTGCTAGATGAACGAACGTCTCTCCACATGCTCAGTTCTGAGAGATAAGTGTGTGTGAAAGCCGTCCTTCACCTAGCTTGTTGGGAACACAAAGTTTCTTTTCAGTTGCAAACTCCACTCCATACATATATAAGGGGAGGTGATAGCTATATCTCGGTTTTACATTGAAAACTGCAGGAACTTCAAACCGGCACTAGGAAAGAGACTGAGAAACCAGAGAAAAAGTTTCTCCTGCAACCCGTTCCCTTTGTGCTAGATGAACGAACGTCTCTCCACATGCTCAGTTCTGAGAGAAAACTGTGAGTGAAAGCCGTCCTTCACCCAGCTTGTTGGGAACACAAAGTATCTTTTCAGTTGCAAACTCCACTCCATACATTAATATGGGGAGGTACTAGTACCAACTCGGTTTTACAGTGCAAAATGTAGGAACTTCAACCCGGCACTAGGAAACAGACTGAGAATTCAGAGTAAAAGTTTCTTCTGCAACCCGTTCCCTTTGTGCTAGATGAATGACCGTCTCTCCACATGCTCAGTTCTGAAAGTTAAGTGTGTGTGAAAGCCGTCCCTCACCTTGCTTGTTGGGACCCCAAAGTTTCTTTTCAGTTGGAAACGCCACTCCATACATATAAATGGGGATGTACTAGCTCCAACTCGGTTTTACAGAGAAAACTGCAGGAACTTTAAACTGGCACTAGGAAACAGACTGAGAAACCAGAGTAAAAGTTTCTCCTGCAACCCGTTCCCTTTGTGCTAGATGAACGAACTTTTCTCCACATGCTCAGTTCTGAGAGATAATTGTGTGTGAAAGCCGTCCTTCACCTTGCTTGTTGGGATCCCAAAGTCTCTTTTCACTTGCAAACGCCACTCCATACATATAAATGGGGATGTACAAGCTCCAGCTCGGTTTACAGTGAAAACTGCAGGAACTTCAAACCGGCACTAGGAAACAGACTGAGAAACCAGAGTACAAGTTTCTCCTGCACCCAGTTCGCTTTGTGCTAGATGAACGAACGTCTCTCCACATGCTCAGTTCTGAGAGATAATTGTGTGTGAATGCCGTCCTTCACCTAGCTTGTTGGGAAAGCAAAGTTTCTATTCAGTTGCAAACCCCACTCCATACATATATATGGGGAGGTACTAGCTCCAACTCGGTTTTACTGTGAAAACTGAGGAACTTCATACCGGCACTAGGAAACAGATTGAGAAACCAGAGTAAAAGTTTCTCCTGCAACCCGTTCCCTTTGTGCTAGATGAACGAACGTCTCTCCACATGCTCAGTTCTGAGAGATAAGTGAGTGTGAAAGCCGTCCTTCACCTTGCTTGTTGGGAACACAAAGTTTCTTTTCAGTTGCAAACTCCTCTCCATACATATATATGGGGACGTAATAGCTCCAACTCGGTTTTACAGTGCAAACTGCAGGAACTTCAAACCGGCACAAGAAACAGAATGAGAAATCAGAGTAATAGTTTCATCTGCAACCCGTTCCCTTTGTGCTAGATGAACGACCGTCTCTCCACATGCTCAGTTCTGATAGTTAAGTGTGTGTGAAAGCCGTCCCTCACCTTCCTTGTTGGTATCCCAAAGTTTCTTTTCAGTAGGAAACGCCACTCCATACATATATATGGGGATGTACTAGCTCCAACTCGGTTTTACAGTGAAAACTGCAAGAACTTCATACCGGCACTAGGAAACAGACTGAGAAACCAGAGTAAAATTTTCTCCTGCAACCCGTTCCCTTTGTGCTAGATGAACGAAACTCTCTCCACATGCTCAGTTCTGACAGATAATTGTGTGTGCAAGCCGTCCTTCACCTAGCTTGTTGGGAACACAAAGTTTGTTTTCAGTTGCAAACTCCACTCCATACATATATATGGGGAGGAACTAGCTCCAACTCGGTTTTACAGTGAAAACTGCAGGAACTTCAAACCGGCACTAGGAAACAGACAGAGAATCCAGAGTAAAAGTTTCTCCTGCAACCCGTTCCCTTTGTGCTAGATGAACGAAAGTCTCTACACATGCTCAGTTCTGAGAGATAAGTGAGTGTGAAAGCCTTCCTTCACCAAGCTTGTTGGGAACACAAAGTTTCTTTTCAGTAGCAAACTCCACTCCATAGATATATATGGGGAGGTGCTAGCTCCAACTCGGTTTTACAGTGAAAACTGCAGGAACTGCATACCGGCACAAGGAAACAGACTGAGAAACCAGAGTAAAAGTTTCTCCTGCAACCCGTTCCCTTTGTGCTAGATGAACGAACGTCTCTCCACATGCTCAGTTCTGAGAGATAAGTGAGTGTGAAAGCCGTTCTTCACCTAGCTTGTTGGGAACACAAAGTTTGTTTTCAGTTGCAAACTCCACTCCATACATTTATATGGGTAGTTGCTAGCTCCAACTCGGTTTTACAGTGAAAACTGCAGGAACTGCAAACCGGCACTAGGAAACAGACTGAGAAACCAGAGTAAAAGTTTGTCCTGCAACCCGTTCCCTTTGTGCTAGATGAACGAACGTCTCTCCACATGCTCAGTTCTGAGAGATAAGTGTGTGTGAAAGCCGTCCTTCACCTAGCTTGTTGGGAACACAAAGTTTCTTTTCAGTTGCAAACTCCACTCCATACATATATAAGGGGAGGTGCTAGCTATAACTCGGTTTTACAGTGAAAACTGCAGGAACTTCAAACCGGCACTAGGAAACAGACTGAGAAACCAGAGTAAAAATTTCTCCTGCAACCCGTTCCCTTTGTGCTAGATGAACGAACGTCTCTCCACATGCTCAGTTTTGAGAGAAAACTGTGAGTGAAAGCCGTCCTTCACCCAGCTTGTTGGGAACACAAAGTTTCTTTTCAGTTGCAAACTCCACTCCATACATTAATATGGGGAGGTACTAGTACCAACTCGGTTTTACAGTGCAAAATGTAGGAACTTCAACCCGGCACTAGGAAACAGACTGAGAAATCAGAGTAAAAGTTTCTTCTGCAACCCGTTCCCTTTGTGCTAGATGAATGACCGTCTCTCCACATGCTCAGTTCTGAAATTTAAGTGTGTGTGAAAGCCGTCCCTCACCTTGCTTGTTGGGATCCCAAAGTTTCTTTTCAGTTGCAAACGCCACTCCATACATATAAATGGGGATGTACTAGCTCCAACTCGGTTTTACAGAGAAAACTGCAGGAACTTTAAACTGGCACTAGGAAACAGACTGAGAAACCAGAGTAAAAGTTTCTCCTGCAACCCGTTCCCTTTGTGCTAGATGAACGAACGTCTCTCCACATGCTCAGTTCTGAGAGATAATTGTGTGTGAAAGCCGTCCTTCACCTTGCTTGTTGGGATCCCAAAGTCTCTTTTCAGTTGCAAACGCCACTCCATACATATAAATGGGTATGTACTAGCTCCAACTCGGTTTACAGTGAAAACTGCAGGAACTTCAAACCGGCACTAGGAAACAGACTGAGAAACCAGAGTACAAGTTTCTCCTGCACCCAGTTCGCTTTGTGCTAGATGAACGAACGTCTCTCCACATGCTCAGTTCTGAGAGATAATTGTGTGTGAATGCCGTCCTTCACCTAGCTTGTTGGGAAAGCAAAGTTTCTATTCAGTTGCAAACCCCACTCCATTCATATATATGGGGAGGTACAAGTTCCAACTCGGTTTTACTGTGAAAACTGAGGAACTTCATACCGGCACTAGGAAACAGATTGAGAAACCAGAGTAAAAGTTTCTCCTGCAACCCGTTCCCTTTGTGCTAGATGAACGAACGTCTCTCCACATGCTCAGTTCTGAGAGATAAGTGAGTGTGAAAGCCGTCCTTCAACTTGCTTGTTGGGAACACAAACTTTCTTTTCAGTTGCAAACTCCTCTCCATACATATATATGGGGACGTAATAGCTCCAACTCGGTTTTACAGTGCAAACTGCAGGAACTTCAAACCGGCACAAGAAACAGACTGAGAAATCAGAGTAATAGTTTCATCTGCAACCCGTTCCCTTTGTGCTAGATGAACGACCGTCTCTCCACATGCTCAGTTCTGATAGTTAAGTGTGTGTGAAAGCCGTCCTTCACCTAGCTTATTGGGAACACAAAGTTTGTTTTCAGTTGCAAACTCCACTCCATACATATATATGGGGAGGTACTAGCTCCAACTCGGTTTTACAGTGAAAACTGCAGGAACTTCAAACCGGCACTAGGAAAGAGACTGAGAAACCAGAGTAAAAGTTTCTCCTGCAACCAGTTCCCTTTGTGCTAGATGAACGAACGTCTCTCCACATGCTCAGTTCTGAGAGATAATTGTGTGTGAAAGCCGTCCTTCACCTAGCTTGTTGGGAATGCAAAGTTTCTATTCAGATGCAAACCCCAATCCATACATATATATGGGGAGGTACTAGCTCAAACTCGGTTTTACTGTGAAAACTGAGGAACTTCATACCGGCACTAGGAAACAGATTGAGAAACCAGAGTAAAAGTTTCTCCTGCAACCCGTTCCAATTGTGCTAGATGAACGAACGTCTCTCGACATGCTCAGTTCTGAGAGATAAGTGTGAGTGAAAGCCGTCCTTCACCTAGCTTGTTGGGAACAGAAAGTTTCTTTTCAGTTGCAAACTCCACTCCATACATATATATGGGGAGGTACAACCTCCAACTCGGTTTTACAGTGAAAACTGCAGGAACTTCAAACCGGCACTAGGAAACAGACTGAGAAACCAGAGTAAAAGTTTCTCTTTCAACCCGTTCCCTTTGTGCTAGATGAACGAACGTCTCTCCACATGCTCAGTTCTGAGTGTTCATTGTGTGTGAAAGCCGTCCTTCAACTAGCTTGTTGGGAACACAAAGTTTCTTTTCAGTTGCAAACTCCACTCCATACATATATATGGGGAGGAACTAGCTCCAACTCGTTTTTACAGTGCAAACTGCAGGAACTTCAAACCGGCACTAGGAAACAGACTGAGAAATTAGAGTAAAAGTTTCTCCTGCATTCCGATCCCTTTGTGCTCTATGAAAGAAAGTCTCTCCACATGCTCAGTTCTGAGAGAAAAGTGTGTGTGAAAGCCGTCCTTCACCTAGCTTGTTGGGAACTTAAAGTTTCTTTTCACTTGCAAACTCCACTCCATACATATATATGGGGAGGTACCAGATCCAACTCGGTTTTACAGTGAAAACTGCAGGAACTTCAAACCGGCACTAGGAAACAAACTGAGAAACCAGAGTACAAGTTTCTCCTGCACCCAGTTCGCTTTGTGCTAGATGAACGAACGTCTCTCCACATGCTCAGTTCTGAGAGATAATTGTGTGTGAATGCCGTCCTTCACCTAGCTTGTTGGGAAAGCAAAGTTTCTATTCAGTTGCAAACCCCACTCCATACATATATATGGGGAGGTACAAGTTCCAACTCGGTTTTACTGTGAAAACTGAGGAACTTCATACCGGCACTAGGAAACAGATTGAGAAACCAGAGTAAAAGCTTCACCTGCAACCCGTTCCCTTTGTGCTAGATGAACGAACGTCTCTCCACATGCTCAGTTCTGAGAGATAAGTGAGTGTGAAAGCCATCCTTCACCTTGCTTGTTGGGAACACAAAGTTTCTTTTCAGTTGCAAACTCCACTCCATAAATATATATGGGGACGTAATAGCTCCAACTCGGTTTTACAGTGCAAACTGCAGGAACTTCAAACCGGCACAAGAAACAGACTGAGAAATCAGAGTAATAGTTTCATCTGCAACCCGTTCCCTTTGTGCTAGATGAACGACCGTCTCTCCACATGCTCAGTTCTGATAGTTAAGTGTGTGTGAAAGCCGTCCCTCACCCTGCTTGTTGGGATCCCAAAGTTTCTTTTCAGTTGCAAACTCCACTCCATACATATATATGGGGAGGAACTAGCTCCAACTCGGTTTTACAGTGCAAACTGCAGGAACTTCAAACCGGCACTAGGAAACAGACTGAGAAAAAAGAGTAAAAGTTTCTCCTGCATTCCGATCCCTTTGTGCTCTATGAAAGAAAGTCTCTCCACATGCTCAGTTCTGAGAGAAAAGTGTGTGTGAAAGCCGTCCTTCACCTAGCTTGTTGGGAACTTAAAGTTTCTTTTCACTTGCAAACTCCACTCCATACATATATATGGGGAGGTACCAGATCCAACTCGGTTTTACAGTGAAAACTGCAGGAACTTCAAACCGGCACTAGGAAACAGACTGAGAAACCAGAGTAAAAGTTTCTCCTGCAACCCGTTCCCTTTGTGCTAGATGAACGAATGACTCTCCACATGATAAGTTCTGACAGATATGTGTGTCTGTAAGCCGTCCTTCACCTAGATTGTTGGGAACACAATGTTTCTTTTCTGTTGCAAACTCTAATCCATACATATATATAGGGAGGTAATAGCTCCAACTTGGTTTTACAGTGAAAAATGCAGGAACATCAAACCGGCACTAGGAAACAGACTGTGAAACCAGAGTAAAAGTTTCTCCTGCAACCCGTTCCCTTTGTGCTAGTTGAACGAATGTCTCTCCACATGCACAGTTCTGAGAGATAAGTGAGTGTGAAAGCCGTACTTCACCTAGCTTGTTGGGAACCCAAAGTTTCTTTTCAGTTGCAAATTCCAGTCCATACATTTATATGGGGAGGTACTAGCTCCAACTCGGTTTTACAGTGAAAACTGCAGGAACTTCAAACCGGCACTAGGAAACAGACTGAGAAACCAGCGTAAAAGTTTCTCCTGCAACCCGTTCCCTTTGTTCTAGATGTACGAACGTCTCTCCCCATGCTCAGTTCTGAGATATAAGTGTGTGTGGAAGCCATCCTTCACCTAGCTTGTTGGGAACACAAAGTTTCTTTTCATTTGCAAAGTCCACTCCATACATATATATGGGGAGGTACGAGCTCCAACTCGGTTTTACAGTGAAAACTGCAGGAACTTCAAACCGGCACTTGGAAAAAGACTGAGAAACCAGAGTAAACGTTTCTCCTGCAACCCGTTCCTTTTTTGTTAGATGAACGAATGTCTCTCCACATGGTCAGTTCAGAGAGATAAGTGTGTGTGAAAGCCGTCCTTCACCTAGCTTGTTGGGAACACAAAGTTTCTTTTCAGTTGCTAATTCCTCTCCATACATATATATGGGTAGTTGCTAGCTCCAACTCGGTTTTACAGTGAAAACTGCAGAAAATTCAAACCGGCACTAGGAAACAGACTGAGAAACCAGAGTAAATGTTTCTTATTCAACCCGTTCCCTTTCTGCTAGATGAACGAAAGTCTCTCCAAATGCTCAGTTCTGAGAGATAAGTGTGTGTGAAAGCCGTCCTTCACCAAGCTTGTTGGGAACACAAAGTTTCTTTTCACTTGCAAACACCAATCCATACATATATATGGGGAAGTTTTAGCTCCAACTCGGTTTTACAGTGAAAACTGCAGGAACTTCAAACCGGCACTAGGAAACAGACTGAGAAACCAGAGTAAATGTTTCTCCTGCAACCCGTTCCATTTGAGCTAGATGAACGAACGTCTCTCCACATGCTCAGTTCTGAGAGATATGTGTGTGTGAAAGCCTTCCTTCACCCAGCTTGTTGGGAATACAAAGATTCTTTTAAGTTGCAAACTCCACTCCATACATGTATATGGGGTGGTACTAGCTCCAACTCGGTTTTACAGTGAAAACTGCAGGAACTTCAAACCGGCACTAGGAAACAGACTGAGAAACCAGAGTAAAAGTTTCTCCTGTAACACGTTCCCATTGTGCTAGATGAACGAACATCTCTCCACATGCTCAGTTCTGAGAGATAAGTGTGTGTGAAGCCGTCCTTCAGCTATTTTGTTGGGAACACAAAGTTTCTTTTCAGTTGCAAACTCCACTCCATACATATATATGGGGAGGTACTAGCTCCAACTCGGTTTTACAGTGCAAAATGCAGGAACTTCAAACCGGCACTAGGAAACAGACTGAGAAACCAGAGTAAAAGTTTCTCCTGCAACCCGTTCCCTTTGTGCTAGATGAACGAACGTCTCTCCACATACTCAGTTCTGAGAGATAAGTGTGTGTGAAAGCCGTCCTTCACCTAGCATGTTGGGAACACAAAGTTTCTTTTCAGTTGCAAACTCCAATCCATACATATATATGGGGAGGTACTAGCTCCAACTCGGTTTTACAGTGAAAACTGCAGGAACATCAAACCGGCACTAGGAAACAGACTGAGAAACCAGAGTAAAAGTTTCTCCTGCAACCCGTTCCATTTGAGCTAGATGAACGAACGTCTCTCCACATGCTCATTTCTGAGAGATATGTGTGTGTGAAAGCCATCCTTCACCTAGCTTGTTGGGAACACAAAGTTTCTTTTCAGTTGCAAACACCACTCCATACATATATATGGGTAGGTACTAGCTCCAACTCGGTTTTACAGTGAAAACTGCAGGAACTTCAAACCGGCACTAGGAAACAGACTGAGAAACCAGCGTAAAAGTTTCTCCTGCAACCCGTTCCCTTTGTTCTAGATGTACGAACGTCTCTCCCCATGCTCAGTTCTGAGAGATAAGTGTGTGTGGAAGCCATCCTTCACCTAGCTTGTTGGGAACACAAAGTTTCTTTTCATTTGCAAAGTCCACTCCATACATATATATGGGGAGGTACGAGCTCCAACTCGGTTTTACAGTGAAAACTGCAGGAACTTCAAACCGGCACTTGGAAAAAGACTGAGAAACCAGAGTAAACGTTTCTCCTGCAACCCGTTCCTTTTTTGTTAGATGAACGAATGTCTCTCCACATGGTCAGTTCTGAGAGATAAGTGTGTGTGAAAGCCGTCCTTCACCTAGCTTGTTGGGAACACAAAGTTTCTTTTCAGGTGCTAACTCCTCTCCATACATATATATGGGTAGTTGCTAGCTCCAACTCGGTTTTACAGTGAAAACTGCAGAAAATTCAAACCGGCACTAGGAAACAGACTGAGAAACCAGGGTAATTGTTTCTTATTCAACCCGTTCCCTTTCTGCTAGATGAACGAAAGTCTCTCCAAATGCTCAGTTCTGAGAGATAAGTGTGTGTGAAAGCCGTCCTTCACCAAGCTTGTTGGGAACACAAAGTTTCTTTTCACTTGCAAACACCAATCCATACATATATATGGGGAAGTTTTAGCTCCAACTCGGTTTTACAGTGAAAACTGCAGGAACTTCAAACCGGCACTAGGAAACAGACTGAGAAACCAGAGTAAATGTTTCTCCTGCAACCCGTTCCATTTGAGCTAGATGAACGAACGTCTCTCCACATGCTCAGTTCTGAGAGATATGTGTGTGTGAAAGCCTTCCTTCACCCAGCTTGTTGGGAACACAAAGATTCTTTTAAGTTGCAAACTCCACTCCATACATGTATATGGGGTGGTACTAGCTCCAACTCGGTTTTACAGTGAAAACTGCAGGAACTTCAAACCGGCACTAGGAAACAGACTGAGAAACCAGAGTAAAAGTTTCTCCTGCAACCGGTTCCCTTTGTGCTAGTTGAACGAATGTCTCTCCACATGCACAGTTCTGAGAGATAAGTGAGTGTGAAAGCCGTACTTCACCTAGCTTGTTGGGAACCCAAAGTTTCTTTTCAGTTGCAAACTCCAGTCCATACATATATATGGGGAGGTACTAGCTCCAACTCGGTTTTACAGTGAAAACTGCAGGAACTTCAAACCGGCACTAGGAAACAGACTGAGAAACCAGCGTAAAAGTTTCTCCTGCAACCCGTTCCCTTTGTTCTAGATGTACGAACGTCTCTCCCCATGCTCAGTTCTGAGAGATAAGTGTGTGTGGAAGCCATCCTTCACCTAGCTTGTTGGGAACACAAAGTTTCTTTTCATTTGCAAAGTCCACTCCATACATATATATGGGGAGGTACGAGCTCCAACTCGGTTTTACAGTGAAAACTGCAGGAACTTCAAACCGGCACTTGGAAAAAGACTGAGAAACCAGAGTAAACGTTTCTCCTGCAACCCGTTCCTTTTTTGTTAGATGAACGAATGTCTCTCCACATGGTCAGTTCAGAGAGATAAGTGTGTGTGAAAGCCGTCCTTCACCTAGCTTGTTGGGAACACAAAGTTTCTTTTCAGTTGCTAACTCCTCTCCATACATATATATGGGTAGTTGCTAGCTCCAACTCGGTTTTACAGTGAAAACTGCAGAAAATTCAAACCGGCACTAGGAAACAGACTGAGAAACCAGAGTAAATGTTTCTTATTCAACCCGTTCCCTTTCTGCTAGATGAACGAAAGTCTCTCCAAATGCTCAGTTCTGAGAGATAAGTGTGTGTGAAAGCCGTCCTTCACCAAGCTTGTTGGGAACACAAAGTTTCTTTTCACTTGCAAACACCAATCCATACATATATATGGGGAAGTTTTAGCTCCAACTCGGTTTTACAGTGAAAACTGCAGGAACTTCAAACCGGCACTAGGAAACAGACTGAGAAACCAGAGTAAAAGTTTCTCCTGTAACCCGTTCCCATTGTGCTAGATGAACGAACATCTCTCCACATGCTCAGTTCTGAGAGATAAGTGTGTGTGAAGCCGTCCTTCAGCTATTTTGTTGGGAACACAAAGTTTCTTTTCAGTTGCAAACTCCACTCCATACATATATATGGGGAGGTACTAGCTCCAACTCGGTTTTACAGTGAAAAATGCAGGAACTTCAAACCGGCACTAGGAAACAGACTGAGAAACCAGAGTAAAAGTTTCTCCTGCAACCCGTTCCCTTTGTGCTAGATGAACGAACGTCTCTCCACATACTCAGTTCTGAGAGATAAGTGTGTGTGAAAGCCGTCCTTCACCTAGCATGTTGGGAACACAAAGTTTCTTTTCAGTTGCAAACTCCAATCCATACATATATATGGGGAGGTACTAGCTCCAACTCGGTTTTACAGTGAAAACTGCAGGAACATCAAACCGGCACTAGGAAACAGACTGAGAAACCAGAGTAAAAGTTTCTCCTGCAACCCGTTCCATTTGAGCTAGATGAACGAACGTCTCTCCACATGCTCATTTCTGAGAGATATGTGTGTGTGAAAGCCATCCTTCACCTAGCTTGTTGGGAACACAAAGTTTCTTTTCAGTTGCAAACACCACTCCATACATATATATGGGTAGGTACTAGCTCCAACTCGGTTTTACAGTGAAAACTGCAGGAACTTCAAACCGGCACTAGGAAACAGACTGAGAAACCAGCGTAAAAGTTTCTCCTGCAACCCGTTCCCTTTGTTCTAGATGTACGAACGTCTCTCCCCATGCTCAGTTCTGAGAGATAAGTGTGTGTGGAAGCCATCCTTCACCTAGCTTGTTGGGAACACAAAGTTTCTTTTCATTTGCAAAGTCCACTCCATACATATATATGGGGAGGTACGAGCTCCAACTCGGTTTTACAGTGAAAACTGCAGGAACTTCAAACCGGCACTAGGAAACAGACTGAGAAACCAGAGTAAAAGTTTCTCCTGCAACCCGTTCCCTTTGTGCTAGATGAACGAATGACTCTCCACATGATAAGTTCTGACAGATATGTGTGTCTGTAAGCCGACCTTCACCTAGATTGTTGGGAACACAATGTTTCTTTTCTGTTGCAAACTCTAATCCATACATATATATAGGGAGGTAATAGCTCCAACTTGGTTTTACTGTGAAAAATGCAGGAACATCAAACCGGCACTAGGAAACAGACTGTGAAACCAGAGTAAAAGTTTCTCCTGCAACCCGTTCCCTTTGTGCTAGTTGAACGAATGTCTCTCCACATGCACAGTTCTGAGAGATAAGTGAGTGTGAAAGCCGTACTTCACCTAGCTTGTTGGGAACCCAAAGTTTCTTTTCAGTTGCAAACTCCAGTCCATACATATATATGGGGAGGTACTAGCTCCAACTCGGTTTTACAGTGAAAACTGCAGGAACTTCAAACCGGCACTAGGAAACAGACTGAGAAACCAGCGTAAAAGTTTCTCCTGCAACCCGTTCCCTTTGTTCTAGATGTACGAACGTCTCTCCCCATGCTCAGTTCTGAGAGATAAGTGTGTGTGGAAGCCATCCTTCACCTAGCTTGTTGGGAACACAAAGTTTCTTTTCATTTGCAAAGTCCACTCCATACATATATATGGGGAGGTACGAGCTCCAACTCGGTTTTACAGTGAAAACTGCAGGAAATTCAAACCGGCACTTGGAAAAAGACTGAGAAACCAGAGTAAACGTTTCTCCTGCAACCCGTTCCTTTTTTGTTAGATGAACGAATGTCTCTCCACATGGTCAGTTCAGAGAGATAAGTGTGTGTGAAAGCCGTCCTTCACCTAGCTTGTTGGGAACACAAAGTTTCTTTTCAGTTGCTAACTCCTCTCCATACATATATATGGGTAGTTGCTAGCTCCAACTCGGTTTTACAGTGAAAACTGCAGAAAATTCAAACCGGCACTAGGAAACAGACTGAGAAACCAGAGTAAATGTTTCTTATTCAACCCGTTCCCTTTCTGCTAGATGAACGAAAGTCTCTCCAAATGCTCAGTTCTGAGAGATAAGTGTGTGTGAAAGCCGTCCTTCACCAAGCTTGTTGGGAACACAAAGTTTCTTTTCACTTGCAAACACCAATCCATACATATATATGGGGAAGTTTTAGCTCCAACTCGGTTTTACAGTGAAAACTGCAGGAACTTCAAACCGGCACTAGGAAACAGACTGAGAAACCAGAGTAAATGTTTCTCCTGCAACCCGTTCCATTTGAGCTAGATGAACGAACGTCTCTCCACATGCTCAGTTCTGAGAGATATGTGTGTGTGAAAGCCTTCCTTCACCCAGCTTGTTGGGAACACAAAGATTCTTTTAAGTTGCAAACTCCACTCCATACATGTATATGGGGTGGTACTAGCTCCAACTCGGTTTTACAGTGAAAACTGCAGGAACTTCAAACCGGCACTAGGAAACAGACTGAGAAACCAGAGTAAAAGTTTCTCCTGTAACCCATTCCCATTGTGCTAGATGAACGAACATCTCTCCACATGCTCAGTTCTGAGAGATAAGTGTGTGTGAATCCGTCCTTCAGCTATTTTGTTGGGAACACAAAGTTTCTTTTCAGTTGCAAACTCCACTCCATACATATATATGGGGAGGTACTAGCTCCAACTCGGATTTACAGTGAAAAATGCAGGAACTTCAAACCGGCACTAGGAAACAGACTGAGAAACCAGAGTAAAAGTTTCTCCTGCAACCCGTTCCCTTTGTGCTAGATGAACGAACGTCTCTCCACATACTCAGTTCTGAGAGATAAGTGTGTGTGAAAGCCGTCCTTCACCTAGCATGTTGGGAACACAAAGTTTCTTTTCAGTTGCAAACTCCAATCCATACATATATATGGGGAGGTACTAGCTCCAACTCGGTTTTACAGTGAAAACTGCAGGAACATCAAACCGGCACTAGGAAACAGACTGAGAAACCAGAGTAAAAGTTTCTCCTGCAACCCGTTCCATTTGAGCTAGATGAACGAACGTCTCTCCACATGCTCATTTCTGAGAGATATGTGTGTGTGAAAGCCATCCTTCACCTAGCTTGTTGGGAACACAAAGTTTCTTTTCAGTTGCAAACACCACTCCATACATATATATGGGTAGGTACTAGCTCCAACTCGGTTTTACAGTGAAAACTGCAGGAACTTCAAACCGGCACTAGGAAACAGACTGAGAAAGCAGCGTAAAAGTTTCTCCTGCAACCCGTTCCCTTTGTTCTAGATGTACGAACGTCTCTCCCCATGCTCAGTTCTGAGAGATAAGTGTGTGTGGAAGCCATCCTTCACCTAGCTTGTTGGGAACACAAAGTTTCTTTTCATTTGCAAAGTCCACTCCATACATATATATGGGGAGGTACGAGCTCCAACTCGGTTTTACAGTGAAAACTGCAGGAACTTCAAACCGGCACTTGGAAAAAGACTGAGAAACCAGAGTAAACGTTTCTCCTGCAACCCGTTCCTTTTTTGTTAGATGAACGAATGTCTCTCCACATGGTCAGTTCTGAGAGATAAGTGTGTGTGAAAGCCGTCCTTCACCTAGCTTGTTGGGAACACAAAGTTTCTTTTCAGGTGCTAACTCCTCTCCATACATATATATGGGTAGTTGCTAGCTCCAACTCGGTTTTACAGTGAAAACTGCAGAAAATTCAAACCGGCACTAGGAAACAGACTGAGAAACCAGGGTAATTGTTTCTTATTCAACCCGTTCCCTTTCTGCTAGATGAACGAAAGTCTCTCCAAATGCTCAGTTCTGAGAGATAAGTGTGTGTGAAAGCCGTCCTTCACCAAGCTTGTTGGGAACACAAAGTTTCTTTTCACTTGCAAACACCAATCCATACATATATATGGGGAAGTTTTAGCTCCAACTCGGTTTTACAGTGAAAACTGCAGGAACTTCAAACCGGCACTAGGAAACAGACTGAGAAACCAGAGTAAATGTTTCTCCTGCAACCCGTTCCATTTGAGCTAGATGAACGAACGTCTCTCCACATGCTCAGTTCTGAGAGATATGTGTGTGTGAAAGCCTTCCTTCACCCAGCTTGTTGGGAACACAAAGATTCTTTTAAGTTGCAAACTCCACTCCATACATGTATATGGGGTGGTACTAGCTCCAACTCGGTTTTACAGTGAAAACTGCAGGAACTTCAAACCGGCACTAGGAAACAGACTGAGAAACCAGAGTAAAAGTTTCTCCTGTAACCCGTTCCCATTGTGCTAGATGAACGAACATCTCTCCACATGCTCAGTTCTGAGAGATAAGTGTGTGTGAAGCCGTCCTTCAGCTATTGGGAACACAAAGTTTCTTTTCAGTTGCAAACTCCACTCCATACATATATATGGGGAGGTACTAGCTCCAACTCGGTTTTACAGTGAAAAATGCAGGAAATTCAAACCGGCACTAGGAAACAGACTGAGAAACCAGAGTAAAAGTTTCTCCTGCAACCCGTTCCCTTTGTGCTAGATGAACGAACGTCTCTCCACATACTCATTTCTGAGAGATAAGTGTGTGTGAAAGCCGTCCTTCACCTAGCATGTTGGGAACACAAAGTTTCTTTTCAGTTGCAAACTCCAATCCATACATATATATGGGGAGGTACTAGCTCCAACTCGGTTTTACAGTGAAAACTGCAGGAACATCAAACCGGCACTAGGAAACAGACTGAGAAACCAGAGTAAAAGTTTCTCCTGCAACCCGTTCCATTTGAGCTAGATGAACGAACGTCTCTCCACATGCTCATTTCTGAGAGATATGTGTGTGTGAAAGCCATCCTTCACCTAGCTTGTTGGGAACACAAAGTTTCTTTTCAGTTGCAAACACCACTCCATACATATATATGGGTAGGTACTAGCTCCAACTCGGTTTTACAGTGATAAAAGCAGGAAATTCAAACCGGCACTAGGAAACAGACTGAGAAACCAGAGTAAAAGTTTCTCCTGCATCCCGTTCCCTTTGGCTAGATGAACGAACGTCTCTCCACATGCTCAGTTCTGAGAGATAAGTGTGTGTGAAAGCCGTCCTTCACCTAGCTTGTTGGGAACCCAAAGCTTCTTTTCAGTTGCAAATTCCACTCCATAATTATATATGGGGAGGTACTACCTTCAACTCGGTTTTACAGTGAAAACTGCAGGAACTTCAAACCGGCACTAGGAAACAGACTGAAAACCAGAGTAAAAGTTTCTCCTGCAACCCGTTCCCATTGTGCTAGATGAACGAATGTCTCTCCACATGATAAGTTCTGACAGATATGTGTGTGTGTAAGCCGTCCTTCACCTAGATTGTTGGGAACACAATGTTTCTTTTCTGTTGCAAACTCCAATCAATACATATATATAGGGAGGTAATAGCTCCAACTCGGTTTTACAGTGAAAAATGCAGGAACATCAAACCGGCACTTGGAAACAGACTGTGATACCAGAGTAAAAGTTTCTCCTGCAACCCGTTCCCTTTGTGCTAGTTGAACGAATGTCTCTCCACATGCTCAGTTCTGAGAGATAAGTGAGTGTGAAAGCCGTACTTCACCTAGCTTGTTGGGAACCCAAAGTTTCTTTTCAGTTGCAAACTCCAGTCCATACATATATATGGGGAGGTACTAGCTCCAACTCGGTTATACAGTGAAAACTGCAGGAACTTCAAACCGGCACTAGGAAACAGACTGAGAAACCAGCGTAAAAGTTTCTCCTGCAACCCGTTAACTTTGTTCTAGATGAATGAACGTCTCTCCCCATGCTCAGTTCTGAGAGATAAGTGTGTGTGAAAGCCGTCCTTCACCTAGCTTGTTGGGAGCACAAAGTTTCTTTTCACTTGCAAACCCCACTCCATACATATATATGGGGAGGTACTAGCTCCAACTCGGTTTTACAGAGAAAACTGCAGAAACTTCAAACCGGGACTAGGAAACAGACTGAGAAACCAGAGTAAAAGTTTCTCCTGCAACCCGTTCCCTTTGTGCTAGATGAACGAATGTCTCTCCACATGCTCAGTTCTGAGAGATAAGTGTGTGTGAAAGCCGTCCTTCAACTTGCTTGTTGGGAACACAAAGTTTCTTTTCAGATGCAAACTCCACTCCATACATATATATGGGGAGGTGCTAGCTCCAAATCGGTTTTACAGTGAAAACTGCAGGAACTTCAAACCGGGACTAGGAAACAAACTGAGAAACCAGAGTAAAATTTTTTCCTGCAACCCGTTCCCTTTGTGCTAGATGAACGAACGTCTCTCCACATGCTCAGTTCTGAGAGATAAGTGTGTGTGAAAGCCGTCCTTCACTAGCTTGTTGGGAACACAAAGTTTCTTTCAATTGCAAACTCCACTCCATACATACATATGGGGAAGTACTAGCTCCAACTCGGTTTTACAGTGAAAACTGCAGGAACTTCAAACCGGCACTAGGAAACAGACTGAGAAACTAGAGTAAATTTTCTACCGCAACCGGTTCCCTTTGTGCGAGATGAACGAACGTCTCTCCACATGATCAATTCTGAGAGATATGTGTGTGTGTAAGCCGTCCTTCACATAGATTGTTGGGAACACAAAGTTTCTTTTCATTTGCAAACTACACTCCATACATATATATGGGGAGGTACGAGCTCCAACTCGGTTTTACAGTGAAAACTGCAGGAACTTCAAACCGGCACTAGGAAACAGACTGAGAAACCAGAGTAAACGTTTCTCCTGCAACCCGTTCCTTTTTTGTTAGATGAACGAACGTCTCTCCACATGTTCAGTTCTGAGAGATAAGTGTGTGTGAAAGCCGTCCTTCACCTAGCTTGTTGGGAACACAAAGTTTCTTTTCAGTTGCTAACTCCACTCCATACATATATATGGGTAATTGCTAGCTCCAACTCTGTTTTACAGTGAAAACTGCAGAAAATTCAAACCGGCACTAGGAAACAGACTGAGAAACCAGAGTAAATGTTTCTAATTCAACCCGTTCCCTTTCTGCTAGATGAAAGAAAGTCTCTCCAAATGCTCAGTTCTGAGAGATAAGTGTGTGTGAAAGCCGTTCTTCACCAAGCTTGTTGGGAACACAAAGTTTCTTTTCACTTGCAAACACCATTCCATATATATATATGGGGAGGTTCTAGCTCCAACTCGGTTTTGCAGTGAAAACTGCAGGAACTTCAAACCGGCACTACGAAACAGACTGAGAAACCAGAGTAAATGTTTCTACTGCAACCCGTTCCATTTGAGATAGATGAACGAACGTCTCTCCACATGCTCAATTCTGAGAGATATGTGTGTGTGAAAGCCGTCCTTCACCTATCTTGTTGGGAACACAAAGTCTCTTTTCAGTTGCAAACTCCACTCCATACATATATATGGGGAGGTACTAGCTCCAACTCGGTTTTACAGTGAAAACTGCAGGAACTTCAAACAGGCACTAGGAAAGAGACTGAGAACCCAGAGTAAAAGTTTCTCCTGCAACCCGTTCCCATTGTGCTAGATGAACGAATGTCTCTCCACATGATAAGTTCTGACAGATATGTGTGTGTGTAAGCCGTCCTTCACCTAGATTGTTGGGAACACAATGTTTCTTTTCTGTTGCAAACTCCAATCCATACATATATATAGGGAGGTAATAGCTCCAAATCGGTTTTACAGTGAAAAATGCAGGAACATCAAACCGGCACTAGGAAACAGACTGTGATACCAGGGTAAAAGTTTCTCCTGCAACCCGTTCCCTTTGTGCTAGTTGAACGAATGTCTCTCCACATGCTCAGTTCTGAGAGATAAGTGAGTGTGAAAGCCGTACTTCACCTAGCTTGTTGGGAACCCAAAGTTTCTTTTCAGTTGCAAACTCCAGTCCATACATATATATGGGGAGGTACTAGCTCCAACTCGGTTATACAGTGAAAACTGCAGGAACTTCAAACCGGCACTAGGAAACAGACTGAGAAACCAGCGTAAAAGTTTCTCCTGCAACCCGTTCCCTTTGTTCTAGATGAACGAACGTCTCTCCCCATGCTCAGTTCTGAGAGATAAGTGTGTGTGAAAGCCGTCCTTCACCTAGCTTGTTGGGAGCACAAAGTTTCTTTTCACTTGCAAACTCCACTCCATACATATATATGGGGAGGTACTAGCTCCAACTCGGTTTTACAGAGAAAACTGCAGAAACTTCAAACCGGGACTAGGAAACAGACTGAGAATCCAGAGTAAAAGTTTCTCATGCAACCCGTTCCCTTTGGCTAGATGAACGAATGTCTCTCCACATGCTCAGTTCTGAGAGATAAGTGTGTGTGAAAGCCGTCCTTCAACTTGCTTGTTGGGAACACAAAGTTTCTTTTCAGATGCAAACTCCACTCCATACATATATATGGGGAGGTGCTAGCTCCAAATCGGTTTTACAGTGAAAACTGCAGGAACTTCAAACCGGGACTAGGAAACAAACTGAGAAACCAGAGTAAAATTTTTTCCTGCAACCCGTTCCCTTTGTGCTAGATGAACGAACGTCTCTCCACATGCTCAGTTCTGAGAGATAAGTGTGTGTGAAAGCCGTCCTTCACTAGCTTGTTGGGAACACAAAGTTTCTTTCAATTGCAAACTCCACTCCATACATATATATGGGGAGGTACTAGCTCCAACTCGGTTTTACAGTGAAAACTGCAGGAACTTCAAACAGGCACTAGGAAAGAGACTGAGAACCTAGAGTAAAAGTTTCTCCTGCAACCCGTTCCCATTGTGCTAGATGAACGAATGTCTCTCCACATGATAAGTTCTGACAGATATGTGTGTGTGTAAGCCGTCCTTCACCTAGATTGTTGGGAACACAATGTTTCTTTTCTGTTGCAAACTCCAATCCATACATATATATAGGGAGGTAATAGCTCCAACTCGGTTTTACAGTGAAAAATGCAGGAACATCAAACCGGCACTAGGAAACAGACTGTGATACCAGAGTAAAAGTTTCTCCTGCAACCCGTTCCCTTTGTGCTAGTTGAACGAATGTCTCTCCACATGCTCAGTTCTGAGAGATAAGTGAGTGTGAAAGCCGTACTTCACCTAGCTTGTGGGGAACCCAAAGTTTCTTTTCAGTTGCAAACTCCAGTCCATACATATATATGGGGAGGTACTAGCTCCAACTCGGTTATACAGTGAAAACTGCAGGAACTTCAAACCGGCACTAGGAAACAGACTGAGAAACCTGCGTAAAAGTTTCTCCTGCAACCCGTTCCCTTTGTTCTAGATGAACGAACGTCTCTCCCCATGCTCAGTTCTGAGAGATAAGTGTGTGTGAAAGCCGTCCTTCACCTAGCTTGTTGGGAGCACAAAGTTTCTTTTCACTTGCAAACTCCACTCCATACATATATATGGGGAGGTACTAGCTCCAACTCGGTTTTACAGAGAAAACTGCAGAAACTTCAAACCGGGACTAGGAAACAGACTGAGAATCCAGAGTAAAAGTTTCTCATGCAACCCGTTCCCTTTGTGCTAGATGAACGAATGTCTCTCCACATGCTTAGTTCTGAGAGATAAGTGTGTGTGAAAGCCTTCCTTCAACTTGCTTGTTGGGAACACAAAGTTTCTTTTCAGATGCAAACTCCACTCCATACATATATATGGGGAGGTGCTAGCTCCAAATCGGTTTTACAGTGAAAACTGCAGGAACTTCAAACCGGGACTAGGAAACAAACTGAGAAACCAGAGTAAAATTTTTTCCTGCAACCCGTTCCCTTTGTGCTAGATGAACGAACGTCTCTCCACATGCTCAGTTCTGAGAGATAAGTGTGTGTGAAAGCCGTCCTTCACTAGCTTGTTGGGAACACAAAGTTTCTTTCAATTGCAAACTCCACTCCATACATACATATGGGGAAGTACTAGCTCCAACTCGGTTTTACAGTGAAAACTGCAGGAACTTCAAACCGGCACTAGGAAACAGACTGAGAAACTAGAGTAAATTTTCTACCGCAACCGGTTCCCTTTGTGCGAGATGAACGAACGTCTCTCCACATGATCAATTCTGAGAGATATGTGTGTGTGTGTAAGCCGTCCTTCACATAGATTGTTGGGAACACAAAGTTTCTTTTCATTTGCAAACTACACTCCATACATATATATGGGGAGGTACGAGCTCCAACTCGGTTTTACAGTGAAAACTGCAGGAACTTCAAACCGGCACTAGGAAACAGACTGAGAACCCAGAGTAAAAGTTTCTCCTTCAACCCGTTCCCTTTCTGCTAGATGAACGAAAGTCTCTCCAAATGCTCAGTTCTGAGAGATAAGTGTGTGTGAAAGCCGTCCTTCACCAAGCTTGTTGGGAACACAAAGTTTCTTTTCACTTGCAAACACCAATCCATACATATATATGGGGAGGTTCTAGCTCCAACTCGGTTTTGCAGTGAAAACTGCAGGAACTTCAAACCGGCACTACGAAACAGACTGAGAAACCAGAGTAAATGTTTCTCCTGCAACCCGTTCCATTTGAGCTAGATGAACGAACGTCTCTCCACATGCTCAATTCTGAGAGATATGTGTGTGTGAAAGCCGTCCTTCACCTATCTTGTTGGGAACACAAAGTCTCTTTTCAGTTGCAAACTCCACTCCATACATATATATGGGGAGGTACTAGCTCCAACTCGGTTTTACAGTGAAAACTGCAGGAACTTCAAACAGGCACTAGGAAACAGACTGAGAACCCAGAGTAAAAGTTTCTCCTTCAACCCGTTCCCTTTCTGCTAGATGAACGAACGTCTCTCCACATGCTCAGTTCTGATAGATAAGTGCGTGTGAAAGCCGTCCTTCACCTAGCTTGTTGGGAACACAAAGTTCCTTTTCACTTGCAAACTCCAATACATACATATAAATGGGGAGGTGCTAGCTCCAACTACGTTTTACAGTGAAAACTGCAAGAATTTCAAACCGGCACTAGGAAACAGACTGAGAAACCAGAGTAAAAGTTTTTCCTGCAACCCATTCCATTTGAGGTAGATGAACGAAAGTCTCACCACATGCTCAATTCTGAGAGATATGTGTGTGTGAAAGCCGTCCTTCACCCAGCTTGTTGGGAACACAAAGTTTCTTTTAAGTTGCAAACTCCACTCCATACATATATATGGGGAGGTACTAGCTCCAACTCGGTTTTACAGTGAAAACTGCAGGAACATCAAACCGGCACTAGGAAACAGACTGAGAAACCAGAGTAAAAGTTTCTCCTGCAACACTTTCCCATTGTGCTAGATGAACGAACGTCTCTCCACATGCTCAGTTCTGAGAGATAAGTGTGTGTGAAAGCCGTCCTTCACCTAGCTTGTTGGGAACACAAAGTTTCTTTTCAGTTGCAAACTCCACTCCATACATATATATGGGGAGGTACTAGCTCGAACTCGGTTTTACAGTGAAAACTGCAGGAACTTCAAACCGGCACTAGGAAACAGACTGAGAAACCAGAGTAAAAGTTTCTCCTGCAACCCGTTCCCTTTGTGCTAGATGAACGAACGTCTCTCCACATACTCAGTTCTGAGAGATAAGTGTTTGTGAAAGCCGTCCTTCACCTAGCTTGTTGGGAACACAAAGTTTCTTTTCAGTTGCAAACTCCAATCCATACATATATATGGGGAGGTACTAGCTCCAACTCGGTTTTACAGTGAAAACTGCAGGAAATTCAAACCGGCACTAGGAAACAGTCTGAGAAACCAGAGTAAAAGTTTCTCCTTCAACCCGTTCCATTTGAGCTAGATGAACGAGCGTCTCTCCACATGCTCAGTTCTGAGAGATATGTGTGTGTGTAAGTCGTCCTTCACCTAGATTGTTGGGAACACAATGTTTCTTTTCTGTTGCAAACTCCACTCCATACATATATATAGGGAGGTAATAGCTCCAACTCATTTTTACAGTGAAAAATGCAGGAACATCAAACCGGCACTAGGAAACAGACTGTGAAACCAGAGTAAAAGTTTCTCCTGCAACCCGTTCCCTTTGTGCTAGTTGAACGAATGTCTCTCCACATGCTCAGTTCTGACAGATAAGTGAGTGTGAAAGCCGTACTTCACCTAGCTTGTTGGGAACCCAAAGTTTCTTTTCAGTTGCAAACTCCACTCCATACATATATATGGGGAGGTACTAGCTCGAACTCGGCTTTACAGTGAAAATTGCAGGAACTTCAAACCGGCACTAGGAAACAGACTGAGAAAACAGAGTAAATGTTTCTCCTGCAACCCGTTCCCTTTGTGCTAGATGAACGAACGTCTCTCCACATACTCAGTTCTGAGAGATAAGTGTGTGTGAAAGCCGTCCTTCACCTAGCTTGTTGGGAACACAAAGTTTCTTTTCAGTTGCAAACTCCAATCCATACATATATATGTTGAGGTACTAGCTCTAACTCTGTTTTACAGTGAAAACTGCAGGAACTTCAAACCGGCACTAGGAAACAGACTGAGAAACCAGAGTAAATGTTTCTCCTGCAACCCGTTCCATTTGAGCTAGATGAACGAACGTCTCTCCACATGCTCAGTTCTGAGAGATAAGTGTGTGTGAAAGCCGTCCTTCACCTAGCTTGTTGGGAACCCAAAGGTTCTTTTCAGTTGCAAATTCCACTCCATAAATATATATGGGGAGGTACTAACTCCAACTCGGTTTTACAGTGAAAACTGCAGAAACTTCAAACCGGCACTAGGAAACAGACTGAAAACCAGAGTAAAAGTTTCTCCTGCAACCCTTCCCATTGTGCTAGATGAACGAATGTCTCTCCACATGATATGTTCTGAGAGATATGTGTGTGTGTAAGTCGTCCTTCACCTAGATTTTTGGGAACACAATGTTTCTTTTCTGTTGCAAACTCCACTCCATACATATATATAGGGAGGTAATAGCTCCAACTCGGTTTTACAGTGAAAAATGCAGGAACATCAAACCGGCACTAGGAAACAGACTGTGAAACCAGAGTAAAAGTTTCTCCTGCAACCCGTTCCCTTTGTGCTAGTTGAACGAATGTCTCTCCACATGCTCAGTTCTGACAGATAAGTGAGTGTGAAAGCCGTACTTCACCTAGCTTGTTGGGAACAAAAAGTTTCTTTTCAGTTGCAAACACCACTCCATACATATATATGGGGAGGTACTAGCTCCAACTCTGTTTTACAGTGAAAACTGCAGGAACTTCAAACCGGCACTAGGAAACAGACTGAGAAACCAGAGTAAATGTTTCTCCTGCAACCCGTTCCCATTGTGCTAGATGAACGAACGTCTCTCCACATGCTCAGTTCTGAGAGATAAGTGTGTGTGAAAGCCGTCCTTCACCTAGCTTGTTGGGAACACAAAGTTTCTTTTCAGTTGCAAACTCCACTCCATACATATATATGGGGAGGTACTAGCTCGAACTCGGCTTTACAGTGAAAATTGCAGGAACTTCAAACCGGCACTAGGAAACAGACTGAGAAACCAGAGTAAAAGTTTCCCCTGCAACCCGTTCCCTTTGTGCTAGATGAACGAACGTCTCTCCACATACTCAGTTCTGAGAGATAAGTGTGTGTGAAAGCCGTCCTTCACCTAGCTTGTTGGGAACACAAAGTTTCTTTTCAGTTGCAAACTCCAATCCATACATATATACGGGGAGGTACTAGCTCCAACTCGGTTTTACAGTGAAAACTGCAGGAACTTCAAACCGGCACTAGGAAACAGACTGAGAAACCAGAGTAAATGTTTCTCCTGCAACCCGTTCCATTTTAGCTAGATGAACGAACGTCTCTCACATGCTCAGTTCTGAGAGATATGTGTGTGTGAAAGCCGTCCTTCACCTAGCTTTTTGGGAACACAAAGTTTCTTTTCAGTTGCAAACACCACTCCATACATATATATGGGTAGGTACTAGCTCCAACTCGGTTTTACAGTGATAACTGCAGGAAATTCAAACCGGCACTAGGAAACAGACTGAGAAACCAGAGTAAAAGTTTCTCCTGCATCCCGTTCCATTTGGCTAGATGAACGAACGTCTCTCCACATGCTCAGTTCTGAGAGATAAGTGTGTGTGAAAGCCGTCCTTCACCTAGCTTGTTGGGAACCCAAAGGTTCTTTTCAGTTGCAAATTCCACTCCATAAATATATATGGGGAGGTACTACATCCAACTCGGTTTTACAGTGAAAACTGCAGAAACTTCAAACCGGCACTAGGAAACAGACTGAAAACCAGAGTAAAAGTTTCTCCTGCAACCCGTTCCCATTGTGCTAGATGAACGAATGTCTCTCCACATGATAAGTTCTGAGAGATATGTGTGTGTGTAAGCCGTCCTTCACCTAGATTGTTGGGAACACAATGTTTCTTTTCTGTTGCAAACTCCACTCCATACATATATATAGGGAGGTAATAGCTCCAACTCGGTTTTACAGTGAAAAATGCAGGAACATCAAACCGGCACTAGGAAAAATTCTGTGAAACCAGAGTAAAAGTTTCTCCTGCAACCCGTTCCCTTTGTGCTAGTTGAACGAATGTCTCTCCACATGCTCAGTTCTGACAGATAAGTGAGTGTGAAAGCCGTACTTCACCTAGCTTGTTGGAAACCCAAAGTTTCTTTTCAGTTGCAAACACCACTCCATACATATATATGGGGAGGTACTAGCTCCAACTCGGTTTTACAGTGAAAACTGCAGGAACTTCAAACCGGCACTAGGAAACAGACTGAGAAACAAGCGTAAAAGTTTCTCCTGCAACCCGTTCCATTTGTTCTAGATGAACGAACGTCTCTCCCCATGCTCAGTTCTGAGAGATAAGTGTGTGTGAAAGCCGTCCTTCACCTAGCTTGTTGGGAGCACAAAATTTCTTTTCACTTGCAAACTCCACTCCATACATACATATGGGGAGGTACTAGCTCCAACTCCGTTTTACAGAGAAAAATGCAGGAACTTCAAACCGGGACTAGGAAACAGACTGAGAAACCAGAGTAAAAGTTTCTCCTGCAAACCGTTCCCATTGTGCTAGATGAACGAACGTCTCTCCACATGCTCAGTTCTGAGAGATAAGTGTGTGTGAAAGCCGTCCTTCTCCTAGCTTGTTGGGAACACAAAGTTTCTTTTCAGTTGCAAACTCCACTCCATACATATATATGGGGAGGTACTAGCTCGAACTCGGTTTTACAGTGAAAACTGCAGGAACTTCAAACCGGTACTAGGAAACAGACTGACAAACCAGAGTAAAAGTTTCTCCTGCAACCCGTTCCCTTTGTGCTAGATGAACGAAAGTCTCTCCACATACTCAGTTCTGAGAGATAAGTGTGTGTGAAAGCCGTCCTTCACCTAGCTTGTTGGGAACACAAAGTTTCTTTTCAGTTGCAAACTCCAATCCATACATATATATGGGGAGGTACTAGCTCCAACTCGGTTTTACAGTGAAAACTGCAGGAACTTCAAACCGGCACTAGGAAACAGACTGAGAAACCAGAGTAAAAGTTTCTCCTGCAACACGTTCCATTTGAGCTAGATGAACGAACGTCTCTCCACATGCTCAGTTCTGAGAGATATGTGTGTTTGAAAGCCGTCCTTCACCTAGCTTGTTGGGAACACAAAGGTTCTTTTCAGTTGCAAATTCCACTCCATAAATATATATGGGGAGGTACTACCTCCAACTCGGTTTTACAGTGAAAACTGCAGAAACTTCAAACCGGCACTAGGAAACAGACTGAAAACCAGAGTAAAAGTTTCTCCTGCAAACCGTTCCCATTGTGCTAGATGAACGAATGTCTCTCCACATGATAAGTTCTGAGAGATATGTGTGTGTGTAAGCCGTCCTTCACCTAGATTGTTGGAAACACAATGTTTCTTTTCTGTTGCAAACTCCACTCCATACATATATATAGGGAGGTAATAGCTCCAACTCGGTTTTACAGTGAAAAATGCAGGAACATCAAACCGGCACTAGGAAACAGACTGTGAAACCAGAGTAAAAGTTTCTCCTGCAACCCGTTCCCTTTGTGCTAGTTGAACGAATGTCTCTCCACATGCTCAGTTCTGACAGATAAGTGAGTGTGAAAGCCGTACTTCACCTAGCTTGTTGGGAACCCAAAGTTTCTTTTCAGTTGCAAACACCACTCCATACATATATATGGGGAGGTACTAGCTCCAACTCGGTTTTACAGTGAAAACTGCAGGAACTTCAAACCGGCACTAGGAAACAGACTGAGAAACCAGCGTAAAAGTTTCTCCTGCAACCCGTTCCATTTGTTCTTGATGAACGAACGTCTCTCCCCATGCTCAGTTCTGAGAGATAAGTGTGTGTGAAAGCCGTCCTTCACCTAGCTTGTTGGGAGCACAAAGTTTCTTTTCACTTGCAAACTCCACTCCATACATACATATGGGGAGGTACTAGCTCCAACTCCGTTTTACAGAGAAAAATGCAGGAACTTCAAACCGGGACTAGGAAACAGACTGAGAAACCAGAGTAAAAGTTTCTCCTGCAAACCGTTCCCATTGTGCTAGATGAACGAACGTCTCTCCACATGCTCAGTTCTGAGAGATAAGTGTGTGTGAAAGCCGTCCTTCTCCTAGCTTGTTGGGAACACAAAGTTTCTTTTCAGTTGCAAACTCCACTCCATACATATATATGGGGAGGTACTAGCTCGAACTCGGTTTTACAGTGAAAACTGCAGGAACTTCAAACCGGTACTAGGAAACAGACTGACAAACCAGAGTAAAAGTTTCTCCTGCAACCCGTTCCCTTTGTGCTAGATGAACGAAAGTCTCTCCACATACTCAGTTCTGAGAGATAAGTGTGTGTGAAAGCCGTCCTTCACCTAGCTTGTTGGGAACACAAAGTTTCTTTTCAGTTGCAAACTCCAATCCATACATATATATGGGGAGGTACTAGCTCCAACTCGGTTTTACAGTGAAAACTGCAGGAACTTCAAACCGGCACTAGGAAACAGACTGAGAAACCAGAGTAAAAGTTTCTCCTGCAACACGTTCCATTTGAGCTAGATGAACGAACGTCTCTCCACATGCTCAGTTCTGAGAGATATGTGTGTTTGAAAGCCGTCCTTCACCTAGCTTGTTGGGAACACAAAGTTTCTTTTCAGTTGCAAACACCACTCCATACATATATATGGGTTGGTACTAGCTCCAACTCGGTTTTACAGTGATAACTGCAGGAAATTCAAACCGGCACTAGGAAACAGACTAAGAAACCAGAGTAAAAGTTTCTCCTGCATCCCGTTCCATTTGGCTAGATGAACGAACGTCTCTCCACATGCTCAGTTCTGAGAGATAAGTGTGTGTGAAAGCCGTCCTTCACCTAGCTTGTTGGGAACACAAAGGTTCTTTTCAGTTGCAAATTCCACTCCATAAATATATATGGGGAGGTACTACCTCCAACTCGGTTTTACAGTGAAAACTGCAGAAACTTCAAACCGGCACTAGGAAACAGACTGAAAACCAGAGTAAAATTTTCTCCTGCAAACCGTTCCCATTGTGCTAGATGAACGAATGTCTCTCCACATGATAAGTTCTGAGAGATATGTGTGTGTGTAAGCCGTCCTTCACCTAGATTGTTGGAAACACAATGTTTCTTTTCTGTTGCAAACTCCACTCCATACATATATATAGGGAGGTAATAGCTCCAACTCGGTTTTACAGTGAAAAATGCAGGAACATCAAACCGGCACTAGGAAACAGACTGTGAAACCAGAGTAAAAGTTTCTCCTGCAACCCGTTCCCTTTGTGCTAGTTGAACGAATGTCTCTCCACATGCTCAGTTCTGACAGATAAGTGAGTGTGAAAGCCGTACTTCACCTAGCTTGTTGGGAACCCAAAGTTTCTTTTCAGTTGCAAACACCACTCCATACATATATATGGGGAGGTACTAGCTCCAACTCGGTTTTACAGTGAAAACTGCAGGAACTTCAAACCGGCACTAGGAAACAGACTGAGAAACCAGCGTAAAAGTTTCTCCTGCAACCCGTTCCATTTGTTCTTGATGAACGAACGTCTCTCCCCATGCTCAGTTCTGAGAGATAAGTGTGTGTGAAAGCCGTCCTTCACCTAGCTTGTTGGGAGCACAAAGTTTCTTTTCACTTGCAAACTCCACTCCATACATACATATGGGGAGGTACTAGCTCCAACTCGGTTTTACAGAGAAAACTGCAGGAACTTCAAACCGGGACTAGGAAACAGACTGAGAAACCAGAGTAAAAGTTTCTCCTGCAACCCGTTCCCTTTGTGCTAGATGAATGAACGTCTCTCCACATGCTCAGTTCTGAGAGATAAGTGTGTGTGAAAGCCGTCCTTCACCTAGCTTGTTGGGAACACAAAGTTTCTTTTCAGTTGAAAATTCCACTCCATACATATATATGGGGAGGTTCTAGCTCCAAGATGGTTTTACAGTTAAAACTGCAGAAAATTCAAACCGGCACTAGGAAAAAGACTGAGAAACCAGAGTAAAAGTGCCCCCTGCAAACCTTTCCCTTTGTGCTAGATGAACGAACGTCTCTCCACATGCTCAGTTCTGAGAGATAAGTGTGTGTGAAAGCCGTCCTTCACCTAGCTTGTTGGGAACACATAGTTTCTTTTCAGGTGCAAACTCCACTCAATACATATATATGGGGAGGTACTAGCTCCAACTCGGTTTTACAGTGAAAACTGCAGGAACTTCAAAACGGCACTAGGAAACAGACTGAGAAACCAGAGTAAAAGTTTCTCCTGCAACCCGTTCCATTTGAGCTAGATGAACGAACGTCTCTCCACATGCTCGGTTCTGAGAGATATGTGTGTGTGAAAGCCGTCCTTCACCTAGCTTGTTGGGAACACAAAGTTTCTTTTCAGTTGCAAACTCCACTCCATACATATATATGGGGAGGTACAAGCTCCAACATGGTTTTACTGTTAAAACTGCAGGAACTTCAAACCGGCACTAGGAAACAGACTGAGAAACCAGAGTAAAAGTGCCTCCTGCAAACCTTTCCCTTTGTGCTAGATGAACGAACGTCTCTCCACATGCTCAGTTCTGAGAGATAAGTGTGTGTGAAAGCCGTCCTTCACCTAGCTTGTTGGGAACACATAGTTTCTTTTCAGTTGCAAACTCCACTCCATACATATATATGGGGAGGTACTAGCTCCAACTCGGTTTTACAGTGAAAACTGCAGGAACTTCAAACCGGCACTAGGAAACAGACTGAGAAACCAGAGTAAAAGTTTCTCCTTCAACCCGTTCCATTTGAGCTAGATGAACGAACGTCTCTCTACATGCTCAGTTCTGAGAGATATGTGTGTGTGAAAGCCGTCCTTCACCTAGCTTGTTGGGAACACAAAGTTTCTTTTCAGTTGCAAACACCACTCCATACATATATATGGTGAGGTACTAGCTCCAACTCGGTTTTACAGTGAAAACTGCAGGAAATTCAAACCGGCACTAGGAAACAGACTGAGAAACCAGAGTAAAAGTTTCTCCTGCAACCCGTTCCCATTGTGCTAGATGAACGAATGTCTCTCCACATGATAAGTTCTGAGAGATATGTGTGTGTGTAAGCCGTCCTTCACCTAGATTGTTGGGAACACAAAGTTTCTTTTCAGTTGCAAACTCCACTCCATACATATATATAGGGAGGAAATAGCTCCAACTCGGTTTTACACTGAAAACTGCAGGAACTTCAAACCGGCACTAGGAAACAGACTGAGAAACCATAGTAAAAGTTTCTCCTGCAACCCGTTCCCTTTGTGCTAGATAAACGAACGTCTCTCCACATGCTCAGTTCTGAGAGAAAAGTGTGTGTGAAATCCGTAGTTCACCTATTTTGTAGGGAACACAAATTTTATTTTCAGTTGCAAACTCCACTCCATACATATATATGGGGAGGTACTAGCTCCAACTCGGTTTTACAGTGAAAACTGCAGGAACTTCAAACCGGCACTAGGAAACAGACTGAGAATCCAGAGTAATAGTTTCTCCTGCAACCCGTTCCCTTTGAGCTAGATGAACGAACGTCTCTCCACATGCTCAGATCTGAGAGATAATTGTGTGTGAAAGCCGTCCTTCAACTAGCTTGTTGGGAACACAAAGTTTCTTTCCAGTAGCAAACTCCAATCCATACATATATAGGGGAGGTACTAGCTCCAACTCGGTTTTACAGTGAAAACTGCAGGAACTTCAAACCGGGACTAGGAAACAGACTGAGAAACCAGAGTAAAAGTTTCTCCTGCAACCCGTTCCCTTTGTGCTAGATGAACGAACGTCTCTCCACATGCTCAGTTCTGAGAGATAAGTGTGTGTGAAAGCCGTCCTTCACCTAGCTTGTTGAGAAAACAAAGATTCTTTTCAGTTGAAAATTCCACTCCATACATATATATGGGGAGGTACTAGCTCCAACTCGGTTTTACAGTGAAAACTGCAGGAACTTCAAACCGGCACTAGGAAACAGACTGAGAAACCAGAGTAAAAGTGCCTCCTGCAAACCTTTCTCTTTGTGCTAGATGAACGAACGTCTCTCCACATGCTCAGTTCTGAGAGATAACTGTGTGTGAAAGCCGTCCTTCACCTAGCTTGTTGGGAACACAAAGTTTCTTTTCAGTTGCAAACTCCACTCCATACATATCTATGGGGAGGTACTAGCTCCAACTCGGTTTTACAGTGAAAACTGCAGGAACTTCAAACCGGCACTAGGAAACAGACTGAGAAACCAGAGTAAAAGTTTCTCCTGCAACCCGTTCCATTTGAGCTAGATGAACGAACGTCTCTCCACATGCTCATTTCTGAGAGATATGTGTGTGTGAAAGCCGTCCTTCACCTAGCTTGTTGGGAACACAAAGTTTCTTTTCAGTTGCAAACACCACTCCATACATATATATGGGGAGGTACTAGCTCCAACTCGGTTTTACAGTGAAAACTGCAGTAACTTCAAACCGGGACTAGGAAACAGACTGAGAAACCAGAGTAAAAGTTTCTCCTGCAAACCGTCCCCTTTGTGCTAGATGAACGAACGTCTCTCCACATGCTCAGTTCTGAGAGATAAGTGTGTGTGAAAGCCGTCCTTCACCTAGCTTGTTGGGAACCCATAGTTTCTTTTCAGTTGCAAATTCCACTCCATGAATATATATGGGGAGGTACTACCTCCAACTCTTTTTTACAGTGAAAACTGCAGGAACTTCAAACCGGCACTAGGAAACAGATTGAGAAACCAGAGTAAAAGTTTCTCCTGCAACCCGTTCCCATTTTGCTAGATGAACGAATGTCTCTCCACATGATAAGTTCTGAGAGATATGTGTGTGTGTAAGCCGTCCTTCACCTAGATTGTTGGGAACACAAAGTTTCTTTTCAGTTGCAAACTCCACTCCATACATATATATGGGGAGGTGCTAGCTCCAACTCGGTTTTACAGTGAAAACTGCAGGAACTTCAAACCGGCACTAGGAAACAGACTGAGAAACCATAGTAATAGTTTCTCCTGCAACCCGTTCCCTTTGTGCTAGATGAACGAACGTCTCTCCACATGCTCAGTTCTGAGAGAAAAGTGTGTGTGAAATCCGTAGTTCACCTAGTTTGTAGGGAACACAAAGTTTATTTTCAGTTGCAAACTCCACTCCATACATATATATGAGGAGGTACTATCTCCAACTCTGTTTTACAGTGAAAACTGCAGGAACTTCAAACCGGCACTAGGAAACAGACAGAGAAACAAGAGTAATAGTTTCTCCTGCAACCCGTTCCCTTTGAGCTAGATGAACGAACGTCTCTCCACATGCTCAGATCTGAGAGATAAGTGTGTGTGAAAGCCGTCCTTCACCTAGCTTGTTGGGAACACAATGTTTCTTTCCAGTTGCAAACTCCACTCCAAACATATATAGGGGAGGCACTAGTTCCAACTCGGTTATACAGTGAAAGCTGCAGGAACTTCAAACCGGCACTAGGAAACAGACTGAGAAACCAGAGTAAAAGTTTCTACTTCAACCCGTTCCCTTTGTGCTAGATGAACAAACGTATCTCCACATGATAAGTTCTGAGGGATAAGTGTGTGTGAAAGCCTTCCTTAACTACCTTGTTGGGAACACAAAGTTTCTTTTCAATTGCAAACTCCACTCCATACATACATATCGGGAGGTACTAGCTCCAACACGGTTTTACAGTGAAAACTGCTGGAACTTCAAACCGGCACTAGGAAACAGACTGAGAAACCAGAGTAAAAGTTTCCCCTGCAACCGGTTCCCTTTGTGCTAGATGAACGAACGTCTCTCCACATGATCAATTCTGAGAGATATGTGTGTGAGTAAGCCGTCCTTCACCTAGATTATAGGGAACAAAAAAGTTTCTTTTCAGTTGCAAACTCCAATCCATACATATATATGGGGAGGTACGAGCTCCACCTCGGTTTTACAGTGAAAACTGCAGGAACTTCAAACCGGCGCTAGGAAACAGACTGAGAAACCAGAGTGAAATTTCTCCTGCAACACGTTCCTTTTTTGTTAGATGAACGAACGTCTCTCCACATGCTCAGTTCTGAGAGATAAGTGTGTGTGAAAGCCGTCCTTCACCTAGCTTGTTGGGAACACAAAGTTTCTTTTCAGTTGCAAACTCCACTCCATACATATATATGGGTAGTTGCTAGCTCCAACTCGGTTTTACAGTGAAAACTGCAGAAAATTCAAACCGGCACTAGGAAACAGACTGAGAAACAAGAGAAAATGTTTCTAATTCAACCCGTTCCCTTTCTGCTAGATGAACGAACCTCTCTCCACATGCTCAGTTCTGAGAGAAAAGTGTCTGTGAAAGCCGTCCTTCAACAAGCTTGTTGGGAACAGAAAGTTTCTTTTCACTTGCAAACTCCAATCCATACATATATATGGGTAGTTTCTAGCTCCAACTCGGTTTTACAGTGAAAACTGCAGAAAATTCAAACCGGCACTAGGAAACAGACTGAGAAACCAGAGAAAATGTTTCTAATTCCACCCGTTCCCTTTCTGCTAGATGAACGAACGTCTCTCCACATGCTCAGTTCTGAGAGATAATTGTGTGTGAAAGGCGTCCTTCACCTAGCTTGTTGGGAACACAAAGTTTCTTTTCAGTTGAAAATACCACTCCATACATATATATGGGGAGGTACTAGTTCCAACTCGGTTTTACAGTGAAAACTGCAGGAACTTCAAACCGGCACTAGGAAACAGACTGAGAAACCAGAGTAAAAGTTTCTCCTGAAACCCGTTCCCTTTGTGCTAGATGAACGAACGTCTCTCCACATGATAAGTTCTGAGAGATATGTGTGTGTGTAAGCCGTCCTACACCTAGATTGTTGGGAACACAAAGTTTCTTTTCAGTTGCAAACACCACTCCATACATATATATGGGGAGGTACTAGCTCCAACTCGGTTTTACAGTGAAAACTGCAGGAACTTCAAACCGGCACTAGGAAACATACTGAGAAATAGAGTAATAGTTTCTCCTGCAACCCGTTCCCTTTGTGCTAAATGAACGAACGTCTCTCCACATGCTCAGATCTGAGAGATAAGTGTGTGTGAAAGCCGTAGTTAACCTAGTTTGTAGGGAACACAAAGATTATTTTCAGTTGCAAACTCCACTCCATACATATATATGGGGAGGTACTAGCTCCAACTCGGTTTTACAGTGAAAACTGCAGGAACTTCAAACCGGCACTAGGAAACAGACTGAGAAACCAGAGTAATAGTTTCTCCTGCAACCCGTTCCCTTTGAGCTAGATGAACGAACGTCTCTCCACATGCTCAGTTCTGAGAGATAAGTGTGTGTGCAAGCCTTCCTTCACCTAGCTTGTTGGGAACACAAAGTTTCTTTCCAGTTGCAAACTCCACTCCATACAAATATAGGGGAGGTTCTAGTTCCAACTCGGTTTTACAGTGAAAGCTGCAGGAACTTCAAACCGGCACTAGGAAACAGACCTAGAAACCAGAGTAAAAGTTTCTACTTCAACCCGTTCCCTTTGTGCTAGATGAACGAACGTATCTCCACATGATAAGTTCTGAGAGATAAGTGTGTGTGAAGCCGTCCTTAACCTAGCTTGTTGGGAACACAAAGTTTCTTTCCAGTTGCAAACTCCACTCCATACATATATAGGGGAGGTACTAGTTCCAACTCGGTTTTACAGTGAAAGCTGCAGGAACTTCAAACCGGCACTAGGAAACAGACTGAGAAACCAGAGTAAATGTTTCTACTTCAGCTCGTTCCCTTTGTGCTAGATGAACGAACGTCACTCCACTTGCTCATTTCTGAGAGATAAGTGTGTGTGAAAGCCGTCCTTCACCTAGCTTGTTGGGAACACATAGTTTCTTTTCAGTGGCAAAATCCAATCCATACATATATAGGGGAGGTACTAATTCCAACTCGATTTTACAGTGAAAATTGCAGGAATTTCAAACCGGCACTAGGAAACAGACTGAGAAACCAGAGTAAAAGTTTCACCTGCAACCCGTTCCCTTTGTGCTTGATGAACGAGCGTCTGTCCACATGCTCAGTTCTGAGAGATAAGTGTGTGTGAAAGCCGTCCTTCACCTAGCTTGTTGGGAACACATAGTTTCTTTTCAGTTGCAAACTCCAATCCATAAATATATATAGGGAGGTACTAGATCCAACTCCGCTTTACTAGCAAACTGTAGGAACTTCAACCCGGCACTAGAAAACAGACTGAGAAACCAGAGTAAAAGTTCCTCCTGCAACCCGTTCCCTTTGTGCTAGATGAACGAACGTATCTCCACATGCTCAGTTCTGAGAGATAACTGTGTGTGAAAGCCGTCCTTCACCTAGCTTGTTGGGAACACAAAGATTCTTTGCAGTTGCAAAATCCACTCCATATATATACATGGGGAGGTACCAGCTCCAACTCGGTTTTACAGTGAAAACTGCAGGAACTTCAAACCGGCACTAGGAAACAGACTGAGAATCCAGAGTAAAAGTTTCCCCTGCAACCCGTTCCCTTTGAGCTAGATGAACGAACGTCTCTCCACATGCTCATTTCTGAGATATAAGTGTGTGTTAAAGCCGTCCTTCACCTAGCTTGTTGGGAACTCAAAGTTTCTTTTCAGTTGCAAACTCCACTCCATACATATATATGGGGAGGTACTAGTTCCAACTAGGTTTTACAGTGAAAACTGCAGGAACTTCAAACCGGCACTAGGAAACAGACTGAGAAACCAGAGTAAAAGTTTCTCCTGCAACCCGTTCCCTTTGTGCTACATGAACGAACGTCTCTCCACATGCTCAGTTCTGAGAGATAAGTGTGTGTGAAAGCCGTCCTTCACCTAGCTTGTTGGGAACAAAAAGTTTCTTTTAAGTTGCAAAATGCACTCCATAAATATATATGGGGAGGTACTAGATCCAACTCCGCTTTACTAGCAAACTGTAGGAACTTCAAAACGGCACTAGGAAACAGACTTAGAAACCAGAGTAAAGGTTTCTCCTGCAACCCGTTCCTTTGTGGTAGATGAACGAACGTCTCTCCACATGCTCAGTTCTGAGAGATAAGTGTGTGTGAAAGCCGTTCTTCAACTAGCTTGTTGGGAACACAAAGTTTCTTTTCAGTTGCGAACTCCACACCATACATATATATGGGGAGGTACGAGCTCCAACTCGGTTTTACAGTGAAAAGTGCAGGAACTTCAAACCGGCACTAGGAAACAGACTGAGAATCCAGAGGAAATGTTTCACCTGCAACCCGTTCCTTTTGTGCTAGATGAACGAACGTCTCTCCACATGCTCAGTTCTGAGAGATAATTGTGTGTGAAAGCCGTCCTTCACCTAGCTTGTTGGGAACACAAAGATTCTTTGCAGTTGCAAAATCCACTCCATATATATATATTGGGGAGGTACTAGCTCCAACTCGGTTTTACAGTGAAAACTGCAGGAACTTCAAACCGGCACTAGGAAACAGACTGAGAAACCAGAGTAAAAGTTTCTCCAGCAACCCGTTCCCTTTATGCTAGATGAACGAACGTCTATCCACATGCTCAGTTCTGAGAGAAAATTGTGTGTGAAAGCCGTCCTTCACCTAGCTTGTTGGGAACACAAAGTTTCTTTTCAGTTGTAAACTCCACTCCATACATATATATGGGGAGCTACTAGATCCAACTCGGTTTTACAGTGAAAACTGCAGGAATTTCAAACCGGCACTAGGAAACAGACTGAGGAACCAGAGAAAAAGTTTCCCCTGCAACCCTTTCCTTTTGTGCTAGATGAACGAACGTCTCTCCACATGCTCATTTCTGAGAGATAAGTGTGTGTGAAAGCCGTCCTTCACCTAGCTTGTTGGGAACACAAAGATTCTTTGCAGTTGCAAAATCCACTCCATACATATGTATGGGGAGGTACTAGCTCCAACTCTTTTTTACAATGAAAATTGCAGGAACTTCAAACCGGCACTAGGAAACAGACTGAGAAACCAGAGTAAAAGTTTCCCCTGCAACCCGTTCCCATTGTGCAGGATGAACGAACGTCTCTCCACATGCTCATTTCTGAGAGATAAGTGTGTGTTAAAGCCGTCCTTCACCAAGCTTGTTGGGAACTCAAAGTTTCTTTTCAGTTGCAAACTCCACTCCATACATATATATGGGGAGGTACTAGTTCCAACTCCGTTTTACAGTGAAAACTGCAGGAACTTCAAACCGGCACTAGGAAACAGACTGAGAAACCAGAGTAAAAGTTTCTCCTGCAACCCGTTCCTTTTGTGCTAGATGAACGAACGTCTCTCCACATGCTATGTTCTGAGAGATAAGTGTGTGTGAAAGCCGTCCTTCACCTAGCTTGTTGGGAACCCAAAGTTTCTTTTCAGTTGCAAACTCCACTCCATAAATATATATGGGGAGGTACTAGATCCAACTCCGCTTTACTAGCAAACTGTAGGAACTTCAACCCGGCACTTGGAAACAGACTGAGAAACCAGAGTAAAAGTTTCTCCTGCAACCCGTACACTTTGAGCTAGATGAACGAACGTCTCTCCACATGCTCAGTTCTGAGAGATAAGTGTGTGTGAAAGCCGTCCTTCAACTAGCTTGTTGGGAACACAAAGTTTCTTTTCATTTGCAAACACCACTCCATACATATATATGGGGAGGTACGAGCTCCAACTCGTTTTTACAGTGAAAACTGCAGGAACTTCAAACCGGCACTAGGAAACAGACTGAGAAACCAGAGGAAAAGTTTCACCTGCAACCCGTTCCAATTGTGCTAGATGAACGAACGTCTCTCCACATGCTCAATTCTGAGAAATATGTGTGTGTGAAAGCCGTCCTTCACATAGCTTGTTGGGAACCCAAATTTTCTTTTCAGTTGCAAATTCCAATCCATACATATATATGGGGATGTACTAGATCCAACTGGTTTTACAGTGCAAACTGTAGGATCTTCAACCCGGCACTAGGAAACAGACTGAGAAACCAGAGTAAAAGTTTCTCCTGCAACCCGTTCCATTTGTGCTAGATGAATGAACGTCTCTCCACATGCTGATTTCTGAGAGATAAGTGTGTGTGAATGCCGTCCTTCACCTAGCTTGTTGGGAACTCAAAGTTTCTTTTCATTTGCAAACACCACTCCATATATATATATGGGGAGGTACTAGTTCCAACTCGGTTTTACAGTGAAAACTGCAGGAACTTCAAACCGGCACTAGGAAACAGACTGAGAAACCAGAGTAAAAGTTTCTCCTGCAACCCGTTCCTTTTGTGCTAGATGAACGAACGACTCTCCACATGCTCAGTTCTGAGAGATAACTGTGTGTGAAAGCCGTCCTTCACCTAGCTTGTTGGGAACCCAAAGTTTCTTTTCAGTTGCAAACTCCACTCCATAAATATATATGTGGAGGTACTAGATCCAACTCCGCTTTACTAGCAAACTGTAGGAACTTCAACCCGGCACTAGGAAACAGACTGAGAAACCAGAGTAAAAGTTTCTCCTGCAACCCGTTCACTTTGAGCTAGATGAACGAACGTCTCTCCACATGCTCAGTTCTGAGAGATAATTGTGTGTGAAAGCCGTCATTCTACTACCTTGTTGGGAACACAAAGTTTCTTTTCAGTTGCAAACTCCACTCCATACATATATATGGGGAGGTACGAGCTCCAACTCGTTTTTACAGTGAAAACTGCATGAACTTCAAACCGGCACTAGGAAACAGACTGAGAAACCAGAGGAAAAGTTTCACCTGCAACCCGTTCCATTTGTGCTAGATGAACGAACGTCTCTCCACATGCTCAGTTCTGAGAGATAAGTGTGTGTGAAAGCCGTCCTTCACCTAGCTTGTTGGGAACACAAAGATTCTTTGCAGTTGCAAAATCCACTCCATATATATATATGGGGAGGTACTAGCTCCAACTCGGTTTTACAGTGAAAACTGCAGGAACTTCAAACCGGCACTAGGAAACAGACTGAGAAACCAGAGTAAAAGTTTCTCCTGCAACCCGTTCCCTTTATGCTAGATGAACGAACGTCTCTCCACATGCTCAGTTCTGAGAGAAAAGTGTGTGTGAAAGCCGTCCTTCACCTAGCTTGTGGGAACACAAAGATTCTTTGCAGTTGCAAAATCCACTCCATATATATATATGGGGAGGTACTAGCTCCAACTCGGTTTTACAGTGAAAACTGCAGGAACTTCAAACCGGCACTAGGAAACAGACGTAGTATCCAGAGTATAAGTTTCCCCTGCAACCCGTTCCCTTTGAGCTAGATGAACGAACGTCTCTCCACATGCTCATTTCTGAGAGATAAGTGTGTGTTAAAGCCGTCCTCCACCTAGCTTGTTGGGAACTCAAAGTATCTTTTCAGTTGCAAACTCCACTCCATATATATATATGGGGAGGTACTAGTTCCAACTCGGTTTTACAGTGAAAACTGCAGGAACTTCAAACCGGCACTAGGAAACAGACTGAGAAACCAGAGTAAAAGTTTCTCCTGCAACCCGTTCCATTTGTGCTAGATGAACGAACGTCTCTCCACATGCTCAGTTCTGAGAGATAAGTGTGTGTGAAAGCCGTCCTTCAATTAGCTTGTTGGGAACCCAAAGTTTCTTTTCAGTTGCAAACTCCACTCCATACATATATATGGGGAGGTACTAGTTCCAACTCGGTTTTACAGTGAAAACTGCAGGAAATTCAAACCGGCACTAGGAAACAGACTGAGAAACCAGAGTAAAAGTTTCTCCTGCATCCCGTTCCCTTTGTGCTAGATGAACGAATGTCTCTCCACATGTTCAGTTCTGAGAGATAAGTGTGTGTGAAAGCCGTCCTTCACCTAGCTTGTTGGGAACCCAAAATTTCTTTTTAGTTGCAAACTCCACTCCATACATATATATGGGGATGTACTGGATCCAACCCCGTTTTACAGTGCAAACTGTAGGAACTTCAACCCGGCACTAGGAAACAGACTGAGAGACCAGAGTAAATGTTTCTCCTGCAACCCGTTCCCTTTGTGCTAGATGAACGAACGTCTCTCCACATGCTCAGTTCTGAGAGATATGTGTGTGTGAAAGCCGTCCTTCACCTAGCTTGTTGGGAACACAAAGTTTCTTTTCAGTTGCAAACCCCACTCCATACATATATATGGGGAGGTACTAGCTCCAACTCGATTTTACAGTGAAAACTGCAGGAACATCAAACCGGCTCTAGGAAACAGACTGAGAAACCAGAGTAATAGTTTCACCTGCAACCCGTTCCCTTTGTGCTAGATGAACGAACGTCTCTCCACATGCTCAGTTCTGTGAGGTAAGTGTGTGTGAAAGCCGAACTTCAACTAGCTTGTTGGGAACACAAAGTTTCTTTTCAGTTGCAAACTCCACTCCATAAATATATATGGGGAGGTACTAGCTCCAACTCGGTTTTACAGTGAAAACTGCAGGAACATCAAACAGGCACTAGGAAATAAAGTGAGAAACCAGAGTAAAAGTTTCTGCTGCAACCCGTTCCCTTTGTGCAGGATGAACGAACGTCTCTCCACATGCTCATTTCTGAGAGATAATTGTGTGTGAAAGCCGTCCTTCACATAGCTTGTTGGGAACCCAAAATTTCTTTTCAGTTGCAAACTCCAATCCATACATATATATGGGGATGAACTAGATCCAACTCGGTTTTACAGTGCAAACTGTAGGAACTTCAACCCGGCACTAGGAAACAGACTGAGAAAACAGAGTAAATGTTTCTCCTGCAACCCGTTCGCTTTGTGCTTGATGAACGAACGTCTCTCCACATGCTCATTTCTGAGAGAGAAGTGTGTGTGAAAGCCGTCCTTCACCTAGCTTGTTGGGAACACAAAGATACTTTTCAGTTGCAAATTCCAATCCATACATATATATGGGGAGGTAATAGCTCCAACTCGGTTTTACAGTGAAAACTGCAGGAACTTCAAACCGGCACTAGGAAACAGACTGAGAAACCAGAGTAAAAGTTTCAAATGCAACCCGTTCCCTTTGTGCTAGATGAACGAACGTCTCTCCACATGCTCAGTTCTGAGAGATAAGTGTGTTTGAAAGCCGTGCTTCACATAGCTTGTTGGGAACACAAAGTTTCTTTTCACTTGCTAATTCCACTCCATATATATATATGGGGAGGTACTAGCTCCAACTCGTTTTTACAGTGAAAACTGCAGGAACTTCAAACCGGCACTAGGAAACAGACTGAGAAACCATAGTAAAAGTTTCCCCTGCAACCCGTTCCAATTGATCTAGATGAACGAACGTCTCTCCAAATGCTCAGTTCTGAGAGATAATTGTGTGTGAAAGCCGTCCTTCACCTAGCTTGTTGGGAACACAAAGTTTCTTTTCAGTAGCAAACTCCACTCCATATATATATATGGGGAGGTACTAGCTCCAACTCGGTATTACAGTGATAAACTGCAGGAACTTCATACCGGCCGTAGGAAACAGACTGAAAAACCAGAGTAAAAGTTTCTACTGCAACCCGTTCCCTTTGAGCTAGATGAACGAACGTCTCTCCACATGCTCAGTTCTGAGAGATAAGTGTGTGTGAAAGCCGTCCTTCACCTATCTTGTTGGGAACCCAAAGTTTCTTTTCAGTTGCAAACTCCACTCCATACATATATATGGGGAGGTACTAGTTCCAACTCGGTTTTACAGTGAAAACTGCAGGAAATTCAAACCGGCACTAGGAAACAGACTGAGAAACCAGAGTAAAAGTGTCTCCTGCAACCCGTTCCTTTGAGCTAGGTGAACGAACGTCTCTCCACATGCTCAGTTCTGAGAGATAATTGTGTGTGAAAGCCGTCCTTCACCTAGCTTGTTGGGAACCCAAAGTTTCTTTTCAGTTGCAAACCCCACTCCAAACATATATATGGGGAGGTACTAGTTCCAACTCGGTTTTACAGTGAAAACTGCAGGAACTTCAAACCGGCACTAGGAAACAGACTGAGAAACCAGAGTAAAAGTGTCTCCTGCAAACCGTTCCCTTTGTGCTAGATGAACGACCGTCTCTCCACATGCTCAGTTATGAGAGATAAGTGTGTGTGAAAGCCGTCCTTCACCTAGCTTGTTGGGAACCCAAAGTTTCTTTTCAGTTGCAAACTCCACTCCATACATATATATGGGGATGTACTAGATCCAACCCCCTTTTACAGTGCAAACTGTAGGAACTTCAATCCGGCACTAGGAAACAGACTGTGAAACCAGAGTAAAAGTTTCTCCTGCAACCCGTTCCCTTTGTGCTAGATGAACGAACGTCTCTCCACATGCTCATTTCTGAGAGATATGTGTGTGTGAAAGCCGTCCTTCAACTAGCTTGTTGGGAACACAAAGATTCTTTTCATTTGCAAACTCCACTCCATACATATATATGGGGAGGTACTAGTTCCAACTCGGTTTTACAGTGAAAACTGCAGGAACGTCAAACCGGCACTAGGAAACAGACTGAGAAACCAGAGTAAAAGTTTATCCTGCAACCCGTTCCCTTTGTGCTCGATGAACAAAAGTCTCTCCAAATGCTCAGTTCTGAGAGATAAGTGTCTGTGAAAGCCGTCCTTCACCTAGCTTGTTGGGAACCCAAAGTTTCTTTTAAGTTGCAAACTCCACTCCATACATATATATGGGGATGTACTAGATCCAACTCCGGTTTACAGTGCAAATTGTAGGAACTGCAACCCGGCACTAGGAAACAGACTGAGAAACCAGAGTAAAAGTTTCTCCTGCAACCCGTTCCCTTTGTGCTAGATGAACGAACGTCTCTCCACATGCTCATTTCTGAGAGATAAGTGTGTGTGAAAGCCGTCCTTCACCTAGATAGTTGGGAAAACAAAGTTTATTCTCAGTTGCAAACTCCACTCCATACATATATACGGGGAGGTACTAGCTCCAACTCGGTTTTAGTGTGAAAATTGCAGGAACTTCAAACCGGCACTAGGAAACAATCTGAGAAACCAGAGTAAAAGTTTCTCCTGCAACCCGTTCCCTTTGTGCTAGATGAACGAACGTCTCTCCACATGCTCAGTTCTGAGAGATAAGTGTGTGTGAAAGCCGTCATTCACCTATCTAGTTGGGAACCCAAAGTTTCTTTTAAGTTGCAAACTCCACTCCATACATATATATGGGGATGTACTAGATCCAACTCCGTTTTACAGTGCAAAGTGTAGGAACTTCAACCCGGCACTAGGAAACAGACTGAGAAACCAGAGTAAAAGTTTCTCCTGCAACCCGTTCCCTTTGTGCTAGATGAACGAACGTCTCTCCACATGCTCAGTTCTGAGAGATAAGTGTGTGTGAAAGCCGTCCTTCACCTAGCTTGTTGGGAACCCAAAGTTTATTTTCAGTTGCAAACCCCACTCCATACATATATATGGGGATGTACTAGATCCAACTCCGGTTTACAGTGCAAACTGTAGGAACTGCAACCCGGCACTAGGAAACAGACTGAGAAACCAGAGTAAAAGTTTCTCCTGCAACCCGTTCCCTTTGTGCTAGATGAACGAACGTCTCTCCACATGCTCATTTCTGAGAGATAAGTGTGTGTGAAAGCCGTCCTTCACCTAGATAGTTGGGAAAACAAAGTTTATTCTCAGTTGCAAACTCCACTCCATACATATATAAGGGGAGGTACTAGCTCCAACTCGGTTTTAGTGTGAAAATTGCAGGAACTTCAAACCGGCACTAGGAAACAATCTGAGAAACCAGAGTAAAAGTTTCTCCTGCAACCCGTTCCCTTTGTGCTAGATGAACGAACGTCTCTCCACATGCTCAGTTCTGAGAGATAAGTGTGTGTGAAAGCCGTCATTCACCTATCTAGTTGGGAACCCAAAGTTTCTTTTAAGTTGCAAACTCCACTCCATACATATATATGGGGATGTACTAGATCCAACTCGGTTTTACAGTGCAAAGTGTAGGAACTTCAACCCGGCACTAGGAAACAGACTGAGAAACCAGAGTAAAAGTTTTTCCTGCAACCCGTTCCCTTTGTGCTAGATGAACGAACGTCTCTCCACATGCTCAGTTCTGAGAGATAAGTGTGTGTGAAAGCCGTCCTTCACCTAGCTTGTTGGGAACCCAAAGTTTATTTTCAGTTGCAAACTCCACTCCATACATATATATGGGGAGGTACTAGCTCCAACTCGGTTTTACAGTGAAAACTGCAGGAACTTCAAACCGGCACTAGGAAACAGACTGTGAAACCAGAGTAAAAGTTTCTCCTGCAAACCGTTCCCTTTATGCTAGATGAACGAACGTCTCTCCACATGCTCATTTCTGAGAGATAAGTGTGTGTGAAAGCCGTCCTTCACCTATCTTGTTGGGAACCCAAAGTTTCTTTTCAGTTGCAAACTCCAATCCATACATATATATGGGGATGTACTAGATCCAACCCCATTTTACAGTGCAAAATGTAGGAACTTCAACCCGGCACTAGGAAACAGACTGAGAAACCAGAGTAAAAGTTTCTCCTGCAACCCGTTCCCTTTGTGCTAGATGAACGAACGTCTCTCCACATGCTCATTTCTGAGAGATATGTGTGTGTGAAAGCCGTCCTTCAACTAGCTTGTTGGGAACACAAAGTTTCTTTTCACTTGCAAATTCCACTCCATACATATATATGGGGAGGTACTATTTCCAACTCGGTTTTACAGTGAAAACTGCAGGAACTTCAAACCGGCACTAGGAAATAAAGTGAGAAACCAGAGTAAAAGTTTCTGCTGCAACCCGTTCCCTTTGTGCAGGATGAACGAACGTCTCTCCACATGCTCATTTCTGAGAGATAATTGTGTGTGAAAGCCGTCCTTCACATAGCTTGTTGGGAACCCAAAATTTCTTTTCAGTTGCAAACTCCAATCCATACATATATATGGGGATGAACTAGATCCAACTCGGTTTTACAGTGCAAACTGTAGGAACTTCAACCCGGCACTAGGAAACAGACTGAGAAACCAGAGTAAATGTTTCTCCTGCAACCCGTTCGCTTTGTGCTTGATGAACGAACGTCTCTCCACATGCTCATTTCTGAGAGAGAAGTGTGTGTGAAAGCCGTCCTTCACCTAGCTTGTTGGGAACACAAAGATACTTTTCAGTTGCAAACTCCAATCCATACATATATATGGGGAGGTAATAGCTCCAACTCGGTTTTACAGTGAAAACTGCAGGAACTTCAAACCGGCACTAGGAAACAGACTGAGAAACCAGAGTAAAAGTTTCAAATGCAACCCGTTCCCTTTGTGCTAGATGAACGAACGTCTCTCCACATGCTCAGTTCTGAGAGATAAGTGTGTTTGAAAGCCGTGCTTCACATAGCTTGTTGGGAACACAAAGTTTCTTTTCACTTGCTAATTCCACTCCATATATATATATGGGGAGGTACTAGCTCCAACTCGTTTTTAAAGTGAAAACTGCAGGAACTTCAAACCGGCACTAGGAAACAGACTGAGAAACCATAGTAAAAGTTTCCCCTGCAACCCGTTCCATTTGAGCTAGATGAACGAACGTATCTCCAAATGCTCAGTTCTGAGAGATAATTGTGTGTGAAAGCCGTCCTTCACCTAGCTTGTTGGGAAACCAAAGTTTCTTTTCAGTTGCAAACTCCACTCCATACATATATATGGGGAGGTACTAGTTCCAACTCGGTTTTACAGTGAAAACTGCAGGAACTTCAAACCGGCACTAGGAAACAGACTGAGAAACCAGAGTAAAAGTTTCTCCTGCAACCCGTTCCCTTTGTGCTAGATGAACGAACGTCTCTCCACATGCTCAGTTCTGAGAGATATGTGTGTGTGAAAGCCGTCCTTCACCTATCTTGTTGGGAACCCAAAGTTTCTTTTCAGTTGCAAACTCCACTCCATACATATATATGGAGATGTACTAGATCCAAATCCGTTTTACAGTGCAAACTTTGGGAACTTCAACCCGGCACTAGGAAACAGAATGAGAAACCAGAGTAAAAGTTTCTCCTGCAACCCGTTCCTTTTGTGCTAGATGAACGAACGTCTCTCTACATGCTCAGTTCTGAGAGATAACTGTGTGTGAAAGCCGTCCTTCACCTAGCTTGTTGGGAACACAAAGTTTCTTTTCAGTAGCAAACTCCACTCCATATATATATATGGGGAGGTACTAGCTCCAACTCGGTATTACAGTGATAAACTGCAGGAACTTCATACCGGCCCTAGGAAACAGACTGAAAAACCAGAGTAAAAGTTTCTACTGCAACCCGTTCCCTTTGAGCTAGATGAACGAACGTCTCTCCACATGCTCAGTTCTGAGAGATAAGTGTGTGTGAAAGCCGTCCTTCACCTATTTTGTTGGGAACCCAAAGTTTCTTTTCAGTTGCAAACTCCACTCCATACATATATATGGGGAGGTACTAGTTCCAACTCGGTTTTACAGTGAAAACTGCAGGAAATTCAAACCGGCACTAGGAAACAGACTGAGAAACCAGAGTAAAAGTGTCTCCTTCAACCCGTTCCTTTGAGCTAGGTGAACGAACGTCTCTCCACATGCTCAGTTCTGAGAGATAATTGTGTGTGAAAGCCGTCCTTCACCTAGCTTGTTGGGAACCCAAAGTTTCTTTTCAGTTGCAAACCCCACTCCAAACATATATATGGGGAGGTACTAGTTCCAACTCGGTTTTACAGTGAAAACTGCAGGAACTTCAAACCGGCACTAGGAAACAGACTGAGAAACCAGAGTAAAAGTGTCTCCTGCAAACCGTTCCCTTTGTGCTAGATGAACGACCGTCTCTCCACATGCTCAGTTATGAGAGATAAGTGTGTGTGAAAGCCGTCCTTCACCTAGCTTGTTGGGAACCCAAAGTTTCTTTTCAGTTGCAAACTCCACTCCATACATATATATGGGGATGTACTAGATCCATCCCCCTTTTACAGTGCAAACTGTAGGAAATTCAACCCGGCACTAGGAAACAGACTGTGAAACCAGAGTAAAAGTTTCTCCTGCAACCCGTTCCCTTTGTGCTAGATGAACGAACGTCTCTCCACATGCTCATTTCTGAGAAATATGTGTGTGTGAAAGCCGTCCTTCAACTAGCTTGTTGGGAACACAAAGATTCTTTTCATTTGCAAACTCCACTCCATACATATATATGGGGAGGTACTAGTTCCAACTCGGTTTTACAGTGAAAACTGCAGGAACGTCAAACCGGCACTAGGAAACAGACTGAGAAACCAGAGTAAAAGTTTATCCTGCAACCCGTTCCCTTTGTGCTCGATGAACAAAAGTCTCTCCAAATGCTCAGTTCTGAGAGATAAGTGTGTGTGAAAGCCGTCCTTCACCTAGCTTGTTGGGAACCCAAAGTTTCTTTTAAGTTGCAAATTCCACTCCATACATATATATGGGGATGTACTAGATCCAAATCCGGTTTACAGTGCAAACTGTAGGAACTGCAACCCGGCACTAGGAAACAGACTGAGAAACCAGAGTAAAAGTTTCTCCTGCATCCCGTTCCCTTTGTGCTAGATGAACGAACGTCTCTCCACATGCTCATTTCTGAGAGATAAGTGTGTGTGAAAGCCGTCCTTCACCTAGATAGTTGGGGAAACAAAGTTTATTCTCAGTTGCAAACTCCACTCCATACATATATACGGGGAGGTACTAGCTCCAACTCGGTTTTAGTGTGAAAATTGCAGGAACTTCAAACCGGCACTAGGAAACAATCTGAGAAACCAGAGTAAAATTTCTCCTGCAACCCGTTCCCTTTGTGCTAGATGAACGAACGTCTTTCCATATGCTCAGTTCTGAGAGATAAGTGTGTGTGAAAGCCGTCATTCACTTATCTAGTTGGGAACCCAAAGTTTCTTTTAAGTTGCAAACTCCACTCCATACATATATATGGGGATGTACTAGATCCAACTCCGTTTTACAGTGCAAAGTGTAGGAACTTCAACCCGGCACTAGGAAACAGACTGAGAAACCAGAGTAAAAGTTTCTCCTGCAACCCGTTCCCTTTGTGCTAGATGAACGAACGTCTCTCCACATGCTCAGTTCTGAGAGATAAGTGTGTGTGAAAGCCGTCCTTCACCTAGCTTGTTGGGAACCCAAAGTTTATTTTCAGTTGCAAACTCCACTCCATACATATATATGGGGATGTACTAGATCCAACTCCGGTTTACAGTGCAAACTGTAGGAACTGCAACCCGGCACTAGGAAACAGACTTAGAAACCAGAGTAAAAGTTTCTCCTGCAACCCGTTCCCTTTGTGCTAGATGAACGAACGTCTCTCCACATGCTCATTTCTGAGAGATAATTGTGTGTGAAAGCCGTCCTTCACCTAGATAGTTGGGAAAACAAAGTTTATTCTCAGTTGCAAACTCCACTCCATACATATATACGGGGAGGTACTAGCTCCAACTCGGTTTTAGTGTGAAAATTGCAGGAACTTCAAACCGGCACTAGGAAACAATCTGAGAAACCAGAGTAAAAGTTTCTCCTGCAACCCGTTCCCTTTGTGCTAGATGAACGAACGTCTCTCCACATGCTCAGTTCTGAGAGATAAGTGTGTGTGAAAGCCGTCATTCACCTATCTAGTTGGGAACCCAAAGTTTCTTTTAAGTTGCAAACTCCACTCCATACATATATATGGGGATGTACTAGATCCAACTCCGTTTTACAGTGCAAAGTGTAGGAACTTCAACCCGGCACTAGGAAACAGACTGAGAAACCAGAGTAAAAGTTTCTCCTGCAACCCGTTCCCTTTGTGCTAGATGAACGAACGTCTCTCCACATGCTCAGTTCTGAGAGATAAGTGTGTGTGAAAGCCGTCCTTCACCTAGCTTGTTGGGAACCCAAAGTTTATTTTCAGTTGCAAACTCCACTCCATACATATATATGGGGAGGTACTAGCTCCAACTCGGTTTTACAGTGAAAACTCCAGGAACTTCAAACCGGCACTAGGAAACAGACTGTGAAACCAGAGTAAAAGTTTCTCCTGCAAACCGTTCCCTTTATGCTAGATGAACGAACGTCTCTCCACATGCTCATTTCTGAGAGATAAGTGTGTGTGAAAGCCGTCCTTCACCTATCTTGTTGGGAACCCAAAGTTTCTTTTCAGTTGCAATCTCCAATCCATACATATATATGGGAATGTACTAGATCCAACCCCCTTTTACAGTGCAAACTGTAGGAACTTCAACCCGGCACTAGGAAACAGACTGAGAAACCAGAGTAAAAGTTTCTCCTGCAACCCGTTCCCTTTGTGCTAGATGAACGAACGTCTCTCCACATGCTCATTTCTGAGAGATATGTGTGTGTGAAAGCCGTCCTTCAACTAGCTTGTTGGGAACACAAAGTTTCTTTTCACTTGCAAACTCAACTCCATACATATATATGGGGAGGTACTAGCTCCAACTCGTTTTTACAGTGAAACCTGCAGGAACTTCAAACCGGCACTAGGAAACAGACTGAGAATCCAGTGTAAATGTTTCCCCTTCAACCCGTTCCCTTTGAGCTAGATGAACGAAAGTCTCTCCAAATGCTCAGTTCTGAGAGATAAGCGTGTGTGAAACCCGTCCTTCACCTAGCTTGTTGGGAACACAAAGTTTCTTTTCAGTTGCAAACTCCACTCCATGCATATATATGGGGAGGTACTATTTCCAACTCGGTTTTACAGTGAAAACTGCAGGAACTTCAAACCGGCACTAGGAAATAAAGTGAGAAACCAGAGTAAAAGTTTCTGCTGCAACCCGTTCCCTTTGTGCAGGATGAACGAACGTCTCTCCACATGCTCATTTCTGAGAGATATTTGTGTGTGAAAGCCGTCCTTCACATAGCTTGTTGGGAACCCAAAATTTCTTTTCAGTTGCAAACACCAATCCATACATATATATGGGGATGAACTAGATCTAACTCGGTTTTACAGTGCAAACTGTAGGAACTTCAACCCGGCACTAGGAAACAGACTGAGAAACCAGAGTAAAAGTTTCTCCTGCAACCCGTTCGCTTTGTGCTTGATGAACGAACGTCTCTCCACATGCTCAGTTCTGAGAGAGAAGTGTGTGTGAAAGCCGTCCTTCACCTAGCTTTTGGGAACACAAAGATACTTTTCAGTTGCAAAATCCAATCCATACATATATATGGGGAGGTAATAGCTCCAACTCGGTTTTACAGTGAAAACTGCAGGAACTTCAAACCGGCACTAGGAAACAGACTGAGAAACCAGAGTAAAAGTTTCAAATGCAACCCGTTCCCTTTGTGCTAGATGAACGAACGTCTCTCCACATGCTCAGTTCTGAGAGATAATTGTGTTTGAAAGCCGTGCTTCACATAGCTTGTTGGGAACACAAAGTTTCTTTTCACTTGCTAATTCCACTCCATATATATATATGGGGAGGTACTAGCTCCAACTCGTTTTTACAGTGAAAACTGCAGGAACTTCAAACCGGCACTAGGAAACAGACTGAGAAACCAGAGTAAAAGTTTCCCCTGCAACCCGTTCCATTTGAGCTAGATGAACGAACGTCTCTCCAAATGCTCAGTTCTGAGAGATAATTGTGTGTGAAAGCCGTCCTTCACCTAGCTTGTTGGGAAACCAAAGTTTCTTTTCAGTTGCTAACTCCACTCCATACATATATATGGGGATGCACTAGATCCAACTCCGTTTTACAGTGCAAACTTTAGGAACTTCAACTCGGCACTAGGAAACAGACTGAGAAACCAGAGTAAAAGTTTCTCCTGCAACCCGTTCCTTTTGTGCTAGATGAACGAACGTCTCTCTACATGCTCAGTTCTGAGAGATAACTGTGTGTGAAAGCCGTCCTTCACCTAGCTTGTTGGGAACACAAAGTTTCTTTTCAGTAGCAAACTCCACTCCATATATATATATGGGGAGGTACTAGCTCCAACTCGGTTTTACAGTGAAAACTGCAGGAACTTCATACCGGCCCTAGGAAACAGCCTGAGATACCAGAGTAAAAGTTTCTCCTGCAACCCGTTCCCTTTGAGCTAGATGAACGAACGTCTCTCCACATGCTCAGTTCTGAGAGATAAGTGTGTGTGAAAGCCGTCCTTCACCTATCTTGTTGGGAACCCAAAGTTTCTTTTCAGTTGCAAACACCACTCCATGCATATATATGGGGAGGTACTAGTTCCAACTCGGTTTTACAGTGAAAACTGCAGGAAATTAAAACCGGCACTAGGAAACAGACTGAGAAACCAGAGTAAAAGTTTCTCCTGCAACCCGTTCCCTTTGTGCTAGATGAACGAACGTCTCTCCACATGTTCAGTTCTGAGAGATAAGTGTGTGTGAAAGCCGTCCTTCACCTAGCTTGTTGGGAACCCAAAATTTCTTTTTAGTTGCAAACTCCACTCCATACATATATATGGGGATGTACTGGATCCAAATCCGTTTTACAGTGCAAACTGTAGGAACTTCAACCCGGCACTAGGAAACAGACTGAGAAACCAGAGTAAATGTTTCTCCTGCAACCCGTTCCCTTTGTGCTAGATGAACGAACGTCTCTCCACATGCTCAGTTCTGAGAGATATGTGTGTGTGAAAGCCGTCCTTCACCTAGCTTGTTGGGAACACAAAGTTTCTTTTCAGTTGCAAACTCCACTCCATACATATATATGGGGAGGTACTAGCTCCAAATCCGTTTTACAGTGAAAACTGCAGGAACTTCATACCGACCCTAGGAAACAGACTGAGATACCAGAGTAAAAGTTTCTCCTGCAACACGTTCCCTTTGAGCTAGATGAACGAACGTCTCTCCACATGCTCAGTTCTGAGAGATAAGTGTGTGTGAAAGCCGTCCTTCACCTATCTTGTTGGGAACCCAAAGTTTCTTTTCAGTTGCAAACTCCACTCCATGCATATATATGGGGAGGTACTAGTTCCAACTCGGTTTTACAGTGAAAACTGCAGGAAATTCAAACCGGCACTAGGAAACAGACTGAGAAACCAGAGTAAAAGTTTCTCCTGCAACCCGTTCCCTTTGTGCTAGATGAACGAACGTCTCTCCACATGTTCAGTTCTGAGAGATAAGTGTGTGTGAAAGCCGTCCTTCACCTAGCTTGTTGGGAACCCAAAATTTCTTTTTAGTTGCAAACTCCACTCCATACATATATATGGGGATGTACTGGATCCAAATCCGTTTTACAGTGCAAACTGTAGGAACTTCAACCCGGCACTAGGAAACAGACTGAGAAACCAGAGTAAATGTTTCTCCTGCAACCCGTTCCCTTTGTGCTAGATGAACGAACGTCTCTCCACATGCTCAGTTCTGAGAGATATGTGTGTGTGAAAGCCGTCCTTCACCTAGCTTCTTGGGAACACAAAGTTTCTTTTCAGTTGCAAACTCCACTCCATACATATATATGGGGAGGTACTAGCTCCAAATCCGTTTTACAGTGAAAACTGCAGGAACTTCAAACCGGCACTAGGAAACAGACTGAGAAACCAGAGTAAAAGTGTCTCCTGCAACCCGTTCCTTTGAGCTAGGTGAACGAACGTCTCTCCACATGCTCAGTTCTGAGAGATAATTGTGTGTGAAAGCCGTCCTTCACCTAGCTTGTTGGGAACCCAAAGTTTCTTTTAAGTTGCAAACTCCACTCCAAACATATATATGGGTAGGTACTAGTTCCAACACGGTTTTACAGTGAAAACTACAGGAACTTCAAACCGGCACTAGGAAACAGACTGAGAAACCAGAGTAAAAGTTTCTCCTGCAAACCGTTCCCTTTGTGCTAGATGATCGACCGTCTCTCCACATGCTCAGTTCTGAGAGATAAGTGTGTGTGAAAGACGTCATTCACCTAGCTTGTTGGGAACACAAGTTTCTTTTCAGTTGCAAACTCCACTAAATACATATATATGGGGATGTACTAGATCCAACCACCTTTTACAGTGCAAACTGTAGGAACTTCAACCCGGCACTAAGACACAGACTGAGAAACCAGAGTAAAAGTTTCTCCTGCAACCCGTTCCATTTGTGCTAGATGAACCAACGTCTCTTCACATGCTCATTTCTGAGAGAGAAGTGTGTGTGAAAGCCGTACTTCACCTAGCTTGTTGGGAACCCAAAGTTTCTTTTCAGTTGCAAACTCCACTCCATACATATATATGGGGAAGTACTAGACCCAACTCCGTTTTACAGTGCAAACTGTAGGAACTTCAACCCGGCACTAGGAAACAGACTGAGAAACCAGAGTAAAAGTTTCTCCTGCATCCCGTTCCCTTATGCTAGATGAACGAACGTCTCTCCACATGCACAGTTCTGAGAGTATTGTGTGTGTGAAAGCCGTCCTTCACCTAGCTTGTTGGGAACCCAAAGTTTCTTTTCAGTTGCAAACTCCACTCCATACATATATATGGGGAGGTACTAGCTCCAACTCGATTTTACAGTGAAAACTGCAGGAACATCAAACCGGCACTAGGAAACAGACTGAGAAACCAGAGTAATAGTTTCACCTGCAACCCGTTCCCTTTGTGCTAGATGAACGAACGTCTCTCCACATGCTCAGTTCTGAGAGATAAGTGTGTGTGAAAGCCGTACTTCAACTAGCTTGTTGGGAACACAAAGTTTCTTTTCACTTGCAAACTCCACTCCATACATAACCATGGGGAGGTACAAGCTCCAACTCCTTTTTACAGTGAAAACTGCAGGAACTTCAAACCGGCACTAGGAAACAGACTGAGAAACCAGAGTAAAAGATTCTCCTGCAACCCGTTCCATTTGAGCTAGATGAACGAAGGTCTCTCCACATGCTCAGTTCTGAGAGATAAGTGTGTGTGAAAGCCGTACTTCAAATAGCTTGTTGGGAACACAAAGTTTCTTTTCACTTGCAAACTCCACTCCATACATAACCATGGGGAGGTACAAGCTCCAACTCCTTTTTACAGTGAAAACTGCAGGAACTTCAAACCGGCACTAGGAAACAGACTGAGAAACCAGAGTAAAAGATTCTCCTGCAACCCGTTCCATTTGAGCTAGATGAACGAAGGTCTCTCCACATGCTCAGTTCTGAGAGATAAGTGTGTGTGAAAGCCGTACTTCAAATAGCTTGTTGGGAACACAAAGTTTCTTTTCAGTGGCAAACTCCATTCCATACATATATATGGGGAGGTATTAGTTCCAACACGGTTTACAGTGAAAACTGCTGGTACTTCAAACCGGCACTAGGAAACAGAATGAGAAACCAGAGTAAAAGTTTCTAATGCAACCCGTTCCCTTTGAGCTAGATGAACGAACGTCTCTCCACATGCTCATTTCTGAGAGATAAGTGTGTGTGAAAGCCGTCCTTCACCTATCTTGTTGGGAACCCAAAGTTTCTTTTCAGTTGCAACCTCCACTCCATACATATATATGGGGAGGTACTAGTTCCAACTCGGTTTTACATTGAAAACTGCAGGAAATTCAAACCGGCACTAGGAAACTGACTGAGAAACCAGCGTAAAAGTTTCTCCTGCAACCCGTTCCCTTTGTGCTAGATGAACGAACGTCTCTCCACATGTTCAGTTCTGAGAGATAAGTGTGTGTGAAAGCCGTCGTTCACCTAGCTTGTTGGGAACCCAAAATTTCTTTTTAGATGCAAACTCCACTCCATACATATATATGGGGATGTACTGGATCCAAATCCGTTTTACAGTGCAAACTGTAGGAACTTCAACCCGGCACTAGGAAACAGACTGAGAAACCAGAGTAAATGTTTCTCCTGCAACCCGTTCTCTTTGTGCTAGATGAACGAACGTCTCTCCACATGCTCAGTTCTGAGAGATATGTGTGTGTGAAAGCCGTCCTTCACCTAGCTTGTTGGGAACACAAAGTTTCTTTTCAGTTGCAAACTCCACTCCATACATATATATGGGGAGGTACTAGCTCCAAATCCGTTTTACAGTGAAAACTGCAGGAACTTCAAACCGGCACTAGGAAACAGACTGAGAAACCAGAGTAAAAGTGTCTCCTGCAACCCGTTCCTTTGAGCTAGGTGAACGAACGTCTCTCCACATGCTCAGTTCTGAGAGATAATTGTGTGTGAAAGCCGTCCTTCACCTAGCTTGTTGGGAACCCAAAGTTTCTTTTAAGTTGCAAACTCCACTCCAAACATATATATGGGTAGGTACTAGTTCCAACTCGGTTTTACAGTGAAAACTGCAGGAACTTCAAACCGGCACTAGGAAACAGACTGAGAAACCAGAGTAAAAGTTTCTCCTGCAAACCGTTCCCTTTGTGCTAGATGAACGAACGTCTCTCCACATGCTCAGTTCTGAGAGATAAGTGTGTGTGAAAGCCGTCCTTCACCTAGCTTGTTGGGAACACAAGTTTCTTTTCAGTTGCAAACTCCACTAAATACATATATATGGGGATGTACTAGATCCAACCCCCTTTTACAGTGCAAACTGTAGGAACTTCAACCCGGCACTAAGACAAAGACTGAGAAACCAGAGTAAAAGTTTCTCCTGCAACCCGTTCCATTTGTGCTAGATGAACGAACGTCTCTTCACATGCTCATTTCTGAGAGAGAAGTGTGTGTGAAAGCCGTCCTTCACCTAGCTTGTTGGGAACCCAAAGTTTCTTTTCAGTTGCAAACTCCACTCCATACATATATAGGGGGAAGTACTAGACCCAACTCCGTTTTACAGTGCAAACTGTAGGAACTTCAACCCGGCACTAGGAAACAGACTGAGAAACCAGAGTAAAACTTTCTCCTGCAAACCGTTCCCTTTTTGCTAGATGAACGAACGTCTCTCCACATGCACAGTTCTGAGAGAATTGTGTGTGTGAAAGCCGTCCTTCACCTAGCTTGTTGGGAACCCAAAGTTTCTTTTCAGTTTCAAACTCCACTCCATACATATATATGTGGAGGTACTAGCTCCAACTCGATTTTACAGTGAAAACTGCAGGAACATCAAACCGGCACTAGGAAACAGACTGAGAAACCAGAGTAATAGTTTCACCTGCAACCCGTTCCCTTTGTGCTAGATGAACGAACGTCTCTCCACATGCTCAGTTCTGAGAGTTAAGTGTGTGTGAAAGCCGTACTTCAACTAGCTTGTTGGGAACACAAAGTTTCTTTTCACTTGCAAACTCCACTCCATACATAACCATGGGGAGGTACTAGCTCCAACTACTTTTTACAGTGAAAACTGCAGGAACTTCAAACCGGCACTAGGAAACAGACTGAGAAACCAGAGTAAAAGTTTCTCCTGCAACCCGTTCCTTTTGAGCTAGATGAACGAAGGTCTCTCCACATGCTCAGTTCTGAGAGATAAGTGTGTGTGAAAGCCGTACTTCAAATAGCTTGTTGGGAACACAAAGTTTCTTTTCAGTGGCAAACTCCATTCCATACATATATATAAGGAGGTACTAGTTCCAACACGGATTACAGTGAAAACTGCTGGTACTTAAAACCGGCACTAGGAAACAGAATGACAAACCAGAGTAAAAGTTTCTCCTGCAACCCGTTCCCTTTGTGCTAGATGAACGAAAGTCTCTCCACATGCTCAGTTCTGAGAGATAAGTGTGTGTGAAAGCCGTCCTTCACCTAGGTTGTTGGGAACCCAAAGTTTCTTTTCAGTTGCAAATTCCACTCCATACATATATATGGGGAGGTACTAGCTCCAACTCGTTTTTACGGTGAAAACTGCAGGAACTTCAAACCGGCACTAGGAAACAGACTGAGAAACCAGAGTAAAAGTTTCTCCTGCAACCCGTTCCCTTTGAGCTAGATGAACGAACGTCTCTCCACATGCTCAGTTCTGAGAGATAAGTGTGTGTGAAAGCCGTCCTTCACCTAGGTTGTTGGGAACCCAAAGTTTCTTTTCATTTGCAAACTCCACTCCATACATATATATGGGGAGGTACAAGTTCCAACTCGGTTTTACAGTGAAAACTGCAGGAACTTCAAACTGGCACTAGGAAACAGACTGAGAAACCAGAGTATAAGTTTCTCCTGCAACCCGTTCCCTTTGTGCTCGATGAACAAAAGTCTCTCCAAATGCTCAGTTCTGAGAGATAAGGGTGTGTGAAAGCCGTCCTTCACCTAGCTTGTTGGGAACCCAAAGTTTCTTTTCAGTTGCAAACTCCACTCCATACATATATATGGGGATGTACTAGATCCAACCCCCTTTTACAGTGCAAACTGTAGGAACTTCAACCCGGCACTAGGAAACAGACTGAGAAACCAGAGTAAAAGTTTCTCCTGCAACCCGTTCCCTTTGTGCTAGATGAACGAACGTCTCTCCACATGCTCATTTCTGAGAGATATGTGTGTGTGAAAGCCGTCCTTCAACTAGCTTGTTGGGAACACAAAGTTCCTTTTCAGTTGCAAACTCCACTCCATACATATATATGGGGAGGTACTAGCTCCAACTCGATTTTACAGTGAAAACTGCAGGAACATCAAACCGGCACTAGGAAACAGACTGAGATACCAGAGTAAAAGTTTTTCCTGCAACCCGTTTTCTTTCTGCTAGATGAACGAACGTCTCTCCACATGCTCAGTTCTGAGAGATAAGTGTGTGTGAAGGCCGTACTTCAACTATCTTGTTGGGAACACAAAGTTTCTTTTCAGTGGCAAACTCCATTCCATACATATATATGGGGAGGTACTAGTTCCAACACGGTTTACAGTGAAAATTGCAGGAACTTCAAACCGGCACTAGGAAACAGACTGAGAAACCAGCGTAAAAGTTTCCCCTGCAACCCGTTCCCTTTGAGCTAGATGAACGAAAGTCTCTCCACATGCTCAGTTCTGAGAGATAAGTGTGTGTGAATGCCGTCCTTCACCTAGGTTGTTGGGAACCCAAAGTTTCTTTCATTTGCAAACTCCACTCCATACATATATATGGGGAGGTACTAGTTCCAACTCGGTTTTACAGTGAAAACTGCAGGAACTTCAAACCGGCACTAGGAAACAGACTGAGAAACCAGAGTAAAAGTTTCTCCTGCAACCCGTTCCCTTTGTGCTCGATGAACAAAAGTCTCTCCAAATGCTCAGTTCTGAGAGATAAGGGTGTGTGAAAGCCGTCCTTCACCTAGCTTGTTGGGAACCCAAAGTTTCTTTTCAGTTGCAAACTCCACTCCATACATATATATGGGGATGTACTAGATCCAACTCCGGTTTACAGTGCAAACTGTAGGAACTGCAACACGGCACTAGGAAACAGACTGAGAAACCAGAGTAAAAGTTTCTCCTGCAACCCGTTCCCTTTGTGCTAGATGAACGAACGTCTCTCCACATGCTCAGTTCTGAGAGATAAGTGTGTGTGAAAGCCGTCCTTCACCTAGCTAGTTGGGAAAACAAAGTTTATTCTCAGTTGCAAACTCCACTCCATACATATATATGGGGAGGTACTAGCTCCAACTTGGTTTTAGTGTGAAAATTGCAGGAACTTCAAACCGGCACTAGGAAATAATCTGAGAAACCAGAGTAAAAGTTTCTCCTGCAACCCGTTCCCTTTGTGCTAGATGAACGAACGTCTCTCCACATGCTCAGTTCTGAGAGATAACTGTGTGTGAAAGCCGTCATTCACCTATCTAGTTGGGAACCCAAAGTTTCTTTTAAGTTGCAAACACCACTCCATACATATATATGGGGATGTACTAGATCCAACTCCGTTTTACAGTGCAAACTGTAGGAACTTCAACCCGGCACTAGGAAACAGACTGAGAAACCAGAGTAAAAGTTTCTCCTGCAAACCGTTCCCTTTGTGCTAGATGAACGAACGTCTCTCCACATGCTCAGTTCTGAGAGATAAGAGTGTGTGAAAGCCGTCTTTCACCTAGCTTGTTGGGAACCCAAAGTTTCTTTTCAGTTGCAAACTCCACTCCATACATATATATGGGGAGGTACTAGCTCCAACTCGGTTTTACAGTGAAAACTGCAGGAACTTCAAAACGGCACTAGGAAACAGACTGAGAAACCAGAGTAAAAGTTTCTCCTGCAAACCGTTCCCTTTGTGCTAGATGAACGAACGTCTCTCCACATGCTCATTTCTGAGAGATAAGTGTGTGTGAAAGCCGTCCTTCACCTAGCTTGTTGGGAACCCAAAGTTTCTTTTCAGTTGCAAACTCCACTCCATACTTATATATGGGGATGTACTAAATCCAACCCCCTTTTACAGTGCAAACTGTAGGAACTTCAACCCGGCATTAGGAAACAGACTGAGAAACCAGAGTAAAAGTTTCTCCTGCAACCCGTTCCCTTTGTGCTAGATGAACGAACGTCTCTCCACATGCTCATTTCTGAGAGATATGTGTGTGTGAAAGCCGTCCTTCAACTAGCTTGTTGGGAACACAAAGTTTCTTTTCAGTTGCAAACTCCACTCCATACATATATATGGGGAGGTACTAGCTCCAACTCGGTTTTACAGTGAAAACTGCAGGGACTTCAAACCGGCACTAGGAAACAGATTGAGAAACCAGAGTAAAAGTTTCTCCCCCAAACCGTTCCCTTTGTGCTAGATGAACGAACGTCTCTCCACATGCTCAGTTCTGAGAGATATGTGTGTGTGAAAGCCGTCCTTCACCTATCTTGTTGGGAACCCAAACTTTCTTTCCACTTGCAAACTCCTCTCCATACATATATATGGGGATGTACTATATCCAACTCCGTTTTACAGTGCAAAGTGTAGGAACTTCAAACCGGCACTAGGAAACAGACTGAGAATCCAGTGTAAAAGTTTCCACTTCAACCCGTTCCCTTTGAGCTAGATGAACGAATGTCTCTCCAAATGCTCAGTTCTGAAAGATAAGCGTGTGTGAAAGCCGTCCTTCACCTAGCTTGTTGGGAACACAAAGTTTCTTTTCAGATGCAAACTCCACTCCATACATATATATGGGGAGGTACTATTTCCAACTCGGTTTTACAGTGAAAACTGCAGGAACTTCAAACCGGCACTAGGAAACAGATTGAGAAACCAGAGTAAAAGTTTCTCCCCCAAACCGTTCCCTTTGTGCTAGATGAACGAACGTCTCTCCACATCCTCAGTTCTGAGAGAAAATTGTGTGTGAAAGCCGTCCTTCACCTAGCTTGTTGGGAACACAAAGTTTTTTTTCAGTTGCAAACTCCACTCCACACATATATACGGAGAGGTACTAGCTCCAACTCGGTTTAACAGTGAAAACTGCAGGAACTTCAAACCGGCACTAGGAAACAGACTGAGATACCAGAGTAAAACTTTCCCCTGCAACGCGTTCCCTTTGTGCTAGATGAACGAACGTCTCTCCACATGCTCAGTTCTGAGAGATAATTGTGTGTGAAAGCCGTCCTTCACCTAGCTTGTTGGGAACCCAAAGTTTCTTTTCAGTTGCAAACTCCACTCCATACATATATATGGGGAGGTACTAGCTCCAACTCGGTTTTACAGTGAAAACTGCAGGAACTTCAAACCTGCACTAGGAAACAGACTGAGAAACCAGAGTAAAAGTTTCTCCTGCAAACCGTTCCCTTTGTGCTAGATGAACGAACGTCTCTCCACATGCTCATTTCTGAGAGATAAGTGTGTGTGAAAGCCGTCCTTCACCTAGCTTGTTGGGAACCCAAAGTTTCTTTTCAGTTGCAAACTCTACTCCATATATATATATGGGGATGTACTAGATCCAACCCCCTTTTACAGTGCAAACTGTAGGAACTTCAACCCGGCACTAGGAAACAGACTGAGAAACCAGAGTAAAAGTTTCTCCTGCAACCCGTTCCCTTTGTGCTAGATGAACGAACGTCTCTCCACATGCTCATTTCTGAGAGATATGTGTGTGTGAAAGCCGTCCTTCAACTAGCTTGTTGGGAACACAAAGTTTCTTTTCAGTTGCCAACTCCACTCCATACATATATATGGAGAGGTACTAGCTCCAACTCGATTTTACAGTGAAAAATGCAGGAACTTCAAACCGGCACTAGGAAACAGTCTGAGATACCAGAGTAAAACTTTCCCCTGCAACGTGTTCCTTTGTGCTAGATGAACGAACGTCTCTCCACATGCTCAGTTCTGAGAGATAAGTGTGTGTGAAAGCCGTACTTCACCTTGCTTGTTGGGAACACAAAGTTTATTTTCAGTTGCAAACTCCACTCCATACATATATATGGGGAGGTACAAGCTCCAACTCGGTTTTACAGTGAAAACTGCAGGAACTTCAAACCGGCACGAGGAAACAGACTGAGAATCCAGAGTAAAAGTTTCTCCTTCAACCCGTTCCCTTTGAGCTAGATGAACGAACGTCTCTCCACATGCTCAGTTCTGAGAGATAATTGTGTGTGAAAGCCGTAATTCAACTAGCTTGTTAGGAACACAAAGTTTCTTTTAAGTGGCAAACTCCACTCCATACATATATATGGGGAGGTACTAGTTCCAACACGGTTTACAGTGAAAACTGCTGGAACTTCAAACCGGCACTAGGAAACAGACTGAGAAACCAGAGTAAATGTTTCTCCTGCAACCCGTTCCCTTTGTGCTAGATGAACGAACGTCTCTCCACATGCTCAGTTCTGAGAGATAAGTGTGTGTGAAAGCCGTCCTTCAACTAGCTTGTTGGTAACCCAAAGTTTCTTTTCAGTTGCAAACTCCACTCCATAGATATATAAGGGGAGGTACTAGCTCCAACTAGTTTTTACAGTGAAAACTGCAGGAAATTCAAACCGGCACTAGGAAACAGACTGAGAAACCAGAGTAAAAGTTTCACCTGCAACCCGTTCCCTTTGAGCTAGATGAACGAACGTCTCTCCACATGCTCAGTTCTGACAGATAAATGTGTGTGAAAGCCGTCCTTCAACTAGCTTGTTGGGAACTCAAAGTTTCTTTTCAGTTGCAAACCCCACTCTATACATATATATGGGGAGGTACAAGTTCCAACTCGGTTTTACAGTGAAAACTGCAGGAACTTCAAACCGGCACTAGGAAACAGACTGAGAAACCAGAGTAAAAGTTTCTCCTGCAACCCGTTCCCTTTGAGCTAGATGAACGAACGTCTCTCCACATGCTCATTTCTGAGAGATAAGTGTGTGTGAAAGCCGTCCTTCACCTAGGTTGTTGGGAACCCAAAGTTTCTTTTCATTTACAAACTCCACTCCATACATATATATGGGGAGGTACTAGTTCCAACTCGTTTTTACAGTGAAAAATGCAGGAACTTCAAACCGGCACTAGGAAACAGACTGAGAAACCAGAGTAAAAGTTTCTCCTGCAACCCGTTCCGTTTGTGCTAGATGAACGAACGTCTCTCCACATGCTCAGTTCTGAGAGATATGTGTGTGTGAAAGCCGTCCTTCACCTACCTTGTTGGGAACCCAAAGTTTCTTTTCAGTTGCAAACTCCACTCCATACATATATATGGGGATGTACTAGATCCAACTCCGTTTTACAGTGCAAACTGTAGGAAATTCAACCCGGCACTAGGAAACAGACTGAGAAACCAGAGTAAAAGTTTCTCCTCCAAACCGTTCCCTTTGTGCTAGATGAACGAACGTCTCTCCACATGCTCAGTTCTGAGAGAAAATTGTGTGTGAAAGCCGTCCTTCACCTAGCTTGTTGGGAACACAAAGTTTCTTTTCAGTTGCAAACTCCTCTCCTCACATATATATGGAGAGGTACTAGCTCCAACTCGGTTTTACAGTGAAAACTGCAGGAACTTCAAACCGGCACTAGGAAACAGACTGAGATACCAGAGTAAAACTTTCCCCTGCAACGCGTTCCCTTTGTGCTAGATGAACGAACGTCTCTCCACATGCTCATTTCTGAGAGATAAGTGTGTGTGAAAGCCGTACTTCACCTTGCTTGTTGGGAACAAAAAGTTTATTTTCAGTTGCAAACTCCACTCCATACATATATATGGGGAGGTACTAGCTCCAACTCGGTTTTACAGTGAAAACTGCAGGAAATTCAAACCGGCACTAGGAAACAGACTGAGAAACCAGAGTAAAAGTTTCTCCTGCAATCCGTTCCCTTTGAGCTAGATGAACGAACGTCTCTCCACATGCTCAGATCTGAGAGATAAGTGTGTGTGAAAGCCATAATTCACCTAGCTTGTTGGGAACACAAAGTTTCTTTTCAGTGGCAAACTCCACTCCATACATATATATGGGGAGGTACTAGTTCCAACACGGTTTACAGTGAAAACTCCTGGAACTTCAAACCGGTACTAGGAAACAGACTGAGAAACCAGAGTAAAAGTTTCTCCTGCAACCCGTTCCCTTTGTGCTAGATGAACGAACGTCTCTCCACATGCTCAGTTCTGAGAGATAAGTGTGTGTGAAAGCCGTCCTTCACCTAGCTTGTTGGGAACCCAAAGTTTCTTTTCAGTTGCAAACTCCTCTCCATACATATATAAGGGGAGGTACTAGCTCCAACTCGTTTTTGCAGTGAAAACTGCAGGAAATTCAAACCGGCACTAGGAAACAGACTGAGAAACCAGAGTAAAAGTTTCCCCTGCAACCCGTTCCCTTTGTGCTAGATGAACGAACGTCTCTCCACATGCTCAGTTCTGACAGATAAATGTGTGTGAAAGCCGTCCTTCAACTAACATGTTCGGAACCCAAAGTTACTTTTCAGTTGCAAACTCCACTCCATACATATATATGGGGATGTACTAGATCCAACTCCGTTTTACAGTGCAAACTGTAGGAACTTCATCCCGGCACTAGGAAACAGACTGAGAAACCAGAGTAAATGTTTCTCCTGCAACCCGTTCCCTTTGTGCTAGATGAACGAACGTCTCTCCACATGCTCAGTTCTGAGAGATAAGTGTGTGTGAAAGCCGTCCTTCACCTAGCTAGTTGGGAACACAAAGTTTATTTTCATTTGCAAACTCCACTCCATACATATATATGGGGAGGTACTAGCTCCAAATCGGTTTTACAGTGAAAACTGCAGGAAATTCAAACCGGCACTAGGAAACAGACTGAGAAACCAGAGTAAAAGTTTCCCCTGCAACCCGTTCCCTTTGAGCTAGATGAACGAACGTCTCTCCACATGCTCAGTTCTGAGAGATAAGTGTGTGTGAAAGCCGTCCTTCACCTAGGTTGTTGGGAACACAAAGTTTCTTTTCAGTTGCAAACTCCACTCCATACATATATATGGGGAGGTACTAGTTCCAACTCTGTTTTACAGTGAAAACTGCAGGAACTTCAAACCGGCACTAGGAAACAGATTGAGAAACCAGAGTAAAAGTTTCTTCTGCAACCCGTTCCCTTTGTGCTAGATGAACGAACGTCTCTCCACATGCTCAGTTCTGAGAGATATGTGTGTGTGAAAGCCGTCCTTCACCTATCTTGTTGGGAACCCAAAGTTTTTTTCAGTTGCAAACTCCACTCCTCACATATATATGGAGAGGTACTAGCTCCAACTCGGTTTTACAGTGAAAACTGCAGGAACTTCAAACCGGCACTAGGAAACAGACTGAGAAACCAGAGTAAAAGTTTCTCCTGCAACCCGTTCCCTTTGAGCTAGATGAACGAACGTCTCTCCACATGCTCAGATCTGAGAAATAAGTGTGTGTGAAAGCCGTAATTCACCTAGCTTGTTGGGAACACAAACTATCTTTTCAGTGGCAAACTCCACTCCATACATATATATGGGGAGGTAATAGTTCCAACACGGTTTACAGTGAAAACTGCTGGAAAATCAAACCGGCACTAGGAAACAGACTGAGAAACCAGAGTAAAAGTTTCTCCTGCAACCCGTTCCCTTTGTGCTAGATGAACGAACGTCTCTCCACATGCTCAGTTCTGAGAGATAAGTGTGTGTGAAAGCCGTCCTTCACTTAGCTTGTTGGGAACCCAAAGTTTCTTTTCAGTTGCAAACACCTCTCCATACATATATATGGGGAGGTACTAGCTCCAACTCTTTTTTGCAGTGAAAACTGCAGGAAATTCAAACCGGAACTAGGAAACAGACTGAGAAACCAGAGTAAAAGTTTCTCCTGCAACCCGTTCCCTTTGTGCTAGATGAACGAACGTCTCTCCACATGCTCAGTTCTGACAGATAAATGTGTGTGAAAGCCGTCCTTCAACTAACTTGTTGGGAACCCAAAGTTTCTTTTCAGTTGCAAACTCCACTCTATACATATATATGGGGAGATACAAGTTCCAACTCGGTTTTACAGAGAAAACTGCAGGAACTTCAAACCGGCACTAGGAAACAGACTGAGAAACCAGAGTAAAAGTTTCTCCTGCAACGCGTTCCCTTTGAGCTACATGAACGAACGTCTCTCCACATGCTCAATTCTGAGAGATAAGTGTGTGTGAAAGCCGTCCTTCACCTAGGTTGTTGGGAACCCAAAGTTTCTTTTCATTTGCAAACTCCACTCCATACATATATATGCGGAGGTACTAGTTCCAACTCGATTTTACAGTGAAAACTGCAGGAACTTCAAACCGGCACTAGGAAACAGACTGAGAAACCAGAGTAAAAGTTTCTCCTGCAACCCGTTCCCTTTGTGCTAGATGAACGAACGTCTCTCCACATGCTCAGTTCTGAGAGATAAGTGTGTGTGAAAGCCGTCCTTCACCTAGCTTGTTGGGAACAAAAAGTTTCTTTTCAGTTGCAAACCCCACTCCATACATATATATGGGGTTGTACTAGATCCAACTCCTTTTTACAGTGCAAACTGTAGGAACTTCAACACGGCACTAGGAAAGAGACTGAGAAACCAGAGTAAAAGTTTCTCCTGCAACCCGTTCCCTTTGAGCTAGATGAACGAACGTCTTTCCACATGCTCAGTTCTGAGAGATAAGTGTGTGTGAAAGCCGTACTTCACCTTGCTTGTTGGGAACACAAAGTTTATTTTCAGTTGCAAACTCCACTCCATACATATATATGGGGAGGTACTAGCTCCAACTCGGTTTTACAGTGAAAACTGCAGGAACTTCAAAACGGCACGAGGAAACAGACTGAGAATCCAGAGTAAAAGTTTCTCCTGCAACCCGTTCCCTTTGAGCTAGATGAACGAACGTCTCTCCACATGCTCAGTTCTGAGAGATAATTGTGTGTGAAAGCCGTAATTCAACTAGCTTGTTAGGAACACAAAGTTTCTTTTAAGTGGCAAACTCCACTCCATACATATATATGGGGAGGTACTAGTTCCAACACGATTTACAGTGAAAACTGCTGGAACTTCAAACCGGCACTAGGAAACAGACTGAGAAACCAGAGTAAATGTTTCTCCTGCAACCCGTTCCCTTTGTGCTAGATGAACGAACGTCTCTCCACATGCTCAGTTCTGAGAGATAAGTGTGTGTGAAAGCCGTCCTTCAACTAGCTTGTTGGTAACCCAAAGTTTCTTTTCAGTTGCAAACTCCACTCCATAGATATATAAGGGGAGGTACTAGCTCCAACTAGTTTTTACAGTGAAAACTGCAGGAAATTCAAACCGGCACTAGGAAACAGACTGAGAAACCAGAGTAAAAGTTTCACCTGCAACCCGTTCCCTTTGTGCTAGATGAACGAACGTCTCTCCACATGCTCAGTTCTGACAGATAAATGTGTGTGAAAGCCATCCTTCAACTAGCTTCTTGGGAACTCAAAGTTACTTTTCAGTTGCAAACCCCACTCTATACATATATATGGGGAGGTACAAGTTCCAACTCGGTTTTACAGTGAAAACTGCAGGAACTTCAAACCGGCACTAGGAAACAGACTGAGAAACCAGAGTAAAAGTTTCTCCTGCAACCCGTTCCCTTTGAGCTAGATGAACGAACGTCTCTCCACATGCTCATTTCTGAGAGATAAGTGTGTGTGAAAGCCGTCCTTCACCTAGGTTGTTGGGAACCCAAAGTTTCTTTTCATTTACAAACTCCACTCCATACATATATATGGGGAGGTACTAGTTCCAACTCGTTTTTACAGTGAAAAATGCAGGAACTTCAAACCGGCACTAGGAAACAGACTGAGAAACCAGAGTAAAAATTTCTCCTGCAACCCGTTCCCTTTGTGCTAGATGAACGAACGTCTATCCACATGCTCAGTTCTGAGAGATAAATGTGTGTGAAAGCCGTCCTTCACCTAGCTTGTTGGGAACCCAAAGATTCTTTTCAGTTGCTAACTCCACTCCATACTTATATATGGGGAGGTATTAGCTCCAACTCGTTTTTACAGTGAAAATTGCAGGAACTTCAAACCGGCCCTAGGAAACAGACTGAGAAACCAGAGTAAAAGTTTCTCCTGCAACCCGTTCCCTTTGTGCTAGATGAACGAACGTCTCTCCACATGCTCAGTTCTGAGAGATAAGTGTGTGTGAAAGCCGTCCTTCAACTAGCTTGTTGGGAACCCAAAGTTTCTTTTCAGTTGCAAACTCCACTCCATACATATATATGGGGAGGTACTAGTTCCAACTCTGTTTTACAGTGAAAACTGCAGGAACTTCAAACCGGCACTAGGAAACAGATTGAGAAACCAGAGTAAAAGTTTCTTCTGCAACCCGTTCCCTTTGTGCTAGATGAACGAACGTCTCTCCACATGCTCAGTTCTGAGAGATATGTGTGTGTGAAAGCCGTCCTTCACCTACCTTGTTGGGAACCCAAAGTTTCTTTTCAGTTGCCAACTCCACTCCATACATATATATGGGGATGTACTAGATCCAACTCCGTTTTACAGTGCAAACTGTAGGAACTTCAACCCGGCACTAGGAAACAGACTGAGAAACCAGAATAAAAGTTTCTCCTCCAAACCGTTCCCTTTGTGCTAGATGAACGAACGTCTCTCCACATGCTCAGTTCTGAGAGAAAATTGTGTGTGAAAGCCGTCCTTCACCTAGCTTGTTGGGAACACAAAGTTTCTTTTCAGTTGCAAACTCCTCTCCTCACATTTATATGGAGAGGTACTAGCTCCAACTCGGTTTTACAGTGAAAACTGCAGGAACTTCAAACCGGCACTAGGAAACAGACTGAGATACCAGAGTAAAACTTTCCCCTGCAACGCGTTCCCTTTGTGCTAGATGAACGAACGTCTCTCCACATGCTCAGTTCTGAGAGATAAGTGTGTGTGAAAGCCGTACTTCACCTTGCTTGTTGGGAACAAAAAGTTTATTTTCAGTTGCAAACTCCACTCCATACATATATATGGGGAGGTACAAGCTCCAACTCGGTTTTACAGTGAAAACTGCAGGAACTTCAAACCGGCACTAGGAAACAGACTGAGAAACCAGAGTAAAAGTTTCTCCTGCAATCCGTTCCCTTTGAGCTAGATGAACGAACGTCTCTCCACATGCTCAGATCTGAGAGATAAGTGTGTGTGAAAGCCGTAATTCACCTAGCTTGTTGGGAACACAAAGTTTCTTTTCAGTGGCAAACTCCACTCCATACATATATATGGGGAGGTACTAGTTCCAACACGGTTTACAGTGAAAACTCCTGGAACATCAAACCGGTACTAGGAAACAGACTGAGAAACCAGAGTAAAAGTTTCTCCTGCAACCCGTTCCCTTTGTGCTAGATGAACGAACGTCTCTCCACATGCTCAGTTCTGAGAGATAAGTGTGTGTGAAAGCCGTACTTCACCTAGCTTGTTGGGAACCCAAAGTTTCTTTTCAGTTGCAAACTCCTCTCCATACATATATAAGGGGAGGTACTAGCTCCAACTCGTTTTTGCAGTGAAAACTGCAGGAAATTCAAACCGGCACTAGGAAACAGACTGAGAAACCAGAGTAAAAGTTTCTCCTGCAACCCGTTCCCTTTGTGCTAGATGAACGAACGTCTCTCCACATGCTCAGTTCTGACAGATAAATGTGTGTGAAAGCCGTCCTTCAACTAACTTGTTCGGAACCCAAAGTTACTTTTCAGTTGCAAACTCCACTCCATACATATATATGGGGATGTACTAGATCCAACTCCGTTTTACAGTGCAAACTGTAGGAACTTCATCCCGGCACTAGGAAACAGAATGAGAAACCAGAGTAAATGTTTCTCCTGCAACCCGTTCCCTTTGTGCTAGATGAACGAATGTCTCTCCACATGCTCAGTTCTGAGAGATAAGTGTGTATGAAAGCCGTCCTTCACCTAGCTAGTTGGGAACACAAAGTTTCTTTTCATTTGCAAACTCCACTCCATACATATATATGGGGAGGTACTAGCTCCAAATCGGTTTTACAGTGAAAACTGCTGGAACTTCAAACCGGCACTAGGAAACAGACTGAGAAACCAGAGTAAAAGTTTCCCCTGCAACCCGTTCCCTTTGAGCTAGATGAACGAACGTCTCTCCACATGCTCAGTTCTGAGAAATATGTGTGTGTGAAAGCCGTCCTTCACCTAGGTTGTTGGGAACACAAAGTTTCTTTTCAGTTGCAAACTCCACTCCATACATATATATGGGGAGGTACTAGTTCCAACTCTGTTTTACAGTGAAAACTGCAGGAACTTCAAACCGGCACTAGGAAACAGATTGAGAAACCAGAGTAAAAGTTTCTTCTGCAACCCGTTCCCTTTGTGCTAGATGAACGAACGTCTCTCCACATGCTCAGTTCTGAGAGATATGTGTGTGTGAAAGCCGTCCTTCACCTATCTTGTTGGGAACCCAAAGTTTTTTTCAGTTGCAAACTCCACTCCTCACATATATATGGAGAGGTACTAGCTCCAACTCGGTTTTACAGTGAAAACTGCAGGAACTTCAAACCGGCACTAGGAAACAGACTGAGAAACCAGAGTAAAAGTTTCTCCTGCAACCCGTTCCCTTTGAGCTAGATGAACGAACGTCTCTCCACATGCTCAGATCTGAGAAATAAGTGTGTGTGAAAGCCGTAATTCACCTAGCTTGTTGGGAACACAAACTATCTTTTCAGTGGCAAACTCCACTCCATACATATATATGGGGTGGTAATAGTTCCAACACGGTTTACAGTGAAAACTGCTGGATATTCAAACCGGCACTAGGAAACAGACTGAGAAAACAGAGTAAAAGTTTCTCCTGCAACCGGCTCCCTTTGAGCTAGATGAACGAACGTCTCTCCACATGCTCAGTTCTGAGAGATAAGTGTGTGTGAAAGCCGTCCTTCACCTAGGTTGTTGGGAACCCAAAGTTTCTTTTCATTTGCAAACTCCAATCCATACATATATATGGGGAGGTACTAGCTCCAACTAGGTTTTACAGTGAAAACTGCAGGAACTTCAAACCGGCACTAGGAAACAGACTGAGAAACCAGAGTAAAAGTTTCTCCTGCAACCCGTTCCCTTTGTGCTAGATGAACGAATGTCTCCCACATGCTCATTTCTTAGAGATAAGTGTGTGTGAAAGCCGTCCTTCACCTAGCTTGTTTGGAAAACAAAGTTTCTTTTCAGTTGCAAACTCCACTCCATACATATATATGGGGAGGTACTAGCTCCAACTCGGTTTTACTGTGAAAACTGCAGGAACTTCCAACCGGCACTAGGAAACAGACTGAGAAACCTGCGTAAAAGTTTGTCCTGCAACCCGTTCCCTTTGTGCTAGATGAACGAACGTCTCTCCACATGCTCAGTTCTGAGTGATAAGTGTGTGGGAAAGCCGTCCTTCACGTAGCTTGTTTGGAACACAAAGTTCCTTTTCACTTGAAAACTCCACTCCATACATATATATGGGGAGGTACTAGCTCCAACTCGGTTTTACAGTGAAAACTGCAGGAACAACAAACCGGCACTAGGAAACAGATTGAGGAACCAGAGTAAAAGTTTCTCCTGCAACCCTTTCCTTTTGTGCTAGATGAACGAACTTATTTCCACAGGCTAAGTTCTGAGAGATAAGTGTGTGTGAAAGCCGTCCTTAACCTAGCTTGTTGGGAACACAAAAATTCTTTTCAGTTGCAAACTCCACTCCATACTTATATATGGGGAGGTACTAGCTCCAAATCTGTTTTAGAGTGAAAACTGCAGGTACTTCAAACCGGCACTAGGAAACAGACTGAGAAACCAGAGTAAAAGTTTCTCCTTCAACCCGTTCCTTTTGTGCTAGATGAACGAACGTCTCTCCACATGCTCAGTTCTGAGAGATAAGTGTGTGTGAAAACCGTCCTTCACCTAGCTTGTTGTGAACACAAAGTTTCTTTTAATTTGCAAACTCCACACCATATATATATATGGGGAGGTGCTAGCTCCAACTCGGTTTTACAGTGAAAACTGCAGGAACTTCAAACCGGCACTAGGAAACAGACTGAGAAACCAGAGTAAAAGTTTCTCCTTCAACCCGTTCCCTTTGTGCTAGATGAACGAACGTCTCTCCACATGCTCAGTTCTGAGAGATAAGTGCGTGTGAAAGCCGTCCCTCACCTTGCTTGTTGGGAACACAAAGTTTCTTTTCAGTTGCAAACTCCACTCCATACATATATATGGGGAAGTGCTAGCTCCAACTCGGTTTTACAGTGAAAACTGCAGGAACAACAAACCGGCACTAGGAAACAAATTGAGAAACCAGAGTAAAAGTTTCTCCTGCAACCCGTTCCCTTTGTGCTAGATGAACGAACGTCTCTCCACAGGCTAAGTTCCGAGAGATAAGTGTGTGTGAAAGCCGTCCTTCACCTAGCTTGTTGGGAACACAAAGTGTCTTTTCAGTTGCAAACTCCACTCCATACATATATATGGGGAGGTGCTAGCTCCAACTCGGTTTTACAGTGAAAACTGCAGGAACAACAAACCGGCACGAGGAAACAAATTGAGAAACCAGAGTAAAAGTTTCTCCTGCAAACCGTTCCCTTTGTGATAGATGAACGAACGTCTCTCCACATGCTCAGTTCTGAGAGATAAGTGTGTGTGAAAGCCGTCCTTCACCTAGCTTGTTGGGAACACAAAATTTCTTTTCAGTTGCAAACTCCACTCCATACATATATAAGGGGAGGTACTACCTCCAACACGGTTTTACAGATAAAACTGCAGGAACTTCAAACAGGCACTAGGTATCAGACTGGGAAACCAGAGTAAAAGTTTCACCTGCAACACGTTCCTTTTTTCTTAGATGAACGAAAGTCTCTCCACTTGTTCAGTTCTGAGAGATAAGTGTGTGTGAAAGCCGTCCTTCACCTAGCTTGTTGGGAACACAAAGTTTCATTTCAGTTGCAAACTCCACTCCATACATATATATGTGGAGGTACTAGCTCCAACTCGGTTTTACAGTGAAAACTGCAGGAACTTCAAACCGGCACTAGGAAACAGACTGAGAAACCAGAGTAAAAGTTTCTCCTGCAACCCGTTCCATTTGAGCTAGATGAACGAACGTCTCTCCACATGCTCATTTCTGAGATATATGTGTGTGTGAAAGCCGTTCTTCACCTAGCTAGTTGGGAACACAAAGTTTCTTTTCAGTTGCAAACTCCACTCCATACATATATATGGGGAGGTACTAGCTCCAACTCGGTTTTACAGTGAAAACTGCAAGAACTTCAAACCGGCACAAGGAAACAGACTGAGAAACCAGAGTAAAAGTTTCTCCTGCAACCCGTTCCCTTTGTGCTAGATGAACGAATGTCTCTCCACATGCTCAGTTCTGAGAGATAAGTGTGTGTGAAAGCCTTCCTTCACCTAGCTTGTTGGGAACCCAAAGTTCTTTACAGTTGCATACTCCACTCCATAAATATATATGGGGAGGTACTAGCTCCAACTCGGTTTTACAGTGAAAACTGCAGGAACTACAAACCGGCACTAGGAAACAGACTGAGAAACCAGAGTAAAAGTTTCTCCTGCAACCCGTTCCCATTGTGCTAGATGAACGAACGTCTCTCCACATGATAAGTTCTGAGAGATATGTGTGTGTGTAAGCCGTCCTTCACCTAGATTGTTGGGAACACAAAGTTTCTTTTCAATTGCAAACTCCACTCCATACATATATATGGGGAGGTACTAGCTCCAACTCGGTTTTACAGTGAAAACTGCAGGAACTACAAACCGGCAGTAGGAAACAGACTGAGAAACCAGAGTAAATTTCCTCCTGCAACCCGTTCCCTTTGTGATAGATGAACGAACGTCTCTCCACAGGCTCAGTTCTGAGAGAAATGTGTGTGTGAAAGCCGTCCTTCACCTAGCTTGTTGGGAACCCAAAGTTTCTTTTCATTTGCAAACTCCACTCCATACATATATATGGGGATGTACTAGAACCAACTCCGTTTTACAGTGCAAACTGTAGGAACTTCAACCCGGCACTAGGATACAGACTGAGAAACCAGCGTAAAAGTTTGTCCTGCAACCCGTTCCCTTTGTGCTAGATGAACGAACGTCTCTCCACATGCTCAGTTCTGAGAGATAAGTGTGTGTGAAAGCCGTCCTTCACCTAGCTTGTTGGGACCCAAAGTTTCTTTTCAGTTGCAAACTCCACTCCATACATATATATGGGGATATACTAGATCCAACTCCGTTTTACAGTGCAAACTGTAGGAACTTCAACCCGGCACTAGGAAACAGACTGAGAAACCAGATTAAAGTTTCCCCTGCAAACCGTTCCCTTTGAGCTAGATGAACGAACGTCTCTCCACATGCTCAGGTCTGAGAGATAAGTGTGTGTGAAAGCCGTCCTTCAACTAGCTTGTTGGGAACACAAAGTTCTTTTCAGTTACAAAATCCACTCCATACATATATATGGGGTGGTACTAGCTCCAACTCTGTTTTACAGTGAAAACTGCAAGAACTTCAAACCGGCACTAGGAAACAGACTGAGAAACCAGAGTAAAAGTTTCTCCTGCAACCCGTTCCCTTTGAGCTAGATGAACGAACGTCTCCCCACATGCTCAGTTCTGAGAGATAAGTGTGTGTGAAAGCATCCTTTACCTAGCTTGTTGGGAACACAAAGATTCTTTGCAGTTGCAAAATCCACTCCATACATATATATGGGGAGGTACTAGCTCCAACTCGGTTTTACAGTGAAAACTGCAGGAACTACAAACCGGCACTAGGAAACAGACTGGAAACCAGAGTAATAGTTTCCCTGCAACCCGTTCCCTTTGTGCTAAGTGAATGAACGTCTCTTCACTTGCTCAGTTCTGAGAGAAAAGTGTGTGTGAAAGCCGTCCTTCACCTAGATTGTTGGGAACACAAAGTTTCTTTTCAGTTGCAAACTCCACTCCATACATATATATGGGGAGGTACTAGCTCCAACTCGGTTTTACAGTGAAAACTGCAGGAACATCAAGCCGGCACTAGGAAACAGACTGAGAAACCAGAGTAAAAGTTTCTCCTGCATCCCGTTCCCTTTGAGCTAGATGAACGAACGTCTCTCCACATGCTCAGTTCTGAGAGATATGTGTGTGTGAAAGCCGTCCTTCACCTAGCTTGTTGGGAACCCAAAGTTTCTTTTCAGTTGCAAACTCCACTCCATACATATATATGGGGATGTACTAGATCCAACTCCGATTTACAGTGCAAACTGTAGGAACTTCAACCCGGAACTAGGAAACAGACTGAGAAACCAGAGTAAAACTTTATCCTGCAACCCGTTCCCTTTGTGCTAGATGAACGAACGTCCCTCCACATGCTCAGTTCTGAGAGATAAGTCTGTGTGAAAGCCGTCCTTCACCTAGCTTGTTGGGACCCAAAGTTTCTTTTCACTTGCAAATTCCACTCCATACATATATATGGGGATATACTAGATCCAAATCCGTTTTACAGTGCAAACTGTAGGAACTTCAACACGGCACTAGGAAACAGACTGAGAAACCAGAGTAAAAGTTTCCCCTACAACCCGTTCACTTTGAGCTAGATGAACGAACGTCTCTGCACATGCTCAGTTCTGAGAGATAAGTGTGTGTGAAAGCCGTCCTTCAAGTAGATTGTTGGGAACACAAAGTTTCTTTTCAGTTGCAAACTCCACTCCATACATATATACGGGGAGGTACTAGCTCCAACTCTGTTTTACAGTGAAAACTGCAAGAACTTCAAACCAGAACTAGGAAACAGACTGAGAAACCAGAGTAAAAGTTTCTCCTGCAACCCGTTCCCTTTGAGCTAGATGAACGAACGTCTCTCAACATGCTCAGTTCTGAGAGATAAGTGTGTGTGAAAGCCTCCTTTACCTAGCTTGTTGGGAACACAAAGATTCTTTGCAGTTGCAAAATCCACTCCATACATATATATGGGGAGGTACCAGCTCCAACTCGGTTTTACAGTGAAAAATGCAGGAACTACAAACCGGCACTAGGAAACAGACAGGAGACCAGAGTAAATTTCCCCCTCCAACCCGTTCCCTTTGTGATAGATGAACGAACGTCTCTCCACAGGCTCAGTTCTGAGAGAAAATTGTGTGTGAAAGCCGTACTTCACCTAGCTTTTTTGGAACACAAAGTTTCTTTTCAGTTGCAAACTCCACTCCATACATATATATGGGGAGGTATTAGCTCCAACTCGGTTTTACAGTGAAAACTGCAGGAACATCAAACCGGCACTAGGAAACAGACTGAGAAACCAGAGTAAAAGTTTCTCCTGCATCCCGTTCCCTTTGAGCTAGATGAACGAACGTCTCTCCACATGCTCAGTTCTGAGAGATATGTGTGTGTGAAAGCCGTCCTTCACCTAGCTTGTTGGGAACCCAAAGATTCTTTTCAGTTGCAAACTCCACTCCATACATATATATGGGGATGTACTAGATCCAACTCTGTTTTACAGTGCAAACTGTAGGAACTTCAACCCGGCACTAGGAAACAGACTGAGAATCCAGAGTAATAGTTTCTCCTGCAACCCGTTCCCTTTGTGCTAGATGAACGAACGTCTCTCCACATGCTCAGTTCTGAGAGATAAGTGTGTGTGAAAGCCGTCCTTCACCTAGCTTGTAGGGACCCAAAGTTTCTTTTCACTTGCAAACTCCACTCCTTACATATATATGGGGATATACTAGATCCAAATCCGTTTTACAGTGCAAACTGTAGGAACTTCATCACGGCACTAGGAAACAGACTGAGAAACCAGATTAAAGTTTCCCTGCAACCCGTTCCCTTTGAGCTAGATGAACGAACGTCTCTCCACATGCTCAGTTCTGAGAGATAAGTGTGTGTGAAGCCGTCCTTCAGCTAGCTTGTTGGGAACCCAAATTTTCTTTTCAGTTGCAATCTCCACTCCATACATATGTATGGGGAGGTACTAGCTCCAATTCGGTTTTACAGTGAAAACTGCAGGAACTTCAAACCGGCACTAGGAAACAGACTGAGAAACCAGAGTAAATTTCCCCCTGCAAACCGTTCCCTTTGTGATAGATGAACGAACATCTCTCCACATGCTCAGTTCTGAGATATATGTGTGTGTGAAAGCCGTTCTTCACCTAGCTTGTTGGGAACACAAAGTTTCTTTTCAGTTGCAAACTCCACTCCATACATATATATGGGGAGGTACTAGCTCCAACTCGGTTTTACAGTGAAAACTGCACGAAATTCAAACCGGCACAAGTAAACAGACTGAGAAACCAGAGTAAAAGTTTCTCCTGCAACCCGTTCCCTTTGTGCTAGATGAACGAATGTCTCTCCAAATGCTCAGTTCTGAGAGATAAGTGTGTGTGAAAGCCTTCCTTCACCTAGCTTGTTGGGAACCCAAAGTTTCTTTTCAGTTGCATACTCCAATCCATAAATATATATGGGGATGTACTAGCTCCAACTCGGTTTTACAGTGAAAACTGCAGGAACTACAAACCGGCACTAGGAAACAGACTGAGAAACCAGAGTAAAAGTTTCTCCAGCAACCCGTTCCCATTGTGCTAGATGAACGAACGTCTCTCCACATGCTCAGTTCTGAGAGATAAGTGTGTGTGAAAACCGTCCTTCACCTAGCTTGTTGTGAACACAAAGTTTCTTTTAATTTGCAAACTCCACACCATATATATATATGGGGAGGTGCTAGCTCCAACTCGGTTTTACAGTGAAAACTGCAGGAACTTCAAACCGGCACTAGGAAACAGACTGAGAAACCAGAGTAAAAGTTTCTCCTTCAACCCGTTCCCTTTGTGCTAGATGAACGAACGTCTCTCCACATGCTCAGTTCTGAGAGATAAGTGCGTGTGAAAGCCGTCCCTCACCTTGCTTGTTGGGAACACAAAGTTTCTTTTCAGTTGCAAACTCCACTCCATACATATATATGGGGAAGTGCTAGCTCCAACTCGGTTTTACAGTGAAAACTGCAGGAACAACAAACCGGCACTAGGAAACAAATTGAGAAACCAGAGTAAAAGTTTCTCCTGCAACCCGTTCCCTTTGTGCTAGATGAACGAACGTCTCTCCACAGGCTAAGTTCCGAGAGATAAGTGTGTGTGAAAGCCGTCCTTCACCTAGCTTGTTGGGAACACAAAGTGTCTTTTCAGTTGCAAACTCCACTCCATACATATATATGGGGAGGTGCTAGCTCCAACTCGGTTTTACAGTGAAAACTGCAGGAACAACAAACCGGCACGAGGAAACAAATTGAGAAACCAGAGTAAAAGTTTCTCCTGCAAACCGTTCCCTTTGTGATAGATGAACGAACGTCTCTCCACATGCTCAGTTCTGAGAGATAAGTGTGTGTGAAAGCCTCCTTTACCTAGCTTGTTGGGAACACAAAGATTCTTTGCAGTTGCAAAATCCACTCCATACATATATATGGGGAGGTACCAGCTCCAACTCGGTTTTACAGTGAAAAATGCAGGAACTACAAACCGGCACTAGGAAACAGACAGGAGACCAGAGTAAATTTCCCCCTCCAACCCGTTCCCTTTGTGATAGATGAACGAACGTCTCTCCACAGGCTCAGTTCTGAGAGAAAATTGTGTGTGAAAGCCGTACTTCACCTAGCTTTTTTGGAACACAAAGTTTCTTTTCAGTTGCAAACTCCACTCCATACATATATATGGGGAGGTATTAGCTCCAACTCGGTTTTACAGTGAAAACTGCAGGAACATCAAACCGGCACTAGGAAACAGACTGAGAAACCAGAGTAAAAGTTTCTCCTGCATCCCGTTCCCTTTGAGCTAGATGAACGAACGTCTCTCCACATGCTCAGTTCTGAGAGATATGTGTGTGTGAAAGCCGTCCTTCACCTAGCTTGTTGGGAACCCAAAGATTCTTTTCAGTTGCAAACTCCACTCCATACATATATATGGGGATGTACTAGATCCAACTCTGTTTTACAGTGCAAACTGTAGGAACTTCAACCCGGCACTAGGAAACAGACTGAGAATCCAGAGTAATAGTTTCTCCTGCAACCCGTTCCCTTTGTGCTAGATGAACGAACGTCTCTCCACATGCTCAGTTCTGAGAGATAAGTGTGTGTGAAAGCCGTCCTTCACCTAGCTTGTAGGGACCCAAAGTTTCTTTTCACTTGCAAACTCCACTCCTTACATATATATGGGGATATACTAGATCCAAATCCGTTTTACAGTGCAAACTGTAGGAACTTCATCACGGCACTAGGAAACAGACTGAGAAACCAGATTAAAGTTTCCCTGCAACCCGTTCCCTTTGAGCTAGATGAACGAACGTCTCTCCACATGCTCAGTTCTGAGAGATAAGTGTGTGTGAAGCCGTCCTTCAGCTAGCTTGTTGGGAACCCAAATTTTCTTTTCAGTTGCAATCTCCACTCCATACATATGTATGGGGAGGTACTAGCTCCAATTCGGTTTTACAGTGAAAACTGCAGGAACTTCAAACCGGCACTAGGAAACAGACTGAGAAACCAGAGTAAATTTCCCCCTGCAAACCGTTCCCTTTGTGATAGATGAACGAACGTCTCTCCACATGCTCAGTTCTGAGATATATGTGTGTGTGAAAGCCGTTCTTCACCTAGCTTGTTGGGAACACAAAGTTTCTTTTCAGTTGCAAACTCCACTCCATACATATATATGGGGAGGTACTAGCTCCAACTCGGTTTTACAGTGAAAACTGCACGAAATTCAAACCGGCACAAGTAAACAGACTGAGAAACCAGAGTAAAAGTTTCTCCTGCAACCCGTTCCCTTTGTGCTAGATGAACAAATGTCTCTCCAAATGCTCAGTTCTGAGAGATAAGTGTGTGTGAAAGCCTTCCTTCACCTAGCTTGTTGGGAACCCAAAGTTTCTTTTCAGTTGCATACTCCAATCCATAAATATATATGGGGATGTACTAGCTCCAACTCGGTTTTACAGTGAAAACTGCAGGAACTACAAACCGGCACTAGGAAACAGACTGAGAAACCAGAGTAAAAGTTTCTCCAGCAACCCGTTCCCATTGTGCTAGATGAACGAACGTCTCTCCACATGATAAGTTCTGAGAGATATGTGTGTGTGTAAGCCGTCCTTCACCTAGATTGTTGGGAACACAAAGTTTCTTTTCAGTTGCAAACTCCACTCCATACATATATATGGGGAGGTACTAGCTCCAACTCGGTTTTACAGTGAAAACTGCAGGAACTTCAAACCGGCACTAGGAAACAGACTGAGAAACCAGAGTAAATTTCCTCCTGCTACCCGTTCCCTTTGTGGTAGATGAACGAACGTCTCTCCACAGGCTCAGTTCTGAGAGAAATGTGTGTGTGAAAGCATCCTTTACCTAGCTTGTTGGGAACACAAAGATTCTTTGCAGTTGCAAAATCCACTCCATACATATATATGGGGAGGTACTAGCTCCAACTCGGTTTTACAGTGAAAACTGCAGGAACTACAAACCGGCACTAGGAAACAGACTGGAAACCAGAGTAATAGTTTCCCTGCAACCCGTTCCCTTTGTGCTAAGTGAATGAACGTCTCTTCACTTGCTCAGTTCTGAGAGAAAATTGTGTGTGAAACCCGTACTTCACCTAGATGTTTGGGAACACAAAGTTTCTTTTCAGTTGCAAACTCCACTCCATACATATATATGGGGAGGTACTAGCTCCAACTCGGTTTTACAGTGAAAACTGCAGGAACATCAAACCGGCACTAGGAAACAGACTGAGAAACCAGAGTAAAAGTTTCTCCTGCATCCCGTTCCCTTTGAGCTAGATGAACGAACGTCTCTCCACATGCTCAGTTCTGAGAGATATGTGTGTGTGAAAGCCGTCCTTCACCTAGCTTGTTGGGAACCCAAAATTTCTTTTCAGTTGCAAACTCCACTCCATACATATATATGGGGATGTACTAGATCCAACTCCGATTTACAGGGCAAACTGTAGGAACTTCAACCCGGCACTAGGAAACAGACTGAGAAACCAGAGTAAAAGTTTCTCCTGGAACCCGTTCCCTTTGTGCTAGATGAACGAACGTCTCTCCACATGCTCAGTTCTGAGAGATAAGTCTGTGTGAAAGCCGTCCTTCACCTAGCTTGTTGGGACCCAAAGTTTCTTTTCACTTGCAAACTCCACTCCATAAATATATATATGGGGTATACTAGATCCAAATCCGTTTTACAGTGCAAACTGTAGGAACTTCAACACGGCACTAGGAAACAGACTGAGAAACCAGAGTAAAAGTTTACCCTACAACCCGTTCACTTTGAGCTAGATGAACGAACGTCTCTGCACATGCTCAGTTCTGAGAGATAAGTGTGTGTGAAAGCCGTCCTTCAACTTGATTGTTGGGAACACAAAGTTTCTTTTCAGTTGCAAACTCCACTCCATACATATATATGGGAAGGTACTAGCTCCAACTCGGTTTTACAGTGAAAACTGCAAGAACTTCAAACCGGCACTAGGAAACAGACTGAGAAACCAGAGTAAAAGTTTCTCCTGCAACACGTTCCCTTTGAGCTAGATGAACGAACGTCTCTCCACAGGCTCAGTTCTGAGAGAAAATTGTGTTTGAAAGCCGTACTTCACCTAGCTTTTTGGGAACACAAAGTTTCTTTTCAGTTGCAAACTCCACTCCATACATATATATGGGGAGGTATTAGCTCCAACTCGGTTTTACAGTGAAAACTGCAGGAACATCAAACCGGCACTAGGAAACAGACTGAGAAACCAGAGTAAAAGTTTCTCCTGCATCCCGTTCCCTTTGAGCTAGATGAACGAACGTCTCTCCACATGCTCAGTTCTGAGAGATATGTGTGTGTGAAAGCCGTCCTTCACCTAGCTTGTTGGGAACCCAAAGTTTCTTTTCAGTTGCAAACTCCACTCCATACATATATATGGGGATGTACTAGATCCAACTCTGTTTTACAGTGCAAACTGTAGGAACTTCAACACGGCACTAGGAAACAGACTGAGAAACCAGATTAAAGTTTCCCTGCAACCCGTTCCCTTTGAGCTAGATGAACGAACGTCTCTCCACATGCTCAGTTCTGAGAGATAAGTGTGTGTGAAGCCGTCCTTCAGCTAGCTTGTTGGGAACCCAAATTTTCTTTTCAGTTGCAAACTCCACTCCATACATATATATGGGGAGGTACTAGCTCCAATTCGGTTTTACAGTGAAAACTGCAGGAACTTCAAACCGGCACTAGGAAACAGACTGAGAAACCAGTGTAAATTTCCCCCTGCAAACCGTTCCCTTTGTGATAGATGAACGAGCGTCTCTCCACATGCTCTGTTCTGATAGATAAGTGTGTGTGAAAGCCGTCCTTCACCTAGCTTGTTGGGAACACAAAGTTTCTTTTCACTTGCAAACTCCCATCCATACATATATATGGGGAGGGGCTAGCTCCAACTAGGTTTTACAGTGAAAACTGCAGGAACTTCAACCTGGCACTAGGAAACAGACTGAGAAAGCAGAGTAAAAGTTTCTCCTGCAACCCGTTCCCTTTGTGCTAGATGAACGAACGTCTCTCCACATGCTCAGTTTGAGAGATAAGTGTGTGTGAAAGCCGTCCTTCACCTAGCTTGTTGGGACCCAAATTTTCTTTTCAGTTGCAAACTCCACTCCATACATATATATGGGGTTATACTAGATCCAACTCCGTTTTACAGTGCAAACTGTAGGAACTTCAACCCGGCACTAGGAAACAGACTGAGAAACCAGATTAAAGTTTCCCCTGCAAACCGTTCCCTTTGAGCTAGATGAACGAACGTCTCTCCACATGCTCAGTTCTGAGAGATAAGTGTGTGTGAAAGCCGTCCTTCAACTAGCTTGTTGGGAACACAAAGTTCTTTTCAGTTGCAAAATCCACTCCGTACATATATATGGGGAGGTACTAGCTCCAAATCGTTTTTACAGTGAAAACTGCAAGAACTTCAAACCGGCACTAGGAAACAGACTGAGAAACCAGAGTAAAAGTTTCCCCTACAACCCGTTCACTTTGAGCTAGATGAACGAACGTCTCTCCACATGCTCAGTTCTGAGAGATAAGTGTGTTTGAAAGCCGTCCTTCACCTAGATTGTTGGGAACACAAAGTTTCTTTTCAGTTGCAAACTCCACTCCATACATATATATGGGGAGGTACTAGCTCCAACTCGGTTTTACAGTGAAAACTGCAAGAACTTCAAACCGGCACTAGGAAACAGACTGAGAAACCAGCGTAAAAGTTTCTCCTGCAACCCGTTCCCTTTTAGCTAGATGAACGAACGTCTCCCCACATGCTCAGTTCTGAGAGATAAGTGTGTGTGAAAGCCTCCTTTACCTAGATTGTTGGGAACACAAAATTTCTTTTCAGTTGCAAACTCCACTCCATATATATATATGGGGAGGTACTAGCTCCAAATCGGTTTTACAGTGAAAACTGTAGGAACTTCAAACCGGCACTAGGAAACAGACTGAGAAACCAGAGTAAATTTCCTCCTGCAACCCGTTCCCTTTGTGATAGATGAACGAACGTCTCTCCACAGGCTCAGTTCTGAGAGAAAATTGTGTGTGAAAGCCGTACTTCACCTAGCTTTTTGGGAACACAAAGTTTCTATTCAGTTGCAAACTCCACTCCATACATATATATGGGGAGGTACTAGCTCCAACTCGGTTTTACAGTGCAAACTGTAGGAACTTCAACCCGGCACTAGGAAACAGACTGAGAAACCAGAGTAAAAGTTTCTCCTGCAACCCTTTCCCTTTGTGCTAGATGAACGAACGTCTCTCCACATGCTCAGTTCTGAGAGATAAGTCTGTGTGAAAGCCGTCCTTCACCTAGCTTGTTGGGACCCAAAGTTTCTTTTCACTTGCAAACTCCACTCCATACATATATATGGGGATATACGAGATCCAAATCCGTTTTACAGTGCACACTGTAGGAACTTCAACACGGCACTAGGAAACAGACTGAGAAACCAGAGTAAAAGTTTCCCCTACATCCCGTTCACTTTGAGCTAGATGAACGAACGTCTCTGCACATGCTCATTTCTGAGAGATAAGTGTGTGTGAAAGCCGTCCTTCAACTAGATTTTTGGGAACACAAAGTTCTTTTCAGTTGCAAACTCCACTCCATACATATATATGGGGAGGTACTAGCTCCAAATCGGTTTTACAGTGAAAATTGCAGGAACTTCAAACCGGCACTAGGAAACAGACTGAGAAACCAGAGTAAATTTCCTCCTCCAACCCGTTCCCTTTGTGATAGATGAACGAACGTCTCTCCACAGGCTCAGTTCTGAGAGAAAATTGTGTGTGAAAGCCGTACTTCACCTAGCTTTTTGGGAACACAAAGTTTCTTTTCAGTTGCAAACTCCACTCCATACATTTATATGGGGAGGTACTAGCTCCAACTCGGTTTTACAGTGAAAAATGCAGGAACATCAAACCGGCACTAGGAAACAGACTGAGAATCCAAAGTAAAAGTTTCTCCTGCAACCCGTTCCCTTTGAGCTAGATGAACGAACGTCTCTCCACATGCTCATTTCTGAGAGATATGTGTGTGTGAAAGCCGTCCTTCACCTAGCTTGTTGGGAACCCAAATTTTCTTTTCAGTTGCAAACTCCACTCCATACATATATATGGGGATGTACTAGATCCAACTCTGTTATACAGTGCAAACTGTAGGAACTTCAACACGGCACTAGGAAACAGACTGAGAAACCAGATTAAAGTTTCCCTGCAACCCGTTCCCTTTGAGCTAGATGAACGAACGTCTCTCCACATGCTCAGTTCTGAGAGATAAGTGTGTGTGAAGCCGTCCTTCAGCTAGCTTGTTGGGAACCCAAATTTTCTTTTCAGTTGCAATATACACTCCATACATATATATGGGGAGGTACTAGCTCCAATTCGGTTTTACAGTGAAAACTGCAGGAACTTCAAACCGGCACTAGGAAACAGACTGAGAAACCAGAGTAAATTTCCCCCTGCAAACCGTTCCCTTTGTGATAGATGAACGAACGTCTCTCCACATGCTCAGTTCTGATAGATAAGTGTGTGTGAAAGCCGTCCTTCACCTAGCTTGTTGGAAAAACAAAGTTTCTTTTCACTTGCAAACTCCCATCCATACATATATATGGGGAGGGGCTAGCTCCAACTAGGTTTTACAGTGAAAACTGCAGGAACTTCAAACCGGCACTAGGAAACATACTGTGAAAGCAGAGTAAAAGTTTCTCCTGCAACCCGTTACTTTTGGGCTAGATGAACGAACGTCTCTCCACATTCTCAGTTCTGAGAGATAAGTGTGTGTGAAAGCCGTCCTTCACCTAGCTTGTTGGGAACACAAAGATTCTTTGCAGGTGAAAAATCCACTCCATACATATATAAGGGTAGGTACTAGCTCCAGCTCGGTTTTACAGTGAAATCTGCAGGAACTTCAAACCGGCACTAGGAAACAGACTGAGAAACCAGAGTAAAAGTTTCTCCTGAAACACGTTCCCTTTGTGCTAGATGAACAAACTTCTCTCCACATGCTCAGTTCTGAGAGATAAGTGTGTGTGAAAGCCGTCCTTCACCTAGCTTGTTGGGAACCCAATGTTTCTTTTCAGTTGCAAACTCCACTCCATACATATATATGGGGAGGTAATAGCTCCAACTCGGTTTTACAGTGAATTCTGCAGGAACTTCAAACCGGCACTAGGAAACAGACTGAGAAACCAGAGTAAAAGTTTCTCCTGCAACCCGTTCCCTTTGTGCTAGATGAACGAACGTCTCTCCACATGCTCAGTTCTGAGAGAAAATTGTGTGTGAAAGCCGTCCTTCACCTAGCTTGTTGGGAACACAAAGTTTCTTTTCAGTTGCAAACTCCACTCCATACATATATATGGGGAGGTACTACCTCCAACACGGTTTTACAGTGAAAACTGCAGGAACTTCAAACCGGCACTAGGAAACAGACTGAGAAACCAGAGTAAAAGTTTCTCCTGCAACCCGTTCTCTTTGAGCTAGATGAACGAAAGTCTCTCCACATGCTTAGTTCTGAGAGATAAGTGTGTGTGAAAGCCGTCCTTCACCTAGCTTGTTGGGAACCCAAAGTTTCTTTTCAGTTGCAAACCCCACTCCATACATATATATGGGGATGTACTAGATCCAACTCCGTTTTACAGTGCAAACTGTAGGAACTTCAACCCGGCACTAGGAGACAGACTGAGAAACCAGCGTAAAAGTTTCTCCTGCAACCCGTTCCTTTTGTGCTAGATGAACGAACGTCTCTCCACATGCTCAATTCTGAGAGATAAGTGTGTGTGAAAGCCGTCTTTCACCTAGCTTGTTGGGACCCAAAGTTTCTTTTCAGTTTCTAACTCCACTCCATACATATATATGGGGATATACTAGATCCAACTCCGTTTTACAGTGCAAACTGTAGGAACTTCAACACGGCACTAGGAAACAGACTGAGAAACCAAATTAAAGTTTCCCCTGCAAACCGTTCCCTTTGAGCTAGATGAACGAACGTCTCTCCACATGCTCAGTTCTGAGAGATAAGTGTGTGTGAAAGCCGTCCTTCAACTAGCTTGTTGGGAACACAAAGTTCTTTTCAGTTGAAAAATCCACTCCATACATATATATGGGAAGGTACTAGCTCCAAATCGTTTTTTCCGTGAAAACTGCAGGAACTTCAACACGGCACTAGGAAACAGACTGAGAAACCAGAGTAAAAGTTTCCCCTACAACCCGTTCACTTTGAGCTAGATGAACGAACGTCTCTCCACATGCTCAGTTCTGAGAGATAAGTGTGTGTGAAAGCCGTCCTTCAACTAGATTGTTGGGAACACAAAGTTTCTTTTCAGTTGCAAACTCCACTCCATACATATATATGGGGAGGTACTAGCTCCAACTCGGTTTTACAGTGAAAACTGCTAGAACTTCAAACCGGCACTAGGAAACAGACTGAGAAACCAGAGTAAAAGTTTCTCCTGCATCCCGTTCCCTTTGAGCTAGATGAACGAACGTCTCTCCACATGCTCAGTTCTGAGAGATAAGTGTGTGTGAAAGCCTACTTTACCTAGCTTGTTGGGAACACAAAGATTCTTTGCAGTTGCACAATCCACTCCATACATATATATGGGGAGGTACTAGCTCCAACTCGGTTTTACAGTGAAAAATTCAGGAACTACAAACCGGCACTAGGAAACAGACTGGAAACCAGAGTAATAGTTTCCCTGCAACCCGTTCCCTTTGTGCTAAGTGAATGAACGTCTCTTCACTTGCTCAGTTCTGAGAGAAAAGTGTGTGTGAAAGCCGTCCTTCACCTAGCTTGTTGGGAACACAAAGTTTCTTTTCAGTTGCAAACTCCACTCCGTACATATATATGGGGAGGTACTAGCTCCAAATAGGTTTTACAGTGAAAACTGCAGGAACTTCAAACCGACACTAGGAAACAGACTGAGAAACCACAGTAAATTTCCTCCTGCAACCCGTTCCCTTTGTGATAGATGAACGAACGTCTCTCCACAGGCTCTGTTCTGAGAGAAAGTTGTGTGTGAAAGCCGTACTTCACATAGCTTTTTGGGAACACAAAGTTTCTTTTCAGTTGCAAACTCCACTCCATACATATATATGGGGAGGTACTAGCTCCAACTCGGTTTTACAGTGAAAACTGCAGGAACATCAAACCGGCACTAGGAAACAGACTGAGAAACCAGAGTAAAAGTTTCTCCTGCATCCCGTTCCCTTTGAGATAGATGAACGAACGTCTCTCCACATGCTCAGTTCTGAGAGATATGTGTGTGTGAAAGCCGTCCTTCACCTAGCATGTTGGGAACCCAAAGTTTCTTTTCAGTTGCAAACTCCACTCCATACATATATATGGGGAAGTACTAGATCCAACTCTGTTTTACAGTGCAAACCGTAGGAACTTCAACCCGGCACTAGGAAACAGACTGAGAAACCAGAGTAATAGTTTCTCCTGCAACCCGTTCCCTTTGTGCTAGATGAACGAACGTCTCTCCACATGCTCAGTTCTGAGAGATAAGTGTGTGTGAAAGCCGTCCTTCACCTAGCTTGTTGGGACCCAAAGTTTCTTTTCAGTTGCAAACTCCACTCCATACATATATATGGGAAGGTACTAGCTCCAAATCGTTTTTACAGTGAAAACTGCAGGAACTTCAACACGGCACTAGGAAACAGACTGAGAAACCAGAGTAAAAGTTTCCCCTACAACCCGTTCACTTTGAGCTAGATGAACGAACGTCTCTCCACATGCTCAGTTCTGAGAGATAAGTGTGTGTGAAAGCCGTCCTTCACCTAGATTGTTGGGAACACAAAGTTCCTTTTCAGTTGCAAACTCCACTCCATACATATATATGGGGAGGTACTAGCTCCAACTCGGTTTTACATTGAAAACTGCAGGAACATCAAACCGGCACTAGGAAACAGACTGAGAAACCAGAGTAAAATTTCTCCTGCATCCCGTTCCCTTTGAGCTAGATGAACGAACGTCTCTCCACATGCTCAGTTCTGAGAGATATGTGTGTGTAAAAGCCGTCCTTCACCTAGCTTGTTGGGAAACCAAAGATTCTTTTCAGTTGCAAACTCCACTCCATACATATATATGGGGATGTACTAGATCCAACTCCGATTTACAGTGCAAACTGTAGGAACTTCAACCCGGCACTAGGAAACAGACTGAGAAACCAGAGAAAAAGTTTCTCCTGCAACCCGTTCCCTTTGTGCTAGATGAACGAACGTCTCTCCACATGCTCAGTTCTGAGAGATAAGTGTGTGTGAAAGCCGTCCTTCACCTAGCTTGTTGGGACCCAAAGTTTCTTTTCACTTGCAAACTCCACTCCATACATATATATGGGGATATACTAGATCCAAATCCGTTTTACAGTGCAAACTGTAGGAACTTCAACACGGCACTAGGAAACAGACTGAGAAACCAGAGTAAAAGTTTCCCCTACAACCCGTTCACTTTGAGCTAGATGAACGAACGTCTCTCCACATGCTCAGTTCTGAGAGATAAGTGTGTGTGAAAGCCGTCCTTCAACTAGATTGTTGGGAACACAAAGTTTCTTTTCAGTTGCAAACTCCACTCCATACATATATATGGGGAGGTACTAGCTCCAACTCGGTTTTACAGTGAAAACTGCTAGAACTTCAAACCGGCACTAGGAAACAGACTGAGAAACCAGAGTAAAAGTTTCTCCTGCAACCCGTTCCCTTTGAGCTAGATGAACGAACGTCTCTCCACATGCTCAGTTCTGAGAGATAAGTGTGTGTGAAAGCCTCCTTTACCTAGCTTGTTGGGAACACAAAGATTCTTTGCAGTTGCAAAATCCACTCCATACATATATATGGGGAGGTACTAGCTCCAACTCGGTTTTACAGTGAAAAATTCAGGAACTACAAACCGGCACTAGGAAACAGACTGGAAACCAGAGTAATAGTTTCCCTGCAACCCGTTCCCTTTGTGCTAAGTGAATGAACGTCTCTTCACTTGCTCAGTTCTGAGAGAAAAGTGTGTGTGAAAGCCGTCCTTCACCTAGCTTGTTGGGAACACAAAGTTTCTTTTCAGTTGCAAACTCCACTCCATACATATATATGGGGAGGTACTAGCTCCAAATAGGTTTTACAGTGAAAACTGCAGGAACTTCAAACCGACACTAGGAAACAGACTGAGAAACCACAGTAAATTTCCTCCTGCAACCCGTTCCCTTTGTGATAGATGAACGAACGTCTCTCCACAGGCTCTGTTCTGAGAGAAAGTTGTGTGTGAAAGCCGTACTTCACATAGCTTTTTGGGAACACAAAGTTACTTTTCAGTTGCAAACTCCACTCCATACATATATATGGGGAGGTACTAGCTACAACTCGGTTTTACAGTGAAAACTGCAGGAACATCAAACCGGCACTAGGAAACAGACTGAGAAACCAGAGTAAAAGTTTCTCCTGCATCCCGTTCCCTTTGAGCTAGATGAACGAAAGTCTCTCCACATGCTCAGTTCTGAGAGATATGTGTGTGTGAAAGCCGTCCTTCACCTAGCATGTTGGGAACCCAAAGTTTCTTTTCAGTTGCAAACTCCACTCCATACATATATATGGGGAAGTACAAGATCCAACTCTGTTTTACAGTGCAAACCGTAGGAACTTCAACCCGGCACTAGGAAACAGACTGAGAAACCAGAGTAATAGTTTCTCCTGCAACCCGTTCGCTTTGTGCTAGATGTACGAACGTCTCTCCACATGCTCAGTTCTGAGAGATAAGTGTGTGTGAAAGCCGTCCTTCACCTAGCTTGTTGGGACCCAAAGTTTCTTTTCAGTTGCAAACTCCACTCCATACATATATATGGGGATATACTGGATCCAAATCCGTTATACAGTGCAAACTGTAGGAACTACAACACGGCACTAGGAAACAGACTGAGAAACCAGATTAAAGTTTCCCTGCAACCCGTTCCCTTTGAGCTAGATGAACGAACGCCTCTCCACATGCTCAGTTCTGAGAGATAAGTGTGTGTGAAGCCGTCCTTCAGCTAGCTTGTTGGGAACACAAAGTTTCTTTTCAGTTGCAAACTCCACTCCATACATATATATGGGAAGGTACTAGCTAAAATTCGGTTTTACAGTGAAAACTGCAGGAACTTCAAACCGGCACTAGGAAACAGACTGAGAAACCAGAGTAAATTTCCCCCTGCAAACCGTTCCCTTTGTGATAGATGAACGAACGTCTCTCCACATGCTCAGTTCTGATAGATAAGTGTGTGTGAAAGCCGTCCTTCACCTAGCTTGTTGGGAACACAAAGTTTCTTTTCAGTTGCAAACTCCACTCCATACATATATATGGGGATGCACTAGATCCAACTCCGTTTTACAGTGCAAACTGTAGGAACTTCAACCCGGCACTAGGAAACAGACTGAGAAACCAGAGTACAAGTTTCTCCTGCAAACCGTTCCCTTTGTGCTAGATGAACGAACGTCTCTCCACATGCTCATTTCTGAGAGATAAGTGTGTGTGAAAGCCGTCCTTCACCTAGCTTGTTGGAAACACAAAGTTTCTTTTCAGTTGCAAACTCCACTCCATACATATATATGGGGAGGTACTAGCTCCAAATCGGTTTTACAGTGAAAACTGCAGGAACTTCAAACCGGCACTAGGAAACAGACTGAGAAACCAGAGAAAAAGTTTCTCCTGCAACCCGTTCCATTTGTGCTAGATGAACGAACGTCTATCCACATGCTCAGTTCTGAGAGATAAGTGCGTGTGAAAGCCGTCCCTCACCTAGCTTGTTGGGAACACAAAGTTTCTTTTCAGTTGCAAACTCCACTCCATACATATATATGGGGAGGTGCTAGCTCCAAATCGGTTTTACAGTGAAAACTGCAGGAACAACAAACCGGCACTAGGAAACAAATTGAGAAACCAGAGTAAAAGTTTCTCCTGCAACCCGTTTCCTTTGTGCAAGATAAACGAACTTCTCTCCACAGGCTAAGTTCTGAGAGATAAGTGTGTGTGAAAGCCGTCCTTCACCTAGCTTGTTGGGAACACAAAGTTTCTTTTCAGTTGCAAACTCCAATCCATACATATATATGGGGAGGTACTAGATCCAACACGGTTTTACAGTGAAAATTGCAGGAACTTCAAACCGGCACTAGGAAACAGACTGAGAAACCTGCGTAAAAGTTTCTCCTGCAACCCGTTCCCTTTGTGCTAGATGAACGAACGTCTCTCCACATGCTCAGTTCTGAGAGATAAGTGTGTGTGAAAGCCGTCCTTCACCCAGCTTGTTGGGAACACAAAGTTTCTTTTCACTTGAAGACTCCAATCCATACATATATATGGGGAGGTACTAGCTCCAACTCGGTTTTACAGTGAAAACTGCAGGAACAACAAACCGGCACTAGGAAACAGATTGAGGAACCAGAGTAAAAGTTTCTCCTGCAAACCTTTCCTTTTGTGCTACATGAACGAGCTTCTTTCCACAGGCTAAGTTCTGAGAGATAAGTGTGTGTGAAAGCCGTTATTCACCAAGCTTGTTGGGAACACAAAAATTCTTTTCAGTTGCAAACTCCACTCCATACGTATATATGGGGAGGTACTACCTCCAAATCTGTTTTACAGTGAAAACTGCAGGAACTTCAAACCAGCACTAGGAAACAGACTGAGAAACAAGAGTAAATGTTTCTCCTGCAAACTGTTCCCTTTGTGCTAGATGAACGAACGTCTCTCCACATGCTCATTTCTGAGAGATAAGTGTGTGTGAAAGCTGTCCTTCACCTAGCTTGTTGGAAACACAAAGTTTCTTTTCAGTTGCAAACTCCACTCCATACATATATATGGGGAGGTACTAGCTCCAAAACGGTTTTACAGTGAAAACTGCAGGAACTTCAAACCGGCACTAGGAAACAGACTGAGAAACCAGAGTAAAAGTTTCCCCTGCAACCCGTTCCCTTTGAGCTAGATAAACGAACGTCTCTCCACATGCTCAGTTCTGAGAGATAAGTGTGTGTGAAAGCCGTCCTTCAACTAGCTTGTTGGGAACACAAAGTTTCTTTTCAGTTGCAAACCCCACTCCATACATATATATGGGGAGGTACTAGCTCCAAAACTTTTTTACAGTGAAAACTGCAGGAACTTCAAACCGGCACTAGGAAACAGACTGAGAAAACAGAGTACAAGTTTCTCCTGCAACCCGTTCCCTTTGAGCTAGATGAACGAACGTCTCTCCACATGCTCAGTTCTGAGAGATAAGTGTGTGTGAAAGCCGTCCTTCACCTAGCTTGTTGGGAACCCAAAGTTTCTTTTCAGTTGCAAACTCCACTCCATACATATATATGGTGTGGTACTAGTTCCAACTCGTTTTTACATTGAAAACTGCAGGAACTTCAAACACGCACTAGGAATCAGACTGAGAAACCAGAGTAAATTTCCTCCTGCAACCCGTTCCCTTTGTGCTAGATGAACGAACGTCTCTCCTCATGCTCAGTTCTGAGAGATAAGTGTGTGTGAAAGCCGTCCTTCATCTTGCTTGTTGGGAACACAAAGATTCTTTGCAGTTGCAAAATCCACTCCATACATATATATGGGGAGGTCCTAGCTCCAACCCGGTTTTACAGTGAAAACTGCAGGAACTTCAAACCGGCACTAGGAAACAGACTGAGAAACCAGATTAATAGTTTCTCCTGCAAACAGTTCCCTTTGTGCTAGATGAACGAACGTCTCTCCACATGCTCAGTTCTGAGAGAAAAGTGTCTGTGAAAGCCGTCCTTCACCTAGCTTGTTGGGAACACAAAGTTTCTTTTCAGTTGCAAACTCCAATCCATACATATATATGGGGAGGTACTAGATCCAACTCGGTTTTACAGTGAAAACTGCAGGAACTTCAAACCGGCACTAGGAAACAGACTGAGAAACCTGCGTAAAAGTTTCTCCTGCAACCCGTTCCCTTTGTGCTAGATGAACGAACGTCTCTTCACATGCTCAGTTCTGAGAGATAAGTGTGTGTGAAAGCCGTCCTTCACCCAGCTTGTTGGGAACACAAAGTTTCTTTTCACTTGAAGACTCCAATCCATACATATATATGGGGAGGTACTAGCTCCAACTCGGTTTTACAGTGAAAACTGCATGAACAACAAACCGGCACTAGGAAACAGATTGAGGAACCAGAGAAAAAGTTTCTCCTGCAAACCTTTCCTTTTGTGCTAGATGAACGAGCTTCTTTCCACAGGCTAAGTTCTGAGAGATATGTGTGTGTGAAAGCCGTCCTTCACCTAGCTTGTTGGGAACACAAAAATTCTTTTCAGTTGCAAACTCCACTCCATACATATATATGGGGAGGTACTAGCTCCAAATCTGTTTTACAGTGAAAACTGCAGGAACTTCAAACCGGCAGTAGGAAACAGACTGAGAATCCAGAGTAAAAGTTTCCCCTGCAACCCGTTCCCTTTGTGCTAGATGAACGAAAGTCTCTCCACATGCTCAATTCTGAGAGATAAGTGTGCGTGAAAGCCATCCTTCACCTAGCTTGTTGGGAACACAAAGTTTCTTTTCAGTTGCAAACTCCACTCCATACATATATACGGGGAGGTACTACCTCCAACTCGGTTTTACAGTTAAACTGCAGGAACTTCAAACAGGCACTAGGAATCAGAGTGGGAAACCAGAGTAAATGTTTCCCCTTCAACCCATTCCCTTTGTGCTAGATGAACGAATGTCTCTCAACATGCTAAGTTCTGAGAGATAAGTGTGTGTGAAAGCCGTCCTTCACCTAGCTTGTTGGGAACACAAAGTTTCTTTTCATTTGCAAACTCCACTCCATACATATATATGGGGAGGTACTAGCTCCAACTCTGTTTTACAGTGAAAAATGCAGGAACATCAAACCGGCTCTAGGAAACAGACTGTGAAACCAGAGTAAAATTTCTCCTGCAACCCGTTCCCTTTGTGCTAGATGAACGAATGTCTCTCCACATGCTCAGTTCTGAGAGATAAGTGTGTGTGAAAGCCGTCCTTCAACTAGCTTGTTGGGAACACAAAGTTTCTTTTCATTTGGAAACTCCACTCCATACATATATATGGGGAGGTACTAGCTCCAACTCGGTTTTACTGTGAAAACTGCAGGAACTTCCAACCGGCACTAGGAAACAGATTGAGGAACCAGAGTAAAAGTTTCTCCTGCAACACGTTCCTTTTGTGCTAGATGAACGAACTTCTTTCCACAGGCTAAGTTCTGAGACATAAGTGTGTGTGAAAGCCGTCCTTCACCTAGCTTGTTGGGAACACAAAAATTCTTTTCAGTTGCAAACTCCTCTCCATACATATATATGGGGAGGTACTAGCTCCAAATCTGTTTTAGAGTGAAAACTGCAGGAACATCAAACCGGCTCTAGGAAACAGACTGTTAAACCAGAGTAAAAGTTTCTCCTGCAACCCGTTCCCTTTGTGCTAGATGAACGAATGTCTCTCCACATGCTCAGTTCTGAGAGTTAAGTGTGTGTGAAAGCCGTCCTTCAACTAGCTTGTTGGGAACACAAAGTTTCTTTTCATTTGCAAACTCCACTCCATACATATATATGGGGAGGTACTAGCTCCAAGTCGGTTTTACAATGAAAACTGCAGGAACTTCCAACCGGCACTAGGAAACAGACTGAGAAACCAGCGTAAAAGTTTCTCCTGCAACCCGTTCCCTTTGTGCTAGATGAACGAACGTCTCTCCACATGCTCAGTTCTGAGAGATAAGTGTGAGTGAAAGACGTCCTTCACCTAGCTTGTTGGGAGCACAAAGTTTCTTTTCAGTTGCAAACTCCACTCCATACATATATATGGGGAGATACTAGCTCCAACTCGGTTTTACTGTGAAAACTGCAGGAACTTCCAACCGGCACTAGGAAACAGACTGAGAAACCTCGTAAAAGTTTCTCCTGCAACCCGTTCCCTTTGTGCTAGATGAACGAATGTCTCTCCACATGCTCAGTTCTGAGAGATAAGTGTGTGTGAAAGCCGTCCTTCAACTAGCTTGTTGGGAACACAAAGTTTCTTTTCATTTGCAAACTCCACTCCATACATATATATGGGGAGGTACTAGCTCCAAGTCGGTTTTACAATGAAAACTGCAGGAACTTCCAACCGGCACTAGGAAACAGACTGAGAAACCAGCGTAAAAGTTTCTCCTGCAACCCGTTCCCTTTGTGCTAGATGAACGAACGTCTCTCCACATGCTCAGTTCTGAGAGATAAGTGTGAGTGAAAGACGTCCTTCACCTAGCTTGTTGGGAGCACAAAGTTTCTTTTCAGTTGCAAACTCCACTCCATACATATATATGGGGAGATACTAGCTCCAACTCGGTTTTACTGTGAAAACTGCAGGAACTTCCAACCGGCACTAGGAAACAGACTGAGAAACCTCGTAAAAGTTTCTCCTGCAACCCGTTCCCTTTGTGCTAGATGAACGAACGTCTCTCCACATGATCAATTCTCAGAGATATGTGTGTGTGTAAGCCGTACTTCAAATAGATTTTTGGGAACACAAAGATTCTTTTCCTTTGCAAACTCCACTCCATACATATATATGGGGAGGTATGAGCTCCAACTCGGTTTTACAGTGAAAACTGCAGGAACTTCAAACCGGCACTAGGAAACAGACTGAGAAACCAGAGTAAAAGTTTCTCCTGCAACCCGTTCCTTTTTTCTTAGATGAACGATAGTCTCTCCACTTGTTCAGTTCTGAGATATAATTGTGTGTGAAAGCCGTCCTTCACCTAGCTTGTGGGAACACAAAGTTTCTTTTCAGTTGCAAACTCCACTCCATACATATATATGGGTAGGTGCTAGCTCCAACTCGGTTTTACATTGAAAACAGCAGAAAATTCAAACCGGCACTAGGAAACAGACTGAGAAACCAGAGTAAATGTTTCTAATACAACCCGTTCCCTTTCTGCTAGATGAACGAACGTCTCTCCACATGCTCAGTTCTGATAGATAAGTGTGTGTGAAAGCCGCCCTTCACCAAGCTTGTTGGGAACACAAAGTTTCTTTTCACTTGCAAACTCCAATCCATACATATATATGGGGAGGTTCTAGCTCCAACTCGTTTTTACAGTGAAAACTGCAGGAACTTCAAACCGGAACTAGGAAACAGACTGAGAAACCAGAGTAAAAGTTGCTCCTTCAAACCGTTCCCTTTCTGCTAGATGAACGAACGTCTCTCCACATGCTCAGTTCTGATAGATAAGTGCGTGTGAAAGACATCCTTCACCTAGCTTTTTGGGAACAAAAAGTATCTTTTCACTTGCAATCTCCAATCCATAAATATATATGGTGAGGTGCTAGCTCCAACTAGGTTTTACAGTGAAAATTGCAGGGACTTCAAACCGGCTCTAGGAAACAGACTGAGAAACCAGAGTAAAAGTTTCTCCTGCAACCCGTTCCATTTGAGCTAGATGAACGAACGTCTCGCCACATGCTCATTTCTGAGAGATATGTGTGTGTGAAAGCCTTCCTTCACCTAGCTTGTTGGGAACACAAAGTTTCTTTTCAGTTGCAAACTCCACTCCATACATATGTATGGTGAGGTACTAGCTCCAACTCGGTTTTACAGTGAAAACTGCAGGAAATTCAAACCGGCACTAGGAAACAGACTGAGAAACCAGAGTAAAAGTTTCACCTGCAACCCGTTCCATTTGTGCTAGATGAACGAACGTCTCTCCACATGCTCAGTTCTGAGAGATAAGTGTGTGTGAAAGCCGTCCTTCACCTAGCTTGTTGGGAACACAAAGTTTCTTTTCAGTTGCAAACTCCACTCCATACATATATATGGGGATATACTACATCCAACTCCGTTTTACAGTGCAAACTGTAGGAACTTCAACCCGGCACTAGGAAACAGACTGAGAAAACAGATTAAAGTTTCCCCTGCAAACCGTTCCCTTTGAGCTAGATGAACGAACGTCTCTCCACATGCTCAGTTCTGAGAGATAAGTGTGAGTGAAAGACGTCCTTCAACTAGCTTGTTGGGAGCACACAGTTTCTTTTCAGTTGCAAACTCCACTCCATACATATATAAGGGGAGGTGCTAGCTCCAACTCGGTTTTACTGTGAAAACTGCAGGAACTTCCAACCGGCACTAGGAAACAGACTGAGAAACTTCGTAAATGTTTCCCCTTCAACCCATTCCCTTTTTGCTAGATGAACGAACGTCTCTCCACATGCTCAGTTCTGAGAGATAAGTGTGTGTGAAAGCCGTCCTTCACCTAGCTTGTTGGGAACACAAAGTTTCTTTTCATTTGAAACTCCACTCCATACATATATATGGGGAGGTACTAGCTCCAACTCTGTTTTACAGTGAAAAATGCAGGAACATCAAACCGGCTCTAGGAAACAGACTGTTAAACCAGAGTAAAAGTTTCTCCTGCAACCATTTCCCTTTGTGCTAGATGAACGAATGTCTCTCCACATGCTCATTTCTGAGAGATAAGTGTGTGTGAAAGCCGTCCTTCAACTAGCTTGTTGGGAACACAAAGTTTCTTTTCATTTGCAAACTCCACTCCATACATACATATGGGGAGGTACTAGCTCCAACTCGGTTTTACAGTGAAAACTGCAGGAACTTCAAACCGACACTAGGAAACAGACTAAGAAACCAGAGTAAAAGTTTCTCCTGCAACCCGTTCCCTTTGTGCTAGATGAACGAACGTCTTTCCACATGATCAATTCTCAGAGATATGTGTGTGTGTAAGCCGTACTTCAAATAGATTTTTGGGAACACAAAGATTCTTTTCCTTTGCAAACTCCACTCCATACATATATATGGGGAGGTATGAGCTCCAACTCGGTTTTACAGTGAAAACTGCAGGAACTTCAAACCGCCACTAGGAAACAGACTGAGAAACCAGAGTAAAAGTTTCTCCTGCAACCCGTTCCTTTTTTCTTAGATGAACGATAGTCTCTCCACTTGTTCAGTTCTGAGATATAAGTGTGTGTGAAAGCCGTCCTTCACCTAGCTTGTGGGAACACAAAGTTTCTTTTCAGTTGCAAACTCCACTCCATACATATATATGGGTAGGTGCTAGCTCCAACTCGGTTTTACATTGAAAACAGCAGAAAATTCAAACCGGCACTAGGAAACAGACTTAGAAACCAGAGTAAATGTTTCTAATACAACCCGTTCCCTTTCTGCTAGATGAACGAACGTCTCTCCACATGCTCAGTTCTCATAGATAAGTGTGTGTGAAAGGCGCCCTTCACCAAGCTTGTTGGGAACACAAAGTTTCTTTTCACTTGCAAACTCCAATCCATACATATATATGGGGAGGTTCTAGCTCCAACTCGTTTTTACAGTGAAAACTGCAGGAACTTCAAACCGGAACTAGGAAACAGACTGAGAAACCAGAGTAAAAGTTGCTCCTTCAAACCATTTCCTTTCTGCTAGATGAACGAACGTCTCTCCACATGCTCAGTTCTGATAGATAAGTGCGTGTGAAAGACGTCCTTCACCTAGCTTTTTGGGAACAAAAATTATCTTTTCACTTGCAAGCTCCAATCCATAAATATATATGGTGAGGTGCTAGCTCCAACTAGGTTTTACAGTGAAAATTGCAGGGATTTCAAACCGGCTCTAGGAAACAGACTGAGAAACCAGAGTAAAAGTTTCTCCTGCAACCCGTTCCATTTGAGCTAGATGAACGAACGTCTCGCCACATGCTCATTTCTGAGAGATATGTGTGTGTGAAAGCCTTCCTTCACCTAGCTTGTTGGGAACACAAAGTTTCTTTTCAGTTGCAAACTCCACTCCATACATATATATGGTGAGGTACTAGCTCCAACTCGGTTTTACAGTGAAAACTGCAGGAAATTCAAACCGGCACTAGGAAACAGACTGAGAAACCAGAGTAAAAGTTTCACCTGCAACCCGTTCCATTTGTGCTAGATGAACGAACGTCTCTCCACATGCTCAGTTCTGAGAGATAAGTGTGTGTGAAAGCCGTCACTCACCTAGCTTGTTGGGAACACAAAGTTTCTTTTCAGTTGCAAACTCCACTCCATACATATATATGGGGATATACTAGATCCAACTCCGTTTTACAGTGCAAACTGTAGGAACTTCAACCCGGCACTAGGAAACAGACTGAGAAAACAGATTAAAGTTTCCCCTGCAAACCGTTCCCTTTGTGCTAGATGAACGAACGTCTCTCCACATGATCAATTCTCAGAGATATGTGTGTGTGTAAGCCGTACTTCAAATAGATTTTTGGGAACACAAAGATTCTTTTCCTTTGCAAACTCCACTCCATACATATATATGGGGAGGTATGAGCTCCAACTCGGTTTTACAGTGAAAACTGCAGGAACTTCAAACCGGCACTAGGAAACAGACTGAGAAACCAGAGTAAAAGTTTCTCCTGCAACCCGTTCCTTTTTTCTTAGATGAACGATAGTCTCTCCACTTGTTCAGTTCTGAGATATAAGTGTGTGTGAAAGCCGTCCTTCACCTAGCTTGTGGGAACACAAAGTTTCTTTTCAGTTGCAAACTCCACTCCATACATATATATGGGTAGGTGCTAGCTCCAACTCGGTTTTACAGTGAAAACTGCAGGAACTTCAAACCGGCACTAGGAAACAGACTGAGAAACCAGAGTAAAAGTTTCACCTGCAACCCGTTCCATTTGTGCTAGATGAACGAACGTCTCTCCACATGCTCAGTTCTGAGAGATAAGTGTGTGTGAAAGCCGTCCTTCACCTAGCTTGTTGGGAACACAAAGTTTCTTTTCAGTTACAAACTCCACTCCATACATATATATGGGGATATACTAGATCCAACTCCGTTTTACAGTGCAAACTGTAGGAACTTCAACCCGGCACTAGGAAACAGACTGAGAAAACAGATTAAAGTTTCCCCTGCAAACCGTTCCCTTTGAGCTAGATGAACGAACGTCTCTCCACATGCTCAGTTCTGAGAGATAAGTGTGTGTGAAAGCTGTCCTTCAACTAGCTTGTTGGGAACACAAAGTTCTTTTCAGTTGCAAAATCCACTCCATACATATATATGGGGAGGTACTAGCTTCAAATCGTTTTTACAGTGAAAACTGCAGGAACTTCAAACCGGGACTAGGAAACAGACTGAGAAACCAGAGTAAAAGTTTCCCCTACAACCCGTTCATTTTGAGCTAGATGAACGAACGTCTCTCCACATGCTCAGTTCTGAGAGATAAGTGTGTGTGAAAGCCGTCCTTCACCTAGATTGTTGGGAACACAAAGTTTCTTTTCAGTTGCAAACTCCACTCCATACATATATATGGGGAGGTACTAGCTCCAACTCGGTTTTACAGTGAAAACTGCAAGAACTTCAAACCGGCACTAGGAAACAGACTGAGAAACCAGAGTAAAAGTTTCTCCTGCAACCCGTTCCCTTTGAGCTAGATGAACGAACGTCTCTCCACATGCTTAGTTCTGAGAGATAAGTGTGTGTGAAAGCCTCCTTTACCTAGCTAGTTGGGAACACAAAGATTCTTTGCAGTTGCAAAATCCACTCCATACATATATATGGGGAGGTACTAGCTCCAACTCGGTTTTACAGTGAAAACTGCAGGAACTACAAACCGGCACTAGGAAACAGACTGAGAAACCAGAGTAAAAGTTTCTCCTGCATCCCGTTCCCTTTGAGCTAGATGAACGAACGTCTCTCCACATGCTCAGTTCTGAGAGATATGTGTGTATGAAAGCCGTCCTTCACCTAGCTTGTTGGGAACCCAAAGTTTCCTTTCAGTTGCAAACTCCACTCCATACATATATATGGTGATGTACTAGATCCAACTCCGATTTACAGTGCAAACTGTAGGAACTTCAACCCGGCACTAGGAAACAGACTGAGAAACCAGCGTAAAAGTTTTTCCTGCAACCCGTTCCATTTGTGCTAGATGAACGAACGTCTCTCCACATGCTCAGTTCTAAGACATAAGTGTGTGTGAAAGCCGTCCTTCACCTAGCTTGTTGGGACCCAAAGTTTCTTTTCACTTGCAAACTCCACTCCATACATATATATGGGGATATACTAGATCCAAATCCCTTTTACAGTGCAAACTGTAGGAATTTCAACACGGCACTAGGAAACAGACTGAGAAACCAGAGTAAAAGTTTCCCCTACAACCCGTTCACTTTGAGCTAGGTGAACGAACGTCTCTCCACATGCTCAGTTCTGAGAGATAAGTGTGTGTGAAAGCCGTCCTTCAACTAGATTGTTGGGAACACAAAGTTTCTTTTCAGTTGCAAACTCCAATCCATACATATATATGGGGAGGTACTAGCTCCAACTCTGTTTTACAGTGAAAAATGCAGGAACATCAAACCGGCTCTAGGAAACAGACTGTTAAACCAGAGTAAAAGTTTCTCCTGCAACCATTTCCCTTTGTGCTAGATGAACGAATGTCTCTCCACATGCTCAGTTCTGAGAGATAAGTGTGTGTGAAAGCAGTCCTTCAACTAGCTTGTTGGGAACACAAAGTTTCTTTTCATTTGCAAACTCCACTCCATACATACATATGGGGAGGTACTAGCTCCAACTCGGTTTTACAGTGAAAACTGCAGGAACTTCAAACCGACACTAGGAAACAGACTAAGAAACCAGAGTAAAAGTTTCTCCTGCAACCCGTTCCCTTTGTGCTAGATGAACGAACGTCTCTCCACATGATCAATTCTCAGAGATATGTGTGTGTGTAAGCCGTACTTCAAATAGATTTTTGGGAACACAAAGATTCTTTTCCTTTGCAAACTCCACTCCATACATATATATGGGGAGGTATGAGCTCCAACTCGGTTTTACAGTGAAAACTGCAGGAACTTCAAACCGGCACTAGGAAACAGACTGAGAAACCAGAGTAAAAGTTTCTCCTGCAACCCGTTCCTTTTTTCTTAGATGAACGATAGTCTCTCCACTTGTTCAGTTCTGAGATATAAGTGTGTGTGAAAGCCGTCCTTCACCTAGCTTGTGGGATCACAAAGTTTCTTTTCAGTTGCAAACTCCACTCCATACATATATATGGGTAGGTGCTAGCTCCAACTCGGTTTTACATTGAAAACAGCAGAAAATTCAAACCGGCACTAGGAAACAGACTGAGAAACCAGAGTAAATGTTTCTAATTCAACCCGTTCCCTTTCTGCTAGATGAACGAACGTCTCTCCACATGCTCAGTTCTGATAGATAAGTGTGTGTGAAAGCCGCCCTTCACCAAGCTTGTTGGGAACACAAAGTTTCTTTTCACTTGCAAACTCCAATCCATATATATATATGGGGAGGTTCTAGCTCCAACTCGTTTTTACAGTGAAAACTGCAGGAACTTCAAACCGGAACTAGGAAACAGACTGAGAAACCAGAGTAAAAGTTGCTCCTTCAAACCGTTCCCTTTCTGCTAGATGAACGAACGTCTCTCCACATGCTCAGTTCTGATAGATAAGTGCGTGTGAAAGACGTCCTTCACCTAGCTTGTTGGGAACAAAAAGTATCTTTTCACTTGCAAGCTCCAATCCATAAATATATATGGTGAGGTGCTAGCTCCAACTAGGTTTTACAGTGAAAATTGCAGGGACTTCAAACCGGCACTAGGAAACAGACTGAGAAACCAGAGAAAAAGTTTCTCCTGCAACCCGTTCCATTTGAGCTAGCTGAACGAACGTCTCTCCACATGATAAGTTCTGAGAGATATGTGTGTGTGTAAGCCTTCCTTCAACTAGATTGTTGGGAACACAAAGTTTCTTTTCAGTTGCAAACTCCACTCCATACATATATATGGGGAGGTACTAGCTCCAACTCGGTTTTACAGTGAAAACTGCAGGAACTTGAAACCGGCACTAGGAAACAGACTCAGAAACCAGAGTAATAGTTTCTCCTGCAACCCGTTCCTTTTGTGCTAGATGAATGAACTTCTTTCCACAGGCTAAGTTCTGAGAGATAAGTGTGTGTGAAAGCCGTCCTTCACCTAGATTGTTGGGAACACAAAAATTCTTTTCAGTTGCAAACTCCACTCCATACATATATATGGGGAGGTACTAGCTCCAAATCTGTTTTAGAGTGAAAACTGCAGGAACTTCAAACCGGCACTAGGAAACAGACTGAGAAACCAGAGTAAAAGTTTCTCCTGCAACCCGTTCCCTTTGTGCAAGATGAACGAACGTCTCTCCAAATGCTCAGTTCTGAGAGATAAGTGTGTGTGAAATCCGTCCTTCACCTAGCTTGTTGGGAACACAAAGTTTCTTTTCAGTTGCAAACTCCACTCCATATATATATATGGGGAGGTACAATCTCTAACTCGGTTTTACAGTGAAAACTGCAGGAACTTCAAACCGGCACTAGGAAACAGACTGAGAAACCAGAGTAAAAGTTTCTCCTGCAACCCGTTCCCTTTGTGCTAGATGAACGATCGTCTCTCCACATGCTCAGTTCTGAGAGATAAGTGCGTGTGAAAGCCGTCCCTCACCTAGCTTGTTGGGAACACAAAGTTTCTTTTCAGTTGCAAACTCCACTACATACATATATATGGGGAGGTGCTAGCTCCAACTCGGTTTTACAGTGAAAACTGCAGGAACAACAAACCGGCACTAGGAAACAAATTGAGAAACCACAGTAAAAGTTTCACCTGCAACCCGTTCCATTTGTGCTAGATGAACGAATGTATCTCCACAGGCTAAGTTCTGAGAGATAAGTGTGTGTGAAAGCAGTCCTTCACCTAGCTGGTTGGGAACACAAAGTTTCTTTTCAGTTGCAAACTCCACTCCATACATATATAAGGGGAGGTGCTAGCTCCAACACGGTTTTACAGTTAAAACTGCAGGAACTTCAAACAGTCACTAGGAATCAGACTGGGAAACCAGAGTAAATGTTTCCCGTTCAACCCATTCCCTTTTTGCTAGATGAACGAATGTATCTCCACATGCTCAGTTCTGAGAGATAAGTGTGTGTGAAAGCCGTCCTTCACCTAGCTTGTTGGGAACACAAAGTTTCTTTTCATTTGAAACTCCACTCCATACATATATATGGGGAGGTACTAGCTCCAACTCTGTTTTACAGTGAAAAATGCAGGAACATCAAACCGGCTCTAGGAAACAGACTGTTAAACCAGAGTAAAAGTTTCTCCTGCAACCATTTCCCTTTGTGCTAGATGAACGAATGTCTCTCCACATGCTCAGTTCTGAGAGATAAGTGTGTGTGAAAGCCGTCCTTCAACTAGCTTGTTGGGAACACAAAGTTTCTTTTCATTTGCAAACTCCACTCCATACATACATATGGGGAGGTACTAGCTCCAACTCGGTTTTACAGTGAAAACTGCAGGAACTTCAAACCGACACTAGGAAACAGACTAAGAAACCAGAGTAAAAGTTTCTCCTGCAACCCGTTCCCTTTGTGCTAGATGAACGAACGTCTCTCCACATGATCAATTCTCAGAGATATGTGTGTGTGTAAGCCGTACTTCAAATAGATTTTTGGGAACACAAAGATTCTTTTCCTTTGCAAACTCCACTCCATACATATATATGGGGAGGTATGAGCTCCAACTCGGTTTTACAGTGAAAACTGCAGGAACTTCAAACCGGCACTAGGAAACAGACTGAGAAACCAGAGTAAAAGTTTCTCCTGCAACCCGTTCCTTTTTTCTTAGATGAACGATAGTCTCTCCACTTGTTCAGTTCTGAGATATAAGTGTGTGTGAAAGCCGTCCTTCACCTAGCTTGTGGGAACACAAAGTTTCTTTTCAGTTGCAAACTCCACTCCATACATATATATGGGTAGGTGCTAGCTCCAACTCGGTTTTACATTGAAAACAGCAGAAAATTCAAACCGGCACTAGGAAACAGACTGAGAAACCAGAGTAAATGTTTCTAATTCAACCCGTTCCCTTTCTGCTAGATGAACGAACGTCTCTCCACATGCTCAGTTCTGATAGATAAGTGTGTGTGAAAGCCGCCCTTCACCAAGCTTGTTGGGAACACAAAGTTTCTTTTCACTTGCAAACTCCAATCCATATATATATATGGGGAGGTTCTAGCTCCAACTCGTTTTTACAGTGAAAACTGCAGGAACTTCAAACCGGAACTAGGAAACAGACTGAGAAACCAGAGTAAAAGTTGCTCCTTCAAACCGTTCCCTTTCTGCTAGATGAACGAACGTCTCTCCACATGCTCAGTTCTGATAGATAAGTGCGTGTGAAAGACGTCCTTCACCTAGCTTGTTGGGAACAAAAAGTATCTTTTCACTTGCAAGCTCCAATCCATAAATATATATGGTGAGGTGCTAGCTCCAACTAGGTTTTACAGTGAAAATTGCAGGGACTTCAAACCGGCACTAGGAAACAGACTGAGAAACCAGAGAAAAAGTTTCTCCTGCAACCCGTTCCATTTGAGCTAGCTGAACGAACGTCTCTCCACATGATAAGTTCTGAGAGATATGTGTGTGTGTAAGCCTTCCTTCAACTAGATTGTTGGGAACACAAAGTTTCTTTTCAGTTGCAAACTCCACTCCATACATATATATGGGGAGGTACTAGCTCCAACTCGGTTTTACAGTGAAAACTGCAGGAACTTGAAACCGGCACTAGGAAACAGACTCAGAAACCAGAGTAATAGTTTCTCCTGCAACCCGTTCCTTTTGTGCTAGATGAATGAACTTCTTTCCACAGGCTAAGTTCTGAGAGATAAGTGTGTGTGAAAGCCGTCCTTCACCTAGATTGTTGGGAACACAAAAATTCTTTTCAGTTGCAAACTCCACTCCATACATATATATGGGGAGGTACTAGCTCCAAATCTGTTTTAGAGTGAAAACTGCAGGAACTTCAAACCGGCACTAGGAAACAGACTGAGAAACCAGAGTAAAAGTTTCTCCTGCAACCCGTTCCCTTTGTGCAAGATGAACGAACGTCTCTCCAAATGCTCAGTTCTGAGAGATAAGTGTGTGTGAAAGCCGTCCTTCACCTAGCTTGTTGGGAACACAAAGTTTCTTTTCAGTTGCAAACTCCACTCCATATATATATATGGGGAGGTACTATCTCTAACTCGGTTTTACAGTGAAAACTGCAGGAACTTCAAACCGGCACTAGGAAACAGACTGAGAAACCAGAGTAAAAGTTTCTCCTGCAACCCGTTCCCTTTGTGCTAGATGAACGATCGTCTCTCCACATGCTCAGTTCTGAGAGATAAGTGCGTGTGGAAGCCGTCCCTCACCTAGCTTGTTGGGAACACAAAGTTTCTTTTCAGTTGCAAACTCCACTACATACATATATATGGGGAGGTGCTAGCTCCAACTCGGTTTTACAGTGAAAACTGCAGGAACAACAAACCGGCACTAGGAAACAAATTGAGAAACCACAGTAAAAGTTTCACCTGCAACCCGTTCCATTTGTGCTAGATGAACGAATGTATCTCCACAGGCTAAGTTCTGAGAGATAAGTGTGTGTGAAAGCAGTCCTTCACCTAGCTGGTTGGGAACACAAAGTTTCTTTTCAGTTGCAAACTCCACTCCATACATATATAAGGGGAGGTGCTAGCTCCAACACGGTTTTACAGTTAAAACTGCAGGAACTTCAAACAGTCACTAGGAATCAGACTGGGAAACCAGAGTAAATGTTTCCCGTTCAACCCATTCCCTTTTTGCTAGATGAACGAATGTATCTCCACATGCTCAGTTCTGAGAGATAAGTGTGTGTGAAAGCCGTCCTTCACCTAGCTTGTTGGGAACACAAAGTTTCTTTTCATTTGAAACTTCACTCCATACATATATATGGGGAGGTACTAGCTCCAACTCTGTTTTACAGTGAAAAATGCAGGAACATCAAACCGGCTCTAGGAAACAGACTGTTAAACCAGAGTAAAAGTTTCTCCTGCAACCATTTCCCTTTGTGCTAGATGAACGAATGTCTCTCCACATGCTCAGTTCTGAGAGATATGTGTGTGTGAAAGCCGTCCTTCAACTAGCTTGTTGGGAACACAAAGTTTCTTTTCATTTGCAAACTCCACTCCATACATACATATGGGGAGGTACTAGCTCCAACTCGGTTTTACAGTGAAAACTGCAGGAACTTCAAACCGACACTAGGAAACAGACTAAGAAACCAGAGTAAAAGTTTCTCCTGCAACCCGTTCCCTTTGTGCTAGATGAACGAACGTCTCTCCACATGATCAATTCTCAGAGATATGTGTGTGTGTAAGCCGTACTTCAAATAGATTTTTGGGAACACAAAGATTCTTTTCCTTTGCAAACTCCACTCCATACATATATATGGGGAGGTATGAGCTCCAACTCGGTTTTACAGTGAAAACTGCAGGAACTTCAAACCGGCACTAGGAAACAGACTGAGAAACCAGAGTAAAAGTTTCTCCTGCAACCCGTTCCCTTTGTGCTAGATGAACGATCGTCTCTCCACATGCTCAGTTCTGAGAGATAAGTGCGTGTGAAAGCCGTCCCTCAACTAGCTTGTTGGGAACACAAAGTTTCTTTTCAGTTGCAAACTCCACTACATACATATATATGGGGAGGTGCTAGCTCCAACTCGGTTTTACAGTGAAAACTGCAGGAACAACAAACCGGCACTAGGAAACAAATTGAGAAACCACAGTAAAAGTTTCACCTGCAACCCGTTCCATTTGTGCTAGATGAACGAATGTATCTCCACAGGCTAATTTCTGAGAGATAAGTGTGTGTGAAAGCAGTCCTTCACCTAGCTGGTTGGGAACACAAAGTTTCTTTTCAGTTGCAAACTCCACTCCATACATATATAAGGGGAGGTGCTAGCTCCAACACGGTTTTACAGTTAAAACTGCAGGAACTTCAAACAGTCACTAGGAATCAGACTGGGAAACCAGAGTAAATGTTTCACGTTCAACCCATTCCCTTTTTGCTAGATGAACGAATGTATCTCCACATGCTCAGTTCTGAGAGATAAGTGTGTGTGAAAGCCGTCCTTCACCTAGCTTGTTGGGAACACAAAGTTTCTTTTCATTTGAAACTCCACTCCATACATATATATGGGGAGGTACTAGCTCCAACTCTGTTTTACAGTGAAAAATGCAGGAACATCAAACCGGCTCTAGGAAACAGACTGTTAAACCAGAGTAAAAGTTTCTCCTGCAACCATTTCCCTTTGTGCTAGATGAACGAATGTCTCTCCACATGCTCAGTTCTGAGAGATAAGTGTGTGTGAAAGCCGTCCTTCAACTAGCTTGTTGGGAACACAAAGTTTCTTTTCATTTGCAAACTCCACTCCATACATACATATGGGGAGGTACTAGCTCCAACTCGGTTTTACAGTGAAAACTGCAGGAACTTCAAACCGACACTAGGAAACAGACTAAGAAACCAGAGTAAAAGTTTCTCCTGCAACCCGTTCCCTTTGTGCTAGATGAACGAAAGTCTCTCCACATGATCAATTCTCAGAGATATGTGTGTGTGTAAGCCGTACTTCAAATAGATTTTTGGGAACACAAAGATTCTTTTCCTTTGCAAACTCCACTCCATACATATATATGGGGAGGTATGAGCTCCAACTCGGTTTTACAGTGAAAACTGCAGGAACTTCAAACCGGCACTAGGAAACAGACTGAGAAACCAGAGTAAAAGTTTCTCCTGCAACCCGTTCCTTTTTTCTTAGATGAACGATAGTCTCTCCACTTGTTCAGTTCTGAGATATAAGTGTGTGTGAAAGCCGTCCTTCACCTAGCTTGTGGGAACACAAAGTTTCTTTTCAGTTGCAAACTCCACTCCATACATATATATGGGTAGGTGCTAGCTCCAACTCGGTTTTACATTGAAAACAGCAGAAAATTCAAACCGGCACTAGGAAACAGACTGAGAAACCAGAGTAAATGTTTCTAATTCAACCCGTTCCCTTTCTGCTAGATGAACGAACGTCTCTCCACATGCTCAGTTCTGATAGATAAGTGTGTGTGAAAGCCGCCCTTCACCAAGCTTGTTGGGAACACAAAGTTTCTTTTCACTTGCAAACTCCAATCCATACATATATATGGGGAGGTTCTAGCTCCAACTCGTTTTTACAGTGAAAACTGCAGGAACTTCAAACCGGAACTAGGAAACAGACTGAGAAACCAGAGTAAAAGTTGCTCCTTCATACCGTTCCCTTTCTGCTAGATGAACGAACGTCTCTCCACATGCTCAGTTCTGATAGATAAGTGCGTGTGAAAGACGTCCTTCACCTAGCTTGTTGGGAACAAAAAGTATCTTTTCACTTGCAAGCTCCAATCCATAAATATATATGGTGAGGTGCTAGCTCCAACTAGGTTTTACAGTGAAAATTGCAGGGATTTCAAACCGGCTCTAGGAAACAGACTGAGAAACCAGAGTAAAAGTTTCTCCTGCAACCCGTTCCATTTGAGCTAGATGAACGAACGTCTCTCCAAATGCTCAGTTCTGAGAGATAAGTGTGTGTGAAAGCCGTCCTTCACCTAGCTTGTTGGGAACACAAAGTTTCTTTTCAGTTGCAAACTCCACTCCATATATATATATGGGGAGGTACTATCTCTAACTCGGTTTTACAGTGAAAACTGCAGGAACTTCAAACCGGCACTAGGAAACAGACTAAGAAACCAGAGTAAAAGTTTCTCCTGCAACCCGTTCCCTTTGTGCTAGATGAACGAACGTCTCTCCACATGATCAATTCTCAGAGATATGTGTGTGTGTAAGCCGTACTTCAAATAGATTTTTGGGAACACAAAGATTCTTTTCCTTTGCAAACTCCACTCCATACATATATATGGGGAGGTATGAGCTCCAAATCGGTTTTACAGTGAAAACTGCAGGAACTTCAAACCGGCACTAGGAAACAGACTGAGAAACCAGAGTAAAAGTTTCTCCTGCAACCCGTTCCTTTTTTCTTAGATGAACGATAGTCTCTCCACTTGTTCAGTTCTGAGATATAAGTGTGTGTGAAAGCCGTCCTTCACCTAGCTTGTGGGAACACAAAGTTTCTTTTCAGTTGCAAACTCCACTCCATACATATATATGGGTAGGTGCTAGCTCCAACTCGGTTTTACATTGAAAACAGCAGAAAATTCAAACCGGCACTAGGAAACAGACTGAGAAACCAGAGTAAATGTTTCTAATTCAACCCGTTCCCTTTCTGCTAGATGAACGAACGTCTCTCCACATGCTCAGTTCTGATAGATAAGTGTGTGTGAAAGCCGCCCTTCACCAAGCTTGTTGGGAACACAAAGTTTCTTTTCACTTGCAAACTCCAATCCATACATATATATGGGGAGGTTCTAGCTCCAACTCGTTTTTACAGTGAAAACTGCAGGAACTTCAAACCGGAACTAGGAAACAGACTGAGAAACCAGAGTAAAAGTTGCTCCTTCATACCGTTCCCTTTCTGCTACATGAACGAACGTCTCTCCACATGCTCAGTTCTGATAGATAAGTGCGTGTGAAAGACGTCCTTCACCTAGCTTGTTGGGAACAAAAAGTATCTTTTCACTTGCAAGCTCCAATCCATAAATATATATGGTGAAGTGCTAGCTCCAACTAGGTTTTACAGTGAAAATTGCAGGGATTTCAAACCGGCTCTAGGAAACAGACTGAGAAACCAGAGTAAAAGTTTCTCCTGCAACCCGTTCCATTTGAGCTAGATGAACGAACGTCTCGCCACATGCTCATTTCTGAGAGATATGTGTGTGTGAAAGCCTTCCTTCACCTAGCTTGTTGGGAACACAAAGTTTCTTTTCAGTTGCAAACTCCACTCCATACATATATATGGTGAGGTACTAGCTCCAACTCGGTTTTACAGTGAAAACTGCAGGAACTTCAAACCGGCACTAGGAAACAGACTTAGAAACCAGAGTAAAAGTTTCACCTGCAACCCGTTCCATTTGTGCTAGATGAACGAACGTCTCTCCACATGCTCAGTTCTGAGAGATAAGTGTGTGTGAAAGCCGTCCTTCACCTAGCTTGTTGGGAACCCAATGTTTCTTTTCAGTTGCAAACTCCACTCCATACATATATATGGGGATGTACTAGCTCCAACTCGGTTTTACAGTGAAACTGCAGGAACTTCAAACCGGCGCTAGGAAACAGACTGAGAAACCAGAGTAAAAGTTTCTCCTGCAACCCGTTCCTTTGAGCTAGATGAACGAACGTCTCTCCACATGCTCAGTTCTGAGAGAAAATTGTGTGTGAAAGCCGACCTTCACCTAGCTTGTTGGGAACACAAAGTTTCTTTTCACTTGCAAACTCCACTCCATACATATATATGGGAAGGTACTAGCTCCAATTCGGTTTTACAGTGAAAACTGCAGGAACTTCAAACCGGCACTAGGAAACAGACTGAGAAACCAGAGTAAAAGTTTCTCCTGCATCCCGTTCCATTTGAGCTAGATGAACGAACGTCTTTCCACATGCTCAGTTCTGAGAGATAAGTGTGTGTGAAAGCCTCCTTTACCTAGCTTGTTGGGAACACAAAGATTCTTTGCAGTTGCAAAATCCACTCCATACATATATATGGGGAGGTACTAGCTCCAACTCGGTTTTACAGTGAAAACTGCAGGAACTTCAAACCGGCACTAGGAAACAGACTGGAAACCAGAGTAATAGTTTCCCTGCAACCCGTTCCCTTTGTGCTAAGTGAATGAACGTCTCTCCACTTGCTCAGTTCTGAGAGAAAATTGTGTGTGAAAGCCGTCCTTCACCTAGCTTGTTGGGAACACAAAGTTTCTTTTCAGTTGCAAACTCCAATCCATACATATATATCGGGAGGTCCTAGCTCCAAATCGTTTTTACAGTGAAAACTGCAGGAACTTCAAACCGGCACTAGGAAACAGACTGAGAAACCAGAGTAAATTTCCTCCTGCAACCCGTTCCCTTTGTGATAGATGAACGAACGTCTCTCCACAGGCTCAGTTCTGAGAGAATAGTGTGTGTGATAGCCGTCCTTCACCTAGCTTGTTGGGAACCCAAAGTTTCTTTTCAGTTGCAAATCCACTCCATACATATATATGGGGATGTACTAGATCCAACTCCGTTTTACAGTGCAAACTGTAGGAACTTCAACCCGGCACTAGGAAACAGACTGAGAAAACAGATTAAAGTTTCCCCTGCAAACCGTTCCCTTTGAGCTAGATGAACGAACGTCTCTCCACATGCTCAGTTCTGAGAGATAAGTGTCTGTGAAAGCTGTCCTTCAACTAGCTTGTTGGGAACACAAAGTTCTTTTCAGTTGCAAAATCCACTCCATACATATATATGGGGAGGTACTAGCTCCAAATCGTTTTTACAGTGAAAACTGCAGGAACTTCAAACCGGCACTAGGAAACAGACTGAGAAACCAGAGTAAAAGTTTCCCCTACAACCCGTTCATTTTGAGCTAGATGAACGAACGTCTCTCCACATGCTCAGTTCTGAGAGATAAGTGTGTGTGAAAGCCTCCTTTACCTAGCTTGTTGGGAACACAAAGATTCTTTGGAGTTGCAAAATCCACTCCATACATATATATGGGGAGGTACTAGCTCCAACTCGGTTTTACAGTGAAAACTGCAGGAACAACAAACCGGCACTAGGAAACAGACTGAGAAACCACAGTAAAAGTTTCTCCTGCATCCCGTTCCCTTTGAGCTAGATGAACGAACGTCTCTCCACATGCTCAGTTCTGAGAGATATGTGTGTATGAAAGCCGTCCTTCACCTAGCTTGTTGGGAACCCAAAGTTTCTTTTCAGTTGCAAACTCCACTCCATACATATATATGGTGATGTACTAGATCCAACTCCGATTTACAGTGCAAACTGTAGGAACTTCAACCCGGCACTAGGAAACAGACTGAGAAACCAGCGTAAAAGTTTCTACTGCAACACGTTCCATTTGTGCTAGATGAACGAAAGTTTCTCCACATGCTCAGTTCTGAGAGAAAAGTGTGTGTGAAAGCCGTCCTTCACCTAGCTTGCTGGGAACACAAAGATTCTTTGCAGGTGCAAAATTCACTCCATACATATATAAGGGGAGGTACTAGCTCCAGCTCGGTTTTACAGTGAAATCTGCAGGAACTTCAAACCGGCACTAGGAAACAGACTGAGAAACCAGAGTAAAAGTTTCTCCTGAAACCCGTTCCCTTTGTGCTAGATGAACAAACGTCTCTCCACATGCTCAGTTCTGAGAGATAAGTGTGTGTGAAAGCCGTCCTTCACCTAGCTTGTTGGGAACCCAATGTTTGTTTTCAGTTGCAAACTCCACTCCATACATATATATAGGGAGGTAATAGCTCCAACTCGGTTTTACAGTGAAACTGCAGGAACTTCAAACCGGCGCTAGGAAACAGACTGAGAAACCAGAGTAAAAGTTTCTCCTGCAACCCGTTCCTTTGAGCTAGATGAACGAACGTCTCTCCACATGCTCAGTTCTGAGAGAAAATTGTGTGTGAAAGCCGACCTTCACCTAGCTTGTTGGGAACACAAAGTTTCTTTTCACTTGCAAACTCCACTCCATACATATATATGGGAAGGTACTAGCTCCAATTCGGTTTTACAGTGAAAACTGCAGGAACTTCAAACCGGCACTAGGAAACAGACTGAGAAACCAGAGTAAAAGTTTCTCCTGCATCCCGTTCCATTTGAGCTAGATGAACGAACGTCTTTCCACATGCTCAGTTCTGAGAGATAAGTGTGTGTGAAAGCCTCCTTTACCTAGCTTGTTGGGAACACAAAGATTCTTTGCAGTTGCAAAATCCACTCCATACATATATATGGGGAGGTACTAGCTCCAACTCGGTTTTACAGTGAAAACTGCAGGAACTTCAAACCGGCACTAGGAAACAGACTGGAAACCAGAGTAATAGTTTCCCTGCAACCCGTTCCCTTTGTGCTAAGTGAATGAACGTCTCTCCACTTGCTCAGTTCTGAGAGAAAATTGTGTGTGAAAGCCGTCCTTCACCTAGCTTGTTGGGAACACAAAGTTTCTTTTCAGTTGCAAACTCCAATCCATACATATATATCGGGAGGTCCTAGCTCCAAATCGTTTTTACAGTGAAAACTGCAGGAACTTCAAACCGGCACTAGGAAACAGACTGAGAAACCAGAGTAAATTTCCTCCTGCAACCCGTTCCCTTTGTGATAGATGAACGAACGTCTCTCCACAGGCTCAGTTCTGAGAGAATAGTGTGTGTGATAGCCGTCCTTCACCTAGCTTGTTGGGAACCCAAAGTTTCTTTTCAGTTGCAAATCCACTCCATACATATATATGGGGATGTACTAGATCCAACTCCGTTTTACAGTGCAAACTGTAGGAACTTCAACCCGGCACTAGGAAACAGACTGAGAAAACAGATTAAAGTTTCCCCTGCAAACCGTTCCCTTTGAGCTAGATGAACGAACGTCTCTCCACATGCTCAGTTCTGAGAGATAAGTGTCTGTGAAAGCTGTCCTTCAACTAGCTTGTTGGGAACACAAAGTTCTTTTCAGTTGCAAAATCCACTCCATACATATATATGGGGAGGTACTAGCTCCAAATCGTTTTTACAGTGAAAACTGCAGGAACTTCAAACCGGCACTAGGAAACAGACTGAGAAACCAGAGTAAAAGTTTCCCCTACAACCCGTTCATTTTGAGCTAGATGAACGAACGTCTCTCCACATGCTCAGTTCTGAGAGATAAGTGTGTGTGAAAGCCTCCTTTACCTAGCTTGTTGGGAACACAAAGATTCTTTGGAGTTGCAAAATCCACTCCATACATATATATGGGGAGGTACTAGCTCCAACTCGGTTTTACAGAGAAAACTGCAGGAGCAACAAACCGGCACTAGGAAACAGACTGAGAAACCAGAGTAAAAGTTTCTCCTGCATCCCGTTCCCTTTGAGCTAGATAAACGAACGTCACTCCACATGCTCAGTTCTGAGAGATATGTGTGTATGAAAGCCGTCCTTCACCTAGCTTGTTGGGAACCCAAAGTTTCTTTTCAGTTGCAAACTCCACTCCATACATATATATGGTGATGTACTAGATCCAACTCCGATTTACAGTGCAAACTGTAGGAACTTCAACCCGGCACTAGGAAACAGACTGAGAAACCAGCGTAAAAGTTTCTACTGCAACACGTTCCATTTGTGCTAGATGAACGAAAGTCTCTCCACATGCTCAGTTCTGAGAGAAAAGTGTGTGTGAAAGCCGTCCTTCACCTAGCTTGCTGGGAACACAAAGATTCTTTGCAGGTGCAAAATTCACTCCATACATATATAAGGGGAGGTACTAGCTCCAGCTCGGTTTTACAGTGAAATCTGCAGGAACTTCAAACCGGCACTAGGAAACAGACTGAGAAACCAGAGTAAAAGTTTCTCCTGAAACCCGTTCCCTTTGTGCTAGATGAACAAACGTCTCTCCACATGCTCAGTTCTGAGAGATAAGTGTGTGTGAAAGCCGTCCTTCACCTAGCTTGTTGGGAACCCAATGTTTCTTTTCAGTTGCAAACTCCACTCCATACATATATATAGGGAGGTAATAGCTCCAACTCGGTTTTACAGTGAAAACTGCAGGAACTTCAAACCGGCACTAGGAAACAGACTGAGAAACCAGAGTAAAAGTTTCTCCTGCAACCCGTTCCCTTTGTGCTAGATGAACGAACGTCTCTCCACAGGGTCAGTTCTGAGAGAAAATTGTGTGTTAAAGCCGTCCTTCACCTAGCTTGTTTGGAACACAAAGTTTCTTTTAAGTTGCAAACTCCACTCCATACATATATATGGGGAGGTACTAGCTCCAACACGGTTTTATAGTGAAAACTGCAGGAACTTCAAACCGGCACTAGGAAACAGACTGAGAAACCAGAGTAAAAGTTTCTCCTGCAACCCGTTCCCTTTGAGCTAGATGAACGAACATCTCTCCACATGCTCAGTTCTGAGAGATATGTGCGTGTGAAAGCCGTCCTTTACCTAGCTTGTTGGGAACACAAAGATTCTTTGCAGTTGCAAAATACACTCCATACATATATATGGGGAGGTACTAGCTCCAACTCGGTTTTACAGTGAAAACTGCAGGATCTTCAAACCGGCACTAGGAAACAGACTGGAAACCAGAGTAATAGTTTCCCTGCAACCCTTTCCCTTTGTGCTAAGTGAATGAACGTCTCTCCACTTGCTCATTTCTGAGAGAAAAATGTGTGTGAAAGCCGTCCTTCAACTAGATTGTTTGAACACAAAGTTTCTTTTCAGTTGCAAAATCCACTCCATACATATATATGGGGAGGTACTATCTCCAACTCGGTTTTACAGTGAAAACTGCAGGAACATCAAACCGGCACTAGGAAACAGACTGAGAAACCAGAGTAAAAGTTTCTCCTGCAACCCGTTCACTTTGACCTAGATGAACGAACGTCTCTCCACATGCTCAGTTCTGAGAGATAAGTGTGTGTGAAAGCCGTCCTTCACCTAGCTTGTTGGGAACCCAAAGTTTCTTTTCAGTTGCAAACTCCACTCCATACATATATATGGGGATGTACTAGATCCAACTCCGTTTTACAGTGCAAACTGTAGGAACTTCAACCCGGCACTAGGAAACAGACTGAGAAACCAGAGTAAAAGTTTCTCCTGCAACCCGTTCCCTTTGTGCTAGATGAACGAACGTCTCTCCACATGCTCAGTTCTGAGGGATAATTGTGTGTGAAAGCCGTCCTTCACCTAGCTTGTTGGGACCCAAATTTTCTTTTCAGTTGAAAACTCCCATCCATACATATATATGGGGAGGTGCTAGCTCCAACTAGGTTTTACAGTGAAAACTGCAGGAACTTCAAACCGGCACTAGGAAACAGACTGAGAAACCAGAGTAAAAGTTTCACCTGCAACCCGTTCCCTTTGTGCTAGATGAAGGAACGTCTCTCCACAGGCTCAGTTCTGAGAGAAAAGCGTGTGAGAAAGCCGTCCTTCAACTAGCTTGTTGGGAACACATAGTTTCTTTTCAGTTGCAAACTCCATTCCATACATATATATGGGGAGGTACTAGCTCCAACTCGGTTTTACAGTGAAAACTGCAGGATCTTCAAACCGGCACTAGGAAACAGGCGGAAAACCAGAGTAAAATTTTCTCCTGCAAACCGTTCCCTTTGTGCTAGATGAACGAACGTCTCTCCACATGCTCAGTTCTGAGAGATAAGTGTGTGTGAAAGCCGTCCTTCACCTAGCTTGTTGGGACTCAAAGTTTCTTTTCAGTTGCAAACTCCACTCCATACATATATATGGGGATGTACTAGATCCAACTCCGTTTTACACTGCAAACTGTAGGAACTTCAACCCGGCACTAGGAAACAGACTGAGAAACCAGAGTAAAAGTTTCTCCTGCAAACCGTTCCCTTTGTGCTACATGAACGAACGTCTCTCCACATGCTCAGTTCTGAGAGATAAGTGTGTGTGAAAGCCGTCCTTCACCTAGCTTGTTGGGACTCAAAGTTTCATTTCAGTTGCAAACTCCACTCCATACATATATATGGGGATATACTAGATCCAACTCCGTTTTACAGTGCAAACTGTAGGAACTTCAACACGGCACTAGGAAACAGACTGAGAAACCACATTAAAATTTCCCCTGCAACACGTTCCCTTTGAGCTAGATGAACGAACGTCTCTCCACATGCTCATTTCTGAGAGATAAGTGTGTGTAAAAGCCGTCCTTCACATATCTTGTTGGGAACCCAAATTTTCTTTTCATTTGCTAACTCCACTCCATATATATATATGGGGAGGTACTAGTTCCAACTCGGTTTTACAGTGAAATCTGCAGGAACTTCAAAACGGCACTAGGAAACAGACTGAGAAACCAGAGTAAAAGTTTCTCCTGCAAACCGTTCCCTTTGTGCTAGATGAACGAACGTCTCTCCACAGGGTCAGTTCTGAGAGAAACGTGTGTGTGAAAGCCGTCCTTTACCTAGCTTGTTGGGAACACAAAGTTTCTTTTCAGTTGCAAACTCCACTCCTTACATATATATGGGGAGGTACTAGCTCCAACTCGGTTTTAGAGTGAAAACTGCAGGAACTTCAAACCGGCACTAGGAAACAGACTGAGAAACCAGAGTAAATTTCCCCCTGCAAACCGTTCCCTTTGTGATAGATGAACGAACGTCTCTCCACATGCTCAGTTCTGATAGATAAGTGTGTGTGAAAGCCGTCCTTCACCTAGCTTGTTGGGAACACAAAGTTTCTTTTCACTTGCAAACTCCCATCCATACATATATATGGGGAGGTGATAGCTGCAAATATGTTTTACAGTGAAAACTGCAGGAACATCAAACCGGCACTAGGAAACAGACTGTGAAAGCAGAGTAAAAGTTTCTCCTGCAACCCGTTCCTTTTGGGCTCGATGAACGAACGTCTCTCCACATGCTCAGTTCTGAGAGATAAGTGTGTGTGAAAGCCGTCCTTCAACTAGCTTGTTGGGAACACAAAGATTCTTTGCATGTGCAAAATCCTCTCCATACATATATAAGGGGAGGTACTAGCTCCTACTCGGTTTTACAGTGAAATCTGCAGGAACTTCAAACAGGCACAAGGAAACAGACTGAGAAACCAGAGTAAAAGTTTCTCCTGCAACCCGTTCCCTTTGTGCTAGATGAACGAACGTCTGTCCACATGCTCAGTTCTGAGAGATAAGTGTGTGTGAAAGCCGTCCTTCACCTAGCTTGTTGGGAACACAAAGTTTCTTTTCAGTTGCAAACTCCACTCCATATATATATATGGGGAGGTACTAGCTCCAACACGGTTTTACAGTGAAAACTGCAGGAACATCAAACCGGCACTAGGAAACAGACTGAGAAACCAGAGTAAATGTTTCTCCTGCAAACCGTTCCCTTTGAGCTAGATGAACGAACGTCTCTCCACATGTTCAGTTCTCAGAGAAATGTGTGTGTGAAAGCCGTCCTTCACCTAGCTTGTTGGGAACCCAAAGTTTCTTTTCAGTTGCAAATTCCACTCCATACATATATATGGGGATGTACTAGATCCAACTCCGTTTTACAGTGCAAACTATAGGAACTTCAACACGGCACTAGGAAACAGACTGAGAAACCAGAGTAAAAGTTTCTCCTGCAACCCGTTCCCTTTGTGCTAGATGAACGAACGTCTCTCCACATGCTCATTTCTGAGAGATATGTGTGTGTGAAAGCCGTCCTTCACCTAGCTTGTTTGGACTCAAAGTTTCTTTTCAGTTGCAAACTCCACTCCATACATATATATGGGGATATACTAGATCCAACTCCGTTTTACAGTGCAAACTTTAGGAACTTCAACCCGGCACTGGGAAACAGACTGAGAAACCAGATTAAAATTTCCCCTGCAACCCGTTCCCTTTGAGCTAGATGAACGAACGTCTCTCAACATGCTCAGTTCTGAGAGATAAGTGCGTGTGAAAGCAGTCCCTCACCTAGCTTTTTGGGAACACAAAGTTTCTTTTCAGTTGCAAACTCCACTCCATACATATATATGGGGAAGTGCTAGCTCCAACTCGGTTTTACAGTGAAAACTGCAGGAACAACAAACCGGCACTAGGAAACAAATTGAGAAACCAGAGTAAAAGTTTCTCCTGCAACCCGTTCCCTTTGTGCAAGATAAACGAACGTCTCTCCACATGCTCAGTTCTGAGAGATAAGTGCGTGTGAAAGCCGTCCCTCACCTAGCTTTTTGGGAACACAAAGTTTCTTTTCAGTTGCAAACTACACTCCATACATATATAAGGGGAAGTAATACCTCCAACTCGGTTTTACAGTTAAAACTGCAGGAACTTAAAACCGGCACTAGGAAAGAGACTGATAAACCAGAGTAAAAGTTTCTCCTGCAACCCGTTCCCTTTGTGCTAGACGAACGAACGTCTCCCACAGGCTCAGTTCTGAGAGAAAAGTGTGTGAGAAAGCCATCCTTCACCTAGCTTGTTGGGAACACAAAGTTTCTTTTCAGTTGCAAACTCCACTCCATACATATATATGGGGAGGTACTAGCTCCAACTCGGTTTTACAGTGAAAACTGCAGGAACATCAAACCGGCACTAGGAAACAGACTGAGAAACCAGAGTAAAAGTTCCTCCTGCAACCCGTTCCCTTTGAACTAGATGAACGAACGTCTCTCCACATGCTCAGTTCTGAGAGATAAGTGTGTGTGAAAGCCATCCTTCACCTAGCTTGTTGGGAACCCAAAGTTTCTTTTCAGTTGCAAACTCCACTCCATACATATATATGGGGATGTACTAGATCCAACTTGTTTTACATTGGAAACTGTAGGAACTTCAACCCGGCACTAGGAAACAGACTGAGAAACCAGAGTAAAAGTTTCACCTGCAACCCGTTCCCTTTTTGCTAGATGAACGATCGTCTCTCCACAGGCTCAGTTCTGAGAGAAAAGTGTGTGTGAAAGCCGTCCTTCAACTAGCTTGTTGGGAAAACATAGTTTCTTTCCAGTTGCAAACTGCACTCCATACATATATATGGGGAGGTACTAGCTCCAACTCGGTTTTACAGTGAAAACTGCAGGAACTTCAAACCGGCACTAGGAATCAGACTGAGAAACCAGAGTAAATTTCCACCTGCAACCCGTTCCCTTTGTGATAGATGAACGAACGTCTCTCCACATGATCAGTTCTGAAAGATAAGTGTGTGTGAAAGCCGTCCTTCACCTAGCTTGTTGGGAACACAAAGATTCTTTTCACTTGCAAACTCCAATCCATACATATATATGGGGATGTACTAGATCCAACTCCGTTTTACAGTGCAAACTGTAGGAACTTCAACCCGGCACTAGGAAACAGACTGAGAAACCAGAGTAAAAGTTTCTCCTTCAAACCGTTCCCTTTGTGCTAGATGAACGAACGTCTCTCCACATGCTCAGTTCTGAGAGATAAGTGTGTGTGAAAGCCGTCCTTCACCTAGTTTGTTGGGACTCAAAGTTTCTTTTCAGTTGCAAACTCCACTCCATACATATATATGGGGATATACTAGATCCAACTCCGTTTTACAGTGCAAACTGTAGGAACTTCAAAACGGCACTAGGAAACAGACTGAGAAACCAGATTAAAATTTCCCCTGCAACCCGTTCCCTTTGAGCTAGATGAACGAACGTCTCTCCACATGCTCAGTTCTGAGAGATAAGTGTGTGTGAAAGCCGTCCTTCACATAGCTTGTTGGGAACACAAAGTTTCTTTTCAGTTGCAAACCCCAATCCATACATATATATGGGGAGGTACTATCTCCAAATCGTTTTTACAGTGAAAACTGCAGGAACTTCAAACAGGCACTAGGAAACAGACTGAGAACCCAGAGTAAAAGTTTCCCCTACAACCCGTTCACTTTGAGCTAGATGAACGAACGTCTCTCCTCATGCTCAGTTCTGAGAGATAAGTGTGTGTGAAAGCCGTCCTTCACCTATCTTGTTGGGAACCCAAATTTTCTTTTCAGTTGCAAACTCCACTCCATATATATATATGGGGATGTACTAGTACCAACTCTGTTTTACAGTGAAAACTGCAGGAACTTCAAACCGGCACTAGGAAACAGACTGAGAAACCAGAGTAAAAGTTTCTCCTGCAACCCGTTCCCTTTGTGCTAGATGAACGAACGTCTCTCCACAGGGTCAGATCTGAGAGAAACGTGTGTGTGAAAGCCGTCCTTCACCTAGCTTGTTGGGAACACAAAGTTTCTTTTCAGTTGCAAACTCCACTCCATACATATATATGAGGAGGTACTAGCTCCAAATCGGTTTTACAGTGAAAACTGCAGGAACTTCAAACCGGCACTAGGAAACAGACTGAGAAACCAGAGTAAATTTCCCCCTGAAAACCTTTCCCTTTGTGATAGATAACGAACGTCTCTCCACATGCTCAGTTCTGAGAGATATGTGTGTGTGAAAGCCGTCCTTCACCTAGCTTGTTTGGACTCAAAGATTCTTTTCATTTGCAAACTCCACTCCATACATATATATGGGGATATACTAGATCCAACTCCGTTTTACAGTGCAAACTGTAGGAACTTCAACCCGGCACTAGGAAACAGACTGAGAAACCAGAGTAAAAGTTTCTCCTGCAACTCGTTCCCTTTGTGCTAGATGAACGAACGTCTCTCCACATGCTCAGTTCAGAGAGATAAGTGTGTGTGAAAGCCGTCCTTCACCTAGCTTGTTGGGAACCCAAAGTTTCTTTTCAGTTGCAAACTCCACTCCATACATATATATGGGGATGTACTAGATCCAACTCCGTTTTACAGTGCAAACTGTAGGAACTTCAACCCGGCACTAGGAAACAGACTGAGAAACCAGAGTAAAAGTTTCTCCTGCAAACCGTTCCCTTTGTGCTAGATGAACGAACGTCTCTCCACAGGCTAAGATCTGAGAGATAAATGTGTGTGAAAGCCGTCCTTCACCTAGCTTGTTGGGAACCCAAAGTTTCTTTTCATTTGCAAACTCCACTCCATACATATATATGGGGAGGTACTAGCTCCAACTCTGTTTTACAGTGAAAACTGCAGGAACTTCAAACAGGCACTAGGAAACAGACTGAGAAACCAGAGTAAAAGTTTCCCCTACAACCCGTTCACTTTGAGCTAGATGAACGAACGTCTCTCCTCATGCTCAGTTCTGAGAGATAAGTGTGTGTGAAAGCCGTCCTTCAACTAGCTTGTTGGGAACACAAATTTTCTTTTCATTTGCAAATTCCACTCCATATATATATATGGGGAGGTACTAGTACCAACTCTGTTTTACAGTGAAAACTGCAGGAACTTCAAACCGGCACTAGGAAACAGACTGAGAAACCAGAGTAAAAGTTTCTCCTGCAACCCGTTCCCTTTGTGCTAGATGAACGAACGTCTCTCCACAGGGTCAGTTCTGAGAGAAACGTGTGTGTGAAAGCCGTCCTTCACCTAGCTTGTTGGGAACACAAAGTTTCTTTTCAGTTGCAAACTCCACTCCATACATATATATGAGGAGGTACTAGCTCCAACTCGGTTTTACAGTGAAAACTGCAGGAACTTCAAACCGGCACTAGGAAACAGACTGAGAAACCAGAGTAAAAGTTTCTCCTGCAACCCGTTCCCTTTGTGCTAGATGAACGAACGTCTCTCCACAGGCTGAGTTCTGAGAGAAAAGTGTGTGTGAAAGCCGTCCTTCAACTAGCTTGTTGGGAACACATAGTTTCTTTTCAGTTGCAAACTCCACTCCATACATATATATGGGGAGGTACTAGCTCCAACTCGGTTTTACAGTGAAAACAGCAGGAACTTCAAACCGGCACTAGGAAACAGACTGAGAAACCAGAGTAAATTTCTTACTGCAACCCGTTCCCTTTGTGATAGATGAACGAACGTCTCTCCACATGATCAGTTCTGAAAGATAAGTGTGTGTGAAAGCCGTCCTTCACCTAGCTTGTTGGGAACACAAAGTTTCTTTTCAGTTGCATACTCCACTCCATATATATATATGGGGAGGTACTAGCTCCAACACGGTTTTACAGTGAAAACTGCAGGAACATCAAACCGGCACTAGGAAACAGACTAAGAAACCAGAGTAAATGTTTCTCCTGCAACCCGTTCTCTCTGAGCTAGATGAACGAACGTCTCTCCACATGTTCATTTCTCAGAGATATGTGTGTGTGAAAGCCGTCCTTCACCTAGCTTGTTGGGAACCCAAAGTTTCTTTTCAGTTGCAAACTCCACTCCATACATATATATGGGGATGTACTAGATCCAACTCCGTTTTACAGTGCAAAATGTAGGAACTTCATCCCGGCACTAGGAAACAGACTGAGAAACCAGAGTAAAAGTTTCTCGTGCAAACCGTTCCCTTTGTGCTAGATGAACGAACGTCTCTCCACAGGCTAAGTTCTGAGAGATAAGTGTGTGTGAAAGCCGTCCTTCACCTAGCTTGTTGGGAACCCAAAGTTTCTTTTCATTTGCAAACTCCACTCCATACATATACATGGGGAGGTACTAGCTCCAACTCTGTTTTACAGTGAAAAATGCAGGAACATCAAAACGGCTCTAGGAAACAGACTGTGAAACCAGAGTAAAAGTTTCTCCTGCAACCCGTTCCCTTTGTGCTAGATGAACGAATGTCTCTCCACATGCTCAGTTCTGAGAGATAAGTGGGTGTGAAAGCCGTATTTCACCTAGCTTGTTGGGTACACAAAGTTTCTTTTCAGTTGCAAACTCCACTCCATACATATATATGGGGAGGTAATAGCTCCAACTCGGTTTTACAGTGAAAACTGCAGGAACTTCAAACCAGTAATCGGAAACTGTCTGAGAAACCAGAGTAAAAGTGTCTCCTTCAACCCGTTCCCTTTGTGCTAGATGAACGAACGTCTCTCCACATGCTCATTTCTGAGAGATAAGTGTGTGTGAAAGCCGTCCTTCACCTAGCTTGTTGGGAACACATAGATTCTTTTCAGTTGCAAACTCCATTCCATACATATATATGGGGAGGTACTAGCTCCAAATCGGTTTTACAGTGAAAACTGCAGGAACTTCAAACCGGCACTAGGAAACAGACTGAGAAACCAGAGTAAAAGTTTCCCCTGCAACCCGTTCCCTTTGAGCTAGATAAACGAAAGTCTCTCCACATGCTCAGTTCTGAGAGATAAGTGTGTGTGAATGCCGTACTTCACCTAGCTTGTTGGGAACACAAAGTTTCTTTTCAGTTGCAAACCCCACTCCATACATATATATGGGGAGGTACTAGCTCCAAAACTTTTTTACAGTGAAAACTGCAGGAACTTCAAACCGGCACTAGGAAACAGACTGAGAAACCAGAGTACAAGTTTCTCCTGCAACCCGTTCCCTTTGAGCTATATGAACGTACGTCTCTCCACATGCTCAGTTCTGAGAGATAAGTGTGTGTGAAAGCCGTCCTTCACCTAGCTTGTTGGGAACCCAAAGTTTCTTTTCAGTTGCAAACTCCACTCCATACATATATATGGTGTGGTACTAGTTCCAACTCGTTTTTACATTGAAAACTGCAGGAACTTCAAACACGCACTAGGAATCAGACTGAGAAACCGGAGTAAATTTCCTCCTGCAACCCGTTCCCTTTGTGCTAGATGAACGAACGTCTCTCCTCATGCTCAGTTCTGAGAGATAAGTGTGTGTGAAAGCCGTCCTTCATCTTGCTTGTTGGGAACACAAAGATTCTTTGCAGTGGCAAAATCCACTCCATACATATATATGGGGAGGTACTAGCTCCAACCCGGTTTTACAGTGAAAACTGCAGGAACTTCAAACCGGCACTAGGAAACAGATTGAGGAACCAGAGTAAAAGTTTCTCCTGCAACCCTTTCCTTTTGTGCTAGATGAACGAGCTTCTTTCCACAGGCTAAGTTCTGAGAGATAAGTGTGTGTGAAAGCCGTACTTCACCTAGCTTGTTGGGAACACAAAGTTTCTTTTCAGTTGCAAACTCCACTCCATACATATATTTGGGGAGGTGCTATCTCCAACTCGGTTTTACAGTGAAAACTGCAGGAACAACAAACCGGCACTAGGAAACAAATTGAGAAACCAGAGTAAAAGTTTCTCCTGCAACCCGTTCCTTTGTGCTAGATGAACGAACATCTCTCCACAGGCTAAGTTCTGAGAGATAAGTGTGTGTGAAAGCCGTCCTTCACCTAGCTTGTTGGGAACACAAAGTTTCTTTTCAGTTGCAAACTCCACTCCATACATATATAAGGGGAGGTAATACCTCCAACTCGGTTTTACAGTTAAACTGAAGGAACTTCAAACAGGAACTAGGAATCAGAGTGGGAAACCAGAGTAAATGTTTCCCCTTCAACCCATTCCCTTTGTGCTAGATGAACGAATGTCTCTCCACATGCTCAGTTCTGAGAGATAAGTGTGTGTGAAAGCCGTCCTTCACCTAGCTTGTTGTGAACACAAAGTTTCTTTTCATTTGCAAACTCCACTCCATACATATATATGGGGTGGTACTAGCTCCAACTCTGTTTTACAGTGAAAAATGCAGGAACATCAAACCGGCTCTAGGAAACCGACTGTGAAACCAGAGTAAAATTTCTCCTGCAACCCGTTCCCTTTGTGCTAGATGAACGAACGTCTCTCCACAGGCTAAGTTCTGAGAGATAAGTGTGTGTGAAAGCCGTCCTTCACCTAGCTTGTTGGGAACCCAAAGTTTCTTTTCATTTGCAAACTCCACTCCATACATATATATGGGGAGGTACTAGCTCCAATTCTGTTTTACAGTGAAAAATGCAGGAACATCAAAACGGCTCTAGGAAACAGACTGTGAAACCAGAGTAAAAGTTTCTCCTGCAACCCGTTCCCTTTGTGCTAGATGAACGAATGTCTCTCCACATGCTCAGTTCTGAGAGATAAGTGGATGTGAAAGCCGTATTTCACCTAGCTTGTTGGGTACACAAAGTTTCTTTTCAGTTGCAAACTCCACTCCATACATATATATGGGGAGGTAATAGCTCCAACTCGGTTTTACAGTGAAAACTGCAGGAACTTCAAACCAGTAATCGGAAACTGTCTGAGAAACCAGAGTAAAAGTGTCTCCTTCAACCCGTTCCCTTTGTGCTAGATGAACGAACGTCTCTCCACATGCTCAGTTCTGAGAGATATGTGTGTGTGAAAGCCGTCCTTCACCTAGCTTGTTGGGAACACAAAGTTTCTTTTCAGTTGCAAACTCCACTCCATATATATATATGGGGATGCACTAGATCCAACTCCGTTTTACAGTGCAAACTGTAGGAACTTCAACCCGGCACTAGGAAACAGACTGAGAAACCAGAGTACAAGTTTCTCCTGCAACTCGTTCCCTTTGTGCTAGATGAACGAACGTCTCTCCACATGCTCATTTCTGAGAGATAAGTGTGTGTGAAAGCCGTCCTTCACCTAGCTTGTTGGGAACACATAGTTTCTTTTCAGTTGCAAACTCCACTCCATACATATATATGGGGAGGTACTAGCTCCAAATCGGTTTTACAGTGAAAACTGCAGGAACTTCAAACCGGCACTAGGAAACAGACTGAGAAACCAGAGTAAAAGTTTCCCCTGCAACCCGTTCCCTTTGAGCTAGATAAACGAAAGTCTCTCCACATGCTCAGTTCTGAGAGATAAGTGTGTGTGAAAGCCGTACTTCACCTAGCTTGTTGGGAACACAAAGTTTCTTTTCAGTTGCAAACCCCACTCCATACATATATATGGGGAGGTACTAGCTCCAAAACTTTTTTACAGTGAAAACTGCAGGAACTTCAAACCGGCACTAGGAAACAGACTGAGAAACCAGAGTACAAGTTTCTCCTGCAACCCGTTCCCTTTGAGCTATATGAACGTACGTCTCTCCACATGCTCAGTTCTGAGAGATAAGTGTGTGTGAAAGCCGTCCTTCACCTAGCTTGTTGGGAACCCAAAGTTTCTTTTCAGTTGCAAACTCCACTCCATACATATATATGGTGTGGTACTAGTTCCAACTCGTTTTTACATTGAAAACTGCAGGAACTTCAAACACGCACTAGGAATCAGACTGAGAAACCGGAGTAAATTTCCTCCTGCAACCCGTTCCCTTTGTGCTAGATGAACGAACGTCTCTCCTCATGCTCAGTTCTGAGAGATAAGTGTGTGTGAAAGCCGTCCTTCATCTTGCTTGTTGGGAACACAAAGATTCTTTGCAGTGGCAAAATCCACTCCATACATATATATGGGGAGGTACTAGCTCCAACCCGGTTTTACAGTGAAAACTGCAGGAACTTCAAACCGGCTCTAGGAAACAGATTGAGGAACCAGAGTAAAAGTTTCTCCTGCAACCCTTTCCTTTTGTGCTAGATGAACGAGCTTCTTTCCACAGGCTAAGTTCTGAGAGATAAGTGTGTGTGAAAGCCGTACTTCACCTAGCTTGTTGGGAACACAAAGTTTCTTTTCAGTTGCAAACTCCACTCCATACACATATATGGGGAGGTGCTAGCTCCAACTCGGTTTTACAGTGAAAACTGCAGGAACAACAAACCGGCACTAGGAAACAAATTGAGAAACCAGAGTAAAAGTTTCTCCTGCAACCCGTTCCCTTTGTGCTAGATGAACGAACGTCTCTCCACAGGCTAAGTTCTGAGAGATAAGTGTTTGTGAAAGCCGTCCTTCACCTAGCTTGTTGGGAACACAAAGTTTCTTTTCAGTTGCAAAATCCACTCCATACATATATAAGGGGAGGTAATACCTCCAACTCGGTTTTACAGTTAAACTGAAGGAACTTCAAACAGGCACTAGGAATCAGAGTGGGAAACCAGAGTAAATGTTTCCCCTTCAACCCATTCCCTTTGTGCTAGATGAACGAATGTCTCTCCACATGCTCAGTTCTGAGAGATAAGTGTGTGTGAAAGCCGTCCTTCACCTAGCTTGTTGGGAACACAAAGCTTCTTTTCAGTTGATAATTCCACTCCATACATATATATGGGGAGGTACTAGCTCCAACTCGGTTTTACAGTGAAAACTGCAGGAACTTCAAACCGGCACTAGGAAACAGACTGAGAAACCAGAGTAAAAGTTTCACCTGCAACCCGTTCCCTTTGTGCTAGATGAACGAAAGTCTCTCCACATGCTCAGTTCTGAGATATAAGTGTGTGTGAAATCCGTCCTTCATCTAGCTTGTTGGGAACACAAAGTTTCTTTTCAGTTGCAAACTCCACTCCATACATATATATGGGGAGGTACAAGCTCCAACTCGGTTTTACAGTGAAAACTGCAGGAACTTCAAACCGGCACTAGGAAACAGACTGAGAAACCAGAGTAAAAGTTTCTCCTGCAACCCGTTCCATTTGAGCTAGATGAACGAACGTCTCTCCACATGCTCAGTTCTGAGAGATAAATGTGTGTGAAAGCCGTCCTTCACCTAGCTTGTTGGGAGCCCAATGTTTCTTTTCAGTTGCAAACTCCACTCCATACATATATATGGGGATGTACTAGCTCCAACTCGGTTTTACAGTGAAACTGCAGGAACTTCAAACCGGCGCTAGGAAACAGACTGAGAAACCAGAGTAAAAGTTTCTCCTGCAACCCGTTCCTTTGAGCTAGATGAACGAACGTCTCTCCACATGCTCAGTTCTGAGGGAAAATTGTGTGTGAAAGCCGTCCTTCACCTAGCTTGTTGGGAACACAAAGTTTCTTTTCACTTGCAAACTCCACTCCATACATATATATGGGGAGGTACTAGCTCCAAATCGGTTTTACAGTGAAAACTGCAGGAACTTCTAACCGGCACTAGGAAACAGACTGAGAAACCAGAGTAAAAGTTTCTCCTGCATCCCGTTCCATTTGAGCTAGATGAACGAACTTCTCTCCACATGCTCAGTTCTGAGAGATAAGTGTGTGTGAAAGCCTCCTTTACCTAGCTTGTTGGGAACACAAAGATTCTTTGCAGTTGCAAAATCCACTCCATACATATATATGGGGAGGTACTAGTTCCAACTCGGTTTTACAGTGAAAACTGCAGGAACTTCAAAACGGCACTAGGAAACAGACTGGAAACCAGAGTAATAGTTTCCCTGCAACCCGTTCCTTTTGTGCTAAATGAATGAACGTCTCTCCACTTGCTCAGTTCTGAGAGAAAATTGTGTGTGAAAGCCGTCCTTCACCTAGCTTGTTGGGAACACAAAGTTTCTTTTCAGTTGCAAACTCCACTCCATACATATATATGGGGAGGTCCTAGATCCAAATCGGTTTTACAGTGAAAACTGCAGGAACTTCAAACCGGCACTAGGAAACAGACTGAGAAACCAGAGTAAATTTCCTCCTGCAAACCGTTCCCTTTGTGATAGATGAACGAACGTCTCTCCACAGGCTCAGTTCTGAGAGAAAAGTGTGTGTGAAAGCCGTCCTTCACCTAGCTTGTTGGAAACCCAAAGTTTCTTTTCAGTTGCAAACTCCACTCCATACATATATATGGTGATGTACTAGATCCAACTCCGTTTTACAGTGCAAACTGTAGGAACTTCAACCCGGCACTAGGAAACAGACTGAGATACCAGCGTAAAAGTTTCTCCTGCAACCCGTTCCCTTTGTGCTAGATGAACGAACGTCTCTCCACATGCTCAATTCTGAGAGATAAGTGTGTGTGAAAGCCGTCCTTCACCTAGCTTGTTGGGACCCAAAGTTTCTTTTCAGTTGCAAACTCCACTCCATACATATATATGGGGATATACTAGATCCAACTCCGTTTTACAGTGCAAACTGTAGGAACTTCAACCCGGCACTAGGAAACAGACTGAGAAACCAGATTAAAGTTTCCCCTGCAAACCGTTCCCTTTGAGCTAGATGAACGAACATCTCTCCACATGCTCAGTTCTGAGAGATAAGTGTGTGTGAAAGCTCTCCTTCAACTAGCTTGTTGGGAACACAAAGTTCTTTTCAGTTGCATAATCCACTCCATACATATATATGGGGAGGTACTAGCTTCAAATCGTTTTTACAGTGAAAACTGCAGGAACTTCAAACCGGCACTAGGAAACAGACTGAGAAACCAGAGTAAAAGTTTCCCCTACAACCCGTTCACTTTGAGCTAGATGAACGAACGTCTCTCCACATGCTCAGTTCTGAGAGATAAGTGTGTGTGAAAGCCGTCCTTCAACTAGATTGTTGGGAACACAAAGTTTCTTTTCAGTTGCAAACTCCACTCCATACATATATATGGGGAGGTACAAGCTCCAACTCGGTTTTACAGTGAAAACTGCAGGAACTTCAAACCGGCACTAGGAAACAGACTGAGAAACCAAAGTAAAAGTTTCACCTGCAACCCGTTCCATTTGAGCTAGATGAACGAACGTCTCTCCACATGCTCAGTTCTGAGATATATGTGTGTGTGAAAGCCGTCCTTCACCTAGCTTGTTGGGAACACAAAGTTTCTTTTCAGTTGCAAACTCCACTCCATACATATATATGGGGAGGTCCTAGCTCCAACTCGGTTTTACAGTGAAAACAGCAGGAACTTCAAACCGGCACTAGGAAACAGACTGAGAAACCAGAGTAATAGTTTCTCCTGCAACCCGTTCCTTTGAGCTAGATGAACGAACGTCTCTCCTCATGCTCAGTTCTGAGAGATAAGGGTGTGTGAAAGCCTCCTTTACCTAGCTTGTTGGGAACACAAAGATTCTTTGCAGTTGCAGAATCCACTCCATACATATATATGGGGAGGTAGTAGTTCCAACTCGGTTTTACAGTGAAAACTGCAGGAACTTCAAAACGGCACTAGGAAACAGACTGGAAACCAGAGTAATAGTTTCCCTGCAACCCGTTCCCTTTGTGCTAAGTGAATGAACGTCTCTCCACTTGCTCAGTTCTGAGAGAAAATTGTGTGTGAAAGCCGTCCTTCACCTAGCTTGTTGGGAACACAAAGTTTCTTTTCAGTTGCAAACTCCACTCCATACATATATATGGGGAGGTCCTAGCTCCAAATCGGTTTTACAGTGAAAACTGCAGGAACTTCAAACCGGCACTAGGAAACAGACTGAGAAACCAGAGTAAATTTCCTCCTGCAAACCGTTCCCTTTGTGATAGATGAACGAACGTCTCTCCACAGGCTCAGTTCTGAGAGAAAAGTGTGTGTGAAAGCCGTCCTTCACCTAGCTTGTTGGGAACCCAAAGTTTCTTTTCAGTTGCAAACTCCACTCCATACATATATATGGTGATGTACTAGATCCAACTCCGTTTTACAGTGCAAACTGTAGGAACTTCAACCCGGCACTAGGAAACAGACTGAGATACCAGCGTAAAAGTTTCTCCTGCAACCCTTTCCCTTTGTGCTAGATGAACGAACGTCTCTCCACATGCTCAGTTCTGAGAGATAAGTGTGTGTGAAAGCCGTCCTTCACCTAGCTTGTTGGGACCCAAAGTTTCTTTTCAGTTGCAAACTCCACTCCATACATATATATGGGGATATACTAGATCCAACTCCGTTTTACAGTGCAAACTGTAGGAACTTCAACCCGGCACTAGGAAACAGACTGAGAAACCAGATTAAAGTTTCCCCTGCAAACTGTTCCCTTTGAGCTAGATGAACGAACATCTCTCCACATGCTCAGTTCTGAGAGATAAGTGTGTGTGAAAGCTGTCCTTCAACTAGCTTGTTGGGAACACAAAGATCTTTTCAGTTGCATAATCCACTCCATACATATATATGGGGAGGTACAAGCTCCAAATCGTTTTTACAGTGAAAACTGCAGGACCTTCAAACCGGCACTAGGAAACAGACTGAGAAACCAGAGTAAAAGTTTCCCCTACAACCCGTTCACTTTGAGCTAGATGAACGAACGTCTCTCCACATGCTCAGTTCTGAGAGATAAGTGTGTGTGAAAGCCGACCTTCAACTAGATTGTTGGGAACACAAAGTTTCTTTTCAGTTGCAAACTCCACTCCATACATATATATGGGGAGGTACTAGCTCCAACTCGGTTTTACAGTGAAAACTGCAAGAACTTCAAACTGGCACTAGGAAACAGAGTGAGAAACCAGAGTAAATGTTTCTCCTGCAACCCGTTCCCTTTGAGCTTGATGAACGAACGTCTCTCCTCATGCTCAGTTCTGAGAGATAAGTGTTTGTGAAAGCCTCCTTTACCTAGCTTGTTGGGAAAACAAAGATTCTTTGCAGTTGCAAAATCCACTCCATACTTATATAAGGGGAGGTACTAGCTCCAACTCGGTTTTACAGTGAAAACTGCAGGATCTTCAAACCGGCACTAGGAAACAGACTGAGAAACCAGAGTAAAAGTTTCTCCTGCATCCCGTTCCCTTTGAGCTAGATGAACGAACGTCTCTCCACATGCTCAGTTCTGAGAGTTATGTGTGTATGAAAGCCGTCCTTCACCTAGCTTGTTGGGAACCCAAAGTTTATTTTCAGTTGCAATCTCCAATCCATACATATATATGGGGATGTACTAGATCCAACTCCGATTTACAGTGCAGTCTGTAGGAACTTCAACCCGGCACTAGGAAACAGACTGAGAAACCAGAGTAAAAGTTTCTCCTGCAACCCGTTCCCTTTGTGCTAGATGAACGAACGTCTCTCCACATGCTCTGTTCTGAGAGATAAGTGTGTGTGAAAGCCGTCCTTCACCTAGCTTGTTGGGACCCAAAGTTTCTTTTCACTTGCAAACCCCACTCCATACATATATATGGGGATATACTAGATCCAAATCCCTTTTACAGTGCAAACTGTAGGAACTTCAACACGGCACTAGGAAACAGACTGAGAAACCAGAGTAAAAGTTTCTCCTGCAACCCGTTCCCTTTGAGCTTGATGAACGAACGTCTCTCCTCATGCTCAGTTCTGAGAGATAAGTGTGTGTGAAAGCCTCCTTTACCTAGCTTGTTGGGAACACAAAGATTCTTTGCAGTTGCAAAATCCACTCCATACTTATATAAGGGGAGGTACTAGCTCCAACTCGGTTTTACAGTGAAAACTCAGGATCTTCAAACCGACACTAGGAAACAGACTGGAAACCAGAGTAATAGTTTCCCTGCAACCCGTTCCCTTTGTGCTAAGTGAATGAACGTCTCTCCACTTGCTCATTTCTGAGAGAAAAGTGTGTGTGAAAGCCGTCCTTCAACTAGTTTGTTGGGAACACAAAGTTTCTTTTCAGTTGCAAAATCCACTCCATACATATATATGGGGAGGTACTAGCTCCAACTCGGTTTTACAGTGAAAAATGCAGGAACTACAAACCGGCACTAGGAAACAGACTGGAAAACAGAGTAATAGTTTCCCTGCAACCCGTTCCCTTTGTGCTAAGTGAATGAACGTCTCTTCACTTGCTCAGTTCTGAGAGAAAAGTGTGTGTGAAAGCCGTCCTTCACCTAGCTTGTTTTAACACAAAGTGTCTTTTCAGTTGCAAACTCCACTCCATACATACATATGGGGAGGTACTAGCTCCAAATCGGTTTTACAGTGAAAACTGCAGGAACTTCAAACCGGGACTAGGAAACAGACTGAGAATCCAGAGTAAATTTCCTCCTGCAACCAGTTCCCTTTGTGATAGATGAACGAACGTCTCTCCACAGGCTCAGTTCTGAGAGAAAATTGTGTGTGAAAGCCGTACTTCACCTAGCTTTTTGGGAACACAAAGTTTCTTTTCAGTTGCAAACTCCACTCCATACATATATATGGGGAGGATCTAGCTCCAACTCGGTTTTACAGTGAAAACTGCAGGAACATCAAACCGGCACTAGGAAACAGACTGAGAAACCAGAGTAATAGTTTCTCCTGCAACCCGTTCCCTTTGAGCTAGATGAACGAACGTCTCTCCACATGCTCAGTTCTGAGAGATATCTGTGTGTGAAAGCCTTCCTTCACCTAGCTTGTTGGGAACCCAAAGTTTCTTTTCAGTTGCAAACTCCACTCCATACATATACATGGGGATGTACTAGATGCAACCCTGTTTTACAGTGCAAACTGTAGGAACTTCAACCCGGCACTAGGAAACAGACTGAGAAACCAGAGTACTAGTTTCTCCTGCAACCCGTTCCCTTTGTGCTAGATGAACGAACGTCTCTCCACATGCTCAGTTCTGAGAGATAAGTGTGTGTGAAAGCCGTCCTTCACCTAGCTTGTTGGGACCCAAAGTTTCTTTTCACTTGCAAACTCCACTGCATATATATATATGGGGATATAATAGATCCAAATCCGTTTAACAGTGCAAATTGTAGGAACTTCAACACGGCACTAGGAAACAGACTGAGAAACCAGATTAAAGTTTCCCTGCAACCCGTTCCCTTTGAGCTAAGTGAATGAACGTCTCTCCACTTGCTCATTTCTGAGAGAAAAATGTGTGTGAAAGCCGTCCTTCAACTAGCTTGTTGGGAACACAAAGTTTCTTTTCAGTTGCAAAATCCACTCCATACATATATATGGGGAGGTACTATCTCCAACTCGGTTTTACAGTGAAAACTGCAGGAACATCAAACCGGCACTAGGAAACAGACTGAGAAACCAGAGTAAAAGTTTCTCCTGCAACCCGTTCCCTTTGACCTAGATGAACGAACGTCTCTCCACATGCTCAGTTCTGAGAGATAAGTATGTGTGAAAGCCGTCCTTCACCTAGCTTGTTGGGAACCCAAAGTTTCTTTTCAGTTGCAAACTCCACTCCATACATATATACGGGGATGTACTAGATCCAACTCCGTTTTACAGTGCAAACTGTAGGAACTTCAACCTTGCACTAGGAAACAGACTGAGAAACCAGAGTAAAAGTTTCTCCTGCAACCCGTTCCCTTTGTGCTAGATGAACGAACGTCTCTCCACAGGCTCAGTTCTGAGAGAAAATTATGTGTGAAAGCCGTACTTCACCTAGCTTTTTGGGTACACAAAGTTTCTTTCAGTTGCAAACTCCACTCCATACATATATATGGGGAGGTACTAGCTCCAACTCGGTTTTACAGTGAAAACTGCAGGAACATCAAACCGGCACTAGGAAACAGACTGAGAAACCAGAGTAAAAGTTTCTCCTGCATCCCGTTCCCTTCGAGCTAGATGAACGAACGTCTCTCCACATGCTCAGTTCTGAGAGATATGTGTGTGTGAAAGCCGTCCTTCACCTAGCTTGTTGGGAACCCAAAGTTTCTTTTCAGTTGCAAACTCCACTCCATACATATACATGGGGATGTACTAGATGCAACCCTGTTTTACAGTGCAAACTGTAGGAACTTCAACCCGGCACTAGGAAACAGACTGAGAAACCAGAGTAATAGTTTCTCCTGCAACCCGTTCCCTTTGTGCTAGATGAACGAACGTCTCTCCACATGCTCAGTTCTGAGAGATAAGTGTGTGTGAAAGCCGTCCTTCACCTAGCTTGTTGGGACCCAAAGTTTCTTTTCACTTGCAAACTCCACTGCATATATATATATGGGGATATACTAGATCCAAATCCGTTTTACAGTGCAAATTGTAGGAACTTCAACACGGCACAAGGAAACAGACTGAGAAACCAGATTAAAGTTTCCCTGCAACCCGTTCCCTTTGAGCTAGATGAACGAACGTCTCCCCACATGCTCAGTTCTTAGAGATAAGTGTGTGTGAAGCCGTCCTTCACCTAGCTTGTTGGGAACACAAAGTTTCTTTTCACTTGCAAACTCCCATCCATACATATATATGGGGAGGTGCTAGCTCCAACTAGGTTTTACAGTGAAAACTGCAGGAACTTCAAACCGGCACTAGGAAACAGACTGAGAAACCAGAGTAAAAGTTTCTCCTGCAACCCGTTCCTTTTGTGCTAGATGAACGAAAGTCTCTCCACATGCTCAGTTCTGGGAGAAAAGTGTGTGTGAAAGCCGTCCTTCACCTAGCTTCTTGGGAACACAAAGATTCTTTGCAGGTGCAAAATTCACTCCATACATATATAAGGGGAGGTACTAGCTCCAGCTCGGTTTTACAGTGATATCTGCGGGAACTTCAAACCGGCACTAGGAAACAGACTGAGAAACCAGAGTAAAAGTTTCTCCTGAAACCCGTTCCCTTTGTGCTAGATGAACAAACGTCTCTCCATATGCTCAGTTCTGAGAGATAAGTGTGTGTGAAAGCCGTCCTTCACCTAGATTGTTGGGAACCCAATGTTTCTTTTCAGTTGCAAACTCCACTCCATACATATATATGGGGAGGTAATAGCTCCAACTCGGTTTTACAGTGAAAACTGCAGGAACTTCAAACCGGCACTAGGAAACAGACTGAGAAACCAGAGTAAAAGTTTCTCCTGCAACCCGTTCCCTTTGTGCTAGATGAACGAACGTCTCTCCAGATGCTCAGTTCTGAGAGAAAATTGTGTGTTAAAGCCGTCCTTCACCTAGCTTGTTTGGAACACAAAGTTTCTTTTCAGTTGCAAACTCCACTCCATACATATATATGGGGAGGTACTAGCTCCAACACGGTTTTACAGTGAAAACTGCAGGAACTTCAAACCGGCACTAGGAAACAGACTGAGAAATCAGAGTAAAAGTTACTCCTGCAACCCGTTCCCTTTGAGCTAGATGAACGAACGTCTCTCCACATGCTCAGTTCTGAGAGATAAGTGCGTGTGAAAGCCGTCCTTTACCTAGCTTGTTGGGAACACAAAGATTCTTTGCAGTTGCAAAATCCACTCCATACATATATATGGGGAGGTACTAGCTCCAACTCGGTTTTACAGTGAAAACTGCAGGATCTTCAAACCGGCACTAGGAAACAGACTGGAAACCAGAGTAATAGTTTCCCTGCAAACCTTTCCCTTTGTGCTAAGTGAATGAACGTCTCTCCACTTGCTCATTTCTGAGAGAAAAATGTGTGTGAAAGCCGTCCTTCAACTAGCTTGTTGGGAACACAAAGTTTCTTTTCAGTTGCAAAATCCACTCCATACATATAGATGGGGAGGTACTATCTCCAACTCGGTTTTACAGTGAAAACTGCAGGAACATCAAACCGGCACTAGGAAACAGACTGAGAAACCAGAGTAAAAGTTTCTCCTGCAACCCGTTCCCTTTGACCTAGATGAACGAACGTCTCTCCACATGCTCAGTTCTGAGAGATAAGTGTGTGTGAAAGCCGTCCTTCACCTAGCTTGTTGGGAACCCAAATTTTCTTTTCAGTTGCAAACTCCACTCCATACATATATATGGGGATGTACTAGATCCAACTCCGTTTTACAGTGCAAACTATAGGAACTTCAACCCGGCACTAGGAAACAGACTGAGAAACCAGAGTAAAAGTTTCTGCTGCAACCCGTTCCCTTTGTGCTAGATGAACGAACGTCTCTCCACATGCTCAGTTCTGAGAGATAATTGTGTGTGAAAGCCGTCCTTCACCTAGCTTGTTGGGACCCAAATTTTCTTTTCAGTTGAAAACTCCACTCCATACATATATATGGGGATATACTAGATCCAACTCCGTTTTAAAGTGCAAACTGTAGGAAATTCAACCCGGCACTAGGAAACAGACTGAGAAACCAGAGTAAAAGTTTCTCCTGCAAACCGTTCCCTTTGTGCTAGATGAACGAACGTCTCTCCACATGCTCAGTTCTGAGAGATAAGTGTGTGAAAGCCGTCCTTCACCTAGCTTGTTGGGAACACAAAGTTTCTTTTCACTTGAAAACTCCCATCCATACATATATATGGGGAGGTGCTAGCTCCAACTAGGTTTTACAGTGAAAACTGCAGGAACTTCAACCCGGCACTAGGAAACAGACTGAGAAACCAGAGTAAAAGTTTCTCCTGCAACCCGTTCCCTTTGAGCTAGATGAACGAACGTCTCTCCACATGCTCAGTTCTGAGAGATAAGTGCGTGTGAAAGCCGTCCTTTACCTAGCTTGTTGGGAACACAAAGATTCTTTGCAGTTGCAAAATCCACTCCATACATATATATGGGGAGGTACTAGCTCCAACTCGGTTTTACAGTGAAAAATGCAGGATCTTCAAACCGGCACTAGGAAACAGACTGGAAACCAGAGTAATAGTTTCCCTGCAAACCTTTCCCTTTGTGCTAAGTGAATGAACGTCTCTCCACTTGCTCATTTCTGAGAGAAAAATGTGTGTGAAAGCCGTCCTTCAACTAGCTTGTTGGGAACACAAAGTTTCTTTTCAGTTGCAAAATCCACTCCATACATATATATGGGGAGGTACTATCTCCAACTCGGTTTTACAGTGAAAACTGCAGGAACATCAAACCGGCACTAGGAAACAGACTGAGAAACCAGAGTAAAAGTTTCTCCTGCAACCCGTTCCCTTTGACCTAGATGAACGAACGTCTCTCCACATGCTCAGTTCTGAGAGATAAGTGTGTGTGAAAGCCGTCCTTCACCTAGCTTGTTGGGAACCCAAATTTTCTTTTCAGTTGCAAACTCCACTCCATACATATATATGGGGATGTACTAGATCCAACTCCGTTTTACAGTGCAAACTATAGGAACTTCAACCCGGCACTAGGAAACAGACTGAGAAACCAGAGTAAAAGTTTCTGCTGCAACCCGTTCCCTTTGTGCTAGATGAACGAACGTCTCTCCACATGCTCAGTTCTGAGAGATAATTGTGTGTGAAAGCCGTCCTTCACCTAGCTTGTTGGGACCCAAATTTTCTTTTCAGTTGAAAACTCCACTCCATACATATATATGGGGATATACTAGATCCAACTCCGTTTTAAAGTGCAAACTGTAGGAAATTCAACACGGCACTAGGAAACAGACTGAGAAACCAGAGTAAAAGTTTCTCCTGCAAACCGTTCCCTTTGTGCTAGATGAACGAACGTCTCTCCACATGCTCAGTTCTGAGAGATAAGTGTGTGAAAGCCGTCCTTCACCTAGCTTGTTGGGAACACAAAGTTTCTTTTCACTTGCAAACTCCCATCCATACATATATATGGGGAGGTGCTAGCTCCAACTAGGTTTTACAGTGAAAACTGCAGGAACTTCAACCCGTCACTAGGAAACAGACTGAGAAACCAGATTAAAATTTCCCCTGCAACCCGTTCCCTTTGAGCTAGATGAACGAACGTCTCTCCACATGCTCATTTCTGAGAGATAATTGTGTGTGAAAGCCGTCCTTCACCAACTTGTTGGGAACACAAAGTTTCTTTTCAGTTGCAACACCACTCCATACATATATATGGGGAGGTACTATCTCCAAATCGTTTTTACAGTGAAAACTGCAGGAACTTCAAACCGGCACTAGGAAACAGACTGAGAAACCAGAGTAAAAGTTTCCCCTACAACCCGTTCACTTTGAGCTAGATGAACGAACGTCTCTCCACATGCTCATTTCTGAGAGATAAGTGTGTGTGAAAGCCGTCCTTCACATATCTTGTTGGGAACCCAAATTTTCTTTTCAGTTGCTAACTCCACTCCATATATATATATGGGGAGGTACTAGTTCCATCTCGGTTTTACAGTGAAATCTGCAGGAACTTCAAAACGGCACTAGGAAACAGACTGAGAAACCAGAGTAAAAGTTTCTCCTGCAAACCGTTTCCTTTGTGCTAGATGAACGAACGTCTCTCCACAGAGTCAGTTCTGAGAGAAACGTGTGTGTGAAAGCCGTCCTTTACCTAGCTTGTTGGGAACACAAAGTTTCTTTTCAGTTGCAAACTCCACTCTTTACATATATATGGGGAGGTACTAGCTCCAACTCGTTTTTACAGTGAAAACTGCAGGAACTTCAAACCGGCACTAGGAAACAGACTGAGAAACCAGAGTAAATTTCCCCCTGCAAACCGTTCCCTTTGTGATAGATGAACGAACGTCTCTCCACATGCTCAGTTCTGATAGATAAGTGTGTGTGAAAGCCGTCCTTCACCTAGCTTGTTGGGAACACAAAGATTCTTTTCACTTGCAAACTCCCATCCATACATATATATGGGGAGGTGCTAGCTGCAAATAGGTTTTACAGTGAAAACTGCAGGAACATCAAACCGGCACTAGGAAACAGACTGTGAAAGCAGAGTAAAAATTTCTCCTGCAACCCGTTCCTTTTTGGCTCGATGAACGAACGTCTCTCCACATGCTCAGTTCTGAGAGATAAGTGTGTGTGAAAGCCGTACTTCACCTAGCTTTTTGGGTACACAAAGTTTCTTTCAGTTGCAAACTCCACTCCATACATATATATGGGGAGGTACTAGCTCCAACTCGGTTTTACAGTGAAAACTGCAGGAACATCAAACCGGCACTAGGAAACAGACTGAGAAACCAGAGTAAAAGTTTCTCCTGCATCCCGTTCCCTTCGAGCTAGATGAACGAACGTCTCTCCACATGCTCAGTTCTGAGAGATATGTGTGTGTGAAAGCCGTCCTTCACCTAGCTTGTTGGGAACCCAAAGTTTCTTTTCAGTTGCAAACTCCACTCCATACATATACATGGGGATGTACTAGATGCAACCCTGTTTTACAGTGCAAACTGTAGGAACTTCAACCCGGCACTAGGAAACAGACTGAGAAACCAGAGTAATAGTTTCTCCTGCAACCCGTTCCCTTTGTGCTAGATGAACGAACGTCTCTCCACATGCTCAGTTCTGAGAGATAAGTGTGTGTGAAAGCCGTCCTTCACCTAGCTTGTTGGGACCCAAAGTTTCTTTTCACTTGCAAACTCCACTGCATATATATATATGGGGATATACTAGATCCAAATCCGTTTTACAGTGCAAATTGTAGGAACTTCAACACGGCACAAGGAAACAGACTGAGAAACCAGATTAAAGTTTCCCTGCAACCCGTTCCCTTTGAGCTAGATGAACGAACGTCTCCCCACATGCTCAGTTCTTAGAGATAAGTGTGTGTGAAGCAGTCCTTCACCTAGCTTGTTAGGAACACAAAGTTTCTTTTCACTTGCAAACTCCCATCCATACATATATATGGGGAGGTGCTAGCTCCAACTAGGTTTTACAGTGAAAACTGCAGGAACTTCAAACCGGCACTAGGAAACAGACTGAGAAACCAGAGTAAAAGTTTCTCCTGCAACCCGTTCCTTATGTGCTAGATGAACGAAAGTCTCTCCACATGCTCAGTTCTGGGAGAAAAGTGTGTGTGAAAGCCGTCCTTCACCTAGCTTGTTGGGAACACAAAGATTCTTTGCAGGTGCAATATTCACTCCATACATATATAAGGGGAGGTACTAGCTCCAGCTCGGTTTTACAGTGATATCTGCGGGAACTTCAAACCGGCACTAGGAAACAGACTGAGAAACCAGAGTAAAAGTTTCTCCTGAAACCCGTTCCCTTTGTGCTAGATGAACAAACGTCTCTCCATATGCTCAGTTCTGAGAGATAAGTGTGTGTGAAAGCCGTCCTTCACCTAGATTGTTGGGAACCCAATGTTTCTTTTCAGTTGCAAACTCCACTCCATACATATATATGGGGAGGTAATAGCTCCAACTCGGTTTTACAGTGAAAACTGCAGGAACTTCAAACCGGCACTAGGAAACAGACTGAGAAACCAGAGTAAAAGTTTCTCCTGCAACCCGTTCCCTTTGTGCTAGATGAACGAACGTCTCTCCAGATGCTCAGTTCTGAGAGAAAATTGTGTGTTAAAGCCGTCCTTCACCTAGCTTGTTTGGAACACAAAGTTTCTTTTCAGTTGCAAACTCCACTCCCTATATATATATGGGGAGGTACTAGCTCCAACACGGTTTTACAGTGAAAACTGCAGGAACTTCAAACCGGCACTAGGAAACAGACTGAGAAACCAGAGTAAAAGTTTCTCCTGCAACCCGTTCCCTTTGAGCTAGATGAACGAACGTCTCTCCACATGCTCAGTTCTGAGAGATAAGTGCGTGTGAAAGCCGTCCTTTACCTAGCTTGTTGGGAACACAAAGATTCTTTGCAGTTGCAAAATCCACTCCATACATATATATGGGGAGGTACTAGCTCCAACTCGGTTTTACAGTGAAAACTGCAGGATCTTCAAACCGGCACTAGGAAACAGACTGGAAACCAGAGTAATAGTTTCCCTGCAAACCTTTCCCTTTGTGCTAAGTGAATGAACGTCTCTCCACTTGCTCATTTCTGAGAGAAAAATGTGTGTGAAAGCCGTCCTTCAACTAGCTTGTTGGGAACACAAAGTTTCTTTTCAGTTGCAAACTCCATTCCATACATATATATGGGGAGGTACTATCTCCAACTCGGTTTTACAGTGAAAACTGCAGGAACATCAAACCGGCACTAGGAAACAGACTGAGAAACCAGAGTAAAAGTTTCTCCTGCAACCCGTTCCCTTTGACCTAGATGAACGAACGTCTCTCCACATGCTCAGTTCTGAGAGATAAGTGTGTGTGAAAGCCGTCCTTCACCTAGCTTGTTGGGAACCCAAATTTTCTTTTCAGTTGCAAACTCCACTCCATACATATATATGGGGATGTACTAGATCCAACTCCGTTTTACAGTGCAAACTATAGGAACTTCAACCCGGCACTAGGAAACAGACTGAGAAACCAGAGTAAAAGTTTCTGCTGCAACCCGTTCCCTTTGTGCTAGATGAACGAACGTCTCTCCACATGCTCAGTTCTGAGAGATAATTGTGTGTGAAAGCCGTCCTTCACCTAGCTTGTTGGGACCCAAATTTTCTTTTCAGTTGAAAACTCCACTCCATACATATATATGGGGATATACTAGATCCAACTCCGTTTTAAAGTGCAAACTGTAGGAAATTCAACCCGGCACTAGGAAACAGACTGAGAAACCAGAGTAAAAGTTTCTCCTGCAAACCGTTCCCTTTGTGCTAGATGAACGAACGTCTCTCCACATGCTCAGTTCTGAGAGATAAGTGTGTGAAAGCCGTCCTTCACCTAGCTTGTTGGGAACACAAAGTTTCTTTTCACTTGCAAACTCCCATCCATACATATATATGGGGAGGTGCTAGCTCCAACTAGGTTTTACAGTGAAAACTGCAGGAACTTCAACCCGGCACTAGGAAACAGACTGAGAAACCAGAGTAAAAGTTTCTCCTGCAACCCGTTCCCTTTGAGCTAGATGAACGAACGTCTCTCCACATGCTCAGTTCTGAGAGATAAGTGCGTGTGAAAGCCGTCCTTTACCTAGCTTGTTGGGAACACAAAGATTCTTTGCAGTTGCAAAATCCACTCCATACATATATATGGGGAGGTACTAGCTCCAACTCGGTTTTACAGTGAAAACTGCAGGATCTTCAAACCGGCACTAGGAAACAGACTGGAAACCAGAGTAATAGTTTCCCTGCAAACCTTTCCCTTTGTGCTAAGTGAATGAACGTCTCTCCACTTGCTCATTTCTGAGAGAAAAATGTGTGTGAAAGCCGTCCTTCAACTAGCTTGTTGGGAACACAAAGTTTCTTTTCAGTTGCAAAATCCACTCCATACATATATATGGGGAGGTACTATCTCCAACTCGGTTTTACAGTGAAAACTGCAGGAACATCAAACCGGCACTAGGAAACAGACTGAGAAACCAGAGTAAAAGTTTCTCCTGCAACCCGTTCCCTTTGACCTAGATGAACGAACGTCTCTCCACATGCTCAGTTCTGAGAGATAAGTGTGTGTGAAAGCCGTCCTTCACCTAGCTTGTTGGGAACACAAAGTTTCTTTTCAGTTGCAAACTCCACTCCATACATATATATGGGGATGTACTAGATCCAACTCCGTTTTACAGTGCAAACTATAGGAACTTCAACCCGGCACTAGGAAACAGACTGAGAAACCAGAGTAAAAGTTTCTGCTGCAACCCGTTCCCTTTGTGCTAGATGAACGAACGTCTCTCCACATGCTCAGTTCTGAGAGATAATTGTGTGTGAAAGCCGTCCTTCACCTAGCTTGTTGGGACCCAAATTTTCTTTTCAGTTGAAAACTCCACTCCATACATATATATGGGGATATACTAGATCCAACTCCGTTTTAAAGTGCAAACTGTAGGAAATTCAACCCGGCACTAGGAAACAGACTGAGAAACCAGAGTAAAAGTTTCTCCTGCAAACCGTTCCCTTTGTGCTAGATGAACGAACGTCTCTCCACATGCTCAGTTCTGAGAGATAAGTGTGTGAAAGCCGTCCTTCACCTAGCTTGTTGGGAACACAAAGTTTCTTTTCACTTGCAAACTCCCATCCATACATATATATGGGGAGATGCTAGCTCCAACTAGGTTTTACAGTGAAAACTGCAGGAACTTCAACCCGTCACTAGGAAACAGACTGAGAAACCAGATTAAAATTTCCCCTGCAACCCGTTCCCTTTGAGCTAGATGAACGAACGTCTCTCCACATGCTCATTTCTGAGAGATAATTGTGTGTGAAAGCCGTCCTTCACCAACTTGTTGGGAACACAAAGTTTCTTTTCAGTTGCAACTCCACTCCATACATATATATGGGGAGGTACTATCTCCAAATCGTTTTTACAGTGAAAACTGCAGGAACTTCAAACCGGCACTAGGAAACAGACTGAGAAACCAGAGTAAAAGTTTCCCCTACAACCCGTTCACTTTGAGCTAGATGAACGAACGTCTCTCCACATGCTCATTTCTGAGAGATAAGTGTGTGTGAAAGCCGTCCTTCACATATCTTGTTGGGAACCCAAATTTTCTTTTCAGTTGCTAACTCCACTCCATATATATATATGGGGAGGTACTAGTTCCAACTCGGTTTTACAGTGAAATCTGCAGGAACTTCAAAACGGCACTAGGAAACAGACTGAGAAACCAGAGTAAAAGTTTCTCCTGCAAACCGTTTCCTTTGTGCTAGATGAACGAACGTCTCTCCACAGAGTCAGTTCTGAGAGAAACGTGTGTGTGAAAGCCGTCCTTTACCTAGCTTGTTGGGAACACAAAGTTTCTTTTCAGTTGCAAACTCCACTCTTTACATATATATGGGGAGGTACTAGCTCCAACTCGTTTTTACAGTGAAAACTGCAGGAACTTCAAACCGGCACTAGGAAACAGACTGAGAAACCAGAGTAAATTTCCCCCTGCAAACCGTTCCCTTTGTGATAGATGAACGAACGTCTCTCCACATGCTCAGTTCTGATAGATAAGTGTGTGTGAAAGCCGTCCTTCACCTAGCTTGTTGGGAACACAAAGATTCTTTTCACTTGCAAACTCCCATCCATACATATATATGGGGAGGTGCTAGCTGCAAATAGGTTTTACAGTGAAAACTGCAGGAACATCAAACCGGCACTAGGAAACAGACTGTGAAAGCAGAGTAAAAATTTCTCCTGCAACCCGTTCCTTTTTGGCTCGATGAACGAACGTCTCTCCACATGCTCAGTTCTGAGAGATAAGTGTGTGTGAAAGCCGTCCTTCAACTAGCTTGTTGGGAACACAAAGATTCTTTGCATGTGCAAAATCCTCTCCATACATATATAAGGGGAGGTACTAGCTCCTACTCGGTTTTACAGTGAAATCTGCAGGAACTTCAAACAGGCACAAGGAAACAGACTGAGAAACCAGAGTAAAAGTTTCTCCTGCAACCCGTTCCCTTTGTGCTAGATGAACGAACGTCTGTCCACATGCTCAGTTCTGAGAGATAAGTGTGTGTGAAAGCCGTCCTTCACCTAGCTTGTTGGGAACACAAAGTTTCTTTTCAGTTGCAAACACCACTCCATATATATATATGGGGAGGTACTAGCTCCAACACGGTTTTACAGTGAAAACTGCAGGAACATCAAACCGGCACTAGGAAACAGACTGAGAAACCAGAGTAAATGTTTCTCCTGCAAACCGTTCCCTTTGAGCTAGATGAACGAACGTCTCTCCACATGTTCAGTTCTCAGAGATATGTGTGTGTGAAAGCCGTCCTTCACCTAGCTTGTTGGGAACCCAAAGATTCTTTTCAGTTGCAAACTCCACTCCATACATATATATGGGGATGTACTAGATCCAAATCCGTTTTACAGTGCAAACTATAGGAACTTCAACCCGGCACTAGGAAACAGACTGAGAAACCAGAGTAAAAGTTTCTCCTGCAACCCGTTCCCTTTGTGCTAGATGAACGAACGTCTCTCCACATGCTCAGTTCTGAGAGATATGTGTGTGTGAAAGCCGTCCTTCACCTAGCTTGTTTGGACTCAAAGCTTCTTTTCAGTTGCAAACTCCACTCCATACATATATATGGGGATATACTAGATCCAACTCCGTTTTACAGTGCAAACTGTAGGAACTTCAACCCGGCACTAGGAAACAGACTGAGAAACCAGATTAAAATTTCCCCTGCAACCCGTTCCCTTTGAGCTAGATGAACGAACGTCTCTCCACATGCTCAGTTCTGAGAGATAAGTGCGTGTGAAAGCCGTCCCTCACCTAGCTTTTTGGGAACACAAAGTTCTTTTCAGTTGCAAACTCCACTCCATACATATATATGGGGTGGTGCTAGCTCCAACTCGGTTTTACAGTGAAAACTGCAGGAACAACAAACCGGCACTAGGAAACAAATTGAGAAACCAGAGTAAAAGTTTCTCCTGCAACCCGTTCCCTTTGTGCAAGATAAACGATCGTCTCTCCACAGGCTAAGTTCTGAGAGATAAGTGTGTGTGAAAGCCGTCCTTCACCTAGCTTGTTGGGAACACAAAGTTTCTTTTCAGTTGCAAACTACACTCCATACATATATAAGGGGTGGTACTACCTCCAACTCGGTTTTACACTTAAAACTGCAGGAACTTCAAACCGGCACTAGGAAACAGACTGATAAACCAGAGTAAAAGTTTCTCCTGCAACCCGTTCCCTTTGTGCTAGATAAACGAACGTCTCCCACAGGCTCAGTTCTGAGAGAAAATTGTGTGAGGAAGCCATCCTTCACCTAGCTTGTTGGGAACACAAAGTTTCTTTTCAGTTGCAAACTCCACTCCATACATATATATGGGGAGGTACTAGCTCCAACTCGGTTTTACAGTGAAAACTGCAGGAACATCAAACCGGCACTAGGAAACAGACTGAGAAACCAGAGTAAAAGTTCCTCCTGCAACCCGTTCCCTTTGAGCTAGATGAACGAACGTCTCTCCACATGCTTAGTTCTGAGAGATAAGTGTGTGTGAAAGCCGTCCTTCACCTAGCTTGTTGGGAACCCAAAGTTTCTTTTCAGTTGCAAACTCCACTCCATACATATATATGGGGATATACTAGATCCAACTCCGTTTTACAGTGCAAACTGTAGGAACTTCAAATCGGCACTAGGAAACAGACTGAGAAACCAGATTAAAATTTCCCCTGCAACCCGTTCCCTTTGAGCTAGATGAACGAACGTCTCTCCACATGCTCAGTTCTGAGAGATAAGTGTGTGTGAAAGCCGTCCTTAACCTATCTTGTTGGGAACCCAAATTTTCTTTTCAGTTGCAAACTCCACTCCATATATATAAATGGGGAGGTACTAGTACCAAATCTGTTTTACAGTGAAAACTGCAGGAACTTCAAACCGGCACTAGGAAACAGACTGAGAAACCAGAGTAAAAGTTTCTCCTGCAACCCGTTCCCTTTGTGCTAGATGAACGAACGTCTCTCCACAGGGTCAGTTCTGAGAGAAACGTGTGTGTGAAAGCCGTCCTTCACCTAGCTTGTTGGGAAAACAAAGTTTCTTATCAGTTGCAAACTCCACTCCATACATATATATGAGGAGGTACTAGCTCCAACTCGGTTTTACAGTGAAAACTGCAGGAACTTCAAACCGGCACTAGGAAACAGACTGAGAAACCAGAGTAAATTTCCCCCTGCAAACCTTTCCCCTTGTGATAGATGAACGAACGTCTCTCCACATGCTCAGTTCTGAGAGATAAGTGTGTGTGAAAGCCGTCCTTCACCTAGCTTGTTGGGAACCCAAAGTTTCTTTTCAGTTGCAAACTCCACTCCATACATATATATGGGGATGTACTAGATCCAAATCCATTTTACAGTGCAAACTGTAGGAACTTCAACCCGGCACTAGGAAACAGACTGAGAAACCAGAGTAAAAGTTTCTCCTGCAACCCGTTCCCTTTTTGCTAGATGAACGAACGTCTCTCCACATGCTCAGGTCAGAAAGATAAGTGTGTGTGAAAGCCGTCCTTCACCAAGCTTGTTGGGACTCAAAGTTTCTTTTCAGTTTCAAAATCCACTCCGTACATATATATGGGGATATACTAGATAAAACTCCGTTTTACAGTGCAAACTGTAGGAACTTCAACCCGGCACTAGGAAACAGACTGAGAAACCAGAGTAAAAGTTTCTCCTGCAAACCGTTCCCTTTGTGCTAGATGAACGAACGTCTCTCCACATGCTCAGTTCTGAGAGATAAGTGTGTGTGAAAGCCGTCCTTCACCTAGCTTGTTGGGAACACAAAGTTTCTTTTCACTTGCAAACTCCCATCCATACATATATATGGGGAGGTGCTAGCTCCAACTAGGTTTTACAGTGAAAACTGCAGGAACTTCAAACCGGCACTAGGAAACAGACTGAGAAACCAGAGTAAATGTTTCTCCTGCAACCGGTTCCCTTTGTGCTAGATGAACGAACGTCTCTCCACAGGCTGAGTTCTGAGAGAAAAGTGTGTGTGAAAGCCGTACTTCAAGTAGCTTGTTGGGAACACATAGTTTCTTTTCAGTTGCAAACTCCACTCCATACATATATACGGGGAGGTACTAGCTCCAACTCGGTTTTACAGTGAAAACAGCAGGAACTTCAAACCGGCACTAGGAAACAGACTGAGAAACCAGAGTAAATTTCCTACTGCAACCCGTTCCCTTTGTGATAGATGAACGAACGTCTCTCCACATGATCAGTTCTGAAAGATAAGTGTGTGTGAAAGCCGTCCTTCACCTAGCTTGTTGGGAACACAAAGTTTCTTTTCAGTTGCATACTCCACTCCATATATATATATGGGGAGGTACTAGCTCCAACACGGTTTTACAGTGAAAACTGCAGGAGCATAAAACCGGCACTAGGAAACAGACTGAGAAACCAGATTAAATGTTTCTCCTGCAACCCGTTCTCTCTGAGCTAGATGAACGAACGTCTCTCCACATGTTCATTTCTCAGAGATTTGTGTGTGTGAAAGCCGTCCTTCACCTAGCTTGTTGGGAACCCAAAGTTTCTTTTCAGTTGCAAACTCCACTCCATACATATATATGGGGATGTACTAGATCCAACTCCGTTTTACAGTGCAAAATGTAGGAACTTCATCCCGGCACTAGGAAACAGACTGAGAAACCAGAGTAAAAGTTTCTCCTGCAAACCGTTCCCTTTGTTCTAGATGAACGAACGTCTCTCCACAGGCTACGTTCTGAGAGATAAGTGTGTGTGAAAGCCGTCCTTCACCTAGCTTGTTGGGAACCCAAAGTTTCTTTTCATTTGCAAACTCCACTCCATACATATATATGGGGAGGTACTAGCTCCAACTCTGTTTTACAGTGAAAAATGCAGGAACATCAAAACGGCTCTAGGAAACAGACTGTGAAACCAGAGTAAAAGTTTCTCCTGCAACCCGTTCCCTTTGTGCTAGATGAACGAATGTCTCTCCACATGCTCAGTTCTGAGAGATAAGTGGGTGTGAAAGCCGTATTTCACCTAGCTTGTTGGGTACACAAAGTTTCTTTTCAGTTGCAAACTCCACTCCATACATATATATGGGGAGGTAATAGCTCCAACTCGGTTTTACAGTGAAAACTGCAGGAACTTCAAACCAGTAATCAGAAACTGTCTGAGAAACCAGAGTAAAAGTGTCTCCTTCAACCCGTTCCCTTTGTGCTAGATGAACGAACGTCTCTCCACATGCTCAGTTCTGAGAGATATGTGTGTGTGAAAGCCGTCCTTCACCTAGCTTGTTGGGAACACAAAGTTTCTTTTCAGTTGCAAACTCTACTCCATACATATATATGGGGATGCACTAGATCCAACTCCGTTTTACAGTGCAAACTGTAGGAACTTCAACCCGGCACTAGGAAACAGACTGAGAAACCAGAGTACAAGTTTCTCCTGCAACCCGTTCCCTTTGTGCTAGATGAACGAACGTCTCTCCACATGCTCAGTTCTGAGAGATAAGTGTGTGTGAAAGCCGTCCTTCACCTAGCTTGTTGGGAACACATAGTTTCTTTTCAGTTGCAAACTCCTCTCCATACATATATATGGGGAGGTACTAGCTCCAAATCGGATTTACAGTGAAAACTGCAGGAACTTCAAACCGGCACTAGGAAACAGACTGAGAAACCAGAGTAAATTTCCTCCTGCAAACCGTTCCCTTTGTGATAGATGAACGAACGTCTCTCCACAGGCTCAGTTCTGAGAGAAAAGTGTGTGTGAAAGCCGTCCTTCACCTAGCTTGTTGGGAACCCAAAGTTTCTTTTCAGTTGCAAACTCCACTCCATACATATATATGGTGATGTACTAGATCCAACTCCGTTTTACAGTGCAAACTGTAGGAACTTCAACCCGGCACTAGGAAACAGACTGATATACCAGCGTAAAAGTTTCTCCTGCAACTCGTTCCCTTTGTGCTAGATGAACGAACGTCTCTCCACATGCTCAGTTCTGAGAGATGAGTGTGTGTGAAAGCCGTCCTTCACCTAGCTTGTTGGGACCCAAAGTTTCTTTTCAGTTGCAAACTCCACTCCATACATATATAAGGGGATATACTAGATCCAACTCCGTTTTACAGTGCAAACTGTAGGAACTTCAACCCGGCACTAGGAAACAGACTGAGAAACCAGATTAAAGTTTCCCCTGCAAACCGTTCCCTTTGAGCTAGATGAACGAACGTCTCTCCACATACTCAGTTCTGAGAGATAAGTGTGTGTGAAAGCTGTCCTTCAACTTGCTTGTTGGGAACACAAAGTTCTTTTCAGTTGCATAATCCACTCCATACATATATATGGGTAGGTACTAGCTCCAAATCGTTTTTACAGTGAAAACTGCTGGAACTTCAAACCGGCACTAGGAAACAGACTGAGAAACCAGAGTAAAAGTTTCCCCTACAACCCGTTCACTTTGAGCTAGATGAACGAACGTCTCTCCACATGCTCAGTTCTGAGAGATAAGTGTGTGTGAAAGCCGTCCTTCACCAAGCTTGTTGGGACTCAAAGTTTCTTTTCAGTTTCAAAATCCACTCCGTACATATATATGGGGATATACTAGATCCAACTCCGTTTTACAGTGCAAACTGTAGGAACTTCAACCCGGCACTAGGAAACAGACTGAGAAACCAGAGTAAAAGTTTCTCCTGCAAACCGTTCCCTTTGTGCTAGATGAACGAACGTCTCTCCACATGCTCAGTTCTGAGAGATAAGTGTGTGTGAAAGCCGTCCTTCACCTAGCTTGTTGGGAACACAAAGTTTCTTTTCACTTGCAAACTCCCATCCATACATATATATGGGGAGGTGCTAGCTCCAACTAGGTTTTACAGTGAAAACTGCAGGAACTTCAAACCGGCACTAGGAAACAGACTGAGAAACCAGAGTAAAAGTTTCTCCTGCAACCCGTTCCCTTTGTGCTAGATGAACGAACGTCTCTCCACAGGCTGAGTTCTGAGAGAAAAGTGTGTGTGAAAGCCGTCCTTCAACTAGCTTGTTGGGAACACATAGTTTCTTTTCAGTTGCAAACTCCACTCCATACATATATACGGGGAGGTAATAGCTCCAACTCGGTTTTACAGTGAAAACAGCAGGAACTTCAAACCGGCACTAGGAAACAGACTGAGAAACCAGAGTAAATTTCCTACTGCAACCCGTTCCCTTTGTGATAGATGAACGAACGTCTCTCCACATGATCAGTTCTGAAAGATAAGTGTGTGTGAAAGCCGTCCTTCACCTAGCTTGTTGGGAACACAAAGTTTCTTTTCAGTTGCATACTCCACTCCATATATATATATGGGGAGGTACTAGCTCCAACACGGTTTTACAGTGAAAACTGCAGGAGCATAAAACCGGCACTAGGAAACAGACTGAGAAACCAGATTAAATGTTTCTCCTGCAACCCGTTCTCTCTGAGCTAGATGAACGAACGTCTCTCCACATGTTCATTTCTCAGAGATTTGTGTGTGTGAAAGCCGTCCTTCACCTAGCTTGTTGGGAACCCAAAGTTTCTTTTCAGTTGCAAACTCCACTCCATACATATATATGGGGATGTACTAGATCCAACTCCGTTTTACAGTGCAAAATGTAGGAACTTCATCCCGGCACTAGGAAACAGACTGAGAAACCAGAGTAAAAGTTTCTCCTGCAAACCGTTCCCTTTGTTCTAGATGAACGAACGTCTCTCCACAGGCTACGTTCTGAGAGATAAGTGTGTGTGAAAGCCGTCCTTCACCTAGCTTGTTGGGAACCCAAATTTCTTTTCATTTGCAAACTCCACTCCATACATATATATGGGGAGGTACTAGCTCCAACTCTGTTTTACAGTGAAAAATGCAGGAACATCAAAACGGCTCTAGGAAACAGACTGTGAAACCAGAGTAAAAGTTTCTCCTGCAACCCGTTCCCTTTGTGCTAGATGAACGAATGTCTCTCCACATGCTCAGTTCTGAGAGATAAGTGGGTGTGAAAGCCGTATTTCACCTAGCTTGTTGGGTACACAAAGTTTCTTTTCAGTTGCAAACTCCACTCCATACATATATATGGGGAGGTAATAGCTCCAACTCGGTTTTACAGTGAAAACTGCAGGAACTTCAAACCAGTAATCAGAAACTGTCTGAGAAACCAGAGTAAAAGTGTCTCCTTCAACCCGTTCCCTTTGTGCTAGATGAACGAACGTCTCTCCACATGCTCAGTTCTGAGAGATATGTGTGTGTGAAAGCCGTCCTTCACATAGCTTGTTGGGAACACAAAGTTTCTTTTCAGTTGCAAACTCTACTCCATACATATATATGGGGATGCACTAGATCCAACTCCGTTTTACATTGCAAACTGTAGGAACTTCAACCCGGCACTAGGAAACAGACTGAGAAACCAGAGTACAAGTTTCTCCTGCAACCCGTTCCCTTTGTGCTAGATGAACGAACGTCTCTCCACATGCTCAGTTCTGAGAGATAACTGTGTGTGAAAGCCGTCCTTCACCTAGCTTGTTGGGAACACATAGTTTCTTTTCAGTTGCAAACTCCTCTCCATACATATATATGGGGAGGTACTAGCTCCAAATCGGATTTACAGTGAAAACTGCAGGAACTTCAAACCGGCACTAGGAAACAGACTGAGAAACCAGAGTAAATTTCCTCCTGCAAACCGTTCCCTTTGTGATAGATGAACGAACGTCTCTCCACATGCTCAGTTCTGAGAGATAAGTGTGTGTGAAAGCCGTCCTTCACCTAGCTTGTTGGGACCCAAAGTTTCTTTTCAGTTGCAAACTCCACTCCATACATATATATGGGGATATACTAGATCCAACTCCGTTTTACAGTGCAAACTGTAGGAACTTCAACCCGGCACTAGGAAACAGACTGAGAAACCAGATTAAAGTTTCCCCTGCAAACCGTTCCCTTTGAGCTAGATGAACGAACGTCTCTCCACATACTCAGTTCTGAGAGATAAGTGTGTGTGAAAGCTGTCCTTCAACTAGCTTGTTGGGAACACAAAGTTCTTTTCAGTTGCATAATCCACTCCATACATATATATGGGTAGGTACTAGCTCCAAATCGTTTTTACAGTGAAAACTGCTGGAACTTCAAACCGGCACTAGGAAACAGACTGAGAAACCAGAGTAAAAGTTTCCCCTACAACCCGTTCACTTTGAGCTAGATGAACGAACGTCTCTCCACATGCTCAGTTCTGAGACATAAGTGTGTGTGAAAGCCGTCCTTCAACTAGATTGTTGGGAACACAAAGTTTCTTTTCAGTTGCAAACTCCACTCCATACATATATATGGGGAGGTACTAGCTCCAACTCGGTTTTACAGTGAAAACTGCAAGAACTTCAAACTGGCACTAGGAAACAGACTGAGAAACCTGAGTAAAAGTTTCTCCTGCAACCCGTTCCCTTTGAGCTAGATGAACGAACGTCTCTCCACATGCTCAGTTCTGAGAGATAAGTGTTTGTGAAAGCCTCCTTTACCTAGCTTGTTGGGAACACAAAGATTCTTTGCAGTTGCAAAATCCACTCCATACATATATATGGGGAAGTACTAGATCCAACTCCGATTTACAGTGCAGTCTGTAGGAACTTCAACCCGGCACTAGGAAACAGACTGAGAAACCAGAGTAAAAGTTTCCCCTGCAACCCGTTCCCTTTGTGCTAGATGAACGAACGTCTCTCCACATGCTCTGTTCTGAGAGTTAAGTGTGTGTGAAAGCCGTCCTTCACCTAGCTTGTTGGGACCCAAAGTTTCTTTTCACTTGCAAACTCCACTCCATACATATATATGGGGATATACTAGATCCAAATCCCTTTTACAGTGCAAACTGTAGGAACTTCAACACAGCACTAGGAAACAGACTGAGAAACCAGAGTAAAAGTTTCTCCTGCAACCCGTTCCCTTTGAGCTTGATGAACGAACGTCTCTCCACATGCTCAGTTCTGAGAGATAAGTGTGTGTGAAAGCCTCCTTTACCTAGCTTGTTGGGAACACAAAGATTCTTTGCAGTTGCAAAATCCACTCCATACTTATATAAGGGGAGGTACTAGCTCCAACTCGGTTTTAGAGTGAAAACTGCAGGATCTTCAAACCGGCACTAGGAAACAGACTGGAAACCAGAGTAATAGTTTCCCTGCAACCCGTTTCCTTTGTGCTAAGTGAATGAACGTCTCTCCACTTGCTCATTTCTGAGAGAAAAGTGTGTGTGAAAGCCGTCCTTCAACTAGCTTGTTGGGAACACAAAGTTTCTTTTCAGTTGCAAAATCCACTCCATACATATATATGGGGAGGTACTAGCTCCAACTCGGTTTTACAGTGAAAAATGCAGGAACTACAAACCGGCACTAGGAAACAGACTGGAAAACAGAGTAATAGTTTCCCTGCAACCCGTTCCCTTTGTGCTAAGTGAATGAACGTCTCTTCACTTGCTCAGTTCTGAGAGAAAAGTGTGTGTGAAAGCCGTCCTTCACCTAGCTTGTTGGTAACACAAAGTGTCTTTTCAGTTGCAAACTCCACTCCATACATATATATGGGGAGGTACTAGCTCCAAATCGGTTTTACAGTGAAAACTGCAGGAACTTCAAACCGGCACTAGGAAACAGACTGAGAAACCAGAGTAAATTTCCTCCTGCAACCAGTTCCCTTTGTGATAGATGAACGAACGTCTCTCCACAGGCTCAGTTCTGAGAGAAAATTGTGTGTGAAAGCCGTACTTCACCTAGCTTTTTGGGTACACAAAGTTTCTTTCAGTTGCAAACTCCACTCCATACATATATATGGGGAGGTACTAGCTCCAACTCGGTTTTACAGTGAAAACTGCAGGAACATCAAACCGGCACTAGGAAACAGACTGAGAAACCAGAGTAAAAGTTTCTCCTGCATCCCGTTCCCTTCGAGCTAGATGAACGAACGTCTCTCCACATGCTCAGTTCTGAGAGATAAGTGTGAGTGAAAGCCGTCCTTCACCTAGCTTGTTGGGAACCCAAAGTTTCTTTTCAGTTGCAAACTCCACTCCATACATATACATGGGGATGTACTAGATGCAACCCTGTTTTACAGTGCAAACTGTAGGAACTTCAACCCGGCACTAGGAAACAGACTGAGAAACCAGAGTAATAGTTTCTCCTGCAACCCGTTCCCTTTGTGCTAGATGAACGAACGTCTCTCCACATGCTCAGTTCTGAGAGATAAGTGTGTGTGAAAGCCGTCCTTCACCTAGCTTGTTGGGACCCAAAGTTTCTTTTCACTTGCAAACTCCACTGCATATATATATATGGGGATATACTAGATCCAAATCCGTTTTACAGTGCAAATTGTAGGAACTTCAACACGGCACAAGGAAACAGACTGAGAAACCAGATTAAAGTTTCCCTGCAACCCGTTCCCTTTGAGCTAGATGAACGAACGTCTCCCCACATGCTCAGTTCTTAGAGATAAGTGTGTGTGAAGCAGTCCTTCACCTAGCTTGTTAGGAACACAAAGTTTCTTTTCACTTGCAAACTCCCATCCATACATATATATGGGGAGGTGCTAGCTCCAACTAGGTTTTACAGTGAAAACTGCAGGAACTTCAAACCGGCACTAGGAAACAGACTGAGAAACCAGAGTAAAAGTTTCTCCTGCAACCCGTTCCTTATGTGCTAGATGAACGAAAGTCTCTCCACATGCTCAGTTCTGGGAGAAAAGTGTGTGTGAAAGCCGTCCTTCACCTAGCTTGTTGGGAACACAAAGATTCTTTGCAGGTGCAATATTCACTCCATACATATATAAGGGGAGGTACTAGCTCCAGCTCGGTTTTACAGTGATATCTGCGGGAACTTCAAACCGGCACTAGGAAACAGACTGAGAAACCAGAGTAAAAGTTTCTCCTGAAACCCGTTCCCTTTGTGCTAGATGAACAAACGTCTCTCCATATGCTCAGTTCTGAGAGATAAGTGTGTGTGAAAGCCGTCCTTCACCTAGATTGTTGGGAACCCAATGTTTCTTTTCAGTTGCAAACTCCACTCCATACATATATATGGGGAGGTAATAGCTCCAACTCGGTTTTACAGTGAAAACTGCAGGAACTTCAAACCGGCACTAGGAAACAGACTGAGAAACCAGAGTAAAAGTTTCTCCTGCAACCCGTTCCCTTTGTGCTAGATGAACGAACGTCTCTCCAGATGCTCAGTTCTGAGAGAAAATTGTGTGTTAAAGCCGTCCTTCACCTAGCTTGTTTGGAACACAAAGTTTCTTTTCAGTTGCAAACTCCACTCCCTACATATATATGGGGAGGTACTAGCTCCAACACGGTTTTACAGTGAAAACTGCAGGAACTTCAAACCGGCACTAGGAAACAGACTGAGAAACCAGAGTAAAAGTTTCTCCTGCAACCCGTTCCCTTTGAGCTAGATGAACGAACGTCTCTCCACATGCTCAGTTCTGAGAGATAAGTGCGTGTGAAAGCCGTCCTTTACCTAGCTTGTTGGGAACACAAAGATTCTTTGCAGTTGCAAAATCCACTCCATACATATATATGGGGAGGTACTAGCTCCAACTCGGTTTTACAGTGAAAACTGCAGGATCTTCAAACCGGCACTAGGAAACAGACTGGAAACCAGAGTAATAGTTTCCCTGCAAACCTTTCCCTTTGTGCTAAGTGAATGAACGTCTCTCCACTTGCTCATTTCTGAGAGAAAAATGTGTGTGAAAGCCGTCCTTCAACTAGCTTGTTGGGAACACAAAGTTTCTTTTCAGTTGCAAACTCCATTCCATACATATATATGGGGAGGTACTATCTCCAACTCGGTTTTACAGTGAAAACTGCAGGAACATCAAACCGGCACTAGGAAACAGACTGAGAAACCAGAGTAAAAGTTTCTCCTGCAACCCGTTCCCTTTGACCTAGATGAACGAACGTCTCTCCACATGCTAAGTTCTGAGAGATAAGTGTGTGTGAAAGCCGTCCTTCACCTAGCTTGTTGGGAACCCAAATTTTCTTTTCAGTTGCAAACTCCACTCCATACATATATATGGGGATGTACTAGATCCAACTCCGTTTTACAGTGCAAACTATAGGAACTTCAACCCGGCACTAGGAAACAGACTGAGAAACCAGAGTAAAAGTTTCTGCTGCAACCCGTTCCCTTTGTGCTAGATGAACGAACGTCTCTCCACATGCTCAGTTCTGAGAGATAATTGTGTGTGAAAGCCGTCCTTCACCTAGCTTGTTGGGACCCAAATTTTCTTTTCAGTTGAAAACTCCACTCCATACATATATATGGGGATATACTAGATCCAACTCCGTTTTAAAGTGCAAACTGTAGGAAATTCAACCCGGCACTAGGAAACAGACTGAGAAACCAGAGTAAAAGTTTCTCCTGCAAACCGTTCCCTTTGTGCTAGATGAACGAACGTCTCTCCACATGCTCAGTTCTGAGAGATAAGTGTGTGAAAGCCGTCCTTCACCTAGCTTGTTGGGAACACAAAGTTTCTTTTCACTTGCAAACTCCCATCCATACATATATATGGGGAGGTGCTAGCTCCAACTAGGTTTTACAGTGAAAACTGCAGGAACTTCAACCCGGCACTAGGAAACAGACTGAGAAACCAGAGTAAAAGTTTCTCCTGCAACCCGTTCCCTTTGAGCTAGATGAACGAACGTCTCTCCACATGCTCAGTTCTGAGAGATAAGTGCGTGTGAAAGCCGTCCTTTACCTAGCTTGTTGGGAACACAAAGATTCTTTGCAGTTGCAAAATCCACTCCATACATATATATGGGGAGGTACTAGCTCCAACTCGGTTTTACAGTGAAAACTGCAGGATCTTCAAACCGGCACTAGGAAACAGACTGGAAACCAGAGTAATAGTTTCCCTGCAAACCTTTCCCTTTGTGCTAAGTGAATGAACGTCTCTCCACTTGCTCATTTCTGAGAGAAAAATGTGTGTGAAAGCCGTCCTTCAACTAGCTTGTTGGGAACACAAAGTTTCTTTTCAGTTGCAAAATCCACTCCATACATATATATGGGGAGGTACTATCTCCAACTCGGTTTTACAGTGAAAACTGCAGGAACATCAAACCGGCACTAGGAAACAGACTGAGAAACCAGAGTAAAAGTTTCTCCTGCAACCCGTTCCCTTTGACCTAGATGAACGAACGTCTCTCCACATGCTCAGTTCTGAGAGATAAGTGTGTGTGAAAGCCGTCCTTCACCTAGCTTGTTGGGAACACAAAGTTTCTTTTCAGTTGCAAACTCCACTCCATACATATATATGGGGATGTACTAGATCCAACTCCGTTTTACAGTGCAAACTATAGGAACTTCAACCCGGCACTAGGAAACAGACTGAGAAACCAGAGTAAAAGTTTCTGCTGCAACCCGTTCCCTTTGTGCTAGATGAACGAACGTCTCTCCACATGCTCAGTTCTGAGAGATAATTGTGTGTGAAAGCCGTCCTTCACCTAGCTTGTTGGGACCCAAATTTTCTTTTCAGTTGAAAACTCCACTCCATACATATATATGGGGATATACTAGATCCAACTCCGTTTTAAAGTGCAAACTGTAGGAAATTCAACCCGGCACTAGGAAACAGACTGAGAAACCAGAGTAAAAGTTTCTCCTGCAAACCGTTCCCTTTGTGCTAGATGAACGAACGTCTCTCCACATGCTCAGTTCTGAGAGATAAGTGTGTGAAAGCCGTCCTTCACCTAGCTTGTTGGGAACACAAAGTTTCTTTTCACTTGCAAACTCCCATCCATACATATATATGGGGAGATGCTAGCTCCAACTAGGTTTTACAGTGAAAACTGCAGGAACTTCAACCCGTCACTAGGAAACAGACTGAGAAACCAGATTAAAATTTCCCCTGCAACCCGTTCCCTTTGAGCTAGATGAACGAACGTCTCTCCACATGCTCATTTCTGAGAGATAATTGTGTGTGAAAGCCGTCCTTCACCAACTTGTTGGGAACACAAAGTTTCTTTTCAGTTGCAACTCCACTCCATACATATATATGGGGAGGTACTATCTCCAAATCGTTTTTACAGTGAAAACTGCAGGAACTTCAAACCGGCACTAGGAAACAGACTGAGAAACCAGAGTAAAAGTTTCCCCTACAACCCGTTCACTTTGAGCTAGATGAACGAACGTCTCTCCACATGCTCATTTCTGAGAGATAAGTGTGTGTGAAAGCCGTCCTTCACATATCTTGTTGGGAACCCAAATTTTCTTTTCAGTTGCTAACTCCACTCCATATATATATATGGGGAGGTACTAGTTCCAACTCGGTTTTACAGTGAAATCTGCAGGAACTTCAAAACGGCACTAGGAAACAGACTGAGAAACCAGAGTAAAAGTTTCTCCTGCAAACCGTTTCCTTTGTGCTAGATGAACGAACGTCTCTCCACAGAGTCAGTTCTGAGAGAAACGTGTGTGTGAAAGCCGTCCTTTACCTAACTTGTTGGGAACACAAAGTTTCTTTTCAGTTGCAAACTCCACTCTTTACATATATATGGGGAGGTACTAGCTCCAACTCGTTTTTACAGTGAAAACTGCAGGAACTTCAAACCGGCACTAGGAAACAGACTGAGAAACCAGAGTAAATTTCCCCCTGCAAACCGTTCCCTTTGTGATAGATGAACGAACGTCTCTCCACATGCTCAGTTCTGATAGATAAGTGTGTGTGAAAGCCGTCCTTCACCTAGCTTGTTGGGAACACAAAGATTCTTTTCACTTGCAAACTCCCATCCATACATATATATGGGGAGGTGCTAGCTGCAAATAGGTTTTACAGTGAAAACTGCAGGAACATCAAACCGGCACTAGGAAACAGACTGTGAAAGCAGAGTAAAAATTTCTCCTGCAACCCGTTCCTTTTTGGCTCGATGAACGAACGTCTCTCCACATGCTCAGTTCTGAGAGATAAGTGTGTGTGAAAGCCGTCCTTCAACTAGCTTGTTGGGAACACAAAGATTCTTTGCATGTGCAAAATCCTCTCCATACATATATAAGGGGAGGTACTAGCTCCTACTCGGTTTTACAGTGAAATCTGCAGGAACTTCAAACAGGCACAAGGAAACAGACTGAGAAACCAGAGTAAAAGTTTCTCCTGCAACCCGTTCCCTTTGTGCTAGATGAACGAACGTCTGTCCACATGCTCAGTTCTGAGAGATAAGTGTGTGTGAAAGCCGTCCTTCACCTAGCTTGTTGGGAACACAAAGTTTCTTTTCAGTTGCAAACACCACTCCATATATATATATGGGGAGGTACTAGCTCCAACACGGTTTTACAGTGAAAACTGCAGGAACATCAAACCGGCACTAGGAAACAGACTGAGAAACCAGAGTAAATGTTTCTCCTGCAAACCGTTCCCTTTGAGCTAGATGAACGAACGTCTCTCCACATGTTCAGTTCTCAGAGATATGTGTGTGTGAAAGCCGTCCTTCACCTAGCTTGTTGGGAACCCAAAGATTCTTTTCAGTTGCAAACTCCACTCCATACATATATATGGGGATGTACTAGATCCAAATCCGTTTTACAGTGCAAACTATAGGAACTTCAACCCGGCACTAGGAAACAGACTGAGAAACCAGAGTAAAAGTTTCTCCTGCAACCCGTTCCCTTTGTGCTAGATGAACGAACGTCTCTCCACATGCTCAGTTCTGAGAGATATGTGTGTGTGAAAGCCGTCCTTCACCTAGCTTGTTTGGACACAAAGCTTCTTTTCAGTTGCAAACTCCACTCCATACATATATATGGGGATATACTAGATCCAACTCCGTTTTACAGTGCAAACTGTAGGAACTTCAACCCGGCACTAGGAAACAGACTGAGAAACCAGATTAAAATTTCCCCTGCAACCCGTTCCCTTTGAGCTAGATGAACGAACGTCTCTCCACATGCTCAGTTCTGAGAGATAAGTGCGTGTGAAAGCCGTCCCTCACCTAGCTTTTTGGGAACACAAAGTTCTTTTCAGTTGCAAACTCCACTCCATACATATATATGGGGTGGTGCTAGCTCCAACTCGGTTTTACAGTGAAAACTGCAGGAACAACAAACCGGCACTAGGAAACAAATTGAGAAACCAGAGTAAAAGTTTCTCCTGCAACCCGTTCCCTTTGTGCAAGATAAACGAACGTCTCTCCACAGGCTAAGTTCTGAGAGATAAGTGTGTGTGAAAGCCGTCCTTCACCTAGCTTGTTGGGAACACAAAGTTTCTTTTCAGTTGCAAACTACACTCCATACATATATAAGGGGTGGTACTACCTCCAACTCGGTTTTACACTTAAAACTGCAGGAACTTCAAACCGGCACTAGGAAACAGACTGATAAACCAGAGTAAAAGTTTCTCCTGCAACCCGTTCCCTTTGTGCTAGATAAACGAACGTCTCCCACAGGCTCAGTTCTGAGAGAAAAGTGTGTGAGGAAGCCATCCTTCACCTAGCTTGTTGGGAACACAAAGTTTCTTTTCAGTTGCAAACTCCACTCCATACATATATATGGGGAGGTACTAGCTCCAACTCGGTTTTACAGTGAAAACTGCAGGAACATCAAACCGGCACTAGGAAACAGACTGAGAAACCAGAGTAAAAGTTCCTCCTGCAACCCGTTCCCTTTGAGCTAGATGAACGAACGTCTCTCCACATGCTTAGTTCTGAGAGATAAGTGTGTGTGAAAGCCGTCCTTCACCTAGCTTGTTGGGAACCCAAAGTTTCTTTTCAGTTGCAAACTCCACTCCATACATATATATGGGGATATACTAGATCCAACTCCGTTTTACAGTGCAAACTGTAGGAACTTCAAATCGGCACTAGGAAACAGACTGAGAAACCAGATTAAAATTTCCCCTGCAACCCGTTCCCTTTGAGCTAGATGAACGAACGTCTCTCCACATGCTCAGTTCTGAGAGATAAGTGTGTGTGAAAGCCGTCCTTAACCTATCTTGTTGGGAACCCAAATTTTCTTTTCAGTTGCAAACTCCACTCCATATATATAAATGGGGAGGTACTAGTACCAAATCTGTTTTACAGTGAAAACTGCAGGAACTTCAAACCGGCACTAGGAAACAGACTGAGAAACCAGAGTAAAAGTTTCTCCTGCAACCCGTTCCCTTTGTGCTAGATGAACGAACGTCTCTCCACAGGGTCAGTTCTGAGAGAAACGTGTGTGTGAAAGCCGTCCTTCACCTAGCTTGTTGGGAAAACAAAGTTTCTTATCAGTTGCAAACTCCACTCCATACATATATATGAGGAGGTACTAGCTCCAACTCGGTTTTACAGTGAAAACTGCAGGAACTTCAAACCGGCACTAGGAAACAGACTGAGAAACCAGAGTAAATTTCCCCCTGCAAACCTTTCCCCTTGTGATAGATGAACGAACGTCTCTCCACATGCTCAGTTCTGAAAGATAAGTGTGTGTGAAAGCCGTCCTTCACCTAGCTTGTTGGGAACCCAAAGTTTCTTTTCAGTTGCAAACTCCACTCCATACATATATATGGGGATGTACTAGATCCAAATCCATTTTACAGTGCAAACTGTAGGAACTTCAACCCGGCACTAGGAAACAGACTGAGAAACCAGAGTAAAAGTTTCTCCTGCAACCCGTTCCCTTTGTGCTAGATGAACGAACGTCTCTCCACATGCTCAGGTCAGAAAGATAAGTGTGTGTGAAAGCCGTCCTTCACCAAGCTTGTTGGGACTCAAAGTTTCTTTTCAGTTTCAAAATCCACTCCGTACATATATATGGGGATATACTAGATCCAACTCCGTTTTACAGTGCAAACTGTAGGAACTTCAACCCGGCACTAGGAAACAGACTGAGAAACCAGAGTAAAAGTTTCTCCTGCAAACCGTTCCCTTTGTGCTAGATGAACGAACGTCTCTCCACATGCTCAGTTCTGAGAGATAAGTGTGTGTGAAAGCCGTCCTTCACCTAGCTTGTTGGGAACACAAAGTTTCTTTTCACTTGCAAACTCCCATCCATACATATATATGGGGAGGTGCTAGCTCCAACTAGGTTTTACAGTGAAAACTGCAGGAACTTCAAACCGGCACTAGGAAACAGACTGAGAAACCAGAGTAAATGTTTCTCCTGCAACCGGTTCCCTTTGTGCTAGATGAACGAACGTCTCTCCACAGGCTGAGTTCTGAGAGAAAAGTGTGTGTGAAAGCCGTACTTCAAGTAGCTTGTTGGGAACACATAGTTTCTTTTCAGTTGCAAACTCCACTCCATACATATATACGGGGAGGTACTAGCTCCAACTCGGTTTTACAGTGAAAACAGCAGGAACTTCAAACCGGCACTAGGAAACAGACTGAGAAACCAGAGTAAATTTCCTACTGCAACCCGTTCCCTTTGTGATAGATGAACGAACGTCTCTCCACATGATCAGTTCTGAAAGATAAGTGTGTGTGAAAGCCGTCCTTCACCTAGCTTGTTGGGAACACAAAGTTTCTTTTCAGTTGCATACTCCACTCCATATATATATATGGGGAGGTACTAGCTCCAACACGGTTTTACAGTGAAAACTGCAGGAGCATAAAACCGGCACTAGGAAACAGACTGAGAAACCAGATTAAATGTTTCTCCTGCAACCCGTTCTCTCTGAGCTAGATGAACGAACGTCTCTCCACATGTTCATTTCTCAGAGATTTGTGTGTGTGAAAGCCGTCCTTCACCTAGCTTGTTGGGAACCCAAAGTTTCTTTTCAGTTGCAAACTCCACTCCATACATATATATGGGGATGTACTAGATCCAACTCCGTTTTACAGTGCAAAATGTAGGAACTTCATCCCGGCACTAGGAAACAGACTGAGAAACCAGAGTAAAAGTTTCTCCTGCAAACCGTTCCCTTTGTTCTAGATGAACGAACGTCTCTCCACAGGCTACGTTCTGAGAGATAAGTGTGTGTGAAAGCCGTCCTTCACCTAGCTTGTTGGGAACCCAAAGTTTCTTTTCATTTGCAAACTCCACTCCATACATATATATGGGGAGGTACTAGCTCCAACTCTGTTTTACAGTGAAAAATGCAGGAACATCAAAACGGCTCTAGGAAACAGACTGTGAAACCAGAGTAAAAGTTTCTCCTGCAACCCGTTCCCTTTGTGCTAGATGAACGAATGTCTCTCCACATGCTCAGTTCTGAGAGATAAGTGGGTGTGAAAGCCGTATTTCACCTAGCTTGTTGGGTACACAAAGTTTCTTTTCAGTTGCAAACTCCACTCCATACATATATATGGGGAGGTAATAGCTCCAACTCGGTTTTACAGTGAAAACTGCAGGAACTTCAAACCAGTAATCAGAAACTGTCTGAGAAACCAGAGTAAAAGTGTCTCCTTCAACCCGTTCCCTTTGTGCTAGATGAACGAACGTCTCTCCACATGCTCAGTTCTGAGAGATATGTGTGTGTGAAAGCCGTCCTTCACCTAGCTTGTTGGGAACACAAAGTTTCTTTTCAGTTGCAAACTCTACTCCATACATATATATGGGGATGCACTAGATCCAACTCCGTTTTACAGTGCAAACTGTAGGAACTTCAACCCGGCACTAGGAAACAGACTGAGAAACCAGAGTACAAGTTTCTCCTGCAACCCGTTCCCTTTGTGCTAGATGAACGAACGTCTCTCCACATGCTCAGTTCTGAGAGATAAGTGTGTGTGAAAGCCGTCCTTCACCTAGCTTGTTGGGAACACATAGTTTCTTTTCAGTTGCAAACTCCTCTCCATACATATATATGGGGAGGTACTAGCTCCAAATCGGATTTACAGTGAAAACTGCAGGAACTTCAAACCGGCACTAGGAAACAGACTGAGAAACCAGAGTAAATTTCCTCCTGCAAACCGTTCCCTTTGTGATAGATGAACGAACGTCTCTCCACAGGCTCAGTTCTGAGAGAAAAGTGTGTGTGAAAGCCGTCCTTCACCTAGCTTGTTGGGAACCCAAAGTTTCTTTTCAGTTGCAAACTCCACTCCATACATATATATGGTGATGTACTAGATCCAACTCCGTTTTACAGTGCAAACTGTAGGAACTTCAACCCGGCACTAGGAAACAGACTGATATACCAGCGTAAAAGTTTCTCCTGCAACTCGTTCCCTTTGTGCTAGATGAACGAACGTCTCTCCACATGCTCAGTTCTGAGAGATGAGTGTGTGTGAAAGCCGTCCTTCACCTAGCTTGTTGGGACCCAAAGTTTCTTTTCAGTTGCAAACTCCACTCCATACATATATAAGGGGATATACTAGATCCAACTCCGTTTTACAGTGCAAACTGTAGGAACTTCAACCCGGCACTAGGAAACAGACTGAGAAACCAGATTAAAGTTTCCCCTGCAAACCGTTCCCTTTGAGCTAGATGAACGAACGTCTCTCCACATACTCAGTTCTGAGAGATAAGTGTGTGTGAAAGCTGTCCTTCAACTAGCTTGTTGGGAACACAAAGTTCTTTTCAGTTGCATAATCCACTCCATACATATATATGGGTAGGTACTAGCTCCAAATCGTTTTTACAGTGAAAACTGCTGGAACTTCAAACCGGCACTAGGAAACAGACTGAGAAACCAGAGTAAAAGTTTCCCCTACAACCCGTTCACTTTGAGCTAGATGAACGAACGTCTCTCCACATGCTCAGTTCTGAGAGATAAGTGTGTGTGAAAGCCGTCCTTCACCAAGCTTGTTGGGACTCAAAGTTTCTTTTCAGTTTCAAAATCCACTCCGTACATATATATGGGGATATACTAGATCCAACTCCGTTTTACAGTGCAAACTGTAGGAACTTCAACCCGGCACTAGGAAACAGACTGAGAAACCAGAGTAAAAGTTTCTCCTGCAAACCGTTCCCTTTGTGCTAGATGAACGAACGTCTCTCCACATGCTCAGTTCTGAGAGATAAGTGTGTGTGAAAGCCGTCCTTCACCTAGCTTGTTGGGAACACAAAGTTTCTTTTCACTTGCAAACTCCCATCCATACATATATATGGGGAGGTGCTAGCTCCAACTAGGTTTTACAGTGAAAACTGCAGGAACTTCAAACCGGCACTAGGAAACAGACTGAGAAACCAGAGTAAAAGTTTCTCCTGCAACCCGTTCCCTTTGTGCTAGATGAACGAACGTCTCTCCACAGGCTGAGTTCTGAGAGAAAAGTGTGTGTGAAAGCCGTCCTTCAACTAGCTTGTTGGGAACACATAGTTTCTTTTCAGTTGCAAACTCCACTCCATACATATATACGGGGAGGTAATAGCTCCAACTCGGTTTTACAGTGAAAACAGCAGGAACTTCAAACCGGCACTAGGAAACAGACTGAGAAACCAGAGTAAATTTCCTACTGCAACCCGTTCCCTTTGTGATAGATGAACGAACGTCTCTCCACATGATCAGTTCTGAAAGATAAGTGTGTGTGAAAGCCGTCCTTCACCTAGCTTGTTGGGAACACAAAGTTTCTTTTCAGTTGCATACTCCACTCCATATATATATATGGGGAGGTACTAGCTCCAACACGGTTTTACAGTGAAAACTGCAGGAGCATAAAACCGGCACTAGGAAAGAGACTGAGAAACCAGATTAAATGTTTCTCCTGCAACCCGTTCTCTCTGAGCTAGATGAACGAACGTCTCTCCACATGTTCATTTCTCAGAGATTTGTGTGTGTGAAAGCCGTCCTTCACCTAGCTTGTTGGGAACCCAAAGTTTCTTTTCAGTTGCAAACTCCACTCCATACATATATATGGGGATGTACTAGATCCAACTCCGTTTTACAGTGCAAAATGTAGGAACTTCATCCCGGCACTAGGAAACAGACTGAGAAACCAGAGTAAAAGTTTCTCCTGCAAACCGTTCCCTTTGTTCTAGATGAACGAACGTCTCTCCACAGGCTACGTTCTGAGAGATAAGTGTGTGTGAAAGCCGTCCTTCACCTAGCTTGTTGGGAACCCAAATTTCTTTTCATTTGCAAACTCCACTCCATACATATATATGGGGAGGTACTAGCTCCAACTCTGTTTTACAGTGAAAAATGCAGGAACATCAAAACGGCTCTAGGAAACAGACTGTGAAACCAGAGTAAAAGTTTCTCCTGCAACCCGTTCCCTTTGTGCTAGATGAACGAATGTCTCTCCACATGCTCAGTTCTGAGAGATAAGTGGGTGTGAAAGCCGTATTTCACCTAGCTTGTTGGGTACACAAAGTTTCTTTTCAGTTGCAAACTCCACTCCATACATATATATGGGGAGGTAATAGCTCCAACTCGGTTTTACAGTGAAAACTGCAGGAACTTCAAACCAGTAATCAGAAACTGTCTGAGAAACCAGAGTAAAAGTGTCTCCTTCAACCCGTTCCCTTTGTGCTAGATGAACGAACGTCTCTCCACATGCTCAGTTCTGAGAGATATGTGTGTGTGAAAGCCGTCCTTCACATAGCTTGTTGGGAACACAAAGTTTCTTTTCAGTTGCAAACTCTACTCCATACATATATATGGGGATGCACTAGATCCAACTCCGTTTTACATTGCAAACTGTAGGAACTTCAACCCGGCACTAGGAAACAGACTGAGAAACCAGAGTACAAGTTTCTCCTGCAACCCGTTCCCTTTGTGCTAGATGAACGAACGTCTCTCCACATGCTCAGTTCTGAGAGATAACTGTGTGTGAAAGCCGTCCTTCACCTAGCTTGTTGGGAACACATAGTTTCTTTTCAGTTGCAAACTCCTCTCCATACATATATATGGGGAGGTACTAGCTCCAAATCGGATTTACAGTGAAAACTGCAGGAACTTCAAACCGGCACTAGGAAACAGACTGAGAAACCAGAGTAAATTTCCTCCTGCAAACCGTTCCCTTTGTGATAGATGAACGAACGTCTCTCCACATGCTCAGTTCTGAGAGATAAGTGTGTGTGAAAGCCGTCCTTCACCTAGCTTGTTGGGACCCAAAGTTTCTTTTCAGTTGCAAACTCCACTCCATACATATATATGGGGATATACTAGATCCAACTCCGTTTTACAGTGCAAACTGTAGGAACTTCAACCCGGCACTAGGAAACAGACTGAGAAACCAGATTAAAGTTTCCCCTGCAAACCGTTCCCTTTGAGCTAGATGAACGAACGTCTCTCCACATACTCAGTTCTGAGAGATAAGTGTGTGTGAAAGCTGTCCTTCAACTAGCTTGTTGGGAACACAAAGTTCTTTTCAGTTGAATAATCCACTCCATACATATATATGGGTAGGTACTAGCTCCAAATCGTTTTTACAGTGAAAACTGCTGGAACTTCAAACCGGCACTAGGAAACAGACTGAGAAACCAGAGTAAAAGTTTCCCCTACAACCCGTTCACTTTGAGCTAGATGAACGAACGTCTCTCCACATGCTCAGTTCTGAGACATAAGTGTGTGTGAAAGCCGTCCTTCAACTAGATTGTTGGGAACACAAAGTTTCTTTTCAGTTGCAAACTCCACTCCATACATATATATGGGGAGGTACTAGCTCCAACTCGGTTTTACAGTGAAAACTGCAAGAACTTCAAACTGGCACTAGGAAACAGACTGAGAAACCTGAGTAAAAGTTTCTCCTGCAACCCGTTCCCTTTGAGCTAGATGAACGAACGTCTCTCCACATGCTCAGTTCTGAGAGATAAGTGTTTGTGAAAGCCTCCTTTACCTAGCTTGTTGGGAACACAAAGATTCTTTGCAGTTGCAAAATCCACTCCATACATATATATGGGGAAGTACTAGATCCAACTCCGATTTACAGTGCAGTCTGTAGGAACTTCAACCCGGCACTAGGAAACAGACTGAGAAACCAGAGTAAAAGTTTCCCCTGCAACCCGTTCCCTTTGTGCTAGATGAACGAACGTCTCTCCACATGCTCTGTTCTGAGAGTTAAGTGTGTGTGAAAGCCGCCTTCACCTAGCTTGTTGGGACCCAAAGTTTCTTTTCACTTGGAAACTCCACTCCATACATATATATGGGGATATACTAGATCCAAATCCCTTTTACAGTGCAAACTGTAGGAACTTCAACACAGCACTAGGAAACAGACTGAGAAACCAGAGTAAAAGTTTCTCCTGCAACCCGTTCCCTTTGAGCTTGATGAACGAACGTCTCTCCACATGCTCAGTTCTGAGAGATAAGTGTGTGTGAAAGCCTCCTTTACCTAGCTTGTTGGGAACACAAAGATTCTTTGCAGTTGCAAAATCCACTCCATACTTATATAAGGGGAGGTACTAGCTCCAACTCGGTTTTAGAGTGAAAACTGCAGGATCTTCAAACCGGCACTAGGAAACAGACTGGAAACCAGAGTAATAGTTTCCCTGCAACCCGTTTCCTTTGTGCTAAGTGAATGAACGTCTCTCCACTTGCTCATTTCTGAGAGAAAAGTGTGTGTGAAAGCCGTCCTTCAACTAGCTTGTTGGGAACACAAAGTTTCTTTTCAGTTGCAAAATCCACTCCATACATATATATGGGGAGGTACTAGCTCCAACTCGGTTTTACAGTGAAAAATGCAGGAACTACAAACCGGCACTAGGAAACAGACTGGAAAACAGAGTAATAGTTTCCCTGCAACCCGTTCCCTTTGTGCTAAGTGAATGAACGTCTCTTCACTTGCTCAGTTCTGAGAGAAAAGTGTGTGTGAAAGCCGTCCTTCACCTAGCTTGTTGGTAACACAAAGTGTCTTTTCAGTTGCAAACTCCACTCCATACATATATATGGGGAGGTACTAGCTCCAAATCGGTTTTACAGTGAAAACTGCAGGAACTTCAAACCGGCACTAGGAAACAGACTGAGAAACCAGAGTAAATTTCCTCCTGCAACCAGTTCCCTTTGTGATAGATGAACGAACGTCTCTCCACAGGCTCAGTTCTGAGAGAAAATTGTGTGTGAAAGCCGTACTTCACCTAGCTTTTTGGGTACACAAAGTTTCTTTCAGTTGCAAACTCCACTCCATACATATATATGGGGAGGTACTAGCTCCAACTCGGTTTTACAGTGAAAACTGCAGGAACATCAAACCGGCACTAGGAAACAGACTGAGAAACCAGAGTAAAAGTTTCTCCTGCATCCCGTTCCCTTCGAGCTAGATGAACGAACGTCTCTCCACATGCTCAGTTCTGAGAGATAAGTGTGAGTGAAAGCCGTCCTTCACCTAGCTTGTTGGGAACCCAAAGTTTCTTTTCAGTTGCAAACTCCACTCCATACATATACATGGGGATGTACTAGATGCAACCCTGTTTTACAGTGCAAACTGTAGGAACTTCAACCCGGCACTAGGAAACAGACTGAGAAACCAGAGTAATAGTTTCTCCTGCAACCCGTTCCCTTTGTGCTAGATGAACGAACGTCTCTCCACATGCTCAGTTCTGAGAGATAAGTGTGTGTGAAAGCCGTCCTTCACCTAGCTTGTTGGGACCCAAAGTTTCTTTTCACTTGCAAACTCCACTGCATATATATATATGGGGATATACTAGATCCAAATCCGTTTTACAGTGCAAATTGTAGGAACTTCAACACGGCACTAGGAAACAGACTGAGAAACCAGATTAAAGTTTCCCTGCAACCCGTTCCCTTTGAGCTAGATGAACGAACGTCTCCCCACATGCTCAGTTCTTAGAGATAAGTTTGTGTGAAGCCGTCCTTCACCTAGCTTGTTGGGAACACAAAGTTTCTTTTCACTTGCAAACTCCCATCCATACATATATATGGGGAGGTGCTAGCTCCAACTAGGTTTTACAGTGAAAACTGCAGGAACTTCAAACCGGCACTAGGAAACAGACTGTGAAAGCAGAGTAAACGTTTCTCCTGCAACCCGTTCCTTTTGTGCTAGATGAACGAAAGTCTCTCCACATGCTCAGTTCTGGGAGAAAAGTGTGTGTGAAAGCCGTCCTTCACCTAGCTTGTTGGGAACACAAAGATTCTTTGCAGGTGCAAAATTCACTCCATACATATATAAGGGGAGGTACTAGCTCCAGCTCGGTTTTACAGTGATATCTGCGGGAACTTCAAACCGGCACTAGGAAACAGACTGAGAAACCAGAGTAAAAGTTTCTCCTGAAACCCGTTCCCTTTGTGCTAGATGAACAAACGTCTCTCCACATGCTCAGTTCTGAGAGATAAGTGTGTGTGAAAGCCGTCCTTCACCTAGATTGTTGGGAACCCAATGTTTCTTTTCAGTTGCAAACTCCACTCCATACATATATATGGGGAGGTAATAGCTCCAACTCGGTTTTACAGTGAAAACTGCAGGAACTTCAAACCGGCACTAGGAAACAGACTGAGAAACCAGAGTAAAAGTTTCTCCTGCAACCCGTTCCCTTTGTGCTAGATGAACGAACGTCTCTCCAGATGCTCAGTTCTGAGAGAAAATTGTGTGTTAAAGCCGTCCTTCACCTAGCTTGTTTGGAACACAAAGTTTCTTTTCAGTTGCAAACTCCACTCCATACATATATATGGGGAGGTAATAGCTCCAACACGGTTTTACAGTGAAAACTGCAGGAACTTCAACCCGGCACTAGGAAACAGACTGAGAAACCAGAGTAAAAGTTTCTCCTGCAACCCGTTCCCTTTGAGCTAGTTGAACGAACGTCTCTCCACATGCTCAGTTCTGAGAGATAAGTGCGTGTGAAAGCCGTCCTTTACCTAGCTTGTTGGGAACACAAAGATTCTTTGCAGTTGCAAAATCCACTCCATACATATATATGGGGAGGTACTAGCTCCAACTCGGTTTTACAGTGAAAACTGCAGGATCTTCAAACCGGCACTAGGAAACAGACTGGAAACCAGAGTAATAGTTTCCCTGCAAAACTTTCCCTTTGTGCTAAGTGAATGAACGTCTCTCCACTTGCTCATTTCTGAGAGAAAAATGTGTGTGAAAGCCGTCCTTCAACTAGCTTGTTGGGAACACAAAGTTTCTTTTCAGTTGCAAAATCCACTCCATACATATATATGGGGAGGTACTATCTCCAACTCGGTTTTACAGTGAAAACTGCAGGAACATCAAACCGGCACTAGGAAACAGACTGAGAAACCAGAGTAAAAGTTTCTCCTGCAACCCGTTCCCTTTGACCTAGATGAACGAACGTCTCTCCACATGCTCAGTTCTGAGAGAAAAGTGTGTGAGAAAGCCGTCCTTCAACTAGCTTGTTGGGAACACATAGTTTCTTTTCAGTTGCAAACTCCACTCCATACATATATATGGGGAGGTACTAGCTCCAACTCGGTTTTACAGTGAAAACTGCAGGATCTTCAAACCGGCACTAGGAAACAGGCTGAAAACCAGAGTAAAATTTTCTCCTGCAAACCGTTCCCTTTGTGCTAGATGAAGGAACGTCTCTCCACATGCTCAGTTCTGAGAGATAAGTGTGTGTGAAAGCCGTCCTTCACCTAGCTTGTTGGGACTCAAAGTTTCTTTTCAGTTGCAAACTCCACTCCATACATATATATGGGGATGTACTAGATCCAACTCCGTTTTACAGTGCAAACTGTAGGAACTTCAACCCGGCACTAGGAAACAGACTGAGAAACCAGAGTAAAAGTTTCTCCTGCAAACCGTTCCCTTTGTGCTACATGAACGAACGTCTCTCCACATGCTCAGTTCTGAGAGATAAGTGTGTGTGAAAGCCGTCCTTCACCTAGCTTGTTGGGACTCAAAGTTTCATTTCAGTTGCAAACTCCACTCCATACATATATATGGGGATATACTAGATCCAACTCCGTTTTACAGTGCAAACTGTAGGAACTTCAACCCGGCACTAGGAAACAGACTGAGAAACCAGATTAAAATTTCCCCTGCAACCCGTTCCCTTTGAGCTAGATGAACGAACGTCTCTCCACATGCTCATTTCTGAGAGATAATTGTGTGTGAAAGCCGTCCTTCACCAACTTGTTGGGAACACAAAGTTTCTTTTCAGTTGCAACTCCACTCCATACATATATATGGGGAGGTACTATCTCCAAATCGTTTTTACAGTGAAAACTGCAGGAACTTCAAACCGGCACTAGGAAACAGACTGAGAAACCAGAGTAAAAGTTTCCCCTACAACCCGTTCACTTTGAGCTAGATGAACGAACGTCTCTCCACATGCTCATTTCTGAGAGATAAGTGTGTGTGAAAGCCGTCCTTCACATATCTTGTTGGGAACCCAAATTTTCTTTTCAGTTGCTAACTCCACTCCATATATATATATGGGGAGGTACTAGTTCCAACTCGGTTTTACAGTGAAATCTGCAGGAACTTCAAAACGGCACTAGGAAACAGACTGAGAAACCAGAGTAAAAGTTTCTCCTGCAAACCGTTCCCTTTGTGCTAGATGAACGAACGTCTCTCCACAGAGTCAGTTCTGAGAGAAACGTGTGTGTGAAAGCCGTCCTTTACCTAGCTTGTTGGGAACACAAAGTTTCTTTTCAGTTGCAAACTCCACTCCTTACATATATATGGGGAGGTACTAGCTCCAACTCGGTTTTACAGTGAAAACTGCAGGAACTTCAAACCGGCACTAGGAAACAGACTGAGAAACCAGAGTAAATTTCCCCCTGCAAACCGTTCCCTTTGTGATAGATGAACGAACGTCTCTCCACATGCTCAGTTCTGATAGATAAGTGTGTGTGAAAGCCGTCCTTCACCTAGCTTGTTGGGACCCAAAGTTTCTTTTCAGTTGCAAACTCCACTCCATACATATATATGGGGATATACTAGATCCAACTCCGTTTTACAGTGCAAACTGTAGGAACTTCAACCCGGCACTAGGAAACAGACTGAGAAACCAGATTAAAGTTTCCCCTGCGAACCGTTCCCTTTGAGCTAGATGAACGAACGTCTCTCCACATACTCAGTTCTGAGAGATAAGTGTGTGTGAAAGCTGTCCTTCAACTAGCTTGTTGGGAACACAAAGTTCTTTTCAGTTGCATAATCCACTCCATACATATATATGGGTAGGTACTAGCTCCAAATCGTTTTTACAGTGAAAACTGCTGGAACTTCAAACCGGCACTAGGAAACAGACTGAGAAACCAGAGTAAAAGTTTCCCCTACAACCCGTTCACTTTGAGCTAGATGAACGAACGTCTCTCCACATGCTCAGTTCTGAGACATAAGTGTGTGTGAAAGCCGTCCTTCAACTAGATTGTTGGGAACACAAAGTTTCTTTTCAGTTGCAAACTCCACTCCATACATATATATGGGGAGGTACTAGCTCCAACTCGGTTTTACAGTGAAAACTGCAAGAACTTCAAACTGGCACTAGGAAACAGACTGAGAAACCTGAGTAAAAGTTTCTCCTGCAACCCGTTCCCTTTGAGCTAGATGAACGAACGTCTCTCCACATGCTCAGTTCTGAGAGATAAGTGTTTGTGAAAGCCTCCTTTACCTAGCTTGTTGGGAACACAAAGATTCTTTGCAGTTGCAAAATCCACTCCATACATATATATGGGGAAGTACTAGATCCAACTCCGATTTACAGTGCAGTCTGTAGGAACTTCAACCCGGCACTAGGAAACAGACTGAGAAACCAGAGTAAAAGTTTCCCCTGCAACCCGTTCCCTTTGTGCTAGATGAACGAACGTCTCTCCACATGCTCTGTTCTGAGAGTTAAGTGTGTGTGAAAGCCGTCCTTCACCTAGCTTGTTGGGACCCAAAGTTTCTTTTCACTTGCAAACTCCACTCCATACATATATATGGGGATATACTAGATCCAAATCCCTTTTACAGTGCAAACTGTAGGAACTTCAACACAGCACTAGGAAACAGACTGAGAAACCAGAGTAAAAGTTTCTCCTGCAACCCGTTCCCTTTGAGCTTGATGAACGAACGTCTCTCCACATGCTCAGTTCTGAGAGATAAGTGTGTGTGAAAGCCTCCTTTACCTAGCTTGTTGGGAACACAAAGATTCTTTGCAGTTGCAAAATCCACTCCATACTTATATAAGGGGAGGTACTAGCTCCAACTCGGTTTTAGAGTGAAAACTGCAGGATCTTCAAACCGGCACTAGGAAACAGACTGGAAACCAGAGTAATAGTTTCCCTGCAACCCGTTTCCTTTGTGCTAAGTGAATGAACGTCTCTCCACTTGCTCATTTCTGAGAGAAAAGTGTGTGTGAAAGCCGTCCTTCAACTAGCTTGTTGGGAACACAAAGTTTCTTTTCAGTTGCAAAATCCACTCCATACATATATATGGGGAGGTACTAGCTCCAACTCGGTTTTACAGTGAAAAATGCAGGAACTACAAACCGGCACTAGGAAACAGACTGGAAAACAGAGTAATAGTTTCCCTGCAACCCGTTCCCTTTGTGCTAAGTGAATGAACGTCTCTTCACTTGCTCAGTTCTGAGAGAAAAGTGTGTGTGAAAGCCGTCCTTCACCTAGCTTGTTGGTAACACAAAGTGTCTTTTCAGTTGCAAACTCCACTCCATACATATATATGGGGAGGTACTAGCTCCAAATCGGTTTTACAGTGAAAACTGCAGGAACTTCAAACCGGCACTAGGAAACAGACTGAGAAACCAGAGTAAATTTCCTCCTGCAACCAGTTCCCTTTGTGATAGATGAACGAACGTCTCTCCACAGGCTCAGTTCTGAGAGAAAATTGTGTGTGAAAGCCGTACTTCACCTAGCTTTTTGGGTACACAAAGTTTCTTTCAGTTGCAAACTCCACTCCATACATATATATGGGGAGGTACTAGCTCCAACTCGGTTTTACAGTGAAAACTGCAGGAACATCAAACCGGCACTAGGAAACAGACTGAGAAACCAGAGTAAAAGTTTCTCCTGCATCCCGTTCCCTTCGAGCTAGATGAACGAACGTCTCTCCACATGCTCAGTTCTGAGAGATAAGTGTGAGTGAAAGCCGTCCTTCACCTAGCTTGTTGGGAACCCAAAGTTTCTTTTCAGTTGCAAACTCCACTCCATACATATACATGGGGATGTACTAGATGCAACCCTGTTTTACAGTGCAAACTGTAGGAACTTCAACCCGGCACTAGGAAACAGACTGAGAAACCAGAGTAATAGTTTCTCCTGCAACCCGTTCCCTTTGTGCTAGATGAACGAACGTCTCTCCACATGCTCAGTTCTGAGAGATAAGTGTGTGTGAAAGCCGTCCTTCACCTAGCTTGTTGGGACCCAAAGTTTCTTTTCACTTGCAAACTCCACTGCATATATATATATGGGGATATACTAGATCCAAATCCGTTTTACAGTGCAAATTGTAGGAACTTCAACACGGCACTAGGAAACAGACTGAGAAACCAGATTAAAGTTTCCCTGCAACCCGTTCCCTTTGAGCTAGATGAACGAACGTCTCCCCACATGCTCAGTTCTTAGAGATAAGTGTGTGTGAAGCCGTCCTTCACCTAGCTTGTTGGGAACACAAAGTTTCTTTTCACTTGCAAACTCCCATCCATACATATATATGGGGAGGTGCTAGCTCCAACTAGGTTTTACAGTGAAAACTGCAGGAACTTCAAACCGGCACTAGGAAACAGACTGTGAAAGCAGAGTAAACGTTTCTCCTGCAACCCGTTCCTTTTGTGCTAGATGAACGAAAGTCTCTCCACATGCTCAGTTCTGGGAGAAAAGTGTGTGTGAAAGCCGTCCTTCACCTAGCTTGTTGGGAACACAAAGATTCTTTGCAGGTGCAAAATTCACTCCATACATATATAAGGGGAGGTACTAGCTCCAGCTCGGTTTTACAGTGATATCTGCGGGAACTTCAAACCGGCACTAGGAAACAGACTGAGAAACCAGAGTAAAAGTTTCTCCTGAAACCCGTTCCCTTTGTGCTAGATGAACAAACGTCTCTCCACATGCTCAGTTCTGAGAGATAAGTGTGTGTGAAAGCCGTCCTTCACCTAGATTGTTGGGAACCCAATGTTTCTTTTCAGTTGCAAACTCCACTCCATACATATATATGGGGAGGTAATAGCTCCAACTCGGTTTTACAGTGAAAACTGCAGGAACTTCAAACCGGCACTAGGAAACAGACTGAGAAACCAGAGTAAAAGTTTCTCCTGCAACCCGTTCCCTTTGTGCTAGATGAACGAACGTCTCTCCAGATGCTCAGTTCTGAGAGAAAATTGTGTGTTAAAGCCGTCCTTCACCTAGCTTGTTTGGAACACAAAGTTTCTTTTCAGTTGCAAACTCCACTCCATACATATATATGGGGAGGTAATAGCTCCAACACGGTTTTACAGTGAAAACTGCAGGAACTTCAACCCGGCACTAGGAAACAGACTGAGAAACCAGAGTAAAAGTTTCTCCTGCAACCCGTTCCCTTTGAGCTAGTTGAACGAACGTCTCTCCACATGCTCAGTTCTGAGAGATAAGTGCGTGTGAAAGCCGTCCTTTACCTAGCTTGTTGGGAACACAAAGATTCTTTGCAGTTGCAAAATCCACTCCATACATATATATGGGGAGGTACTAGCTCCAACTCGGTTTTACAGTGAAAACTGCAGGATCTTCAAACCGGCACTAGGAAACAGACTGGAAACCAGAGTAATAGTTTCCCTGCAAAACTTTCCCTTTGTGCTAAGTGAATGAACGTCTCTCCACTTGCTCATTTCTGAGAGAAAAATGTGTGTGAAAGCCGTCCTTCAACTAGCTTGTTGGGAACACAAAGTTTCTTTTCAGTTGCAAAATCCACTCCATACATATATATGGGGAGGTACTATCTCCAACTCGGTTTTACAGTGAAAACTGCAGGAACATCAAACCGGCACTAGGAAACAGACTGAGAAACCAGAGTAAAAGTTTCTCCTGCAACCCGTTCCCTTTGACCTAGATGAACGAACGTCTCTCCACATGCTCAGTTCTGAGAGAAAAGTGTGTGAGAAAGCCGTCCTTCAACTAGCTTGTTGGGAACACATAGTTTCTTTTCAGTTGCAAACTCCACTCCATACATATATATGGGGAGGTACTAGCTCCAACTCGGTTTTACAGTGAAAACTGCAGGATCTTCAAACCGGCACTAGGAAACAGGCTGAAAACCAGAGTAAAATTTTCTCCTGCAAACCGTTCCCTTTGTGCTAGATGAAGGAACGTCTCTCCACATGCTCAGTTCTGAGAGATAAGTGTGTGTGAAAGCCGTCCTTCACCTAGCTTGTTGGGACTCAAAGTTTCTTTTCAGTTGCAAACTCCACTCCATACATATATATGGGGATGTACTAGATCCAACTCCGTTTTACAGTGCAAACTGTAGGAACTTCAACCCGGCACTAGGAAACAGACTGAGAAACCAGAGTAAAAGTTTCTCCTGCAAACCGTTCCCTTTGTGCTACATGAACGAACGTCTCTCCACATGCTCAGTTCTGAGAGATAAGTGTGTGTGAAAGCCGTCCTTCACCTAGCTTGTTGGGACTCAAAGTTTCATTTCAGTTGCAAACTCCACTCCATACATATATATGGGGATATACTAGATCCAACTCCGTTTTACAGTGCAAACTGTAGGAACTTCAACCCGGCACTAGGAAACAGACTGAGAAACCAGATTAAAATTTCCCCTGCAACCCGTTCCCTTTGAGCTAGATGAACGAACGTCTCTCCACATGCTCATTTCTGAGAGATAATTGTGTGTGAAAGCCGTCCTTCACCAACTTGTTGGGAACACAAAGTTTCTTTTCAGTTGCAACTCCACTCCATACATATATATGGGGAGGTACTATCTCCAAATCGTTTTTACAGTGAAAACTGCAGGAACTTCAAACCGGCACTAGGAAACAGACTGAGAAACCAGAGTAAAAGTTTCCCCTACAACCCGTTCACTTTGAGCTAGATGAACGAACGTCTCTCCACATGCTCATTTCTGAGAGATAAGTGTGTGTGAAAGCCGTCCTTCACATATCTTGTTGGGAACCCAAATTTTCTTTTCAGTTGCTAACTCCACTCCATATATATATATGGGGAGGTACTAGTTCCAACTCGGTTTTACAGTGAAATCTGCAGGAACTTCAAAACGGCACTAGGAAACAGACTGAGAAACCAGAGTAAAAGTTTCTCCTGCAAACCGTTCCTTTTGTGCTAGATGAACGAACGTCTCTCCACAGAGTCAGTTCTGAGAGAAACGTGTGTGTGAAAGCCGTCCTTTACCTAGCTTGTTGGGAACACAAAGTTTCTTTTCAGTTGCAAACTCCACTCCTTACATATATATGGGGAGGTACTAGCTCCAACTCGGTTTTACAGTGAAAACTGCAGGAACTTCAAACCGGCACTAGGAAACAGACTGAGAAACCAGAGTAAATTTCCCCCTGCAAACCGTTCCCTTTGTGATAGATGAACGAACGTCTCTCCACATGCTCAGTTCTGATAGATAAGTGTGTGTGAAAGCCGTACTTCACCTAGCTTGTTGGGAACACAAAGATTCTTTTCACTTGCAAACTCCCATCCATACATATATATGGGGAGGTGCTAGCTGCAAATAGGTTTTACATTGAAAACTGCAGGAACATCAAACCGGCACTAGGAAACAGACTGTGAAAGCAGAGTAAAAGTTTCTCCTGCAACCCGTTCCTTTTTGGCTCGATGAACGAACGTCTCTCCACATGCTCAGTTCTGAGAGATAAGTGTGTGTGAAAGCCGTCCTTCAACTAGCTTGTTGGGAACACAAAGATTCTTTGCATGTGCAAAATCCTCTCCATACATATATAAGGGGAGGTACTAGCTCCTACTCGGTTTTACAGTGAAATCTGCAGGAACTTCAAACAGGCACAAGGAAACAGACTGAGAAACCAGAGTAAAAGTTTCTCCTGCAACCCGTTCCCTTTGTGCTAGATGAACGAACGTCTCTCCACATGCTCAGTTCTGAGAGATATGTGTGTGTGAAAGCCGTCCTTCACCTAGCTTGTTTGGACTCAAAGCTTCTTTTCAGTTGCAAACTCCACTCCATACATATATATGGGGATATACTAGATCCAACTCCGTTTTACAGTGCAAACTGTAGGAACTTCAACCCGGCACTAGGAAACAGACTGAGAAACCAGATTAAAATTTCCCCTGCAACCCGTTCCCTTTGAGTTAGATGAACGAACGTCTCTCCACATGCTCAGTTCTGAGAGATAAGTGCGTGTGAAAGCCGTCCCTCACCTAGCTTTTTGGGAACACAAAGTTTCTTTTCAGTTGCAAACTCCACTCCATACATATATATGGGGTGGTGCTAGCTCCAACTCGGTTTTACAGTGAAAACTGCAGGAACAACAAACCGGCACTAGGAAACAAATTGAGAAACCAGAGTAAAAGTTTCTCCTGCAACCCGTTCCCTTTGTGCAAGATAAACGAACGTCTCTCCACAGGCTAAGTTCTGAGAGATAAGTGTGTGTGAAAGCCGTCCTTCACCTAGCTTGTTGGGAACACAAAGTTTCTTTTCAGTTGCAAACTCCACTCCATACATATATATGGGGATGTACTAGATCCAACTCTGTTTACATTGGAAACTGTAGGAACTTCAACCCGGCACTAGGAAACAGACTGAGAAACCAGAGTAATAGTTTCTCCTGTAACCCGTTCCCTTTGTGCTAGATGAACGATCGTCTCTCCACAGGCTCAGTTCTGAGAGAAAAGTGTGTGTGAAAGCCGTCCTTCAACTAGCTTGTTGGGAAAACATAGTTTCTTTCCAGTTGCAAACTGCACTCCATACATATATATGGGGAGGTACTAGCTCCAACTCGGTTTTACAGTGAAAACTGCAGGAACTTCAAACCGGCACTAGGAAACAGACTGAGAAACCAGAGTAAATTTCCACCTGCAACCCGTTCCCTTTGTGATAGATGAACGAACGTCTCTCCACATGATCAGTTCTGAAAGATAAGTGTGTGTGAAAGCCGTCCTTCACCTAGCTTGTTGGGAACACAAAGATTCTTTTCACTTGCAAACTCCAATCCATACATATATATGGGGATGTACTAGATCCAACTCCGTTTTACAGTGCAAACTGTAGGAACTTCAACCCGGCACTAGGAAACAGACTGAGAAACCAGAGTAAATGTTTCTCCTGCAAACCGTTCCCTTTGTGCTAGATGAACGAACGTCTCTCCACATGCACAGTTCTGAGAGATAAGTGTGTGTGAAAGCCGTCCTTCACCTAGTTTGTTGGGACTCAAAGTTTCTTTTCAGTTGCAAACTCCACTCCATACATATATATGGGGATATACTAGATCCAACTCCGTTTTACAGTGCAAACTGTAGGAACTTCAAACCGGCACTAGGAAACAGAATGAGAAACCAGATTAAAATTTCCCCTGCAACCCGTTCCCTTTGAGCTAGATGAACGAACGTCTCTCCACATGCTCAGTTCTGAGAGATAAGTGTGTGTGAAAACCGTCCTTCACCTAGCTTGTTGGGAACACAAAGTTTCTTTTCAGTTGCAAACCCCAATCCATACATATATATGGGGAGGTACTATCTCCAAATCGTTTTTACAGTGAAAACTGCAGGAACTTCAAACAGTCACTAGGAAAAAGACTGAGAACCCACAGTAAAAATGTCCCCTACAACCCGTTCACTTTGAGCTAGATGAACGAACGTCTCTCCTCATGCTCAGTTCTGAGAGATAAGTGTGTGTGAAAGCCGTCCTTAACCAATCTTGTTGGGAACCCAAATTTTCTTTTCAGTTGCAAACTCCACTCCATATATATATATGGGGAGGTACTAGTACCAAATCTGTTTTACAGTGAAAACTGCAGGAACTTCAAACCGGCACTAGGAAACAGACTGAGAAACCAGAGTAAAAGTTTCTCCTGCAACCCGTTCCCTTTGTGCTAGATGAACGAACGTCTCTCCACAGGGTCAGTTCTGAGAGAAACGTGTGTGTGAAAGCCGTCCTTCACCTAGCTTGTTGGGAAAACAAAGTTTCTTTTCAGTTGCAAACTCCACTCCATACATATATATGAGGAGGTACTAGCTCCAACTAGGTTTTACAGTGAAAACTGCAGGAACTTCAAACCGGCACTAGGAAACAGACTGAGAAACCAGAGTAAATTTCCCCCTGCAAACCTTTCCCCTTGTGATAGATGAACGAACGTCTCTCCACATGCTCAGTTTTGAAAGATAAGTGTGTGTGAAAGCCGTCCTTCACCTAGCTTGTTGGGAACCCAAAGTTTCTTTTCAGTTGCAAACTCCACTCCATACATATATATGGGGATGTACTAGATCCAAATCCATTTTACAGTGCAAACTGTAGGAACTTCAACCCGGCACTAGGAAACAGACTGAGAAACCAGAGTAAAAGTTTCTCCTGCAACCCGTTCCCTTTGTGCTAGATGAACGAACGTCTCTCCACATGCTCAGGTCAGAAAGATAAGTGTGTGTGAAAGCAGTCCTTCACCAAGCTTGTTGGGACTCAAAGTTTCTTTTCAGTTTCAAAATCCACTCCGTACATATATATGGGGATATACTAGATCCAACTCTGTTTTACAGTGCAAACTGTAGGAACTTCAACCCGGCACTAGGAAACAGACTGAGAAACCAGAGTAAAAGTTTCTCCTGCAAACCGTTCCCTTTGTGCTAGATGAACGAACGTCTCTCCACATGCTCAGTTCTGAGAGATAAGTGTGTGTGAAAGCCGTCCTTCACCTAGCTTGTTGGGAACACAAAGTTTCTTTTCACTTGCAAACTCCCATCCATACATATATATGGGGAGGTGCTAGCTCCAACTAGGTTTTACAGTGAAAACTGCAGGAACTTCAAACCGGCACTAGGAAACAGACTGAGAAACCAGAGTAAAAGTTTCTCCTGCAACCCGTTCCCTTTGTGCTAGATGAACGAACGTCTCTCCACATGCTGAGTTCTGAGAGAAAAGTGTGTGTGAAAGCCGTCCTTAAACTAGCTTGTTGGGAACACATAGTTTCTTTTCAGTTGCAAACTCCACTCCATACATATATACGGGGAGGTACTAGCTCCAACTCGGTTTTACAGTGAAAACAGCAGGAACTTCAAACCGGCACTAGGAAACAGACTGAGAAACCAGAGTAAATTTCCTACTGCAACCCGTTCCCTTTGTGATAGATGAACGAACGTCTCTCCCCATGATCAGTTCTGAAAGATAAGTGTGTGTGAAAGCCGTCCTTCACCTAGCTTGTTGGGAACACAAAGTTTCTTTTCAGTTGCATACTCCACTCCATATATATATATGGGGAGGTACTAGCTCCAACACGGTTTTACAGTGAAAACTGCAGGAGCATAAAACCGGCACTAGGAAACAGACTGAGAAACCAGATTAAATGTTTCTCCAGCAACCCGTTCTCTCTGAGCTAGATGAACGAACGTCTCTCCACATGTTCAGTTCTCAGAGATATGTGTGTGTGAAAGCCGTCCTTCACCTAGCTTGTTGGGAACCCAAAGTTTCTTTTCAGTTGCAAACTCCACTCCATACATATATATGGGGATGTACTAGATCCAACTCCGTTTTACAGTGCAAAATGTAGGAACTTCATCCCGGCACTAGGAAACAGACTGAGAAACCAGAGTAAAAGTTTCTCCTGCAAACCGTTCCATTTGTGCTAGACGAACGAACGTCTCTCCACAGGCTACGTTCTGAGAGATAAGTGTGTGTGAAAGCCGTCCTTCACCTAGCTTGTTGGGAACCCAAAGTTTCTTTTCATTTGCAAACTCCACTCCATACATATATATGGGGAGGTACTAGCTCCAACTCTGTTTTACAGTGAAAAATGCAGGAACATCAAAACGGCTCTAAGAAACAGACTGTGAAACCAGAGTAAAAGTTTCTCCTGCAACCCGTTCCCTTTGTGCTAGATGAACGAATGTCTCTCCACATGCTCATTTCTGAGAGATAAGTGGGTGTGAAAGCCGTATTTCACCTAGCTTGTTGGGTACACAAAGTTTCTTTTCAGTTGCAAACTCCACTCCATACATATATATGGGGAGGTAATAGCTCCAACTCGGTTTTACAGTGAAAACTGCAGGAACTTCAAACCAGTAATCGGAAACTGTCTGAGAAACCAGAGTAAAAGTGTCTCCTTCAACCCGTTCCCTTTGTGCTAGATGAACGAACGTCTCTCCACATGCTCAGTTCTGAGAGATATGTGTGTGTGAAAGCCGTCCTTCACCTAGCTTGTTGGGAACACAAAGTTTCTTTTCAGTTGGAAACTCTACTCCATACATATATATGTGGATGCACTAGATCCAACTCCGTTTTACAGTGCAAACTGTAGGAACTTCAACCCGGCACTAGGAAACAGACTGAGAAACCAGAGTACAAGTTTCTCCTGCAACCAGTTCCCTTTGTGCTAGATGAACGAACGTCTCTCCACATGCTCAGTTCTGAGAGATAAGTGTGTGTGAAAGCCGTCCTTCACCTAGCTTGTTGGGAAAACATAGTTTCTTTTCAGTTGCAAACTCCTCTCCATACATATATATGGGGAGGTACTAGCTCCAAATCGGTTTTACAGTGAATACTGCAGGAACTTCAAACCGGCACTAGGAAACAGACTGAGAAACCAGAGTAAAAGTTTCCCCTGCAACCCGTTCCCTTTGAGCTAGATAAACGAACGTCTCTCCACATGCTCAGTTCTGAGAGATAAGTGTGTGTGAAAGCCGTCCTTCACCTAGCTTGTTGGGAACACAAAGTTTCTTTTCAGTTGCAAACTCCACTCCATACATATATATGGTGTGGTACTAGTTCCAACTCGTTTTTACATTGAAAACTGCAGGAACTTCAAACACGCACTAGGAATCAGACTGAGAAACCGGAGTAAATTTCCCCCTGCAACCCGTTCCCTTTGTGCTAGATGAACGAACGTCTCTCCTCATGCTCAGTTCTGAGAGATAAGTGTGTGTGAAAGCCGTACTTCATCTTGCTTGTTGGGAACACAAAGATTCTTTGCAGTTGCAAAATCCACTCCATACATATATATGGGGAGGTACTAGCTCCAACCCGGTTTTACAGTGAAAACTGCAGGAACTTCAAACCGGCACTAGGAAACAGATTGAGGAACCAGAGTAATAGTTTCTCCTGCAACCCTTTCCTTTTGTGCTAGATGAACGAGCTTCTTTCCACAGGCTAAGTTCTGAGAGATAAGTGTGTGTGAAAGCCGTCCTTCACCTAGCTTGTTGGGAACACAAAAATTCTTTTCAGTTGCAAACTCCACTCCATACATATATATGGGGAGGTGCTAGCTCCAACTCGGTTTTACAGTGAAAATTGCAGGAACAACAAACCGGCACTAGGAAACAAATTGAGAAACCAGAGTAAAAGTTTCTCCTGCAACCCGTTCCCTTTGTGCTAGATGAACGAACGTCTCTCCAAATGCTCAGTTCTGAGAGATAAGTGTGTGTGAAAGCCGTCCTTCAACTAGCTTGTTGGGAACACAAAGTTTCTTTTCAGTTGCAAACTCCACTCCATATATATATATTGGGAGGTACTATCTCTAACTCGGTTTTACAGTGAAAACTGCAGGAACTTCAAACCGGCACTAGGAATCAGACTGAGAAACCAGAGTAAAAGTTTCTCCTGCAACCCGTTCCCTTTGTGCTAGATGAACGATCGTCTCTCCACATGCTCAGTTCTGAGAGATAAGTGCGTGTGAAAGCCGTCCCTCACCTAGCTTGTTGTGAACACAAAGTTCCTTTTCAGTTGCAAACTCCACTCCATACATATATATGGGGAGGTGCTAGCTCCAACTCGGTTTTACAGTGAAAACTGCAGGAACAACAAACCGGCACTAGGAAACAAATTGAGAAACCAGAGTAAAAGTTTCTCATGCAACCCGTTCCTTTGTGCTAGATGAACGAACGTCTCTCCACAGGCTAAGTTCTGAGAGATAAGTGTGTGTGAAAGCAGTCCTTCACCTAGCTTGTTGGGAACACAAAGTTTCTTTTCAGTTGCAAACTCCACTCCTTACATATATATGGGGAGGTGCTAGCTCCAACTCGGTTTTACAGTGAAAACTGCAGGAACAACAAACCGGCACTAGGAAACAAATTGAGAAACCAGAGTAAAAGTTTCTCCTGCAACCCGTTCCCTTTGTGCTAGATGAACGAACGTCTCTCCACATGCTCAGTTCTGAGAGATAAGTGTGTGTGAAAGCCGTCCTTCACCTAGCTTGTTGAGAACACAAAGTTTCTTTTCAGTTGCAAACTCCACTCCATACATATATAAGGGGAGGTACTACCTCCAACACGGTTTTACAGTTAAAACTGAAGGAACTTCCAACAGGCACTAGGAATCAGACTGGGAAACCAGAGTAAATGTTTCCCCTTCAACCCATTCCCTTTTTGCTAGATGAACGAATGTATCTCCACATGCTCAGTTCTGAGAGATAAGTGTGTGTGAAAGCCGTCCTTCACCTAGCTTGTTGGGAACACAAAGTTTCTTTTCATTTGAAACTACACTCCATACATATATATGGGGAAGTACTAGCTCCAACTCTGTTTTACAGTGAAAAATGCAGGAACATCAAACCGGCTCTAGGAAACAGACTGTGAAACCAGAGTAAAAGTTTCCCCTGCAAACGTTTCCCTTTGTGCTAGATGAACGAATGTCTCTCCACATGCTCAGTTCTGAGAGATAAGTGTGTGTGAAAGCCGTCCTTCAACTAGCTTGTTGGGAACACAAAGTTTCTTTTCATTTGCAAACTCCACTCCATACATACATATGGGGAGGAACTAGCTCCAACTCGGTTTTACAGTGAAAACTGCAGGAACTTCAAACCGGCACTAGGAAACAGACTGAGAAAACATAGTAAAAGTTTCTCCTGCAACCCGTTCCCTTTGTGCTAGATGAACGAACGTCTCTCCACATGATCAATTCTCAGAGATATGTGTGTGTGTAAGCCGTACTTCAAATAGATTTTTGGGAGCACAAAGTTTCTTTTCTTTGCAAACTCCACTCCATACATATATATGGGGAGGTATGAGCTCCAACTCGGTTTTAAAGTGAAAACTGCAGGAACTTCAAACCGGCACTAGGAAAGAGACTGAGAAAGCAGAGTAAAAGTTTCTCCTGCAATCCGTTCCTTTTTTCTTAGATGAACGAAAGTCTCTCCACTTGTTCAGTTCTGAGAGATAAGTGTGTGTGAAAGCCGTCCTTCACCTAGCTTGTTGGGAACACAAAGTTTCTTTTCAGTTGCAAACTCCACTCCATACATATATATGGGTAGGTGCTAGCTCCAACTCGGTTTTACAGTGAAAACTGCAGAAAATTCAAACCGGCACTAGGAAACAGACTGAGAAACCAGAGTAAATGTTTCTCCTGCAACCCGTTCCCTTTGAGCTAGATGAACGAACGTCTCTCCACATGCTCAGTTCTGATAGATAAGTGTGTGTGAAAGCCGTCCTTCACCAATCTTGTTGGGAACACAAAGTTTCTTTTCACTTGCAAACTCCAATCCATACATATATATGGGGAGGATCTAGCTCCAACTCGTTTTTACAGTGAAAACTGCAGGAACTTCAAACCGGAACTAGGAAACAGACTGAGAAACCAGAGTAAAAGTTTCTCCTTCAAACCGTTCCCTTTCTGCTAGATGAACGAACGTCTCTCCATATGCTCATTTCTGATAGATAAGTGCGTGTGAAAAACGTCCTTCACCTAGCTTGTTGGGAACAAAAAGTTTCTTTTCACTTGCAAGCTCCAATCCATAAATATATATGGGGATGTGCTAGCTCCAACTAGGTTTTACAGTGAAAATTGCAGGGACTTCAAACCGGCTCTAGGAAACAGACTGTGAAACCAGAGTAAAAGTTTCTCCTGCAACCCGTTCCATTTGAGCTAGATGAACGAACGTGTCGCCACATGCTCATTTCTGAGAGATATGTGTGTGTGAAAGCCTTCCTTCACCTAGCTTGTTGGGAACACAAAGTTTCTTTTCAGTTGCAAACTCCACTCCATACACATATATGGTGAGGTACTAGCTCCAACTCGGTTTTACAGTGAAAACTGCAGGAACTTCAAACCGGCACTAGGAAACAGACTGAGAAACCAGAGTAAAAGTTTCTCCTGCAACCCGTTCCCTTTGTGCTAGATGAACGAACATCTCTCCACATGCTCAGTTCTGAGAGATAAGTGTGTGTGAAAGCCGTCCTTCACCTAGCTTGTTGGGAACACAAAGCTTCTTTTCAGTTGATAATTCCACTCCATACATATATATGGGGAGGTACTAGCTCCAACTCGGTTTTACAGTGAAAACTGCAGGAACTTCAAACCGGCACTAGGAAACAGACTGAGAAACCAGAGTAATAGTTTCTCCTGCAACCCGTTCCCTTTGTGCTAGATGAACGAACGTCTCTCCACATGCTCAGTTCTGAGAGATAAATGTGTGTGAAAGCCGTCCTTCACCTAGCTTGTTGGGAGCCCAATGTTTCTTTTTAGTTGCAAACTCCACTCCATACATATATATGGGGATGTACTAGCTCCAACTCGGTTTTACAGTGAAACTGCAGGAACTTCAAACCAGCGCTAGGAAACAGACTGAGAAACCAGAGTAAAAGTTTCTCCTGCAACCCGTTCCTTTGTGCTAGATGAACGAACGTCTCTCCACATGCTCAGTTCTGAGAGAAAATTGTGTGTGAAAGCCGTCCTTCACCTAGCTTGTTGGGAACACAAAATTTCTTTTCACTTTCAAACTCCACTCCATACATATATATGGGGATGTACTAGCTCCAAATCGGTTTTACAGTGAAAACTGGAGGAACTTCAAACCGGCACTAGGAAACAGACTGAGAAAAAAGAGTAAAAGTTTCTCCTGCATCCCGTTCCATTTGAGCTAGATGAACGAACGTCTCTCCACATGCTCAGTTCTGAGAGATAAGTGTGTGTGAAAGCCTCCTTTACCTAGCTTGTTGGGAACACAAAGATTCTTTGCAGTTGCAAATTCCACTCCATACATATATATGGGGAGGTACTAGTTCCAACTCGGTTTTACAGTGAAAACTGCAGGAACTTCAAACCGCACTAGGAAACAGACTGGAAACCAGAGTAATAGTTTCCCTGCAACCCGTTCCCTTTGTGCTAAGTGAATGAACGTCTCTCCACTTGCTCAGTTCTGAGAGAAAATTGTGTGTGAAAGCCGTCCTTCACCTAGCTTGTTGGGAACACAAAGTTTCTTTTCAGTTGCAAACTCCACTCCATACATATATATGGGGAGGTCCTAGATCCAAATCGGTTTTACAGTGTAAACTGCAGGAACTTCAAACCGGCACTAGGAAACAGACTGAGAAACCAGAGTAAATTTCCTCCCGCAAACCGTTCCCTTTGTGATAGATGAACGAACGTCTCTCCACAGGCTCAGTTCTGAGAGAAAAGTGTGTGTGAAAGCCGTCCTTCACCTAGCTTGTTGGGAACCCAAAGATTCTTTTCAGTTGCAAACTCCACTCCATACATATATATGGTGATTTACTAGATCCAACTCCGTTTTACAGTGCAAACTGTAGGAACTTCAACCCGGCACTAGGAAACAGACTGAGATACCAGCGTAAAAGTTTCTCCTGCAACCCGTTCCCTTTGTGCTAGATGAACGAACGTCTCTCCACATGCTCAGTTCTGAGAGATAAGTGTGTGTGAAAGCCGTCCTTCACCAAGCTTGTTGGGAACACAAAGTTTCTTTTCACTTGCAAACTCCAATCCATACATATATATGGGGAGGTTCTAGCTCCAACTCGTTTTTACAGTGAAAACTGCAGGAACTTCAAACCGGAACTAGGAAACAGACTGAGAAACCAGAGTAAAAGTTTCTCCTTCAAACCGTTCCCTTTCTGCTAGATGAACGAACGTCTCTCCATATGCTCAGTTCTGATAGATAAGTGCGTGTGAAAGACGTCCTTCACCTAGCTTGTTGGGAACAAAATGTTTCTTTTCACTTGCAAGCTCCAATCCATAAATATATATGGGGATGTGCTAGCTCCAACTAGGTTTTACAGTGAAAATTGCAGGGACTTCAAACCGGCTCTAGGAAACAGACTGAGAAACCAGAGTAAAAGTTTCTCCTGCAACCCGTTCCAATTGAGCTAGATGAACGAACGTCTCGCCACATGCTCATTTCTGAGAGATATGTGTGTGTGAAAGCCTTCCTTCACCTAGCTTGTTGGGAACACAAAGTTTCTTTTCAGTTGCAAACTCCACTCCATACATATATATGGTGAGGTACTAGCTCCAACTCGGTTTTACAGTGAAAACTGCAGGAACTTCAAACCGGCACTAGGAAACAGACTGAGAAACCAGAGTAAAAGTTTCTCCTGCAACCCGTTCCCTTTGTGCTAGATGAACGAACATCTCTCCACATGCTCAGTTCTGAGAGATAAGTGTGTGTGAAAGCCGTCCTTCACCTATCTTGTTGGGAACACAAAGCTTCTTTTCAATTGATAATTCCACTCCATACATATATATGGGGAGGTACTAGCTCCAACTCGGTTTTACAGTGAAAACTGCAGGAACTTCAAACCGGCACTAGGAAACAGACTGAGAAACCAGAGTAAAAGTTTCACCTGCAACCCGTTCCCTTTGTGCTAGATGAACGAACGTCTCTCCACATGCTCAGTTCTGAGATATAAGTGTGTGTGAAAGCCGTCCTTCATCTAGCTTGTTGGGAACACAAAGTTTCTTTTCAGTTGCAAACTCCACTCCATACATATATATGGGGAGGTACAAGCTCCAACTCGGTTTTACAGTGAAAACTGCAGGAACGTCAAACAGGCACTAGGAAACAGACTGAGAAACCAGAGTAAAAGTTTCTCCTGCAACCCGTTCCATTTGAGCTAGATGAACGAACGTCTCTCCACATGCTCAGTTCTGAGATATATGTGTGTGTGAAAGCCGTCCTTCACCTAGCTTGTTGGGAACACAAAGTTTCTTTTCAGTTGCAAACTCCACTCCATACATATATATGGGGAGGTCCTAGCTCCAACTCGGTTTTACAGTGAAAACTGCAGGAACTTCAAACCGGCACTAGGAAACAGACTGAGAAACCAGAGTAATAGTTTCTCCTGCAACCCGTTCCTTTGAGCTAGATGAACGAACGTCTCTCCACATGCTCAGTTCTGAGAGAAAATTGTGTGTGAAAGCCGTCCTTCACCTAGCTTGTTGGGAACACAAAATTTCTTTTCACTTGCAAACTCCACTCCATACATATATATGGGGAAGTACTAGCTCCAAATCGGTTTTACAGTGAAAACTGCAGGAACTTCAAACCGGCACTAGGAAACAGACTGAGAAACCAGAGTAAAAGTTTCTCCTGCATCCCGTTCCATTTGAGCTAGATGAACGAACGTCTCTCCACATGCTCAGTTCTGAGAGATAAGTGTGTGTGAAAGCCTCCTTTACCTAGCTTGTTGGGAACACAAAGATTCTTTGCAGTTGCAAATTCCACTCCATACATATATATGGGGAGGTACTAGTTCCAACTCGGTTTTACAGTGAAAACTGCAGGAACTTCAAACCGGCACTAGGAAACAGACTGGAAACCAGAGTAATAGTTTCCCTGCAAGCCGTTCCCTTTGTGCTAAGTGAATGAACGTCTCTCCACTTGCTCAGTTCTGAGAGAAAATTGTGTGTGAAAGCCGTCCTTCACCTAGCTTGTTGGGAACACAAAGTTTCTTTTCAGTTGCAAACTCCACTCCATACATATATATGGGGAGGTCCTAGATCCAAATCGGTTTTACAGTGAAAATTGCAGGAACTTCAAACCGGCACTAGGAAACAGACTGAGAAACCAGAGTAAATTTCCTCCCGCAAACCGTTCCCTTTGTGATAGATGAACGAACGTCTCTCCACAGGCTCAGTTCTGAGAGAAAAGTGTGTGTGAAAGCCGTCCTTCACCTAGCTTGTTGGGAACCCAAAGTTTCTTTTCAGTTGCAAACTCCACTCCATACATATATATGGTGATTTACTAGATCCAACTCCGTTTTACAGTGCAAACTGTAGGAACTTCAACCAGGCACTAGGAAACAGACTGAGATACCAGCGTAAAAGTTTCTCCTGCAACCCGTTCCCTTTGTGCTAGATGAACGAACGTCTCTCCACATGATCAATTCTCAGAGATATGTGTGTGTGTAAGCCGTACTTCAAATAGATTTTTGGGAGCACAAAGTTTCTTTTCTTTGCAAACTCCACTCCATACATATATATGGGGAGGTATGAGCTCCAACTCGGTTTTACAGTGAAAACTGCAGGAACTTCAAACCGGCACTAGGAAACAGACTGAGAAACCAGAGTAAAAGTTTCTCCTGCAACCCGTTCCCTTTGTGCTAGATGAACGAACGTCTCTCCACATGATCAATTTTCAGAGATATGTGTGTGTGTAAGCCGTACTTCAAATAGATTTTTGGGAGCACAAAGTTTCTTTTCTTTGCAAACTACACTCCATACATATATATGGGGAGGTATGAGCTCCAACTCGGTTTTACAGTGAAAACTGCAGGAACTTCAAACCGGCACTAGGAAACAGACTGAGAAACCAGAGAAAAAGTTTCTCCTGCAATCCGTTCCTTTTTTCTTAGATGAACGAAAGTCTCTCCACTTGTTCAGTTCTGAGATATAAGTGAGTGTGAAAGCCGTCCTTCACCTAGCTTGTTGGGAACACAAAGTTTCTTTTCAGTTGCAAACTCCACTCCATACATATATATGGGTAGGTGCTAGCTCCAACTCGGTTTTACAGTGAAAACTGCAGAAAATTCAAACCGGCACTAGGAAACAGACTGAGAAACCAGAGTAAATGTTTCTCCTGCAACCCGTTCCCTTTGAGCTAGATGAACGAACGTCTCTCCACATGCTCAGTTCTGATAGATAAGTGTGTGTGAAAGCCGTCCTTCACCAAGCTTGTTGGGAACACAAAGTTTCTTTTCACTCTAAACTCCAATCCATACATATATATGGGGAGGATCTAGCTCCAACTCGTTTTTACAGTGAAAACTGCAGGAACTTCAAAACGGAACTAGGAAACAGACTGAGAAACCAGAGTAAAAGTTTCTCCTTCAAACCGTTCCCTTTCTGCTAGATGAACGAACGTCTCTCCATATGCTCAGTTCTGATAGATAAGTGCGTGTGAAAGACGTCCTTCACCTAGCTTGTTGGGAACACAAAGTTTCTTTTCAGTTGCAAACTCCACTCCATACATATATATGGTGAGGTACTAGCTCCAACTCGGTTTTACAGTGAAAACTGCAGGAACTTCAAACCGGCACTAGGAAACAGACTGAGAAACCAGAGTAAAAGTTTCTCCTGCAACCCGTTCCCTTTGTGCTAGATGAACGAACATCTCTCCACATGCTCAGTTCTGAGAGATAAGTGTGTGTGAAAGCCGTCCTTCACCTAGCTTGTTGGGAACACAAAGCTTCTTTTCAATTGAAAATTCCGCTCCATACATATATATGGGGAGGTACTAGCTCCAACTCGGTTTTACAGTGAAAACTGCAGGAACTTCAAACCGGCACTAGGAAACAGACTGAGAAACCAGAGTAAAAGTTTCACCTGCAACCCGTTCCCTTTGTGCTAGATGAACGAACGTCTCTCCACATGCTCAGTTCTGAGATATAAGTGTGTGTGAAAGCCGTCCTTCATCTAGCTTGTTGGGAACACAAAGTTTCTTTTCAGTTGCAAACTCCACTCCATACATATATATGGGGAGATACAAGCTCCAAATCGGTTTTACAGTGAAAACTGCAGGAACTTCAAACCGGCACTAGGAAACAGACTGAGAAACCAGAGTAAAAGTTTCTCCTGCAACCCGTTCCATTTGAGCTAGATGAACGAACGTCTCTCCACATGCTCAGTTCTGAGATATATGTGTGTGTGAAAGCCGTCCTTCACCTAGCTTGTTGGGAACACAAAGTTTCTTTTCAGTTGCAAACTCCACTCCATACATATATATGGGGAGGTCCTAGCTCCAACTCGGTTTTACAGTGAAAACTGCAGGAACTTCAAACCGGCACTAGGAAACAGACTGAGAAACCAGAGTAATAGTTTCTCCTGCAACCCGTTCCCTTTGTGCTAGATGAACGAACGTCTCTCCACATGCTCAGTTCTGAGAGATAAATGTGTGTGAAAGCCGTCCTTCAACTAGCTTGTTGGGAGCCCAATGTTTCTTTTCAGTTGCAATCTCCACTCCATACATATATATGGGGACGTACTAGCTCCAACTCGGTTTTACAGTGAAACTGCAGGAACTTCAAACCGGCGCTAGGAAACAGACTGAGAAACCAGAGTAAAAGTTTCTCCTGCAACCCGTTCCTTTGAGCTAGATGAACGAACGTCTCTCCACATGCTCAGTTCTGCGAGAAAATTGTGTGTGAAAGCCGTCCTTCACCTAGCTTGTTGGGAACACAAAATTTCTTTTCACTTGCAAACTCCACTCCATACATATATATGGGGAGGTACTAGCTCCAAATCGGTTTTACAGTGAAAACTGCAGGAACTTCAAACCGGCACTAGGAAACAGACTGAGAAACCAGAGTAAAAGTTTCTCCTGCATCCCGTTCCATTTGAGCTAGATGAACGAACGTCTCTCCACATGCTCAGTTCTGAGAGATAAGTGTGTGTGAAAGCCTCCTTTACCTAGCTTGTTGGGAACACAAAGATTCTTTGCAGTTGCAAAATCCACTCCATACATATATATGGGGAGGTACTAGTTTCAACTCGGTTTTACAGTGAAAACTGCAGGAACTTCAAACCGGCACTAGGAAACAGACTGGAAACCAGAGTAATAGTTTCCCTGCAACCCGTTCCCTTTGTGCTAAGTGAATGAACGTCTCTCCACTTGCTCAGTTCTGAGAGAAAATTGTGTGTGAAAGCCGTCCTTCACCTAGCTTGTTGGGACCCAAAGTTTCTTTTCAGTTGCAAACTCCACTCCATACATATATATGTGTATATACTAGATCCAACTCCGTTTTACAGTGCAAACTGTAGGAACTTCAAACCGGCACTAGGAAACAGACTGAGAAACCAGATTAAAGTTTCCCCTGCAAACCGTTCCCCTTGAGCTAGATGAACGAACGTCTCTCCACATGCTCAGTTCTGAGAGATAAGTGTGTGTGAAAGCTGTCCTTCAAATAGCTTGTTGGGAACACAAAGTTTCTTTTCAGTTGCAAACTCCACTCCATACATATATATGGGGAGATACAAGCTCCAAATCGGTTTTACAGTGAAAACTGCAGGAACTTCAAACCGGCACTAGGAAACAGACTGAGAAACCAGAGTAAAAGTTTCTCCTGCAACCCGTTCCATTTGAGCTAGATGAACGAACGTCTCTCCACATGCTCAGTTCTGAGATATATGTGTGTGTGAAAGCCGTCCTTCACCTAGCTTGTTGGGAACACAAAGTTTCTTTTCAGTTGCAAACTCCACTCCATACATATATATGGGGAGGTCCTAGCTCCAACTCGGTTTTACAGTGAAAACTGCAGGAACTTCAAACCGGCACTAGGAAACAGACTGAGAAACCAGAGTAATAGTTTCTCCTGCAACCCGTTCCCTTTGTGCTAGATGAACGAACGTCTCTCCACATGCTCAGTTCTGAGAGATAAATGTGTGTGAAAGCCGTCCTTCAACTAGCTTGTTGGGAGCCCAATGTTTCTTTTCAGTTGCAATCTCCACTCCATACATATATATGGGGACGTACTAGCTCCAACTCGGTTTTACAGTGAAACTGCAGGAACTTCAAACCGGCGCTAGGAAACAGACTGAGAAACCAGAGTAAAAGTTTCTCCTGCAACCCGTTCCTTTGAGCTAGATGAACGAACGTCTCTCCACATGCTCAGTTCTGCGAGAAAATTGTGTGTGAAAGCCGTCCTTCACCTAGCTTGTTGGGAACACAAAATTTCTTTTCACTTGCAAACTCCACTCCATACATATATATGGGGAGGTACTAGCTCCAAATCGGTTTTACAGTGAAAACTGCAGGAACTTCAAACCGGCACTAGGAAACAGACTGAGAAACCAGAGTAAAAGTTTCTCCTGCATCCCGTTCCATTTGAGCTAGATGAACGAACGTCTCTCCACATGCTCAGTTCTGAGAGATAAGTGTGTGTGAAAGCCTCCTTTACCTAGCTTGTTGGGAACACAAAGATTCTTTGCAGTTGCAAAATCCACTCCATACATATATATGGGGAGGTACTAGTTTCAACTCGGTTTTACAGTGAAAACTGCAGGAACTTCAAACCGGCACTAGGAAACAGACTGGAAACCAGAGTAATAGTTTCCCTGCAACCCGTTCCCTTTGTGCTAAGTGAATGAACGTCTCTCCACTTGCTCAGTTCTGAGAGAAAATTGTGTGTGAAAGCCGTCCTTCACCTAGCTTGTTGGGACCCAAAGTTTCTTTTCAGTTGCAAACTCCACTCCATACATATATATGTGTATATACTAGATCCAACTCCGTTTTACAGTGCAAACTGTAGGAACTTCAAACCGGCACTAGGAAACAGACTGAGAAACCAGAGTAAAAGTTTCCCCTACAACCAGTTCCATTTGAGCTAAATGAACGAACGTCTCTCCACATGCTCAGATCTGAGAGATAAGTGTGTGTGAAAGCCGTCCTTCAACTAGATTGTTGGGAACACAAAGTTTCTTTTCAGTTGCAAACTCCACTCCATACATATATATGGGGAGGTACTAGCTCCAACTCGGTTTTACAGTGAAAACTGCAGGAACATCAAACCGGCACTAGGAAACAGACTGAGAAACCAGAGTAAAAGTTTCTCCTGCATCCCGTTCCCTTTGAGCTAGATGAACGAACGTCTCTCCACATGCTCAGTTCTGAGAGATATGTGTGTATGAAAGCCGTCCTTCACCTAGCTTGTTGGGAACCCAAAGTTTCTTTTCAGTTGCAAACTCCAATCCATACATATATATGGGGATGTACTAGATCCAACTCCGATTTACAGTGCAGTCTGTAGGAACTTCAACCCGGCACTAGGAAACAGACTGAGAAACCAGAGTAAAAGTTTCTCCTGCAACCCGTTCCCTTTGTGCTAGATGAACGAACGTCTCTCCACATGCTCAGTTCTGAGAGATAAGTGTGTGTGAAAGCCTCCTTTACCTAGCTTGTTGGGAACACAAAGATTCTTTGCAGTTGCAAAATCCACTCCTTACATATATATGGGGAGGTACTAGTTCCAACTCGGTTTTACAGTGAAAACTGCAGGAACTTCAAACCGGCACTAGGAAACAGACTGGAAACCAGAGTAATAGTTTCCCTGCAACCCGTTCCCTTTGTGCTAAGTGAATGAACGTCTCTCCACTTGCTCAGTTCTGAGAGAAAATTGTGTGTGAAAGCCGTCCTTCACCTAGCTTGTTGGGAACACAAAGTTTCTTTTCAGTTGAAAACTCCACTCCATACATATATATGGGGAGGTCCTAGATCCAAATCGGTTTTACAGTGAAAACTGCAGGAACTTCAAACCGGCACTAGGAAACAGACTGAGAAACCAGAGTAAATTTCCTCCTGCAAACCGTTCCCTTTGTGATAGATGAACGAACGTCTCTCCACAGGCTCAGTTCTGAGAGAAAAGTGTGTGTGAAAGCCGTCCTTCACCTAGCTTGTTGGGAACACAAAGTTTCTTTTCAGTTGCAAACTCCACTCCATACATATATATGGTGATGTACTAGAACCAACTCCGTTTTACAGTGCAAACTGAAGGAACTTCAACCCGGCACTAGGAAGCAGACTGAGATACCAGCGTAAAAGTTTCTCCTGCAACCCGTTCCCTTTGTGCTAGATGAACGAACGTCTCTCCACATGCTCAGTTCTGAGAGATAAGTGTGTGTGAAAGCCGTCCTTCACCTAGCTTTTTGGGACCCAAAGTTTCTTTTCAGTTGCAAACTCCACTCCATACATATATATGGGGATATACTAGATCCAAATCCGTTTTACAGTGCAAACTGTAGGAACTTCAACCCGGCACTAGGAAACAGACTGAGAAACCAGATTAAAGTTTCCTCTGCAAACCGTTCCCTTTGAGCTAGATGAACGAACGTCTCTCCACATGCTCAGTTCTGAGAGATAAGTGTGTGTGAAAGCTGTCCTTCAACTAGCTTGTTGGGAACACAAAGTTCTTTTCAGTTGCATAATCCACTCCATACATATATATGGGGAGGTACTAGCTCCAAATCGTTTTTACAGTGAAAACTGCAGGAAATTCAAACCGGCACTAGGAAACAGACTGAGAAACCAGAGTAAAAGTTTCCCCTACAACCCGTTCACTTTGAGCTAGATGAACGAACGTCTCTCCACATGCTCAGTTCTGAGAGATAAGTGTGTGTGAAAGCCGTCCTTCAACTAGATTGTTGGGAACACAAAGTTTCTTTTCAGTTGCAAACTCCACTCCATACATATATATGGGGAGGTACTAGCTCCAACTCGGTTTTACAGTGAAAACTGCTAGAACTTCAAACTGGCACTAGGAAACAGGCTGAGAAACCAGAGTAAAAGTTTCTCCTGCAACCCGTTCCCTTAGAGCTAGATGAACGTACGTCTCTCCACATGCTCAGTTCTGAGAGATAAGTGTGTGTGAAAGCCTCCTTTACCTAGCTTGTTGGGAACACAAAGATTCTTTGCAGTTGCAAAATCCACTCCATACATATATATGGGGAGGTACTAGCTCCAACACGGTTTTACAGTGAAAACTGCAGGAACATCAAACCGGCACTAGGAAACAGACTGAGAAACCAGAGTAAATTTCAACCTGCAACCCGTTCCCTTTGTGATAGATGAACGAACGTCTCTCCACAGGCTCAGTTCTGAGAGAAAATTGTGTGTTAAAGCCGTACTTCACCTAGCTTTTTGGGAACACAAAGTTTCTTTTCAGTTGCAAACTCCACTCCATACATATATATGGGGAGGTACTAGCTCCAACTCGGTTTTACAGTGAAAACTGCAGGAACATCAAACCGGCACTAGGAAACAGACTGAGAAACCAGAGTAAAAGTTTCTCCTGCATCCCGTTCCCTTTGAGCTAGATGAACGAACGTCTCTCCACATGCTCAGTTCTCAGAGATATGTGTGTATGAAAGCCGTCTTTCACCTAGCTTGTTGGGAACCCAAAGTTTCATTTCAGTTGCAAACTCCAATCCATACATATATATGGGGATGTACTAGATCCAACTCCGATTTACAGTGCAGTCTGTAGGAACTTCAACCCGATACTAGGAAACAGACTGAGAAACCAGAGTAAAAGTTTCTCCTGCAACCCGTTCCCTTTGTGCTAGATGAACGAACGTCTCTCCACATGCTCTGTTCTGAGAGATAAGTGTGTGTGAAAGCCGTCCTTCACCTAGCTTGTTGGGACCCAAAGTTTCTTTTCACTTGCAAACTCCACTCCATACATATATATGGGGATATACTAGATCCAAATCCCTTTTACAGTCAAACTGAAGGAACTTCAACACGGCACTAGGAAACAGACTGAGAAACCAGAGTAAAAGTTTCTCCTGCAACCCGTTCCCTTTGAGCTTGATGAACGAACTTCTCTCCACATGCTCAGTTCTGAGAGATAAGTGTGTGTGAAAGCCTCCTTTACCTAGCTTGTTGGGAACACAAAGATTCTTTGCAGTTGCAAAATCCACTCCATACATATATATGGGGAGGTACTAGCTCCAAATCGGTTTTACAGTGAAAACTGCAGGAACTTCAAACCGGCACTAGGAAACAGACTGAGAAACCAGAGTAAAAGTTTCTCCTGCAACCCGTTCCATTTGAGCTAGATGAACGAACGTCTCTCCACATGCTCAGTTCTGAGATATATGTGTGTGTGAAAGCCGTCCTTCACCTAGCTTGTTGGGAACACAAAGTTTCTTTTCAGTTGCAAACTCCACTCCATACATATATATGGGGAGGTCCTAGCTCCAACTCGGTTTTACAGTGAAAACTGCAGGAACTTCAAACCGGCACTAGGAAACAGACTGAGAAACCAGAGTAATAGTTTCTCCTGCAACCCGTTCCCTTTGTGCTAGATGAACGAACGTCTCTCCACATGCTCAGTTCTGAGAGATAAATGTGTGTGAAAGCCGTCCTTCAACTAGCTTGTTGGGAGCCCAATGTTTCTTTTCAGTTGCAATCTCCACTCCATACATATATATGGGGACGTACTAGCTCCAACTCGGTTTTACAGTGAAACTGCAGGAACTTCAAACCGGCGCTAGGAAACAGACTGAGAAACCAGAGTAAAAGTTTCTCCTGCAACCCGTTCCTTTGAGCTAGATGAACGAACGTCTCTCCACATGCTCAGTTCTGCGAGAAAATTGTGTGTGAAAGCCGTCCTTCACCTAGCTTGTTGGGAACACAAAATTTCTTTTCACTTGCAAACTCCACTCCATACATATATATGGGGAGGTACTAGCTCCAAATCGGTTTTACAGTGAAAACTGCAGGAACTTCAAACCGGCACTAGGAAACAGACTGAGAAACCAGAGTAAAAGTTTCTCCTGCATCCCGTTCCATTTGAGCTAGATGAACGAACGTCTCTCCACATGCTCAGTTCTGAGAGATAAGTGTGTGTGAAAGCCTCCTTTACCTAGCTTGTTGGGAACACAAAGATTCTTTGCAGTTGCAAAATCCACTCCATACATATATATGGGGAGGTACTAGTTTCAACTCGGTTTTACAGTGAAAACTGCAGGAACTTCAAACCGGCACTAGGAAACAGACTGGAAACCAGAGTAATAGTTTCCCTGCAACCCGTTCCCTTTGTGCTAAGTGAATGAACGTCTCTCCACTTGCTCAGTTCTGAGAGAAAATTGTGTGTGAAAGCCGTCCTTCACCTAGCTTGTTGGGACCCAAAGTTTCTTTTCAGTTGCAAACTCCACTCCATACATATATATGTGTATATACTAGATCCAACTCCGTTTTACAGTGCAAACTGTAGGAACTTCAAACCGGCACTAGGAAACAGACTGAGAAACCAGATTAAAGTTTCCCCTGCAAACCGTTCCCCTTGAGCTAGATGAACGAACGTCTCTCCACATGCTCAGTTCTGAGAGATAAGTGTGTGTGAAAGCTGTCCTTCAAATAGCTTGTTGGGAACACAAAGTTTCTTTTCAGTTGCAAACTCCACTCCATACATATATATGGGGAGATACAAGCTCCAAATCGGTTTTACAGTGAAAACTGCAGGAACTTCAAACCGGCACTAGGAAACAGACTGAGAAACCAGAGTAAAAGTTTCTCCTGCAACCCGTTCCATTTGAGCTAGATGAACGAACGTCTCTCCACATGCTCAGTTCTGAGATATATGTGTGTGTGAAAGCCGTCCTTCACCTAGCTTGTTGGGAACACAAAGTTTCTTTTCAGTTGCAAACTCCACTCCATACATATATATGGGGAGGTCCTAGCTCCAACTCGGTTTTACAGTGAAAACTGCAGGAACTTCAAACCGGCACTAGGAAACAGACTGAGAAACCAGAGTAATAGTTTCTCCTGCAACCCGTTCCCTTTGTGCTAGATGAACGAACGTCTCTCCACATGCTCAGTTCTGAGAGATAAATGTGTGTGAAAGCCGTCCTTCAACTAGCTTGTTGGGAGCCCAATGTTTCTTTTCAGTTGCAATCTCCACTCCATACATATATATGGGGACGTACTAGCTCCAACTCGGTTTTACAGTGAAACTGCAGGAACTTCAAACCGGCGCTAGGAAACAGACTGAGAAACCAGAGTAAAAGTTTCTCCTGCAACCCGTTCCTTTGAGCTAGATGAACGAACGTCTCTCCACATGCTCAGTTCTGCGAGAAAATTGTGTGTGAAAGCCGTCCTTCACCTAGCTTGTTGGGAACACAAAATTTCTTTTCACTTGCAAACTCCACTCCATACATATATATGGGGAGGTACTAGCTCCAAATCGGTTTTACAGTGAAAACTGCAGGAACTTCAAACCGGCACTAGGAAACAGACTGAGAAACCAGAGTAAAAGTTTCTCCTGCATCCCGTTCCATTTGAGCTAGATGAACGAACGTCTCTCCACATGCTCAGTTCTGAGAGATAAGTGTGTGTGAAAGCCTCCTTTACCTAGCTTGTTGGGAACACAAAGATTCTTTGCAGTTGCAAAATCCACTCCATACATATATATGGGGAGGTACTAGTTTCAACTCGGTTTTACAGTGAAAACTGCAGGAACTTCAAACCGGCACTAGGAAACAGACTGGAAACCAGAGTAATAGTTTCCCTGCAACCCGTTCCCTTTGTGCTAAGTGAATGAACGTCTCTCCACTTGCTCAGTTCTGAGAGAAAATTGTGTGTGAAAGCCGTCCTTCACCTAGCTTGTTGGGACCCAAAGTTTCTTTTCAGTTGCAAACTCCACTCCATACATATATATGTGTATATACTAGATCCAACTCCGTTTTACAGTGCAAACTGTAGGAACTTCAAACCGGCACTAGGAAACAGACTGAGAAACCAGAGTAAAAGTTTCCCCTACAACCAGTTCCATTTGAGCTAAATGAACGAACGTCTCTCCACATGCTCAGATCTGAGAGATAAGTGTGTGTGAAAGCCGTCCTTCAACTAGATTGTTGGGAACACAAAGTTTCTTTTCAGTTGCAAACTCCACTCCATACATATATATGGGGAGGTACTAGCTCCAACTCGGTTTTACAGTGAAAACTGCAGGAACATCAAACCGGCACTAGGAAACAGACTGAGAAACCAGAGTAAAAGTTTCTCCTGCATCCCGTTCCCTTTGAGCTAGATGAACGAACGTCTCTCCACATGCTCAGTTCTGAGAGATATGTGTGTATGAAAGCCGTCCTTCACCTAGCTTGTTGGGAACCCAAAGTTTCTTTTCAGTTGCAAACTCCAATCCATACATATATATGGGGATGTACTAGATCCAACTCCGATTTACAGTGCAGTCTGTAGGAACTTCAACCCGGCACTAGGAAACAGACTGAGAAACCAGAGTAAAAGTTTCTCCTGCAACCCGTTCCCTTTGTGCTAGATGAACGAACGTCTCTCCACATGCTCAGTTCTGAGAGATAAGTGTGTGTGAAAGCCTCCTTTACCTAGCTTGTTGGGAACACAAAGATTCTTTGCAGTTGCAAAATCCACTCCTTACATATATATGGGGAGGTACTAGTTCCAACTCGGTTTTACAGTGAAAACTGCAGGAACTTCAAACCGGCACTAGGAAACAGACTGGAAACCAGAGTAATAGTTTCCCTGCAACCCGTTCCCTTTGTGCTAAGTGAATGAACGTCTCTCCACTTGCTCAGTTCTGAGAGAAAATTGTGTGTGAAAGCCGTCCTTCACCTAGCTTGTTGGGAACACAAAGTTTCTTTTCAGTTGAAAACTCCACTCCATACATATATATGGGGAGGTCCTAGATCCAAATCGGTTTTACAGTGAAAACTGCAGGAACTTCAAACCGGCACTAGGAAACAGACTGAGAAACCAGAGTAAATTTCCTCCTGCAAACCGTTCCCTTTGTGATAGATGAACGAACGTCTCTCCACAGGCTCAGTTCTGAGAGAAAAGTGTGTGTGAAAGCCGTCCTTCACCTAGCTTGTTGGGAACACAAAGTTTCTTTTCAGTTGCAAACTCCACTCCATACATATATATGGTGATGTACTAGAACCAACTCCGTTTTACAGTGCAAACTGAAGGAACTTCAACCCGGCACTAGGAAGCAGACTGAGATACCAGCGTAAAAGTTTCTCCTGCAACCCGTTCCCTTTGTGCTAGATGAACGAACGTCTCTCCACATGCTCAGTTCTGAGAGATAAGTGTGTGTGAAAGCCGTCCTTCACCTAGCTTTTTGGGACCCAAAGTTTCTTTTCAGTTGCAAACTCCACTCCATACATATATATGGGGATATACTAGATCCAAATCCGTTTTACAGTGCAAACTGTAGGAACTTCAACCCGGCACTAGGAAACAGACTGAGAAACCAGATTAAAGTTTCCTCTGCAAACCGTTCCCTTTGAGCTAGATGAACGAACGTCTCTCCACATGCTCAGTTCTGAGAGATAAGTGTGTGTGAAAGCTGTCCTTCAACTAGCTTGTTGGGAACACAAAGTTCTTTTCACTTGCATAATCCACTCCATACATATATATGGGGAGGTACTAGCTCCAAATCGTTTTTACAGTGAAAACTGCAGGAAATTCAAACCGGCACTAGGAAACAGACTGAGAAACCAGAGTAAAAGTTTCCCCTACAACCCGTTCACTTTGAGCTAGATGAACGAACGTCTCTCCACATGCTCAGTTCTGAGAGATAAGTGTGTGTGAAAGCCGTCCTTCAACTAGATTGTTGGGAACACAAAGTTTCTTTTCAGTTGCAAACTCCACTCCATACATATATATGGGGAGGTACTAGCTCCAACTCGGTTTTACAGTGAAAACTGCTAGAACTTCAAACTGGCACTAGGAAACAGGCTGAGAAACCAGAGTAAAAGTTTCTCCTGCAACCCGTTCCCTTAGAGCTAGATGAACGTACGTCTCTCCACATGCTCAGTTCTGAGAGATAAGTGTGTGTGAAAGCCTCCTTTACCTAGCTTGTTGGGAACACAAAGATTCTTTGCAGTTGCAAAATCCACTCCATACATATATATGGGGAGGTACTAGCTCCAACACGGTTTTACAGTGAAAACTGCAGGAACATCAAACCGGCACTAGGAAACAGACTGAGAAACCAGAGTAAATTTCAACCTGCAACCCGTTCCCTTTGTGATAGATGAACGAACGTCTCTCCACAGGCTCAGTTCTGAGAGAAAATTGTGTGTTAAAGCCGTACTTCACCTAGCTTTTTGGGAACACAAAGTTTCTTTTCAGTTGCAAACTCCACTCCATACATATATATGGGGAGGTACTAGCTCCAACTCGGTTTTACAGTGAAAACTGCAGGAACATCAAACCGGCACTAGGAAACAGACTGAGAAACCAGAGTAAAAGTTTCTCCTGCATCCCGTTCCCTTTGAGCTAGATGAACGAACGTCTCTCCACATGCTCAGTTCTCAGAGATATGTGTGTATGAAAGCCGTCTTTCACCTAGCTTGTTGGGAACCCAAAGTTTCATTTCAGTTGCAAACTCCAATCCATACATATATATGGGGATGTACTAGATCCAACTCCGATTTACAGTGCAGTCTGTAGGAACTTCAACCCGATACTAGGAAACAGACTGAGAAACCAGAGTAAAAGTTTCTCCTGCAACCCGTTCCCTTTGTGCTAGATGAACGAACGTCTCTCCACATGCTCTGTTCTGAGAGATAAGTGTGTGTGAAAGCCGTCCTTCACCTAGCTTGTTGGGACCCAAAGTTTCTTTTCACTTGCAAACTCCACTCCATACATATATATGGGGATATACTAGATCCAAATCCCTTTTACAGTCAAACTGAAGGAACTTCAACACGGCACTAGGAAACAGACTGAGAAACCAGAGTAAAAGTTTCTCCTGCAACCCGTTCCCTTTGAGCTTGATGAACGAACTTCTCTCCACATGCTCAGTTCTGAGAGATAAGTGTGTGTGAAAGCCTCCTTTACCTAGCTTGTTGGGAACACAAAGATTCTTTGCAGTTGCAAAATCCACTCCATACATATATATGGGGAGGTACTAGCTCCAACTCGGTTTTACAGTGAAAAATGCAGGAACTACAAACCGGCACTAGGAAACAGACTGGAAACCAGAGTAATAGTTTCCATGCAACCCGTTCCCTTTGTGCTAAGTGAATGAACGTCTCTTCACTTGCTCAGTTCTGAGAGAAAAGTGTGTGTGAAAGCCGTCCTTCACCTAGCTTGTTGGGAACACAAAGTTTCTTTTCAGTTGCAAACTCCACTCCATACATATATATGGGGAGGTACTAGCTCCAAATCGGTTTTACAGTGAAAAATGCAGGAACTTCAAACCGGCACTAGGAAACAGACTGAGAAACCAGAGTAAAAGTTTCTCCTGCATCCCGTTCCCTTTGAGCTAGATGAAAGAACGTCTCTCCACATGCTCAGTTCTGAGAGATATGTGTGTGTGAAAACCGTCCTTCACCTAGCTTGTTGGGAACCCAAAGTTTCTTTTCAGTTGCAAACTCCACTCCATACATATACATGGGGATGTACTAGATCCAACTCCGTTTTACAGTGCAAACTGTAGGAACTTCAACCCGGCACTAGGAAACAGACTGAGAAACCAGAGTAATAGTTTCTCCTACCACCCGTTCCCTTTGTGCTAGATGAACGAACGTCTCTCCACATGCTCAGTTCTGAGAGATAAGTGTGTGTGAAAGCCGTCCTTCACCTAGCTTGTTGGGACCCAAAGTTTCTTTTCACTTGCAAACTCCACTCCATACATATATATGGGGATATACTAGATCCAAATCCGTTTTACAGTGCAAACTGTAGGAACTTCAACACGGCACTAGGAAACAGACTGAGAAACCAGATTAAAGTTTCCCTGCAACCCGTTCCCTTTGAGCTAGATGAACGAACGTCTCTCCACATGCTCAGTTCTGAGAGATAAGTGTGTGTGAAGCCGTCCTTCACCTAGTTTGTTGGGAACACAAAGTTTCTTTTCACTTGCAAACTCCCATCCTTACATATATATGGGGAGGTGCTAGCTAAAACTAGGTTTTACAGTGAAAACTGCAGGAACTTCAAACCGGCACTAGGAAACACACTGTGAAAGCAGAGTAAAATTTTCTCCTGCAACCCGTTCCTTTTGTGCTACATGAACGAACGTCTCTCCACATGCTCAGTTCTGAGAGAAAAGTGTGTGTGAAAGCCGTCCTTTACCTAGCTTGTTGGGAACACAAAGATTCTGTGCAGGTGCAAAATCCACTCCATACATATATATGGGGATGTACTAGCTCCAGCTCGGTTTTACAGTGAAATCTGCAGGAACTTCAAACCGGCACTAGGAAACAGACTGAGAAACCAGAGTAAAAGTTTCTCCTGAAACCCGTTCCCTTTGTCCTAGATGAACAAACGTCTCTCCACATGCTCAGTTCTGAGAGATAAGTGTGTGTGAAAGCCGTTCTTCACCTAGCTTGTTCGGAACCCAATGTTTCTTTTCAGTTGCAAACTCCACTCCATACATATATATGGGGAGGTAATAGCTCCAACTCGGTTTTACAGTGAAAACTGCAGGAACTTCAAACCGGCACTAGGAAACAGACTGAGAAACCAGAGTAAAAGTTTCTCCTGCAACCCGTTCCCTTTGTGCTAGATGAACGAACGTCTCTCCACATGCTCAGTTCTGAGAGAAAATTGTGTGTGAAAGCCGTCCTTCACCTAGCTTGTTGGGAACACAAAGTTTCTTTTCAGTTGCAAACTCCACTCCATACATATATATGGGGAAGTACTAGCTCCAACACGGTTTTACAGTGAAAACTGCAGGAACTTCAAACCGGCACTAGGAAACAGACTGAGAAACCAGAGTAAAAGTTTCTCCTGCAACCCGTTCCCTTTGAGCTAGATGAACGAACGTCTCTCCACATGCTCAGTTCTGAGAGATAAGTGCGTGTGAAAGCCGTCCTTTACCTAGCTTGTTGGGAACACAAAGATTCCTTGCAGTTGCAAAATCCACTCCATACTTATATAAAGGGAGGTACTAGCTCCAACTCGGTTTTACAGTGAAAACTGCAGTATCTTCAAACCGGCACTAGGAAACAGACTGGAAACCAGAGTAATAGTTTCCCTGCAACCCGTTCCCTTTGTGCTAAGTGAATGAACGTCTCTCCACTTGCTCATTTCTGAGAGAAAAGTGTGTGTGAAAGCCGTCCTTCAACTAGCTTGTTGGGAACACAAAGTTTCTTTTCAGTTGCAAAATCCACTCCATACATATATATGGGGAGGTACTAGCTCCAACTCGGTTTTACAGTGAAAACTGCAGGAACATCAAACCGGCACTAGGAAACAGACTGAGGAACCAGAGTAAAAGTTTCTCCTGCAACCCGTTCCTTTTGTGCTAGATGAACGAACGTCTCTCCACATGCTCAGTTCTGAGAGATAAGTGTGTGTGAAAGCCGTCCTTCAACTAGCTTGTTGGGAACACAAAGATTCTTTGCAGGTGCAAATTCCACTCCATACATATATATGGGGAGGTACTAGATCCAACTCGGTTTTACAGTGAAATCTGCAGAAACTTCAAACCGGCACTAGGAAACAGACTGATAAACCAGAGTAAAAGTTTCTCCTGCAACCCGTTCCCTTTGAGCTAGATGAACGAACGTCTCTCCACATGCTCAGTTCTGAGAGATAAGTGTGTGTGAAAGCCGTCCTTCACCTAGCTTGTTGGGAACCCAAAGTTTCTTTTCAGTTGCAAACTCCACTCCATAAATATATATGGGGATGTACTAGATCCAACTCTGTTTTACATTGGAAAATGTAGGAAATTCAACCCGGCACTAGGAAACAGACTGAGAAACCAGAGTAAAAGTTTCTCCTGCAACCCGTTCCCTTTGTGCTAGATGAACGATCGTCTCTCCACAGGCTCAGTTCTGAGAGAAATGTGTGTGTGAAAGCCGTCCTTCACCTAGCTTGTTTGGACTCAAAGTTTCTTTTCAGTTGCAAACTCCACTCCATACTTATATATGGGGATATACTAGATCCAACTCCGTTTTACAGTGCAAACTGTAGGAACTTCAACCCGGCACTAGGAAACAGACTGAGAAACCAGATTAAAATTTCCCCTGCAACCCGTTCCCTTTGAGCTAGATGAACGAACGTCTCTCCACATGCTCAGTTCTGAGAGATAAGTGTGTGTGTAAGCCGACCTTCACCTAGCTTGTTGGGAACACAAAGTTTCTTTTCAGTTGCAAACTCCACTCCATACATATATATGGGGAGGTACTATCTCCAAATCGTTTTTACAGTGAAAACTGCAGGAACTTCAAACCGGCACTTGGAAACAGACTGAGAAACCAGAGTAAAAGTTTCCCCTACAACCCGTTCAATTTGAGCTAGATGAACGAACATCTCTCCACATGCTCAGTTCTGAGAGATAAGTGTGTGTGAAAGCCTTCCTTCACCTATCTTGTTGGGAACCCAAATTTTCTTTTCAGTTGCAAACTCCACTCCATATATATATATGTTGTGGTTCTAGTTCCAACTCGGTTTTACAGTGAAAACTGCAGGAACTTCAAACCGGCACTAGGAAACAGACTGAGAAACCAGAGAAAAAGTTTCTCCTGCAACCCGTTCCCTTTGTGCTAGATGAACGAACGTCTCTCCACAGGGTCAGTTCTGAGAGAAACGTGTGTGTGAAAGCCGTCCTTCACCTAGCTTGTTGGGAAAACATAGTTTCTTTTCAGTTGCAAACTCCACTCCATACATATATATGGGGAGGTACTAGCTCCAACTCTGTTTTACAGTGAAAACTGCAGGAACTTCAAACCGGCACTAGGAAACAGACTGAGAAACCAGAGTAAATTTCCCCCTGCAAACCGTTCCCTTTGTGATAGATGAACGAACGTCTCTCCACATGCTCAGTTCTGATAGATGTGTGTGTGTCAAAGCCGTCCTTCACCTAGCTTGTTGGGAACACAAAGTTTCTTTTCACTTGCAAACTCCCATCCATACATATATAAGGGGAGGTGCTAGCTCCAAATAGGTTTTACAGTGGAAACTGCAGGAAATTCAAACCGGCACTAGGAAACAGACTGTGAAAGCAGAGTAAAAGTTTCTCCTGCAACCCGTTCCTTTTGTGCTCGATGAACGAACGTCTCTCCACATGCTCAGTTCTGAGAGATAAGTGTGTGTGAAAGCCGTCCTTCACCTAGCTTGTTGGGAACACAAAGATTCTTTGCATGTGCAAAATCCTCTCCATACATATATAAGGGTAGGTACTAGCTCCTACTCGGTTTTACATTGAAATATGAAGGAACTTCAAACACGCACAAGGAAACAGACTGAGAAACCAGAGTAAAATTTCACCTGCAACCCGTTCCCTTTGTGCTAGATGAACGTACGTCTGTCCACATGCTCAGTTCTGAGAGATAAGTGTGTGTGAAAGCCGTAGTTCACCTAGTTTGCTGGGAACACAAAGTTTATTTTCAGTTGCAAACACCACTCCATATATATATATGGGGAGGTACTAGCTCCACCTCGCTTTTACAGTGAAAACTGCAGGAACTTCAAACCGGCACTAGGAAACAGACTGAGAAATCAGAGTAATAGTTTCTCCTGCAACCCGTTCCTTTTGAGCTAGATGAACGAACATCTCTCCACATGCTCAGTTCTGAGAGATAAGTGTGTTTGAAAGCCGACCTTCACCTAGCTTGTTGAGAACCCAAAGTTTCTTTTCAGTTTGAAACTCCACTCCATACATATATAGGTGAGGTACTAGTTCCAACTCGGTTTTACAGTGAAAACTGCAGGAACTTCAAACCGGCACTAGGAAAAAGACTGAGAAAACAGAGTAAAAGTTTCTCCTTCAACCCGATCCCTTTGTGCTAGATAAACGAACGTCTCTCCACATGCTCATTTGTGAGAGATAAGTGTGTGTGAAAGCCGTCCTTCAACTAGCTTGTTGGGAACACAAAGTTTCTTTTCAGTTGCAAACTCCACTCCATACATATATACGGGGAGGTACTAGCTCCAACTCGGTTTTACAGTGAAAACTGCAGGAACTTCAAACCGGCACTAGGAAGCAGACTGAGAAACCAGAGTAAAAGTTTCTCCTGCAACCCGTTCCATTTGTGCTAGATGAACGAACGTCTCTCCACATGCTCAGTTGTGAGAGATAAGTGTGTGTGAAAGCCGTCCTTCACCTAGCTTGTTGGGAACACAAATTTTCTTTTCAGTTGCAAACTCCACTCCATACATATATATGGGGAGGTACTAGCTCCAACTCGGTTTTACAGTGAAAACTGCAGGAACTTCAAACCGGCACTAGGAAACAGACTGAGAAACAAGAGTAAAAGTTACTCCTGCATACCGTTCCCTTTGTGCTAGATGAACGAACGTCTCTCCACTTGCTCAGTTGTGAGAGATAAGTGTGTGTGAAAGCCGTCCTTCACCTAGCTTGTTGGGAACACAAAGTTTCTTTTCAGTTGCAAACTCCACTCCATACATATATATGGGGAGGTACTAGCTCCAACTCGGTTTTACAGTGAAAACTGCAGGAACTTCAAACCGGCACTAGGAAACAGACTGAGACACCAGAGAAATAGTTTCTCCTGCAAACCGTTCCCTTTGTGCTAAGTGAATGAACGTCTCTCCACTTGCTCATTTCTGAGAGAAAAGTGTGTGTGAAAGCCGTCCTTCAACTAGCTTGTTGGGAACACAAAGTTTCTTTTCAGTTGCAAAATCCACTCCATACATATATATGGGGAGGTACTAGCTCCAACTCGGTTTTACAGTGAAAACTGCAGGAACATCAAACCGGCACTAGGAAACAGACTGAGAAACCAGAGTAAAAGTTTCTCCTGCAACCCGTTCCCTTTGACCTAGATGAACGAACTTCTCTCCACATGCTCAGTTCTGAGAGATAAGTGTGTGTGATAGCCGTCCTTCACCTAGCTTGTTGGGAACCCAAAGTTTCTTTTCAGTTGCAAACTCCACTCCATACATATATATGGGGTTATACTAGATCCAACTGCGTTTTAAAGTGCAAACTGTAGGAACTTCAACCCGGCACTAGGAAACAGACTGAGAAACCAGAGTAAAAGTTTCTCCTGCAAACCGTTCCCTTTGTGCTAGAAGAACGAACGTCTCTCCACAGGCTCAGTTCTGAGAGAAAAGTGTGTGTGAAAGCCGTCCTTCACCTAGCTTGTTGTGAAAACATAGTTTCTTTTCAGTTGCAAACTCCACTCCATACATATATATGGGGAGGTACTAGCTCCAACTCTGTTTTACAGTGAAAACTGCAGGAACTCAAACCGGCACTAGGAAACAGACTGAGAAACCAGAGTAAATTTCCCCCTGCAAACCGTTCCCTTTGTGATAGATGAACGAACTTCTCTCCACATGCTCAGTTCTGATAGATAAGTGTGTGTGAAAGCCGTCCTTCACCTAGCTTGTTGGGAACACAAAGTTTCTTTTCACTTGCAAACTCCCATCCATACATATATAAGGGGAGGTGCTAGCTCCAACTAGGTTTTACAGTGAAAACTGCAGGAAATTCAAACCGGCACTAGGAAACAGACTGTGAAAGCAGAGTAAAAGTTTCTCCTGCAACCCGTTCCTTTTGTGCTCGATGAACGAACGTCTCTCCACATGCTCAGTTCTGAGAGATAAGTGTATGTGAAAGCCGTCCTTCACCTAGCTTGTTGGGAACACAAAGATTCTTTGCATGTGCAAAATCCTCTCCATACATATATAAGGGGAGGTACTAGCTCCTACTCGGTTTTACATTGAAATATGAAGGAACTTCAAACACGCACAAGGAAACAGACTGAGAAACCAGGGTAAAATTTCACCTGCAACCCGTTCCCTTTGTGCTAGATGAACGTACGTCTGTCCACATGCTCAGTTCTGAGAGATAAGTGTGTGTGAAAGCCGTAGTTCACCTAGTTTGCAGGGAACACAAAGTTTATTTTCAGTTGCAAACACCACTCCATATATATATATGGGGAGGTACTAGCTCCACCTCGCTTTTACAGTGAAAACTGCAGGAACTTCAAACCGGCACTAGGAAACAGACTGAGAAATCAGAGTAATAGTTTCTCCTGCAACACGTTCCTTTTGAGCTACATGAACGAACGTCTCTCCACATGCTCAGTTCTGAGAGATAAGTGTGTTTGAAAGCCGACCTTCACCTAGCTTGTTGAGAACCCAAAGTTTCTTTTCAGTTTGAAACACCACTCCATACATATATAGGGGAGGTACTAGTTCCAACTCGGTTTTACAGTGAAAACTGCAGGAACTTCAAACCGGCACTAGGAAACAGACTGAGAAAACAGAGTAAAAGTTTCTCCTTCAACCCGATACCTTTGTGCTAGATAAACGAACGTCTCTCCACATGCTCATTTGTGAGAGATAAGTGTGTGTGAAAGCCGTCCTTCAACTAGCTTGTTGGGAACACAAAGTTTCTTTTCAGTTGCAAACTCCACTCGATACATATATATGGGGAGGTACTAGCTCCAACTCGGTTTTACAGTGAAAACTGCAGGAACTTCAAACCGGCACTAGGAAGCAGACTGAGAAACCAGAGTAAAAGTTTCTCCTGCAACCCGTTCCCTTTGTGCTAGATGAACGAACGTCTCTCCACATGCTCAGTTCTGAGAGATAAGTGTGTGTGAAAGCCGTCCTTCAACTAGCTTGTTGGGAACACAAAGTTTCTTTTCAGTTGCAAACTCCACTCCATACATATATATGGGGAGGTACTAGCCCCAACTCGGTTTTACAGTGAAAACTGCAGGAACTTCAAACCGGCACTAGGAAACAGACTGAGAAACAAGAGTAAAAGTTACTCCTGCATACCGTTCCGTTTGTGCTAGATGAACGAACGTCTCTCCACATGCTCAGTTGTGAGAGATAAGTGTGTGTGAAAGCCGTCCTTCACCTAGCTTGTTGGGAACACAAAGTTTCTTTTCAGTTGCAAACTCCACTCCATACATATATATGGGGAGGTACTAGCTCCAATTCGGTTTTACAGTGAAAACTGCAGGAACTTCAAACCGGCACTAGGAAACAGACTGAGAAACCAGAGTAAAAGTTTCTCCTGCAACCCGTTCCATTGGGCGAGATGAACAAACGTCTCTCCACATGCTCAGTTCTTAGAGATTAGTGGGTGTGAAAGCCGTACTTCAACTAGCTTGTTGGGAACACAAAGTTTCTTTTCAGTTGCAAACTCCAATCCATACATATATATGGGGAGGTACTAGCTCCAACACGGTTTTACAGTGAAAACTGCAGGAACTTCCAAACGGCACTAGGAAACAGACTGAGAAACCAGAGTAAAAGTTTCTCCTGCAACCCGTTCACTTTGTGCTAGATGTACGAACGTCTCTCCACATGCTCAGTTCGGAGAGATAAGTGTGTGTGAAAGCCGTCCTTCACCTAGCTAGTTGGGAACACAAAGTTTCTTTTCAGTTGCAAACTCCACTCCATACATATATATGGGGAGGTACTAGCTCCAACTCGGTTTTACAGTGAAAACTGCAGGTACTTCAAACCGGCACTAGGATACACACTGAGAAACCAGAGTAAAAGATTCTCCTTCACCCCTTTCCCTTTGTGCTAGATGAACGAACTTCTCTCCACATGCTCAGTTCTGAGAGATAAGTGTGTGTGAAAGCCGTCCTTCACCTAGCTTGTTGGGAACACAAAGTTTCTTTACAGTTGCAAACTCCACTCCATACATATATATGGGGAGGTACTAGCTCCAACTCGGTTTTACAGTGAAAACTGCAGGAACTTCAAACCGGCACTAGGAAACAGACTGAGAAACAAGAGTAAAAGTTACTCCTGCATACCGTTCCATTTGTGCTAGATGAACGAACGTCTCTCCACATGCTCAGTTGTGAGAGATAAGTGTGTGTGAAAGCCGTCCTTCACCTAGCTTGTTGGGAACACAAAGTTTCTTTTCAGTTGCAAACTCCACTCCATACATATATATGGGGGGGTACTAGCTCCAACTCGGTTTTACAGTGAAAACTGCAGGAAATTCAAACCGGCACTAGGAAACAGACTGAGAAACCAGAGAAAAAGTTTCTCCTGCAACCCGTTCCATTGGGCTAGATGAACGAAACTCTCTCCACATGCTCAGTTCTGAGAGATAAGTGTGTGTGAAAGCCGTCCTTCACCTAGCTAGTTGGGAACCCAAAGTTTCTTTTCAGTTGCAAACTCCACTCCATACATATATATGGGGATTTACTAGATCCAACTCCGTTTTACAGTGCAAACTGTTGGAAATTCAAACCGGCACTAGGAAACAGACTGAGAAACGAGAGGAAACGTTTCTCCAGCAACCCGTTCCATTTGTGCTAGATGAACGAACGTCTCTCCACATGCTCAGTTCTTAGAGATTAGTGGGTGTGAAAGCCGTTCTTCACCTAGCTTGTTGGGAACACAAAGATTCTTTTCAGTTGCAAACTCCACTCCATACATATATATGGGGAGGTACTAGCTCCAACTCGGTTTTACAGTGAAAACTGCAGGAACTTCCAACCGGCACTAGGAAACAGACTGAGAAACCAGAGTAAAAGTTTCTCCTGCAACCCGTTCCCTTTGTGCTAGATGAACGAACGTCTCTCCACATGCTCAGTTCTGAGAGACAAGTGTGTGTGAAAGCCGTACTTCAAATAGCTTTTTGGGAACACAAAGTTTCTTTTCAGTTGCAAACTCTACTCCATACATATATATGGGGAGGTACTAGCTCCAACTCGGTTTTACAGTGAAAACTGCAGGAACTTCAAACCGGCACTAGGAAACAGACTGAGACACCAGAGTAAAAGTTTCTCCTGCAACCCGTTCCCTTTGAGCTAGATGAACGAACGTCTCTCCACATGCTCAGTTCTGAGAGATAAGTGTGTGTGAAAGCCGTCCTTCACCTAGCTTTTTGGGAACACAAAGTTTCTTTTCAGTTGCAAACCCCACTCCATACATATATATGAGGAGGTACTAGATCCAACTCTGTTTTACAGTGAAAACTGCAGGAACTTCAAACCGGCACTAGGAAACAGACTGAGAATCCAAAGTAAAAGTTTCTCCTGCAAACCGTTCCCTTTGTGCTAGATGAACGAAAGTCTCTCCACATTCTCAGTTCCGAGATATAAGTGTGTGTGAAAGCCGTACTTCACCTAGCTTGTTGGGAAAACAAAGATTCTTTTCAGTTGCAAACTCCACTCCATAAATATATATGGGGAGGTACTAGCTCCAACTCGGTTTTACAGTGAAAACTGCAGGAACTTCAAACCGGCACTAGGAAACAGACTGAGAAACCAGAGTAAAACTTCCTCCTGCAACCCGTTCCCTTTGAGCTAGATGAACGAACATCTCTCCACATGCTCAGTTCTGAGAGATAAGTGTGTGTGAAAGCCGTCCTTCACCTAGCTTGTTGGGAACCCAAAGATTCTTTTCAGTTGCAAACTCCACTCCATACATATATATGGGGATGTACTAGATCCAACTCCGTTTTACAGTGCAAACTGTAGGAACTTCACCCCGGCACTAGGAAACAGACTGAGAAACCAGAGTAATAGTTTCTCCTGCAACCCGTTCCCTTTGTGCTAGATGAACGAACGTCTCTCCACATGCTCAGTTCTGAGAGAAAAGTGTGTGTGAAAGCCGTACTTCACCTAGCTTGTTGGGAACACAAAGTTTCTTTTCAGTTGCAAACTCCACTCCATACATATGTACGGGAGGTACTAGCTTCAACTCGGTTTTACAGTGAAAACTGCAGGAACTTCAAACCGTCACTAGGAAACAGACTGAGAAACCAGAGAAAAAGTTTCTCCTGCAAACCGTTCCCTTTGTGCTAGATGAACGAACATCTCTCCACATGCTCAGTTCTGAGAGATAACTGTGTGTGAAAGCCGTCCTTCACCTAGCTTGTTGGGAACACAAGGTTTCTTTTCAGTTGCAAACTCCATTCCATACATATATATGGGGAGGTACTAGCTCGAAATCGGTTTTACAGTGAAAACTGCAGGAACTTCAAACCGACACCAGGAAACAGACTGAGAAACCAGAGAAAAAGTTTCTCCTGCAAACCTTTCCCTTTGTGCTAAATGAACGAACGTCTCTCCACATGCTCAGTTCTGAGAGATAAGTGTGTGTGAAAGCCGTACTTCACCTAGCTTGTTGGGAACACAAAGTTTCTTTTCAGATGCAAACTCCACTCCATACATATATATTAGGAGGTACTAACTCCAACTCGGTTTTACAGTGAAAACTGCAGGAACTTCAAACCGGCACTAGGAAACAGACTGAGAAACCAGAGTAAAAGTTTCATCTGCAACCCGTTCCCTTTGAGCTATATGAAGGAACGTCTCTCCACATGCTCAGTTCTGAGAGAAATTTGTGTGTGAAAGGAGTCCTTCACATAGCTTGTTGGGAACCCAAAGATACTTTTCAGATGCAAACTCCAATCCATACATATATATGGGGAGGTACTAGCTCCAAATCGGTTTTACAGTGAAAACTGCAGGAACTTCAAACCGGCACCAGGAAACAAACTGAGAAACCAGAGTAAAAGTTTCTCCTGCAAACCGTTCCCTTTGTGCTAGATGAACGAACGTCTCTCCACATGCACAGTTCTGAGAGATAAGTGTGTGTGAAAGCCGTACTTCACCTAGCTTGTTGGGAACACAAAGTTTCTTTTCATTTGCAAACTCCACTCCATACATATATATGGGGAGGTACTAGCTCCAACTCGGTTTTACAGTGAAAACTGCAGGAACTTCAAACCGGCACTAGGAAACAGACTGAGAAACCAGAGTAAAAGTTTCTCCTGCAACCCGTTCCCTTTGAGCCAGATGAACGAACGTCTCTCCACATGCTCAGTTCTGAGATATAAGTGTGTGTGAAAGCCGTCCTTCACCTAGCTTGTTGGGAACACAAAGTTTCTTTTCAGTTGCAAACTCCACTCCATACATATATATGGGGAGGTACTAGCTCCAACTCGGTTTTACAGTGAAAACTGCAGGAACTTCAAACCGGCACTAGGAAACAGACTGAGACACCAGAGAAATAGTTTCTCCTGCAAACCGTTCCCTTTGTGCTAAGTGAATGAACTTCTCTCCACTTGCTCATTTCTGAGAGAAAAGTGTGTGTGAAAGCCGTCCTTCAACTAGCTTGTTGGGAACACAAAGTTTCTTTTCAGTTGCAAAATCCACTCCATACATATATATGGGGAGGTACTAGCTCCAACTCGGTTTTACAGTGAAAACTGCAGGAACATCAAACCGGCACTAGGAAACAGACTGAGAAACCAGAGTAAAAGTTTCTCCTGCAACCCGTTCCCTTTGACCTAGATGAACGAACTTCTCTCCACATGCTCAGTTCTGAGAGATAAGTGTGTGTGATAGCCGTCCTTCACCTAGCTTGTTGGGAACCCAAAGTTTCTTTTCAGTTGCAAACTCCACTCCATACATATATATGGGGATGTACTAGATCCAACTCCGTTTTACAGTGCAAACTGTAAGAACTTCAACCCGGCACTAGGAAACAGACTGAGAAACCAGAGTAAAAGTTTCTCCTGCAACCCGTTCCCTTTGTGCTATATGAACAAACGTCTCTCCACATGCTCAGTTCTGAGAGATAATTGTGTGTGAAAGCCGTCCTTCACCTAGCTTGTTGGGACCCAAATTTTCTTTTCAGTTGAAAACTCCACTCCATACATATATATGGGGATATACTAGATCCAACTGCGTTTTAAAGTGCAAACTGTAGGAACTTCAACCCGGCACTAGGAAACAGACTGAGAAACCAGAGTAAAAGTTTCTCCTGCAAACCGTTCCCTTTGTGCTAGAAGAACGAACGTCTCTCCACAGGCTCAGTTCTGAGAGAAAAGTGTGTGTGAAAGCCGTCCTTCACCTAGCTTGTTGTGAAAACATAGTTTCTTTTCACTTGCAAACTCCCATCCATACATATATAAGGGGAGGTGCTAGCTCCAACTAGGTTTTAAATTGAAAACTGCAGGAAATTCAAACCGGCACTAGGAAACAGACTGTGAAAGCAGAGTAAAAGTTTCTCCTGCAACCCGTTCCTTTTGTGCTCGATGAACGAACGTCTCTCCACATGCTCAGTTCTGAGAGATAAGTGTGTGTGAAAGCCGTCCTTCACCTAGCTTGTTGGGAACACAAAGATTCTTTGCATGTGCAAAATCCTCTCCAAACATATATAAGGGGAGGTACTAGCTCCTACTCGGTTTTACATTGAAATATGAAGGAACTTCAAACACGCACAAGGAAACAGACTGAGAAACCAGGGTAAAATTTCACCTGCAACCCGTTCCCTTTGTGCTAGATGAACGTACGTCTGTCCACATGCTCAGTTCTGAGAGATAAGTGTGTGTGAAAGCCGTAGTTCACCTAGTTTGCAGGGAACACAAAGTTTATTTTCAGTTGCAAACACCACTCCATATATATATATGGGGAGGTACTAGCTCCACCTCGCTTTTACAGTGAAAACTGCAGGAACTTCAAACCGGCACTAGGAAACAGACTGAGAAATCAGAGTAATAGTTTCTCCTGCAACCCGTTCCTTTTGAGCTACATGAACGAACGTCTCTCCACATGCTCAGTTCTGAGAGATAAGTGTGTTTGAAAGCCGACCTTCACCTAGCTTGTTGAGAACCCAAAGTTTCTTTTCAGTTTGAAACACCACTCCATACATATATAGGGGAGGTACTAGTTCCAACTCGGTTTTACAGTGAAAACTGCAGGAACTTCAAACCGGCACTAGGAAACAGACTGAGAAAACAGAGTAAAAGTTTCTCCTTCAACCCGATCCCTTTGTGCTAGATAAACGAACGTCTCTCCACATGCTCATTTGTGAGAGATAAGTGTGTGTGAAAGCCGTCCTTCAACTAGCTTGTTGGGAACACAAAGTTTCTTTTCAGTTGCAAACTCCACTCGATACATATATATGGGGAGGTACTAGCTCCAACTCGGTTTTACAGTGAAAACTGCAGGAACTTCAAACCGGCACTAGGAAGCAGACTGAGAAACCAGAGTAAAAGTTTCTCCTGCAACCCGTTCCCTTTGTGCTAGATGAACGAACGTCTCTCCACATGCTCAGTTCTGAGAGATAAGTGTGTGTGAAAGCCGTCCTTCAACTAGCTTGTTGGGAACACAAAGTTTCTTTTCAGTTGCAAACTCCACTCCATACATATATATGGGGAGGTACTAGCTCCAACTCGGTTTTACAGTGAAAACTGCAGGAACTTCAAACCGGCACTAGGAAACAGACTGAGAAACAAGAGTAAAAGTTACTCCTGCATACCGTTCCGTTTGTGCTAGATGAACGAACGTCTCTCCACATGCTCAGTTGTGAGAGATAAGTGTGTGTGAAAGCCGTCCTTCACCTAGCTTGTTGGGAACACAAAGTTTCTTTTCAGTTGCAAACTCCACTCCATACATATATATGGGGAGGTACTAGCTCCAATTCGGTTTTACAGTGAAAACTGCAGGAACTTCAAACCGGCACTAGGAAACAGACTGAGAAACCAGAGTAAAAGTTTCTCCTGCAACCCGTTCCATTGGGCGAGATGAACGAATCTCTCTCCACATGCTCAGTTCTGAGAGATAAGTGTGTGTGAAAGCCGTCCTTCACCTAGCTTGTTGGGAACCCAAAGTTTCTTTTCAGTTGCAAACTCCACTCCATACATATATATGGGGATTTACTAGATCCAACTCCGATTTACAGTGCAAACTGTTGGAACTTCAATCCGGCACTAGTAAACAGACTGAGAAACCAGAGGAAACGTTTCTCCAGCAACCCGTTCTATTTGTGCTAGATGAACAAAAGTCTCTCCACATGCTCAGTTCTTAGAGATTAGTGGGTGTGAAAGCCGTACTTCAACTAGCTTGTTGGGAACACAAAGTTTCTTTTCAGTTGCAAACTCCAATCCATACATATATATGGGGAGCTACTAGCTCCAACACGGTTTTACAGTGAAAACTGCAGGAACTTCCAACCGGCACTAGGAAACAGACTGAGAAACCAGAGTAAAAGTTTCTCCTGCAACCCGTTCACTTTGTGCTAGATGTACGAACGTCTCTCCACATGCTCAGTTCGGAGAGATAAGTGTGTGTGAAAGCCGTCCTTCACCTAGCTAGTTGGGAACACAAAGTTTCTTTTCAGTTGCAAACTCCACTCCATACATATATATGGGGAGGTACTAGCTCCAACTCGGTTTTACAGTGAAAACTGCAGGAACTTCAAACCGGCACTAGGATACAGACTGAGAAACCAGAGTAAAAGATTCTCCTTCACCCCTTTCCCTTTGTGCTAGATGAACGAACTTCTCTCCACATGCTCAGTTCTGAGAGATAAGTGTGTGTGAAAGCCGTCCTTCACCTAGCTTGTTGGGAACACAAAGTTTCTTTACAGTTGCAAACTCCACTCCATACATATATATGGGGAGGTACTAGCTCCAACTCGGTTTTACAGTGAAAACTGCAGGAACTTCAAACCGGCACTAGGAAACAGACTGAGAAACAAGAGTAAAAGTTACTCCTGCATACCGTTCCATTTGTGCTAGATGAACGAACGTCTCTCCACATGCTCAGTTGTGAGAGATAAGTGTGTGTGAAAGCCGTCCTTCACCTAGCTTGTTGGGAACCCAAAGATTCTTTTCAGTTGCAAACCCCACTCCATACATATATATGAGGAGGTACTAGATCCAACTCGGTTTTACAGTGAAAACTGCAGGAACTTCAAACCGGCACTAGGAAACAGACTGAGAATCCAAAGTAAAAGTTTCTCCTGCAACCCGTTCCCTTTGTGCTAGATGAACGAAAGTCTCTCCACATTCCCATTTCCGAGATATAAGTGTGTGTGAAAGCCGTACTTCATCTAGCTTGTTGGGAACACAAAGATTCTTTTCAGTTGCCAACTCCACTCCATACATATATATGGGGAGGTACTAGCTCCAACTCGATTTTACAGTGAAAACTGCAGGAACTTCAAACCGGCACTAGGAAACAGACTGAGAAACCAGAGTAAAAGTTTCTCCTGCAACCCGTTCCCTTTGAGCTAAATGAACGAACATCTCTCCACATGCTCAGTTCTGAGATATAAGTGTGTGTGAAAGCCGTCCTTCACCTAGCTTGTTGGGAACCCAAAGATTCTTTTCAGTTGCAAACTCCACTCCATACATATATATGGGGATGTACTAGATCCAACTCCGTTTTACAGTGCAAAGTGTAGGAACTTCACCCCGGCACTAGGAAACAGACTGAGAAACCAGAGTAATAGTTTCTCCTGCAACCCGTTCCCTTTGAGCTAGATGAACGAACGTCTCTCCACATGCTCAGTTCTGAGAGATAAATGTGTGTGAAAGCCTTCTTTCACCTAGCTTGTTGGGAACACAAAGTTTCTTTTCAGTTGCAAACTCCACTCCATACATATATATGGGGAGGTACTAGCTCCAACACGGTTTTACAGTGAAAAATGCAGGAACTTCAAACCGGCACTAGGAAATAGACTGAGAAACAAGAGTAAAATTTTCTCCTGCAACCCGTTCCCTTTGTGCTAGATGAACGAACGTCTCTCCACATGCTCAGTTCTGAGAGAAAAGTGTGTGTGAAAGCCGTACTTCACCTAGCTTGTTGGGAACACAAAGTTTCTTTTCAGTTGCAAACTCCACTCCATACATATGTAGGGGAGGTACTAGCTCCAACTCGGTTTTACAGTGAAAACTGCAGGAACTTCAAACCGTCACTAGGAAACAGACTGAGAAACCAGAGTAAAAGTTTCTCCTGCAACCCGTTCCCTTTGTGCTAGATGAACGAACATGTCTCCACATGCTCAGTTCTGAGAGATAACTGTGTGTGAAAGCCGTCCTTCACCTAGCTTGTTGGGAACACAAGGTTTCTTTTCAGTTGCAAACTCCACTCCATACATATATATGGGGAGGTACTAGCTCCAACTCGGTTTTACAGTGAAAACTGCAGGAACTTCAAACCGGCACTAGGAAACAGACTGAGAAACCAGAGTAAAAGTTTCTCCTGCATCCCGTTCCCTTTGAGCTAGATGAACGAACGTCTCTCCACATGCTCAGTTCTGAGAGAAATATGTGTGTGAAAGCCGTCCTTCACCTAGCTTGTTGGGAACCCAAAGTTTCTTTTCAGTTGCAAACTCCTCTCCATTCATATATATGGGTATGTACTAGATCGAACTCCGTTTTACAGTGCAAACTGTAGGAACTTCAAATCGGCACTAGGAAACAGACTGAGAATCCAAAGTAAAAGTTTCTCCTGCAACCCGTTCCCTTTGTGCTAGATGAACGAAAGTCTCTCCACATTCTCAGTTCCGAGATATAAGTGTGTGTGAAAGCCGTACTTCACCTAGCTTGTTGGGAACACAAAGATTCTTTTCAGTTGCAAACTCCACTCCATACATATATATGGAGGTACTAGCTCCAACTCGGTTTTACAGTGAAAACTGCAGGAACTTCAAACCGGCACTAGGAAACAGACTGAGAAACCAGAGTAAAAGTTTCTCCTGCAACCCTTTCCCTTTAAGCTAAATGAACGAACATCTCTCCACATGCTCAGTTCTGAGAGATATGTGTGTGTGAAAGCCGTTCTTCACCTAGCTTGTTGGGAACCCAAAGATTCTTTTCAGTTGCAAACTCCACTCCATACATATATATGGGGATGTACTAGATCCAACAACGTTTTACAGTGCAAATTGTAGGAACTTCACCCCGGCACTAGGAAACAGACTGAGAAAACAGAGTAATAGTTTCTCCTGCATCCCGTTCCCTTTTTGCTAGATGAACGAACGTCTCTCCACATGCTCAGTTCTGAGAGATAACTGTGTGTGAATGCCGTCCTTCACCTAGCTTGTTGGGAACACAAGGTTTCTTTTCAGTTGCAATCTCCATTCCATACATATATATGTGGAGGTACTAGCTCGAAATCGGTTTTAAAGTGAAAACTGCAGGAACTTCAAACCGGCACCAGGAAACAGACTGAGAAACCAGAGTAAAAGTTTCTCCTGCAAACCGTTCCCTTTGTGCTAGATGAACGAACGTCTCTCCACATGCTCAGTTCTGAGAGATAAGTGTGTGTGAAAGCCGTACTTCACATATCTTGTTGGGAACACAAAGTTTCTTTTCAGTTGAAAACTCCACTCCATACATATATATGGGGAGGTACTAGCTCCAACTCGGTTTTACAGTGAAAACTGCAGGAACTTCAAACCGGCACTAGGAAACAGACTGAGAAACCAGAGTAAAAGTTTCTCCTGCAACCCGTTCCCTTGGAGCTAGATGAACGAACGTCTCTCCACATGCTCAGTTCTGAGAGAACTTTGTGTGTGAAAGCCGTCCTTCACCTAGCTTGTTGGGAACCCAAAGATTCTTTTCATTTGCAAACTCCACTCCATACATATATATGGGGAGGTACTAGTTCCAAATCGGTTTTACAGTGAAAACTGCAGGAACTTCAAAACGGCACTAGGAAACAGACTGAGAAACCAGAGTAAAAGTTTCTCCTGCAACCCGTTCCCTTTGAGCTAGATGAAGGAACGTCTCTCCACATGCTCAGTTCTGAGAGATAATTGTTTGTGAAAGCCGTCCTTCACCTAGATTGTTGGGAACCCAAAGATTCTTTTCAGTTGCAAACTCCAATCCATACATATATATGGGGATGTACTAGTTCCAAATCGGTTTTACAGTGAAAACTGCAGGAACTTCAAACCGGCACTAGGAAACAGACTGAGAAACCAGAGTAAAAGGTTCTCTTTCAACCCGTTCCATTTGTGCTAGATGAACGAACGTCTCTCCACATGCTCAGTTCTGAGAGATAAGTGTGTGTGAAAGCCGTCCTTCACCTAGCTTGTTGGGAACCCAAAGTTTCTTTTCAGTTGCAAACTCCACTCCATACATATATATGGGGATGTACTAGATCCAACTCCGTTTTACAGTGCAAACTGTAGGAACTTCAACGCGGCACTAGGAAACAGACTGAGAAACCAGAGTAAAAGTTTCTCCTGCATCCCGTTCCCTTTGTGCTAGATGAACGAACGTCTATCCACATGCTCAGTTCTGAGAGATAAGTGGGTGTGAAAGCCGTACTTCACATATCTTGTTGGGAACACAAAGTTTCTTTTCAGTTGAAAACTCCACTCCATACATATATATGGGGAGGTACTAGCTCCAACTCGGTTTTACAGTGAAAACTGCAGGAACTTCAAACCGGCACTAGGAAACAGACTGAGAAACCAGAGTAAAAGTTTCTCCTGCAACCCGTTCCCTTGGAGCTAGATGAACGAACGTCTCTCCACATGCTCAGTTCTGAGAGAACTTTGTGTGTGAAAGCCGTCCTTCACCTAGCTTGTTGGGAACCCAAAGATTCTTTTCATTTGCAAACTCCACTCCATACATATATATGGGGAGGTACTAGTTCCAAATCGGTTTTACAGTGAAAACTGCAGGAACTTCAAAACGGCACTAGGAAACAGACTGAGAAACCAGAGTAAAAGTTTCTCCTGCAACCCGTTCCCTTTGAGCTAGATGAAGGAACGTCTCTCCACATGCTCAGTTCTGAGAGATAATTGTTTGTGAAAGCCGTCCTTCACCTAGATTGTTGGGAACCCAAAGATTCTTTTCAGTTGCAAACTCCAATCCATACATATATATGGGGATGTACTAGTTCCAAATCGGTTTTACAGTGAAAACTGCAGGAACTTCAAACCGGCACTAGGAAACACACTGAGAAACCAGAGTAAAAGGTTCTCTTTCAACCCGTTCCATTTGTGCTAGATGAACGAACGTCTCTCCACATGCTCAGTTCTGAGAGATAAGTGTGTGTGAAAGCCGTCCTTCACCTAGCTTGTTGGGAACCCAAAGTTTCTTTTCAGTTGCAAACTCCACTCCATACATATATATGGGGATGTACTAGATCCAACTCCGTTTTACAGTGCAAACTGTAGGAACTTCAACGCGGCACTAGGAAACAGACTGAGAAACCAGAGTAAAAGTTTCTCCTGCATCCCGTTCCCTTTGTGCTAGATGAACGAACGTCTATCCACATGCTCAGTTCTGAGAGATAAGTGGGTGTGAAAGCCGTACTTCATCTAGCTTGTTGGGAACACAAAGTTTCTTTTCAGTTGCAAACTCCACTCCATACATATATATGGGGATGTACTAGATCCAACTCCGTTTTACAGTGCAAACTGTAGGAACTTCAACGCGGCACTAGGAAACAGACTGAGAAACCAGAGTAAAAGTTTCTCCTGCATCCCGTTCCCTTTGTGCTAGATGAACGAACGTCTCTCCACATGCTGAGTTCAGAGAGATAAGTTGGTGTGAAAGCCGTCCTTCACCTAGCTTGTTGGGAACACAAAGATTCTTTTCAGTTGCAAACTCCACTCCATACATATATATGGGGAGGTACTAGTTCCAACACGGTTTTACAGTGAAAACTGCAGGAACTTCAAACCGGCACTAGGAAACAGACTGAGAAACCAGAGTAAAATTTCCCCTTCAACCCGTTCCCTTTGTGCTAGATGAAAGAACGTCTCTCCACATGCTCAGTTCTGACAGATAAGTGTGTGTGAAAGCCGTCCTTCACCTAGCTTGTTGGGAACCCAAAGTTTCTTTTCAGTTGCAAACTCCATTCCATACATATATATGGGGGGTACTAGCTCCAACTCTGTTTTACAGTGAAAACTGCTGGAACCTCAAACCGGCACTAGGAAACAGACTGAGATACCAGAGTAAATGTTTCTCCTGCAACACGTTCCCTTTGTGCTTGATGAACGAACGTCTCTCCACATGCTCATTTCTGAGAGATATGTGTGTGTGAAAGACGTCTTTCACCTAGCTTGTTGTGAACACAAAGTTTCTTTTCAGTTGCAAACTCCACTCCATACGTATATATGGGGAGGTACTATCTCCAACTCGGTTTTACAGTGAAAACTGCAGGAACTTCAAACCGGCACTAGGACACAGACTGAGAAACCAGAGTAAAAGTTTCTCCTGCAACCCGTTCCCTTTGTGCTAGATGAACGAACGTCTCTCCACATGCTCAGTTGTGAGAGATAAGTATGTGTGAAAGCCGTACTTCACCTAGCTTGTTGGGAACACAAAGTTTCTTTTCAGTTGCAAACTCCACTCCATACATATATATGGGGAGGTACTAGATCCAACTCGGTTTTACAGTGAAAACTGCAGGAACTTCAAACCGGCACTAGGAAACAGACTGAGAAACCAGAGTAAAAGTTTATCCTGCAACCCGCTACATTGGGCTAGATGAACGAAACTCTCTCCACATGCTCAGTTCTGAGAGATAAGTGTGTGTGAATGCCGTCCTTCATCTAGCATGTTGGGAACCCAAAGTTTCTTTTCAGTTGCAAACTCCACTTCATACATATATATGGGGATTTACTAGATCCAACTCCATTTTACAGTGCAAACTGTTGGAACTTCAACCCGGCACTAGGAAACAGACTGAGAAAACAGAGTAAAAGTTTCTCCAGCAACCCGTTCCATTTGTGCTAGATGAACGAACGTCTCTCCACATGCTCAGTTCTGAGAGATTAGTGGGTGTGAAAGCCGTACTTCACCTAGATTGTTGGGAACCCAAAGTTTATTTTTAGTTGCAAACTCCACTCCATGCATATATATGGGGATTTACTAGATCCAACTCCGTTTTACAGTGCAAACTGTTGGAACTTCAACACGGCACTAGGAAACAGACTGAGAAACCAGAGTAATAGTTTCTCCTGCAACCCGTTCCCTTTGTGCTAGATGAACGAACGTCTATCCACATGCTCAGTTCTGAGAGATAAGTGTGTGTGAAAGCCGTATTTCACCTAGCGTGTTGGGAACACAAAGTTTCTTTTCAGTTGCAAACTCCACTCCATACATATATATGGGGAGGTACTAAATCCAACTCGGTTTTACAGTGAAATCTGCAGGAACTTCAAACCGGCACTAGGAAACAGACTGAGAAATCAGAGTAAAATTTCTCCTGCAACCCGTTCCCTTTGTGCTAGATGAACGAACGTCTCTCCACATGCTCAGTTCTGAGAGAAAAGTGTGTGTGAAAGCCGTACTTCACTAGCTTGTTGGGAACACAAAGTTTCTTTCCAGTTGCAAACTCCACTCCATACATATGTAGGGGAAGTACTAGCTCCAACTCTGTTTTACAGTGAAAACTGCAGGAACTTCAAACCGGCACTAGGAAACAGACTGAGAAACCAGAGTAAATATTTCTCCTGCAACCCGTTCCCTTAGAGCTAGATGAACGAACGTCTCTCCACATGCTCAGTTCTGAGAGATAAGTGTGTGTGAAAGCCGTCTTTCACCTAGCTTTTTGGGAACCCAAAGATTCTTTTCAGTTGCAAATTCCACTCCATACATATATATGGGAAGGTACTAGTTCCAACTCGGATTTACAGTGAAAACTGCAGGAACTTCAAAACGGCACTAGGAAACAGTCTGAGAAACCAGAGTAATAGTTTCTCCTTCAACCCGTTCCCTTTGTGCTAGATGAACGAACGTCTCTCCACATGCTCAGTTCTGAGAGATAAGTGTGTGTGAAAGCCGTCCTTCACTTAGCTTGTTGGGAACCCAAAGTTTCTTTTCAGTTGCAAACTCCACTCCATACATATATATGGGGATGTACTAGATCCAACTCCGTTTTACAGTGCAAATTGTAGGAACTTCACCCCGGCACTAGGAAACAGACTGAGAAACCAGAGTAATAGTTTCTCCTGCATCCCGTTCCCTTTGTGCTAGATGAACGAACGTCTCTCCACATGCTCAGTTCTGAGAGATAAGTGTGTGTGAAAGCCGTCCTTCACCTAGCTTGTTGGGAACCCAAAGATTCTTTTCAGTTGCAAACCCCACTCCATACATATATATGAGGAGGTACTAGATCCAACTCGGTTTTACAGTGAAAACTGCAGGAACTTCAAACCAGCACTAGGAAACAGACTGAGAATCCAAAGTAAAAGTTTCTCCTGCAACCCGTTCCCTTTGTGCTAGATGAACGAAAGTCTCTCCACATTCCCATTTCCGAGATATAAGTGTGTGTGAAAGCCGTACTTCACCTAGCTTGTTGGGAACACAAAGATTCTTTTCAGTTGCAAACTCCACTCCATACATATATATGGGGAGGTACTAGCTCCAACTCGGTTTTACAGTGAAAACTGCAGGAACTTCAAACCGGCACTAGGAAACAGACTGAGAAACCAGAGTAATAGTTTCTCCTGCAACCCGTTCCCTTTGAGCTAGATGAACGAACGTCTCTCCACATGCTCAGTTCTGAGAGATAAATGTGTGTGAAAGCCTTCTTTCACCTAGCTTGTTGGGAACACAAAGTTTCTTTTCAGTTGCAAACTCCACTCCATACATATATATGGGGAGGTACTAGCTCCAACACGGTTTTACAGTGAAAAATGCAGGAACTTCAAACCGGCACTAGGAAATAGACTGAGAAACAAGAGTAAAATTTTCTCCTGCAACCCGTTCCCTTTGTGCTAGATGAACGAACGTCTCTCCACATGCTCAGTTCTGAGAGAAAAGTGTGTGTGAAAGCCGTACTTCACCTAGCTTGTTGGGAACACAAAGTTTCTTTTCAGTTGCAAACTCCACTCCATACATATGTAGGGGAGGTACTAGCTCCAACTCGGTTTTACAGTGAAAACTGCAGGAACTTCAAACCGTCACTAGGAAACAGACTGAGAAACCAGAGTAAAAGTTTCTCCTGCAACCCGTTCCCTTTGTGCTAGATGAACGAACATGTCTCCACATGCTCAGTTCTGAGAGATAACTGTGTGTGAAAGCCGACCTTCACCTAGCTTGTTGGGAACACAAGGTTTCTTTTCAGTTGCAAACGCCACTCCATACATATATATGGGGAGGTACTAGCTCCAACTCGGTTTTACAGTGAAAACTGCAGGAACTTCAAACCGGCACTAGGAAACAGACTGAGAAACCAGAGTAAAAGTTTCTCCTGCATCCCGTTCCCTTTGAGCTAGATGAACGAACGTCTCTCCACATGCTCAGTTCTGAGAGAAATATGTGTGTGAAAGCCGTCCTTCACCTAGCTTGTTGGGAACCCAAAGTTTCTTTTCAGTTGCAAACTCCTCTCCATTCATATATATGGGTATGTACTAGATCGAACTCCGTTTTACAGTGCAAACTGTAGGAACTTCAAACCGGCACTAGGAAACAGACTGAGAATCCAAAGTAAAAGTTTCTCCTGCAACCCGTTCCCTTTGTGCTAGATGAACGAAAGTCTCTCCACATTCTCAGTTCCGAGATATAAGTGTGTGTGAAAGCCGTACTTCACCTAGCTTGTTGGGAACACAAAGATTCTTTTCAGTTGCAAACTCCACTCCATACATATATATGGAGGTACTAGCTCCAACTCGGTTTTACAGTGAAAACTGCAGGAACTTCAAACCGGCACTAGGAAACAGACTGAGAAACCAGAGTAAAAGTTTCTCCTGCAACCCTTTCCCTTTAAGCTAAATGAACGAACATCTCTCCACATGCTCAGTTCTGAGAGATATGTGTGTGTGAAAGCCGTCCTTCACCTAGCTTGTTGGGAACCCAAAGATTCTTTTCAGTTGCAAACTCCACTCCATACATATATATGGGGATGTACTAGATCCAACAACATTTTACAGTGCAAATTGTAGGAACTTCACCCCGGCACTAGGAAACAGACTGAGAAACCAGAGTAATAGTTTCTCCTGCATCCCGTTCCCTTTGTGCTAGATGAACGAACGTCTCTCCACATGCTCAGTTCTGAGAGATAACTGTGTGTGAATGCCGTCCTTCACCTAGCTTGTTGGGAACACAAGGATTCTTTTCAGTTGCAATCTCCATTCCATACATATATATGTGGAGGTACTAGCTCGAAATCGGTTTTAAAGTGAAAACTGCAGGAACTTCAAACCGGCACCAGGAAACAGACTGAGAAACCAGAGTAAAAGTTTCTCCTGCAAACCGTTCCCTTTGTGCTAGATGAACGAACGTCTCTCCACATGCTCAGTTCTGAGAGATAAGTGTGTGTGAAAGCCGTACTTCACATATCTTGTTGGGAACACAAAGTTTCTTTTCAGTTGAAAACTCCACTCCATACATATATATGGGGAGGTACTAGCTCCAACTCGGTTTTACAGTGAAAACTGCAGGAACTTCAAACCGGCACTAGGAAACAGACTGAGAAACCAGAGTAAAAGTTTCTCCTGCAACCCGTTCCCTTGGAGCTAGATGAACGAACGTCTCTCCACATGCTCAGTTCTGAGAGAAATTTGTGTGTGAAAGCCGTCCTTCACCTAGCTTGTTGGGAACCCAAAGATTCTTTTCATTTGCAAACTCCACTCCATACATATATATGGGGAGGTACTAGTTCCAAATCGGTTTTACAGTGAAAACTGCAGGAACTTCAAAACGGCACTAGGAAACAGACTGAGAAACCAGAGTAAAAGTTTCTCCTGCAACCCGTTCCCTTTGAGCTAGATGAACGAACGTCTCTCCACATGCTCAGTTCTGAGAGATAATTGTGTGTGAAAGCCGTCCTTCACCTAGATTGTTGGGAACCCAAAGATTCTTTTCAGTTGCAAACTCCAATCCATACATATATATGGGGATGTACTAGTTCCAAATCGGTTTTACAGTGAAAACTGCAGGAACTTCAAACCGGCACTAGGAAACAGACTGAGAAACCAGAGTAAAAGGTTCTCCTTCAACCCGTTCCATTTGTGCTAGATGAACGAACGTCTCTCCACATGCTCAGTTCTGAGAGATAAGTGTGTGTGAAAGCCGTCCTTCACCTAGCTTGTTGGGAACCCAAAGTTTCTTTTCAGTTGCAAACTCCACTCCATACATATATATGGGGATGTACTAGATCCAACTCCGTTTTACAGTGCAAACTGTAGGAACTTCAACGCGGCACTAGGAAACAGACTGAGAAACCAGAGTAAAAGTTTCTCCTGCATCCCGTTCCCTTTGTGCTAGATGAACGAACGTCTATCCACATGCTCAGTTCTGAGAGATAAGTGGGTGTGAAAGCCGTACTTCATCTAGCTTGTTGGGAACACAAAGTTTCTTTTCAGTTGCAAACTCCACTCCATACATATATATGGGGATGTACTAGATCCAACTCGGTTTTACAGTGCAAACTGTAGGAACTTCAACGCGGCACTAGGAAACAGACTGAGAAACCAGAGTAAAAGTTTCTCCTGCATCCCGTTCCCTTTGTGCTAGATGAACGAACGTCTCTCCACATGCTGAGTTCAGAGAGATTAGTTGGTGTGAAAGCCTTCCTTCACCTAGCTTGTTGGGAACACAAAGATTCTTTTCAGTTGCAAACTCCACTCCATACATATATATGGGGAGGTACTAGTTCCAACACGGTTTTACAGTGAAAACTGCAGGAACTTCAAACCGGCACTAGGAAACAGACTGAGAAACCAGAGTAAAATTTCCCCTTCAACCCGTTCCCTTTGTGCTAGATGAAAGAACGTCTCTCCACATGCTCAGTTCTGACAGATAAGTGTGTGTGAAAGCCGTCCTTCACCTAGCTTGTTGGGAACCCAAAGTTTCTTTTCAGTTGCAAACTCCACTGCATACATATATATGGGGAGGTACTAGCTCCAACTCTGTTTTACAGTGAAAACTGCTGGAACATCAAACCGGCACTAGGAAACAGACTGAGATACCAGAGTAAATGTTTCTCCTGCAACACGTTCCCTTTGTGCTTGATGGACGAACGTCTCTCCACATGCTCATTTCTGAGAGATATGTGTGTGTGAAAGACGTCTTTCACCTAGCTTGTTGTGAACACAAAGTTTCTTTTCAGTTGCAAACTCCACTCCATACGTATATATGGGGAGGTACTATCTCCAACTCGGTTTTACAGTGAAAACTGCAGGAACTTCAAACCGGCACTAGGAAACAGACTGAGAAACCAGAGTAAAAGTTTCTCCTGCAACCCGTTCCCTTTGTGCTAGATGAACGAACGTCTCTCCACATGCTCAGTTGTGAGAGATAAGTATGTGTGAAAGCCGTACTTCACCTAGCTTGTTGGGAACACAAAGTTTCTTTTCAGTTGCAAACTCCACTCCATACATATATATGGGGAGGTACTAACTCCAACTCGGTTTTACAGTGAAAACTGCAGGAACTTCAAACCGGCACTAGGAAACAGACTGAGAAATCAGAGTAAAAGTTTCTCCTGCAACCCGTTCCCTTTGTGCTAGATGAACGAACGTCTCTCCACATGCTCAGTTCTGAGAGAAAAATGTGTGTGAAAGCCGTACTTCACCTAGCTTGTTGGGAACACAAAGTTTCTTTCCAGTTGCAAACTCCACTCCATACATATGTAGGGGAAGTACTAGCTCCAACTCGGTTTTACAGTGAAAACTGCAGGAACTTCAAACCGGCACTAGGAAACAGACTGAGAAACCAGAGTAAATGTTTCTCCTGCAACCCGTTCCCTTTGTGCTAGATGAACGAACGTCTCTCCACATGCTCAGTTCTGAGAGATAAGTGTGTGTGAAAGCCGTCCTTCACTTAGCTTGTTGGGAACCCAAAGTTTCTTTTCAGTTGCAAACTCCACTCCATACATATATATGGGGATGTACTAGATCCAACTCCGTTTTACAGTGCAAATTGTAGGAACTTCACCCCGGCACTAGGAAACAGACTGAGAAACCAGAGTAATAGTTTCTCCTGCATCCCGTTCCCTTTGTGCTAGATGAACGAACGTCTCTCCACATGCTCAGTTCTGAGAGATAAATGTGTGTGAAAGCCTTCTTTCACCTAGCTTGTTGGGAACACAAAGTTTCTTTTCAGTTGCAAACTCCACTCCATACATATATATGGGGAGGTACTAGCTCCAACTCGGTTTTACAGTGAAAAATGCAGGAACTTCAAACCGGCACTAGGAAATAGACTGAGAAACAAGAGTAAAAGTTTCCCCTGCAAACCGTTCCCTTTGTGCTAGATGAACGAACGTCTCTCCACATGCTCAGTTCTGAGAGAAAAGTGTGTGTGAAAGCCGCACTTCACCTAGCTTGTTGGGAACACAAAGTTTCTTTTCAGTTGCAAACTCCACTCCATACATATGTAGGGGAGGTACTAGCTCCAACTCGGTTTTACAGTGAAAACTGCAGGAACTTCAAACCTTCACTAGGAAACAGACTGAGAAACCAGAGTAAAAGTTTCTCCTGCAACCCGTTCCCTTTTTGCTAGATGAACGAACATCTCTCCACATGCTCAGTTCTGAGAGATAACTGTGTGTGAATGCCGTCCTTCACCTAGCTTGTTGGGAACACAAGGTTTCTTTTCAGTTGCAATCTCCATTCCATACATATATATGGGGAGGTACTAGCTCGAAATCGGTTTTACAGTGAAAACTGCAGGAACTTCAAACCGGCACCAGGAAACAGACTGAGAAACCAGAGTAAAAGTTTCTCCTGCAAACCGTTCCCTTTGTGCTAGATGAACGAACGTCTCTCCACATGCTCAGTTCTGAGTGATAAGTGTGTGTGAAAGCCGTACTTCACATAGCTTGTTGGGAACACAAAGTTTCTTTTCAGTTGCAAACTCCACTCCATACATATATATGGGGAGGTACTAGCTCCAACACGGTTTTACAGTGAAAACTGCAGGAACTTCAAACCGGCACTAGGAAACAGACTGAGAAACCAGAGTAAAAGTTTCTCCTGCAACCCGTTCCCTTTGAGCTAGATGAACGAACGTCTCTCCACATGCTCGGTTCTGAGAGATAAGTGTGTGTGAAAGCCGTCCTTCACCTAGATTGTTGGGAACCCAAAGATTCTTTTCAGTTGCAAACTCCAATCCATACATATATATGGGGATGTACTAGTTCCAAATCGGTTTTACAGTGAAAACTGCAGGAACTTCAAACCGACACTAGGAAACAGACTGAGAAACCAGAGTAAAAGTTTCTCCTGCAACCCCTTCCTTTTGAGCTAGATGAACGAACGTCTCTCCACATGCTCAGTTCTGAGAGATAATTGTGTGTGAAAGCCGTCCTTCACCTAGATTGTTGGGAACCCAAAGATTCTTTTCAGTTGCAAACTCCAATCCATACATATATATGGGGATGTACTAGTTCCAAATCGGTTTTACAGTGAAAACTGCAGGAACTTCAAACCGGCACTAGGAAACAGACTGAGAAACCAGAGTAAAAGGTTCTCCTTCAACCCGTTCCATTTGTGCTAGATGAACGAACGTCTCTCCACATGCTCAGTTCTGAGAGATAAGTGTGTGTGAAAGCCGTCCTTCACCTAGCTTGTTGGGAACCCAAAGTTTCTTTTCAGTTGCAAACTCCACTCCATACATATATATGGCGATGTACTAGATCCAACTCCGTTTTACAGTGCAAACTGTAGGAACTTCAACGCGGCACTAGGAAACAGACTGTGAAACCAGAGTAAAAGTTTCTCCTGCATCCCGTTCCCTTTGTGCTAGATGAACGAACGTCTATCCACATGCTCAGTTCTGAGAGATAAGTGGGTGTGAAAGCCGTACTTCATCTAGCTTGTTGGGAACACAAAGTTTCTTTTCAGTTGCAAACTACACTCCATACATATATATGGGGAGGTACTAGCTCCACCTCGGTTTTACAGTGAAAACTGCAGGAACTTCAAACCGGCACTAGGAAACAGACTGAGAAAACAGAGTAAAAGTTTTTCCTGCAACCCGTTCCCTTTGTGCTAGATGAACGAACGTCTCTCCACATGCTCAGTTCTGAGAGAAAAGTGTGTGTGAAAGCGGTCCTTCAACTAGCTTGTTGTGAACACAAAGTTTCTTTTCAGTTGCAAACCCCACTCCATACATATATATGGGGAGGTACTATCTCCAAATCGGTTTTACAGTGAAAAAGGCAGGAACTTCAAACCGGCACTAGAAAACAGACTGAGAAACCAGAGTAAATGTTTCTCCTGCAACCCGTTCCCTTTGAGCTAGATGAACGAACGTCTCTCCACATGCTCAGTTCTGAGAGATAAGTATGTGTGAAAGCCGTCCTTCACCTAGATTGTTGGGAACCCAAAGATTCTTTTCAGTTGCAAACTCCACTCCATACATATATATGGGGAGGTACTAGTTCCAATTCGGCTTTACAGTGAAAACTGCAGGAACTTCAAACCGGCACTAGGAAACAGACTGAGAAACCAGAGTAAAAGTTACACCTTCAACCCGTTCCCTTTGTGCTAGATGAACGAACGTCTCTCCACATGCTCAGTTCTGAAAGATAAGTCTGTGTGAAAGCCATCCTTCACCTAGCTTGTTGGGAACCCAAAGTTTCTTTTCAGTTGCAAACTCCACTCCATACATATATATGGGGATGTACTAGATCCAACTCCTATTTACAGTGCAAACTGTAGGAACTTCAACCCGGCACTAGGAAACAGACTGAGAAACCAGAGTAAAAGTTTCTCCTGCAACCCGTTCCCTTTGTGCTAGATGAACGAACGTCTCTCCACATGCTCAGTTCAGAGAGATAAGTTGGTGTGAAAGCCGTCCTTCACCCAGCTTGTTGGGAACACAAAGATTCTTTTCAGTTGCAAACTCCATTCCATACATATATATGGGGAGGTACTAGTTCCAACACGGTTTTACACTGAAAACTGCAGGAACTTCAAACCGGCACTAGGAAACAGACTGAGAAACCAGAGTAAAATTTCCCCTTCAAACCGTTCCCTTTGTGCTAGATGAAAGAACGTCTCTCCACATGCTCAGTTCTGACAGATAAGTGTGTGTGAAAGCCGTCCTTCACCTAGCTTGTTGGGAACCCAAAGTTTCTTTTCAGTTGCAAACTCCACTCCATACATATATATGGGGAGGTACTAGCTCCAACTCTGTTTTACAGTGAAAACTGCTGAAACTTCAAACCGGCACTAGGAAACAGACTGAGATACCAGAGTAAATGTTTCTCCTGCAACACGTTCCCTTTGTGCTTGATGAACGAACGTCTCTCCACATGCTCATTTCTGAGAGATATGTGTGTGTGAAAGACGTCTTTCACCTAGCTTGTTGTGAACACAAAGTTTCTTTTCAGTTGCAAACTCCACTCCATACGTATATATGGGGAGGTACTATCTCCAACTCGGTTTTACAGTGAAAACTGCTGGAACTTCAAACCGGCACTAGGAAACAGACTGAGAAACCAGAGTAAAAGTTTCTCCTGCAACCCGTTCCCTTTGTGCTAGATGAACGAACGTCTCTCCACATGCTCAGTTGTGAGAGATAAGTATGTGTGAAAGCCGTCCTTCACCTAGCTTGTTGGGAACAAAAAGTTTCTTTTCAGTTGCAAACTCCACTCCATACATATATATGGGGAGGTAATATCTCCAACTCGGTTTTACAGTGAAAACTGCAGGAACTTCAAACCGGCACTAGGAAACAGACTGAGAAACCAGAGTAAAAGTTTCTCCTGCAACCCGCTACATTGGGCTAGATGAACGAAACTCTCTCCACATGCTCAGTTCTCAGAGATAAGTGTGTGTGAATGCCGTCCTTCACCTAGCCTGTTGGGAACCCAAAGTTTCTTTTCAGTTGCAAACTCCACTCCATACATATATATGGGGATTTACTAGATCCAACTCCGTTTTACAGTGCAAACTGTTGGAACTTCAACACGGCACTAGGAAACAGACTGAGAAACCAGAGTAATAGTTTCTCCTGCAACCCGTTCCCTTTGTGCTAGATGAACGAACGTCTCTCCACATGCTCAGTTCTGAGAGATAAGTGTGTGTGAAAGCCGTATTTCACCTAGCTTGTTGGGAAAACCAAGTTTCTTTTCAGTTGCAAACTCCACTCCATACATATATATGGGGAGGTACTAACTCCAACTCGGTTTTACAGTGAAAACTGCAGGAACTTCAAACCGGCACTAGGAAACAGACTGAGAAACCAGAGTAAAATTTCCCCTTCAACCCGTTCCCTTTGTGCTAGATGAACGAACGTCTCTCCACATGCTCAGTTCTGAGAGAAAAGTGTGTGTGAAAGCCATACTTCACCTAGCTTGTTGGGAACACAAAGTTTCTTTCCAGTTGCAACTCCACTCCATACATATGTAGGGGAAGTACTAGCTCCAACTCGGTTTTACAGTGAAAACTGCAGGAACTTCAAACCGGCACTAGGAAACAGACTGAGAAACCAGAGTAAAAGTTTCTCCTGCAACCCGTTCCCTTTGAGCTAGATGAACGAACGTCTCTCCACATGCTCAGTTCTGAGAGATAAGTGTGTGTGAAAGCCGTCCTTCACCTAGCTTGTTGGGAACCCAAAGATTCTTTTCAGTTGCAAATTCCACTCCATACATATATATGGGGAGGTACTAGTTCCAACTCGGATTTACATTGAAAACTGCAGGAACTTCAAAACGGCACTGGGAAACAGACTGAGAAACCAGAGTAATAGTTTCTCCTTCAACCCGTTCCCTTTGTGCTAGATGAACGAACGTCTCTCCACATGCTCAGTTCTGAGAGATAAGTGTGTGTGAAAGCCGTCCTTCACCTAGCTTGTTGGGAACCTAAAGTTTCTTTTCAGTTGCAAACTCCACTCCATACATATATATGGGGATTTACTAGATCCAACTCCATTTTACAGTGCAAACTGTTGGAACTTCAACCCGGCACTAGGAAACAGACTGAGAGACCAGAGTAAAAGTTTCTCCAGCAACCCGTTCCATTTGTGCTAGATGAACGAACGTCTATCCACATGCTCAGTTCTGAGAGATTAGTGGGTGTGAAAGCCGTATTTCACCTAGCTTGTTGGGAAAACAAAGTTTCTTTTCAGTTGCAAACTCCACTCCATACATATATATGGGGAGGTACTAACTCCAACTCGGTTTTACAGTGAAAACTGCAGGAACTTCAAACCGGCACTAGGAAACACACTGAAAAACCAGAGTAAAAGTTTCTCCTGCAACCCGTTCCCTTTGTGCTAGATGAACGAACGTCTCTCAACATGCTCAGTTCTGAGAGATAAGTGTGTGTGAAAGCCGTCCTTCACCTAGCTTGTTGGGAACCTAAAGTTTCTTTTCAGTTGCAAACTCCACTTCATACATATATATGGGGATGTACTAGATCCAACTCCGTTTTACAGTGCATAATGTAGGAACTTCAACCCGGCACTTGAAAACAGACTGAGAAAACAGAGAAAAAGTTTCTCCTTCAACCAGTTCCCTTTGTGCTAGATGAACGAACGTCTCTCCACATGCTCATTTCTGAGAGATAATGTGTGTGAAAGCCGTCCTTCACCTAGCTTGTTGGGAACATAAGTTTCTTTTCAGTTGAAACTCCACTCCATACGTATATATGGGGAGGTACGAGCTCCAACTCGGTTTTAGAGTGAAAACTGCAGGAACTTCAAACCGGCACTAGGAAACAGACTGAAAAACGAGAGTAAATGTTTCTCCTGTAACCTGTTCAATTTGTGCTAGATGAACGAACGTCTCTCCACATGCTCAGTTCTGAGAGATACGTGTGTGTGAAAGCCGTACTTCACCTAGCTTGTTGGAAACACAAAGTTTCTTTTCAGTTGCAAACTCCACTCCATACATATGTAGGGGAGGTACTAGCTCCAACTCGGTTTTACAGTGAAAACTGCAGGAACTTCAAACCGGCACTAGGAAACAGACTGAGAAACCAGAGTAAAAGTTTCACCTGCATCCCGTTCCCTTTGAGCTAGATGAACGAAAGTCTCTCCACATGCTCAGTTCTGAGAGATAAGTGTGTGTGAAAGCCGTCCTTCACCTAGCTTGTTGGGAACCCAAAGATTCTTTCCAGTTGCAAATTCCACTCCATACATATATATGGTGAGGTACTAGTTCCAACTCGGATTTACAGTGAAAACTGCAGGAACTTCAAACCGGCACTAGGAAACAGACTGAGAAACCAGAGTAAAAGTTTCTCCTTCAACCCGTTCCCTTAGTGCTAGATGAACGAACGTCTCTCCACATGCTCAGTTCTGAGTGATAAGTGTGTGTGAAAGCCGTCCTTCACCTAGCTTGTTGGGAACCCAAAGTTTCTTTTCAGTTGCAAACTCCACTCCATACATATATATGGGGATGTACTAGATCCAACTCCTATTTACAGTGCAAAATGTAGGAACTTCAACCTGGCACTTGAAAACAGACTGAGAAAACAGAGAAAAAGTTTCTCCTTCAACCAGTTCCCTTTGTGCTAGATGAACGAACGTCTCTCCACATGCTCATTTCTGAGAGATAAGTGTGTGTGAAAGCCGTCCTTCACCTAGCTTGTTGGGAACCCAAAGTTTCTTTTCAGTTGCAAACTCCACTCCATACGTAAATATGGGGAGGTACGAGCTCCAACTCGGTTTTACAGTGAAAACTGCAGGAACTTCAAACCGGCACTAGGAAACAGACAGAGAAACGAGAGTAAAAGTTTCTCCTGCAACCTGTTCACTTTGTGCTAGATGAACGAACGTCTCTCCACATGCTCAGTTCTGAGAGATAAGTGTGTGTGAAAGCCGTACTTCACCTAGCTTGTTGGGAACACAAAGTTTCTTTTAAGTTGCAAACTCCACTCCATACATATATATGGGGAGGTACTAGCTCCAACTCGGTTTTACAGTGAAAACTGCAGGAACTTCAAACCGGCACTAGGAAACAGACTGAGAAACCAGAGTAAAAGTTTCTCTTGCAATCCGTTCCCTTTGAGCTAGATGAACGAACGTCTCTCCACATGCTCAGTTCTGAGAGATAAGTCTGTGTGAAAGCCATCCTTCACCTAGCTTGTTGGGAACCCAAAGTTTCTTTTCAGTTGCAAACTCCACTCCATACATATATATGGGGATGTACTAGATCCAACTCCTATTTACAGTGCAAACTGTAGGAACTTCAACCCGGCACTAGGAAACAGACTGAGAAACCAGAGTAAAAGTTTCTCCTGCAACCCGTTCCCTTTGTGCTAGATGAACGAACGTCTCTCCACATGCTCAGTTCAGAGAGATAAGTTGGTGTGAAAGCCGTCCTTCACCCAGCTTGTTGGGAACACAAAGTTTCTTTTCAGTTGCAAACTCCACTCCATACATATATATGGGGAGGCACTAGTTCCAACACGGTTTTACACTGAAAACTGCAGGAACTTCAAACCGGCACTAGGAAACAGACTGAGAAACCAGAGTAAAATTTCCCCTTCAACCCGTTCCCTTTGTGCTAGATGAAAGAACGTCTCTCCACATGCTCAGTTCTGACAGATAATTGTCTGTGAAAGCCGTCCTTCACCTAGCTTGTTGGGAACCCAAAGTTTCTTTTCAGTTGCAAACTCCACTCCATACATATATATGGGGAGGTACTAGCTCCAACTCTGTTTTACAGTGAAAACTGCTGGAACTTCAAACCGGCACTAGGAAACAGACTGAGATACCAGAGTAAATGTTTCTCCTGCAACACGTTCCCTTTGTGCTTGATGAACGAACGTCTCTCCACATGCTCATTTCTGAGAGATATGTGTGTGTGAAAGACGTCTTTCACCTAGCTTGTTGTGAACACAAAGTTTCTTTTCAGTTGCAAACTCCACTCCATACATATATATGGGGAGGTACTATCTCCAACTCGGTTTTACAGTGAAAACTGCAGGAACTTCAAACCGGCACTAGGAAACAGACTGAGAAACCAGAGTAAAAGTTTCTCCTGCAACCCGTTCCCTTTGTGCTAGATGAACGAACGTCTCTCCACATGCTCAGTTGTGAGAGATAAGTATGTGTGAAAGCCGTCCTTCACCTAGCTTGTTGGGAACAAAAAGTTTCTTTTTAGTTGCAAACTCCACTCCATACATATATATGGGGAGGTACTAGCTCCAACTCGGTTTTACAGTGAAAACTGCAGGAACTTCAAACCGGCACTAGGAAACAGACTGAGAAACCAGAGTAAAAGTTTCTCCTGCAACCCGCTACATTGGGCTAGATGAACGAAACTCTCTCCACATGCTCAGTTCTGAGAGATAAGTGTGTGTGAATGCCGTCCTTCACCTAGCTTGTTGGGAACCCAAAGTTTCTTTTCAGTTGCAAACTCCACTCCATAAATATATATGGGGATTTACTAGATCCAACTCCATTTTACAGTGCAAACTGTTGGAACTTCAACCCGGCACTAGGAAACAGACTGAGAGACCAGAGTAAAAGTTTCTCCAGCAACCCGTTCCATTTGTGCTAGATGAACGAACGTCTCTCCACATGCTCAGTTCTGAGAGAATAGTGGGTGTGAAAGCCGTACTTCACCTAGATTGTTGGGAACCCAAAGTTTATTTTTAGTTGCAAACTCCACTCCATACATATATAGGGGGATTTACTAGATCCAACTCCGTTTTACAGTGCAAACTGTTGGAACTTCAACACGGCACTAGGAAACAGACTGAGAAACCAGAGTAATAGTTTCTCCTGCAACCCGTTCCCTTTGTGCTAGATGAACGAACGTCTATCCACATGCTCAGTTCTGAGAGATAAGTGTGTGTGAAAGCCGTATTTCACCTAGCTTGTTGGGAAAACAAAGTTTCTTTTCAGTTGCAAACTCCACTCCATACATATATATGGGGAGGTACTAACTCCAACTCGGTTTTACAGTGAAAACTGCAGGAACTTCAAACCGGCACTAGGAAACAGACTGAAATACCAGAGTAAAAGTTTCTCCTGCAACCCGTTCCCTTTGTGCTAGATGAACGAACGTCTCTCCACATGCTCAGTTCTGAGAGAAAAGTGTGTGTGAAAGCCGTACTTCACCTAGCTTGTTGGGAACACAAAGTTTCTTTCCAGTTGCAAACTCCACTCCATACATATGTAGGGGAAGTACTAGCTCCAACTCGGTTTTACAGTGAAAACTGCAGGAACTTCAAACCGGCACTAGGAAACAGACTGAGAAACCAGAGTAAAAGTTTCTCCTGCAACCCTTTCCCTTTGAGCTAGATGAACGAACGTCTCTCCACATGCTCAGTTCTGAGAGATAAGTGTGTGTGAAAGCCGTCCTTCACCTAGCTTGTTGGGAACCCAAAGATTCTTTTCAGTTGCAAATTCCACTCCATACATATATAAGGGGAGGTACTTGTTCCAACTCGGATTTACAGTGAAAACTGCAGGAACTTCAAAACGGCACTAGGAAACAGACTGAGAAACCAGAGTAATAGTTTCTCCTTCAACCCGTTCCCTTAGTGCTAGATGAACGAACGTCTCTCCACATGCTCAGTTCTGAGAGATAAGTGTGTGTGAAAGCCGTCCTTCACTTAGCTTGTTGGGAACCCAAAGTTTCTTTTCAGTTGCAAACTCCACTCCATACATATATATGGGATGTACTAGATCCAACTCCGTTTTACAGTGCATAATGTAGGAACTTCAACCCGGCACTTGAAAACAGACTGAGAAAACAGAGAAAAAGTTTCTCCTTCAACCAGTTCCCTTTGTGCTAGATGAACTAACGTCTCTCCACATGCTCATTTCTGAGAGATAAGTGTGTGTGAAAGCCGTCCTTCACCTTGTTTGTTGGGAACATAAGTTTCTTTTCAGTTGCAAACTCCACTCCATACGTATATATGGGGAGGTACGAGCTCCAACTCGGTTTTACAGTGAAAACTGCAGGAACTTCAAACCGGCACTAGGAAACAGACTGAGAAACGAGAGTAAAAGTTTCTCCTGCAACCTGTTCACTTTGTGCTAGATGAACGAACGTCTCTCCACATGCTCAGATCTGAGAGATAAGTGTGTGTGAAAGCCGTACTTCACCTAGCTTGTTGGGAACACAAAGTTTCTTTTCAGTTGCAAACTCCACTCCATATATATATATGGGAAGGTACTAGCTCCAACTCGGTTTTACACTGAAAACTGCAGGAACTTCAAACCGGCACTAGGAAACTGACTGAGAAACCAGAGTAAAAGTTTCTCCAGCAACCCGTTCCAATTGTGCTAGATGAACGAACGTCTCTCCACATGCTCAGTTCTGAGAGATTAGTGGGTGTGAAAGCCGTACTTCACCTAGATTGTTGGGAACCCAAAGTTTATTTTTAGTTGCAAACTCCACTCCATACATATATATGGGGATTTACTAGATCCAACTCCGTTTCACAGTGCAAACTGTTGGAACTTCAACACGGCACTAGGAAACAGACTGAGAAACCAGAGTAATAGTTTCTCCTGCAACCCGTTCCCTTTGTGCTAGATGAACGAACGTCTCTCCACATGCTCAGTTCTGAGAGATAAGTGTGTGTGAAAGCCGTCCTTCACCTAGCTTGTTGGGAACATAAGTTTCTTTTCAGTTGCAAACTCCACTCCATACGTATATATGGGGAGGTACGAGCTCCAACTCGGTTTTACAGTGAAAACTGCAGGAACTTCAAACCGGCACTAGGAAACAGACTGAGAAACGAGAGTAAAAGTTTCTCCTGCAACCTGTTCACTTTGTGCTAGATGAACGAACGTCTCTCCACATGCTCAGTTCTGAGAGAAAAGTGTGTGTGAATGCCGTACTTCACCTAGCTTGTTGGGAACACAAAGTTTCTTTCCAGTTGCAAACTCCACTCCATACATATGTAGGGGAAGTACTAGCTCCAACTCGGTTTTACAGTGAAAACTGCAGGAACTTCAAACCGGCACTAGGAAACAGACTGAGAAACCAGAGTAAAAGTTTCTCCTGCAACCCGCTACATTGGGCTAGATGAACGAAACTCTCTCCACATGCTCAGTTCTGAGAGATAAGTGTGTGTGAATGCCGTCCTTCACCTAGCTTGTTGGGAACCCAAAGTTTCTTTTCAGTTGCAAACTCCACTCCATACATATATATGGGGATTTACTAGATCCAACTCCATTTTACAGTGCAAACTGTTGGAACTTCAACCCGGCACTAGGAAACAGACTGAGAGACCAGAGTAAAAGTTTCTCCAGCAACCCGTTCCATTTGTGCTAGATGAACGAACGTCTCTCCACATGCTCAGTTCTGAGAGATTAGTGGGTGTGAAAGCCGTACTTCACCTAGATTGTTGGGAACCCAAAGTTTATTTTTAGTTGCAAACTCCACTCCATACATATATATGGGGATTTACTAGATCCAACTCCGTTTTACAGTGCAAACTGTTGGAACTTCAACACGGCACTAGGAAACAGACTGAGAAACCAGAGTAATAGTTTCTCCTGCAACCCGTTCCCTTTGTGCTAGATGAACGAACGTCTCTCCACATGCTCAGTTCTGAGAGATAAGTGTGTGTGAAAGCCGTATTTCACCTAGCTTGTTGGGAAAACAAAGTTTCTTTTCAGTTGCAAACTCCACTCCATACATATATATGGGGAGGTACTAACTCCAACTCGGTTTTACAGTGAAAACTGCAGGAACTTCAAACCGGCACTAGGAAACAGACTGAAATCCAGAGTAAAAGTTTCTCCTGCAACCCGTTCCCTTTGTGCTAGATGAACGAACGTCTCTCCACATGCTCAGTTCTGAGAGAAAAGTGTGTGTGAAAGCCGTACTTCACCTAGCTTGTTGGGAACACAAAGTTTCTTTCCAGTTGCAAACTCCACTCCATACATATGTAGGGGAAGTACTAGCTCCAACTCGGTTTTACAGTGAAAACTGCAGGAACTTCAAACCGGCACTAGGAAACAGACTGAGAAACCAGAGTAAAAGTTTCTCCTGCAACCAGTTCCCTTTGAGCTAGATGAACGAACGTCTCTCCACATGCTCAGTTCTGAGAGATAAGTGTGTGTGAAAGCCGTCCTTCACCTAGCTTGTTGGGAACCCAAAGATTCTTTTCAGTTGCAAATTCCACTCCATACATATATAAGGGGAGGTACTAGTTCCAACTCGGATTTACAGTGAAAACTGCAGGAACTTCAAAACGGCACTAGGAAACAGACTGAGAAACCAGAGTAATAGTTTCTCCTTCAACCCGTTCCCTTAGTGCTAGATGAACGAACGTCTCTCCACATGCTCAGTTCTGAGAGATACGTGTGTGTGAAAGCCGTACTTCAACTAGCTTGTTGGAAACACAAAGTTTCTTTTCAGTTGCAAACTCCACTCCATACATATGTAGGGGAGGTACTAGCTCCAACTCGGTTTTACAGTGAAAACTGCAGGAACTTCAAACCGGCACTAGGAAACAGACTGAGAAACCAGAGTAAAAGTTTCTCCTGCAACCCGTTCCCTTTGAGCTAGATGAACGAAAGTCTCTCCACATGCTCAGTTCTGAGAGATAAGTGTGTGTGAAAGCCGTCCTTCACCTAGCTTGTTGGGAACCCAAAGATTCTTTCCAGTTGCAAATTCCACTCCATACATATATATGGGGAGGTACTAGTTCCAACTCGGATTTACAGTGAAAACTGAAGGAACTTCAAACCGGCACTAGGAAACAGACTGAGAAACCAGAGTAAAAGTTTCTCCTTCAACCCGTTCCCTTTGTGCTAGATGAACGAACGTCTCTCCACATGCTCATTTCTGAGAGATAAGTGTGTGTGAAAGCCGTCCTTCACCTAGCTTGTTGGGAACCCAAAGTTTCTTTTCAGTTGCAAACTCCACTCCATACATATATATGGGGATGTACTAGATCCAAATCCGTTTTACAGTGCAAAATGTAGGAACTTCAACCCGGCACTTGAAAACAGACTGAGAAAACAGAGAAAAAGTTTCTCCTTCAACCAGTTCCCTTTCTGCTAGATGAACGAACGTCTCTCCACATGCTCATTTCTGAGAGATAAGTGTGTGTGAAAGCCGTCCTTCACCTAGCTTGTTGGGAACCCAAAGTTTCTTTTCAGTTGCAAACTCCACTCCATACGTAAATATGGGGAGGTACGAGCTCCAACTCGGTTTTACACTGAAAACTGCAGGAACTTCAAACCGGCACTAGGAAACAGACAGAGAAACGAGAGTAAAAGTTTCTCCTGCAACCTGTTCACTTTGTGCTAGATGAACGAACGTCTCTCCACATGATCAGTTCTGAGAGATAAGTGTGTGTGAAAGCCGTACTTCACCTAGCTTGTTGGGAACACAAAGTTTCTTTTCAGTTGCAAACTCCACTCCATACATATATATGGGGAGGTACTAGCTCCAACTCGGTTTTACAGTGAAAACTGCAGGAACTTCAAACCGGCACTAGGAAACAGACTGAGAAACCAGAGTAAAAGTTTCTCCTGCAACCCGCTACATTGGGCTAGATGAACGAAACTCTCTCCACATGCTCAGTTCTGAGAGATAAGTGTGTGTGAATGCCGTCCTTCACCTAGCTTGTTGGGAACCCAAAGTTTCTTTTCAGTTGCAAACTCCACTCCATACATATATATGGGGATTTACTAGATCCAACTCCATTTTACAGTGCAAACTGTTGGAACTTCAACCCGGCACTAGGAAACAGACTGAGAGACCAGAGTAAAAGTTTCTCCAGCAACCCGTTCCATTTGTGCTAGATGAACGAACGTCTCTCCACATGCTCAGTTCTGAGAGATTAGTGGGTGTGAAAGTCGTACTTCACCTAGATTGTTGGGAACCCAAAGTTTATTTTTAGTTGCAAACTCCACTCCATACATATATATGGGGATTTACTAGATCCAACTCCGTTTTACAGTGCAAACTGTTGGAACTTCAACACGGCACTAGGAAACAGACTGAGAAACCAGAGTAATAGTTTCTCCTGCAACCCGTTCCCTTTGTGCTAGATGAACGAACGTCTCTCCACATGCTCAGTTCTGAGAGATAAGTGTGTGTGAAAGCCGTATTTCACCTAGCTTGTTGGGAAAACAAAGTTTCTTTTCAGTTGCAAACTCCACTCCATACATATATATGGGGAGGTACTAACTCCAACTCGGTTTTACAGTGAAAACTGCAGGAACTTCAAACCGGCACTAGGAAACAGACTGAAATCCAGAGTAAAAGTTTCTCCTGCAACCCGTTCCCTTTGTGCTAGATGAACGAACGTCTCTCCACATGCTCAGTTCTGAGAGAAAAGTGTGTGTGAAAGCCGTACTTCACCTAGCTTGTTGGGAACACAAAGTTTCTTTCCAGTTGCAAACTCCACTCCATACATATGTAGGGGAAGTACTAGCTCCAACTCGGTTTTACAGTGAAAACTGCAGGAACTTCAAACCGGCACTAGGAAACAGACTGAGAAACCAGAGTAAAAGTTTCTCCTGCAACCCGTTCCCTTTGAGCTAGATGAACGAACGTCTCTCCACATGCTCAGTTCTGAGAGATAAGTGTGTGTGAAAGCCGTCCTTCACCTAGCTTGTTGGGAACCCAAAGATTCTTTTCAGTTGCAAATTCCACTCCATACATATATAAGGGGAGGTACTAGTTCCAACTCGGATTTACAGTGAAAACTGCAGGAACTTCAAAACGGCACTAGGAAACAGACTGAGAAACCAGAGTAATAGTTTCTCCTTCAACCCGTTCCCTTAGTGCTAGATGAACGAACGTCTCTCCACATGCTCAGTTCTGAGAGATACGTGTGTGTGAAAGCCGTACTTCAACTAGCTTGTTGGAAACACAAAGTTTCTTTTCAGTTGCAAACTCCACTCCATACATATGTAGGGGAGGTACTAGCTCCAACTCGGTTTTACAGTGAAAACTGCAGGAACTTCAAACCGGCACTAGGAAACAGACTGAGAAACCAGAGTAAAAGTTTCTCCTGCAACCCGTTCCCTTTGAGCTAGATGAACGAAAGTCTCTCCACATGCTCAGTTCTGAGAGATAAGTGTGTGTGAAAGCCGTCCTTCACCTAGCTTGTTGGGAACCCAAAGATTCTTTCCAGTTGCAAATTCCACTCCATACATATATATGGGGAGGTAATAGTTCCAACTCGGATTTACAGTGAAAACTGAAGGAACTTCAAACCGGCACTAGGAAACAGACTGAGAAACCAGAGTAAAAGTTTCTCCTTCAACCCGTTCCCTTTGTGCTAGATGAACGAACGTCTCTCCACATGCTCATTTCTGAGAGATAAGTGTGTGTGAAAGCCGTCCTTCACCTAGCTTGTTGGGAACCCAAAGTTTCTTTTCAGTTGCAAACTCCACTCCATACATATATATGGGGATGTACTAGATCCAAATCCGTTTTACAGTGCAAAATGTAGGAACTTCAACCCGGCACTTGAAAACAGACTGAGAAAACAGAGAAAAAGTTTCTCCTTCAACCAGTTCCCTTTGTGCTAGATGAACGAACGTCTCTCCACATGCTCATTTCTGAGAGATAAGTGTGTGTGAAAGCCGTCCTTCACCTAGCTTGTTGGGAACCCAAAGTTTCTTTTCAGTTGCAAACTCCACTCCATACATATATATGGGGAGGTACTAGCTCCAACTCGGTTTTACAGTGAAAACTGCAGGAACTTCAAACCGGCACTAGGAAACAGACTGAGAAACCAGAGTAAAAGTTTCTCCTGCAACCCGCTACATTGGGCTAGATGAACGAAACTCTCTCCACATGCTCAGTTCTGAGAGATAAGTGTGTGTGAAAGCCGTCCTTCATCTAGCTTGTTGGGAACCCAAAGATTCTTTTCAGTTGCAAATTCCACTCCATACATATATAAGGGGAGGTACTAGTTCCAACTCGGATTTACAGTGAAAACTGCAGGAACTTCAAAACGGCACTAGGAAACAGACTGAGAAACCAGAGTAATAGTTTCTCCTTCAACCCGTTCCCTTAGTGCTAGATGAACGAACGTCTCTCCACATGCTCAGTTCTGAGAGATAAGTGTGTGTGAAAGCCGTCCTTCACTTAGCTTGTTGGGAACCCAAAGTTTCTTTTCAGTTGCAAACTCCAGTCCATACATATATATGGGGATGTACTAGATCCAATTCCGTTTTAAAGTGCATAATGTAGGAACTTCAACCCGGCACTTGAAAACAGACTGAGAAAACAGAGAAAAAGTTTCTCCTTCAACCAGTTCCCTTTGTGCTAGATGAACGAACGTCTCTCCACATGCTCATTTCTGAGAGATAAGTGTGTGTGAAAGCCGTCCTTCACCTAGCTTGTTGGGAACATAAGTTTCTTTTCAGTTGCAAACTCCAATCCATACGTATATATGGGGAGGTACGAGCTCCAACTCGGTTTTACAGTGAAAACTGCAGGAACTTCAAACCGGCACTAGGAAACAGACTGAGAAACGAGAGTAAAAGTTTCTCCTGCAACCTGTTCACTTTGTGCTAGTAGAACGAACGTCTCTCCACATGCTCAGATGTGAGAGATAAGTGTGTGTGAAAGCCGTACTTCACCTAGCTTGTTGGGAACACAAAGTTTCTTTTCAGTTGCAAACTCCACTCCATATATATATATGGGAAGGTACTAGCTCCAACTCGGTTTTACACTGAAAACTGCAGGAACTTCAAACCGGCACTAGGAAACTGACTGAGAAACCAGAGTAAAAGTTTCTCCAGCAACCCGTTCCAATTGTGCTAGATGAACGAACGTCTCTCCACATGCTCAGTTCTGAGAGATTAGTGGGTGTGAAAGCCGTACTTCACCTAGATTGTTGGGAACCCAAAGTTTATTTTTAGTTGCAAACTCCACTCCATACATATATATGGGTATTTACTAGATCCAACTCCGTTTTACAGTGCAAACTGTTGGAACTTCAACACGGCACTAGGAAACAGACTGAGAAACCAGAGTAATAGTTTCCCTGCAACCCGTTCCCTTTGTGCTAGATGAACGAACGTCTCTCCACATGCTCATTTCTGAGAGATAAGTGTGTGTGAAAGCCGTCCTTCACCTAGCTTGTTGGGAAAATAAGTTTCTTTTCACTTGCAAACTCCACTCCATACGTATATATGGGGAGGTACGAGCTCCAACTCGGTTTTACAGTGAAAACTGCAGGAACTTCAAACCGGCACTAGGAAACAGACTTAGAAACGAGAGTAAAAGTTTCTCCTGCAACCTGTTCACTTTGTGCTAGATGAACGAACGTCTCTCCACATGCTCAGTTCTGAGAGAAAAGTGTGTGTGAAAGCCGTACTTCACCTAGCTTGTTGGGAACACAAAGTTTCTTTTCAGTTGCAAACTCCACTCCATACATATGTAGGGGAAGTACAAGCTCCAACTCGGTTTTACAGTGAAAACTGCAGGAATTTCAAACCGGCACTAGGAAACTGACTGAGAAAACAGAGTAAAAGTTTCTCCTGCAACCCGTTCCCTTTGAGCTAGATGAACGAACGTCTCTCCACATGCTCAGTTCTGAGAGATAAGTGTGTGTGAAAGCCGTCCTTCACCTAGCTTGTTGGGAACCCAAAGATTCTTTTCAGTTGCAAATTCCACTCCATACATATATATGGGGAGGTACTAGTTCCAACTCGGATTTACAGTGAAAACTGCAGGAACTTCAAAACGGCACTAGGAAACAGACTGAGAAACCAGAGTAATAGTTTCTCCTTCAACCCGTTCCCTTTGTGCTAGATGAACGAACGTCTCTCCACATGCTCAGTTCTGAGAGATAAGTGTGTGTGAAAGCCGTCCTTCACCTAGCTTGTTGGGAACCTAAAGTTTCTTTTCAGTTGCAAACTCCACTCCATACATATATATGGGGATGTACTAGATCCAACTCCGTTTTACAGTGCATAATGTAGGAACTTCAACCCGGCACTTGAAAACAGACTGAGAAAACAGAGAAAAAGTTTCTCCTTCAACCAGTTCCCTTTGTGCTAGATGAACGAACGTCTCTCCACATGCTCATTTCTGAGAGATAATGTGTGTGAAAGCCGTCCTTCACCTAGCTTGTTGGGAACATAAGTTTCTTTTCAGTTGAAACTCCACTCCATACGTATATATGGGGAGGTACGAGCTCCAACTCGGTTTTAGAGTGAAAACTGCAGGAATTTCAAACCGGCACTAGGAAACAGACTGAAAAACGAGAGTAAATGTTTCTCCTGTAACCTGTTCACTTTGTGCTAGATGAACGAACGTCTCTCCACATGCTCAGTTCTGAGAGATACGTGTGTGTGAAAGCCGTACTTCACCTAGCTTGTTGGAAACACAAAGTTTCTTTTCAGTTGCAAACTCCACTCCATACATATGTAGGGGAGGTACTAGCTCCAACTCGGTTTTACAGTGAAAACTGCAGGAACTTCAAACCGGCACTAGGAAACAGACTGAGAAACCAGAGTAAAAGTTTCTCCTGCAACCCGTTCCCTTTGAGCTAGATGAACGAAAGTCTCTCCACATGCTCAGTTCTGAGAGATAAGTGTGTGTGAAAGCCGTCCTTCACCTAGCTTGTTGGGAACCCAAAGATTCTTTCCAGTTGCAAATTCCACTCCATACATATATATGGGGAGGTACTAGTTCCAAATCGGATTTACAGTGAAAACTGCAGGAACTTCAAACCGGCACTAGGAAACAGACTGAGAAACCAGAGTAAAAGTTTCTCCTTCAACCAGTTCCCTTTGTGCTAGATGAACGAACGTCTCTCCACATGCTCATTTCTGAGAGATAAGTGTGTGTGAAAGCCGTCCTTCACCTAGCTTGTTGAGAACCCAAAGTTTCTTTTCAGTTGCAAACTCCACTCCATACATATATATGGGGATGTACTAGATCCAAATCCGTTTTACAGTGCAAAATGTAGGAACTTCAACCCGGCACTTGAAAACAGACTGAGAAAACAGAGAAAAAGTTTCTCCTTCAACCAGTTCCCTTTGTGCTAGATGAACGAACGTCTCTCCACATGCTCATTTCTGAGAGATGTGTGTGTGAAAGCCGTCCTTCACCTAGCTTGTTGGGAACCCAAAGTTTCTTTTCAGTTGCAAACTCCACTCCATACGTAAATATGGGGAGGTACGAGCTCCAACTCGGTTTTACAGTGAAAACTGCAGGAACTTCAAACCGGCACTAGGAAACAGACAGAGAAACGAGAGTAAAATTTTCTCCTGCAACCTGTTCACTTTGTGCTAGATGAACGAACTTCTCTCCACATGCTCAGTTCTGAGAGATAAGTGTGTGTGAAAGCCGTACTTCACCTAGCTTGTTGGGAACACAAAGTTTCTTTTCAGTTGCAAACTCCACTCCATACATATATATGGGGAGGTACTAGCTCCAACTCGGTTTTACAGTGAAAACTGCAGGAACTTCAAACCGGCACTAGGAAACAGACTGAGAAACCAGAGTAAAAGTTTCTCCTGCAATCCGTTCCCTTTGAGCTAGATGAACGAACGTCTCTCCACATGCTCAGATCTGAGAGATAATAGTGTGTGACAGCCGTCCTTCACCTAGCTTGTTGATAACCCAAGGATTCTTCTCAGTTGCAAACTCCACTCCATATATATATATGGGGTGGTACTAGTTCCAACTCTGTTTTACAGTGAAAACTGCAGGAACTTCAAACCGGCACTAGGAAACAGACTGAGAAACCAGAGTAAAAATTTCTCCTTCAACCCGTTACCTTTGTGGTAGATGAACGAACGTCTCTCCACATGCTCAGTTCTGAGAGATAAGTGTGTGTGAAAGCCGTCCTTCACCTAGCTTGTTGAGAATCCAATGTTTCTTTTCAGTTGCAAACTCCACTCGATACATATATATGGGGATGTACTTGCTCAAACTCCGTTTTACAGTGAAAACTGCAGGAACTTCAAACCGGCACTAGGAAACAGACTGAGAAACCAGAGTAAATGTTTCTCCTGCAACCCGTTCCCTTTGTGCTAGATGAAAGAAATTCTAACCACATGCTCAGTTCTTAGAGATAAGTGTGTGTGAAAGCCGTCCTTCACCTAGTTTGTTGGGAACACAAAGTTTCATTTCAGTTGCATACTCCACTCCATACATATATATGGGGACGTACTAGCTCCAACTCGGTTTTACAGTGAAAACTGCAGGAACTTCAAACCGGCACTAGGAAACAGACTGAGAAACCAGAGTAAAAGTTTCTCCTGCAACCCGTTCCCTTTGTCCTAGATGAACGAACGTCTCTCCACATGCTCGGTTCTGAGAGATAAGTGTATTTGAAAGCCGTACTTCACCTAGCTTGTTGGGAACACAAAGTTTCTTTACAGTTGCTAACTCCACTCCATACATATATATGGGGAGGTACTAGCTCCAACTCAGTTTTACAGTGAAAACTGCAGGAACTTCAAACCGGCACTAGGAAACAGACTGAGAAACCAGAGTAAAATTTTCTCCTGCAAACCGTTACAATTGTGCTAGATGAACGAACGTCTCTCCACATACTCAGTTCTGAGAGATAAGTGTGTGTGAAAGCCGTACTTCAAATAGATTTTTGGGAACACAAAGTTTCTTTTCAGTTGCAAACTCCACTCCATACATATCTATGGGGAGGTACTAGCTCCAACTCGGTTTTACAGTGAAAACTGCAGGAACTTCAAACCGGCACTAGGAAACAGACTGAGAAACCCGAATAAAAGTATCTCCTGCAACCCTTTCCCTTTGAGCTAGATGAACGAACGTCTCTCCACATGCTCAGTTCTGAGAGATAAGTGTGTGTGAAAGCCGTCCTTCACCTAGCTTGTTGGGAACCTAAAGTTTCTTTTCAGTTGCAAACTCCACTCCATACATATATATGGGGATGTACTAGATCCAACTCCGTTTTACAGTGCATAATGTAGGAACTTCAACCCGGCACTTGAAAACAGACTGAGAAAACAGAGAAAAAGTTTCTCCTTCAACCAGTTCCCTTTGTGCTAGATGAACGAACGTCTCTCCACATGCTCATTTCTGAGAGATAATGTGTGTGAAAGCCGTCCTTCACCTAGCTTGTTGGGAACATAAGTTTCTTTTCAGTTGAAACTCCACTCCATACGTATATATGGGGAGGTACGAGCTCCAACTCGGTTTTAGAGTGAAAACTGCAGGAATTTCAAACCGGCACTAGGAAACAGACTGAAAAACGAGAGTAAATGTTTCTCCTGTAACCTGTTCACTTTGTGCTAGATGAACGAACGTCTCTCCACATGCTCAGTTCTGAGAGATACGTGTGTGTGAAAGCCGTACTTCACCTAGCTTGTTGGAAACACAAAGTTTCTTTTCAGTTGCAAACTCCACTCCATACATATGTAGGGGAGGTACTAGCTCCAACTCGGTTTTACAGTGAAAACTGCAGGAACTTCAAACCGGCACTAGGAAACAGACTGAGAAACCAGAGTAAAAGTTTCTCCTGCAACCCGTTCCCTTTGAGCTAGATGAACGAAAGTCTCTCCACATGCTCAGTTCTGAGAGATAAGTGTGTGTGAAAGCCGTCCTTCACCTAGCTTGTTGGGAACCCAAAGATTCTTTCCAGTTGCAAATTCCACTCCATACATATATATGGGGAGGTACTAGTTCCAAATCGGATTTACAGTGAAAACTGCAGGAACTTCAAACCGGCACTAGGAAACAGACTGAGAAACCAGAGTAAAAGTTTCTCCTTCAACCAGTTCCCTTTGTGCTAGATGAACGAACGTCTCTCCACATGCTCATTTCTGAGAGATAAGTGTGTGTGAAAGCCGTCCTTCACCTAGCTTGTTGAGAACCCAAAGTTTCTTTTCAGTTGCAAACTCCACTCCATACATATATATGGGGATGTACTAGATCCAAATCCGTTTTACAGTGCAAAATGTAGGAACTTCAACCCGGCACTTGAAAACAGACTGAGAAAACAGAGAAAAAGTTTCTCCTTCAACCAGTTCCCTTTGTGCTAGATGAACGAACGTCTCTCCACATGCTCATTTCTGAGAGATGTGTGTGTGAAAGCCGTCCTTCACCTAGCTTGTTGGGAACCCAAAGTTTCTTTTCAGTTGCAAACTCCACTCCATACGTAAATATGGGGAGGTACGAGCTCCAACTCGGTTTTACAGTGAAAACTGCAGGAACTTCAAACCGGCACTAGGAAACAGACAGAGAAACGAGAGTAAAATTTTCTCCTGCAACCTGTTCACTTTGTGCTAGATGAACGAACTTCTCTCCACATGCTCAGTTCTGAGAGATAAGTGTGTGTGAAAGCCGTACTTCACCTAGCTTGTTGGGAACACAAAGTTTCTTTTCAGTTGCAAACTCCACTCCATACATATATATGGGGAGGTACTAGCTCCAACTCGGTTTTACAGTGAAAACTGCAGGAACTTCAAACCGGCACTAGGAAACAGACTGAGAAACCAGAGTAAAAGTTTCTCCTGCAATCCGTTCCCTTTGAGCTAGATGAACGAACGTCTCTCCACATGCTCAGATCTGAGAGATAATAGTGTGTGACAGCCGTCCTTCACCTAGCTTGTTGATAACCCAAGGATTCTTCTCAGTTGCAAACTCCACTCCATATATATATATGGGGTGGTACTAGTTCCAACTCTGTTTTACAGTGAAAACTGCAGGAACTTCAAACCGGCACTAGGAAACAGACTGAGAAACCAGAGTAAAAATTTCTCCTTCAACCCGTTACCTTTGTGGTAGATGAACGAACGTCTCTCCACATGCTCAGTTCTGAGAGATAAGTGTGTGTGAAAGCCGTCCTTCACCTAGCTTGTTGAGAATCCAATGTTTCTTTTCAGTTGCAAACTCCACTCGATACATATATATGGGGATGTACTTGCTCAAACTCCGTTTTACAGTGAAAACTGCAGGAACTTCAAACCGGCACTAGGAAACAGACTGAGAAACCAGAGTAAATGTTTCTCCTGCAACCCGTTCCCTTTGTGCTAGATGAAAGAAATTCTAACCACATGCTCAGTTCTTAGAGATAAGTGTGTGTGAAAGCCGTCCTTCACCTAGTTTGTTGGGAACACAAAGTTTCATTTCAGTTGCATACTCCACTCCATACATATATATGGGGACGTACTAGCTCCAACTCGGTTTTACAGTGAAAACTGCAGGAACTTCAAACCGGCACTAGGAAACAGACTGAGAAACCAGAGTAAAAGTTTCTCCTGCAACCCGTTCCCTTTGTCCTAGATGAACGAACGTCTCTCCACATGCTCGGTTCTGAGAGATAAGTGTATTTGAAAGCCGTACTTCACCTAGCTTGTTGGGAACACAAAGTTTCTTTACAGTTGCTAACTCCACTCCATACATATATATGGGGAGGTACTAGCTCCAACTCAGTTTTACAGTGAAAACTGCAGGAACTTCAAACCGGCACTAGGAAACAGACTGAGAAACCAGAGTAAAATTTTCTCCTGCAAACCGTTACAATTGTGCTAGATGAACGAACGTCTCTCCACATACTCAGTTCTGAGAGATAAGTGTGTGTGAAAGCCGTACTTCAAATAGATTTTTGGGAACACAAAGTTTCTTTTCAGTTGCAAACTCCACTCCATACATATCTATGGGGAGGTACTAGCTCCAACTCGGTTTTACAGTGAAAACTGCAGGAACTTCAAACCGGCACTAGGAAACAGACTGAGAAACCCGAATAAAAGTATCTCCTGCAACCCTTTCCCTTTGAGCTAGATGAACGAACGTCTCTCCACATGCTCAGTTCTGAGAGATAAGTGTGTGTGAAAGCCGTCCTTCACCTAGCTTGTTGGGAACACAAAGTTTCTTTTCAGTTGCAAACTCCACTCCATACATATATATAGGGAGGTACTAGCTCCAACTCGGATTTACAGTGAAAACTGTAGGAACTTCAAACCAGCACTAGGAAACAGACTGAGAAACCAGAGTAATAGTTTCTCCTGCAAACCGTTCCCTTTGTGCTAGATGAACGAACGTCTCTCCACATGCTCAGTTCTGAGAGATAAGTGTGTGTGAAAGCCGTCCTTCACCTAGCTTGTTGGGAACAAAAAGATTCTTTTCAGTTGCAAACTCCACTCCATACATATATATGGGGAGGTACTAGCTCCAACTCGGTTTTACAGTGAAAACTGCAGGAACTTCAAACCGGCACTAGGAAACAGACTGAGAAACCAGAGTAAAAGTTTCTCCTGCAACCCGTTCCCTTTGAGCTAGATGAACGAACGTCTCTCCACATGCTCAGTTCTGAGAGATAATAGTGTGTGACAGCCGTCCTTCACCTAGCTTGTTGGGAACCCAAGGATTCTTCTCAGTTGCAAACTCCACTCCATATATATATACGGGGTGGTACTAGTTCCAACTCGGTTTTACAGTGAAAAGTGCAGGAACTTCAAACCGGCACTAGGAAACAGACTGAGAAACCAGAGTAAAAATTTCTCCTTCAACCCGTTACCTTTGTGGTAGATGAACGAACGTCTCTCCACATGCTCAGTTCTGAGAGATAAGTGTGTGTGAAAGCCGTCCTTCACCTAGCTTGTTGAGAATCCAATGTTTCTTTTCAGTTGCAAACTCCACTCGATACATATATATGGGGATGTACTTGCTCAAACTCCGTTTTACAGTGAAAACTGCAGGAACTTCAAACCGGCACTAGGAAACAGACTGAGAAACCAGAGTAAATGTTTCTCCTGCAACCCGTTCCCTTTGTGCTAGATGAAAGAAATTCTAACCACATGCTCAGTTCTTAGAGATAAGTGTGTGTGAAAGCCGTCCTTCACCTAGTTTGTTGGGAACACAAAGTTTCTTTTCAGTTGCATACTCCACTCCATACATATATATGGGGACGTACTAGCTCCAACTCGGTTTTACAGTGAAAACTGCAGGAACTTCAAACCGGCACTAGGAAACAGACTGAGAAACCAGAGAAAAAGTTTCTCCTGCAACCCGTTCCCTTTGTCCTAGATGAACGAAAGTCTCTCCACATGCTCGGTTCTGAGAGATAAGTGTATTTGAAAGCCGTACTTCACCTAGCTTGTTGGGAACACAAAGTTTCTTTTCAGTTGCAAACTCCACTCCATACATATATATGGGGAGGTACTAGCTCCAAATCAGTTTTACAGTGAAAACTGCAGGAACTTCAAACCGGCACTAGGAAACAGACTGAGAAACCAGAGTAAAATTTTCTCCTGCAACCCGTTACAATTGTGCTAGATGAACGAACGTCTCTCCACATGCTCAGTTCTGAGAGATAAGTGTGTGTGAAAGCCGTACTTCAAATAGATTTTTGGGAACACAAAGTTTCTTTTCAGTTGCAAACTCCACTCCATACATATCTATGGGGAGGTACTAGCTCCAACTCGGTTTTACAGTGAAAACTGCAGGAACTTCAAACCGGCACTAGGAAACAGACTGAGAAACCAGAATAAAAGTATCTCCTGCAACCCTTTCCCTTTGAGCTAGATGAACGAACGTCTCTCCACATGCTCAGTTCTGAGAGATAAGTGTGTGTGAAAGCCGTCCTTCACCTAGCTTGTTGGGAACACAAAGTTTCTTTTCAGTTGCAAACTCCACTCCATACATATATATGGGGAGGTACTAGCTCCAACTCGGTTTTACAGTGAAAACTGTAGGAACTTCAAAACGGCACTAGGAAACAGACTGAGAAACCAGAGTAATAGTTTCTCCTGCAAACCGTTCCCTTTGTGCTAGATGAACGAACGTCTCTCCACATGCTCAGTTCTGAGAGATAAGTGTGTGTGAAAGCCGTCCTTCACCTAGCTTGTTGGGAACAAAAAGATTCTTTTCAGTTGCAAACTCCACTCCATACATATATATGGGGAGGTACTAGCTCCAACTCGGTTTTACAGTGAAAACTGCAGGAACTTCAAACCGGCACTAGGAAACAGACTGAGAAACCAGAGTAAAAGTTTCTCCTGCAACCCGTTCCCTTTGAGCTAGATTAACGAACGTCTCTCCACATGCTCGGTTCTGAGAGATAAGTGTGTGTGAAAGCCGTCCTTCACCTAGCTTGTTGGGAACCCAAAGTTTCTATTCAGTTGCAAACTCTAATCCATATATATATATGGGGATGTACTAGATCCAACTCCGTTTTACAGTGCAAACTGTAGGAACTTCAACCCGGCACTAGGAAACAAACTGAGAAACCAGAGTAAATGTTTCTCCTGCAACCCTTTCCCTTTGTGCTAGATGAACGAACGTCTCTCCACATGCTCAGTTCTGAGAGAAATTTGTGTGTGAAAGCCGTACTTCAACTAGCTTGTTGGGAACACAAAGTTTCTTTTCAGTTGCAAACTCCACTCCATACATATCTATGGGGAGGTACTAGCTCCAACTCGGTTTTACAGTGAAAACTGCAGGAACTTCAAACCGGCACTAGGAAACAGACTGAGAAACCAGAATAAAAGTATCTCCTGCAACCCTTTCCCTTTGAGCTAGATGAACGAACGTCTCTCCACATGCTCAGTTCTGAGAGATAAGTGTGTGTGAAAGCCTTCCTTCACCTAGCTTGTTGGGAACACAAAGTTTCTTTTCAGTTGCAAACTCCACTCCATACATATATATAGGGAGGTACTAGCTCCAACTCGGATTTACAGTGAAAACTGTAGGAACTTCAAACCGGCACTAGGAAACCGACTGAGAAACCAGAGTAATAGTTTCTCCTGCAAACCGTTCCCTTTGTGCTAGATGAACGAACGTCTCTCCACATGCTCAGTTCTGAGAGATAAGTGTGTGTGAAAGCCGTCCTTCACCTAGCTTGTTGGGAACAAAAAGATTCTTTTCAGTTGCAAACTCCACTCCATACATATATATGGGGAGGTACTAGCTCCAACTCGGTTTTACAGTGAAAACTGCAGGAACTTCAAACCGGCACTAGGAAACAGACTGAGAAACCAGAGTAAAAGTTTCTCCTGCAACCCGTTCCCTTTGAGCTAGATGAACGAACGTCTCTCCACATGCTCAGTTCTGAGAGATAATAGTGTGTGACAGCCGTCCTTCACCTAGCTTGTTGGGAACCCAAGGATTCTTCTCTGTTGCAAACTCCACTCCATATATATATACGGGGTGGTACTAGTTCCAACTCGGTTTTACAGTGAAAAGTGCAGGAACTTCAAACCGGCACTAGGAAACAGACTGAGAAACCAGAGTAAAAATTTCTCCTTCAACCCGTTACCTTTGTGGTAGATGAACGAACGTCTCTCCACATGCTCAGTTCTGAGAGATAAGTGTGTGTGAAAGCCGTCCTTCACCTAGCTTGTTGAGAATCCAATGTTTCTTTTCAGTTGCAAACTCCACTCGATACATATATATGGGGATGTACTTGCTCAAACTCCGTTTTACAGTGAAAACTGCAGGAACTTCAAACCGGCACTAGGAAACAGACTGAGAAACCAGAGTAAATGTTTCTCCTGCAACCCGTTCCCTTTGTGCTAGATGAAAGAAATTCTAACCACATGCTCAGTTCTTAGAGATAAGTGTGTGTGAAAGCCGTCCTTCACCTAGTTTGTTGGGAACACAAAGTTTCTTTTCAGTTGCATACTCCACTCCATACATATATATGGGGACGTACTAGCTCCAACTCGGTTTTACAGTGAAAACTGCAGGAACTTCAAACCGGCACTAGGAAACAGACTGAGAAACCAGAGTAAAAGTTTCTCCTGCAACCCGTTCCCTTTGTCCTAGATGAACGAAAGTCTCTCCACATGCTCGGTTCTGAGAGATAAGTGTATTTGAAAGCCGTACTTCACCTAGCTTGTTGGGAACACAAAGTTTCTTTTCAGTTGCAAACTCCACTCCATACATATATATGGGGAGGTACTAGCTCCAAATCAGTTTTACAGTGAAAACTGCAGGAACTTCAAACCGGCACTAGGAAACAGACTGAGAAACCAGAGTAAAATTTTCTCCTGCAACCCGTTACAATTGTGCTAGATGAACGAACGTCTCTCCACATGCTCAGTTCTGAGAGATAAGTGTGTGTGAAAGCCGTACTTCAAATAGATTTTTGGGAACACAAAGTTTCTTTTCAGTTGCAAACTCCACTCCATACATATCTATGGGGAGGTACTAGCTCCAACTCGGTTTTACAGTGAAAACTGCAGGAACTTCAAACCGGCACTAGGAAACAGACTGAGAAACCAGAATAAAAGTATCTCCTGCAACCCTTTCCCTTTGAGCTAGATGAACGAACGTCTCTCCACATGCTCAGTTCTGAGAGATAAGTGTGTGTGAAAGCCGTCCTTCACCTAGCTTGTTGGGAACACAAAGTTTCTTTTCAGTTGCAAACTCCACTCCATACATATATATGGGGAGGTACTAGCTCCAACTCTGTTTTACAGTGAAAACTGTAGGAACTTCAAAACGGCACTAGGAAACAGACTGATAAACCAGAGTAATAGTTTCTCCTGCAAACCGTTCCCTTTGTGCTAGATGAACGAACGTCTCTCCACATGCTCAGTTCTGAGAGATAAGTGTGTGTGAAAGCCGTCCTTCACCTAGCTTGTTGGGAACAAAAAGATTCTTTTCAGTTGCAAACTCCACTCCATACATATATATGGGGAGGTACTAGCTCCAACTCGGTTTTACAGTGAAAACTGCAGGAACTTCAAACCGGCACTAGGAAACAGACTGAGAAACCAGAGTAAAAGTTTCTCCTGCAACCCGTTCCCTTTGAGCTAGATTAACGAACGTCTCTCCACATGCTCGGTTCTGAGAGATAAGTGTGTGTGAAAGCCGTCCTTCGCCTAGCTTGTTGGGAACCCAAAGTTTCTATTCAGTTGCAAACTCTAATCCATACATATATATGGGGATGTACTAGATCCAACTCCGTTTTACAGTGCAAACTGTAGGAACTTCAACCCGGCACTAGGAAACAAACTGAGAAACCAGAGTAAATGTTTCTCCTGCAACCCTTTCCCTTTGTGCTAGATGAACGAACGTCTCTCCACATGCTCAGTTCTGAGAGAAATTTGTGTGTGAAAGCCGTACTTCAACTAGCTTGTTGGGAACACAAAGTTTCTTTTCCGTTGCAAACTCCAATCCATACATATATATGGGGAGGTACTAGCTCCAACTCGGTTTTACAGTGAAAACTGCAGGAACTTCAAACCGGCACTAGGAAACAGACTGAGAAACCAGAGTAAAAGTTTCTCCTGCAACCCGTTCCCTTTGTGTTAGATGAACGAACGTCTCTCCACATGCTCAGTTCTGAGAGATAATTGTGTGTGAAAGCTGTCCTTCACCTAGCTTGTTGGGAACACAAAGTTTCTTTTCAGTTGCAAACTCCACTCCATACATATATATGGGGAGGTACTAGCTCCAACTCGGTTTTACAGTGAAACTGCAGGAACTTCAAACCGGCACTAGGAAACAGACTGAGAAACCAGAGTAAAAGTTCCTCCTACAACCCTTTCCCTTTGTGCTAGATGAACGAAAGTCTCTCCACATGCTTAGTTCTGAGAGAAAAGTGTGTGTGAAAGCCGTACATCACCTAGCTTGTTGGGAACCCAAAGTTTCTTTTCAGTTGCAAACTCCACTCCATACATATATATGGGGATGTACTAGATCCAACTCCGTTTTACAGTGCAAAATGTAGGAACTTCAACCCGGCACTAGGAAACAGACTGAGAAACCAGGGTAAAAGTTTTTCCTGCATCCCGTTCATTTGTGCTACATGAACGAATGTCTCTCCACATGCTCAGATCTGAGAGATAAGTGTGTGTGAAAGCCGCCCTTCACCTAGCTTTTTGGGAACACAAAGTTTCTTTTCAGTTGCAAACTTCACTCCATACATATATATGGGGAGGTACTAGCTCCAACTCGGTTTTACAATGAAAACTGCAGGAACTTAAAACCGGCACTAGAAAACAGACTGAGAAACCAGAGAAAAACTTTCTCCTTCAACCAGTTCCCTTTGTGCTAGATGAACGAACGTCTCTCCACATGCTCATTTCTGAGAGATAAGTGTGTGTGAAAGCCGTCCTTCACATAGCTTGTTGGGAACACTAAGTTTCTTTTCATTTGCAAAATCCACACCATACGTATATATGGGGAGGTACGAGCTCCAACTCGGTTTTACAGTGAAAACTGCAGGAACTTCAAACCGGTACTAGGAAACAGACTGAGAATCCAGAGTAAAAGTTTCTCCTACAACCCGTTCCTTTTGTGCTAGATGAACGAAAGTCTCTCCACATGCTCAGTTCTGAGACAAAAGTGTGTGTGAAAGCCGTAATTCACCTAGCTTGTTGGGAACCCAAAGTTTCTTTTCAGTTGCAAACTCCACTCCATACATATATATGGGGAGGTACTAGCTCCAACTCGGTTTTACAGTGAAAACTGCAGGAACTTCAAACCGGCACTAGGAAACAGACTGAGAAACCAGAGTAAAAGTTTCTCCTGCAACCCCTTCCCTTTGAGCTAGATTAACGAACGTCTCTCCACATGCTCGGTTCTGAGAGATAAGTGTGTGTGAAAGCCGTCCTTCACCTAGCTTGTTGGGAACCCAAAGTTTCTATTCAGTTGCAAACTCCAATCCATACATATATATGGGGATGCACTAGATCCAACTCCGTTTTACAGTGCAAACTGTAGGAACTTCAACCCGGCACTAGGAAACAAACTGAGAAACCAGAGTAAATGTTTCTCCTGCAACCCTTTCCCTTTGTTCTAGATGAACGAACGTCTCTCCACATGCTCAGTTCTGAGAGAAATTTGTGTGTGAAAGCCGTACTTCAACTAGCTTGTTGGGAACACAAAGTTTCTTTTCAGTTGCAAACTCCACTCCATACATATATATGGGGAGGTACTAGCTCCAACTCTGTTTTACAGTGAAAACTGCAGGAACTTCAAACCGGCACTAGGAAACAGACTGAGAAACCAGAGTAAAAGTTTCTCCTGCAACCCGTTCCCTTTGTGCTAGATGAACGAACGTCTCTCCACATGCTCAGTTCTGAGAGATATGTGTTTGTGAAAGCCGTCCTTCACCTAGCTTGTTGGGAACACAAAGTTTCTTTTCAGTTGCAAACTCCACTCCATACATATATATGGGGATGTACTAGCTCCAACTCGGTTTTACAGTGATACTGCAGGAACTTCAAACCGGCACTAGGAAACAGACTGAGAAACCAGAGTAAAAGTTCCTCCTACAACCCTTTCCCTTTGTGCTAGGTGAACGAAAGTCTCTCCACATGCTTAGTTCTGAGAGAAAAGTGTGTGTGAAAGCCGTACTTCACCTAGCTTGTTGGGAACCAAAAGTTTCTTTTCAGTTGCAAACTCCACTCCATACATATATATGGGGATGTACTAGATCCAACTCCGTTTTACAGTGCAAAATGTAGGAACTTCTACCCGGCACTAGGAAACAGACTGAGAAACCAGGGTAAAAGTTTTTCCTGCATCCCGTTCATTTGTGCTACATGAACGAACGTCTCACCACATGCTCAGATCTGAGAGATAAGTGTGTGTGAAAGCCGCCCTTCACCTAGCTTTTTGGGAACACAAAGTTTCTTTTCAGTTGCAAACTTCACTCCATACATATATATGGGGAGGTACTAGCTCCAACTCGGTTTTACAATGAAAACTGCAGGAACTTAAAACCGGCACTAGAAAACAGACTGAGAAACCAGAGAAAAACTTTCTCCTTCAACCAGTTCCCTTTGTGCTAGATGAACGAACGTCTCTCCACATGCTCATTTCTGAGAGATAAGTGTGTGTGAAAGCCGTCCTTCACATAGCTTGTTGGGAACACTAAGTTTATTTTCATTTGCAAAATCCACACCATACGTATATATGGGGAGGTACGAGCTCCAACTCGGTTTTACAGTGAAAACTGCAGGAACTTCAAACCGGTACTAGGAAACAGACTGAGAATCCAGAGTAAAAGTTTCTCCTACAACCCGTTCCTTTTGTGCTAGATGAACGAAAGTCTCTCCACATGCTCAGTTCTGAGACAAAAGTGTGTGTGAAAGCCGTAATTCACCTAGCTTGTTGGGAACCCAAAGTTTCTTTTCAGTTGCAAACTCCACTCCATACATATATATGGGGATGTACTAGATCCAACTCCGTTTTACAGTGCAAAATGCAGGAAATTCAACCCGGCACTAGGAAACAGACTGAGAAACCAGAGTAATAGTTTCTCCTGCAAACCGTTCCCTTTGTGCTAGATGAACGAACGTCTCTCCACATGCTCAGTTCTGAGAGATAAGTGTGTGTGAAAGCCGTCCTTCACCTAGCTTGTTGGGAACAAAAAGATTCTTTTCAGTTGCAAACTCCACTCCATACATATATATGGGGAGGTACTAGCTCCAACTCGGTTTTACAGTGAAAACTGCAGGAACTTCAAACCGGCACTAGGAAACAGACTGAGAAACCAGAGTAAAAGTTTCTCCTGCAACCCCTTCCCTTTGAGCTAGATTAACGAACGTCTCTCCACATGCTCGGTTCTGAGAGATAAGTGTGTGTGAAAGCCGTCCTTCACCTAGCTTGTTGGGAACCCAAAGTTTCTATTCAGTTGCAAACTCCAATCCATACATATATATGGGGATGCACTAGATCCAACTCCGTTTTACAGTGCAAACTGTAGGAACTTCAACCCGGCACTAGGAAACAAACTGAGAAACCAGAGTAAATGTTTCTCCTGCAACCCTTTCCCTTTGTTCTAGATGAACGAACGTCTCTCCACATGCTCAGTTCTGAGAGAAATTTGTGTGTGAAAGCCGTACTTCAACTAGCTTGTTGGGAACACAAAGTTTCTTTTCAGTTGCAAACTCCACTCCATACATATATATGGGGAGGTACTAGCTCCAACTCGGTTTTACAGTGAAAACTGCAGGAACTTCAAACCGGCACTAGGAAACAGACTGAGAAACCAGAGTAAAAGTTTCTCCTGCAACCCGTTCCCTTTGTGCTAGATGAACGAACGTCTCTCCACATGCTCAGTTCTGAGAGATATGTGTTTGTGAAAGCCGTCCTTCACCTAGCTTGTTGGGAACACAAAGTTTCTTTTCAGTTGCAAACTCCACTCCATACATATATATGGGGATGTACTAGCTCCAACTCGGTTTTACAGTGATACTGCAGGAACTTCAAACCGGCACTAGGAAACAGACTGAGAAACCAGAGTAAAAGTTCCTCCTACAACCCTTTCCCTTTGTGCTAGATGAACGAAAGTCTCTCCACATGCTTAGTTCTGAGAGAAAAGTGTGTGTGAAAGCCGTACTTCACCTAGCTTGTTGGGAACCAAAAGTTTCTTTTCAGTTGCAAACTCCACTCCATACATATATATGGGGATGTACTAGATCCAACTCCGTTTTACAGTGCAAAATGTAGGAACTTCTACCCGGCACTAGGAAACAGACTGAGAAACCAGGGTAAAAGTTTTTCCTGCATCCCGTTCATTTGTGCTAGATGAACGAACGTCTCACCACATGCTCAGATCTGAGAGATAAGTGTGTGTGAAAGCCGCCCTTCACCTAGCTTTTTGGGAACACAAAGTTTCTTTTCAGTTGCAAACTTCACTCCATACATATATATGGGGAGGAACTAGCTCCAACTCGGTTTTACAATGAAAACTGCAGGAACTTAAAACCGGCACTAGAAAACAGACTGAGAAACCAGAGAAAAACTTTCTCCTTCAACCAGTTCCCTTTGTGCTAGATGAACGAACGTCTCTCCACATGCTCATTTCTGAGAGATAAGTGTGTGTGAAAGCCGTCCTTCACATAGCTTGTTGGGAACACTAAGTTTCTTTTCATTTGCAAAATCCACACCATACGTATATATGGGGAGGTACGAGCTCCAACTCGGTTTTACAGTGAAAACTGCAGGAACTTCAAACCGGTACTAGGAAACAGACTGAGAATCCAGAGTAAAAGTTTCTCCTACAACCCGTTCCTTTTGTGCTAGATGAACGAAAGTCTCTCCACATGCTCAGTTCTGAGACAAAAGTGTGTGTGAAAGCCGTAATTCACCTAGCTTGTTGGGAACCCAAAGTTTCTTTTCAGTTGCAAACTCCACTCCATACATATATATGGGGATGTACTAGATCCAACTCCGTTTTACAGTGCAAAATGCAGGAAATTCAACCCGGCACTAGGAAACAGACTGAGAAACCAGAGTAAAAGTTTTTTCTGCAACCCGTTCCTTTGTGCTAGATGAACGAACGTCTCCCCACATGCTAAGTTCTGAGAGATAAGTGTGTGTGAAAGCCGTCCTTCACCTAGCTTGTTGGGAACACAAAGTTTCTTTTCAGTTGCAAACTCCAATCCATACATATATATGGGGAGGTATTAGCTCCAACTCGGATTTACAGTGAAAACTGCAGGAACATCAAACCGGCACTAGGAAACAGACTGAGAAACCAGAGTAAAAGTTTCTCCTGCAACCCGTTCCTTTGAGCTAGATGAACGAATGTCTATCCACATGCTCAGTTCTGAGAGATAATTGTGTGTGAAAGCCGTCCTTCACCTAGCTTGTTGGGAACCCAAAGATTCTTCTCAGTAGCAAACTCCACTCCATACATATATATGGGGTGGTACTAGTTCCAACTCGGTTTTAGAGTGAAAAATGCAGGAACTTCAAACCGGCTCTAGGAAACAGACTGAGAAACCAGAGTAAAAGTTTCTCCTGCAACCCGTTCCCTTTGTGCTAGATGAACGAACGTCTCTCCACATGCTCAGTTCTGAGAGATAAGTGTGTGTGAAACCCGTCCTTCACCTAGCTTGTTGGGAACACAAAGTTTCTTTTAAGTTGCAAACTCCACTCCATACATATATATGGGGATGTACTAGATCCAACTCCGTTTTACAGTGCAAAATGCAGGAACTTCAACCCGGCACTAGGAAACAGACTGAGAAACCAGAGTAAAAGTTTTTCCTGCAACCCGTTCCTTTGTGCTAGATGAACGAACGTCTCCCCACATGCTCAGTTCTGAGATATAAGTGTGTGTGAAAGCCGTACTTCACCTAGCTTGTTGGGAACACAAAGTTTCTTTTCAGTTGCAAACTCCACTCCATACATATATATGGGGAGGTATTAGCTCCAACTCGGATTTACAGTGAAAACTGCAGGAACATCAAACCGGCACTAGGAAACAGACTGAGAAACCAGAGTAAAAGTTCCTCCTACAACCCTTTCCCTTTGTGCTAGATGAACGAAAGTCTCTCCACATGCTTAGTTCTGAGAGAAAAGTGTGTGTGAAAGCCGTACTTCACCTAGCTTGTTGGGAACCCAAAGTTTCTTTTCAGTTGCAAACTCCACTCCATACATATATATGGGGATGTACTAGATCCAACTCCGTTTTACAGTGCAAAATGTAGGAACTTCTACCCGGCACTAGGAAACAGACTGAGAAACCAGAGTAAAAGTTTTTCCTGCATCCCGTTCATTTGTGCTAGATGAACGAACGTCTCTCCACATGCTCAGATCTGAGAGATAAGTGTGTGTGAAAGCCGCCCTTCACCTAGATTTTTGGGAACACAAAGTTTCTTTTCAGTTGCAAACTTCACTCCATACATATATATGGTGAGGTTCTAGCTCCAACTCGGTTTTACGGTGAAAAATGCAGGAACTTCAAACCGGTACTAGGAAACAGACTGAGAATCCAGAGTAAAAGTTTCTCCTACAACCCGTTCCTTTTGTGCTAGATGAACGAAAGTCTATCCACATGCTCAGTTCTGAGACAATAGTGTGTGTGAAAGCCGTAATTCACCTAGCTTGTTGGGAACCCAAAGTTTCTTTTCTTTTGCAAACTCCACTCCATACATATATATGGGGATGTACTAGATCCAACTCCGTTTTACAGTGCAAAATGCAGGAACTTCAACCCGGCACTAGGAAACAGACTGAGAAACCAGAGTAAAAGTTTTTCCTGCAACCCGTTCCTTTGTGCTAGATGAACGAACGTCTCCCCACATGCTCAGTTCTGAGAAATAAGTGTGTGTGAAAGCCGTCCTTCACCTAGCTTGTTGGGAACACAAAGTTTCTTTTCAGTTGCAAACTCCACTCCATACGTATATATGGGGATGTACGAGCTCCAACAATGTTTTACAGTGAAAACTGCAGGAACATCAAACCGGCACTAGGAAACAGACTGAGAAACCAGAGTAAAAGTTTCTCCTGCAACATGTTCACTTTGTGCTAGATGAACGAACGTCTCTCCACATGCTCAGTTCTGAGATATAAGTGTGTGTGAAAGCCGTACTTCACCTAGCTTGTTGGGAACACAAAGTTTCTTTTCAGTTGCAAACTCCACTCCATACATATATATGGGGAGGTATTAGCTCCAACTCGGATTTACAGTGAAAACTGCAGGAACATCAAACCGGCACTAGGAAACAGAGTGAGAAACCAGAGTAAAAGTTTCTCCTGCAACCCGTTCCTTTGAGCTAGATGAACGAACGTCTATCCACATGCTCAGTTCTGAGAGATAATTGTGTGTGAAAGCCGTCCTTCACCTAGCTTGTTGGGAACCCAAAGATTCTTCTCAGTAGCAAACTCCACTCCATACATATATATGGGGTGGTACTAGTTCCAACTCGGTTTTAGAGTGAAAAATGCAGGATCTTCAAACCGGCTCTAGGAAACAGACTGAGAAACCAGAGTAAAATTTTCTCCTTCAACCCGTTCCCTTTGTGCTAGATGAACGAACGTCTCTCCACATGCTCAGTTCTGAGAGATAAGTGTGTGTGAAGCCATACTTCACCTAGCTTGTTGGGAACCCAATGTTTCTTTTCAGTTGCTAACTCCACTCCATACATATATATGGGGATGTACTAGATCCAACACCGTTTTACAGTGCAAACTGTAGGAAATTCAACCCGGCACTAGAAATCAGACTGAGAAACCAGAGTAAAAGTTTCTCCTGCAACCCGTTCCCTTTGTGCTAGATGAACGAACGTCTCTCCACATACTCATTTCTGAGAGATAAGTGTATGTGAAAGCCGTACTTCACCTAGCTTGTTGGGAACACAAAGTTTCTTTTCAGTTGCAAACTCCACTCCATACATATATATGGGGAAGTACTAGCTCCAACTCGGCTTTACAGTGAAAACTGCAGGAACTTCAAACCGGCACTAGAAAACAGACTGAGAAACCAGAGTAAAATTTTCTCCTGCAACCCGTTACAATTGTGCTAGATGAACGAACGTCTCTCCACATGCTCAGTTTTGAGAGATAACTGTGTGTGAAAGCCGTACTTCAAATAGATTTTTGGGAACCCAAAGTTTCTATTCAGTTGCAAACTCCACTCCATACATATATATGGGGAGGTACTAGCTCCAACACTGTTTTACAGTGAAAACTGCAGGAACTTCAAACCGGCACTAGGAAACAGACTGAGAAACCAGAATAAAAGTATATCCTGCAACCCTTTCCCTTTGAGCTAGATGAAAGAACGTCTCTCCACATGCTCCGTTCTGAGAGATAAGTGTGTGTGAAAGCCGTTCTTCACCTAGCTTGTTGGGAACACAAAGTATCTTTTCAGTTGCAAACTCCACTCCATACATATATATGGGTAGGTACTAGATCCAACTCGGTTTTACAGTGAAAACTGCAGGAACTTCAAACCGGCACTAGGAAACAGACTGAGAAACCAGAGTAATAGTTTCTCCTGCAAACCGTTCCCTTTGTGCTAGATGAACGAAAGTCTCTCCACATGCTCAGTTCTGAGAGATAAGTGTGTGTGAAAGCCGTCCTTCACCTAGCTTGTTGGGAACACAAAGATTCTTTTCAGTTGCAAACTCCACTCCATACATATATATGGGGAGGTACTAGCTCCAACTCGGTTTTACAGTGAAAACTGCAGGAACTTCAAACCGGCACTAGGAAAAAGACTGAGAAACCAGAGTAAAAGTTTCTCCTGCAACCCGTTCCCTTTGAGCTAGATGAACGAACGTCTCTCCACATGCTCCGTTCTGAGAGGTAAGTGTGTGTGAAAGCCGTCCTTCACCTAGCTTGTTGGGAACCCAAAGTTTCTTTTCAGTTGCAAACTCCAATCCATACATATATATGGGGATGTACTAGATCCAACCCCCTTTTACAGTGCAAACTGTAGGAACTTCAACCCGGCACTAGGAAACAGACTGAGAAACCAGAGTAAAAGTTTCTCCTGCAAACCTTTCCCTTTGTGCTAGATGAACGAACGTCTCTCCACATGCTCAGTTCTGAGAGAAATGTGTGTGTGAAAGCCGTACTTCACCTAGCTTGTTGGGGACACAAAGTTTCTTTTCAATTGCAAACTCCACTCCATACATATATATGGGGAGGTACTAGCTCCAACTAGGTTTTACAGTGAAAACTGCAGGAACTTCAAACCGGCACTAGGAAACAGACTGAGAAACCAGAGTAAAAGTTTCTCCTGCAACCCGTTCCCTTTGTGCTAGATAAACGAACGTCTCTCCACATGCTCAGTTCTGAGAGATAAGTGTGTGTGAATGCCGTCCTTCACCTAGCTTGTTGGGAACCCAAAGTTTCTTTTCAGTTGCAAACTCCAATCCATACATATATATATGGATTTACTAGATCCAACTCCGTTTTACAGTGCAAACTGTTGGAACTTCAACCCGGCACTAGGAAACAGACTGAGAAACCAGAGTAAAAGTTTTTCCAGCAACCCGTTCCATTTGTGCTAGATGAACGAACGTCTCTCCACATGCTCAGTTCTGAGAGATTAGTGGGTGTGAAAGCCGTACTTCATCTATAATGTTGGGAACCCAAAGTTTATTTTTAGTTGCAAACTCCACTCCATACATATATATGGGGAGGTACTAGCTCCAACTCGGTTTTACAGTGAAAACTGCAGGAACTTCAAACCGGCACAAGGAAACAGACTGAGAAACCAGAGTAAAAGTTTCTCCTGCAACCCGTTCCCTTTGTGCTAGATGAACGAACGTCTCTCCACATGCTCAGTTCTGAGAGAGAAGTGTGTGTGAAAGCCGTACTTCATCTAGCTTGTTGGGAACACAAAGTTTCTTTTCAGTTGCAAACTCCACTCCATACATATGTAGGGGAGGTACTAGCTCCAACTCGGTTTTACAGTGAAAACTGCAGGAACTTCAAACCGGCACTAGGAAACAGACTGAGAGACCAGAGTAAAAGTTTCTCCTGCAACCCGTTCCCTTTGAGCTAGATGAACGAACGTCTCTCCACATGCTCAGTTCTGAGAGATAAGTGTGTGTGAAAGCCGTCCTTCACCTAGCTTGTTGGGAACCCAAAGATTCTTTTCAGTTGCAAATTCCACTCCATACATATATATGGGGAGGTACTAGTTCCAACTCGGATTTACAGTGCAAAATGTAGGAACATCAACCCGGCACTTGAAAACAGACTGAGAAAACAGAGAATAAGTTTCTCCTTCAACCAGTTCCCTTTGTGCTAGATGAACGAACGTCTCTCCACATGCTCAGTTCTGAGAGATAAGTGTGTGTGAAACCATACTTCACCTAGCTTGTTGGGAACCCAATGTTTCTTTTCAGTTGCTAACTCCACTCCATACATATATATGGGGATGTACTAGATCCAACACCGTTTTACAGTGCAAACTGTAGGAACTTCAACCCGGCACTAGAAATCAGACTGAGAAACCAGAGTAAAAGTTTCTCCTGCAACCCGTTCCCTTTGTGCTAGATGAACGAACGTCTCTCCACATACTCATTTCTGAGAGATAAGTGTATGTGAAAGCCGTACTTCACCTAGCTTGTTGGGAACACAAAGTTTCTTTTCAGTTGCAAACTCCACTCCATACATATATATGGGGAGGTACTAGCTCCAACTCGGCTTTACAGTGAAAACTGCAGGAACTTCAAACCGGCACTAGAAAACAGACTGAGAAACCAGAGTAAAATTTTCTCCTGCAACCCGTTACAATTGTGCTAGATGAACGAACGTCTCTCCACATGCTCAGTTTTGAGAGATAACTGTGTGTGAAAGCCGTACTTCAAATAGATTTTTGGGAACCCAAAGTTTCTTTTCAGTTGCAAACTCCACTCCATACATATATATGGGGAGGTACTAGCTCCAACACTGTTTTACAGTGAAAACTGCAGGAACTTCAAACCGGCACTAGGAAACAGACTGAGAAACCAGAATAAAAGTATCTCCTGCAACCCTTTCCCTTTGAGCTAGATGAAAGAACGTCTCTCCACATGCTCCGTTCTGAGAGATAAGTGTGTGTGAAAGCCGTTCTTCACCTAGCTTGTTGGGAACACAAAGTATCTTTTCAGTTGCAAACTCCACTCCATACATATATATGGGTAGGTACTAGATCCAACTCGGTTTTACAGTGAAAACTGCAGGAACTTCAAACCGGCACTAGGAAACAGACTGAGAAACCAGAGTAATAGTTTCTCCTGCAAACCGTTCCCTTTGTGCTAGATGAACGAAAGTCTCTCCACATGCTCAGTTCTGAGAGATAAGTGTGTGTGAAAGCCGTCCTTCACCTAGCTTGTTGGGAACACAAAGATTCTTTTCAGTTGCAAACTCCACTCCATACATATATATGGGGAGGTACTAGCTCCAACTCGGTTTTACAGTGAAAACTGCAGGAACTTCAAACCGGCACTAGGAAAAAGACTGAGAAACCAGAGTAAAAGTTTCTCCTGCAACCCGTTCCCTTTGAGCTAGATTAACGATCGTCTCTCCACATGCTCCGTTCTGAGAGATAAGTGTGTGTGAAAGCCGTCCTTCACCTAGCTTGTTGGGAACCCAAAGTTTCTTTTCAGTTGCAAACTCCAATCCATACATATATATGGGGATGTACTAGATCCAACCCCCATTTACAGTGCAAACTGTAGGAACTTCAACCCGGCACTAGGAAACAGACTGAGAAACCAGAGTAAAAGTTTCTCATGCAAACCTTTCCCTTTGTGCTAGATGAACGAACGTCTCTCCACATGCTCAGTTCTGAGAGAAATGTGTGTGTGAAAGCCGTACTTCACCTAGCTTGTTGGGGACACAAAGTTTCTTTTCAATTGCAAACTCCACTCCATACATATATATGGGGAGGTACTAGCTCCAACTAGGTTTTACAGTGAAAACTGCAGGAACTTCAAACCGGCACTAGGAAACAGACTGAGAAACCAGAGTAAAAGTTTCTCCTGCAACCCGTTCCCTTTGTGCTAGATAAACGAACGTCTCTCCACATGCTCAGTTCTGAGAGATAAGTGTGTGTGAATGCCGTCCTTCACCTAGCTTGTTGGGAACCCAAAGTTTCTTTTCAGTTGCAAACTCCAATCCATACATATATATATGGATTTACTAGATCCAACTCCGTTTTACAGTGCAAACTGTTGGAACTTCAACCCGGCACTAGGAAACAGACTGAGAAACCACAGTAAAAGTTTTTCCAGCAACCCGTTCCATTTGTGCTAGATGAACGAACGTCTCTCCACATGCTCAGTTCTGAGAGATTAGTGGGTGTGAAAGCCGTACTTCACATATAATGTTGGGAACCCAAAGTTTATTTTTAGTTGCAAACTCCACTCCATACATATATATGGGGAGGTACTAGCTCCAACTCGGTTTTACAGTGAAAACTGCAGGAACTTCAAACCGGCACAAGGAAACAGACTGAGAAACCAGAGTAAAAGTTTCTCCTGCAACCCGTTCCCTTTGTGCTAGATGAACGAACGTCTCTCCACATGCTCAGTTCTGAGAGAGAAGTGTGTGTGAAAGCCGTACTTCATCTAGCTTGTTGGGAACACAAAGTTTCTTTTCAGTTGCAAACTCCACTCCATACATATGTAGGGGAGGTACTAGCTCCAACTCGGTTTTACAGTGAAAACTGCAGGAACTTCAAACCGGCACTAGGAAACAGACTGAGAGACCAGAGTAAAAGTTTCTCCTGCAACCCGTTCCCTTTGAGCTAGATGAACGAACGTCTCTCCACATGCTCAGTTCTGAGAGATAAGTGTGTGTGAAAGCCGTCCTTCACCTAGCTTGTTGGGAACCCAAAGATTCTTTTCAGTTGCAAGCTCTACTCCATACATATATATGGGGAGGTACTAGTTCCAACTCGGATTTACAGTGAAAACTGCAGGAACTTCAAAACGGCACTAGGAAACAGACTGAGAAACAAGAGTAAAAGTTTCTCCTTCAACCCGTTCCCTTTGTGCTAGATGAACGAACGTCTCTCCACATGCTCAGTTCTGAGAGATAAGTGTGTGTGAAAGCCGTCCTTCACCTAGCTTGTTGGGAACCCAAAGTTTCTTTTCAGTTGCAAACTCCACTCCATACATATATATGGGGATGTACTAGATCCAACTCCGTTTTACAGTGCAAAATGTAGGAACATCAACCCGGCACTTGAAAACAGACTGAGAAAACAGAGAATAAGTTTCTCCTTCAACCAGTTCCCTTTGTGCTAGATGAACGAACGTCTCTCCACATGCTCATTTCTGAGAGATAAGTGTGTGTGAAAGCCGACCTTCACCTAGCTTGTTGGGAACCCAAAGTTCTTTTCAGTTGCAAATTCCACTCCATACGTATATATGGGGAGGTACGAGCTCCAACTCGGTTTTACAGTGAAAACTGCAGGAACTTCAAACCGGCACTAGGAAACAGACTGAGAAACGAGAGTAAAAGTTTCTCCTGCAACGTGTTCACTTTGTGCTAGATGAACGAACGTCTCTCCACATGCTCAGTTCTGAGAGATAAGTGTGTGTGAATGCCGTACTTCACCTAGCTTGTTGGGAACCCAAAGTTTCTTTTCAGTTGCAAACTCCAATCCATACATATATATGGGGATGTACTAGATCCAACCCCCTTTTACAGTGCAAACTGTAGGAACTTCAACCCGGCACTAGGAAACAGACTGAGAAACCAGAGTAAAAGTTTCTCCTGCAAACCTTTCCCTTTGTGCTAGATGAACGAACGTCTCTCCACATGCTCAGTTCTGAGAGAAATGTGTGTGTGAAAGCCGTACTTCACCTAGCTTGTTGGGGACACAAAGTTTCTTTTCAATTGCAAACTCCACTCCATACATATATATGGGGAGGTACTAGCTCCAACTAGGTTTTACAGTGAAAACTGCAGGAACTTCAAACCGGCACTAGGAAACAGACTGAGAAACCAGAGTAAAAGTTTCTCCTGCAACCCGTTCCCTTTGTGCTAGATAAACGAACGTCTCTCCACATGCTCAGTTCTGAGAGATAAGTGTGTGTGAATGCCGTCCTTCACCTAGCTTGTTGGGAACCCAAAGTTTCTTTTCAGTTGCAAACTCCAATCCATACATATATATATGGATTTACTAGATCCAACTCCGTTTTACAGTGCAAACTGTTGGAACTTCAACCCGGCACTAGGAAACAGACTGAGAAACCAGAGTAAAAGTTTTTCCAGCAACCCGTTCCATTTGTGCTAGATGAACGAACGTCTCTCCACATGCTCAGTTCTGAGAGATTAGTGGGTGTGAAAGCCGTACTTCATCTATAATGTTGGGAACCCAAAGTTTATTTTTAGTTGCAAACTCCACTCCATACATATATATGGGGAGGTACTAGCTCCAACTCGGTTTTACAGTGAAAACTGCAGGAACTTCAAACCGGCACAAGGAAACAGACTGAGAAACCAGAGTAAAAGTTTCTCCTGCAACCCGTTCCCTTTGTGCTAGATGAACGAACGTCTCTCCACATGCTCAGTTCTGAGAGAGAAGTGTGTGTGAAAGCCGTACTTCATCTAGCTTGTTGGGAACACAAAGTTTCTTTTCAGTTGCAAACTCCACTCCATACATATGTAGGGGAGGTACTAGCTCCAACTCGGTTTTACAGTGAAAACTGCAGGAACTTCAAACCGGCACTAGGAAACAGACTGAGAGACCAGAGTAAAAGTTTCTCCTGCAACCCGTTCCCTTTGAGCTAGATGAACGAACGTCTCTCCACATGCTCAGTTCTGAGAGATAAGTGTGTGTGAAAGCCGTCCTTCACCTAGCTTGTTGGGAACCCAAAGATTCTTTTCAGTTGCAAATTCCACTCCATACATATATATGGGGAGGTACTAGTTCCAACTCGGATTTACAGTGCAAAATGTAGGAACATCAACCCGGCACTTGAAAACAGACTGAGAAAACAGAGAATAAGTTTCTCCTTCAACCAGTTCCCTTTGTGCTAGATGAACGAACGTCTCTCCACATGCTCAGTTCTGAGAGATAAGTGTGTGTGAAACCATACTTCACCTAGCTTGTTGGGAACCCAATGTTTCTTTTCAGTTGCTAACTCCACTCCATACATATATATGGGGATGTACTAGATCCAACACCGTTTTACAGTGCAAACTGTAGGAACTTCAACCCGGCACTAGAAATCAGACTGAGAAACCAGAGTAAAAGTTTCTCCTGCAACCCGTTCCCTTTGTGCTAGATGAACGAACGTCTCTCCACATACTCATTTCTGAGAGATAAGTGTATGTGAAAGCCGTACTTCACCTAGCTTGTTGGGAACACAAAGTTTCTTTTCAGTTGCAAACTCCACTCCATACATATATATGGGGAGGTACTAGCTCCAACTCGGCTTTACAGTGAAAACTGCAGGAACTTCAAACCGGCACTAGAAAACAGACTGAGAAACCAGAGTAAAATTTTCTCCTGCAACCCGTTACAATTGTGCTAGATGAACGAACGTCTCTCCACATGCTCAGTTTTGAGAGATAACTGTGTGTGAAAGCCGTACTTCAAATAGATTTTTGGGAACCCAAAGTTTCTTTTCAGTTGCAAACTCCACTCCATACATATATATGGGGAGGTACTAGCTCCAACACTGTTTTACAGTGAAAACTGCAGGAACTTCAAACCGGCACTAGGAAACAGACTGAGAAACCAGAATAAAAGTATCTCCTGCAACCCTTTCCCTTTGAGCTAGATGAAAGAACGTCTCTCCACATGCTCCGTTCTGAGAGATAAGTGTGTGTGAAAGCCGTTCTTCACCTAGCTTGTTGGGAACACAAAGTATCTTTTCAGTTGCAAACTCCACTCCATACATATATATGGGTAGGTACTAGATCCAACTCGGTTTTACAGTGAAAACTGCAGGAACTTCAAACCGGCACTAGGAAACAGACTGAGAAACCAGAGTAATAGTTTCTCCTGCAAACCGTTCCCTTTGTGCTAGATGAACGAAAGTCTCTCCACATGCTCAGTTCTGAGAGATAAGTGTGTGTGAAAGCCGTCCTTCACCTAGCTTGTTGGGAACACAAAGATTCTTTTCAGTTGCAAACTCCACTCCATACATATATATGGGGAGGTACTAGCTCCAACTCGGTTTTACAGTGAAAACTGCAGGAACTTCAAACCGGCACTAGGAAAAAGACTGAGAAACCAGAGTAAAAGTTTCTCCTGCAACCCGTTCCCTTTGAGCTAGATTAACGATCGTCTCTCCACATGCTCCGTTCTGAGAGATAAGTGTGTGTGAAAGCCGTCCTTCACCTAGCTTGTTGGGAACCCAAAGTTTCTTTTCAGTTGCAAACTCCAATCCATACATATATATGGGGATGTACTAGATCCAACCCCCTTTTACAGTGCAAACTGTAGGAACTTCAACCCGGCACTAGGAAACAGACTGAGAAACCAGAGTAAAAGTTTCTCATGCAAACCTTTCCCTTTGTGCTAGATGAACGAACGTCTCTCCACATGCTCAGTTCTGAGAGAAATGTGTGTGTGAAAGCCGTACTTCACCTAGCTTGTTGGGGACACAAAGTTTCTTTTCAATTGCAAACTCCACTCCATACATATATATGGGGAGGTACTAGCTCCAACTAGGTTTTACAGTGAAAACTGCAGGAACTTCAAACCGGCACTAGGAAACAGACTGAGAAACCAGAGTAAAAGTTTCTCCTGCAACCCGTTCCCTTTGTGCTAGATAAACGAACGTCTCTCCACATGCTCAGTTCTGAGAGATAAGTGTGTGTGAATGCCGTCCTTCACCTAGCTTGTTGGGAACCCAAAGTTTCTTTTCAGTTGCAAACTCCAATCCATACATATATATATGGATTTACTAGATCCAACTCCGTTTTACAGTGCAAACTGTTGGAACTTCAACCCGGCACTAGGAAACAGACTGAGAAACCACAGTAAAAGTTTTTCCAGCAACCCGTTCCATTTGTGCTAGATGAACGAACGTCTCTCCACATGCTCAGTTCTGAGAGATTAGTGGGTGTGAAAGCCGTACTTCACATATAATGTTGGGAACCCAAAGTTTATTTTTAGTTGCAAACTCCACTCCATACATATATATGGGGAGGTACTAGCTCCAACTCGGTTTTACAGTGAAAACTGCAGGAACTTCAAACCGGCACAAGGAAACAGACTGAGAAACCAGAGTAAAAGTTTCTCCTGCAACCCGTTCCCTTTGTGCTAGATGAACGAACGTCTCTCCACATGCTCAGTTCTGAGAGAGAAGTGTGTGTGAAAGCCGTACTTCATCTAGCTTGTTGGGAACACAAAGTTTCTTTTCAGTTGCAAACTCCACTCCATACATATGTAGGGGAGGTACTAGCTCCAACTCGGTTTTACAGTGAAAACTGCAGGAACTTCAAACCGGCACTAGGAAACAGACTGAGAGACCAGAGTAAAAGTTTCTCCTGCAACCCGTTCCCTTTGAGCTAGATGAACGAACGTCTCTCCACATGCTCAGTTCTGAGAGATAAGTGTGTGTGAAAGCCGTCCTTCACCTAGCTTGTTGGGAACCCAAAGATTCTTTTCAGTTGCAAGCTCTACTCCATACATATATATGGGGAGGTACTAGTTCCAACTCGGATTTACAGTGAAAACTGCAGGAACTTCAAAACGGCACTAGGAAACAGACTGAGAAACAAGAGTAAAAGTTTCTCCTTCAACCCGTTCCCTTTGTGCTAGATGAACGAACGTCTCTCCACATGCTCAGTTCTGAGAGATAAGTGTGTGTGAAAGCCGTCCTTCACCTAGCTTGTTGGGAACCCAAAGTTTCTTTTCAGTTGCAAACTCCACTCCATACATATATATGGGGATGTACTAGATCCAACTCCGTTTTACAGTGCAAAATGTAGGAACATCAACCCGGCACTTGAAAACAGACTGAGAAAACAGAGAATAAGTTTCTCCTTCAACCAGTTCCCTTTGTGCTAGATGAACGAACGTCTCTCCACATGCTCATTTCTGAGAGATAAGTGTGTGTGAAAGCCGACCTTCACCTAGCTTGTTGGGAACCCAAAGTTCTTTTCAGTTGCAAATTCCACTCCATACGTATATATGGGGAGGTACGAGCTCCAACTCGGTTTTACAGTGAAAACTGCAGGAACTTCAAACCGGCACTAGGAAACAGACTGAGAAACGAGAGTAAAAGTTTCTCCTGCAACGTGTTCACTTTGTGCTAGATGAACGAACGTCTCTCCACATGCTCAGTTCTGAGAGATAAGTGTGTGTGAATGCCGTACTTCACCTAGCTTGTTGGGAACACAAAGTTTCTTTTCAGTTGCAAACTCCACTCCATACATATATATGGGGAGGTACTAGCTCCAACTCGGTTTTACAGTGAAAACTGCAGGAACTTCAAACCGGCACAAGGAAACAGACTGAGAAACCAGAGTAAAAGTTTCTCCTGCAACCCGTTCCCTTTCTGCTAGATGAACGAACGTCTCTCCACATGCTCAGTTCTGAGAGAGAAGTGTGTGTGAAAGCCGTACTTCATCTAGCTTGTTGGGAACACAAAGTTTCTTTTCAGTTGCAAACTCCACTCCATACATATGTAGGGGAGGTACTAGCTCCAACTAGGTTTTACAGTGAAAACTGCAGGAACTTCAAACCGGCACTAGGAAACAGACTGAGAGACCAGAGTAAAAGTTTCTCCTGCAACCCGTTCCCTTTGAGCTAGATGAACGAACGTCTCTCCACATGCTCAGTTCTGAGAGATAAGTGTGTGTGAAAGCCGTCCTTCACCTAGCTTGCTGGGAACCCAAAGATTCTTTTCAGTTGCAAACTCTACTCCATACATATATATGGGGAGGTACTAGTTCCAACTCGGATTTACAGTGAAAACTGCAGGAACTTCAAAACGGCACTAGGAAACAGACTGAGAAACAAGAGTAAAAGTTTCTCCTTCAACCCGTTCCCTTTGTGCTAGATGAACGAACGTCTCTCCACATGCTCAGTTCTGAGAGATAAGTGTGTGTGAAAGCCGTCCTTCACCTAGCTTGTTGGGAACCCAAAGTTTCTTTTCAGTTGCAAACTCCACTCCATACATATATATGGGGATGTACTAGATCCAACTCCGTTTTACAGTGCAAAATGTAGGAACATCAACCCGGCACTTGAAAACAGACTGAGAAAACAGAGAATAAGTTTCTCCTTCAACCAGTTCCCTTTGTGCTAGATGAACGAACGTCTCTCCACATGCTCATTTCTGAGAGATAAGTGTGTGTGAAAGCCGACCTTCACCTAGCTTGTTGGGAACCCAAAGTTCTTTTCAGTTGCAAATTCCACTCCATACGTATATATGGGGAGGTACGAGCTCCAACTCGGTTTTACAGTGAAAACTGCAGGAACTTCAAACCGGCACTAGGAAACAGACTGAGAAACGAGAGTAAAAGTTTCTCCTGCAACGTGTTCACTTTGTGCTAGATGAACGAACGTCTCTCCACATGCTCAGTTCTGAGAGATAAGTGTGTGTGAATGCCGTACTTCACCTAGCTTGTTGGGAACACAAAGTTTCTTTTCAGTTGCAAACTCCACTCCATACATATATATGGGAAGGTACTAGCTCCAACTCGGTTTTACACTGAAAACTGCAGGAACTTCAAACCGGCTCTAGGAAACAGACTGAGAAACCAGAGTAAAAGTTTCTCCTGCAACCCGTTCCCTTTGTGCTAGATGAACGAACGTCTCTCCACATGCTCAGTTCTGAGAGAAAAGTGTGTGTGAAAGCCGTCATTCACCTAGCTTGTTGGGAACACAAAGTTTCTTTTCAGTTGCAAACTCCACTCCATACATATGTAGGGGAGGTACTAGCTCCAACTCGGTTTTATAGTGAAAACTGCAGGAACTTTAACCCGGCACTAGGAAACAGACTGAGAAACCAGAGTAAAAGTTTCTCCTGCAAGCCGTTCCCTTTGAGCTAGATGAACGAACGTCTCTCCACATGCTCATTTCTGAGAGATAAGTGTGTGTGAAAGCCGTCCTTCACCTAGCTTGTTGGGAACCCAAAGTTTCTTTTCATTTGCAAATTCCACTCCATACGTATATATGAGAAGCTACGAGCTCCAACTCGGTTTTACAGTGGAAACTGCAGGAACTTCAAACCGGCACTAGGAAACAGACTGAGAAACCAGAGTAAAAGTTTCTCCTGCAATCCGTTCCCTTTGAGCTAGATGAACGAACGTCTCTCCACATGCTCAGATCTGAGAGATAAGTGTGTGTGAAAGCCGTCCTTCACCTAGCTTGTTGGGAACCCAAGGATTCTTCTCAGTTGCAAACTCCACTCCATATATATATATGGGGTGGTACTAGTTCCAACTCGGTTTTACAGTGAAAACTGCAGGAACTTCAAACCGGCACTAGGAAACAGACTGAGAAACCAGAGTAAAAGTTTCACCTGCAACCCGTTACCTTTGTGGTAGATGAACGAACGTCTCTCCACATGCTCAGTTCTGAGAGATAAGTGTGTTTGAAAGCAGTCCTTCACCTAGCTTGTTGAGAATCCAATGTTTCTTTTCAGTTGCAAACTACACTCCATACATATATATGGGGATGTACTTGCTCCAACTCCGTTTTACAGTGAAAAATGCAGGAACTTCAAACCGGCACTAGGAAACAGACTGAGAAACCAGAGTAAATGTTTCTCCTGCAACCCGTTCCCTTTGTGCTAGATGAAAGAAATTCTAACCACATGCTCAGTTCTTAGAGATAATTGTGTGTGAAAGCCATCCTTCACCTATCTTGTTGGGAACACAAAGTTTCTTTTCAGTTGCATACTCCACTCCATACATATATATGGGGACGTACTAGCTCCAACTCGGTTTTACAGTGAAAACTGCAGGAACTTCAAACCGGCACTAGGAAACAGACTGAGAAACCAGAGTAAAAGTTTCCTTGCAAACCGTTCCCTTTGTCCTAGATGAACGAACGTCTCTCCACATGCTCAGTTCTGAGAGATAAGTGTGTGTGAAAGCCGTACTTCAAATAGATTTTTGGGAACACAAAGTTTCTTTTCAGTTGCAAACTCCACTCCATACATATATATGGGGAGGTACTTGCTCCAACTCGGTTTTACAGTGAAAACTGCAGGAACTTCAAACCGGCACTAGGAAACAGACTGAGAAACCAGAATAAAAGTATCTCCTGCAACCCTTTCCCTTTGAGCTAGATGAACGAACGTCTCTCCACATGCTCAGTTCTGAGAGATAAGTGTGTGTGAAAGCCGCCCTTCACGTAGCTTGTTGGGAACACAAAGTTTCTTTTCAGTTGCAAACTCCACTCCATACATATATATGGGGAGGTACTAGCTCCAACTCGGTTTTACAGTGAAAACTGCAGGAAATTCAAACCGGCACTAGGAAACAGACTGAGAAACCAGAGTAATAGTTTCTCCTGCAAACCGTTCCCTTTGTGCTAGATGAACCAAAGTCTCTCCACATGCTCAGTTCTGAGAGATAAGTGTGTGTGAAAGCCGTCATTCACCTAGCTTGTTGGGAACACAAAGATTTTTTTCAGTAGCAAACTCCACTCCATACATATATATGGGGAGTTACTAGCTCCAACTCGGTTTTACAGTGAAAACTGCAGGAACTTCAAACCGGCACTAGGAAAAAGAGTGAGAAACCAGAGTAAAAGTTTCTCCTGCAACCCGTTCCCTTTGAGTTAGATTAACGAACGTCTCTCCACATGCTCCGTTCTGAGAGATAAGTGTTTGTGAAAGCCGTCCTTCACCTAGCTTGTTGGGAACCCAATGTTTCTTTTCAGTTGCAAACTCCAATCCATACATATATATGGGGATGTACTAGATCCAACTCCGTTTTACAGTGCAAACTGTAGGAACTTCAACCCGGCACTAGGAAACAGACTGAGAAACCAGAGTATATGTTTCTCCTGCAACCCTTTCCCTTTGTGCTAGATGAACGAACGTCTCTCCACATGCTCAGTTCTGAGAGAAATGTGTGTGTGAAAGCCGTACTTCACCTAGCTTGTTGGGAACACAAAGTTTCTTTTCAGTTGCAAACTCCACTCCATACATATATATGGGGAGGTACTAGCTCCAACTCGGTTTTACAGTGAAAACTGCAGGAACTTCAAACCGGCACTAGGAAACTGACTGAGAAACCAGAGTAAATGTTTCTCCTGCAACACGTTCCCTTTGTGCTAGATGAACGATCGTCTCTCCACATGCTCAGTTCTGAGAGATAAGTGTGTGTGAAAGCCGTCCTTCACCCAGCTTGTTGGGAACACAAACTTTCTTTTCAGTTGCAAACTCCACTCCATATATATATATGGGGAGGTACTAGCTCCAACTCGGTTTTACAGTGAAACTGCAAGAACTTCAAACCGGCACTAGAAAACAGACTGAGAAACCAGAGTAAAAGTTCCTCCTACAACCCGTTCCCTTTGTGCTAGATGAACGAAAGTCTGTCCACATGCTTAGTTCTGAGAGAAAAGTGTGTGTGAAAGCCGTCCTTCACATAGCTTGTTGGGAACACTAAGTTTGTTTTCAGTTGCAAACTCCACACCATACGTATATATGGGGAGGTACGAGCTCCAACTCGGTTTTACAGTGAAAACTGCAGGAAGTTCAAACCGGCACTAGGAAACAGACTGAGAATCCAGAGTAAAAGTTTCTCCTACAACCCGTTCCCTTTGTGCTAGATGAACGAAAGTCTCTCCACATGCTCAGTTCTGAGACAAAAGTGTGTGTGAAAGCGGTACTTCACCTAGCTTGTTGGGAACACAAAGTTTCTTTTCAGTTGCAAACTCCACTCCATACGTATATATGGGGAGGTACGAGCTCCAAATCGGTTTTACAGTGAAAAATGCAGGAACTTCAACCCGGCACTAGAAAACAGACTGATAAACCAGAGTAAAAGTTTCTCCTGCAACCCGTTCCCTTTGTGCTAGATGAACGAACGTCTCTCCACATGCTCAGTTCTGTGAGAAATGTGTGTGTGAAAGCCGTACTTCACCTAGCTTGTTGGGAACACAAAGTTTCTTTTCAGTTGCAAAATTCACTCCATACTTATATATGGGGAGGTACTAGCTCCAACTCGGTTTTACAGTGAAAACTGCAGGAACTTCAAACCGGCACTAGAAAACAGACTGAGAAACCAGAGAAAAACATTCTCCTTCAACCAGTTCCCTTTGTGCTAGATGAACGAACGTCTCTCCACATGCTCATTTCTGAGAGATAAGTGTGTGTGAAAGCCGTCCTTCACCTAGCTTGTTGGAAACCCAAAGTTTCTTTTCAGTAGCAAACTCCAGTGCATACGTATATATGGGTAGGTACGAGCTCCAACTCGGTTTTACAGTGAAAACTGCAGGAAATTCAAACCGGCACTAGGAAACAGACTGAGAAACGAGAGTAAAAGTTTCTCCTGCAACCTGTTCAGTTTGTGCTAGATGAACGAACGTCTCTCCACATGCTCAGTTCTGAGAAATAAGTGTGTGTGAAAGCCGTACTTCACCTAGCTTGTTGGGAACACAAAGTTTCTTTTCAGTTGCAAACTCCACTCCATACATATATATGGGAAGGTACTAGCTCCAACTCGGTTTTACACTGAAAACTGCAGGAACTTCAAACAGGCACTAGGAAACAGACTGAGAAACCAGAGTAAAAGTTTCTCCTGCAACCCGTTCCCTTTGTGCTAGATGAACGAACGTCTCTCCACATGCTCAGTTCTGAGAGAAAATTGTGTGTGAAAGCCGTCATTCACCTAGCTTGTTGGGAACACAAAGTTTCTTTTCAGTTGCAAACTCCAGTCCCTACATATGTAGGGGAGGTACTAGCTCGAACTCGGTTTTACAGTGAAAACTGCAGGAACTTCAAACCGGCACTAGGAAACAGACTGAGAAACCAGAGTAAAAGTTTCTCCTGCAACCCGTTCCCTTTGAGCTAGATGAACGAACGTCTCTCCACATGCTCAGTTCTGAGAGATAAGTGTGTGTGAAAGCCGTCCTTCACCTAGCTTGTTGGGAACCCAAAGATTCTTTCCAGTTGCAAATTCCACTCCATAAATATATATGGGGAGGTACTAGCTCGAACTCGGTTTTACAGTGAAAACTGCAGGAACTTCAAACCGGCACTAGGAAACAGACAGAGAAACGAGAGTAAAAGTTTCTCCTGCAAACTGTTCACTTTGTGCTAGATGAACGAACGTCTCTCCACATGCTCAGTTCTGAGAGATAAGTGTTTGCGAAAACCGTCCTTCCCCTAGCTTGTTGGGAACCCAAAGTTTCTTTTCAGTTGCAAACTCCACTCCATACATATATATGGGGAGGTACTAGCTCCAACTCGGTTTTACAGTGAAAACTGCTGGAACTTCAAACCGGCACTAGGAAACAGACTGAGAAACCAGAGTAAAAGTTTCTCCTTCCACCCGTTCCCTTTTTGGTAGATGAACGAAAGTCTCTCCACATGCTCAGTTCTGAGAGATAAGTGTGTGTGAAAGCCGTCCTTCACCTAGCTTGTTGGGAACCCAAAGTTTCTTTTCAGTTGCAAACTCCACTCCTTAAATATATATGGGGATTTAGTAGATCCAACTCCGTTTTGCAGTGCAAATTGTACGAACTTCAACCCGGCACTAGGAAACAGACTGAGAAACCAGAGTAAAAGTTTCTCCTGCAACACGTTCCCTTTGTGCTTGATGAACGAACGTCTCTCCACATGCTCATTTCTGAGAGATATGTGTGTGTGAAAGACGTCTTTCACCTAGCTTGTTGTGAACACAAAGTTTCTTTTCAGTTGCAAACTCCACTCCATACACATATATGGGGAGGTACTAGCTCCAACTCGGTTTTACCGTGAAAACTGCAGGAACTTCAAACCGCCACTAGGAAACAGACTGAGAAACCAGAGTAAAAGTTTCTCCTGCAACCCGTTCCCTTTGTGCTAGATGAACGAACGTCTCTCCACATGCTCAGTTGTGAGAGATAAGTATGTGTGAAAGCCGTCCTTCACCTAGCTTGTTGGGAACACAAAGTTTCTTTTCAGTTGCAAACTCCACTCCATACATATATATGGGGAGGTACTAGCTCCAACTCGGTTTTACAGTGAAAACTGCAGGAACTTCAAACCGGCACTAGGAAACAGACTGAGAAACCAGAGTAAAAGTTTCTCCTGCAACCCGCTACATTGGGCTAGATGAACGAAACTCTCTCCACATGCTCAGTTCTGAGAGATAATTGTGTGTGAATGCCGTCCTTCACCTAGCTTGTTGGGAACACAAAGTTTCTTTTCAGTTGCATACTCCAATCCATACATATATATGGGGACGTACTAGCTCCAACTCGGTTTTACAGTGAAAACTGCAGGAACTTCAAACCGGCACTAGGAAACAGACTGAGAAACCAGAGTAAAAGTTTCCCTGCAAACCGTTCCCTTTGTCCTAGATGAACGAACGTCTCTCCACATGCTCAGTTCTGAGAGATAAGTGTGTGTGAAAGCCGTACTTCAAATAGATTTTTGGGAACACAAAGTTTCTTTTCAGTTGCAAACTCCACTCCATACATATATATGGGGAGGTACTAGCTCCAACTCGGTTTTACAGTGAAAACTGCAGGAACTTCAAACCGGCACTAGGAAACAGACTGAGAAACCAGAATAAAAGTATCTCCTGCAACCCTTTCCCTTTGAGCTAGATGAACGAACGTCTCTCCACATGCTCAGTTCTGAGAGATAAGTGTGTGTGAAAGCCGTCCTTCACCTAGCTTGTTGGGAACCCAAAGTTTCTTTTCAGTTGCAAACTCCACTCCATACATATATATGGGGAGGTACTAGCTCCAACTCGGTTTTACAGTGAAAACTGCAGGAACTTCAAACCGGCACTAGGAAACAGACTGAGAAACCAGAGTAATAGTTTCTCCTGCAAACCGTTCCCTTTGTGCTAGATGAACGAACGTCTCTCCACATGCTCAGTTCTGAGAGATAAGTGTGTTTAAAAGCCGTCCTTCACCTAGCTTGTTGAGAATCCAATGTTTCTTTTCAGTTGCAAACCCCACTCCATACATATATATGGGGATGTACTTGCTCCAACTCCGTTTTACAGTGAAAAATGCATGAACTTCAAACCGGCACTATGAAACAGACTGAGAAACCAGAGTAAATGTTTCTCCTGCAACCCGTTCCTTTTGTGCTAGATGAACGAAATTCTAACCACATGCTCAGTTCTTAGAGATAATTGTGTGTGAATGCCGTCCTTCACCTAGCTTGTTGGGAACACAAAGTTTCTTTTCAGTTGCAAACTCCACTCCATACATATATATGGGGAGGTACTAGCTCCAACTCGGTTTTACAGTGAAAACTGCAGGAACTTCAAACCGGCACTAGGAAACAGACTGAGAAACCAGAGTAATAGTTTCTCCTGCAAACCGTTCCCTTTGTGCTAGATGAACCAAAGTCTCTCCACATGCTCAGTTCTGAGAGATAAGTGTGTGTGAAAGCCGTCATTCACCTAGCTTGTTGGGAACACAAAGATTCTTTTCAGTAGCAAACTCCACTTCATACATATAAATGGGGAGTTACTAGCTCCAACTCGGTTTTACAGTGAAAACTGCAGGAACTTCAAACCGGCACTAGGAAAAAGAGTGAGAAAGCAGAGTAAAAGTTTCTCCTGCAACCCGTTCCCTTTGAGCTAGATTAAGGAACGTCTCTCCACATGCTCGGTTCTGAGAGATAAGTGTTTGTGAAAGCCGTCCTTCACCTAGCTTGTTGGGAACATAAGTTTCTTTTCAGTTGCAAACTCCAATCCATACATATATATGGGGATGTACTAGATCCAACTCCGTTTTACAGTGCAAACTGTAGGAACTTCAACCCGGCACTAGGAAACAGACTGAGAAATCAGAGAAAAAGTTTCTCCTGCAACCCTTTCCCTTTGTGCTAGATGAACGAACGTCTCTCCACATGCTCAGTTCTGAGAGAAATGTGTGTGTGAAAGACGTACTTCACCTAGCTTGTTGGGAACACAAAGTTTCTTTTCAGTTGCAAACTCCACTCCATACATATATATGGGGAGGTACTAGCTCCAACTCGGTTTTACAGTGAAAACTGCAGGAACTTCAAACCGGCACTAGGAAACAGACTGAGAAACCAGAGTAAATGTTTCTCCTTCAACACGTTCCCTTTGTGCTAGATGAACGAACGTCTCTCCACATGCTCAGTTCTGAGAGATAAGTGTGTGTGAAAGCCGTCCTTCACCTAGCTTGTTGGGAACACAAACTTTCTTTTCAGTTGCAAAATCCACTCCATACATATATATGGGGAGGTACTAGTTCCAACTCGGTTTTACAGTGAAACTGCAAGAACTTCAAACCGGCACTAAGAAACAGACTGAGAAACCAGAGTAAAAGTTCCTCCTACAACCCGTTCCCTTTGTGCTAGATGAACGAAAGTCTCTCCACATGCTTAGTTCTCAGAGAAAAGTGTGTGTGAAAGCCGTATTTCACCTAGCTTGTTGGGAACCCAAAGTTTCTTTTCAGTTGCAAACTCCACTCCATACATATATATGGGGATGTACTAGATCCAACTCCGTTTTACACTACAAAATGTAGGAACTTCAACCCGGCACTAGGAAACAGACTGAGAAACCAGAGTAAAAGTTTTTCCTGCAACCCGTTCCTTTGTGCTAGATGAACGAACGTCTCTCCACATGCTCAGATCTGAGAGATAAGTGTGTGTGAAAGCCGTCCTTCATCTAGCTTTTTGGGAACACAAAGTTTCTTTTCAGTTGCAAACTTCACTCCATACATATATATGGGGAGGTACTAGCTCCAACTCGGTTTTACAGTGAAAACTGCAGGAACTTCAAACCGGCACTAGGAAACAGACTGAGAAACCAGAGTAAAAGTTTTTCCTGCAACCCGTTCCTTTGTGCTAGATAAACGAACGTCTCTCCACATGCTCAGATCTGAGAGATAAGTGTGTGTGAAAGCCGTCCTTCACCTAGCTTTTTCGGAACACAAAGTTTCTTTTCAGTTGCAAACTTCACTCCATACATATATATGGGGAGGTACTAGCTCCAACTCGGATTTACAGTGAAAACTGCAGGAACTTCAAAACGGCACTAGGAAACATACTGAGAAACCAGAGTAAAAGTTTCTCCTTCAACCCGTTCCCTTTGTGCTAGATGAACGAACGTCTCTCCACATGCTCAGTTATGAGAGATAAGTGTGTGTGAAAGCCGTCCTTCACCTAGCTTGTTGGGAACCCAAAGTTTCTTTTCAGCTGCAAACTCCACTCTATACATATATATGGGGATGTACTAGATCCAACTCCGTTTTACAGTGCAAAATGTAGGAACTTCAACCCGGCACTTGAAAACAGACTGAGAAAACAGAGAAAAAGTTTCTCCTTCAACCAGTTCCCTTTGTGCTAGATGAACGAACGTCTCTCCACATGCTCATTTCTGAGAGAAAAGTGTGTGTGAAAGCCGTCCTTCACCTAGCTTGTTGGGAACCCAAAGTTTCTTTTCAGTTGCAAACTCCACTCCATACGTATATATGGGGAGGTACGAGCTCCAACTCGGTTTTACAGTGAAAACTGCAGGAAATTCAAACCGGCACTAGGAAACAGACTGAGAAACCAGAGTAAAAGTTTCTCCTGCAACCCGCTACATTGGGCTAGATGAACGAAACTCTCTCCACATGCTCAGTTCTGAGAGATAAGTGTGTGTGAATGCCGTCCTTCACCTAGCTTGTTGGGAACTCAAAGTTTCTTTTCAGTTGCAAACTCCACTCCATACATATATAAGGGGATTTACTAGATCCAACTCCTTTTTACAGTGCAAACTGTTGGAACTTCAACCCGGCACTAGGAAACAGACTGAGAAACCAGAGTAAAAGTTTCTCCTGCAACCCGTTCCCTTTGTGCTAGATGAACGAACGTCTCTCCACATGCTCAGTTCTGAGAGAAAAGTGTGTGTGAAAGCCGTACTTCACCTAGCTTGTTGGGAACACAAAGTTTCTTTTCAGTTGCAAACTCCACTCCATACATATGTAGGGGAGGTACTAGCTCCAACTCGGTTTTACAGTGAAAACTGCAGGAACTTCAAACAGGCACTAGGAAACAGACTGAGAAACCAGAGTAAAAGTTTCCCTGCAACCCGTTCCCTTTGAGCTAGATGAACGAACGTCTCTCCACATGCTCAGTTCTGAGAGAAAAGTGTGTGTGAAAGCCGTCCTTCACCTAGATTGTTGGGAACCCAAAGATTCTTTTCAGTTGCAAATTCCACTCCATACATATATATGGGGATGTACTATTTCCAACTCGGATTTACAGTGAAAACTGCAGGAACTTCAAAACGGCACTAGGAAACAGACTGAGAAACCAGAGTAAAAGTTTCTCCTGCAACGTGTTCAGTTTGTGCTAGATGAACGAACGTCTCTCCACATGCTCAGTTCTGAGAGATAAGTGTGTGTGAAAGCCGTACTTCACCTAGCTTGTTGGGAACACAAAGTTTCTTTTCAGTTGCAAACTCCACTCCATACATATATATGGGAAGGTACTAGCTCCAACTCGGTTTTACACTGAAAACTGCAGGAACTTCAAACCGGCACTAGGAAACAGACTGAGAAACCAGAGTAAAAGTTTCTCCTGCAACCCGTTCCCTTTGTGCTAGATGAACGAACGTCTCTCCACATGCTCAGTTATGAGAGATAAGTGTGTGTGAAAGCCGTCCTTCAACTAGCTTGTTGGGAACCCAAAGTTTCTTTTCAGCTGCAAACTCCACTCTATACATATATATGGGGATGTACAAGATCCAACTCCTTTTTACAGTGCAAAATGTAGGAACTTCAACCCGGCACTTGAAAACAGACTGAGAAAACAGAGAAAAAGTTTCTCCTTCAACCAGTTCCCTTTGTGCTAGATGAACGAACGTCTCTCCACATGCTCATTTCTGAGAGAAAAGTGTGTGTGAAAGCCGTCCTTCACCTAGCTTGTTGGGAACCCAAAGTTTCTTTTTAGTTGCAAACTCCACTCCATACGTATATATGGGGAGGTACGAGCTCCAACTCGGTTTTACAGTGAAAACTGCAGGAAATTCAAACCGGCACTAGGAAACAGACTGAGAAACCAGAGTAAAAGTTTCTCCTGCAACCCGCTACATTGGGCTAGATGAACGAAACTCTCTCCACATGCTCAGTTCTGAGAGATAAGTGTGTGTGAAAGCCGTCCTTCACCTAGCTTGTTGGGAACACAAAGTTTCTTTTCAGTTGCAAACTCCACTCCTTACATATATAAGGGGATTTACTAGATCCAACCCCTTTTTACAGTGCAAACTGTTGGAACTTCAACCCGGCACTAGGAAACAGACTGAGAAACCAGAGTAAAAGTTTTTCCAGCAACCCGTTCCATTTGTGCTAGATGAACGAACGTCTCTCCACATGCTCAGTTCTGAGATATTAGTGGGTGTGAAAGCCGTACTTCACCTAGATTGTTGGGAACACAAAGTTTATTTTTAGTTGCAAAATCCACTCCATACATATATATGGGGATTTACTAGATCCAACTCCGTTTTACAGTGCAAACTGTTGGAACTTCAACCCGGCACTAGGAAACAGAGTGAGAAACCAGAGTAAAAGTTTCTCCTGCAACCCGTTCCCTTTGTGCTAGATGAACGAACGTCTCTCCACATGCTCAGTTCTGAGAGAAAAGTGTGTGTGAAAGCCGTACTTCACTTAGCTTGTTGGGAACACAAAGTTTCTTTTCAGTTGCAAACTCCACTCCATACATATGTAGGGGAGGTACTAGCTCCAACTCGGTTTTACAGTGAAAACTGCAGGAACTTCAAACCGGCACTAGGAAACAGACTGAGAAACCAGAGTAAAAGTTTCCCTGCAACCCGTTCCCTTTGAGCTAGATGAACGAACGTCTCTCCACATGCTCAGTTCTGAGAGAAAAGTGTGTGTGAAAGCCGTCCTTCACATAGATTGTTGGGAACCCAAAGATTCTTTTCAGTTGCAAATTCCACTCCATACATATATATGGGGATGTACTATTTCCAACTCGGATTTACAGTGAAAACTGCAGGAACTTCAAAACGGCACTAGGAAACAGACTGAGAAACCAGAGTAAAAGTTTCTCCTTCAACCCGTTCCCTTTGTGCTAGATGAACGAACGTCTCTCCACATGCTCAGTTGTGAGAGATAAGTGTGTGTGAAAGCCGTCCTTCACCTAGCTTGTTGGGAACCCAAAGTTTCTTTTCAGTTGCAAACACCACTCCATACATATATATGGGGATGTACTAGATCCAACTCCGTTTTACAGTGCAAAATGTAGGAACTTCAACACGGCACTTGAAAACAGACTGAGAAAACAGAGAAAAAGTTACTCCTTCAACCAGTTCCCTTTGTGCTAGATGAACGAACGTCTCTCCACATGCTCATTTCTTAGAGAAAAGTGTGTGTGAAAGCCGTCCTTCACCTAGATTGTTGGGAACCCAAAGTTTCTTTTCAGTTGCAAACTCCACTCCATACGTATATATGGGGAGGTACGAGCTCCAACTCGGTTTTACAGTGAAAACTGCAGGAACTTCAAACCGGCACTAGGAAACAGACTGAGAAACGAGAGTAAAAGTTTCTCCTGCAACGTGTTCACTTTGTGCTAGATGAACGAAAGTCTCTCCACATGCTCAGTTCTGAGAGATAAGTGTGTGTGAAAGCCGTACTTCACCTAGCTTGTTGGGAACACAAAGTTTCTTTTCAGTTGCAAACTCCACTCCATACATATATATGGGAAGGTACTAGCTCCAACTCGGTTTTACACTGAAAACTGCAGGAACTTCAAACCGGCACTAGGAAACAGACTGAGAAACCAGAGTAAAAGTTTCTCCTGCAACACGTTCCCTTTGTGCTAGATGAACGAACGTCTCTCCACATGCTCAGTTCTGACAGAAAAGTGTGTGTGAAAGCCGTCATTCACCTAGCTTGTTGGGAACACAAAGTTTCTTTTCAGTTGCAAACTCCACTCCATACATATGTAGGGGAGGTACTAGCTCCAACTCGGTTTTACAGTGAAAACTGCAGGAACTTCAAACCGGCACTAGGAAAGAGACTGAGAAACCAGAGTAAAAGTTTCTCCTGCAATCCGTTCCCTTTGAGCTAGATGAACGAACGTCTCTCCACATGCTCAGATTTGAGAGATAAGTGTGTGTGAAAGCCGTCCTTCACCTAGCTTGTTGGGAACCCAAGGATACTTCTCAGTTGCAAACTCCAATCCATATATATATATGGGGTGGTACTAGTTCCAAATCGGTTTTACAGTGAAAACTGCAGGAACTTCAAACCGGCACTAGGAAACAGACTGAGAAACCAGAGTAAAAGTTTCCCCTTCAAACCATAACCTTTGTGGTAGATGAACGAACGTCTCTCCACATGCTCAGTTCTGAGAGATAAGTGTGTGTGAAAGCCGTCCTTCACCTAGCTTTTTGAGAATCCAATGGTTCTTTTCAGTTGCAAACTCCAGTCCATACATATATATGGGGATGTACTTGCTCCAACTCCGTTTTACAGTGAAAACTGCAGGAACTTCAAACCGGCACTAGGAAACAGACTGAGAAACCAGAGTAAATGTTGCACCTGCAACCCGTTCCCTTTGTGCTAGATGAAAGAAATTCTAACCACATGCTCAGTTCTTAGAGATAAGTGTGTGTGAAAGCCGTCCTTCACCTAGCTTGTTTGGAACACAAAGTTTCTTTTCAGTTGCATACTCCACTCCATACATATATATGGGGACGTACTAGCTCCAACTCGGTTTTACAGTGAAAACTGCAGGAACTTCAAACCGGGACTAGGAAACAGACTGAGAAACCAGAGTAAAAGTTTCTCCTGCAATCCGTTCCCTTTGTCCTAGATGAACGAACGTCTCTCCACATGCTCGATTCTGAGAGATAAGTGTATGTGAAAGCCGTACTTCACCTAGCTTGTTGGGAACACAAAGTTTCTTTTCAGTTGCAAGCTCCACTCCATACATATATATGGGGAGGTACTGGCTCCAACTCTGTTTTACAGTGAATACTGCAGGAACTTCAAACCGGCACTAGGAAACAGACTGAGAAACCAGAGTAAAAGTTTCTCCTGCAACCCGCTACATTGGGCTAGATGAACGAAACTCTCTCCACATGCTCAGTTCTGAGAGATAAGTGTGTGTGAATGCCGTCCTTCACCTAGCTTGTTGGGAACCCAAAGTTTCTTTTCAGTTGCAAACTCCACTCCATACATATATATGGGGATTTACTAGATCCAACTCCGTTTTACAGTGCAAACTGTTGGAACTTCAACCCGGCACTAGGAAACAGACTGAGAAACCAGAGTAAAAGTTTTTGCAGCAACCCGTTCCATTTGTGATAGATGAACGAACGTCTCTCCACATGCTCAGTTCTGAGAGATTTGTGCGTGTGAAAGCCGTACTTCACTTAGATTGTTGGGAACACAAAGTTTATTTTTAGTTGCAAAATCCACTCCATACATATATATGGGGATTTACTAGATCCAAATCCGTTTTACAGTGCAAACTGTTGGAACTTCAACCCGGCACTAGGAAACAGACTGAGAAACCAGAGTAATAGTTTCTCCTGCAACCCGTTCCCTTTGTGCTAGATGAACGAACGTTTCTCCACATGCTCAGTTCTGAGAGATAAGTGTGTGTGAAAGCCGTATTTCACCTAGCTTGTTGGGAAAACAAAGTTTCTTTTCAGTTGCAAACTCCACTCCATACATATATATGGGGAGGTACTAGCTCCAACTCGGTTTTACAGTGAAAACTGCAGGAACTTCAAACCGGCACAAGGAAACAGACTGAGAAACCAGAGTAAAAATTTCTCCTGCAACCCGTTCCCTTTGTGCTAGATGAACGAACGTCTCTCCACATGCTCAGTTCTGAGAGAAAAGTGTGTGTGAAAGCCGTACTTCACCTAGCTTGTTGGGAACAAAAAGTTTCTTTTCAGTTGCAAACTCCACTCCATACATATGTAGGGGAGGTACTAGCTCCAACTCGCTTTTACAGTGAAAACTGCAGGAACTTCAAACCGGCACTAGGAAACAGACTGAGAAACCAGAGTAAAAGTTTCTCCTGCAACCCGTTCCCTTTGAGCTAGATGAACGAACGTCTCTCCACATGCTCAGTTCTGAGAGATAAGTGTGTGTGAAAGCCGTCCTTCACCTAGCTTTTTGGGAACCCAAAGATTCTTTTCAGTTGCAAATTCCACTCCATACATATATATGGGGAGGTACTAGTTCCAACTCGGATTTACAGTGAAAACTGCAGGAACTTCAAAACGGCACTAGGAAACAGACTGAGAAACCAGAGTAAAAGTTTTTCCTTCAACCCGTTCCCTTTGTGCTAGATGAACGAACGTCTCTCCACATGCTCAGTTATGAGAGATAAGTGTGTGTGAAAGCCGTCCTTCACCTAGCTTGTTGGGAACCCAAAGTTTCTTTTCAGCTGCAAACTCCACTCTATACATATATATGGGGATGTACTAGATCCAACTCCGTTTTACAGTGCAAAATGTAGGAACTTCAACCCGGCACTTGAAAACAGACTGAGAAAACAGAGAAAAAGTTTCTCCTTCAACCAGTTCCCTTTGTGCTAGATGAACGAACGTCTCTCCACATGCTCATTTCTGAGAGAAAAGTGTGTGTGAAAGCCGTCCTTCACCTAGCTTGTTGGGAACCCAAAGTTTCTTTTCAGTTGCAAACTCCACTCCATACGTATATATGGGGAGGTACGAGCTCCAACTCGGTTTTACAGTGAAAACTGCAGGAAATTCAAACCGGCACTAGGAAACAGACTGAGAAACCAGAGTAAAAGTTTCTCCTGCAACCCGCTACATTGGGCTAGATGAACGAAACTCTCTCCACATGCTCAGTTCTGAGAGATAAGTGTGTGTGAATGCCGTCCTTCACCTAGCTTGTTGGGAACCCAAAGTTTCTTTTCAGTTGCAAACTCCACTCCATACATATATATGGGGTTGTACTAGATCCAACTCTTTTTACAGTGCAAACTGTTGGAACTTCAACCCGGCACTAGGAAACAGACTGAGAAACCAGAGTAAAAGTTTTTCCAGCAACCCGTTCCATTTGTGCTAGATGAACGAACGTCTCTCCACATGCTCAGTTCTGAGAGATTAGTGGGTGTGAAAGCCGTACTTCACCTAGATTGTTGGGAACACAAAGTTTATTTTTAGTTGCAAAATCCAATCCATACATATATATGGGGATTTACTAGATCCAACTCCGTTTTACAGTGCAAATTGTTGGAACTTCAACCCGGCACTAGGAAACAGACTGAGAAACCAGAGTAAAAGTTTCTCCTGCAACCCGTTCCCTTTGTGCTAGATGAACGAACGTCTCTCCACATGCTCAGTTCTGAGAGAAAAGTGTGTGTGAAAGCCGTACTTCACCTAGCTTGTTGGGAACACAAAGTTTCTTTTCAGTTGCAAACTCCACTCCATACATATGTAGGGGAGGTACTAGCTCCAACTCGGTTTTACAGTGAAAACTGCAGGAACTTCAAACCGGCACTAGGAAACAGACTGAGAAACCAGAGTAAAAGTTTCCCCTTCAACCCGTTACCTTTGTGGTAGATGAACGAACGTCTCTCCACATGCTCAGTTCTGAGAGATAAGTGTGTGTGAAAGCCGTCCTTCACCTAGCTTTTTGAGAATTAAATGGTTCTTTTCAGTTGCAAACTCCACTCCATACATATATATGGGGATGTACTTGCTCCAACTCCGTTTTACAGTGAAAACTGCAGGAACTTCAAACCGGCACTAGGAAACAGACTGAGAAACGAGAGTAAAAGTTTCTCCTGCAACGTGTTCACTTTGTGCTAGATGAACGAACGTCTCTCCACATGCTCAGTTCTGAGAGATAAGTGTGTGTGAAAGCCGTACTTCACCTAGCTTGTTGGGAACACAAAGTTTCTTTTCAGTTGCAAACTCCACTCCATACATATATATGGGAAGGTACTAGCTCCAACTCGGTTTTACACTGAAAACTGCAGGAACTTCAAACCGGCACTAGGAAACAGACTGAGAAACCAGAGTAAAAGTTTCTCCTGCAACCCGTTCCCATTGTGCTAGATGAACGAACGTCTCTCCACATGCTCAGTTATGAGAGATAAGTGTGTGTGAAAGCCGTCCTTCACCTACCTTGTTGGGAACCCAAAGTTTCTTTTCAGCTGCAAACTCCACTCTATACATATATATGGGGATGTACAAGATCCAACTCCGTTTTACAGTGCAAAATGTAGGAACTTCAACCCGGCACTTGAAAACAGACTGAGAAAACAGAGAAAAAGTTTCTCCTTCAACCAGTTCCCTTTGTGCTAGATGAACGAACGTCTCTCCACATGCTCATTTCTGAGAGAAAAGTGTGTGTGAAAGCCGTCCTTCAACTAGCTTGTTGGGAACCCAAAGTTTCTTTTCAGTTGCAAACTCCACTCCATACGTATATATGGGGAGGTACGAGTTCCAACTCGGTTTTACAGTGAAAACTGCAGGAAATTCAAACCGGCAGTAGGAAACAGTCTGAGAAACCAGAGTAAAAGTTTCTCCTGCAACCCGCTACATTGGGCTAGATGAACGAAACTCTCTCCACATGCTCAGTTCTGAGAGATAAGTGTGTGTGAATGCCGTCCTTCACCTAGCTTGTTGGGAACCCAAAGTTTCTTTTCAGTTGCAAACTCCACTCCATACATATATAAGGGGATTTACTAGATCCAACTCCTTTTTACAGTGCAAACTGTTGGAACTTCAACCCGGCACTAGGAAACAGACTGAGAAACCAGAGTAAAAGTTTTTCCAGCAACCCGTTCCATTTGTGCTAGATGAACGAACGTCTCTCCACATGCTCAGTTCTGAGAAATTAGTGGGTGTGAAAGCCGTACTTCACCTAGATTGTTGGGAACACAAAGTTTATTTTTAGTTGCAAAATCCAATCCATACATATATATGGGGATTTACTAGATCCAACTCCGTTTTACAGTGCAAAATGTTGGAACTTCAACCCGGCACTAGGAAACAGACTGAGAAAACAGAGTAAAAGTTTCTCCTGCAACCCGTTCCCTTTGTGCTAGATGAACGAACGTCTCTCCACATGCTCAGTTCTGAGAGAAAAGTGTGTGTGAAAGCCGTACTTCACCTAGCTTGTTGGGAACACAAAGTTTCTTTTCAGTTGCAAACTCCACTCCATACATATGTAGGGGAGGTACTAGCTCCAACTCGGTTTTACAGTGAAAACTGCAGGAACTTCAAACCGGCACTAGGAAACAGACTGAGAAACCAGAGTAAAAGTTTCCCTGCAACCCGTTCCCTTTGAGCTAGATGAACGAACGTCTCTCCATATGCTCAGTTCTGAGAGAAAAGTGTGTGTGAAAGCCGTCCTTCACCTAGATTGTTGGGAACCCAAAGATTCTTTTCAGTTGCAAATTCCACTCCATACATATATATGGGGATGTACTATTTCCAACTCGGATTTACAGTGAAAACTGCAGGAACTTCAAAACGGCACTAGGAAACAGACTGAGAAACCAGAGTAAAAGTTTCTCCTTCAACCCGTTCCCTTTGTGCTAGATGAACGAAGGTCTCTCCACATGCTCAGTTATGAGAGATAAGTGTGTGTGAAAGCCGTCCTTCACCTAGCTTTTTGGGAACCCAAAGTTTCTTTTCAGTTGCAAACACCACTCCATACATATATATGGGGATGTACTAGATCCAACTCCGTTTTACAGTGCAAAATGTAGGAACTTCAACCCGGCACTTGAAAACAGACTGAGAAAACAGAGAAAAAGTTTCTCCTTCAACCAGTTCCCTTTGTGCTAGATGAACGAACGTCTCTCCACATGCTCATTTCTTAGAGAAAAGTGTGTGTGAAAGCCGTCCTTCACCTAGCTTGTTGGGAACCCAAAGTTTCTTTTCAGTTGCAAACTCCACTCCATACGTATATATGGGGAGGTACGAGCTCCAACTCGGTTTTACAGTGAAAACTGCAGGAACTTCAAACCGGCACTAGGAAACAGACTGAGAAACGAGAATAAAAGTTTCTCCTGCAACGTGTTCACTTTGTGCTAGATGAACGAACGTCTCTCCACATGCTCAGTTCTGAGAGATAAGTGTGTGTGAAAGCCGTACTTCACCTAGCTTGTTGGGAACACAAAGTTTCTTTTCAGTTGCAAA